>NC_069081.1:105798909-108198909 GCF_025698485.1 Gossypium arboreum | reverse complement strand
GTTGATAGATAAACAACTTTAGTAAAGTGAATTTTCATGAAATTGTGATTTAGGACTAAATTGTAAAGATTTAAAATTCATGAAAACATTCTAAATTTTATGAATTTCATGGGCTGCAAATGTTATCTGTAAAAATCGGTTAGGCTTGGAATAAGAATTAAATTGCATGAATTTTCTTTTCCAAGCATAGGGATGAAATCGTCATTAATTAAAAGTATAGGGGCAAAATGGTAATTTTTCCTGGGATGTGAATTGAATTGAATATGAATTGTATTAAATTGAGCTAAATTTACTCTGTATAGATCCGGATAGATCAAATATGGAGCTAGATCGAGGTAAAGAAAAAGTAACAGATTAGTAGCATACGAGTTCACGAACATTATCGAGGTAAGTTTGTGTAACTACATTGTGTAAATTTATATGCTTGAATTGAATGTGTTTGTGATTTTATTTTTGAAATGAATATGAAAATTAATATTATATCTGACAATGCTTGACAAATATCAAGTCCCGATTATATAAATGAAATTCGATGGATATAGGATTTCCGTATTGGTTTTGGTCCTGCATATGTTGCGGACACCACAGCTCAAAAGAGCGTCCCGTTCTTAGCCCTCTTGAGCTTTCCGTTATATAGTTCTTGCGAGATTCCCATTAATAACTCTTCAGAGAATCCCGATCAATTGTGATCCTGCATGTGTTGTGGACATGTGGCAGCTCTTATGAGCGTCTCGATAAATGGCTCTTCGTGAGCTTCCCGATTAAAGGCTCTTTGGAGCTTCCCGATATGGCTCGCTTGAACTTCCTGATACATGGCTATCTAGAGCTTCCTGTTTAATGGTTTTTCGGAGCTACCTGTTATTGGCTTGCATGAGCTTCCTGATTATAACTTTTATGAGCTTCCTGTTATACAACCCGAATAAGCTTCCCGTTACATGGCTCATATGAGCTTCCTATTATATGGCTCGAGAGAAGGCTTCCCAATTATGTGCTTTAACAAGCACTCCCGAATATGAATTGACAGATTATAGATTCATATACTTTATGTGTACTACTCGTGTATCCATCTATATTTTAAATGATTTAACAGGTAAAACCCTGATACGAGAAAAAAAATGTGTTCAAATTGAATTGTTACTTCTATATACATGAAATGCATGGAAATTTTGTATTGATGAGCTCATACACGATTCTTGAAATTTATGTGAAGTAAATGACTAACATGTTTGATGAAGTTGTGTGTCTTAGGCTTGGATGCATATTATATGTTTATTTTAATGAAAATGAATGGTAAGATAATTTCCCGTTATATGAATTTATTAAGCATTAAATGCCTACCTTGTTTATTTCCTCTGTTTTATAGTATTGTTGGACGCGGGTCGGAACAACACCACACTATCCTTCAGCTCATTTGGGTATAAATAGAAAAATTTCTTTTGGATATAATAGATGTATAGGTTAAATTGGCCAAATGATGGCATATAAATATTTAGTTGTAACTAGCTATTGGTATGGCTTGTGTTTGGTATATGTTGATATATAAATATATGCCCTAAACATGTTTGATGTGTGTGTGTTTGAAATGGTTAAATGGTGGAAAGTTTATAGATCTATTGATGATTAAGTTTGAGATAGCATAATTAGTAAAATATGCCTATATGAACATATGTGTATTTGGTAAGTTTGAACACTTGAACATATGTGATATTATGTCATGCATAAGACTTAGTTTTGGCTTGGTTTTAATGTCTTGAATTGGTTGGTGTGTAACACCCACTACCCATATTCATTGCCGGAATAGGGTACGAGGCATTACCGGAGTTTACTAAACATTTTCAGATAATTTTGAGTCATTTATTATTCATATTTTGAAATAATCATAACATCTCTCTATTGGGCCCTCGAAGCCCAAAACATACATTAGAAACCAACTGGAATAAAATCGAGATCATAAAAAAATTTCGCAAAATCTTAAATTATATTTTCATCTAAGTACTTACCATTTCAATGCTCCTTATAATTAAACATGTTACCATTCAATCAATAGCTTGGCACTTCTTTAAGCGTCAAACAACAACATTGTTAGTATACTTGCACATATTTCATATAAATTCAACATTGATATACCTATTTTCTCAACATATCACACTTGAATTTAATAATAGTCTCAACTTACATAATTTCCTTGTATCAACATATCAAAGATAATTATATATGTACATGTCACAAAATATATTATTCTCTTACTATTTCTTCATAAGTATATATCATTCATTTCGTTATATCAATATTTCATGCACCATCATTTCCTTATATCTTGTATATATTTATTTCGTAATCGTTCATATTAAACTTAACATAAATTAAATTCCATGTACCTATACTTATTTCATTTATCTATCTTATTAATTATTTCATACAACTATTTTGTACATATATTTCCATATGACCAATTCATGTAAACATTTCACACAACCATTTCATATAACCATTCCATCTGATACATATTACCTGAATATCGATTGTTCAATAGATATCTTGGCGTTTCTCTTCCTCGATCTTATTTATCTTCTACATGATGTCATAGTATCTTTCAACTATGGTTTTACTCGTTTTCTGTCATGTTGCCATGGTATCTTTCAACCATCGTCTTATTCATTTTCCCGTCATGTTGCCATGGTATCTTTCAACCATGGTCTTATTCATTTTCCTGTCATGTTGCCATGGTATCTTTCAACCATGGTCTTACTCATTTCATGTCAGGTTGCCATGGTATCTTTCAACCATGGTCTTATTCATTTCATATCACGTTGCCATGGTATCTTCCATGGTCTTATTCATTTCATATCACGTTGCCATGGTATCTTTCAACCATGGTCTTACACATTTCATATCACGTTGCCATGGTATCCTTCAACCATGGTCTTATTCATTTTCCCGTCATGTTGCCATGGTATCTTTCAACCATGGTCTTACTCATTTCATATCAGGTTGCCATGGTATGTTTCAACCATGGTCTTACACATTTCATATCAGGTTGCCTTGGTATCTTTCAACCATGGTCTTACACATTCCATATCAGAGAGCACACTCCTGCGAACCTCATCCTTACACTGGGATTAGCAGTCTAGGCTAAATTCCCTGTAATATAAACTCATAGAGTATTGTCTGGATTACCAGTCAAAGCTAAATCCGCAATGACAATTACTCTAATGAGCTTGGATCTGAATTACCACCAAAGCTAAATTGAGACCCTAATTCGGATTACCCGTCCGAGCTAAATCCATTTTCCACATATTCTTGGGAGGGCTATATCAGGATAGGATCACCCGTCCGGGCTAGATCCTTTTTACCGTCAATTCCTTTTCAGAGATCCATCGAATTTTCCTTCCATTCAACCGGGATTTTTTTTGTAACAGCCTAATTTTCAGTGGTATCGGGAATAGAGATTTGAGATCACTAAATCCGACGGGTGAGTTGAAAATTTAGTAAATTAATACCTATGAGTCAAATGCGAATATAAAAGCATTTTTGAATTAGTGAATTTGGTGATTTAAAAGAATTAATTAGGTAAATTGGGTCGAGAATGAGGTATCGAGACCTCAACTTCATAAATCGAGCCATAAATATTTTTAGAAATATTTATGGAGTGTTGGTGAGGTAGTATTAAAAATTAAGTCAGAAAATTTTTACGTTTGGGTGGTTAATTAAATAAAAAGGACTAAATTGAAAAGGGTGTAAAAGTTGCTAGAAGGATTAAATAGCTCAATTGTCAAATGAGGAAGGACCTAAAGTGAAAATAGTCCTAAAGGAGATATTTTGGGTGGCAATAGCTGAGAAAAATCAGGAAATGGATGAAATAAGGGTAAAATAGGAAAATTGCCAATATTGGCTAAATAAAAATGGGACTAAATTGGAATATCTAGAATTCTCTTCATTTCTCTTCATATTCATCAGCTAAAAAACAGCCATGGAGGAGGGTTCAAGCTGGTTTTCATACTCTAGCTTCATGTAAGTTTAATTCTTGCTTTCTCCTTGAAATTTTTATGTTTTTGTGACTTTTACAACTAGGTCCACTTGTTGAATTCATTAGTTTTTGATTCTATGAAAGAAATTGAAAGTTGTTATGAATATGTGCTGGAAGTATATGATGATTTGGCATGGAATTAGAGCTTTAAATTATTTATATGCTGATTTTATTGAAAGAATTGAATAGAAAGTGAATATTTGGGACCTAATTGTAAAAGAGTTTGAAGTTAAAGTTTCATATGGAAATTATGAATTACAATAGTTATGAAATAACTTATAATGTCTAGAAAAAGTGTTAATTCAGAAAATTATCTTAATTGAGGGGTTAATTGAACAAAGACTGTATTGTATGAATTGTGAAATTTGGGGCAAAATGGAAATAAACATTTTGCACTAAAACTGTTTTAGACAGCAGCAGTAGTCTAACTTTGAAAAATCACTAAAAATTATAGAAATCGAATTAGAGGATGAATAAAATATGAAATTAAAGCTTATTGAGTCTAGTTTCTTATAAAAGAAATTATGTAAGCAATGGAATTGTAAATCATCAGATACAATAACTTTTGTGAGACAAGGTCAGAATGATTTCGAGTTCCCCTGTTTTGACTTTGGAAAATCATAATAAAATGTATAAAAATAATTAGGGGCTTAAATTTATATGTTTAGAATCCTGAATGAGTCTATTTTCAAGAGAAACAAATAAGGACATCATTCGAATCCTGTAAAAGAATATAACTAATTTTTAGTGAAGAAGGGTCGGAACTGTCGGACAGCAGAACAGGGGAGACTTCAATGAATAAACTGTATTAATTGGCCTAACCAAAAATCATGAAATTTTTATGGTAAGAAGGTATATGAGTTTAGTTTCAGAGAAAATTAGCGGATCTTAATTTGGAGTCCTATAGCTCAAGATAAAAATAATTTAGTGACTATGACACAGATGGATAGCTTGAATATTCACATAAGTAGATAATGAAAATTATGGATAATGTTACCTACAAGTGTGTTGTTTATACTAAGGATGTGGATGGAGAGGAGGAGGAGGAAAAATATACATATATATGAATGACTCGTGTATAAATTGATCACATGCCCGGTTATAATCGATGAGTGTTGGATTAGAAATGATATAATGTTTTATTTGGATTATTTACTATGAAATTATGATTATCGTTATAATACAAAAAAATTGAACTTGTGAGTTTATATGGCTAAATTTTAGTGATTATTTGTTAATTTTATGAATTTTATGATGAGTTATTTCATATGTATTGATGATAAAATTGTGAATAATGTAAAAGCATGAAAATTGAATAAATGATCAAATTGAGAGATGAATTGAAGGAAAAGACCATGGTTGGACCATGGAAACAAGTGATAAGTGATAGCTTCGGCTACACTTATCTGATCAAGGACAAATGAAAGTGATAAGTAATAACTTGGCTACACTTATCGATTAAGGACAAGTGAAAGTGATAAGTGATAGCTTCGGCTACACTTATCTGATCAATGGCAAATGGCAAATGACAACTGAAAAGTGGTAACTTCAGCTACCTGATCAGTGAAAAGTGGTAGCTTCGCTACGATCGATGAAAAGTGGTAGCCTTACTACGATCGGTGAAAATTGGTAGCCGGCCACCGATCGATGAAAGTGGTAGCTCGGCCACGATCGATGAAAAGTGGTAGCACCAGCTACCTGATCAGTGAATAGTGGTAGCTTTGGCTACAAGTGACAAGTGACAAGTGACAAGTGATTTCTGTATAAGACCATATCTGGGATATAGCATCGTTGTGATAAATGCTACTGTATAAGACCATATCTGGGATATGACATGAGTGAGATATGTGATTACATGTAAGACCATAGCTGGGCTATGGCATTATTATGTAAAGATATGTAAGACTATAGTTGAACTATAGCATTGAAAAAAACGAAGTATTCAATTCCGTAAGATGTTCACTAATTTGAAGAAGTTTGGTAAGTATTACATGGAATTATGTGACATAAGGAAATACGAGTTGATGAGACATGAGCATAAAACTTGGTTGATGGATGAATTCATTTGTGATTATATATTTCTACGCCTTAAGTGTATTATCCGTATGAATTGGTACTCCAAATGAGTTAATGAGAAAACTTCTAGTATGAAATAATCTGAGTTCGAAATGAAATATCATGAAAACGTACTTGAAATACATTGGTATGTATTATATACGCTATTTGAATTCATAAATGTGGAAAGCAAATGTATGTGGAAATATAAGATGATGATATTTGTACATGGAATTTATTGGTGAATACATACATCAAAATTTATATGATAAATTTTAGTGAACATTGAAATTGGGCTCAATAAGTGATTTGGCAATTTAAATCGTAATTGGTAGGAAGAGTTAATGAATTGCATATTTATGAATTGTTACACGTATTTGTCTAAAATACGAGGAAGTGATGGTAATTGATACATGGAAATATGAAACTATGATATATATAAAAACATAGAATATGTTTGATAAATGTGTTCATTCATAATTATAGAATTATGTACCTCATGTGTGCTATTTGCATAAAGATGATATTTCAAATACTTTAGTGAATAAAGCTTAAATATGAAATAGTATGAAATCGAAACAAATTGTTATGAAAATGTATTTAAATTATCTGTAAGTGTTCCGTGCTTCTCGGTAATGCCTCGTAGTCTATTCCGGCGACAGATACGGGTAGGGGGTGTTACATTTATTGGTATCAAAGCTTCGGTTTAGCCAATTCTCGGATCAAATGAGATGTGTAAAGTGTTTAGAGATACATGCCGTATAAATCTGTGATAAAGTGATGTGTATAATCTGATCAAATTTTTATTTTACTTATAGACATAAATACTTTTTAATCGAGTTATTTCAGAAAGTGTTGAAAGTGACACTAATGTGTCTGAGTAAGAATGTGTTTATGATGAGTTGAAACTTGGAAATGTATGAAAAAGAGTTCATGATGTGGATGTGATGATGTATGAAATGAAATAAAAGTTTATCTTGTGATGAGCACGCCTATGTTGTTTGGTATTTATATGATGTTATGTTGTTGATAAATGATATGTTAGATGTATATATATATATATATATAAGAGCTAAAAGTCTAGGCTTTACAATCTTCACCCCCTATCATTATGGTATTATATAATAAAGTTTATGAAATTTATATTGAATAAGTTCACAAGTGTGGATTGTGACTGTCCAAGCTAAATTTTATATTAATTTCCTTTTATTAGGTAATATTGATTAAGGTCAATGAGATAAATCGAGATGTGGTGTTTTGTTTGAACTAATGCCGTTAGTAAAGCTTTTTGACTAGAATATTACGGAAATTGTGAAAGATTATGTGTTTGAGTTGTTCTAACAACTTGAAGAGGAAACTGTTTTGAAAGGTTAATATTGTTTGACATTAAGATGGAATTAGATGTTTTAATCGAACAAGTTATTCGGTTAGAAGGTAAATTGAGATATATGTATGTAAATCGATCCTTGAGTTTGGAAATGAATTTTATGTATTCTGGGTAAATAGACGGATAGTCCTAATATAAAAAATAAAAAATAAAAAATTCTTGATTCCAAGAGTTTAAAGTGTCGAATATTACAGAAAAATTTGAATTTAAGATGGTGATGATGATTTGAGTTGTTGAAAGATTGTGAGTAGCTATCGATTAACCTTTGAGAAGAGTAAACGTAGATATGTATGCTCGAGTAATGAAGTTTTGTTTACTTTGCAGTGATGATTACTTAATTAATATTGTATAATGACATTCAGAAAATTTAAAGTAATCGAGTGCGATGTAAGGTTCTTAGGCAACATTACAGGATGGAGATTTATCTTTGAAACCTTAACCTCTTTTTCGATAAGATTTTCGGGACGAAAATCCCTAAAGGGGAGAGTTGTATGACCTAATTTTCAATGGTATCGGGAATAGAGATTTGAGATCACTAAATCCGACGGGTGAGTTGAAAATTTAATAAATTAATACCTATGAGTCAAATGCGAATATAAAAGCATTTTGAATTAGTGAATTTGGTGATTTAAAAGAATTAATTAGGTAAATTGGGTCGAGAATGAGGTATCGAGACCTCAACTTCATAATCGAGCCATAAATATTTTAGAAATATTTATGGAGTGTTGGTGAGGTAGTATTAAAAATTAAGTCGAAAATTTTTACGTTTGGGTGGTTAATTAAATAAAAGGACTAAATTGAAAAGGGTGTAAAAGTTGCTAGAAGGATTAAATAGCTCAATTGTCAAATGAGGAAGGACCTAAAGTGAAAATAGTCCTAAAGGAGATATTTTGGGCGGCAATAGCTGAGAAAAATCAGGAAATGGATGAAATAAGGGTAAAATTGGAAAATTGCCAAAATTGGCTAAATAAAAATGGGACTAAATTGGAATATCTAGAATTCTCTTCATTTCTCTTCATATTCATTAGCTGAAAAACAGCCATGGAGGAGGGTTCAAGCTGGTTTTCATACTCTAGCTTCATGTAAGTTTAATTCTTGCTTTCTCCTTGAAATTTTTATGTTTTTGTGACTTTTACAACTAGGTCCACTTGTTGAATTCATTAGTTTTTGATTCTATGAAAGAAATTGAAAGTTTTTATGAATATGTTCTGGAAGTATATGATGATTTGGCATGGAATTAGAGCTTTAAATTATTTATATGCTGATTTTATTGAAAGAATTGAATAGAAAGTGAATGTTTGGGACCTAATTCTAAAAGAGTTTGAAGTTAAAGTTTCATATGGAAATTATGAATTTCAATAGTTATGAAATAACTTATAATGTCTAGAAAAAGTGTTAATTGAGAAAATTATCTTAATTGAGGGGTTAATTGAACAAGGACTGTATTGTATGAATTGTGAGATTTGGGGCAAAATGGAAATAAACATTTTGCACTAAAACTGTTTTAGACAGCAGCAGTAGTCTAACTTTTAAAAATCACTAAAAATTATAGAAATCGAATTAGAGGATGAATAAAATATGAAATTAAAGCTTATTGAGTCTAGTTTCTTATAAAAGAAATTGTGTAAGCATTGGAATTGTAAATCATCAGATACAATAACTTTTGTGAGACAAGGTCAGAATGATTTCGAGTTCCCCTGTTTTGACTTTGGAAAATCATAAAAAAATGTATAAAAATAATTAGGGGCTTAAATTTATATTTTTAGAATCCTGAATGAGTCTATTTTCAATAGAAACAAATGAGGACATCATTCAAATCCTGTAAAAGAATATAACTAATTTTTAGTGAAGAAGGGTCGGAACTGTCAGACAGCAGAACAGGGGAGACTTCAATGAATAAACTGTATTAATTGGCCCAACCAAAAATCATGAAATTTTTATGGTAAGAAGGTATATGAGTTTAGTTTCAGAGAAAATTAGCGGATCTTAATTTGGAGTCCTATAGATCAAGATAAAAATAATTTAGTGACTATGACACAGATGAATAGCTTGAATATTCACGTAAGTAGATAATGAAAATTATGGATAATGTTACCTACAAGTGTGTTGTTTATACTAAGGATGTGGATGGAGAGGAGGAGGAGGAAAAATATACATATATATGAATGACTCGTGTATAAATTGATCACATGCCCGGTTATAATCAATGAGTGTTGGATTAGAAATGATATAATGTTTTATTTGGATTATTTACTATGAAATTATGATTATCGTTATAATACAAAAAAATTGAACTTGTGAGTTTATATGGCTAAATTTTAGTGATTATTTGTTAATTTTATGAATTTTATGATGAGTTATTTCATATGTATTGATGATAAAATCGTGAATAATGTAAAAGCATGAAAATTGAATAAATGATCAAATTGAGAGATGAATTGAAGGAAAAGACCATGGTTGGACCATGGAAACAAGTGATAAGTGATAGCTTCGGCTACACTTATCTGATCAAGGACAAATGAAAGTGATAAGTAATAACTTCGGCTACACTTATCTGATTAAGGACAAGTGAAAGTGATAAGTGATAGCTTCGGTTACACTTATCTGATCAATGGCAAATGGCAAATGACAACTGAAAAGTGGTAGCTTCACTACGATCGATGAAAAGTAGTAGTTTCACTACGATCGGTGAAAAGTGGTAGCTTCGCTACCTAATCGGTGAAAAGTGGTAGCCGGCTACGATCGATGAAAATTGGTAGCCGGCTACCGATCGATGAAAAGTGGTAGCTCGGCTACGATCGATGAAAATGGTAGCACCACTACCGATCGATGAATAGTGGTAGCTTTGGCTACAAGTGACAAGTGACAAGTGACAAGTGATTTCAGATAAGACCATATCGGGATATAGCATCGTTGTGATATATGCTCTTGTATAAGACCATATCCGGATATGACATGAGTGAGATATGTGATTACGTGTAAGACCATAGTGGGCTATGGCATTATTATGTAAAGATGTGTAAGACTATAGTTGAACTATAGCATTGAAAAAAACGAAGTATTCAATTCCGTAAGATGTTCACTAATTTGAAGAAGTTTGGTAAGTATTACATGGAATTATGTGACATAAGGAAATACGAGTTGATGAGACATGAGCATAAAACTTGGTTGATGGATGAATTCATTTGTGATTATATATTTCTACGCCTTGAGTGTATTATCCGTATGAATCGGTACTCCAAATGAGTTAATGAGAAAACTTCTAGTATGAAATAATCTGAGTTCGAAATGAAATATCATGAAAACGCATTTGAAATACATTGGTATGTATTATATACGCTATTTGAATTCATAAATGTGGAAAGCAAATGTATGTGGAAATATAAGATGATGATATTTGTACATGGAATTTATTGGTGAATACATACATCAAAATTTATATGATAAATTTTAGTGAACATTGAAATTGGGCTCAATAAGTGATTTGGCAATTTAAATCGTAATTGGTAGGAAGAGTTAATGAATTGCATATTTATGAATTGTTACACATATTTGTCTGAAATACGAGGAAGTGATGGTAATTGATACATGGAAATATGAAACTATGATATATATAAAACATAGAATATGTTTGATAAATGTGTTCATTCATAATTATAGAATTATGTACCTCATGTGTGCTATTTGCATAAAGATGATATTTCAAATACTTTAGTGAATAAAGCTTAAATATGAAATAGTATGAAATCGAAACAAATTGTTATGAAAATGTATTTAAATTATCTGTAAGTGTTCCGTGCTTCTCGGTAATGCCTCGTAGTCTATTAAAAATGAGATACGGGTAGGGGTGTTACATTTTTCCTTTTTTTCAAATATATCAATGTTTCATAAATTTCCATATAATGAACATTCAAATCATATTCATATAAAAAACATGCATTTCAAGCATTTAAGAATATAATTCAAGTTACACGAACTTACTTGGCGAAATTGCAGAAATATCAAAATTAAGGGGCATTTTGGTAATTTACCATTATCCCAATTTTCACCCGATCTTAAATTGAAAATTTCATTCAATTTATTAATTTAGATAATAAAAAATTCATTCCTTCAATTTGGTCATTTTGACATTTTACAAAATTACCACGAAGTTTTACTTTTATTCAATTCAGTCCTTAAGCCTAAAACATGCAAATTAGCCATGCTAGCTGGATATTCATATTTATTTTCCTCCTCCTCCTCTCCATTCCACATCCTTAATGTATATAACACACTTGTAAGTAACATTATCTATAATCTTTATTATTTACTTTTATGAATATTCAAGCTGTCCATATGTGTCATAGTCACTAAATTATTTATATCTGGAGTTGTATAACTCCAAATTAAGATCCGATAATTTTACCGGAAACTAGACTCATATATCTTCTTACCATAAAATTTTAAGAATTTTTGGTTTATCCAATAAGTACAGTTTATTCTTTAAATTTACCCTTATTTTGCTGTCTAACAGTTCCGACTCTTCTTCACTAAAAATTAATTATATCCTCGTACAAGATTCAAATGATGTTTTCGTTTGTTTCTATGGAAAATAGGCTCATTAAAGATTCTAAACATATAAATTTAAGCCCCTAATTATTTTTCTCCAATTTTTTAATGATTTTCCAAAGTCAAAATAGGGGAACCCGAAATCATTCTGACCTTGTCTCATAAAATTTATTATATCTCATGATTCACAATTCCATTGTTTACATCGTTTCTTTTATAAGAAACTAGACTCAATAAGCTTTAATTTCATATTTTATTCATCCTTTAATTTAATTTATAAAAATTTTGGTGATTTTTCAAAGTTACACTACTGTTGCTGTCCAAAACAGTTTTAGTGAAAAATGTTGATTTCCATTTTGCCCCAAATTTCACAGTTTATACAATTCAGTCATTGCTCAATTAACCCCTCAATTGAGATAAATTTTCTCAATTAATACTTTATTATATCATTTTAAACTTCTTCATAACCCTTAAAAATCAGAACTTTAGCATTAGACATTAATTCCAAACTCTTTCTTAATTAGGTCCTAAAATGAATTTCCATCAATTTTACTTGATAAAATCATCATATACCAAAAGTAAAGCTTCAATTCTATGATTATTCATCATATTATTTCAGCACTCATCCATAAAAACTTTAAAAATTAGCCATGGAATCAAAAACTAATGAAATAGTAAGTTGGACCCAATTGTAAAATTCCAAAAACATAGAAATTTCAAGGAGAAAGCAAGAATTAAACTTACATGAAGCTAGAGCATGAAAACCAGCTTGAAACCCCTTCCATAGTTGTTTTTCATCTGATGAATATGAAGAGAAATGAAGAGAATTCTAGATATTCCAATTTAGTCCCATTTTTATTTAGCTAATTTTAGCAATTTTCCAATTTTGCCCTTATTTCACCCATTTCCTGATTTTTCTCAGCTATTGCCGCCCAAAATATCTCCTTTGGGCTTATTTTCACTGTAGGTCCTTCCTCATTTGACAATTGAGCTATTTAACCCTTTTAGCAACTTTTACACATTTTCCAATTTAATCCTTCTTATTTAATTGACCACCCAAACGTCAAAATTTTCTAACGAAATTTTAATACTACCTTATTGAAATTCTGTAAATATTTATAAAAATATTTATGGCTCGGTTTATAACATCGAGATCTCGATACCTCTTTTTTTCAATTTCTTGACCAAATAAATCTTTATAAAACACAATTTACTATTCCAAAAATCTTTTAAAAACTACATTTGGCTCGTAAATATTAAATAATATAATCTACGAGTTCATTTTTCGGATTTGATGGTCTCGAACCACTATTTTCAACATCGTTGAAATTCAGGCTATTACATGGTGAATGTATTAAAGTGTTGATATAGGTGGAATACAAATTGGGTGATAAATATGGCCTTGGAAAGGGCCTATTTTCGTCTACATGCGTAGAGACACGAGCGTGTGTCTCAGCCGTGTCTTGGGTGTGTATCTTGGCCGTGTGTCCCCTATACCTTTAAAATTTCAAAACAAAATGCTCAAAATTGATCACACGGCCTGGCACACGAGCATGTGGCTTGGCCGTGTGACCCCTGCACATACATACGACCTAGCACATGGGCGTGTGACTTGGCCGTGTGACCCAAGTCAGAGAGTTACATGGGTACGGACACAGGCTAGGACACAGCCGTGTGCCCTAATTCGAATGCCTACACGGCTTGACCATACGGGAGTGTGTACCCTACACCTAGGAAAAATTTTAAAATTTCACGAAAAATTCTCTGAGTACCCGGTTTAGTCCTGACTTGTTTCTAATGTATGTTTTGGGCCTCGAGGGCTCATATAAGGGACTTTATGAATAATATCTAATATGAATGTTAAATAATTTGAAATGTCTGTATTTGATCTGTTTATTCAGTAATGCTCTGTAACCCTGTTATGGCGATGGATACGAGTTAGGGGTGTTACAGGGGAAATATGAACTATTAAAATAAGAAAAAAAATTGATTATATACCTAGAGTTTCTAAACCCAGGGGCGACATTTAGGCAATTTTACCCAAGCCTTGCAGAAATTGAAAAAAATAAAGAGGGAAGAAGAGGGCTAGAACCTAGGATTTTTAGGAAGGATTTATTAACTCTTAACCATTAAGCTTATTTCTTGCTTAATTTAGACACTAAATCGTACATATATTTCGGGGTGTGACAAGTTGATTAGAAATTGTTAAATGTTATGTTTTGGTATGTGTTTGGCATGTTTTTGTACAGTTAAATGTTGTGCAAAACGCACCGAACTTTATGTATAAAAAGATGACATGAAATAGACACTAAATGACTTAATTTTTACTAAAAGCAAGGTTCTCGTCAGGACGACCAACTTCCCTCGTCGTAGTGTCAGCCAATAGCTTGTAATGTCGTCGTGACGTCGTGACTTGACATACTGAGTTGGCAACGTCACGACATGGAGGAGATAGTGACAAATTAGTTTTAGAAGGGATAAATGAAGCTAAGGAAGATTTAAACAAGTGCTCATATTTATATAATTAAAATAATCATATTTTATGCTATAAAATATTTATTATTAACTATTTATAAATTTTAATATATATTTATTACTAAAATATTAATATAATTATTTTAGTAATATATTAAGAATATCATTTAAAATTTAAAAATATTATTGTTAAAATTTATTACTA
This sequence comes from Gossypium arboreum, assembly GCF_025698485.1. NCBI lineage: Eukaryota > Viridiplantae > Streptophyta > Magnoliopsida > Malvales > Malvaceae > Gossypium > Gossypium arboreum. Next base: position 108,184,212 of record NC_069081.1, on the reverse strand, counting down.
AAATAAAATTTTAATATTAAATAATTTATTAAAATAATAAATTATATTAATAATTCTTATATTATTAAATATAAATAATTAAATATGTATGTTTAATAATATTGAACAATTATTTGTTATTAATATTTTAATATTTTCAAAAATTAAAATTAGAAATTTATCATTAACATAAGGCTTGATGAGTTAAATCTTTTATAAGAATAAAATTACTAATAAATGAGCTATTTTTAGAAAATAAGCTATGCTTTTTGAAAGGGTAAGTTAATTTATAGGAAAAAATGTTTATTTTTAGTCATGTAAGTTATTTTATGTTGACTAAGCTATTTTTCATGAAACAAACATAGAAGAATACAAAAATATTTTCTATAAATTATTTTCTGTGAAATAAACGTACTCTAAATTGGAAAGGCATTTGAACAGAATGTAGAATATAAAGTTGATTGTGTGTTTTGATCTCAAATTATTTCCCTTTGCCTTGGTGCTGGGTGTATTTATAGAGAGAGATTTGCTAGGCATAGGTCCAGCTATCAAGCACTATATCTCATAGGTGTAAAGGGTAGAGTGACAAAGTTCAACTTAGTGATATTGTTGAGTTGATGTGTGAGGACTATGTGAGATGACTAAACGGGCGTCATCAAACATGAGGAGGTAATGAATTAATAAATGATGGCAAAAACTCTTCCTCGTGTATTTCTTGGGGATCATGTGGCTTGCTTTATATATATGTGGTAATTTAGTGAAGCTGAGGTAGGAATTATTTTGTTTGTGAGATCATAATATCAAGCTTTACCATAATTTTCCTTTTTTAAGTGTGGTTCGGTGGGGGTGCCATGGGCGAAATCGCCATGTTATTTGGGTGAGAGTGCCATGAGAAGGGTATAACCCTTCTAAATATTGAGCAAAACGGTTAAGGTGGTGGGTAAAATCCCCAACCATTGGGAGCTGGCATGTTGGAATTGGCAGACAATATTGATGATGAATCAGTTGCTTTTTATATGCATGAGTGTTTGGAAGCTAATTACAACTTGGTAAATAAACTATAATTTGTTTTTATCTCTTCTAGAAATCAATAGGACTTTCTTCCGAACCCAGGAAATAAGCTTGTTTAACAAAAAAACAAATAACTCCAATTTGCAGCAATTAAGCCGATTGATACCCACCTCTCCTAAGCTGCCTACACTACTATGTTTTAAGACCATAATCATACATTATTTTCTTCTTAAATACAGCCATTTATTATATATAAGTATTTATTACAAAAAATTATCCAATATCCATCCAATTTAATCTTATTGAATTAAACCTCAGACAAAGTATTTTGTAATGCAGATGGGTCGGACACAAATCATCTTGTAATTTAAATTTGTCTGGCCCAGCCCAATTGCTATTTATTCATTATAAAATATATAATTAATAATATAAATGAATAGTGATTTCGGACATTTAAATTAAGGACCAGGATACATGAACATATCTAATTTGAATCTTAAAGGTTGAGACTTTCGCTATATATTTCAAAATTTAATACCATCCAAGTGGTACTATACAAGAATCACAAGTAGCATAAATATTAAATAGAATTAGGTAAAGTCCATAAGTTTTTCTTTTTCTTTTTCTTTTTTAAATATGGGTAAGGAAACAGATAATCATGAATTGAATTCATGATTCATCTTGATGGAATATTTAAATTTAATGCAGTCCTTAAAAAATAGTTAATCATAAGGTACATAATTAATTAGTTAAGATTTTATTTGTAGTAATACTTTTACATTAATTTAAGGTTAAATATATAATTCGGTATTTGAGTTTGATGTATTTTTAATGTAATTTATGTAATTTTTGTGTTTTTTAATGTGGTACCTATATTTGATAAAATGATATATTTTGGTACTGTAGGTAACAATATTAAATGTTTAGTGTTTAATTTGAGTTTTAAGATTTATTGATAAAAGTTAATTATTAATAATACCTTTGAAATTTCATGATTTTATTAATAGAATAAATTTAGTGTTAATTATGAATTTGTGTTTAATTTGTTAAAATATAATATGATGGCTATGAGTTTTTTTTTTGAACTTTTGATGAAAGTTAATTACTAATATTAATTAATTATAAATGTTTAAAAATTAACACATTACTTTTTAAGTATCAAATAATTTGTTAAGTTTATAAAATAAAATTACTTATATACACATTTTAATCTTTTGATACAATGCCTTTAATAGACAATTTTTCGGTAAACTACAAAAATAGTCACTTTTGTTTGCCTCATGTTACATTTTAGTCACTTATGTTTGAAATGTTACGTTTTAGTCACTTATATTATTATTTTGTTATGAAGTGATCACTCTTCCGTTAAGTTCTGTTATCTTCCTAACGGTAATCCTACGTGGCAGTCCAACGAGATATTACTGAATCTGCTAATACGTACTTCATCCGAATGAATCTTTATAGTTTACCCCAATTTTTTCTCATCACAATTACAGTTTCCAATCTTATTACTACAATAATTAATTACATTATCACCACTATTTTTAACTTCATCGAAATTAATAGTATTGATCATCCAAATGAATCTTGAAAAACTGATAAACAAACACCAAATATTATATTAAACCAAAATTGTAACCTACTAACACAGTAACTTTCAACCTAATACGATAAAGTTGAAGATGCCCTAAAGTCAGTTGTTTGCAAAAGCCTTAATTAAAATATTAAAAAACTAGTCCTAAATTGAACAAATAGCTAGAACACCAAATTTTTTTTTTCTAAAGATGGTTATTGATTGATTTGTTTTTGGTAAAGAAAGCTGGTTTTTATTTGAAAATTATTTCGGTCCTAGTTCTTACAGGAACTTTGTAAACTTGAACAAAACCATGTTATTGTTGTAGGTGTTTTTAAAATAGGTTTAAGTTTACAAAGGTGGTTTAAGAAGGAGAATCGAAATTAAACCCTAAGTCTAATTTTGAATTGCAAGAAGAACTACAAAATGAAACTCCAAGTTAATTAGTATATAGGGATTTCTAGTTTATTATGATCCAGTACATATATATAGCATAATAATAATATAGCTGTAATTTACACTTCTTGTTTCTTGCTTCTTCCCAGATAGGGCTGTTATCTTCCTGCTTATAAACTATAGAAAGAAAGGCCTAAAAAAACCTACAGACACACCAAAAAGAAACCCTAATTAAAACTTTGATGCGTTATATTAATTTAGTTTTTCAAAACAAAGCAGCACTATCTTGTAAAGACATGTTAATTAGGTCATCATCATGAGCCTGACCTGAAGCATCATCCAAGAGCCATTTCTCTATCAATCTGAGATTGGGCTTGCTTTCATCTTGGAACACACTGTTCTCGGCCACCGACACAGATTCATGAGAAATATTGTCTGAATTAGAGGAGTTGAAGGTTAAAAAGGAATCAAAACCCTCGGGTGTGGCTTCACTCAACGCTCCTTCATCACTAGAACTGGAGTTCTGAGTCATTGTTTCGGCCGATTTTGTTTGACGAGGCGCAGGTGCGGGTTTGGGTGGATTCTTCATCCAGTTCTGGAGCAACCGTGATATGTTCTCAGCACTTGATGCATAAGTAGTAGATGATTGAGATTGAGCTAGTCTTAAGTAAGGGTGAGAGAGCTTGAACTCAATGGAATTTGTCAAAGAGTTTGGTTTATCAAGGGATAAAGCATCAGAAAGGGCCTGTTTAGCCATCCTGATATCCGTTTGAAGCCTCCTCTCCCACTGCCCTTTGGACACTGATTGTGCAGAAGAAAACCCCTCTTGATTTTGGCCATCAACGCCTGTTTCAACCTTTTTCAGCTTCTTTTTCAAATGGGTGTTCCAGTAATTCTTTATGTCATTATCTGTTCTCTGAGGAAGATAGGAAGCTATGGCAGCCCATCTGCACCCCCCCAAAAAAAAAACAAACACTTCAAGTAAGAGACTCTCTCTCGAGAGAGAAAGAAACAAATATTTTATGATCGTAATCTTACCTATTGCCTAAAAGAGCTTGGAGATGGATGATCATGTTCTCTTCTTGTTCAGTGAAGTTACCACGTTTGATACCTGGCCGGAGATAGTTGGTCCATCGGAGCCTGCAACTCTTGCTGCATCTCAGCAAACCTGAAACATCAACATTAAAAAAAATCATTGAAGGAAACCAAATCCCTAATGAAAAGACCAAAAGTTAAAACCCCCCACACACATCTGAAAGGAGAGTAATGGAAAGAAACAAGATGAATTTAATGTTAAAAAGGAAGAGGCCTGTATATTTATTGCACCTCTTTAATGATCCCAACTAACACCCCAAACGAAAAATATGGAAAAAAGACCAAGAAAAGGGGATTGAAGTTAAAACTTGGAAGCTGAAAAAGAGTGAAACTGATTACATACCAGTATTAGTAGGAACAGATCTCCAATTTCCTGGACCGTGTTCTTGAATATAAGAGACCAATATGATATCTTCTTCAGGAGTCCATGGTCCCTTCTTCACACCGATTTTGTCACAGCAAGGAGGCCTACCCATCTTTCCACTTAAATTTCTTCTCTCTTTAGCACAAAGCTTAAGACCAACTTGAAGAAGAAGATTTGATTCAATGTTTGAGAAGCAAAAAAGGGTTATGAAGGATTTAAATGTTGATGTAATTGGTATGTGAAGGAAGAGGGTTTGAGATATAGCTAGGTAGATGTTGAAATCTGTTTTTTTTTTTGTGTCTACTATGTAAATACCCTAAGAGAAATGGTGGAGACAGACAAGGCTGAAAGGCAAGGGTTTGGTTTGGTTTGGTTTGGTTTGGTTATATATAAAGAAAAGAAGAGAGAAGAAGAGAGAGAATAGAGGCTGACCTGATTGATGGGGTAAAAGGGGTTTTTGCAAATTAAAAAATAAAAAAAGAGAGTCAAAACGGACATCACGCAGCATTTACTCATTGCTTGCCAAAAGTCAGCCTATGGTTTAGACTCTTGCTTTGCCTCTTAGCAGCTTTGCCTCTCAAAAACCGTGTGGCATTCATTGTCGGGTATGCTATGCTTAGACTTGGAGGTGCCACCGATTAACACTCTCTTTTCACTCTTTTTTTTTTTTTTCCTTTTAGCAATGAGACTTTATCTTGTCAAGGGAAAATTTGTGCAGATACTTAAATTTGCTAATCATGATTAAGTTATTTATTTTTACGATAACTTTAATTTTCTCATTCACATGTAAATAAATACTTACGTGTAATAATAAAGCATAGAAAAAGGATTGTATGAAACAGTGACGCCATGTCATCTGTATCCCTTTCTAATAGTTTTATGCCACATCAGTATTCTTATTCTGAATTTCAGGATTTTATCCTGAATTTTAGTATTTTAATTTAGATTTAATTTTTTTCCGGATAAAATCCTAAAATTCAGGATAAGAGTACTGATGTGGCATAAAATTATTGGAAAGGGATATAGATGACGTGGCGTCATTGTTTCATACAATCCTTTCCCATAAAGTATATTGTACTTTTAATAGAAAAGTACATATATGAATTTTAGAAATGATATTATTAAGAGGAGTAATCATAAGTTTTAAACATAAATTATAAAACAGACACAAAAAAATTAAAAAAAAAGTTATTAACTTTTCACTAAGTTGGCAAATTTGAACCATCTGATAAATTTTAAATTGGTTAATTTTGAATGGAGCCATTTTTTTATAAAGAAAGTGAATGAGATAGGAGTAAGGTGAATTTTTTTTTTGGACAATGATATAGAACTGTTATGGTAATTGTTTGTCCCGTACTACCTTGGTTCACTATATGAAATTATTATTTTACCTTTATATATTTATAACTACTAAAAAGATAAAAACGTGCAAATATATTATAAAAAACTCATATGTTTTATGCTGTTATTGAAATTAAATATTTTTCTTAAAAACTGTGTTAAAATATTTATTTTCCTTTAAAAATTAAAATATTAAAATATTTAACAAAATTAAATCAAAATGGGATGAATGAATCCCACATTTATAAAGGTGACAATAATTTTAAAATTGTACATTTATGATAGAGCGGGACGATGGAATAGATTTCACCCCAAAAACTTCTATTAAACTTGTGTCAGTGCTATGCGAAATGGATATACTAAAAAAAAAGAAAAAAACAAAAATATAATTTGAAAAAACAAAAATGTCTAAATATATAAATGTACACAATTTCAAGTCTACTATTATGTTTAAGCAACATTCATAATTTGCATATGCATCAAAATTCAATAGCTATGGTGAAATTATACTTTGCATGTTACCCATTATTTTTTAGTGACACGTTCGCATATAGATATTGATATAGCCTAGGTTTTATTATTTTAAAGTGTTAAAACATCTATAAGAAAATCAAAATACATAATGGTAAGTTTAGCTGCTTAATGCTAACTAAAACATTGTTTTCTTAATAATATTTGCATCACAACCCGCATGATAGCATACATGTGTGTCACACTAACATGATATTATTTGTCTTATTTTCATAAAATTATAAAATATATTTAAAAAAGATTTCAAATTTCAAAAATTATAAAAGCTGATGAAAATTAAAAAAAAGAAAAGAGAGCATAAAGTACATATAGATTCTCATGTTATCATGTTTAAAAATTTTAACATTTTAGTTAGTATTTTCGTAAAAAAAAAAAACAAATCAACTTATTTTTAAGGGCTTATGGTCAAATAAGACTATTTTAAAAGGTAGAAGATTAAATTTAATTAAAAATAAATAAGAATTAAATTGAAAAAGACATAAACATTAATAATTAAATTTATGGTTATGCTAAAGAAAAGTATATAAGTTTCCTAAAATTTAATAAGCAAACATGACCCGATTGCTTCTTTTTAGTAACTTGTTAAAGAATAATGATAAGATAAATATTTGATATATGGTATTGCATAAGTTTTATATATTATCAACGAATATCAATACAACAATATCATCATGAGTGAAATAAAAATAAAAATAAATTATAAAAATATTAATAATTTTATTTAAATATAAACTCTAAACCAAAAAATAAAGCAAAAGATAATAATGATAATTAATATTTGATTCAGGTTAAATAAAATGATAAATCTACTATTTTTATTTTTATTTTTCTAAAACTGAGATGTATTATTCACTAATTATACATTATCAAAATAAATTTAAAAAAGGATGGGTTTACTTGCTTAATTATTCGTCAAAGAAACTCTCCTCCAAATAGAAGTAGAAAATTCATTTTAAATTTGAAAGAAAAATAGATGAAATAATTTTTATGAAAAAGAGTGTTTTGTTAAGGCAATAATTACTTAATTTGGAAGGTAGTAGTGGTTAGCCAAGTTTTTATTGAATTTACCCATCATCCACTAAAAAGGGTTTATTTTCATATTTACATGAAATAATTATCATTGACAATAAATATTTGGCAAATGTCAAATATTTTTATTAGATAAAAATAATGTTTGGAGTCCTTCTCAAGCAATCAACATCCTGATTATGAAAACCTATATTATTAGGTCTAAGTAAGTAATGGCCAAAAAATGTTGTTAGCAGCCAATTATAAACCATAGATATACTCTTTGGGGAAAAATGGTTCAACTTTCAATCTACACTACACTCATTGCTAACTTTCAATAACTTGTTTTCTTTAATATACAAGAGATATGATTAAGAGTAATTAATATTTTTATTAATTTATTCTTTTTCATACCTTTAATAATCTAAAATTTAAAATAATCTGATAAATTTTTATCTATAAAAATGTGGAAAATAATAAGTAAATAAAAGTTATTTATCACCTTCTTTCAATTAATTCAATTCAATTTTATTTATTTTAACATTATATTATCTTAAAAATTTTACATTTAAAATTTGATTTTACTTAGAATAAGGATGAATATTTAAAATTAAGGATAAAATATAAAATGATTTTTTCATAATTTATAATTATATTTATATTTATCAAATAATTTCTAGTTATACTCTCTACTTAATTTTAAGTAATATATCAAATAGATTTCATAACTTAAAACCACTTAACTTTTAATACTTAATTTTTCAACAGTTAATTTTCATTTTATCAAACAACAATTAAGTTAAAAATAAAATTAAGAATTTTTAGGAAATATTAATTATTAAGGTTTAAATTTCTAGAGATTCCTATACTTTTTTAAATTTAAAATTTAGAAAAATTGAGTCATCGTACTTTGATATTTAAAATCTTGGTTTGTCTATCTAATTTTGTCGTTAAAAGATATTGATGTAATTGTTAAAATGGTAAAATAATTTTTTACCCCTTAACATTTACAGTTTTTGTTAATTTGGTCATTATTCTTTAAAGCTACATAAAAATTTAAAATTAACTTCTTTTTTCATATTTTAAATAAAAAACATAAAATTTATAAAATATACTATAAAATTAAAAATTAAAAAATATTTAGAAAAAACATATTAAAATTATTAAAATAGAAAAAATTCAAAAATATGTTATATACTCTTTGAATTGTAATAAGAGGTATTCATAGGTTGTGTGTTTAAATCGGTTAATCGTTTGAACAACCCTAGAGATAAGTATATTTTACCCTAAACTTAAGGGGGTTAAGTGTGTTTTGCCCTAATTTTTAATATGTTTCAACTTGGAGACTATAGATACTCCATTTTGGCTACTAACATTTTATCTCTTCTTAGACGTAAATATTATTATATTTCTGGAAATTACACTTCCAAGATTAATAACAAAATTAACTCGAAACAAATAGTCTCTTGTTTATAATAGTTGTTGTTCAAAGCAACCATTGTATGCGAATAGCTATGTTCGGAACAACTATGTCCAAAATAGGGCTTCAGGCTTCAATTTAGAATAAATGTGATATAGTGTAGCTATCTTTTGAAAATAGCTCATGTTGAGAACAACATAGATTCTTAATATCTCCTATTTACAACAATTGCATTTCAAAAATAACTATGTTCAAAACAACTATAGTTTGGTACAACTTCTATTTAGAACAATGTTTTTAAGAAGAACCATTATTTAGAACAAACTCTTTTGAAAAAAAACATCACCACAAAATAACTCTAGTGTGGAACCACCTCTACATTGAGAACAATTATGTTGAGAACAACTCGCATTCGAAACAAGTCAAAATAACCCTTATTCAAGAACAACTCTTGTCTTGCATTCAAGAGATGTTTCACAAAAGATATTTTATATGGTACTACTTCATTAAAATAAAAGAAGTGGGAGTAGCCCTAAAATATGACAGGGTCCTTAGATTGTCTTCACTCTTAGGATGTTCCAAAAAGCTTGGCTTCGTGGATTAGATATGAAGATAGTTAAGAGGTGTCTTCTTAACCTTTTCTTGTCACATCGAGTACTTCTCCCTTATTCTTTCAGAAATATAGTGAACTCTTGTTTACTATTCATTGGTACCTTCACTAACAAAACTCTTCACTTATAAAATGAACATGAATTCCTTTTTAACATACAATATCATTCATTACTCATATTTAATGCTTAAATTTGCAACTCCCATTCTTGGACACTATAAATAGGAGCCCTCCATAAATTGTGAGTGGACTTTTGACACTTTGACATTCTAACTCTCAAAAGCTATTTCTAAAGCTCTCTTAGCCTATTCATTTTCTCATCCTTGTTCTTAGCCATACATAGCCTATCTCCACCTTACAAATCATCGATTGTCATTGTGATTGGTGTTATTAGATATGCTCCAATCTTTCTCTATGCCTTTTCTCAGTAAATCTTGTTCACTTGTTTGCAACAATTTATCTTTCTAACCAATAACCTTCGCTATTAAAAATAAGGTTAAAATATGCTTCAAGTCCCTATACTCTTCATATATTTGAAATTTAGTCCATTGACCTTTATTTAAAGGAATTTAGACCCTTTACTTTTTAATTTTAAAAATGCAATCTGATTGTTAACATTGTTAAAATTATTCTATTAAAATCAAGTTTATTACAACATCATTTTTTGTTACATAGCTGCTAAGTGCGGTTTTTTTTTTTTTAAACTTCAAAATGTCTCACCAATAAATTTAACAAAAAAATTTTAACAGTGTTAGTAATTGAACTTGAATTTAGAAATCTAAAAAGTAAAATAACTAAATTGCTAAAGTTAAAAAAGTAGTGAAATTGAATATACTTAAAATATACCTCAAACTTATAGTATTGGTATGTATACATATAGACATATCGTAATGGCTTATAAATACTCTTGGAAGCTAATTGGCTAAGATAAAGCAATTTGCGGAATTGATAGACTAAACCCTAATTAAATGTGTAGACAAGTAGCAACCAGTGAGTAGCATTACAGGTCATTTTATTTAGTTTTCTTTCACATTAATGCCGTTTTTATTTGACAAAACACCTTGGCTTCATCGAAATCTTGTTAACTTAGGACCTTTCACATAGTTTTCATAAAAAAAAAAATTTTTTTTTTTTTGGGTGTCAATTGAAAATCTTTGCAATAATATCTTCTTCTTCTTCTTTTGTCTAACCAAAATGAGTATTAGAATTCCAAATAATTTACGACTTGAAAATGACCTATGAATTATTTCCTATAAAACACGTATAAATATGTATAATATATGTTTCATAGAGAAGTTAGATATAAATTAGAAACTTACCATACTTAAAATTTAGTAAACAACAAACCTACAATGGGACTATTTCAGGTTTGGATTATGCTCACATGATACAATATTGTGATTGTGAGTACATCTAGTACCTGTTCGGTTCAATAAGTTTCAAATTTTACATGGTTTTGTTAATAACTTGAATAAATTCTGATTAAATCTTAGTTAATTTTGCATTGTTATTGTTGTATCAACTAGAATAACGTATATTGATAGAAATTTTAATACTTGTTCAAACATTTTAATTTAATTATCAAAATATATAAGTATTAATATAAAATAATATTTTAATATGTTAAGCAATAAATGATTTTTGGATTGAAATAAACCAAATTGAAACAAAAATATTTGTATTATTTTATTTAGTGTTGATTCAGATAAAAGGAGAAAGAACGGTAAGGTTAACAATGATGGAAAAGAAAATATTTTGGGTTTTGGCCCTTCATTGAATATATGGAAAATGATTGAAAATGAGAGCTTAACTTTTGCCTTCAAAGGAAGCCAGCTATTTCTGACCCTTTGATATTTATTTATCATTGCAAAGATTTGCAGATATCCTTTTCCTCTTACGGACTATGGAAACAATCAAATAGGCAACTAATAATAATGATAATTGTTTGATACATTAAAAGTAGAATAGGGTTCACATTTTCACCTTTTAAATAAACAAGAAATTCTCATTTTATTTGTGAAATAAAAATTTTCACCTTCTACCTATTAAATAATTATTTTAATAACAAATTGATTAATTTGTATGGTTTTCATATGATTTAAAATTATTTTAAAATAATGTTTAAATAATTTATTTATATAGAAAGATATATTAAATTTTTTTAAAATTTTAGTCTCTTGTTCTTCTCTTCTCTATAAAGATTTCTTGTAATCATGATGTGAGGAAGTTGTATGATCTACTGGAGAAGAGAAATTGTTAAGAATTTGAAATTTGAATAATATATATATAGTTATTTTTCATGCATTTGCATTTAATAAACGTTAATAATTAAGTCTAATTTTTCGAGACAATATTATTTGAAAAAGCAACTTCTAATTTTAAATATAGATAATAAAATAGATACGAAGAATATTAAAAATTTATTGTATTAAATAAAAGAAATTTAAAATAATAATTAAATAATCTTAGCAAGTGTTTTCTAGGCAAGTGTGTTAATTAATTCAGATGTTTATATTTCTATTTAAGTTGTTGACTGAATCGATATCACGAATCAATTAAACACTAATTTAATTAAAATCTCTTATTTTATAAAATAATAAATATTAATATGAATTTTTATTTTTATATTCTTTTATAAAGTACTACTAAAATAAAATTTAAATTTAATACATATCATCTTTAAAGCTTCAACTTAATCGTTTTAATTAAAATTTAATTTGATTTTAATATTTTTTTATATAATGTGTTGCAGGCTAATTTTGGCCTACCACAAATTAAGCTCATTTACAACAAGAAAAAAAAAACCAAAATTCATCTAAATTAACCCACACTTAGGCCCACATTTAACCCTAGCCCTAACCCCCCCAAAAAAATCAAGAAACCCTAGCCACCTAGCCACTTTCCCACTTGCCCCAATTTTCTCCCATTTTTGATGTCCATTGTCTGCCACTTGCTCCTCCACTTGCTCCATCTTGCAAAAAGAAAAGATAGCAAATAATAAAAAAACATTGTAACAAGGCTATAAAAGCTATCATAAAACCAAATGAGAAAAGGGGGGAAGTTTTTTGGGGGGAGAAAGTTATTGTAAAGGATTTTTTGGAGAGGTTTCTTTTGAGAGTAATTAAGGAGAAGAGTTATTGTAAAGGCTAATTTTTGGAGAGGCTAAGTTTTGAAGAAATTAATCAAATATCAAAGCAAAAGAGTTGCGACACTCCAAGTCTGGAATCACGCCATTCTTGTAGGACGCACCAAAAAGCTAGAATTATGGAAGCCAAGTTCAATGAGAGAATTGAAAGGATGGAAATGACCCAAAGAGGATTGCAAGAGCCTTAGGCCGAGAATTAGAATGGGAGCCCATAAAGTACCCTCCTTTGTCAAGAACGTTTACATCTGCAGGAGTGATATACCCGGGGCAGGATAATTTACGAAGCACGCTGGTATTGATCGAGAAGGGTTTTCAGAATATCAGTATAAATGTCATTGACAAAGGAGCTGACGCAAGTAAAGACGTCTCAAGGATACGCCCTTGTTCCCCGGGTTTTATGTTGAACAATTGGACTGCCGAGGACCTTCTTGTAGTTTATAAGTCTTCAGAGTAATGCTCAAACGTTAACATTCTATTGTGTCCTTAGATATAATAGAATTCTTTTGTAAGAGCCTGCATTCGCTCTTTATCATTCAAATGAATATCAATGAAGATGCATTTTGTCTTGATCTTTCGCATTATCACTAATTTCATAATCATTTTCTCATTTCATAGCCTATCCTTACATTTGCCTCATGTCATGCCATAACATTTCGTTTGTTGGTTCCAATACTTGGATGCCCCTCTATAGTTTCCTTTTTCATTCAACTTTCAGGTGCTCAAATATCAACGATATGAACAAACCTGTTACAAATCTTGAAATTGATTTCGAGAAGGCTATTTGTTTAGGAGAGTTCAAAGCTGAGGAAAATGCTGAATACTATGTCTCATGACTTACTAAGAATGGTGGAACAAGAGGATAAACAGATTTTGCCTCATCAAGAATCTATTGAAACAATAAATCTGGGAACTGAAGAAAGGAAGCAAGAAGTGAAGATTGGGACTTCTATTTCAGGGGGCACCAGACATAATTTGATTGCTTTGCTCCGTGAGTACAGAGATGTATTCGCATGGTCATATCAAGACATGCCAGGATTGGATGAAGATGTAGTGGTTCATAAGCTCCCATTAAAGCCAGAATGCAAACCTATTCAGCAAAAGCTAAGACGGATGAGACCTGAAATGCTGTTGAAGATAAAAGAAGAGGTTAAGAAACAATTCGATGCGGGTTTCTTACAAGCTTCCAAATATCCTGAATGGGTGGCTAACATCGTCTCAGTACCAAAAAAGGACGGCAAAGTACGAATGTGTGTGGATTATTGTGACCTGAATCGAGCAAGTCCTATAGATAATTTCCCCTTACCGCACATTGATACATTGGTGGATAACACGGCAAAACATTCGTTATTTTCCTTCATGGACGGATTCTCGGGGTACAATCAGATAAAAATGGCCCCGAAAGATATGGAGAAAACTACCTTTATAACAATGTGGGGAACGTTCTGCTACAAGGTGATGCCATTTGGGTTAAAGAATGCTAGGGCAACATATCAGAGGGCTATGGTGACGTTATTCCATGACATGATGCATAAAGAAATAGAGGTTTACGTCAATGATATGATTGCTAAATCTCGAGGGGAAGAAGAGCATGTACTAAACCTGAAGAAGTTGTTCGACAGACTGAGAAAGTTCCAGCTAAAGCTCAATCCGGCCAAATGTACGTTTGGGGCTACCTCGAGAAAATTGCTGGGCTTCATTGTCAGTGAAAGAGGTATCGAGGTTGATCCAGATAAAATAAAAGTCATTCAAGAGTTACCACTTCCGTGCACGCAAAAGGAAGTCAGAGGATTTTTAGGGAGGTTAAACTACATCGTCCGATTCATCACTAAACTTACCAACCAATGTGACCCAACCTTTCGGCTTCTTCGAAAACATAACCCGGGAGAATGGAATGAGGAATGTCAGATGGCCTTTGATAAGATAAAACAATACTTGTCTAGTCCTCCAGTGCTAGTACCGCCAACTCCGAGAAGGCCATTAATATTGTATTTTATTGTGTTTGAAAATTTAATGGGTTGCGTACTGGGGCAACACGACGAGTTAGAAAAGAAAGAAAAGGCGATCTACAACCTCAGCAAAAAGTTCACTGAATATGAGGCAAAGTATCCATCCATTGAAAAATATTGTTGCGTTCTAGTTTGGGTAGCTCGGAGACTCAGGCAATACATGTTGTATCATACGACATGGTTAATTTCAAAGTTGGATCCAATAAAGTACATGATGGAATCACCTACACTCTCAAGAAGAATGGCACGATGGCAGATCTTACTATCGGAGTACGACATCGTCTATGTGAATCAAAAGTCGATAAAAGGAAGTGCAATAGCTGACTTCTTAGCAACTCGAACATCGGATGAATACGAGTCGTTGAGATTTGATTTTCCGGATGAAGACTTGATGTGCATTATAGAAAAAGAGGGTGAGTCATCAAAAGAGAATTCATGGAAGATGAGCTTTGATAGTGCATCGAACGCATTGGGGCATGGGATTGGAGCAGTCTTAGTATCGCCAGAAGGGAACCATTACCCACTTACTGCCAGGCTGAACTTCTTCTGTACCAATAACATAACGGAATATGAGGCCTGTATCATGGGACTTCATGCAGCTATTGAACGAAATGTTAAAACTTTAGAGGTGTACGGAGACTTAGCGTTGGTGATATACTAAATCCGTGGAGATTGAGAAGTGAGAGATTCAAAATTGGTTAAATACAGTGATCTAGTGGCAGAGTTGATTAAAGAATTCGAAGAAATAACTTTTAATTACTTCCCACGAGAAGAAAACCAATTGGCTAATGCCCTGGCCACTTTGGCTGCAATGTTCAAAGCAAACAGAGAAACAGAAATAATGCCTCTGCAAATGAGCATATATGAAGTCCCTGTATATTGTTTCAGCATTGAAAGAGAGCCGGATGGACGACCATGGTTCCATGATATCTTAGAATATGTCAAGAACCAAAAGTATTCCAAACAAGCAAATGAGAATGACAAAAGAACATTCAGAAGAATGGCAGCGGGATTCGTTCTTGATGGGGACATCTTGTACAAAAGAGGAAAAAATCAAGTGCTATTGAGATGCGTAGATACTGTTGAAGCCAGAAAAATACTTGAAGATGTCCATGAGGGGATTTGTGGGACACATGCCAATGGTTTCACTATGGCCAGGAAGATTATGAGACTTGGTTATTACTGGCTGACGATGGAAAGTGACTGCATTAGTTTTGCACGAAAATGCCACAAATGTCAAATTTATGGTGATAAAATTCATGTAACCCCTTCGCCCCTTCACGTCATGACTTCTCCGTGGCCTTTTTCTATATGGGGCATGGATGTTATAGGGCCAATTTCCCCAAAAACTTCTAATAGACACCGGTTCATTTTTGTGGTTATAGATTACTTCACAAAATGGATAGAAGTCGCTTCGTTTGCCAATGTGACAAAAATTGCAGTTTGCAGGTTTTTGAAAAAGAAAATCATTTGTCGATATGGTTTGCCTGAAAGAATCATTTCGGATAACGCCTTGAATCTGAACAACAAGATGATGAAAGAAGTGTGTGAGCAATTCCAAATAAAGCATCATAACTCCCCGCCCTATCGCCCAAAGATGAACGGAGCTGTTGAAGCAGCCAACAAGAATATTAAGAAGATTATCGGGAAAATGACCGAGACATATAAAGACTGGCACGAGAAGATACCATTTGCTTTGTATGCATATCGTACATCTGTACAGACGTCTACAGGGGCAATTCCTTTCTCTCTGGTCTATGGAATGGAAGCTGTGCTACCTATCGAAGTTGAGACCCCTTCTCTACGAGTCTTAATGGAGTCGAAATTAGAGGAAGCAGAATGGGTTCGAGCTCGATATGACCAGTTAAACCTCATCGAAGAAAAACGTCTAAAGGCAATTTGTCACGGACAGATGTACCAGAAGAGAATAATCGCGGCCCATGACAAGAAAGTACGGCCAAGAGAATTTCACGAAGGAGAACTCGTGCTGAGAAAGATTCTCCTAATACAGAAGGACTTACGAGGAAAATAGGCACTAAATTGGGAAGGTCCATGCGTCGTAAAGAAGGCATCCTCGGGTAGAGCTTTGATTCTCACTAAAATGGATGGGAATGAGTTACCTAATCCAGTGAATTCAGATGCTGTGAAGAAGTATTATTCCTAAAAAAAAAAGATCAAGGTGAAAACCCGAAAAGAGCGTCTTGATTAACACAAAAGATCAGGATGAAAACCCGAAAGGGCATTCTAATGAAGCAAACCCGGGCTTGAAGAGCAAGGCATTTGAACGGTGGGTCAAATAACGAGACTGCAGTATTTGAAGCATTTTTCAGTAGCTCTAAGTCTTCTACACAAGAAGCAATGCTCGAAAAGATGCTTGATTAGAAACGTGGAAGAGTTCATGCGTTGAATATCTAGAGCATTTGTATCCGTTGAATGCGATCCTTTTTCTCTTTATGACACTTTCTCCTTATCATTGGTTAATTTTTCTTTGTTTGCCACGTTTGAAATAAATAAATGTGAGGTATCCCTTTGTCCCTACTCTAAACAAAAGAAATGTTAAGCATTACCTGGATAAGAACTCGGTAAGTACAAGAGCCTCAAAGCAAGGACAAAGTTCAACCAGGGGCAAAAGAGCGATATCTGAGAAACGCAGATTATTCATGAAGCCTGAGGACGGGTACAGGACCTAAAGAGAAAGTCAAGAGCCGAAGTAATGAATACAGATCATCGCAAAAATCATGACGAAGAAGGACGTACGACAAACATGCCTAAAGCTCATAGCATAATCATGTAGGCATAAAGGCATTTAAGACAAACATAACATCATGCATGACATATACAGGTACTCCAGTAGAGTAAGAAGATGTGATGATAGTTGTACTGAATCAAAGGAAAAGACACCTGAGCTCCTTCAGATGACAGGTTTTGGTATTTTGATGTTTTTATTTTTGTTTTTCAAAAATAAACTCATATTGCGAGAGGTAAGTTGAGCCTCGAGGCATGCTGAAGTATTGTCAATTTTTGTGTTTTAATTTATTTTTCAAAAATCAACTCATATTGCGAGAGGTGAGTTGAGCCTCAAGTCACATTGAGGTATTTTCAATTTATCATAAAAAAAATCAACTCATATTGCGAGAGGTGAGTTGAGCCTCAAGACACGTTGAGGTATTTTCAATTTCTGCTCACATTGCGAGAGGTAAGTTGAGCCTCAGGACACGCTGAGATAATTTTAATTTCTGTTTTTTAAAAAAAAATCAACTCATATTGCGAGAGGTGATTTGAGCCTCAAGACACGTTGAGGTATTTTCAATTTCTGTCTTTCAAAAAAAATCAACTCATATTGCGAGAGGTGAGTTGAGCCTCGGCTCACGTGCTGAGGTATTTTAAATTTCTGTTTCTCAATTCATGTTTTCAAAAAATCAACTCATATTGCGAGAGGTGAGTTGAGCATCAGGTCATGCTGAGGTATTTTCGATCTATGTTTAAAAAAAATCAACTCATATTGCGAGAGGTGAGTTGAGCCTCGGGTCACATGTCGAGGTTTTTTCAAAATCTGTTTTTCAAATTATTTTTCAAAAACCAACTAATATTGCGAGAGGTGAGTTGAGCCTCAGGATACGCTGAGGTATTTTCAATTTCTGTTTTTCAATTTCTGTTCGTCAAAATCAACTCATATTGCGAGAGGTGAGTTGAGCCTCGGGACACGCAGAGGTATTTTCAATTTCTGTTTTTCAAAAATCAACTCATATTGCGAGAGGTGAGTTGAGCCTCAGGGCACGCTGAGGTATTGTCAATTTTTGTGTTTTAATTTATTTTTCAAAAATCAACTCATATTGCGAAAGGTGAGTTGAGCCTCAAGTCACATTGAGGTATTTTCAATTTATCATCAAAAAACTCAACTCATATTGCGAGAGGTGAGTTGAGCCTCGTTTCACATGTTGAGGTATTTTCAATTTCTGTTTTTCAAAAAAATCAACTCATATTGCGAGAGGTCAGTTGAGCCTCAGGACACGCTGAGGTAATTTCAATGTTTGTTTGTCAAAAATCAACTCATATTGCGAGAGGTGAGTTGAGCCTCAAGACACGTCGAGGTATTTCCAATTTCTGTCTTTCAAAAAAAAATTAACTCATATTGCGAGAGGTGAGTTGAACCTCAAGACGCTGAGGTGTTTTCCATTTCTGTTCTTCAATTTCTGTGCATAAAAAAATCAACTCATATTGCGAGAGGTGAGTTGAGCCTCAAGACATGTTGAGGTATTTCTGTTCAATTTATGTTTTTCAAAAATCAACTCATATTACGAGAGGTGAGTTGAGCCTCAGGACACGCTGAGGTATTTTCAATTTCTGTTTTTCAAAAATTAACTCATATTGCGAGAGGTGAGTTGAGCCTCGGGGCACGCTGAGGTATTGTCAATTTTTGTGTTTTAATTTATTTTTCAAAAATCAACTCATATTGCGAGAGGTGAGTTGAGCCTCAAGTCATATTGAGGTATTTTCAATTTATCATCAAAAAAATCAACTCATATTGCGAGAGGTGAGTTGAGCCTCAAGACACGTTGAGGTATTTTCAATTTCTGCTCACATTGTGAGAGGTGAGTTGAGCCTCAGGACACGCTGAGGTAATTTTAATTTCTATTTTTTTTTTAAAAATCAACTCATATTGCGAGAGGTGAGTTGAGCCTCAAGACACGTTGAGGTATTTTCAATTTCTGTCTTTCAAAAAAAAATTAAAAAAATCAACTCATATTGCGAGAGGTGAGTTGAGCCTCAAGACACGTTGAGGTATTTTCAATTTCTGTCTTTCAAAAAAAATCAACTCATATTGCGAGAGGTGAGTTGAGCCTTAGGTCATGCTGAGGTATTTTCGTTCTATGTTTCAAAAAAATCAACTCATATTACAAGAGGTGAGTTGAGCCTTGGGTCACATGTCGAGGTATTTTCAAAATCTGTTTTTTAAATTATTTTTCAAAAACCAACCATATTGCGAGAGGTGAGTTGAGCCTCAGGACACGCTGAGGTATTTTCAATTTCTGTTTTTCAAAAATCAACTCATATTGCGAGAGGTGATTTGAGCCTCGGGGCACGCTAAGGTATTGTCAATTTTTGTCTTTTAATTTATTTTTCAAAAATCAACTCATATTACGATAGGTGAGTTGAGCCTCAAGTCACATTGAGGTATTTTCAATTTATCATAAAAAAAATCAAGTCATATTGCGAGAGGTGAGTTGAGCCTCAGGACACACTGAGGTAATTTCAATGTTTGTCAAAAATCAACTCATATTGCGAAAGGTGAGTTGAGCCTCAAGACACGTTGAGGTATTTCCAATTTCTGTCTTTCAAAAAAAAATCAACTCATATTGCGAGAGGTGAGTTGAACCTCAAGACACTGAGGTGTTTTCCATTTCTGTTATTCAATTTCTGTGTTTCAAAAAAAATTAGCTCATATTGCGAGTGGTGAGTTGAGCCTTGACTCATACGCTGAGGTATTTTCAAATTATGTTTTTCCAAAAAAATCAACTCATATTGCGAGAGGTGAGTTCAGAGGACACGCTGAGGTATTTTCAATTTCTTTTTTTTTCAATTTATGTTTGTCAAAAAAATCAACTCATATTGCGAGAGGTGAGTTGAGCCTCAGGTCACACGCCGAGGTATTTTCAATTGATGTTTTTTTTCAATTTATGCTTTGCAAAAATCAACTCATATTACGAGAGGTGAGTTGAGCCTCGGGTCATATACCGAGGTATTTTCAAAATCTATTTTACAAATTTTCTTTTAAAAATCAACTCATATTGCGAGAAGTGAGTTGAGCCTTGGCTCACGTGCTGAGCTATTTTCAATTTCTGTTTTTAATGTCTAATTTTAAAGAGTCAATTCATATTACGAGAAATGAGTTGAGCTCAGGATCACATGCCGAGTAAAGAATAAAGACTGGAATTAATCGAAGACACAAATTTTGCCTCCTTTAAGTTGCAGTGAAGCAGGTTGAAGTTATAAGTCTTATCCCCCTGAAGTTGTAGCAGAGCCTTGAAGTTACAATGGAGCTGATCGAAGTTGCAGTAGAGCGCATTGAAGTTGCAGATCCTGTCCTCCTGAAGATACAGCAGAAGAGCAGATCACAACGAGTTTTATATCCTTGAAGATACGAGTAGATTGGAGCTACAAGTCATAGTTCTGAAGTCGCGATGGATTGAACCAAAGATACAATATGCAGTGGATTAGAACGAGACTACTTGGAAAAGAATAGCTCCAAAGTAAGTCAAGACTCAGCAAGACTGGGAAAATTTGGTCTTCCTTGAAAGTCTTTGCTCTATTCCCGTTGTACGACAATAAGCAAAGAGGGGCAGCTGTAGAAGCCCAAATTAGCCCGGGACTTTTACAAAAATAAGCTATTACAAATAAAATAAAACTTAAAACATACCCAAACCGCCCCACTAACTCCAACACCCCACTAAATCACCCCACTAAATCACAACCACCCCACTAAATCACCCCACTAACTCCAACACCCCACTAAACCGACCACTAAATCATAACTACCCCACTAAATCACCCCACTAACTCCAACACCCCACTAAACCACCCCACTAAACCACTCCACCAACTCCATCACCCCACTTGCCTACAAAAAAAAAGGGCAATCAGTTGTAAAATTTGGCTATAAAAGCCATTCAAAACTATTGTAAATGAGGAGTTTTTTGGGAGGTTAGTTTTTGGAAATAAGAGAGTTTTTTTTAAGAAGGTAGTTTTTTTGGAGAGGATTTTTGAAGAAAGGGTTTTTGGAGAGATTTTTAGAGATTAATCAAGGAAAAGCAGAAGAGTTGTAAAATTTGGCTATAAAAGCCATTCAAAACTATTGTAAAGGGCTGGTTCTTTTTTGGAGATTAATCGAAGATCAGAGCAAAAGAGGTTTCCTTGTCTATTCTCATTTTAAGTTCTTTGCTTGTTTATTGTTTTCCTTTCAATTTTATTTTATTTTTTTTATACGAAAGTAAAAATAAAAGAAGGAAGCTTACCCATTTTAGAATTACCGAAAAAGGTTTTTTTTTTAGGTCCGGCTGGCGCCGACGGTAGTCCGGCGACCACAAGGCCGGAAATGACCCACCCTCTCCCTCTCTTTTCTTTCTACTTTCAAGTGCAAAAAAGATTTTTTTTAAAGAAAATGGGCCTTTTATAGCCCTCCAAAACGACGTCGTTTTGGGGTTGGCCATTAGACCCCAAAACGACGTCGTTTTGACTTGGACTGGATTGACCCGACCCGACCCTCCTAGGATCCACGTGTTTTTTTTAACGAAAGGGCTAATTACGCTTTTAGCCTTTCCGATTTTTTTCTCTTACTTTGCAATTAAGTCATTTTTTATTTTTAATTTGACCTCGAAGTTTGTCGTAATTTTCAATTTAGTCCCCGCTAATATACTACGTTTTGATGGGAAGGAATAATTGCTGTTTCGGTCCCCCAATCAGATCACATCTTATTTCAACATCGATATTAGTTATTTTCTTTTATTCTTATTCATTTTTTTTATTTCAATAAATAAGGCAACGCTCCGATTTAACATTAAATCGTGAATTTCATCACTATGTTGGGTGAATGTCAATCGGCTTGTGTTAAAAACGGAACGTCCTTTTCAAAAGAAATTGAAATTATAAAAATTCTCGTGTTTTGATCGGATCATGATTAAATGTCACATTGAACTCGCATTTTTGAAAATTAAGACAACACATTTTTAATAAGATACCAATTTTGAGCGTCGCGAGGGTGCTAACACCTTCCTCACGCGTAACCAATTCCCGAACCCAACTTTACTCTGGCTTTTGACGTAGACCTAAATTCGACCTTCATTTTTGTACAAGAATAAGTTTTCTTTTCTAAAAAAGATGATTTATTAGGTGTCCGGTCACACCTAGAAAAAAAGATTGGTGGCGACTCCCTTTTTTAATAAAATCGAAAGTCAGTTTTTAAATTTTCAAATAATCGCCTTAATTAGCGATTGAAAGCAAAAGAAAGTGAAATTTTTATGTTGCTACATAATGTGTTTTACATAACTCAGTACGTATAATCTATGTGCATGAGAAGGATCAACATATCATGTTGTAAAATTAATTAGTGTTGCACCTTTTTTTTTATTTCTTTCTGTAAGTTGATAAACGATTGATGTTTTAATAAATTGATCCTTAGATACCATTGATACGCATGTAGTATTTAAATTGAATTGAAATTAATAACCTCACTAATTAAGTGATAAATTTGTGTAGGTTTGAAGTTTAAATCTTTTATCTCTTTTTCATTCAAATATAATTATATACTTGTAAAAAGAATATTTATATTATGTGGATTTAGTTAGTGAGAATTTGTTTGTCAATAAAAATTAACTTAATGGTAATAGAAAAGTTTTATATTTTTAAAATTTTAAGTTTGCGTCTCATCGTTCTTAAATTTATTTCAATGCAGGCTTTATTAAATTGGACTCCAAATATATTTTGGTGGATTGTAGTTATGTAGACTATAGTGACTATGATTATAATTGTATTTGTAGTTGAAAACTTAAACAAATAGTTAAAAAAAATTCTTAAAAAGAATAAGATTTCGTATGCTAGATGATCTACAGGAAGACTTTGAATACATCAAATTAAACTTAAGTTGAATTTATCCTAAATCTTTTTATAGGTTTATTTATTTGTGATATTCATTGTGTGACTTATCAAAATCCTGAGCAAGTGAATAATCATGTCACATCTCAAAATATAGGGGGATAATCGTAATAAATAGACAAGAAATAAGACATAGTTTGAATGCTTAAGTGATAGTGCATCTATCCTAAAAGTTGCAGGTCCAAACCTCATTCCTTTCATTTCTTTTCCTTTTATTTTCAGCAACTTAGGATAAAAACTACACTAAAATAAATACTGTTAGAGGTAAAAATTAAATAAGAAATAGGATTAAGCCTGATAGTTAACATGTTAATTCTTTTCCCATATACCCAAGTTCAAGCCACACCCTTCCTCTTTTGTTTCTTTTTAATTCCACCCAAATTTTGGGTAAATTACCCTTGTAGCCCCTAAAAGTTACAAACCCTAGCTATTTAGTAAGATTCCTCTTCATCCTCTATTTATTTCTTCCTCTTTTCTTTTCCTTCACTTCTTTCTCATAATTACAGCATATTTCCATCCTTGAGCTATTGATTGTTTTTCTTTCTCGTATCAAACCAACTTCGTTTCTTGATTTCTTAACGGTGTTAGAATTATTGTCAAATAGCATCCTTAATCATTGCAAAAAATCAGTAAGTACATCTTGATTTCAATGATTAAATCCCAAATTTTTGTAGTATTCCAATTCGATGATAATCTTTCAATCTAATTAAACAATCTTTTTTGGTTCTTAACAAATCTCTCGATAATCTTAATGAATCTTAAAATCAAACATTAACTTGTTTATAAATGTCGTTTGAAGGACATATTTTAGGTGCATCGGATTAGATTTGATTGTGAGGAATGTTGATCAGACTCTTAGAGAAAGGTGTGTGATCTTTTACAAACGAATTGGGGCAAATTGTGTCTAGGATTAAGGCCATAGCCTCCTACATGACCATATGCCCTAGAAACCCTAGACTAGTTCATGAACCACATGGCCATGTCTCCATTATATGCTAATTTTTGCATTTGCCATACGGTTACAGTCTGTTACATAGCCTGGCCTCATGATCATGTAACCTATCCACACGGTAGCCACATGATTGCTTGGCATCTATTTTACAGTTTTACCTAGAATTCTATGAATTGTTCAGTTTAGCCCTTAAATAGACCCCGGACTATTTTTAGTTCTTTATTTCATTCGATTGAGTCCCTAATAATATGAATGGAATCCATGAATCTCATTGACTGAATTATTACTGTATATACATGATATGAAAATATTACATCTTTACTGTCACTGTAATTCTGATGATCTAACAATGTTTTCCATACCATAGCGTTACTGATTGCATGTAACACCCCTAACCCATATCCGATGCCAGAACCGAGTTACGGAGCATTACCGAAATTATAACTCAATCATTTAAACATTTCATATACAATTCTTATTCAAATCAAAAACCATTCGAAATCATTCATGTACTCCCTAATACGAGCCCTCGAAGCCCTAAATCGACATTAAAAGTGGTTCGAGACTAAACCAAGCACTTAAGAAATTTTTAGTAAAACATGCAAAATTTTCAAGGTGCAGGGGACACACGCCCATATATCCAGGTCGTGTGTCTCACACAGCTAAGAGACAGGCCTGTGTTTCAGGCCGTTTGGGCATTCGAAATGGGATCACATGGCCGTGACCCAACCCGTGTTTGACCCCGTGTAACTCTCTAACTTGGGTCATATGGCCAGAACACACGCCCATGTGCCAGGCTGTGTAAAACTGGAGGCTATATTGACTTGTACCATACGTGTAACACCCCAAACCCGGCCTAGGCATAGTAGAATCTGTGATGTTACATTAAAGTGTGTTTTGGAAAACACTAACTCGTCTAAAAATCTATACTATATTAAAACACTCGTAGTGATCTTAAGTAAACCTTTTAAATATCTGGTTTGTTATTAAACCTAAGTAGGTCTAGTCATTTTCGGTTGTTATTTCATTTAAAAAAAAAACTTTGTTTAGTGTGGAAGCTTTTGAAAGATGTTGTAGAGGCGCAGTGTTTTGAAAACATTTTTCTTTTTGAAAGTTTGTGTCTTACTTCTAGCAAATATAAATTTAAGTAAATAAATCCAAAATTAGAGTAAAAATTTAGAGAGGCCTTATTACATTTCAAATACCCAATAAAATAGCTTAAGAAATAAAAGTTTAAAACAGTATCAAAGCAGTCGTGTGGCCTCCATCGAGTCCCTTGCAGCACCGACCCGCCTAAGGATTACCTACACAGGAAAGTAGAAGGGTGAGTTATGAAAACTCAGTGTCGTAACCCTTAACAAAATCAGACAAGTAAAGTTTGGGCCTAGCACATTTCAGTGTCAGTCCAGTATCAATGTGGGCCATAACACATAGCAGTAACAATATCAATATGGGTCTTAGCCCCATACAGTAACAGTATCAGTAATGCAGCAGAAGTCCTACCCATCCATCCTCTACACTCCACTCCGTCCAGCCCTACACTCCACGTGGGGATCAAATCGACCCACCCATCCCTGCACTCCAAATATAGCACCAGTTGTGGCACTAACAGAAATTGCAGCAGAGCTGTCAATACATTACACTTCCTCCAAATATATCAAGCCCGCCCTCATGCAACATGTCATGTCATAATATAATACGTGTATGCAAAATGTCATGCTCGAATATAGTCAAATATGGCATAGGGGTATATCAGTCATTTTACCTATCAGGGGTAAATCAGTCATTTCATCAGTACATGGTCTAAATACACCTACCGCCCCAACAGTAGGTCCACATTCGTCTCGTGTGACTCGTGCAACCTCGACGATCAAATAGTAAGATTGGGCCCAAGCCTATAACACGACCCATATGGCCCAACAAGCCTAAAAAACGGCCTAAGCCCATAAAATCGCTCACGCTGGCCTCAACGGTCGAATGCCCATGTTTTGAGCGTTCGGCTCACCACACGAGCGAGCGTACACTCGTGTAGCGTCAACAATCATACTTTTTCGATTTTTACCGGCCTATGTTAATAGTAATGTGATTACACACCTTATGCGATTGAAGTTAATTCGCGTTCCGAACACATTCTCTACCTGAAGAAAAATCATTATGAAACCCAATCAGTTACTTAACTCATGTATCAAAGGAAATTAACGGAGTTCCAAAATGATCACCATCTTCTTACCCCAAACAATAGCGATACCTTCGGCTTTCAGGAAAGAATGCCAACCGACTTCAATTACTACCTACAAAAAAAGTCACCCCCTTTTCATTAGAGTTATACTTGAAGCACAACATCTTTTCAACTATAACCACTTACCAATAACGACAAAGATGATTGTAGGCCTATGACGTATCGAACAAGAATGTGAATAAAGATTAATCTGTAAGAGTAACACAAGAAAGGGAGATAATCGGTGTTAAGGGAAAGAAAGAAAGGGATAATTGAGGGAGAGGAAGAAAGAGTTGTGCACCTGAACCTAACAGATTAGCGATCTCTTGCCAAAACCGAAAGTGAGACCAAGAGATGGAGGTGTTCAGCCAAGGTAGAAAAGTGAGAAAGGAAAAGGTTCGCGAGAAGGAAATCAGGGGAATGTAGTCGGCAAGGCTTTAGAGAGAGGTGAAGAAAATGCTACCTATTGTGGGCCAATTTTACCCAGGCCCAACTACCACAATACCCAATACAAACACAACCCAATTACAAAACCCAAAGCCTAAACTAAACCTAACACAAAACTTATCAACCCAATTAAACCCAAATCAGGCAACCCAATTACAACCTAACCTACCCCAGCCCACTTTAATCAGCAGAAACAAAAAATAGCAAACCTTAGGTGTGCCGCACCTAGGTCTTTTGACCTCTGCCCGCGCCACCACCGCCACTGTCGTGTTACCACTGCCCTCGCCACTTGCACCTGCAAGAATTAAAAAATAAATGATAAGTAGATAAACAAAAAATACTTTGTAAATGGCTATATAAAGCCTTTTAATCTTTGTATTTTTTTTAGGGAGACATCAAATACAAAAACAAAAGAGATTTAAAAACACGAATAGAGAATTCACAAAACAGATTCGGAGAAAAAAAAACCAAGTTATAAAAGGGCAAAGGTTACTGTTGTTTATTTTTTTCTTTTTCTTTCTTTTTTATTTATTTCCATTTTCTTTTCGAATCTACTTACATGCATACATCAGTATTTTCTTTATTTTTCTTTAAAAATCAGTTATATATAAATATAAAAAAAATAAAAAAAATACCTTTTTTGGAGTTTCGGCTACCGTGCGCAGCGACCGGCGACGATGGACCGACGACGGAGGTCGCAGCGACAGTTCGCCGGAGCTCTGACAAGCCTAATACCCTGCAGAAAGAACAAAAGAAAATTTTTGCGTTTTTTTTGGAACAAATGGCGGAAAGATGAATTTTTTTTAAAAAAATTTGACTTAAATAGCCGATCGAAACGAGGCCGTTTTGGTCGGCCTTCTTAATGCCAAAATGACATCGTTTTGAAGCCAGGATCCACTTGTTGACCCGACTACCAGGGGAATCCGCGTGTTTGTACTTTTAGGGGTAATTGCGCTGCAAGTCCTTCCACTTTTTTATAGTTTTGCAATTAAATTGTTCGTTGTTTCTAAATTTACCTTGGAATTTTGTTTCGATTTTATTTTGGTCCCACGTCAAGTGTTGCGTTTTGGAGGGCAGGGATATTTTCCCTTTTAGTCCCTCATTGTTATTTGCGCATTCAATGTGGTCCATTTCCTTCATTATTTGTTTCGAATTTACCCCAAATTTTTGTTTTAAATTCAATTTAGTCCATTGTTTAGTTATTTAACTACTTTATTATTAAATTATTAAATTTTATTATTTTCTTTTACTATTATTTATTATATTTTTACTATTATTGTTATTTTTATTTTTATTACTACTTTATTATTATTGTATTATTGTTATTATTTTCCTTATTATTACCATTAAAATTACATTTCCTTTCTATACTTATTTATTTGTTATTATTATATTTTGTATTATTATCACTATTATTATTATTATTATTATTATTATTATTATTATTATTATTACTATTATCTTTATTAACCCCTTGTTATTTTTATTATTTGTTATTATTAATATATATTATTATAATTCTTATTAATATATTATTATTTACTATTTTTCGATTTATGGTATTATCATTATGTTTCTATTTTTATTTACTTAAACTTTGAAATATATTTTATTATATACTCGCATTATTAATTTACCTATATCATTTTATGATTTTGAACTTTAAATTATTTGCTATTTTATTAATGTTATCGTTGTTATTCACTTATTTATTTCTTTTTATTTATTTATTTTTATTTTATTATCGATCTTATTATCTAATCGATTTACGCACCATTCATTCACGTATCTATTTACCGCAATTTGTAATCCGTCTATTTATGGCATTTGTTCCTGCCCTTCCGTTATCGTCACTGCATTTATATTATTTTGCACATACCAACACCGTGATTCATTTTCCATTTTACTACAAAATCATATCTCATTAACCTTCATTCGATACACAAAATTGTGTTTAAAAAATTATTATAAGCGATACTCTGTCTTTCGAGATTTGAAAAGTCGTTCCATAACTTACGGGGTTTCGATTTTCTCAATAAATTCGAATACGCAAGTCCCTTTTTAAAACATAAGGTTTTTTAAAATAATCTCGGGAATTAAGAAAAGATCATGTTCTAACTTACGGGATATGATCTCTCTCTAAAACAGAGATAATTAAATATCTTCTAAAATAAATAATTTTTGGTGTTTATCCTCGTTTCGGGTATTCAAGATGTTGTGTCCTAACTTACGAAACATAATTTTTTTCTTCAATTAACGTGAAATACGCTATTTTCTCAAAAAAATTTAATTAAATAATATTTAAACAAAGGATCACACTTTTAAAATCTTCAAAGTTCTCAAATTTTCGACACCAAGACATTAATTAATCAACTAGGTACCAATTTTGAACGTATCGAGGGTGCTAACCCTTCTTCGTGCGTAACCGATTCCCGAACCCGTTTTCTGAATTTTGTTGACCAAAAAATTATCGTTTTAATAAATTTAAATTTTTGTTAAAGTGACTGAATTACCAGGTGACCCGATCACACCTAAATAAAAAAGATTGGCGGCGACTCTCGTTTTTTAGTTTTCATTTTCAAAATAAAAGTCGACCTTTTTCCGAAAGATGGTTTCGATAGCTTGGCGACTTCACTAGGGACTTAAAAAAGAGAGTCAAGCCACGAGTTGATTACTTTTTGTCTTTTTGTCGAAAATTGAAAACTTGGTTTAAATGTACAATCCTTTCGTTGTATTTCATCCGTCTTTGTTACGATCTTCATCATTGTGGTTTATAATTGCTGTGTTGGTTTGAGTTTTGGTATCTTTCTGCACATTGCATCGCATGATCGGTCAATCTTCCACTTTTAAGTGGGAGTGAGAAATTATTCCTTCGTAAGGTTTTCACCTCCGTACAGGATAGTGGATCGCTTTCGTGATACATCCGTACCTATGTCTTTGTGAGATTTTCATCTCTGTGCAACCATAGGAAAATGTATTCCCCTGAACTAAACTCAGTTCATATATGCCTATAATGGGTGAGGATCGAGGAATCTACCGGTTCAGGTACCTTTACTTAGAACCAAACCGCATATAGCAAGCCTTAAGAGCCCACCCTAGGTAGAACCACTCCAAACCCTAGTGGTCACCCGAATAGGTGCTCTATTTTTGCTTTGTACTAACCTATTTTGTCTTGTTTTGGTTATGATTGCATTGTATTTTTCATCATAAAAAAGAGGTGTTTATTCACTTTCGATTGCTAAATAGAGAGCTTGCCATGGAAAATGAATTTCTTGATAAAGTGGAAAATAATCCGGCCATCCGAATATGGTCTGAATAAACATGACGATAGAAGGGTGATAGTCTCACGAAGGAGTACACGACTTTGCTCCGTTGCCCGAGGATTCAAGCCAACAAAGATTGTTCGAGAGCAGTCAACGTCCCAGTTTCCTTAAAGAAGCTAACGAGTATCACGAGGGTAAGTGAACAATGGGTCGCAACCCGGATCAAGCAAAAAGGAGATAGTAGAGGCATATATTGGCAAATTTGCGAGATTTGATCTTAACATTTGGATAAGAAGAAAGAGATCGATGTCTTCATGTTGAAAATTAGGGCAAGGCCGAATATGTATTTGTTTTATGTAAAGAGATTTGTTTTCTAGTAAAGTTCTAACAGAATTAAATCAGAATCAACGTCTTTTTTTTTTACATTCATTTCATGCATCTGCATTGTATTTCAGTATATGCATTAAATTTCATAAAATGACTCTAATTAATTAAAATTATGACAGTGAACCTGGAAGCCAATGTAAACCTACCAACTCAGTATCACTATGGTACCTACCACAATACGAAGGTAATGGATCAAAGAATGGAAAGATTAGAGCAATTGCAAAGAGATATGCAAGACCAGCTGTAAGCACAGATGTAAGAAAAAATAGCCAAAATTCAACAAGATATGAGAGATCAAATGCTTGAATCCCAAAGAAGTATGATGAGCCAATTGACGCAGTTACTAGTTGAAGGGCACGAAAAAGGGAATGGCCCAGTAGTCAACAGTGATGATGGTAATGAAGACCCCGTCTATCCCTTAGGTTTTACCCCACTAAGCGCCTAGGCCCAACCAGATGCACATCTACAAGGGGCATCCGTTACTGTCAGGCCCCAACAACATCAGGCCGGTACCTCCGCACCGATAAATTACCCTACGGGCTTAGGTTCTAATCCAAGGAACAGTCCAACCAATCATGAAGTTCCTGATCTAGATGAAATGGCAGAAATAGAAAAAGTAAGAGTTGAACTACCAAAACAACTCGAAGATCAGTACAGGTGGTTGAAAAAAAACTTAGAGCAATAGAGAATGCTGATTGCCATTACGGGGTTGACGCCAAAGATCTGAGTTTGGTTCCAGATTTAGTACTCCTGCCGAAATTCAAGACTCTAGAATTTGAAAAGTATAACGGGACTAGTTGTCCTGAAGCTCACATCACGATAGTCTGTCGAAGAATGACAGGATACTTTGATAACGATCAACTGTTAATTCATTGCTTCTAAGATAGTCTAATTGGGTCAGCTGCTAAATGGTACAACCAGCTGAGCCGTGCCAAAATTCATTCATGAAAGAAGTTGACATAGGCTTTCATAAAGCAATATGGCCAAGATAAGTCATAATTTATACATATTTTTATCCCATGCTTAGCATATTTTTGGATGAATTATCATTAGATTTATGGAATTTGATGCTCCTAATTCTTTAATTTCATGTTTTATACTTAAGTGAGCATAGAAAAGTAAAAACAGCGAGAAACGGGCCAAAAACAGAGATAAATGGGTTAACATGAGAAATCAACACGACCTGGACTTCCTTGCATGGGTAGACCACACGCCCGTGTCTTTTTAGCAGACTCTAACAGGGTCTAAGCCACCTCACATGGGCGTGTCACACGGCCGTGTCCCTGTCAAGCCCAAGTTTAATTATATTCGGAAAAGGCCACTTTTGAGGTTTTGAAAGCATTCTAAAGCGTATATAAACACCCTAGAAGGGCACCTAGATGGGACATGGAGTGGGAGCCAAGAAATTACTCAAAAAAAGCCGATTGGTCCATCTCAGAAGTCGAATTCTCCTTCAAGACTGAAGATCTCCCTTCAATTTTTCTTCAAGGGTTTTTAGGTTTCTTTATGTTTTGTTATTATTATTCTTCTGAGATGTTGTCTTTTACACATATGAACTAAATCCCCTAAATACCTAAGGGGGATGAAACCTACGACGGATCTTGTTACTATTTTCTGAATTATATTATAAATACTTGATTTGTTCTTAATTATGTGTTCTTAATTCTTGCTTTAATATTCCAAGATATTGATTCAAGTATTGATGTGCTTATTCAGAGGATCAAAAGTCCCTATCTAAGAGTAGATCTAGCATAATTAAGCGGAGTTGATTGCACCCCTAGACATAGGGTGACATAAATCTGTAAGATTAGGGTCAAACCTAATAAGGGAATCCATAGATCGAGTTAATACAACACTAGGGGTTTTAATTAGAAAGTGATTTCAATTAGAAAGAGATTTCAATTAATCAACCTAGAGATAATAATATAAATTAGGGATTTCTATGGATCAAGTCAAGCGAATAAATCGTCTAGTTTAGAGTCAAATAACAAGTGAAGTCTAGGTGGATTATTCCTTAGATATTGTCCAAACCAATCAGTTTTCCCAAAAGTATTTCCCCAATTTACTTCCTGTGCATTTTAGTTTAGTTAATTAATTTAGATAAAACAAATCCCTTATTTTTAGGCTAGATAATAAAAAGAAGGTTAATACTAGTACTTTTAGTTCCTGTGGGTTCGACATTCCGGTCTTGCTATAAGCTATACTACTGTTCGATAGGTACGCTTGCCTTTATCGTGATAATAATTAGTTTTCAAGTACGATCAATCATAAATATAAAACTTATCAAGCACATCAAGTTTTTGGCGCCGTTGCCGGGGAACTATGATATTAGGAACGCTTAATTTTTATTACTTTAGCCATCTATTTTATTGCAATTTAATTTTTATTTTAATTTTGTTTATATCACTAAATTTTCTTTTATTTACTTCTGACAGGTTTTTATAGTTTATGACTAGAAGAAACCCGTTAGGACCTCTACTTTTTGATAGTGAGATCGAAAGCACAGCTCGCAGAAATCGAAGAGAGATAAGGTGAAGCTTACGATAAATAGAAAAAGGGCAAGAGGGCGATATTCAAACTACAACTGAGGAGATGGCTGAAAATCATAATAACCTGCTACCTTCTGTGGCTGTTGCGAACCCAGTAAATCAGGATCCTGCTCCTCGTACTATGTATGATTATGCTAAATCTAGTTTAACAGGAGCTAAATCGAGTATAGTTAGACCTACTATTGCTGAAAATAATTTTGAACTGAAACCTAACACGATTCAAATGATACAACAGTTTGTTCAGTTTGATGGTTAGTAGGACAAGGATCTAAACACTAATTTGGCGAATTTTCTGGAATTCTGCGACACCTTTAAAATCAATTGCATTTCTGATGATGCCATACGCCTTCGGTTGTTTCCATTCTCATTGAGGAACAAAGCTAAACAATGGTTGAACTCGTTACCACGAGGGTCAATCACCACTTGGGAACAAATGACTGAATAATTTTTGCTTAAATATTTTCCGCCGGCCAAAATGCCTAAATTTAGGAATGATATCTCATCTTTTGTGTAGATTGATCTAGAAACTCTTTATGATGCATGAAAGAGATACAAGGACTTATTGAGAAGGTTCCCTCACTATGGGTTACCTCTATGGCTGCAGGTTCAGACTTTTTACAACGGTGTGAACCTCTCAACAAGACAACTTATCGACCCAGCCACCGGTGAAATTTTGAACAGCAAAACACCTGAAGAGGCTTATGAATTTATTGAAGAGATGTCACTGAATAACTATCAGTGGCAAGTCATGAAAACAAAGCCGACAAAAGCAGCCGGTGTTTTCAACCTCAACGCTGTTACTATGCTATCTAACCAGGTAGAACTATTAAATAAAAAGATTACGGTTTGTGTGGTTCTACTCAGGTACATCCAGTGATGAGGTGCGATTCAAATGGAGGAGAAGTACATACAGAATATCAATCCTTCAACCCTAGCACTGAGGAAGAACAAGTTCAATATATAGGTAACAATAATTCTAGACCTCAAAATAACCCATACAGTAACATTTATAATACAGGTTGGAGGAACCATCCCAACTTCTCATGGGGTGGCCAAGGAATTCAAAGGCCACAACATCCTTCAGGTTTTCAAAACCACCTTCCCAGCAGGAAAAGAAGCTGAACCTTGAAGAGATGCTAACAAAATTCATCTCAGTGTCAGAAACTCGTTTTCAGAATACCAAAACAACACTTAAAAATCAACGAGCGTTGATCCAAGGGATCGAAACACAGATAGGTCAGCTTGCTAAATTAATTTCTGAACGACCACAAAGTAGTTTTTTTGCCGAGTAATACTGAATCTAACCCGAGAGAACAGCTCAATGCGATTACCGTTCGAGATGAAGAAGGTTTAGTTGAACCTAAATCAGAATCGAGGCAATGAATTACGGTAAGTAAAGGTAAAGGTGAGGTGGACCACACTGAGCAAAAATCGGTAAGTAAAGAGTACAAACCTCGTGTGTCATACCCCATTGCGATAAGGAAAGACCACACGGACGAACAATTTGGTAAATTCCTTAAACTACTAAAGAAATTACATATTAACTTACCGTTTATTGAAGCTCTTTTGCAGATGCCGAATGCAGTTAAAATTTTAAAGGAGCTTTTAGCAAATAAAAGGAAGTTAGATGAGGCATCGCATGTAGAGTTGAACACAGTTTGCTCAGCCATTCTACAAATTAAGCTACCCAACAAATTAAAAGATCCAGAGAGTTTTATGATTCCTTTTTTAATTGGTAGTTTAAACGTTAACAATGCTTTGGCTGATTTAGGAGCTAGTATTAATGTCATGCCCTATAAAATGTTTAAACAACTAGGTCTTGGGAAACCCAAACAAACTAGGATGAGTATTCAATTGGCAGATAAAACAATCAGATTTCCTAGGGGTATTATTGAAGATGTACTTGTTAAAATTGACAAATTTATATTCCCAATTGATTTTGTTATTCTAGACATAGAAAAGGATAGTAACGTGTCTTTAATTTTAGGAAGACCCTTTTTAGCAACTGCTAGAACTATTATTGATGTTGGTATAGGTGAACTCACACTTCGTGTGGGTGAGGAAACAATCACTCTTCAAGCTCATAATTCGAGTGGCACATCAAATATTGAAGGTGGTTATATAAATTATGCTACTAATATGATCATGTGGTGCAACCTTCTTTGAAGGAAACACGTTCAAAGAACATACATGAGCCATGTTCAAGTAGCAACAAAGGACCCATCTATGAAGAACAAAAACTTCAAATCGATGAACTAGATGAATGGCGGACACAGAAATCGAGAACACACAATAAACCAAAACCACGCCATGACGGACTCAATGTTTTATCAAATCAACTTAAGGCTGGAGACAAAGTATTATTAGATGCGACAGACCCTCATATTACCACTTCCAAACTTAATGGAGCAATCCCTTTTACGGTACTTAACATTTTCCGATACGGTATAGCAAGGTAACTCATTCCAAATTTGGCACTTTTAAGGTAAATAGTAATCGTCTAAAAACTTATTTTGATAAAATTGATAGCAAGAATGAGGAGTGTAAACTCCTCGCACCACCATAACCACGCAATAGAGAGGCAAGTCGAGCACAACAGTGCTGATATCTTTAAATTTTAGTTTTTAACATCTAAATTATTAATTGAGTCCTTGAACATAGGTTTTTTAAATCCACACTGCCAGGCACATAGGTGTGCCTTAGGCCGTGCTCACACCACGGGCGACAACATGCCCGTGTGAAAAAAGAGCAAAATTTTCCCCAAACACAAGATTTGATACGTTGCCACGACCGTGCGACATAGCCGTGGGCAATTCTGTCAAATCAACACGGGCGTACGATATGCCCATGTCTATAAGTCGTGTTAGAAATTGAGAAATTAACACAGGCGAATGACACACCCGTGCCTACCACCCGTGGTTGATGCTGTCAAAATAACACGGGCGTATGCATATATACACAGGTGTGGAAGAAGCGAACGAAGTAGGACACGACCGTGCGACACGCCCGTGTGCACTAACACGCTCAAAGAACACGGCCTTGGGCTGAATTCTATACGAGCCCAAATTTGAAAACCACGAAACACACAAGCTGAAATAGGGGCACACAGGCGTGCCACACGGCCGTGTGCCCCAATATCTATATAAACCCACAATATTCATCATCCCCTTCCCCAATACCCTAACCCTAGCCGCCGCTCCCAATACAGCCGTCGCCACCTAAACTCTGACCATGACCTCAAAATCCACCCTTTCTTCTCCCTTTTCCTCCATACACATCAAAATCTTCTCTTGTACTCCCTTCCCTACACATTCTTCTTCTCTTGTACCGCCTTCCCTCTCACTTCCTCCGACCGCTACGCACCACCGCACCTTCTCCGACCACCACTATTGGTTTGCTTTCTTGCATTTTTCGCTCCATTTTACTATTTTAATTTTACATATGAATGTTGACTTCCTCAATTCATTTAGAAATTCCTGATTTCATGTTCTATATGATTATATTATTAATATTACTACTATTGTTGCTTTAACATTTTTTAAGGTTCATTATGTGTCATTGCTTCAAATAGAACTTAGGAATATACTATATAGATATTAGGACCGTTTGTTTTGAATAAAATTCATATACATATTAGGAATATACTAATGAGTGATTCATTAGTTAGCTTCTTTATTGTTCTATAGGTAGTATCACCACTTGGTTTTGACATGCTTGCATAATTTGTTCATATTATCTTACGAGCAAGTGATTATTTTAGACTATTATGATGATTGCTTGATTTGGGGATTATCTTGATGATTAAACTCGTATTTGTAGATATCATGACAAACCCAAAAGGTAAGAAAACTGCAGTTCCTACCTCGAAGAAGCGAAAAAGAGCAGTATCCTCTTCGAGTCCTACCACTGAGATACGGCACCCATTCCTCTAATTTCCATCGAGACCCCAGGAGGAACTATTCTAGATACTGACCACTCTAGAGCAGATCCAACTCGCTGATGCAATCCAGGCTCTCCTGACCACTGACCCACGGGGGCTCTTCTTCGAGATTGTCAAGCCAACATATCTCGAGCTCACATTAGAACTCTATTCGACCTTCTACCTCCAAGTCGTTATGACAGAGTTCAATGATCCCAGAATAGTCCAGTTCCCTCTCGATAGTTTAGTTTGCCAGTTAAGTGTGCCCAAGTTCAATGTCGCATTAGGACTATATACGGAGGAGTTCATGGACGACGACGACTTCGACAATCTCAATCGCTACATCCACTTTTCTCCTTCAAATTGTTGAAAGGCCTTAGTCCCTGCTTCGGCCACTTATGACCCTAGCTGCTCCAAGGCATCGGCTCTCGCCCCATCACTGAGATACTTACACGCCATCGTAGCCCACACCTAGACAGGATGGCGAGAAAGTGTCGGCGTCGTCAACACTAACGATGCCTATTTTTAAGGAGCATGGTTCATGGGCACGTATTCGACCTCGCTTATTTCATCGCCCTAGCCATTCACCATCAGATAGAGCAGCATAGGAAGGGAGTCATTTCTATCGGCCTTTATGTGATTCGCCTAGCGCGGTACTTTGGTCTCCTCAACACGGCGGGGAAATTATCCTCCTTCACCCTCATCGGTCAAATGTCCACATAAGGCATCTCGAGTATACTCCATATGAGGATGATCGAATGACGACGTGAATTTGATCCTTCTCAGTAGCGCCTCATCTAGTCAGCCAAGCAGGAAGACCTAGAGGATATTACTGATGATGTCCCTCCACCTCACGAGGATCCACCATCTCAGCCACCACCTATTCATCGCCCAGTTCATGCAGCTGCTTCACTCTCTAACATCTCTGAGTGTCTTATTCGATTAGAGTAGTAATGTTTTTAGCATTTCGATCACATTGATGCAACCTTACATCAGATTTGTCAGCACCTTCATATCTAATCGCCACCCCCACCTCGCGAACCATCTGGCGATGAGGATTTTTGAAGACTTTTATTTATTATTTATTATTTTTACTTTTACTTTTATCTTTATTTATTTTTTTCAATTACTTTTCATGTTATTTCTCTTTAATACTATTTTTATTTCATCTTTAGGTTTTGCAATTTATATCATGTAATTTATATTTTCAGCCATTTCTTTACGAGTAATCATGCTACTTTATATTTCATAGAGAGTTAATGATTCTATCGCAGTTATGAAGAGCTCCAAAGCTCACTTGATCGCGTGATTTCGTGATAAGTTTTAAATATTTATAATTATTCATTCTTGAAACTAACTATTATCGTGATGTAGGCAAGTGTACCTATCGAACAGTAGTATAGTTTTAGCAAGACCGGATTGTCGAACCTAAGGGAACTAAAAGTACTAGTAATGACTGTCTTTTTATTATCTAGCCTAAGAATAAAGTGGCTTTTGCTTTAACTAACTAATTCTCTAAACTAAGAATTCACAGAGAATGGAATTGGGCAATTCCTTTTGCGAAAATCGATTGAATTAAGACAATACCTAAGGAAAAATCCACCTAGACTGTACTTGTTATTCTGGCTCCGAATCGGACGATTTATTCATTTAACTTGTTCCGTAGAGATCCCTAAGTTATGTTATCATCCCTATTCAAGACTAATAACGTCTAATCCCTAGATTGAATAATTGAGACCTTTCTCTAATTAACACCCTAAGGTTGCATTAACTCGATCTATGGATCCCCTTATTAGGTTTCACCCTAATCCGGCAAAACCTTATCACTCTATGTCTAGGCGCGCAATTAACTCCACTTAATTATGACAAATGTACTCTTAGACAGGGTCTATTCCTCCTCTGAATAAGAGCTTATCTTGAATCAGTATCATGGGATATCAAAACAAGAATTAAGAACACATAATTAAGAACAAGTTAAATATTTATCATACAATTCAAAAAATAATAACAAGATTCGTCTTAGGTTTCATTCCCCTAAGGTATTTAGGGGTTTTAGTTCATAACTAAATAAGAAAACATCTCAGAATAATAAAGAATACAAAACATAAAGAAAACTCAAAACTCCTAAAGGGGAAATTAATGAGAGATCGAACTTCTGAGATGGATCAATCTGCTTCCTTGGAGTAATTCCTTACTCCTTATTCTGTGCCTCCATTTTCTTCCTCCTCTAGGGTGTATTTATAGGCTTTGGAATTCCTAAAAGCCCTCAAAATTAGCTTTTTCTGAATTGGACTCAACTTGGGCTCGGTAAGGACACGCCCGTGTAACACGCCCGCGTGTGATTACTTCAGGCTGTGCTCGAGCCTGCCAAATTGCCACGGCCTTGTAGTCTGCCCGTGTGAGAAGGTCCAGGCCGTGTTGATTTCGTACTTTGGTCTATTTTCTCCAGTTTTGGCCCGTTTCTCGTTCCTTTCGCTCTCCTATGCTCTTCTAAGTATAAAACAAGAAATTAAAGCATTAGGAGAATTGAATTCTCCAATTCTAATAGGAAATCATCCATAAAATGCCTTAAATAAGGGGTAAAAATATGTATAAATTACGGTTTATCAAATACCCCCACACTTAAGCATTTGCTTGTCCTCAAGCAAAATTATCAACTCATTATCAAAATAAATTCTTCTCAACTTATAATTTCTATCGATAATATCTCAAAATAACTCATAGGTAATCATACATTGAGAATTCAACTAAAAGAACATAAAAGTTTCAAACATTCCAAGTTGAGCATTTTCTCCTGAAAACATAGGTGTCTCTCCTCATTTAAGTAATTACCTTTGATTTAGAATATCACAGAGTTTCACATCCTTACTAAAGATTCACTCAAATCACTCAAGGTGTTTTAAGGATAATAAATGAAGCACTTAATAGTCAATAATGAAAAGTCATTACCATAGGCTTGCATGAAAATCAAATCTCCACCACTGATAAATTGAGATGAAACATCAATCAAAAGGTCTTTAGAGGGTTGTACTGAAGCTTGGTTAGGGGGTGTGGTCACAAGCTGAAAGAAAGGGTTAGAATCGAGATTGAGTTAAAAAATTACTTAACTAGAAAAATAGCTAGTCATCAATTGCGTACATCAGAGCTTTTCTCAAAATATAGAATTTGACTTCTTTAGCTCAGAAGATTACTACTATTAAGATGTATACATTTTTTTAAGAACAAGTTACATACAAAGTAGAATAAAACTTAGCTAAGCAACTATTTCAATTCCAATCTCGACAAAAAATGGGGATCAAATTAATTTAGGGGATTTCAACAATAATAGGTTAAGGGTTAATATTAAGGGTAATACAAGAAATGGGTTGGTAGGCTCAAGGGGGTTTACTAGGGGTTAATCGTGGAGGTAGGCTTTTCATGGCATGAGTGGGTTAATCCTATGTGCCTTTCTCATTTTGACATATCAAATCAAATGGTGTGGTCTTGACATGCATAATCAAGCAAGTTCTAGAATAACAGTTCAATACTGACGCACTCAAAGCAATAATAAAAGTGAGCATGAAAGAATTAATAGATGCTCTAAAGGCTTAAGAATCTCACAAAAATTATGGCTTTTTAATGTTTAAAACTTGTGAATTCTATCTCAAAGTAATACCTAAACTTTAGGGAAACAACCTAAGATTTTAAATTCTTAAAAATCAACTTATCATGCTTGATTCTCTAATGTCCTAAAGTTTAAATAATCAATGCATAAATGCCTATGTTTTAATTCAAGATATATCAATCAAAATCATAAAACAATCAAAATATATCCTAAATATGATATGAGAGCTTTTCAAGAGAACAAGGCAGTCATTCAGGGATTTTTCTATTATTGAAATAAATACCCCCACACTTAATATGTACATTGCCCTCAATGTACAAAGATAGATATAAGAATATAAAAATAAGATAGGAGAGAAGTGAAACTTCCTGAGTTAAAAATGGATGAAATTCCTGGATTAGCGAGAGTGAGTTGTTGGAAATAAAGCTGGAGGACAAACATGATTCTGAAGAACAGAAGGAGAATTGGGGGAATAATTTGGTAGTAATCATAAATATAAGCCGTGTTTAAAACAAAAAATCTTCAAAAATTAATGAAAGAAAAATAAAAGAAGATAGATAATCTAATTTTTCAAGTGGCACGGCCAGTTCACACGCCAGTGTGGATTGTATCCAGCTCGTGTTTACCGTGAAGTGAGATATCCTCACACGACCTTCAGGCACACCCGTGTGTCTAGGCCGTGTGGCTATATGATCGTGTTACATAACCGTGCGTGATGTGATTCGCTTCTCCCACGGTCGTGTAGCTCTGCACACGCCCGTGTTATTTTGATAGTGTTGTCCACGGGTGCTAGACACGGGCGTGTCGATACCGCAAATGAACTGGGGAATGATCCCATGTAATCGATACCCCAAACGTCAAATATTTCGCATGAAAGCATATAGTTTTGAGGCATTTCATCACGTTTAGATATGTTACCTGTCCGTTGGCATTTGTCACATGAAGTAGCATACTTGTTAGCATCTTTGAATAATGAAGGCCAGTAAAAACCTGATTCAAGTATTTTATGTGCGGTCTTAGTTCCACTATAGTGTCCTCCAGTTGGCCTTGAGTGGCAATGTTCCAGTATTTTTAATGTTTCTGATCTTGTAATGCATCTTCTAATGACTTGATCTGCACATCTGCGAAAAAGAAAGGGGTCGTCCCAAAAGTAGCTTTTTACATCATTAAAGAATCGCTTCTTTTGCTGGTATGTTAACCCTTTTGGGATAATGTTAGCGGTTAAAAAATTTGCGATGTTTGCAAACCAAGGTACTTCAGAGTCAGATATAGTGAAAAATTGTTCTTCAGGAAACGAATCATTTATTTCAATTTCATCTAGTTCTTTGGTATTGGAGTTCTCAAGCCTGGACAGATGATCAGTCGTGAGATTTTCAGCTCCTTTCTTATCCTGAATTTCCAAGTCAAATTCCTACAATAGGAGAATCCATCGAATGAGTCTAGGTTTTGCTTCAGTTTTAGTTAAAAGATAGTGAAGGGCGAAATGGTCAGTGTAAACAACAACTTTAGACAATATGAGATATGATCGAAATTTTTCAAATACAAAAACCACAGCTAGTAATTTTTTTCCGTAGTAGTATAATTCTCTTATGCAGCTGTCAAAGTTTTGCTAGCATAATAGATGGGTTGAAATTGCTTGTCTCTTCGCTGTCCTAATACTGCACCTACTGCAAAATCACTCGCATCACACATTAATTCAAATGGTAAGTTCCAATCAGGTGCAATTATGATTGGAGCATTAATTAATTTATCCTTTAAAGTATTAAATGCTTCTAAACATTCCTGATTAAAATTAAAAGGTATATCTTTTTCTAGCAATTTAGTCAAAGGCTTAGCTATTTTAGAAAAATCCTTAATAAATCTTCTATAAAAATCAACATGTCCTAAAAAGCTTCTAATAGCCTTAACTGAACTAGGAGGGGGTAATTTTTCGATTGTTTCTTTTTTAGATTTGTCCACTTCAATCTCTTTACTGGAAATTTTATGCCCTAATACAATACCTTCTTAAACCATGAAGTGACATTTCTCCCAGTTAAGGACAAGGTTCGTTTCCTCACATCTTATTAAAACTCGTTTTAAATTTTTAAGGCAGAGATGGAAAGAGTTACCAAATACTGAGAAATCATCCATAAATACTTCCATGATATCTTCCACGAGTTCGTCAAAGATTGCCATCATACAGCGCTGAAAAGTGGCAGGAGTATTACATAATCCAAAAGGCATTCTACGATAAGCAAACGTACCATATGGGTATGTGAATGTCGTTTTTTCTTGATCTTTAGGAGCTATTGGGATCTGGAAGTAACCGGAGAGTCCGTCTAGAAAGCAGTAGTACATATGCCCGGATAATCTTTCCAACATTTGGTCAATGAATGGCAAGGGGAAGTGATATTTTCTTGTGGCATCATTCAGTTTCCTGTAGTCAATGCAAACTCTCCATCCTGTGACTGTCCTTGTTGGGATTAATTCATCCTTCTTGTTGGTCACAACTGTCATGCCTCCTTTCATAGGAACAGCCTGCACTGGACTTACCCAAGAATTGTTAGAAATAGGATAAATAATTCCAGCATCTAGAAGTTTAATTACCTCGGCTTTAACAACTTCCTTCATGTTG
Organism: Gossypium arboreum; assembly: GCF_025698485.1. Lineage (NCBI taxonomy): Eukaryota > Viridiplantae > Streptophyta > Magnoliopsida > Malvales > Malvaceae > Gossypium > Gossypium arboreum. Next base: position 108,141,131 of record NC_069081.1, on the reverse strand, counting down.
GGGTTCAGTCGTCTTTGAGCTTGCACACACGGTTTGTATTCATCTTCCATCAAAATTTTGTGGGTGCAAAAAGAAGGGCTGATTCCTTTAATGTTAGAAATTTTCCAAGCTATGGCCTTTTTATGTTCCTTTAATACTTGGATTAATTCCTCTTTCTCCTTGGGTTACAAGTTAGAAGTAATAATAACTGGTAATGTAGAATTATTTCAAGGAATGCGTATTCCAAACGGTTTGGTAATTGTTTAAGTTCCAGTTTGGGAGGCTCCTTAATAGAGGGTTTTTGCTTAAGTTCATCGTTTATCTTAATGCCCTCATATTCTACTTGTCTTGAAGAATGCTCATTAGGTTCATCATCTGTCTCCTCTTCTTGAGCTGGATACAGTTTTGTCGTCTCTTTCTGTACAATTTCCTGAAAAGAGTATTGAGTAGTATGAATCATCCTGTTCCCTAGAGAACCTCATGTCATCATAAATTTTAAAGATAATCTCCTCGTCACCTACCCTAAGTACCAATTTACTGTCACCCACATCAATTACAGCCCTAGCAATGGTTAAAAATGGGTACCCTAAAATTAATGGTACTTCTACATCTTCATCCATGTCAAGCACAACAAAGTCAACAATAAATATGAATTTATCTACTTTCACAAGTACGTCTTCTATAATGCCCCTAGGATATTTAACAGATCTATCGGCTAATTGAATACTCACCTTAGTAGGTTTAGGTTCCCCAAGACCAAGTTGTTTGAACAATTTATATGGCATCAAACTAATGCTAGTGCCTAAATCAACTAGTGCTTTCTCAACATTCAGACTACCAAACTTCCTGGATCTTTCAGTTTGGCTGGCAACTTATTTTAGAGTATGGCTGAGCACTCCTCGTTGAGTTCTAATGTAGATAAGTCCTCGAACTTCTTTTTATTTGTTAGAAGCTCCTTCAAAAATTTTGCGTATGTAGGCATCTGTGATATGGCTTCAACAAAAGGTAAGTTGATATGTAATTGCTTAAAAGGTTCAAGAAACTTACTGAATTGTTCATCAATGCAATCTTTTTCAATTTTGCTGGGTATGGAACTGGTGGTTTATATTCCTTTGGCACTGGTTTGTCACTATTTCCGGGTTTTTCTTCCCCCCTTTCGCTTACCACGGCTTCTTGTGTTAGCTTCTTTTCAAATTCCGCTAACACTTTCCCACTCCTTAGTGTAACTGCTTTTACATGCTCTTTTGATTTGGTGTTACTAAGTAAACTACCTAGTGGTCTTTTCGAAATCAGTTTGGACAGCTGGCCTATCTGTGTTTCGAGCCCTTGAATCGACGCTTGTTGAGTTTAAAGTGTTGCCTCAGTGTTCTGAAAACTGGTTTCTGACACCGATATAAACTTTGAGAGCATCTCTTCAAGGTTCGGCTTCTTTTCCTGTTGATAGGGTGGTTGTTGGTAGCCTGGAGGTGGTTGTGGTCTTTGATTTCCTTGACTACCTCACGAGAAATTGTGGTGGTTCCTCCAACCTGATTGTAAGTGTTACTATATGGATTGTTTTGAGGCCATAAGGTTGTTGTGGCCATAAGGTTGGTATTCCGAATGGCTTGCTCCACCTTCACTTGCTTCGCACTGCATTACTGGGTGAACCTGTGAAGAACTAAAAAAACCATCAATCTTTTTATTTAGAAGTTCTACCTGGTTTGATAGCATAGTAATCAAATCGACATTATAAATAAGTGCTATTTTAGTTGGTTTTGTCCTCATGACTTGCCACTGATAGTTATTCACTGACATTTCCTTTATAAACTCATAAGCATCTTCAGGTGTTTTCTTATTAATGGTTCCACCAGCAGCTGCATCAACCATTTGCCAAGTCGAAAGATACAGGCCATTATGGAACGTTTGAACCTGAAGCCAAAGCGGTAACCCATGGTGAGGGCACCTTCTCAGTAAGTCCTTGTATCTCTCCCATGCATCGCAAAGGGTTTCTAAGTCCATCTGTACAAACGAAGAGATATCATTACGTAATTTGGCCGTTTTAGTCGGCGGGAAATATTTTAATAGAAATTTTTCGGTCATTTGTTCCCAAATAGTGATTGACCCTCGTGGTAATGAGTTCAACCACTTTTTAGCTTTGTTCCTCAACAAAAAAGGGAATAACTGAAGACGAATTGCATCATCAGAAACACCATTAATTTTAAATGTATCGCATAGTTCTAAGAAGTTGGCTAAATGAGCATTGGGATCCTCATCCTGCAAACTATCAAACTGAACAAATTGCTGTATCATTTAAATAGTGTTAGGTTTTAGTTCAAAAGTATTTGCAGCTACAGCTGGTCTAACTATGCTCGATTCAGTTCCTGTTAAAGAAGGTTTAGCATAATCATACATAGTGCGTGGAGCAAGATTTTTATTAACCGCAATTGCAAGAGATAGTTGATTGTCTTGGTTTTCAGGCATCTCTACGGTTGGGGTTTGAGTATCGCTCTCTTGCTCGTTCTCTGTGTATCTTAAGCTTCGCCTTATTTCTCTTTGGTTTCTGCGAACTGTGCGATCGATTTCTTTTTCAAAAAGTAGTGGTCCTGACGGCTTTCTTCTAGTCATAAACTATAAAAACCTTCCAAGAGAAGGAATGAATAAGTAATAAAATTAAATCAAATTGGAAGAAAAATAAATGGCTAAAGTAATAAAAATTGAGTGTTCCTAATATCTTAGTTCCCCGGCAACGACGCCAAAACTTGATCGCGTGATTTCGTGATAGGTTTTAAATATTTATAATTAATCATTCTTGAAACTAACTATTATCTCAATGTAGGCAACTGTACCTATCGAACAGTAGTATAGTTTTAGCAAGACGAGATTGTCAAACCCAAGGGAACTAAAAGTACTAGTAATAACTGTCTTTTTATTATCTAGCCTAAGAATAAAGAGGTGTTTATTTTAACTAACTAATTCTCTAAAATAAGAATTCACAGAGAATGGAATTGGAGAATTGCTTTTGGGAAAATCGATTGAATTAAGACAATACCTAAGGAAAAATCCACCTAGACTGTACTTGTTATTCTGGCTCCGAATCAGACGATTTATTCATTTAACTTGTTCCGTAGAGATCCGTAAGTTATGTTATTATCCCTATTCAATACTAATAACGTCTAATCCCTAGATTGGATAATTGAGACCTTTCTCTAATTAACACCCTAGGGTTGCATTAACTCGATCTATGGATCCCCTTATTAGGTTTCACCCTAATCCGGTAAAATCTTGTCACCCTATGTCTAGGCACGCAATTAACTCCGCTTAATTATGACAAATGTACTCTTAGACAGGGTCTATTCCTCCTCTGAATAAGAGCTTATCTTGAATCAGTATCCTAGGATATCAAAACAAGAATTAAGAACACATAATTAAGAACAAGTTAAATATTTCTCATACAATTCAGAAAATAATAACAAGATTCGTCTTAGGTTTCATTCCCCTTTGGTATTTAGGGGTTTTAGTTCATAACTAAATAAGAAAACATCTCAGAATAATAAAGAATACAAAACATTAAGAAAACCCAAAACTGCTGAAAGGGAAATTGATGAGAGATCTTTAGTCTTGATGGTGAATTTAGCTTCTGAGATGGATCAATCGGCTTTCTTGGAGTAATTCCTTACTCCCTATTCTGTGCCTCCTTTTTCTTCTTCCTCTAGGGTGTATTTATAGGCTTTGGAATGCCTAAGAACCCTCAAAATTAGCCTTTTCCGAATTGGACTCAACTTAGGCTCGGCAGGGACACGCCCGTGTAACATGTCCGTGTGAGATTACTTCAGGCCATGCTCGAGCCTGCCAAATTAACAAGGCCATGTGGTCTACCCGTATGAGGAGGTCCAGGCCGTGTTGATTTCGTACTTTGGCCCATTTTCTTCGGTTTTGGCCCGTTTCTCGTTCTTTTCGTTTTCATATGCTCTCCTAAGTATAAAACATGAAATTAAAGCATTAGAAGCATGAAATTCACCAATTCTAATAGGAAATCATCCATAAAATGCATTAAACATGGGGTAAAAATATGTATAAATTACGGTTTATCATCACTATTACTTAGGAATTTGTAACTCCACTGGAAAAGGTCCTCTGCGACTGCCATGCCCTGCTCGACCATGACCATGGCTACCACTAGCTATAATATTCTTTTGGCGCAGGACTTTGAACTAACAACCTCTACCACCACCGAAGTATCCTCCTCCAATCTCACCCTTGCCTTAGTCAATCACTTCTCTCCCTATCTTATGATCTTATATCTATATTTTTTAATAAATCTATCTTTGTACATTGAAGACAATGTACATCTTAAGTGTGGGGGGGATATTTATATCATTATCTGAAAAATCCCTGAATTTTATCTTATTCTCACGTGACTCACTCATATCACTATTAGAATGAATTTTGATTAATTTATGATTTTTATTGACATGTCTTGAATTAAGACATAGGCATTTATGCATTGATTGTTTAAACTTTAAGAAATTAGAGAATCAAGCATGATAAGTTGATTTTTGAGAATTAAAAATAAATTAGGTTATTTCCCCAAGTTTAGGTATTATCTTGAAGTTGAAATTCACAGGATTAGCATCAAAAAGCCATAATTTTTGTGAGAACTTGAGCCTTTAGAGCATATATTATTTCTTTCATGCTCACTTTTATTGTTGCTATGAGTGCATCAATATTGATTTGTTATTCTAGAACTTGCTTCAATTATGCATGTCAAGACCACACTATTGATTTGATATGTCCATATGATAAAGGCACTTAGGTTTAACCCATTCACTCCATAAAAGTCTACCTTCATAATTAACCCTTAGTGAACCCCCTTGAGCCTAACAACCCATTTATTGATATACCCTCAATATTAACCCATAACCCATTATTGTTGAAATCCTCTCAATTAATTTGATCCCTATTTTTGTCGAGATTTGATTTGAATAAATTGCTTAGCTATGTTTTATTTTTGATAGTTAGCCAAGTTCCATGTTACTTTATTTGTTCTTAAAAAAAAATGAAGTTGCTGAAATTGAGATTAGTCGCCTAGCATATTACGAAATTATGTAATGCTTGGATTAAAACGATGTTATCTATGAAGAAAAGCTCAATTCTAGGATCATCTAATGAGGAATGTAATTTGTCAGCTTTATTATTTTTCTAGTTAGATAAATTTTCAATTCAATCTCGATTCTAACATTCTCTTTCAGCTTGTGACCACACTCCCTAACCAAAGCCACGTTACAACCCTCTAAAGACCTTTTGATTGATGCATCATGTCAATATATAGTGGTGGAGATTTGATTTTCATGCAAACCTATGATAATAACTTTTCATATTGACTGATGAGTGCTAAATTTGTTGTCATTAAACACATCGAGTGATTTGAGTGAATCTTTAGTGAGGATGTTGAATTCTGTGATATTTTTAATCAAAGGTAATTACTTAAATGAAGGGAAACACCTATGTTTTCGTGATAAAATGCTCAACTTGGAATGTTTGAAACTTTGATGTTCTTCTAGTTGAATTATCAATGTATGATTACTTATGGTTTACTTTGAGATATTATTGATAGGAATTATAAGTTGAGAAAAATGAATTATTAATTGTCAATTGAGGATTTTGCTTGAGGACAAGCAAACGCTTAAGTGTGAGGGTATTTGATAAGTCATAATTTATAAACATTTTTATCCCATGCTTAGCACACTTTTGGATGAATTATCATTAGATTTATGGAATTTGATGCTCCTAATCCTTTAATTTCATGTTTTATACTTAGGTGAGCATAGGAGAGTAAAAAGAGCGAGAAACGGGCTAAAAACGAAGAAAATAGGTCAACGTGGGAAATCAACATGGCCTGGACTTCCTTACACGAGTAGACCACATGCCTGTGTCTTTTTAGCAGACTCTAACACGGCCTAAGCCACCTTACACGGGCATGTCACACGACCGTGTCTCTGTCGAGCCCAAGTCTAGTTCTATTCGAAAAATGCCACTTTTGAGGGTTTAAAAACATTCTAAAGGCTATATAAACACCCTAAAAGGGAACCTAGAGTGGACATGGAGTGGCAGGAAAGGAATTACTCGAAGAAAGCTGATTGATCCATCTCAGAAGCTAGATTCTCCTTTAAGACTGAAGATCTCCCTTCAATTTCCTTTAGGGGTTTTTGGGTTTCTTTATGTTTTGTTATTATTATTCTTCTGAGATGTTGTCTTTTACACATATGAATTAAATCCCCTAGATACCTAAGGGAGATGAAACCTAAGACGAATCTTGTTACTATTTTCTGAATTATATGATAAATACTTGATTTGTTCTTACTTATGTGTTCTTAAATCATACTTTAATATTCCAAGATATTGATTCAAGTATTGATGTGCTTATTCAGAGGAGCAAAAGTCCCTGTCTAAGAGTAGATCTAGCATAATTAAATGGAGTTGATTGCACCCCTAGACATAGTGCGAAATAAATCTACCGGATTAGGTTCAAACCTAATAAGAGAATCCATAGATCGAGTTAATGCAACATTAGGGAATTTAGTTAGAAATAGATTTCAATTAATCAACCTAGGGTTAGATGTTGTTAGTCTCGAGAGAGATAATAATATAAATTAGGGATTTCTACGGATCAAGTCAAGTGAATAAATCGTCTAGTTCAAAGTCAAATAACAAGTGAAGTCTAGGTGGATTCTTCCTTGGGTATTGTCTAAATCAACCAGTTTTCCCAAAAGTATTTCCCCAATTCTTTTCCTGTGCATTTTAGTTTAGTTAATCAATTTAGATCAAGCAAATCCCCTTTTTTTTAGGCTAGATAATAAAAAGAAGGTTAATACTAGTACTTTTAGTTCCTGTGGGTTCGACATTCCGGTCTTGCTATAAGCTATACTACTGTTCGATAAGTGCGCTTTCCTTTATCGTGATAGCAGTTAGATTTCAAGTACAATCAATCATAAATATAAAACTTATCACGCACATCAGGCCACGTGACAAACATGGCGCCTGATAGAATTACACTATGGAATATGAAAAATAGGCAAAGTGAGAGCTTCAGGAAATATGCCCAAAGATGGAGAGAGGTAGCGACACAAGTCCAGCCATTTCTTCTGGAGAAAGAAACTACGATACTTTTCATCAACACTCTAAAAGCCCCGTTCATTACCTATATGTTGGGAAGCGTTATCATGAGGTTCTCAGATATAGTAATATCTAGCGAGATGATTGAAAACGCAATCAGGAACGAGAAGATAGACGCGAGAGAAAGCGCCAAGAGGTCAACCCCAAAGAAAAATGAAAATGAACTGAATAATATGAGCAAATGGTATTCCAAACCGATCACTGTAGGCCAGCCGATGGTCGTAACTACTAGCTATCAAGGCCCCTTCAAGTAAGAATCCAACTCGAGGCGAACAGAAAAAGACTCCAGTTTACACTCATTCCAATGTCATATAAAGAGCTGGATCGAAATCTGTTTGATGCACATGTGGTATCCCTTTCTACACGAAACCCATACAACCTCTGTTCCCGAAATGGTATGATGCGAATGCTCAATGCGAGTACCATGCAAGAATAACGGGGCACTTAATTGAGAACGCACCATATTTAATAAGTTAATCGAAAGGTTCATCAAGATGGGCATCATGAAGTTTGATGATCCATCAGGACCTAATGTGGTAGGAAATCCGTTACCCAATCATCCAGACCCAATGGGTAAATCTGATAATTGAGAGTGGAGGAAGAGGTAGAAACCCACACTGAAATAGGTTTTGAAATAAATGATAGATATGAGAATTCGGGGAAGATAGCCAAAGCGATCGAGAGTTACTGTGAGTTCCATGCTGAAGGTGGTCACGAAATCCAGTAGTGCGCTGAATTCAAAGTTTTAGTGCAGAGTGTAACGAATAATAAAAAGTTGAAATTCTTTGAAGAAGTCAAAGGCCCAGAAGGAATGCTGGGGAATCTGAATACAGTATTGGAAGAGGCATCTGGAAAAGACAATTTATCAGGCATATTTGGAAGTGTTCTGAATAATGGGGCTATGGGAAAGATCTCTGTATTTTTAGAGATAACTCAAAATAATGTTCAAAACACATTTATTGCTCTAAACTTAGGAGTGATGAGAATTCTTTTGTGAAATAGGCTTATGTTCAAAATCTTTATTTCAATAAAATGCATCTTTGCTATCATTTTGAGCTAATATTCTTTCATTTGTTCCATTTCATTCATAATCATACTATACAAATAATTATTCTTAGATTCTTTTGTCTTTTGGACTCTCTTTCAAATATTCTTTTATTCATGATCATACCATAAATAACTATTCTTAGATTTTTTTTTTTTTGGAATATTCCTTCATACCTACAATAGGTCTCCAGATATCAACGACATAAGCGACACTACTACTGACCTAGAGTTTCCTTTTGAGCAAGATATGTGTCTAGAGGAATCCCAAGACTTTGAAGATGGTAGAGATTGTAGCCTATCTCCTAGTTTGTTAAGGATAGTAGAACAAGATGAAAAATAGATCCTACCTTACAAAGGGTTAATGGACAACACGAGCCTAAAGAAAAAAAAAGAGGTGAAGATCGAAGCCTATATCACCATAGAGATAAAGCGAGACGTCATTAAGTTATTCCAAGAATTCAAAGATGTTTTCGCACGATCGTATCAAGATACGCCTGGGCTACTAAGACGTGTGAATGCTGTTAAGGCTAAGAAAACCTTAGAAGAGGTCCATAAGGGTGTCTGAAGAACACATGCTAATGGTTTTATAATGGCCAGGCAAATCATAAGGTTCGGGTATTGCTGGTCCACTATGGAAGGGGATTGCATCAGTTATGCCGTAAATGCCAAATTTATGGAGACAAAATTCATGTGTCCCCTTCATTTCTTTATAGACTTTCTCTATGTGGGGCATGGATGTTATTGGGTTAATCTCATCACAAGCTCTTAGCAGATATCATCATCTTTATGGACGTTGATTTCTTCATTAAGTGGGTGAAAGTCGCTTCATATGCCAATGTCACAAAGTCGACAGTCATCAAATTCCCAAAAAAAAAGATCATATCTAATAATGTATAATAGCATGATATCAAAAGGTTGCAATCTGTTTAAAATTAGATACCAATCACCCAAAAATGAATGGTGCAGCAGAGGTAGTAAAAAAAATAAAACAAAAAAAGATCGTGGGGAAAATGACCGAGACTTGTAAATATTGACATAAGCAATCACCACTTACCCTCTATGCTTATCGAACGTCGTTCAAGACCTTCGCCGGGGAAATATCTTTCTCATTGGTTTATGGAATGGAAGCAGTTTTGCCCATTGAACTCGAGTTTGAAGATACCCATCATGGTCAAATGTATTAAAAAACGAATGATGCGAGCTTACAACAAAAAGGTTTGTCTTAGAGAATTCCACGAGGGGGACCTGGTGTTGAAGAAGATCCTTTCTATACAAAAGGGCTTTAGAGGAAAGTGGATGCCAAACTGGGAAGGACCTTATGTAGTAAAGAAGGCCTTCTTTGGAAAAGCGTTGATTTTAACCGAGATGGATGGCAAGAACCTGCCTAATCCGATAAATTCAGATTCAGTCAAAAAGTTTTCCAAAAAAAAAAAGAAGAAGAAGAAAAAAAAAAGACAAGAAAAAGGAGAGGCCAAGTGACCTACAAAGGGCATTTTGAGACCAAAAGGGTTTTAAATTGAAAACCGTTAAAGGGCAATTCAAATAAAAAGTGGGGCATGCGGTAGTCTTACTATACCTAAATTAACAAGGAGGAGACATGCTACATCTTAGGGCATCGATCTCCTAAACACATGTCGAACTCAAAATGGTCCTCAAGAAGTTCGTACAGAGAAGCTCAAGCTACGATATCTGGGGCACCTAGTTTTCATCTTACCCATATTGAATTTGCTATCCTTAATTACTGTATTCATTTTGAGCTATGCTCCCAATCAATTTCCTTCTTATTGCATTTGCTATCTTTGATTAATTTATTCATTTTGAGCTATGATCCCAATCAATTTATTTTTTGTCCATAATTATGATCTTTTCAAGCATTTTGCATTGAAATAACGATTAATGGACTAATAATACTTTCACAAAAGGAGTTATACATATTAGTCTGGAAGCTTCTAAATAGTACAGGAACCTGAAACATGACTATTATTTAAAACTCACCAAGCCTAAGGGTTGGAAATATTTGAGAAAGAAGAGTCTAAAGTGTGACTATTTCTTCAGATTTTCTATCAAAGATATCAGCTGAACAAGAAGACAGAACATTGTGTCAATGATACAACCTTAATGAACAATAAGTAATGACAACCCAAACATTAAGAAGGGATCATTCTCATGACATTTTGCATTCATACAAATATCATTCATACACATCTAGTTAAGAGTGATGAACAATAAGTAATGACAACCCAAACATTAAGAAGGGATCATTCTCATGACATTTTGCATTCATACAAATATCATTCATACACATCTAGTTAGGAGTGATGAACAATAAGTAATGACAACCCAAACATTAAGAAGGGATCATTCTCATGACATTTTTCATTCATAAAAATATCATTCATACACATCTAGTTAGGAGTGATGAACAATAAGTAATGACAACCCAAACATTAAGAAGGGATCATTCTTATGACATTTTGCATTCATACAAATATCATTCATACACATCTAGTTAGGAGCATTTGATTCATTCTGATAATGACATCCTAATCATTTGGCATAAACATAGGCCCATGAAATCTATTCTACAGGTCATGTTCCCCAGAGGACGATGTAACAAGATCGGTGAATCCACAAATCCCATACCCCTGAAGTTGCACTGAGACAGATTGAAGTTATAATGACGAATCTTATCTTCCTGAAGTTGCAATGGAGCAGATTGAAGCCACTAAACCTTATCTCCCTAAAGTAGCAGTGGAGCAGGTTAAAGATAAAGTCTTATCTCCTTGAAGTTACAGTGGAGCAGACTGAAGATAGCGAATCTCATTTCCTTAAAGTTGCAGTGGAACAAATTGAAGCTATAAATTACAGATCTTATCTATCTGAAGTTGCAGTAGAACAGATCATAGCAAACCTTATCTCCCTGAAGTTGCAGTGGAGCAGGTTAAAGTTATAAGTCTTATCTCCCTGAAGTTGCAGTGGAGCAGATTGAAGATAGCTAATCTTATTCCCCTGAAGTTGCAGTGGAACAGATTAAAGCTATAAATTACAGATCTTATCTCTCTGAAGTTGCATAGAGCAGATCAAAACAAACCTTATCTCCCTAAAGTTGCAGTGGAGCAGCTTGAAGTCACTAGTCTTATCTCCCTAAAGTTGCAGTGGAGCAGACTGAAGACAATAGATCTTATCTACCTGAAGTTGCAATGGAGTAGATCGAAGATAGCAAACCTTATCTCTCTGAAGTAGCAGTAGAGCATGTTGAAATTACAAGTCTTATCTCCCTGAAGTTGCAGTGGAGCAGACTGAAGATACCAATCTTATCTCCTTGAAGTTGCAACAGAGCAGATTGAAGCTACTAATCCTATCTCCATGAAGTTTCAGTGGAGCGGATTAAAGCGACAAGTCCTATACCTCTGAAGTTGCAGTAGGTCAGATTAAACCAAAAACCACAAATCTCACATCCCTAAATTTGCAACAGAGTAGATTGAAGCTACAAGTCTTATCTCTCTAAAGTGGCGGTGGAGTGGATCAAAGCAACAAAATGCAATGGACTGAAATGAAGCTACTTAAAAAGAGAAGTACCAAAAAAGGTCAAGACTCGGTGAGACCGAGCAAAATTGACCCTTATAAAGTCTTTGCTCCATTCCCGTTACACGACAATAAGCAAAGAGGGGCAGCTGTTCTGGGCCAATTCTACCTAGGCCCAACTACCCCAATACCCAATACAAACACAACCCAATTACAAAACCCAAAGCCTAAACTAAACCTAACCCAAAACCTATCCACCCAATTAAACCAAAATCAGACAGCCCAATTATAACGCCCACATTAATCAGTAGAAACAAAAAACAACAAACCCTAGGTGCGCTGCACCTAGATCTTCTGACCTCTGCCGCCACTTCCACTGTCGCGTCACCACCGCCCTCGTCACTTGCACCTACAAGAATTAAAGAAGAAATGACAAGTAGATAAACAAAAAATACTTTGTAAATGGCTATATAAAGCCTTTTAATCTTTGTATTTTTTTAGGGAGACATCAAATACAAAAACAAAAGAGATTTAAAAACACGAATAGCAAATCCACAAAACAGACTTGGAGAAAAAAAAAACCAAGTTATAAAAGGGCAAAGGTTATTGTTATTTTTTTTCTTTTTCTTTCTTTTTTTATTTTTTTATTTTTCTTCTCGAATCTACTTACATGCAAAAATCGATATTTTCTTTATTTTTCTTTAAAAATCAGTTATATATAAATATAAAAAATAAAAATATATATACAATTTTTGGAGTTTCACGGCGGCCAGCGGCCGGCGCCCTGTAGAGAGAACAAAAGAAAATTTTTGCGTTTTTTTGGTAGAAATGGAGAAAAAAATGAATTTTTTTTTAAAAAATTTGACTTAAATAGCCGATCGAAATGACGCCATTTTGGCCGGCCTTCTTAATACCAAAACAACGTTGTATTGGTGTCATGATCAACGTGTTAACCCGACCAACCAAGGGGATCCGCGTGTTTTTACTTTTGGGGGTAATTGCGCTGCAAGTCCTTCCACTTTTTTATAGTTTGCAATTAAATCTTTCGTTGTTTCTAAATTTACCCTGAAATTTTGTTTCGATTTCATTTTGGTCCCACGTGAAGTGTTGTGTTTTGGAGGGTGGGGATATTTTCCCCGTTAGTCCCCCCTTATTATTCGCGCACTCAATGTGGTCCATTTCCTTCATTATTTGTTTCGAATTTACCCCGAATTTTTGTTTTAAATTCAATTTAGTCCCATGTTTAGTTATTTAGCTACTTTATTATTAAATTAGTAATTTTTTATTTTCTTTTACTATTATTTATTATATTTTTACTATTATTGTTATTTTTATTTTATTACTACTTTATTATTATTGTATTATTGTTATTATTTTCCTTATTATTACCATTAAAATTACATTTCCTTTCTATACTTATTTATTTGTTATTATTATATTTTGTATTATTATCACTATTACTATTATTATATTTATTTTTTTACCTCTATTATTACTATTATCTTTATTAACCCATTGTTATTTTTTATTATTTGTTATTATTAATATATATTATTATAATTCTTATTAATATATTATTATTTACTATTTTTTATTTATGGTATTATCATTATGTTTCTATTTTATTTACTTAAACTTTGAAATATATTTTATTATATACTCGCATTATTAATTTACCTATATCTTTTATGATTTTGAACTTTGAATTATTTGCTATTTTATTAATGTTATTGTTGTTATTCATTTATTTATTACTTCTTTTTATTTATTTTATTTTATTATCGATCATATTATCTAATCGATTTACGCACCATTCATTCACGTACCTATTTACCAGAATTTTAGCTTTTTTTTAAATTTTATTTTATTTGTAATCCATCTATTTATACCATTTGTTCCTGCCCCTTCCATTATCGTCACTGCGTTTATATTATTTTGCACATACCAACACCGTGATTCATTTTCCATTTTACTACAAAATCATATCAGATTAACCTTCACTCGATACACAAAATTTTGTTTAAAAAATTATTATAAGCGATACTCCGTCTTTCGAGATTTGAAAAGTCGTTCCCTAACACGAGTCCCTTTTTAAAACATATAAGTTTTTTTTTTAAATAATTTCGAGAATTAAGAAAAGATCGTGTTCTAACTTACGGGATATGATCTCTTTCTAAAACCAAGATAATCAAATATCTTCCAAAATAAATAATTTTTGGTGTTTATCCTCGTTTCAGGGATTCAAGATATTGTTTCCTAACTTACGGTACATAATTATTTTCCTCGATTAATGTGAAATACATTATTTTGTCAAAAAAATTTAATTAAATAATATTTTAACAAAGGATCGTATTTTTAAAATCTTCAAAGTTCTCAAATTTTCGATACCAAGACATTAATTAATCAACTAGGTACCAATTTTGGGAGTATCGAGGGTGCTAACCCTTCCACGTGCGTAACTGACTCCCGACCCCATTTTTTAGATTTTTTTGACCAAAAAATCATCGTTTTAATAAATTTAAATTTTTGTTAAAGTGACTGAATTACCAGGTGATTCGATTACACCTAAATAAAAAAGATTAGCGGCGACTCCCGTTTTTACATTTTCATTTTCAAAATAAAAGTCGACCCTTTTTGAAAAAATGGTTTCGACACTACCAATAGGAAAAGCAAAAGCTCAGCCCCAAAAAAAGAGAAAATAGAAACTCAAAAGCAAGAGAATGCCCTAAAATGTGATATTAGACTTAGGAAAGAAAAGAACCGAAAACACAACCCTCAGTCAATAACACAAAACTGAAAATGCATAGAGGCAGAGTCCCCATTCGGCACACCCTCCTCACTCCCTTCAAACTCTTCTAATTTCTCTCCCCATATCACTCCTAATATTTCTCAACCACATCCTACCTAACCATATCCCAACCAGCCGAAATTCTCTCCAACACACACCTAGAATTCGGCCTCAACTTCCCCCACCACACAAGCATTCAATTTCAGTCAAACAACAACACCTCCCCAGCGTTAACAGCAAATTTTTCTCCTCTTGCATTATCAAGCCTCAAACCTCAGACCCCCTAAAACACTCCACACGCCTCTATCCCCTAGACCATCAAGCATTTTATGACACATCGTAACCATTTTTATTTAAGAACCCTACTGTCAAGAGACAGGGTTTGTTCAAGCCAAAAATAAAATCTTTACAAGCCAAAGCTTGAACCTAGGACTTCTCTAATACTCCTCAAGACACTCAGCCACTGAAGCAGACATGTATTTATGTATCACAACACACAAAAATAAATATTTAGATTTTTAGGGCGTTACAACAAGGCCAAGCCACACACCCATGTGCTAGGCCGTGTGAAGCTGCTGACTTAGTTTCTAATGTAGCATCAGAAGATACACGGCCGTGTCACCTAACAGTGTGTCACACACAGCTGAAATACACGCCCGTGTCTCTGCTCGTGTGGACAAAAATAAGCTACTTTCCAAGCTAATTTTCTCACCCAAAGTAGTACCAATCTAAACTCCACGATGTGCATGCAATCATGGCATAAATAGGCATTTAAAACCGACCAATATCAAGCTCATATCATGTACTATCCACACATTCCACATAGTAATTATACATATCATATCATAAGGCCATTTGCAATTATTTACATATCCAAATATACCAAAATAAGCCAAATCACATGGCTAATTACATAACGAAGACAACATCAGACATATAGTCTACCTTAGCCAAAACACGTATACATGCCATTTGACCCCAAAATGTTAAAAGTCCAAAATACCAAGTATGAGTTTGATAGTGTAACGCAATCTCCGACAACCTCCAAATCGAGCGAGATTCTGAAACACTATAAAACATGAAAAATAAACAGAATAAGCAATTAAGCTTAGTAAGTTCGTACGATACGGAATTAAACTTACCATTTGACTTCAAATTAAGTAAGAAACTCAAAATACGACATAATTCAATTTGGCCATGGCCTAACACACAATCCATAGTCACATTAGTTCCACATTCGCATAAAATCGATAATCATATATGAATTCATCAATTAATTGAATTTCATGTACATGTAATGTCCATACCATATAAACATATAACCACTATCAACCACTTCCACGAATTTACCTGTAATTGTTCGTATCGAACTTGTATAATCTCAAAATAAAATTATGCCCGTTGAACTACTTAGAATATCTTTAGATATGCAGGTGGTACACACGAGGTGTACTAAACTGTAATTCATCAATTCTTATACATGTAAACTCTTACGAGCAATAATCGATAAGCTCCTCTGAGCTGAATGTCGGTAAGCTCATACGAGCTATTGTGAGTTCACAAAAAATGTAGGGCCTCAACCAAAACAGTAACCCTAATGACATGTCATTGGTATCCTACGAATTCCTAAAGTTCAAACGGGCTCGGTATTCGTCTTAAATTGTCGGTTACATGCTCAATAATTATTCATAATGATTAAACTAATCTCATACATATATTTAAATCAAAGCATATAAATATGCAAATTATTTATATTAACTTACCTCAAGTTAATTCAGAGTAAGTCGACTGATCAATCCACTACTTTTTCTTTCCCTTGATTTAATTCCGAACGTGGCTTTTCTTGATCTATATAACCAAATTTAACTAATTTAATAATTATTTAATTTAATTCACCTCAATTTAATATTAGGAAAATTTTACCATTTTGCCCCCAAATATTTGACTTATTTACAATATAGTCCCTAGGCTCGTAAAATGAAATTCATGCAATTTCTTTCACATATAAGCCTAGTCGAATTTTATGTATACCTAATCAACCCATATATTCCAAAAATTCACACATTTAATACAAGACTTTCATATTTCTCTATTAAGCCTTTATTTGACAATTTCATTAAAATTCCTTTAACAAAAGTTGTTTATTGAACAACCAAGATTCACTTTCTTCCATTAAATTTCAAGAAAAAAAACAAGATGCTCTCATGGAAAAACCCTAATCTTTCAATCACATTGCACTTTAGTCCCCCAATTAACTAGCTTAAGCTACAAGGGTTCCAAAAACATAAAAATCAAAAAAAAACAACCACCAAAGTAACTTACATGAAAGAGAATTAAGTGGCTAAAACTTTGAGCTTCAAAGACCCCTACTTTGTTGATATTTTCTGTGGAGAAGAAGATGAATAACTATTCTCTTCTTTTTGTTTAATATTTTATCTATTAATACCTAATATCCATCTAACAATAAAAATTTTCATGATTACACTCCGTGTACATCCACTAACTCAATTAGTGGTCTAATTTCTCAATAAGGACCTCTTCTTTAAAATTATATATATATTTAACACCTTTAGCTAATAGAACACAACTTTCGCACTTTATGCGATTTAGTCCTTTTTTCACAAATTGAGCATACAAACGATAAAATTTCTTAATGAAATTTTTATACCATAGTCCGAACATGCTATAGACTAAAAAATAAAATTAAAAATAATTTTTTTAACATTAGATTCGTGGTCCTGAAACCATTGTTCCGATTTCATTGAAAAACAACCTGTTACATTGCATGACATATGCCTACTGCTACCATTAAAAAAAATACGTGTTAAGCAAGTTTATTGCTACTGTCATGATCTATTTTAAGCATAATAATTACTACTATATATATATTTGCTATAAGCATGTTATTGTTTCCATATTGATCTGTTATAGCATGTCATGTTGCATTGCATGGGGTGGGATGATTTGAATTGAGGAAGTAGTCAACAGTTTATCTACTCAACTAGTGGATTATCCACAACATGTATTAGTCAGCAATTTATCTACTGGACTAATGTTTTATCCACAACGTATTTTAGTTGGTAGTCATTTGCTCGACTAGTGTTTCATTCACGACGAATTAACAGATTTTATCTGTACCCATGGAGGGTTCATCCACCAATATTTTTAGTCGGCAATTTATCTACATGACTTGTGGTTCTTCCACAACGTACTAGTAACTTTTATCTACACAAACGGATGATTCATCCACCAATATTCTTATCATTAGCAGTTCATCTGCAACGACCATTGATTTATCCACAATATGGTGTAAAGGTAGAGGAGCTTTGAAGAACTCCTACTGTGGTTTGTAGCGGTGGGGTAGGAACATTTTCTGATAAATTAAAATTGCATTGCATTCATAAACATTTGCATAGATGTGAATATTGAGATATTATGGTGATGATTTGATTCAAAATTCTGAATTGATATTCAATTATGATCATTCTATGAGTTGATATTCTGTACGATTTGTCTACTGTTTGCACTGTTTTTTTTTTTTTGTGATTGAACTCACACTGAGCTTCGTAAGCTCACGCCCCATCTTATTTCCATCTTTACAGATAACCCACTAGGTTAGGACGTGGACTCAACATACGGAGGACTTAGCTCGGATTGATCTTTTTTATTAAAATGTATTTTAGATTTACTATTTGAAATTTCAATTATTTTATTTTTATTGTGGCATGAGGCTTCGATTTTGGGTTTGTTTAGCATGCTTGGTTGTTATTTTGAATTTAGGATATTGAAACATGAATTTAGAATTAATTATTCAAAACAATCATGATTTTATTTAATTAAAACTAAGTTGAATTTCACCTTTCCGCTGCTAGATTGTAAGTAAAATTTGAATAATAAATTTATTATTATTGGAGATAGCGCAGGACTCTATGAGTCATTGGGTGTGATTGGAAATCCGTTTATCCAATGAATATGTTTTATGATTATGTTTAACAGTCACAAATTGCCAATATATCAATGTTATGTGTTATGATTATGTTATGTTATGTTATGTTATGTTATGTGAATTGATTTTATTATGTGAGCAATATAACATTGTAATTTATTACAAGTTATTATGTCTTTATTATCATGCAAGCCAGAATTCATGCGAGCTGTATTTTTGTGAGAACTGTATAACATACTAACTTTTAACCTGATTGATGTGTTCACTTGTAGCATGTTTTGTGAACTCACTGAATTTCAATAAACTCACACTCTTTATTGTCGTTGTACAGAAGAGTAGCTTGCAAGACAGTTGAAAAGTGGGGCTTTCCAGTGATCCATCGTAAGGCAAACTTCCTGCGTATGTGTCGTGTTTCTAAACCCCAATAAGAAAGGCAATGTGGGACTATTCCAAGGGACTAGATTAGACTTAGAAATTTTTAAGTAATTTTGATGGGTTGTAAATTGAACATTAGGGATTGTTAATTTTTTATTTTGGGCCCTTTTATAACTACTTGATTGAATGATTAAATGTTTGAATAGTGATGGCATGTTGATTTGTCTGATAAATCGATGGACTAAGCTATAAATGCAGTTGGAAGAGCTCACTGGACATTAAGGTAAATCCCAAATTGTTTAAGTATGTTTAAATCAATCTGATGCTTGGTATGCATAATTTTATATAGAATGCCATCATAATTTTTCACATTTTATATATAGAATGACAAATACAAATTTGAGTCATCAACATATTGTGGCACAATAACTATGTGCATGAATGTATTTAAAAAAAAAAGATAACTTTTAAAATTTTGAAGTAATTTTATTAATTAAGTTGATGTTTTGTAATTGAGGTAGTCAATATCAGATTCATGGGTGTATTATTTTTATTAAAGATGATACATATTGACATTAATATGCTATGATGTACCATTTTGAGTTTGTCATAGAATTTTATAATATTTAATAGATATATAAAGTATTTGTAAATATTAAATTAATGAGATTAAATAAATTTTAAATATAAAATATTTATCAATGATATAAAATACACAAATATCCAAAATGAAAAGCAAGATTATCCACGACAAAATCATCCTGTACTAAACATATAAGATGTAAGTTCATAAAAAATTATGTTATTGAAGCTTTAAGAAATTATGTCTTTTTCATTATTTATTACTAGAAAACAATAAATTAACATTTATATATATATATATATATATATATATATATATATTTCTAATAGCATTCATGTACTAATTAATGTACAATATTTTGATGAGAGTGACTAAAATTGAATAAAATAAATTAAATAAAATTTTCATTAATGTAAAATAGAAAGTTGATTATTGTAATTTTCTAATGAAATAATGAGCATCGATACAATTGGAATTAACTAGACTGTTGATAATACTAATTCAATAAATTGTTTTAATATAACGTAGACATAAAATCAATTAATTTTGTTGATTATTTGTAATGTAAGTGTAGAAGCCCAAATTGCCCGGGCCCAATTATATGAAAACCCAACCAAACCTCTAAACCCACTAAAACCCTTAACCCATGACCCATTTACATCTACCCAAACCCAATTCAAAAGCCCATTAAGCCCCCAAAAAAAAACCTAACAAAAAAAAAAAAAAAAAAAAAAGAAAAAGAAAAACTTACCCCAAAAAAACCTAACCCCCCCCAAAAAAAAAGAAGAAAAAAGAAAAACCTAACAAAAAAAGATAAAAAAACCTAGCCACCTAACCACTTTCCCACTTGCCCCATTTTTCCTCCCATTGTCTACCACCACCACCTACAAAATAGAAAAAAAAAATAGAAAATCATGTAAAAGATGGCTATAAAAAGCCATTCAAAATCATGTAAAAAGGGAGGAGGGGATTTTAGAAAGATTGAAAAGGAAAAACACAAAATCCTTCAAATTTTGAACACAAAAAAATCAATAAAAGGTTGCATTTTTCTTTTTCCTTTTCTTTCGAATCTTTTTCTTTCTTTTTGTGTTGTGTTTTTTCTTTCTTTATATATACATATATTGTTAAGAATTTTTTTCCGCCACCATGGGCGGTGGTGGTAGCGACGACGATGGTGCGACCGACGATCGACCGTGACCGGCCCCCTTAGCCGGATTTCCTTTTCCCCTCCCTTCTCTCTTCTTTCCCCTTCTTTTTTTTAGGTATTTTATATGTATTATGTATATATTTTTAATGCCATTAGTTATATATTTCTTATGTATATATTCTTAAATACTATTATATACATATATATATATATATATATTTTAAATACCATATTGTGTATATATTATTATTACAAATTATTACTATTGCTAGTATTATTATAACTATTATTATATTAGTGTATATTTTATGTACATATGTATATATATATATATATATATATATATATATATTTTTTTTTTTTTGCACATATCATCATTTTATATTATTGTTGTAAATTTTTATGTATATATTTTTTATGTACGTTTCCTAATATTTTCTTTTATTGTAGATATTATTATTACTATTATTACATATTTTTATTATATGCACATATATATATATATGTATTTTATGTACATATTATTATTTTATATTATTGTTACCAAATATATCATTTTTCCTATTTTATTATTAGTACATGATTTGTTTTTATTTTATAAATATCATTATTATTGTTATTCTAATATTCTAGTATTCCATGTTAATATTTTTCATTAATGATATCATTTTTTTTGCGTCCTTTATCTATTTTAAATTTCTCACTTTAGGAATATTTTTTCTCATGTTTTAATTAATTTCAAAAATAAGGCAATGTACCGATTTAATATTAAGCCATTGATTTCATTGCTATGTTGGGTGAAATTCGTCGGCTTGTGTTAAAAAACGGGACACCCTTTCTAAAAAAAAAATCGAAAACTAAAAATTCTCATTTTTCAATCGGATCACGATTAAATATTATATTGAACTCGTATTTTTGAAAATCAAGTCAACACATGTTTATGAGATACCAATTTTGGGCGTCGCGAGGGTGCTAATACCTTCCTCACGCAGAATCGACTCCGAACCCCAATTTTTCTCGGACTTTCATGTAGACCTAAATTTGGCCTTCTTTTTGTTTTAAAATAATTTTATTAGGTGTCCGATCACACCTATAAAAAGGATCGATGGCGACTCCTTTGTTAATAAAATCGAAAGTTGGTTTTCAAATGTTTAATAAATCGCCACAATTAGCGTAAGCGAAACTAAAAATTTTTTTACGTCACTACTGTGGCGACTCATTGGGACGCTTTTTGAGAGTCGAGTCGAATTAAACTCGCGTTGTCAAAATTTTCAAAGTTCCTTGTTCAAATTAACATTTAGTCGTGATCCTCAAATTTTTATTTTCAAAAAATCATGCATTTGCATCGTGTTGTATATATTCTAACTTATTTCATCCGGTTGTTTTTCACTTTAAATTTTTGTGATTTTGGTTTTGGTTTAGTTTTTAAATAAAACGTAAAGGTTTGCAAGTTTCTCCCCACACACCGTGCACGTGCATTTTGTTGCATAACATGAGCTCTATACCCGGCTCCGTCCTGTTATGAAAGAAAACGCCACGCCTTCGTGAGTTAACTCGTTCCTCCCCACAAAGCTAGTGAATACTTTCGGGTTACATATGACTTATGCTTTCGTGAGTTAACTTGTCCCTCCGCATAGGCATAAGTAAATGTAATCCTCGAATTGATCTCGTAAGCCTATGATGGGCCATGACCGAGGCTCAGACTAATCTTAGTAGATGACGGTCAGGGCGATTGAGTACCCATCTAGAACCAAAACCGCATATAGTAAACCATACGAGCCATCCAACTAGAGCCATGCCGAACCTCCTCTCGTTTAGTAGTCCCCAAAATAAGTGCACGGGAGGAATGCCTCTTGCCTTTTGCATTTTCACTTTCTATATAAGAGGATCGGGTCTGTTTAATAAACTAGGTCGGGTAGTTCGATTTGTTGAAGTTCTCTATGTTTTTCTACCGTATTAAATTACTAATCAAGTTTGTTTGTCTTTGCTTTATTGTTTTCATCATGCATTATAGGCATCATATTAGGAAGGTGTTGATTAAAGATTGGTTGCCAAAACGGGTTTCTAATGGAGGAGTCAATTATACGAGTGACCAAAACATTGTGTAATACTCTTTTGATTAAGGAAATGCCTAAACAGGGCTATCTTGAAATTAACACCAAATTTTGCATATTCATTCATGATGACATTCATTTGACATTCATGCATTCATTCATGCATTCATTCATACATTGCATATCCCATACTCGGTCATTGAAGATAAAATATATAATTCGCAGTTGTAATACCACAAGATTGGAACCACATCATTCAGTATAAAACTCGCCGACAAGCTAGAGTAATGGAGGTGAATTCAATGAGAAAAGCGAAAGATTGAAAAAGGCGAAAACCGAATGGGAGCCTATGGAATTCCCTCCTTTGTCAAGAACATTTACGTCTGCGGAAATGATATACCGAGCGAGGACAATGCACAAGGCACAATGTTAATGATCGAAAAGGGTTTTCGAACATCAAGATAAATTTCATTGACAAAGGAGTCGACACAAGTAAAGATGTCTCAAGGATACGCCTTTGTCCCCCGGTTTCATGTTGAATAATTGACCGCCGAGAACCTTCTTGTAGTTTATAAGTCTTGAGTAATGCTCAAACATTAACATTCTATTGTGTCCTTAGATATAATAGAATTCCTTTGTAAGAGCTTGCATTCGCTCTTTATCATTCAAATGAATATCAATGAAGATGCATTTTGTCATGATCTTTCGCATTATCACTAATTTCATAATCATTTTCTCATTTCATAGCTTTGTCCTTACATTTGCCTCATGCCATGCCATAACATTTCGTTTGTTGGTTCCAATACTTGGATGCCCTCTATAGTCTCTTTTTTCATTCAACTTTCAGGTGCTCAGATGTCAACAGCATGAACAAACCCGTTACGAGTCCTGAAATCGATTTTGAGAAGGCTGTTTGTTTAGGAGAATTTGAAGCCGAAGAAAATGCTGAAGACTATGTCTTGTCTCCTGACTTGCTAAGAATGGTGGAACAAGAGGATAAACAGATTTTGCCTCATCAAGAATCCGTTGAAACAATAAATCTGAATCAAGCGAAGAAACAAGAAGTGAAGATTGGCACTTCTATTTCAGGGGGCACCAGGCATAATTTGATTGCTTTGCTCCTCGAGTACAAAGATGTATTCGCATAGTCATATCAGGACATGCCAGGATTGGATGAAGATGTAGCGGTCTATAAGCTCCCATTAAAGCCAGAATGCAAGCCCATTCAACAAAAGCTAAGACGGATGAGGCTGAGATGTTGTTGAAGATAAAGAGGAAGTCAAGAAGCAATTTGATGTTGGTTTCCTACAAGCCTCCGAATATCCGAATGGGTGGCTAACATAGTCCGGTGCCAAAGAAATACTGACAAAGTCACGAATGTGCGTGGACTATCGTGACTGAATCGAGCAAGTCCTAAAGATAATTTTCCTTACCACACATTGATACGTTGGTGGATAACACGACAAAACATTCATTGTTTTCTTTCATGGACGGATTCTCGGGGTATAATCGGATCAAGATGGCCCCGAGGATATGGAGAAACTACCTTCGTAGCAATGTGGGAACATTCGCTACAAGGTGATGCCATTTGGGTTAAAGAATCTTTGGGGCAACATATCGAAGGCTATGGTGACGTTATTCCATGACATGATGCATAAAAAATAGAGGTCTACGTCGACGATATGATTCTTTGAATCCAGGAGAAGAAGAGCATGTAGTGAATCTCAAGAAGTTGTTCGACAGGCTGAGAAAGTTCCAGTTAAAGCTCAATCCAGCCAAATGTACGTTTGGGGCTACCTCGGGGAAGTTGCTAAGCTTCATTGTCAGTGAAAGAGGTATCGAAGTTGATCCAGATAAAATAAAAGCCATTCAAGAGTTACCATCTCCGCGCACGCAAAAGGAAGTTAGAGGATTTTTAGGGAGATTAAACTACATCTCCCGATTCATTGCTCAACTTACCAACCAATGCGACCCAATCTTTCGGCTTCTTCAAAAACATAACCCGGGAGATTGGAATGAGGAATGTCAGGTGGCCTTTGATAAGATAAAGCAATATTTGTCTAGTCCTCCAGTGCTAGTACTGGTAACTCCGGGGAGACCATTGATATTGTATTTGACCGTGTTCGAAAATTCAATGGGTTGCGTCTTTGGGGTAACACGACGAGTCGGAAAGAAAGAAAATGCGATCTACTACCTCGGTAAAAGTTCATGAATATGAGGTAAAGTATTCATCCATTGAAAAATCTTATTACGCTCTGGTTTGGGTAGCTCGGAGACACAGACAATATATGTTGTATCATACGACATGGCTAATTTCAAAGCTAGACCCAATAAAATACATGATGGAATCACCGGCACTCTCAGGAAGAATGGCACGATGGCAGATCCTCCTATCAGAATATGACATTGCCTATGTAAGTCAGAAGTCAATAAAAGGGAGCGCAATAGCGATTTCTTAGCGACTCGAGCGACGGAGGATATGATCCCTTGAAATTTGATTTCAGACGAAGACTTAATGTGCATCACGAAATGGAATCGAGTCATCAAAAAGAAGTCATGGAATATGTGCTTTGATGGTGCGTCAAATACTTTAGGGCATGGAATTGGAGCAATCTTGGTATCACCAAACGGGAATCATTATCCGTTCACTGCAAGACTGAATTTCTTCTGTACCAATAACATAGCAGAATATGAGGCCCTGTATCATGGGACTTCGTGCAACCATTGAACGAAACATCGAAATCTTAGAGGTGTACGGGGACTCAGCCCTAGTGGTTTACCAAATCCGTGGAGAGTGGGAAGTGAGGGACCCAAAATTGATTAAGTACAGTGATTTAGTAGCTGAATTGATCAAAGAATTCAAAGAAATAACTTTTCATTACTTCCCGCGAGAAGAAAACTAATTGGCTGATGCCCTGGCCACTTTGGCTTCAATGTTCAAAGCAAGTAAAGAAGCAGAAATAATGCCCCTCAAAATGAGCATATACGAGGTCCCTGCACACTGTTGTAGCATTGAGAAAGAGGCAGACGGACGACCATGGTTCCATGATATCTTAAAATATATCAAGAATCAAAGCTATCCCGAACAAGCGAATGAGAACGACAAAAGAACAATCAGAAGAATGGCAGCGAGATTTGTTCTTGATGGGGATATCCTGCATAAAAGAGGAAAGGATCAAGTACTTTTGAGATGCGTGGATGATATTGAAGCCAGAAAGATACTTGAAGATGTCCATGAAAGAATCTGTGGGACACATGCCAATGGTTTCAGTATGGCCAGAAAGATTATGAGACTCGGTTACTACTGGTTGACGATGGAAAGCGACTGCATTAGTTTTGCCAGAAAATGCCACAAATGTCAAATCTACGGCGATAAAATTCATGTAGCCCCTTCGCCCCTTCACGTCATGACTTCTCCGTGGCCTTTTTCTATGTGGGGCATGGATGTCATAGGGCCTATTTTCCCGAAAACTTCTAATGGACATCGATTCATTTTTGTGGTCATTGATTACTTCACAAAATGGATAGAAGCCGCTTCATTTGCCAATGTGACCAAGACTGCAGTTTGCAGGTTTTTGAAGAAGGAAATCATTTGTCGATATGGTTTGCCTGAAAGAATCATTTCAGATAACGCCATGAATCAATAACAATATGATGAAGGAAGTATGCGAGCAATTCCAAATAAAGCATCATAACTCCTCGCCTATCGCCCAAAGATGAACGAAATTTGTGAAGCGACCAATAAAAATATTAAGAGGATCATTGGGAAAATGACTGAGACGTTTAAAGATTGGCACGAGAAGCTTCCATTTGCTTTGTTTGCATATCGCACATCTGTACGAACATCTACGGGAGCAACTCCTTTCTCTCTGGTTTATGGAATGGAAGCTGTGCTACCTATCGAGGTTGAGATCCCTCTCTACGAGTCTTAATGGAATCAAAGTTAGAAGAAGCAGAATGGGTACAAGCTCGATATGATCATTGAACCTCATTGAAGAAAAGCGTCTCAGGCAATTTGTCAGGCGGATGTACCAAAAAAGAATGATAGCGACCCATGACAAGAAGGTACGACCAAGAGAATTCCATGAAGGAGAACTCGTCTTTGAGAAAATTCTCCCAATACAAAAAGATCTGCGAGGAAATGGGCACCAAACGGGAAGGACCAGACGTCGTAAAGAAGGCATTCTCGGGAGGAGCTTTGATCCTTACCGAGATGGATGGGAAAGAGTTGTCGAATCCAGTGAACTCAGATGCTGTGAAGAAATATTATGCTTGAGATGAAAACCAAAAGGGCATCAAAAAAAAAAAAAAAGGGATCAAGGCGAAAACTCGCAAAGGCGTCTTGATTAGCACAAAAGATTAGGATGAAAACCCGAGAGGCGTCCTAATGAGGTAAACACGGCTTAAAGAGCGTGGCGTTTTAACAATGGGTCAAACGGTGAGACTACGATTTGAAGCATTTCGAAAGCTCAAATCTTCTACACAAGAAGCCGCTCGAAAAGATTTTGATTGAGGAACGAGGAAGAGTTCATGTGTTGAATATCTAGAGCATTTGTATCCATTGAATACGATCCTTTCTTTCTTTTTGACATTTTTTTACTCTCATTGGTTAACTTGCTTTGTTTGCCACATTTGAAATAGATGAATATGAAATATCATTTTGTCCCTATCGACCTTTTCATGCATCTCATTATGTGTTTATTTACATGATAAATGGTGAAATGACACACTCTAAGCAAAAGAAATGTTAAGCATTACCGGATGAAAATTTGATAAGCACAAGAGTCTCAAAGTAAGAACAAAGTTCAATCGGGGCAAAAGAGTGATATCGAGAAACGTCGATTACTCGTGAAGCTTGAAGACGGTATAAGGCACAAGAGAAAGTCGAGAATCAAAGCAATGAACACAGATCCTCAACAATCGTGGCTAAATGGACATCGACAAACATGCTTAAGGAGCACCTTTGCATAATCATGTAGGCATAAAAGCATTTAAGACAAACATGTGCATATCATGATAACATCATACATGGCATATACAGTACTCCAACGAGCAAGAAATCTGAATGAAAGTCGAATCGAATCAAAGGAAAAGACACCGAATTCTACCAAAGGACGAGGTTTTGGTATTTTGATGTTTTTAATTCATGCTTTTCAAGGAAAATCAACTCATATTGCGAGAGATGAGTTGAGCCTCAAGACACGTTGAGGTATTTTTAATTGTTGTTTTCAAAATCAACTCATATTATGAGAAGTGAGTTGAGCCTCGGGACACACTTGAGGTATTTTTAGTTTTAAATTGACTCATATTGCGAGAGGTGAGTTAAGCCTTTTAATTTTTGTTTTTCAAAATCAACTCATATTGCTAGAGGTGAGTTGAGCCTCGGGCACGCCTGAGGTATTTTCAATTTTGTGTTTTAATCAACTCATATTGCGAGAGATGAGTTGAGCCTCAAGACACGTTGAGGTATTTTTAATTTTGTTTTAAAATCAACTCATATTATGAGAAGTGAGTTGAGCCTCGGGCACTGTTGAGGTATTTTTAGTTTATGTTTTAAATTGACTCATATTGCGAGAGGTGAGTTAAGCCTTTTAATTTTGTTTTTCAAAATCAATTCATATTGCTAGAGGTGAGTTGAGCCTCGGGCACGCTGAGGTATTTTCAATTTTGTGTTTTAATTTCAACTCATATTGCGAGAGGTGAGTTGAGCCTCGAGTCACTGTTGAGGTATTTTCAATTGCTTTTCAATTTACGTTGTTCAAGAATCAACTCATATTGCGAGAGGTAGGTTGAACCTTTTAATTTCTACTTTTCAAAATCAACTCATATTACGAGAGGTGAGTTGAGCCTCGTGACACGCTGTTGAGGTAATTTCAATTCTGTTGTCAAAAAATCAACTCAGATTGCAGTGGCGAGTTGAGCCTCGTGTCACACGCCGAGGTATTTTCAATTTCCGTTTTCAATTTTTGCCTTTCAAAAAATCAACTCATATTGCGAGAGGTGAGTTGAGCCTCGGGACACGCCGAGGTAATTTCAATTCTGTTGTCAAAAAGTCAACTCGATTATGAGAGGTGAGTTGAGCCTCAGATCACACGTCGAGGTATTTTCAATTTCCATTTTCAATTTCGCATTTCAAAAAAAAATCAACTCATATTATGAGAGGTGAGTTGAGCCTCGGGACACGCTGAGGTAATTTCAATTTCTGTTTTCAAAATTCAACTCATATTGTGAGAAATGAGTTGAGCCTCAAGACACGTTGAGGTATTTTCAATTTCTGTTTTCAAAAAATCAACTTATATTGCGAGAGGTGAGTTGACCCTTGGCTCATGCGCTGAGCTATTTTCAATTTCTATCTTTCAAAAAAATCAACTCATATTGCGAGAGGTGAGTTGAGCTTCAGATCACACACTGAGGTATTTTTTCAATTTATATTTTTCAAAAAAAATCAACTCACATTGCGAGATGTGAGTTGAGCCTCGGGTTACATGTCGAGGTATTTTCAAAATCTATTTTTCAAATTCTGTTTTCAAAAATCAACTCATATTGCGAGAAGTGAGTTGAGCCTTGGCTCACGTGCTGAGCTATTTTCAATTTCTGTTTTTTTTTCAAAAAAATTCAACTCATATTGCGAGAGGTGAGTTGAGCTTTTTAATTTCTGCGAGAGTTGAGTTGAGTCTTTTAATTTCTGTTTTTCAAAAATCAACTCATATTGCGAGAGGTGAGTTGAACCTCCAGTCACATATCGAGGTATTTTCAAAATCTGCTTTTCAAGTTAAGTTTCAAAAAATCAACTCATATTGCGAGAGGTGAGTTGAGCCTTGGCTCACGCGCTGAGCTATTTTCAATTTCTGTTTTTAATGTCTATTTTTAGAGAGTCAATTCATATTGCAAAAAATGAGTTGAGCTCGGGATCACATGCCGAGTAGAGAATAAAGATTGAAGTGATTGAAGACGCCGATTTCGCCTCCTTAAAGTTGCGATGGAGTTGATCGAGGCATCGATCTTGCCTTTCCGAGTCGCAGAAGAGAAGACCAAAACCTTATCTCACCGGCGATAGAAGAGCATATTGAAATTGTAGATCTTATCTTTCGAAGTTACAGTGAAGCGGATCGAAGCCACAAATCTCATATCCTTGAAGTTACATTGGAGCAGATTGAAGCTACAAGGCATATCTCGAATTTGCATGGATTGAACCAAAGCTACAAGATGCGGTGGACTGAAAAGAGACTAACTAAACAAGAAGAGTTCCAAATCAAGTCAAGACCTAGCAAGACCGGCAAGTTTGGTCTTCTTGAAAGTCTTTGCTCTATTATCGTTGCACGACAATGAGCAAAGAGGGGCAGCTGTAGAAGCCCAAATTGCCCGGGCCCAATTATATGAAAACCCAACCAAACCTCTAAACCCACTAAAACCCTTAACCCATGACCCATTTACATCTACCCAAACCCAATTCAAAAGCCCATTAAGCCCCCCCAAAAAAAACCTAACCCAAAAAAAAAAACAAAAAAAAAAAAAGAAAAAGAAAAACTTACCCCAAAAAAACCTAACCCCAAAAAAAAAAGAAGAAAAAAGAAAAACCTAACAAAAAAAGATAAAAAAACCTAGCCACCTAACCACTTTCCCACTTGCCCCATTTTTCCTCCCATTGTCTACCACCACCACCTACAAAATAGAAAAAAAAATAGAAAATCATGTAAAAGATGGCTATAAAAAGCCATTCAAAAATCATGTAAAAAAGGGAGGAGGGGGGAATTTTAGAAAGATTGAAAAGGAAAAACACAAAAATTCCTTCAAATTTTGAACACAAAAAATCAATAAAAGGTTGCATTTTTTCCTTTTTCCTTTTCTTTCGAATCTTTTTTCTTTCTTTTTTGTGTTGTGTTTTTTTCTTTCTTTATATATACATATATTGTTAAGAATTTTTTTCCCGCCACCATGGCGGTGGGCGGCGCCGACGATGGATGCGACCGACGATCGACCGTGACCGCCCCCTTAGCCGGATTTCCTTTTCCCCCTCCCTTCTCTCTTCTTTCCCCCTTCTTTTTTTTTAGGTATTTTATATGTATTATGTATATATTTTTTAATGCCATTAGTTATATATTTCTTATGTATATATTCTTAAATACTATTATATACATATATATATATATATATATATATTTTAAATACCATATTGTGTATATATTATTATTACAAATTATTACTATTGCTAGTATTATTATAACTATTATTATATTAGTGTATATTTTATGTACATATGTATATATATATATATATTTTTTTTTTTTGCACATATCATCATTTTATATTATTGTTGTAAATTTTTATGTATATATTTTTATGTAACGTTTCCTAATATTTTCTTTTATTGTAGATATTATTATTACTATTATTACATATTTTTATTATATGCACATATATATATATGTATTTTATGTACATATTATTATTTTATATTATTATTACCAAATATATCATTTTTCCTATTTTATTATTAGTACATGATTTGTTTTTATTTTATAAATATCATTATTATTGTTATTCTAATATTCTAGTATTCCATGTTAATATTTTTCATTAATGATATCATTTTTTTTCGTCCTTTATCTATTTTAAATTTCTCACTTTAGGAATATTTTTCTCATGTTTTAATTAATTTCAAAAATAAGGCAATGTACCGATTTAATATTAAGCCATTGATTTCATTGCTATGTTGGGTGAAATTCGTCGGCTTGTGTTAAAAAACGGGACACCCTTTCTAAAAAAAAAAATCGAAAACTAAAAATTCTCATTTTTCAATCGGATCACGATTAAATATTATATTGAACTCGTATTTTTGAAAATCAAGTCAACACATGTTTATGAGATACCAATTTTGGGCGTCGCGAGGGTGCTAATACCTTCCTCACGCGCAGAATCGACTCCGAACCCCAATTTTTCTCTGGACTTTCATGTAGACCTAAATTTGGCCTTCTTTTTGTTTTAAAATAATTTTATTAGGTGTCCGATCACACCTATAAAAAAGGATCAGTGGCGACTCCCTTTGTTAATAAAATCGAAAGTTAATTTTCAAATGTTTAATAAATCGCCACAATTAGCGACCAAGCGAAACTAAAAATTTTTTTTACGTCGTTACAGTAAGGACAATAATGTTGAAAGCAATAGCAAAACAATGTTGTTATGACAAGGGAAGAATAGGATGGCAAAGTTGAAGACGTGATTCCATGACTCTTAAAGCAACATTTTGACTATTTCTTACTTAAAGGAGTGAGTATTTATTGGGCGGGGTGGCTGACATCGACCCTCCCCTGTTCACATGCTGCTAGGCAATTACAAATTTACAGTTGCTAGATATCATCATGATTGATGATTGAATTTGGGTTTAGATAAAATTATATTATACTGGGATTAAAATTTTTATTAAAATATGGATTTAAATTGTATGATTTAATATATAAAAAATTAAAATTTAAATTTGTAATTTATCTAAAATGATAATTTAAACCCAGATTATTTTTAAAATAGATCAACACTCTATCAATAAACCATAAATTTTTATAAACTTATTCATTTTATTATCATTATCATCATTATTATTATTTAGTTGTGCATTGAATTTTAAAGTCGTAGCTATACTATTGAGAGGACTAAAAGACAAAGAAAAAAGTATAAGAAATCAGATTTCTAGAAACCAGTAATTTGTCCCATTTCAAATCCTAGCAGACATCGTCATTTATGACATTTTACTTATTTTTCGGGTGTCTCACATTAGTGAATTGTGCTACACCTTAAAGTTCATGCATCTCAAAATGCTGAAAGGAACAAATAACACACAAAAAAGAAAAAGCGTATAGAAAATGTTGGTATTAATCAAAGCCCATACCTTCCAATTTGGGAATCTTGATTGTTGATGCCAAAATAACAATATTGATTTGTGTATTTATATTGCTGCTTTGGAAGCAAACTTCTGTTATATGTAATTAATTATATGAAAATGGTAAGAGCCCCAATTTTTTTTCATTTTGTTTAGTAAGTAGATTAGTTATTATTACGAAATATTAAAATTTTGTATAGATCGAAATAGTGGTGGAATCGATTAAATTTTTATTTTTAATTTAATAGGTTGAAATCTTTGGTTCAATTAATAATTTTTTTTAAATTCCAAGAAATTCATAAAAGAAAATGCAAATAAGAGACATAAATATTTATTTTATAAATTATAACAACAAAATTAAATGTTTAAATTAACTTTTAATTTGATTCAACTTGTTTTTTTTTTTTATCAATTCAGTCATCTTCACTAATTTTTAATTAAATCAATTCGATACCCAAACCAATAATACATCAAAATAGTAAATTTGCGACTACTCTCTTAAAAATTGTTTAGCTATTGAAATTATAGCATGGCCATGGTCTTAAATTGGGTATGCTGAGACATCAAAATAACATGATTAGATGAATTTCCAGCACGAAAATAATAACTAACAAACAAAAGGCAAATAAATGAACATCAAACCCCCTTTGGAAATGTGTGTGTGAACAACTAACAAACATACATTCTTGACTCATTCATTTGTTTGGTTTTTACATGCACTTTGGTCTGTCTTACATATTTCTTTCTGTTAACAAATGTTTGTAAGCAGGAGTTGCTTTCTCAATTACTCCTTAAATCCATTGAGTTGTAATTAATTATTGTAATATTAATTTATTAGAAAATTCATTAATTTTGAATTTATCATATCACTTTTACCATGATATTTTTTAATTAGTTTATACACCAAAAGCAAAATAAATATATAAAGGTTAAGTTGTCGCATAATAATTTTTTGGTTCTCCAATTTGATAAAAATTTATTTTAATCATTCATTTAATTTTTATCTCTTTTAGCTTTTAAACTTTATCAACTCTCCTTAAAATGGATAGAAAAGTTTACGTTTGTTAATTTTGCTAACGTGGTGGATTTCCATGTAGATAACATCTAAGTATTTAATTAATTTTTAAATATTAAAATATTAAAAAATATTTTTAAAATTTTAAATTTATTTAATAATTTTAAAGATTTTTAATTTTAAAAATAATTTTATAATTTTTTGCATTTTAAAAATTAATTAATTTCGACATGTCATTCATGTAACGATCCACATATATGCAACATCAATAAAATTAAACAATATTAACTTTTTATTCATTTCAAGGTAATTTAATAAAGAAATACGAATTTAAAAACTCAAAATGTGAAAGTTTAAATGGAAAACTAAAATAATTTTTTATAATCAGATGAAAGAAAATCATTATCCCTAAATTAAATTGTAATAAAATGGCATTATACCAACTGTCAAGTATAAAGTCAGCCCACATGGCATTGTGGGCACCAAATTGCATCCATTTCACCCATTGACATGGCCCTAAATGACACTTGCATGGTAGCTGATGAAGCAACGTGGGATTTCATTTAAGGAAGAGTACTTGTAAACAACAGCATTGAAGGACATTTGAGTTCATAGGAAAAGAGAAGATGATGGCATTGATGTGCTAGCTTTTCTTTAATTGAAGTTAATGGTCACATCTTTTTACTTTATTAAATATGTTTATGAGTTGGCTTCATGAAGTCGAATTTTATATTATATATTGAAGTCAGTAAGAGTAACTGATTAAAAAATTAGATTTTTTCGAATAAAATTAATATTGGAAGGATTTTATCTTAATATCTTTCAGTACGAATAACATTAAGTTTAGACAGTAACATAGCAAAAGTTAGAATAGCTTAAGTACATGCTAATAAAACCCAACATAAACAAAAGGTATAAGCAGAGGAAAATCTAAAAAATAAAAATAAAAATTAGTAGGGGCTAAAATTTAATTCTAATTTTTTTCATAGATCAAAATATAAGTTTATTAGGGCATTTTACAAGGAAAATCCATTTTTTTTTTCTAAAATTATGGAAATAGGCCGACTTTTTAATTATTTACCGGACTAGGCCGTTTTCTCCGAAATCGCGTCCATGTCAGCGGGATTTTATTGTCCACGTCAGCAAAACGCTCTCCCAGGGAAGCGTTTTGTCCACGTCAACAGAAATCGCGTCCTTGAGGGCGCGCTTTGCTGACGTGGACAAAACGATTCCTCGGGGGAGCGTTTTTGCCCGTTCAACGGTCAGAAAAAAAAACTATAAAATGGCCCCTCTAATTTATTTTTTCACACAAATCACTCTCAAATTCTCTAATTCTCTCAAAATTTCAATCCCTTCCTTTATTTTTCACACAATTCTTTGTTTAATCTCTTTCTTTCAGTATTCCCTTAAAAAATCTATCAATTTTTAGTGAAAATTTCTTAAATTCCATCAAAATTTTACGAAATTTCTCTGTTTAAAATTTTTTTGAATTTAATTTTTTTAAATTAAAAAAATACCATCGTGCTAGCAATGGCCAGAGAACTAATCCGTCTTGATAATAAGCACATCTCCGTTGAGCAAATGAAAATGTTAAGTGATACTTTAATTTATTTATGCAAATTTAATTTTCATTTATGCAAATTTAATTTTTTTAATTTAATTTTCAGTTATGATGTTTGCATTAATTAATTTATGCAATTTTAATTAATTTTTGTTTTATAATTTTTTATAATAGTCTGTAAATCGGGTGTTAGAATGTTACATTCGTAATATGCCTAATCCTCCATCACCCTTGATCGAGAATTGCTTGCGGGAAGCGGGATTCTGGCATGTGGCCACGATAGGCCGGGGGTGCAAGTTAGACCCGAAACTAATCAGTGTGTTGATAGAGAGGTGGAGACCCGAGACGCATACTTTTCATCTTCCATGCGGAGAATGTACTATCACTCTGCAAGACGTGCATTTGCAATTGGGATTGCCGGTGGATGGGTACGCAGTCACCGGATCCGCATCATCTAGTGATTGGAGCGCTGTATGCTATGAGCTTTTGGGTGCTATACCGGATTATATTAATGGAGGTCGGATCCAGATGGGTTGGTTACGAGACACATTCCCGGAGCCGGATAATGATTCGACAGAACTCGAAAGAATACAATATGCTCAGGCATATATTCTCGAGATTATTGGAGGTTATCTGATGCCGGACTTGTCACGAAACCTTGTACATCTGAGATGGCTGTTGAAACTCGTAGATTTTAGAGTAGCCGGCGAATTGAGTTGGGGGTCTGCCGTGTTGGCAAAGTTGTACAAGGAAATGTACGGTGCGACGCTGCCAAACAAAGTCAAAATAGGAGGTTGTCTATCACTACTGCAATCATGGGCACGGTTTCACTTTCCATTTTTACGTCCTCGAGTGGACTATCCATATACATTTCCACTAATAACGAGATAAATTTTATATTATATTTTACAATT
The DNA here is from genome assembly GCF_025698485.1 of Gossypium arboreum. Lineage (NCBI taxonomy): Eukaryota > Viridiplantae > Streptophyta > Magnoliopsida > Malvales > Malvaceae > Gossypium > Gossypium arboreum. Next base: position 108,105,171 of record NC_069081.1, on the reverse strand, counting down.
ATTACGTAGATTTAGTATATAATTGTTGTATGCTAAAAAATTATTTAATTAGGTGAAACCGTTCGGCGAGTTATGTCGGAATACCCAACTCTCTCGAAGATATACGGCTTCTATTAGACCAACGATCGGATACACAAGTAAGTATTAAATAAATTATATATAATTAATAAAATAGTCGTTTCATATTTAGTATTTAGTAGTTAGTATTATGTATATAAGTAATATTTTTATCATGTTCATATAGTTTGAATGGACACCATACGATGATCCGGTAATTCGGGCAGTAATTTCGGATGAATACGTTCAAAATCCAAACGCTTGGCATGTGAAGGTCCCATTGGTGAACTATGCTACGGTCGATATGCACCAATCAGACAGAGTATTGCGACAATTTGGATTTCGACAACCGATTCTCGTGGCACCTGAGGTGTTTGATGAAGAGCATAAAGTCGACTTACGGCTATTGAATATGGATTGGCCGAGATACTGGTCAGGCTATATCGAAATGTGGGAAATCGGTATGATTATATACCTACTCGGGAACCGATTATCGTTCCAGAGTTAGCATGCGTACCAGAATACATGCCATGGTTTAGGATCTATGGCAAGCCATATTTATTGTCGGAAGAGGAGAGGCGACGACAAATTCGTGTTCAAAGGGAACTACGGGGCCCTTTAAATCCAAGAAGAAAGGGCGACGACGCAAGCCCATCAACAGCAGCCCCACAATCAGCAGGCCCATCAACAACGCCCATACAATTAGCAAGCCCATCAATAGCGCTGCCACAATCACCGGGTCCAACAGTTCAACAGACGACACCCACATTACAGCCTTTTCCTAGTCCTATGCCAGGTACGTATCCTATCCCTTATATATATCCTAACCCTTTTATGTTTCTTTTTCCTAGTTTTATGGTAAGTTAGAATCCATGGCCCGGTTCATCTCTGTTCCTGATTACTCCGAGTTAACCACCAATCTATAGGCCATCGTCGTATGAGGGATCGTAGGAGACACCATCGGGGGGCTCTTCTTTCTACCAATCCCCATCACCTTACGGGGTTCAAACACCTCCTCCATGGGGAATGCAAACACCACCACAGTCATTATTCTATCAAGGTGGGTCAAGCTCTCAACACCCACAACCAGATCCCCTACCGGATGAACCACAACCGCAGCCAGAAGCTGAACCAAGGAGGAATCCAGCACGGACCCGTCGACGACCCCTGTGTGGCACTGATTCTGACCGCCACGGACATTGAATTTTTTTAATATATGTGTACAAACTTTTTGTATTGTTTAATTTGAATAAAATAAAATTCCTTTTGAATAAGGCAATTGTAAATTGTATGTCTTAAAAACCCAATTGTACAAACTTTTTATATTGTTTAATTTTTATTTATATTTATATTTTCTTTATTTGATTATATATGTCTTAAAAACTATTTCTATATTTACCTCATTTGACCACTCTCACCAACCCTACATTAACTTTATTTTTTATCTCAATAAAATCAAACAAAAATACTCGATTGAATGATAAACATCATATTTGTGAAGAAAATGAGGATGATAATTTTTTTATCATTCATAAATGCTAACTTTGAAGGTTTACATATTTATCAATTTGATGAATTCCGTCATTCTTATAGATAATTAATATATATATAATTATACAAAATTAATAAAATAATTTTTTTCAAAATTTAAAAAAATCATAAATATTATAAAATATTCATAAAAAAATCTAAATATATAACTAATAACTATAATCCATCAATACATGTATTCCAACAAAAATTGAGGTAATCTTTGAGCTAATTAATTACGTCTCAGTCATGTCTCGATGTCTTACTTGTATTTGATCGACATAGTTATTACATAAAATAAAATAAATTACTATATTTTTATTAAAATAGAAGGTATTGTTTCGTTTGATAGAATAAAAGTTTGAAATATTCAAATAAAAGACTAAATTGAGTAAAAGTAAAACTTTAAGGGCAACCCTGTAAAATAAAAGTAAAAGTTTGATACATTTCATTTAATAAAATATAAATAATACAACATAATTTTTTATGACAACTATCAACTATTTCGATTATGACAAGATATACTTGTATGTCCTCGGTTCCTACAGTATCCGCATAATTTCTGTTGATTGGCTGTTTCTCAGATATCCATATCGGTACGTATTCTAGTCAAGCAAGGTCGACCCTTTGGTTTGCAACGCAATTCTCTATCCGGTAACAACTTAAACGAAGCAAGCGATACAGGCGGCCACTTACGTTCATCTGGGAAAGGTAGGAATACATATCTCCACACGTTGTACATGGTTTGTATTCTGTACACTTCGTTGATGTATCTCATAGGATCTATACGCAGATTTTGACAAGCTGCAATTACATGACTGCATGGATAACGAAGTGCGTCAAACCTCCCACAGTCGCAAGTTCTATTTCTCAAGTGTACACGATATTGCCCGCCAATAATACCTTCCTGCGGTCTGTCAAACTCTGTCTCACGAAACCATAGATTGTCTCGATCGTGACACACTGTGTGCATGGTGTTCGTCTGTGCCTTCACCTTGTTAATTTCTTGCAATACCTTTGCGCACTATACATGTCCTCATTGGATTTGGCCTGTATAACTTGCTGCTCATTTCGGGAATAGTGCCGTTAAACGAAAATATGTCTCTCGAACAACTGATGTTATTGGTAAATGGCGTGTTCCTTTTAGAACATAATTTATACATTAGGCCAGGTTTGAGGTCATATGACCATATCGTAGGCCACCGTCGTATGCTTGTGTCCACTGTTTGAAAGGTATATTACACAGGTAGTTTGCTCCTTCTTCGTTATACGAACGCAGAATCGCCAACATTTCATGGAAATGATCCTTACTTATCTCATACCCTACCAATATAAGTTGATAGCGAAAATTACATACCACATTTCCAGTTAAAATAAATTCAGTATTACAAAAAAAATTATATTAATAGATATTACATACCCATGTTGGTTACTTGTCGTTTTCCAGTTGTAGAATGAAATTGCCTGTGGTAGTTGGACGCAAAGTGCCTTAGGCAATACCGATGGTGTGTGTGATGCCACATTCTTCCCTGTCGCGCAATTGCGGCTAGTATTACGGTGCCCCGATCTGATATGACACAGATATTAGGTTGGGCGCAAACATGCCTCCTTAGCCTAGAAAGAAAGAAATTCCAGTCATCATCTGACTCCTCTGATGTTATTGCAAACGCAATTGGAAGGATTCTCCTACTGTCATCTTGTGCCACAGCTAGCAATAGCCGATGGGTATATCTACCGTACATAAAGGTACCGCTAATTTGTACCAACGGCTTACAATATAGAAATGCATCTCAGCATTGCTTAAAGCTCCAAAATAGACGCTTAAACACTTCGCATCCACGGAGCAATCGGTCGTTGTAGTACGCAGGTTCGGTTTGAAGGTCTGTTATGCAACTTGGGACATATCTCTCCAGCACCTGACACCACTGCCAAAGTTCGTTATATGAAGCGTCCCACCCACCATATATTTTTTCTAACACCTTCTGCTTAGCTACCCAAGCCTTGCGATAAGAGGGTGTGTACCTCAACTGGCTACGAATATTGGCAATTATGATAGGCACTGTAGTTCTAGGATCCGCCTTCACTGTTGGTAGTATTAAGGTAGCTTTCATTTCTGAATTCATCTTGGGATGATCTTCCAAAACACCTGTCAACGAAGTAGGTTAAAAATATCAATAGTACACAATAGATGGTACATGTTCATGAAAAATCATGGCTTCATTGAGGAAAAGGACAGGCTTGTGGGAGATAAAAAAGTACAAAGGTCCACATACATGTGCTGCCTTAAACTTATCAGGTTTAGACATGATCACATTGTAGTTAACCCCGTTCGTGATGCTATGTTGTTTTAATGTACCAAGAAAACTATCTTTATTTGAAAACTCTTTACCAACTTCCAATTCACCCGAATCCAATGAGGAACTTGTACGATCACGCCTTCTATGTGGTAGATCTGGAAACTCCAACGTATCATCTTGAGATAAATCAACATTATGCATGTAGGCTGGAGTCGATTTTGCCTTGAATCGTGCATCTTCTTCTTCTTCATCTGAACCCCCTTCGACATCTTCAGGTATGGTTGGAACAGTCTCCGGTTCAGAAAATAATGCAATTTCTGCACCATCGGGGCCAACCTCTCGAGGTGGATCCGCATCGGACTCATCATCTGACCGATCATCATGTGCAACGTACGAGGTCCCCTCACCGGTAGACGTCGTGGGGAGCACATCATCCCTCCTTATGGACATTTCACAACGTTTCCAATCAGATGTGGATTGCCAACCACTTGAAGTTGATGTCATTCCCCAGTACGTATTTCCAGCATCAAACATCGACCCACTGAGGTGCATGTCCCATCCACTAACAGAGTGTCGTACAGGGGTCGGGTGTTCCATACTGCTACTAAATACGGACGCTTCTGTGTTTTGTCACCTATTAACGGAGTGCCGGGCGGGGTCATGTATTCCTCTCCACCAGTAGTAAATGTTAAAGTTTCAAATGCATCATTTGGTGATGAAAATTGATCATATAACTCAAGATAAGGTGATCCACTATCGAGATGAGTCTGCACCATTGCCTCCAAGTTTCGAGCACCTTTGATGTCGAATGAGTTATATGTCACCGGATCAATAGAAGCACAAAATCGATACTTAATACACAAAACTTTCATTGGTATTGTTCCAAAGATTTTACGCCTAATTCTTTTACGAAGTTCTATCAAATCTATGTTCTAGTTAAAAACCAGTCTCGCTGTATTCTCCGATAAAAAAACAATGCCGTTCTCGGTGTTACAGACCTCACCATCATAGTAAATAATAGCACTAATACGTTCACTCATCTTAGATTTCTATTCTTCTTTGTCTCTCAATTTTTTTTTTTACTGTAAGTTATGCAACCTGAGAATAAAATTTGGCTCATTTATAGCCTCATTTTTTCTACAAACTACTGTAGCAAAAGCGCGTCCACGTGGAAGCTTTTTTCTAAAATTTTGCTGACACTGCATCCTGCTTGAAGTGTTTTTGACACTATTTGTTCAGAAACGTCTACTAAAAATTATTTTTCTACGAACTACTGTAGCAAAAACGCGTCCACGTAGGAGCTTTTTTTCGAAATTTTACTGACAGTGCATCCTGCTTGAAGCGTTTTTGAAACTATTTGTTCAGAAATGTCTACTCAGAATTATTTTTCTACGAACTACTGTAGCAAAAGCGCGTCCACGTGGGAGCTTTTTTCTGAAATTTTGCTTACAATGCATCTTGCTTGAAGCGTTTTTGACACTATTTATTTAGAAACGTCTACTCAGAATTATTTTTCTACGAACTATTGTAGCAAAAGCGCGTCCACGTGGGAGCTTTTTTCCAAAATTTTGCTGACAGTGCATCCTGCTTGAAGCGTTTTTGACACTATTTGTTCAGAAACGTCTACTCAATTAACCTAAATTAACCCTAAATTAATCAACTAACACTCATTCAATCAAATGATTAATCAAAACGCTGAAGTAATCGAATTATTTTTCTAATATTAAAATAGTATGTGTAAACCATTATGTATCAATTAACCCTAAATTAATCAATTAATGCTCATTTAATCGAATAACCCTAATTTAATTAACTAACCATAAACCCTAAACTCTAACTTAGCATTTAGTATTTAAAATTAATAGTTAATTTTATGAATTAACCCCAAAATCCTAAACCACTAACCATAAACCCTAAAACAACTAATGGAAAAAAGGGCAAAAACGTTTCCCCGGGGAAGAGTTTTGTCCATGTCAGCAAAGCGCACCCTCAAGGACGCGATTTCTGCTGACGTAGACAAAACGCTTCCCTGGGGGAGCGTTTTGCTGACGTGGACGCGATTTCGGGGAAAACAGCCTGATCCGGTAAATAATTAAAAAGTCAGCCTATTTCCGTAATTTTAGAAAAAAAAAGGGATTTTCCTTGTAAAATGCCCAGTTTATTATGTATTAACTTATAATTTCATAAATTTTCAAAGGACTATACATAATTTATTTCATTTTTATGGGGGCTAAAGTGAAATTTTACTATATATTAATTTAGAATTTATTTATTCATAAAATGATTGAATCAAAAATATTTCATTTTAGGGAGGCCAAAGCACAATTTCACTATATACTATAATTTCTCTATTTATAAGAAGACTAGATTGAAAAAAAATCATTTTGGGAGGGGACCAAGGCCCATGTTTGCCCCCTTTAGATTCACCTCTGGGTATAAGTATCAAATCACCAACCAAAAATATCACCTAAAAGAATCATAATTCATTCTCCCCTAACTCCCTCACTCTACTCATTCTTCTACCTTTTTGGCTAAAAAAATGCAAAGGCATCAAAGGTCTCAAGCAAATAAATCAATAGTATAACAAAGAACACGAGTCTTCTATTTGTTTAGGAGCTTAATTTGGTTCTCCAAGTGTTATAAGTGTTCGCTGATATATGTTATGTCCTCGTCAAGATGCTCTAAAATTCTAACTTTTTCAGCACTAGGCTGCCAATCAGATGTTGATCCAATTGCAACTGGGCAACAACTAGTTCAGGATCTTTGTCATTATTAGACTCAACTCTTGAATCTGTATCAGTAATAAAATGTTTACGCTTTTTCCACTTATAAGAATACTTCAATTTTGGTACTTCAGGCTTAGTAACTTCATTATTCAATTATTATCCTTCTTTTACTTAAGCAAAATTTGGTAGATGAGTAAAGGGGAAGGTAATGCATGCCTGGGATTCTTGGTCTCTACATGCTTAACAATTTTATTAAAAATTATTTAACCATGATCAAAAAGAAAGAATGAAACTATCTTTTATAGTGACACTGTTATCCTTTTGTTAAGCACCATGCTTTACTTGTTAGGGAGTCTGTTTCTAGTAATAATGGCCTACAAGGCTACTACCTGGTCTTAAGATTAGAAGTCTTGAAATAGTGCCCTTCAGGCCAGGTGTATCGAACTTTGTTAATGAGTTAGAAAGTAAGAAAATCATCTTCAACAGTGAAGTCTCCATCATCCACACCATGGCAATAAAGAAAATTGTTGATTACTACAAGACTACTTGTGAAAAAAGTCTCTTAACATATGCATGCATGTAATGTTCATTGTTTTAATCTTTTATCAATTTCAAAAGGTTGACATATAATCTAATATCAAATTATTTACAAAAGACTTGACATAGGAAACAAAGAGAAATAATTCATTTTGTTCAAGAAAGACATCAAAACCATTCTCATAGAAGCCACTTTGGTAGATATTTCACTTGACTATGAAACCTTTTTCTTCCATGACCTTCATCCTTTTAGCACAAGTAGGAATAAATAACTTAAAATTCTTTTGTTTTGGTTCAGGTCTTGCAACTTTAATAGCCTCTCTTAAGTTTTTAATAACTCTTACTATAACAACCTGAAATTTAGTGGTAGCAAAAAAATACGATTTCAAAACCCCATTTCTGTAAATATTAAATATGAATATTTATAAAGCTAATATAAAAATATACTAAGGATTGGTCATGTAATTTTGTCGAATTAATAGTTAATTAAGGTCTAGGGACTAAATTGTAAAAGTCAAATCGCGATAGATTTTTAATTGGTCAAAAGTTTAGGGACCTAAATAGCAATTAACCAAAGGAACATTATGGTAAATAAACTATTTTATATCATAATATAGTGGATGATGATGTTGTTTTCCACTAATAGAGTCAATGATAATTAAAGTAAACTAATTAAAGATTAAGTTAATCAATTAATGTTCATTAAGGTTTAATCAAGGTATAAAAGCATAAAATAGTGGAAAAATATGCAATCTTCTTCATTTGCTTTCTTCTTGTCATCCATGGAAGGAAAAAATCTAAGGAATTTTCTAAAACATTCGACCATCATTTGGTAAGCAAATTCAAGTCTTTTTCTTATAATTTTTATGGATTTGGAGTCATGGAGAGCTTGATTTGGCTAACCCGTGTACAAATTTGTGAAACTCTTAAAGTTTTAGAAAATCATCATTGATGATTTCTTGAAGAATTAAGCTTGAAAATGATAGATTTTATGCTTAGAATATAAAAAGGACTAGATTGTAAAGTTAATTTAGCTTATTTGTTACAGTAGGGACCAAATTGAATAAATGTTAGAAATATATAAAATTGGATTTTAATTCAAGCTAGGAATAAAAAAATTATGCTTACCCCAAGTTTTCAAGTTTAGGGACTAAATTGAATAAATTATAAAATATGAGGAGAATCAAAAATAAAATTTTATAGGATCATATATATCATGACATAGTATGAAAATGTTTGATATTTATTGGTTATATAAAATAATTGTATAGATCAAGATTTGGATTAAAGTAGAGCTAATATGGGAAAAGCTAAGTTTGTCAAGCCTAGGATTTTATGTTCTTCTTATCCTAACTAGTTGATCCTCTAAGAAACCCTACATAGAAGTTAATTACTCTAACATCCACTCGTTAATCTCCCATAAAAGGATTAGTTCCTAATGGATCTAATAAACATCATAAACTTGATTGAAAAGATGAACATAAATAATAAATCAAAAATAGAGTTTAAGAATAATCCTGATATATATTGATAATTGTGTGAACAACAATCCACAAATCAAGTTCCACAACGAATGGAAATAAAAACTAAAATAGAATTACAACTGAAAATAAACCTAAGTGCAAAATAAACTAAAGAGAACTGAAAAGTAAAACTAAATGAAGTCGTAAACTAAAACTTGAATAAAAATAGTTTATGAAGTGTTTAGAGTTGTCTATTTATAGGCTTAGGGTTGGTCATTGTCCATTGACCTAATTCAAATAATGTTTTTGCATTAAAGTTTTTTGTGTGGCCCAAAATGCCCTTGGCTCATTATTTCACCTCGTCACATCGGTGTCGCAAAACTGATGGCAGTTTACAAGCTCAGGTTGGATTGTAGAGTTGTGTCATGACACACTCTGTCTATGTCACGATATTGAAGGTAGTTTGCTCATTTTAAGTGCTCTCTGCTCACTATGTTACAATATCAACACATCGTATTACGACATTGCAACATCAAATTTGAAAATATGATGAAATAGACTTGGTAATCAAATTGAAATGTCATTTAATGGATTTAATTGTAATTGATGCATTTTATTGATTGATAATGGAAGAAGGGTAATTATATTGAATCATGTGAACTTAGTATGATTTTGTGATTTGTTAATTGAATATGTCATTGTGGTAAGTATATGAAAGTTATGTAAATTGGTATGCCTAGTTTTCATGTAGTGTCTAATGATCATGGATAATACTATATGCCTGGTTTGAGTGGCATGATCTAGCCAACAATATGCCAAACTAAGGGGTTTTTTTTTATGCTTAAATAAGATCAAGGTTTTCTAGTTGTTTATTTCCCTTGAAGATTGCAACCTTGCTGAACTTGCTGAGCTGAATCAATGCAAAGCACACACACGATCAAAAGATGGTAGAATTTATGTTAAATGTTTCCAAGTTTTGCGGCATATATATAGGGTACCTTAGTGTGATAATAGTCATTTTGGGATAGTTGGCTATATAGGAATTGTGGCATAATTAATATTGAGTAATATGATTTTCTCATGACTTAGAAAATGTATGGCATGGATCATGTTACATGCTAGTATGGGTGATGATATAAACTTATATGTCTTGGCATGTGAAAGGTTAACAAACTGAAGTGATAATTTGATGTATGATTGGAAATGGTATAAATGGTTGTCATATTTGAGACTTATGTTAAATGTATGGTTGTTTTGTACATTCAAGATCATATAGGTCCTTGATGCTCAAAATAAATGGATATGCATGATTTGATCTAAGTTAAGCACGACTGGTAAGTAAATGATGTGATTAGGTTGTATGTTATGTTAAATGGTCAAATTCAATGTGTTACAAGCTTTGCTTTGGCATGTTTTGCTTGGTTTCAATATGGGTGAATTGAAAATTGGATGTATGTGTTAATATGCTTGGATGGAAACATGTGAATAGGTACCAAATTGTGTTAAGTTGCCAAAAATAAGGGCAAAGTCGCGACCATGAGTTCCCGATGTCACGACTTGGGCTAATAGTGAGTGGCGTTGTGACGTGGAGGTGTTTGACATCGCGACGTAACTCACTGAGTTGCGTAGTTGCGATGTGGGAATTATGAAGTCGCAACGTCGACCCGAAGTTTTAAAAACTTGACAAATTGGTCCTAATTCAATCTTAGATTAGCAAAAGAGCTTTAATAATCTTGTGTGAGACCCGAAAATGAATATGTTGCATAGTATGATTGTGAATTTGTACTTATTTGTAGTTGTTCTAGTAACGAATGTACCATCCTACAACTTAGACATGATGATCGGGTCGGATAAGGGTTGTTACACCTATGACCTTCATTTTCTTATTCCTTCATTTGTTTTTTTTGTTTAGCTAAAGAGGGAGCACTTAATCTTTCGATCTATGCTTAGTTGCTTGTAGTGCCAACTCTGCCAATGGTACATTATCTTCAACTTCTGAAATTTCATCAACTTCAATTGGTTCAGTGGCCTTTTTCTCTCTGTAAACTTTTTTCATTTTGGAATCTGCGGAACAAAATGTTCCTTACCTGTTCGAGCTGCCTTCTTTTTGAATATTCAAATTCGATAACTTTATGGGCTAAACCCCTTGTTCACCTTTGAGATGTAAGACCAGTAGCAATTAAGGTAACAATTACCTAATGCCCTACATTCTCATCATCATTACCCACTGCGAGCTCTCCTCATTCTTTTAGAACAACTATTCAACAAATTGTTGAGCATCAAGGGTAACTTCGATAGGATTTTTTTTTTAGTGATTTCATCAATCATTTTATCCAATTGAGTTTCTTACTTGAGATAGGGAGGTTTAACTAGGGGTGTGCAACATTTGGGTAAAACCGAAAAATTTTGGTTAACCAACCAAATTCGGTTTATCGGTCAGTTAACCGAATTAATTTGGTAGGGGGTCGATTAATAATTTTTTGAATTTTTGGTTAACGGTTAATTCAGTTTGAAACTGGTTGGTTAACCAAATTTTTCGTTTAACCAAAAAAATTAATAAATAAAATTATAATATATAAATAGCCTACTATTTACCCAAACTCAATCCAACATAAACCCAATCTAATATATATAAACCCAAGTACCCAACCAAACCCAACCCAATTACCCAATCTAATTACCCAACTCAATCATAAAAATTACAAATAATTTAATAAATAAAAATAAAAATCTAAAAGTAAAAGTAAAAGTCTAGTAAAACTAAAACATAAACACACTCACACACACAGTCCACAGACGATAGAAAAAAAAACCCTAACCTTTCAAGTTTCAAATCCCTAATTGAAATCTCCCAAAACCTTCAAAATCTTTTGTGTGTTTTGCAGAAACTAGAAAGTATCATAGCTGGAGGCTAGAGCTACGGCTCGTCGCTGGTGTTGTCGTCGAAGCAGCTCTCTTTACCGAATTGATACTTTTTCCCTTCCTTTTCCTAAATGTAGGTATTTCTTATAGATTCTTTCAATATTATTGCTCCCTCTTTTCAATTGGACATGCCTAAAAAATTCAAAGGTTAGCTCTGCTGCTCCATGAAAATAGCCATTCATAATTTATTGAAAATAAATTGTAGCAGCACGTGAAGAATAGGATAAACCTAAATAAAAATAAAATAAAATAAAATATTAAACCTATATGCATTTCCTAAATGCAAGTACAGTATACACATCTTAAGGTAATGGATCAATCAGAGCTAGACTTATGAAATTGAAAATTTTAAATTTTACAATGCTCAGAGTGAAGTCAAGATGAAAACATTTTTTATCATCTTCAACATTTTCAACAAAAAAAAAATCTTCATTTTAAAATTATCCTATTAACTGTAATTTATTGCTGTAATTTATTTGATTATTTTTATTGCTATAGTTTATTTAGTTTAAGATTAACTAATTCATTGAGATGTGTATGTATGTGTTGTAAAAAAAAGAGATTTATGTGGGCTGTAAATATTTGTGCCTACATTATCCTATTAACTATTTTTTTAACAAATTGGTTTCTTGTCTGCCTTCCTCTAGTATTCTCTTTAACTTTTTGCTTATCATTAGGTATTATTATTCCAAAATTTTCTTATTATCAAGGATATTAATTTAGTTTATTATTCCACACCATGATTTATTTTTTTTCTTGCAGAATGTTTACCGAACCAACATCTATTGAGGGTAGTGTTACACCTCCTACCTCTATAGATTCTGAAAATTTGAGAGTTGGAGCTTCAAAACAAGTAAAGGGGACTACTGGGAAAAGAAAAGCCACTCCTCAAAGGTCAGAAATTCAGTCTCACTTCACTAAGATTATAAATAGTGAGGGTGCAAGTAAGGCTAAATGTAATTATTGTCAAAAAGAATTTTGTTGTGATATGAAAAAAAAGGTACAAGGTCATTGAAATATCATATTGGTTCATGTAAGAAAAATCCTAGTAATGTCGTTGACACTAGTCAAGGACAACTAGTTTTACCTAGAAATGGAGTGAAGGGGGGAAGGGCATCTTTCAACTTGGAGATTTGATCAAGAAGAAAGGATTAGCACAAATGATTGTGATTGATGAATTACCTTTCAAGTTTGTTGAAAGTGAAGGCTTTAAGAAATTTATGTTTGTGCCATGTCCTAGGTTTCATATTCCGTCACGAACTACTATGACTAAGGATGTTTATCAATTGTATTTAGATGAAAGGGGCAAAATAAAACAACTTTTGAGAAGTTCTTGTTCTAGAGTTTGCTTAACTACTGACACATGGACTTCTTTGCAAAGAGTTAATTATTTGTGTATCACTCCTCACTTTATTGATAACAATTGGAAATTGAATAAAAAAAATTTAAACTTTTGTCCAATTTCTAATGATAAGGGTGAGTCCATTGGAATGGTGATTGAGAAATGCTTGTTGAATTGAGGGATTAATAAGTTGTTTACTATTACTATTGATAATGCAAGTTCAAATGATGTTGCTATTGGTTATTTGAGAAAGAAGTTTAACCCTCGAGGGGGTTTAATTCAAAATGGTAAATATCTTCATATGAGATGCATGGCACACATTGTGAATTTTATTGTTGTTGAAGGCTTAAAGGAAATGAATAAATCTGTTGAACGTGTTAAGGGGGCTTTTAGATATGCGAGACAATCTCCAGCAATATTACAAAAGTTTAAGGAGTGTGTTGTAGTGGAAAAGATAGAGTGCAAAAAGATGTTGTGTCTTGATGTTTGTACTAGGTGGAACTCGACCTACTTAATGTTTGACACTGCTCAGAACTTTAAGAGAGCTTTTGAGAGATTTGAGAGCAAGATACAAACTTTAGGGCTGAACTTGAAAGGGGAGAGGGTTGGCTTAGTGTGGATGATTGAGCTAATGTTAGAAACTTGAGGGATTTCTTGGAACACTTTTATAAAGCCACTTTGCGTATATCTGACACTTCATATGTCACGTCTAATAATTTTTTTGACAAGCTTTCTAAAATTGATATTCTTTTACAAGATGCTTAATTAAATAGTAATGTTGATTTCAATGTTATGGCCATCAAGATGAAAGAGAAGTATGGTAAGTATTGGGGTGATATTGATAAGATGAATTTGCTTATGTTTGTTGCTTGTGTTTTAGATCCTAGACAAAAAACTAAAGTATCTTGAATTTGCACTTAGTGAAATGTCTAGTTCTGAAAAAGCTTATGAAATGATGCAAAAATTGAAGGAATATTTGTATGAATTGTTTGATGAATATAAGCCTTCACTTCATAGTACTTGTAGCCAATCGAGTGTGCCAACACATGTTCTCTCGGTAAACCACAACAAAAAATTAAAAGACGAATGCAAGTTTTGTATAAAAAACATGAGCTGGAAATTGGTGGTGAGGATAAAACATCTGAGTTGGATAAATATCTAGCTGAGGCTAATGAGGATTTTGTTGAAGATTTTGATATTTTATTGTGATGGAAAGTGAACAGCCCTAGATTTCCCACTCTTTCAAAAATGGCAAGAGATGTGTTAGCTATACTGGTTTCTACGGTTGCTTCAGAGTCTGCATTTAGCACCAGAGGACGTGTGCTTGATCAATATAGGAGTTCTTTAACTCCTAAAATTGTACAAGCTCTTGTGTGTACTCAAGATTGGATTCGAAAATCATCATCACAAGAAGACATAAAAAAGATTGAAAAACAAATCCAAGAGCTTGACATGATTGAAAATGGTATATTTATTGTTTTATTTTAATAGTTTCAATTTTTTTACCATATCACTCCTACTTATTTAATTGATTCAATGTTTAGACTTTTCTTGGAACACATCAGAGCCTACCCTAAATTCATGAGCTTTCGTGAGTTGAAGGATATGCTTACTATCTTATTCTTGTTAACTTACAATCTATTCATTTTTTATATTATTTAATTTTTTTAAATGCGTATATTTCTATTATATGCTAATTTTTGTACATGTTTTTTTATAGATACAAATGGTTTACATTTTTGTACATGTTTTTATAGGTATAATGCAAAAGGAGATTTTTTAGAGAAGAAATGGATACAAATGGAGAATATTAAAGACTTATATTTCAATTATGTGTTAATTTTAAGACTTATGTAATGTTTTTAATTATATAATGATTTAATACTAATATATATTGAGTGAAAATGTGATGAGACAAATGAGCTTCTCAATATATTTATTTTTGGTAAAATCAATGCGAAAATTGTTTCAAGCTGCTTATGAATTATTAGTGTCAGACACAAAAGTAGAGTCTAGGAAAAAGATGGTAAATGCTGTCATTTTTTGGGTTAGATGAGCCCTTTTTCATTTTTTCCTTCTTGTAATTTGTGTAATTCAATTAATTTTTATATTTATTTTAACAAAAAATAAAAAATATATAATTTTCGGTTAATTTAGTTAACCGACCGAATTAATCGAAAAAATTTCAGTTCGGTTAACGGTTAAAAATTTTAAAGGGTCAGTTAATTCAATTAATGGTATTTCGGGTCGATTAATTCAGTTAATGATATTTTAGGTTAGTTAACTAACTCAACACCCCTAGGTTTAACAAGTAAATTGATCAATTTTTCTACGAGGACCTTATCGTTTCAAAAACCATCTAATAAGATTAAGGTTGCCATCCATCCTACTTTCATTCAAATGATATGGTCTCCCCTGGAAACCGAATGGCTTAAATTGAACTGTAATAGTTATGTGATTGCTATTTTGACTTTAGCAAGTGCTGGAATTATAATTTGTGATCATAACCAAAAATGGATTGCTGGTTCCCACAAGGTTATAAAACATGCCATGCCACTGCTATGATTACCGAGTAATAGGAACTCATGCATATTACAGACCTTATCATTAGGTTGGATGCATCTTTTGTTGCTCTCTTTAGAAAAAATTGTTTGATTCTCTCACACATAATTACAGGACTTTGTTGAATGACTTTGATGTGTCAATGCTCCGACTATTAAGGATAGTGATTTTAGCTTGCTTCTTAACTTTGATCTGGGGGATCTTAGTAGCAACTATGTTGTGCATTTTGATGTTCGGATTTTATGCTTTCTTTTATTGAGGTTAATGTTGCCAGTTTTCCTTTGTATCGCACTATTGTTTAAGCAATCTTAGAAAATTTACCTTTTATTACATGTGTTTAAGCTGATGAAAATGGTACATAATTTTCTTATTTAGACTATTGAGTGTTCCGTAAGACTCAAAAACTTATTTTATTATTTAAGTATATTAATTTGAATGAAATAGACTTGTTTTACAAAATTCCTAACACGGACTCGGACCATGTTGAAACTAATTAGCTATTAGAATACTAGTATTTACTAGTAGGTTTGAGAAAAAAAAATCAAGAAATTAAAAATTGATTCCAACCATGTTGTTTGAACAATTTTTATTCACAAATTTAAAATGAAATTAATCCAACTCTATTTTTTATTTAATTTATAATTTATTTTATTTTTATGTAAAATTAAATAATTTATATTTAATAAAAGTAAATTAAAATACTATATAAAAATATATATTTTTAAATATATATATAAGATTTACTCTTTCTTTACTTGAAATTTTATATTTTAGAAATATCTATAAAAATAATTCTAAAATTTATCAAATAATCTAAAATTCATAAAATAAAACACATTGTGTCAAAATAAAGTTCAAAAATAAAACTCAAAATTGATATGAAAAATCAAAATAAACCAAATTATCACAAATAATTCAAAATATTAAAAAAGTCGAACCAAACTAAACTTAATTTTATTTATTAATACAATCAGTCCTCTCTATAATAACTCTATTTGTTTGCCAAAATCTTTTACGTTATAGAGATGTGATTATTATACACCTATAATAACATTTGAGATTTAGATCATATATTAATTTTAAAATATTTAAACTAAAAATAATAATTAATAATAATAATAATATCAATTAGTGAGATTTAGATTGCATCTTTAATAAAATTGACAAATGTAATTTTATTTATTAAAATAATATCCATCTAATAAAATATGATTAATATATTTTATATAAAATTTAAATATTTTATTGAAATAATAATTTAATTAAAATGTATCATTTTCATTTGACGTGAAAATAAATTTTAAGAGAATAGGTTGTTATAAAGAATTAATTTAATAAAAATAAAATTATTAAAAATAAAAATTAATTTTATAATAAACTAATGTATCACAAGAGAGTATAATATTATAGAAAAGTTAATTATATATAGATATAGTGGGTATTGACTGAAATAGGACAGGTGCCACATGCTTGGAGTTGTTAGGTAATAAATGGAGCCCACAGGGTAAGGGACAACTTATCAGTAGTTGCTTTTGTTATGGTAAATTTGATCTTTTGTTTTGTATTCCCACCGTTGGATATTGTTTTGTATGCAAAGTAAGGAACAGCTGTCAAACGCCCAAGACATTTATATATTTAAAATGTTATCAAGACGAAAATCAATTTATCCGCAGAACTGATAAACCATGTCAATGATCGACACGTACTGAGGGTCCCACTTAGCCGACAACTAATTGAATGCGGTTTAATATATGGGATAGAGTGTGAGGTGTTGACGCTTAAATAATCATTACTTTTAGTTTGGTTTATAAAAGTCAAACCTTCCAGATTGAAAGTTTTACGTTGACGTTTTCAATTTAAACTGCCCTTACCATACACATTTTCATAACTCAGGTTCTTATTCAAGTCTAGGGCGGTCCATCATTTTTTTTTGTTAATGTTTGTTGTTTTTTTTTTTAATTTATTTGTGCTATTTAAGAATTTTAAAATTTTTATTTATATTCATTTATTTAAGTTAAATAAATATATTTATATTTTAGATATAAAATAGTTAAATATTAATATTAAGAATTGTATTATAAATTAAAAAAACATACAAGTCATAATAATTTTATTAACATATATGCTAATGGAATAAAAAACGAGCTATAAACGAACATAAACGAGCTTGATCATGAACATAAATGAACTTAACAAATTTTATTTGTGTACGGTTCATTTAATAAATGAGCCTCAAAATCGTGTTCATTTTCATTTATAGAGAAAGAATTGTATGAAATAGGGATACTATCCATTTATAATATTTTAATGTCACATCAACAATTTCATCTTGAATTTTAAGATTTTCATTTGGATTTAGTCTTGTTCAGGATGAAAATGTTGATGTGACATTAAATTATGAAAAATGGACACATATAGCATGACGTCCCTGTTTAATACAATCATTTCCCTTCATTTATTTATAAACGAAAAAAAAATGAACTTTTAATGAACTATTCATCAACGCTTTTTTAATTTACAGCCTTATCTAAGTCCAAAGCTTTGCTCGAAATTTGAGAGAATTTAAGTAAAGATATTATATTTAAAAAGTAAATTTTGGTAAAAAATGAAGAAGAAGAAGAAGAAGAAGAAAGATTTGTTTAAAATATAGATTAGACTTAAGTTCTAATATCCAACATTCGATAAGAACTCGATTCCTTTTCAAGTTTATAATATGTTATCTTTATTTTATTTTATATATTATGCAATTTATATTATATAATAATAAATATATTATATTATAATTTAAATATTAAAAATGTTAAGTTGTGTATATTTAGATTAAATAAAAGATTATAAAAAGATTTAATAAAAGAAAAATATATAAGGGTAGTAATATATATAATTACTAAATATTAAACAAAAACAATTACATTTCCAAAGTAAAGAAATAATATGAATGGATCTGGATGGTCTTGGATTAGTCATTTCAAATATGGACAAGATGGAGTAAAATTTGAGATTCTTATTTCCGATCAAGTTGGACTTGGGCAACTATACATGATACTAATATTACACATAAGATTGTTTCGAACTTGATTTGACTTGACTCATGAACAATACATGACTTGATTTTTATTGGTGGGGGTAGGAGGAGGGATGGTGGAGAAGAGGGAGGGGGGAGGAGGATAGAAAATGGAAGTCTTTAACGGAAAATTATACCTCTGTTACATTTGTAACGAAAAATGGTAAATGGTGATTATTTTGTTATTTTTCAAAAGTTGAGAGACTGAATTGAAATCTAAGTGACTCTTTTGTTAGCTACCCCAAAGTTGAGTGTTGTTTATAAAATTTACCCTTAAAAATATTGTCTGTAAATATTTATTTTTAAAGGAAAAAAAATAATGTTGATGGACTAAACCTCAGTCCAAAATCATTTTAAATTCTTTACCCAAGTTTGTATTAATTTTACTATTTTTTAAAAATAAAATAAATATATATATTTACATAAATAAATTTAAAGAAAATAGTATTTTTGTAGTTTTAATCAAGATAGGTTGAATTGTGAAAGACCTAAACTTACCAAAATAAACAATCGGATGATGGTAAGTCTTAACAGAAGAAGGAATCAACAATGTTGTATTGTCACTGTCTAATGGCAGCTCAGCTGAGTTTGTAAGAACTAAAACAGATGACTTGTTCTTTACTACTCAGTCCAAGTTTGGAAAAAACACTAGTGTTGTACAGTTCAACTAGGATATTATGATAGTCTTAAAAATTATGAATTATTCACAACTGTTCTAATGATTAAGGAAAACTCTTAATTATATAGCTTACACTTGAATGTTTCTGTTTTTATTTTTACAGTTTTGGGGTTTAGGACTTAGAGATAAAAGTAAAGTTGACAACATTAAATAATATTAGGTTACGACAAGTTCTTGGTCTATGTCTAAACTCCTACAAATAAATCTCAATCACTTTTTCAGTACATGAATTTAATGAATAATATTACCAGGGCTTATTTACACTGTCCCAGCAACATTGGTTAAGGATTGTTTATTTACCATTCCACAAAATTAATTTTCTTTCAACACATTACTTTTATTAAATTTTAAACACTTTAATTAAACTTTTCTTTTTAAAAAATCACCTAAACTGAATATATATACCTATAAAAGTCAAATTTTCAAATTCGCATTTATTGCAAGAGTTTGACACACAGACAGTGCCGTCTCTTCTTAAAATGAAAAATTATCAATTTAACCTTTTAAAATTTTTAAAATTTTCAATTAATTTAATAATAAAATGTACTTTCACCTCAATTTTTTTTTAATTTAACCCATTTAAAATTTTAAACTAATAAACATATACATTGTACTTTAAACTCTTTAAAATTTTATAATTTAATTTTGACCTATCAAAATAAATTTCTAACTTCTCTGATTTGACATGTACAATGGCTTAAAGGTTGTAAATTTAATTTTTTGTTCACATGTGTATGCTAATGAATCATGCAAATTAATAGGGTTCCAAGTCACGTCAAAGAATTTGCTTCTGCTTATTGTTAAATTTGATAGAATTATTATAAAGATGATTTGTTTGTTTGTTGAATGCTTAAGACTTAAGATTCATTAACTATTTTCTTACTTTGTACTTATCTATTAGATCCAAAAGTTTTTCATCCTTATTCTCTCCATTTTCAAAACCATTTTTATTTTGAAAGCAATGGGGGTCGACTTTTGAAAACGAGTGTGGAGTCGCCGCCAATTTTTTGATTTAGGTGTGATTGGACCACCTATTAAAATACTTTATTTAATGAAAAAAATAAATTTGGTTTGGGTAAAAAAAAAAAGGGGTTCGGGAGTCGGTTACATATGAGGAAGGGTTAGCACCCTCATTACGCCCAAAAACTGGTACCAAATTAATTTGAAGCTGTCCTTGAAAAATTTAAAAAAAGATTTTCTGAAGTATATAAAAAATGTTTGAATAGCTCAAATTGGTGATAAAAAATTTCTTGTTTCAAAGATATGCGGCTTCATACCCAGTACGATTGGATATGATCCCTTATACCTTTAAGATGCGATCAATTTTCGACTTTTGAAAAATTAAAAATTATAAAAGAGGTTATCTAAATATTTAGTTCTCCGGGAAAGTCATACCCATTACGATTGAGCACGACTCTCCCAAATTCCCCAAACACTAGATATTGCCTTATTTCAAAATTTTGAATAACAAAAAACTTAGAAATCCGCTTAAAAACATGTTTACTCATTTTAAAATTGATGAAATATTTAATACATTGTAAAAAACATATGAAACAATATACTCAAAATACAAATAACCTTACCTAACAATCATTGTAAAAAACAAAATCTTTAAGCATGGATAATGAATAATTAATATAAAATATCATACATAATCATAACACAAAATAAAATGATGTACAAAATATGTATGAAACAAAATGAAGAATTATATAACATATATAAGTTGACACATTTGCATAAAACTTGGGATATATATTTATTGAAACAGCTATTATATATTTCAAAGTTCAAATCAAATTATGTATAAAATATTTAAAACACAAATTTATTCAAAATTGATAATTCACAAGATAATTTAAATAATGTATTAAATATGAAGGAATAAGAATACATGATATAAAATAATATACAAAGTCAATTTATGAAACCTTTATATACAAATAACATTGAGTATAATTATTATAAAAAATAAAATTAATAATGTATGAAAAATGAAGTAAATATATAAACTATATAAGTAACAAAAAACATAAGGATAATATGAAGTACAATAAATTACATATTTTAAAAGGGTTTTTCTTTTAAATATTATACACATAAATAATTTTAAAAGAAGATATATATACATAAAAAAATATTTACATAAAATTATTTGAAAATAATAACATATTCCATAGTAAAAATAATTTAAAATATGCCCTATACATATGAAAAAAATGTTAGAAAGAATTATACCTCAAAATATCCTTTGATTAGAAAATGAATTATAAGGTTAACTTAATTTCATTATAAATTACATACATAATAAAAACAATTAATCACAAGTTTATTAAAATCTATAAAGATATCAAAGCTTTAATAATAAATGCAAATTAAATATAAATACAAAATATATGTTTATTAATAATAATTTAAATAATACAAAATTCATGATATTTTTAAATAAGAAAGACATGCGAGTAAATCTAAAAGAAATTATATGTATAAAAATAATAATGTTTAAAAACGTATTTAAATTATATATATACCAATAATTTTTTGTATATGTATGGTTAAAATTTAATTAATATATATAACACATGATTTTATTTTAAAATACAAATACATAGATATCACATAGACAAAAGATAGTTAAATATATGCATAATACTTTAATGTTAATAAACTAATTTTTATGAAATATATACATATATAATAACACATAAAATATTACATAAAATAATGTACAACCATCTCCAAATTACAACAAATAAATAACAAAAATACAAATAACGCAATTGATATATATATTACAAATAATATAAATGACCAAAAAGAAAAGAATAAACATATCAACAAATTAGTTCAACATGTACAGGCAAATAAATAATCTAATTTAAAATTATAACACAAATCTTGCAAATCAAATGAAATAAAGACTCATATATGACACATTTGATTTCACAGGGACCATACTAGAAATTATTCCCAATCTTAAAACATTGCATGGAAATCGGGACTAAAATGCCAAGTAGTACAACAAATCTGAGGAACAATTTAAAAACAGAAAATAAAGCAATTTAAGCGCAAAGGGGAGCAGATTCTGATGCGACGCAAGGAGAAGGGGTCTGATGCGCAAATAAACCATCTTAGGCGCACATGGGTGAAGTCGGGTCTCCAATCGGGCGAAAGTGCGGACCCCCCTATTTTTTTAACACGGTGCCGTTTCAAAATGGTGCCATTTAAGGCCCTTTGTTCTCTGTATTTTTCCCAAAACATATCCCCCTTTGCAGCCGAAAATCACAGCTTGAAAACTTAACTTTTAGGGTTCCCTTTTTAACATCTGAATCACCATTGTTTTGGTGACCATCTGCATGTAAAAAGCCTTCGTTCTCCCCGTTGAAGGCACTTGTACCAAATTTAAAAAGATTCAGTAAGTATTTTTCTTTTCTCCTTCTTGATTTTCTTTCCATAGTCAGATGGAAAACATAAATGCTACTCTGTGAAGGCTTTTCTCATCACATAGCCACTAACCTTCATCAATTTGATAGCTAATGGTATGGATGATGATCGGGTTTTACCAACGGAAGCGTCAATTTTGGAAATCTGGTAAGATTGCTTTCTTTCCCTACTTTCCTTTTTTGAGAAAAATCCGAATCTCACAATATTATTTCAAAAGGAAAAAAAGCGAGACCAAGGATTAAAAATAGATTTTAGTACTGCTCGATCCTCGCCCACATCTACGCCTGTTTGGGATGTTTTGGGCTATCATCGGTATCGAGGGTTATCCTTAGCTTAACTCTCAAACTAATGAAAAGAGAAATAAAGAGAGGAAGAAAAAAAACTGGAAAATCACCTGTCAATACTTTTTTGCTTGATTGAATATTTGATATGAATGTGTAGTATGCGTACAGCCCGTAAAAAATTTGTGGATTACATCACTGGCTTTTATAGCCATATTTTCAAAATAAATAAAATCTAAAAAATCCTATTTTTCTACTGTCATCTGCTGTGAAATCTGTTATTGGCTCCTTCTAGTGTATTCTTTTTTGCAGAATCATCTGTACGGAAGAGATGACCTGAAGACGTGGAGGCGGAGTGTGAAGACTCTCGTGTGAGGCCACATTTCTGGTGCTATTCTGGCTTGTTCCAGAATACTCTTGTCATTCACAAAATACTGAAATAATTTTGGGTGTATTGGGCCTCGGGTTTTGGGCTTATTTAGGCCAATTTTATTGGGATTTTGGAGATTTAGAATTTGGGTCAAATATTATGTAATTGTGTTAAAGAGTCTTGGAGTATTTGGTTAGAAAATAAGTTTATTTTATTTTAGCCCAAATATTTGTATTGGACTTTTAATTTTGGATTTTTATTATTTTTTTGTTTTATTTTGGTTTTGGTCTTGGTGTAAGCCCAGGCAAAAATGGGCCATTACAGTTGCCCCTCTTTGCTCATTGTCGTGTAATGAGAATAGAGCAAAGACCTCAAATAGGGCCAATTTTGCCCGATTTTGTTGGATTCTAACTGTAAAGAAATAGGATCAGTGGCTCAACTCTGCTCCATTACCGATACATGGAGATCTACGAATATCTGCTACACACTTCAAAGAGGTAAGACTTAGTGGTAAAATCTGTTCCATTGCTAATACATGGAGATAAGATTTACCATCTGCAAAGATCTGCTCCGCTATAACTTCAGGGAGATAAAATCTTCAATTTTCAGTCCGCTTCCTTGCTACCTCAGGAAGATAAGACTCATTCTTTAACCTGCTCTCTTACCACTTTAGAGAGGTAAGGCTTGGTGGTAAAATCTACTCCATTGCTGATACATGGAGATAAGATTTACCATCTGCGAAGATCTGCTCCGCTGCAACTTCAGGGAGATAAAATCTTCAATTCTCAGTCTGCTTCCTTGCTACCTCAAGAAGATAAGACTTATTCTTCAACCTGCTCTCTTGTTACCTCAAAGAGATGAGGCTTGGTAGTAAAATCTACTTCATTGCTGATACATGGAGATAAGATTTACCATCTGCGAAGATCTGCTCCGCTGTAACTTTAGGGAGATAAAATCTTCAATTCTCAGTCTGTTTCCTTACTACCTCAGGAAGATAAGACTCATTCTTCAACCTGCTCTCTTGCTACCTCATAGAGATGAGGCTTGGTAGTAAAATCTGCTCCATTGCCAATACATGGAGATAAGATCTTTAATTTTTAGTCTGTTTCCTTGCTACCTCAGGAAAATAAGACTTATTCTTCAACCTACTCTCTTGTTACCTCAGAGAGATGAGGCTTGGTGGTGAAATCTTCTCCATTGCCGATATATGAAGATAAGATTCCATCTGCAAGGATCTATTCCACTGCAAATTTAGGGAAATAAAATCTTCAATCTTTACCAATGTTGCTACATTGCCCTCCAATGGACCTATCCTGTAGACTCTAGGCACATGCTTATGCCAAATAATTAGGATGCTATGATCGAAATGACCCAATGCTCCTAACTAAATGTGGTATGAATAATATGTGCGAAAATGAGGATGATTCCATTTTAACAAATTAGGGTATCGCCACTCGTTGTTCATTAATATGCTGTTACTGACGCATTTGCTTAACCATCTTCTTGAAGGAGTATCCCAAAGAAACAATCTATCTCGTCCGGCAAGCTTGCCCCCCTGTAATTCCCACGTCCCTTCTACTACTGCTTTTGAGACAAAACACTATATCTCATAGTTGAATTTCCTTTTATTTAATTTGCTATCTCACTTCTCAGGTGCTATAGCCCAAATGTGCATTTCTACTCTCTGTATGAACGTCATTTCCTTTTTCCTCGAGAATAAAATTGCATCATCAATACTATATCCTGCCTATTTGCTCCATTATCATTTGGACAAAGATCTCAAAAAAGCGATTTATCCAAATATATCCTTGAACTTGAACGTATTCTAAACAATTATTCCACTTCAGATTCTTGCATTATCTAGAAACTCCTAGAGTAATATGCAAAACTTCTATTGTGAAAACATCACTAATTCATTCATCATTATGTCAATGCAACATGCTTGCAATCAAATCGTGATAATGAACAAGAGTGGAAATTAATCTTGAATTAAAAGTAAATTATCAAAAGAATAACAATGGCCATTAATTTAGGAATGTATATCTTGAAAAAGAAAGGATAAAGATAACCAATTTACTGAAAATGAAGATTAGGTACCCATGTTATCGCAACCTGAGCTTCTCTGTACAAACTTCTTGAAGACTGATTCAAACTCAACATGTGTTTAAGAGATCAAAAGCACTTTGTCAATGCCCCAAGATGCAACATATCCCTTTCTTGGTTAATTCAAGTATATCAAGATCACAGCCCCCTCACTTTGAATCCATATTTGAGCCACCCTTTTCGGGTTTTCAACTCAAATCCCCTTTGGTCACAAGGCGCCCTTTACGGGTTTTCACCTTGGCCTCTCCTTTTTCTCTTTTTTTTTAATTTTATTTTATTATTGGGTCTCAAAGTGCCCTTTGCGGGTTTTCACCTTGGCCCTTTCTAAAGCGCCCTTTGCGGGTTTTCATTTTAGCCCCTTTTTTTTCTTTTTCTTTTCTTTTTTTTCCGAAAACCCCAAAGCGCCCTTTGCGGGTTTTCACTTTGGCTTCCCTCATTTATCAAGTATAGTACTTTTTGACTGCATCCGAGTTCACTGGATTAGATAAATTTCTTCCATCCATTTCGGACAGTATTAATGCACCACCAGAGAAAGCTTTCTTCACCACATAGGGGGCATCCATTTACCTTTAAAATCTTTTTGTATGGGAAGAATCTTCTTCGAAACCAAATCTCCCTCATGAAACTCTCTTGGGTGAACCTTTTTGTCATAAGCCCGCATCATTCTTTTTTGATACATCTGTCCATGTTGAATAGCCTTTAACCTTTTTTCCTCAATCAAGTTCAACTGATAATAACGAGACTGTATCCATTCTGCTTCATCTAACTTCAATTCTGAAAAAACTCGAAGAGAAGGTATCTCCACTTCAATAGGCATAACTGCTTCCATTCCATAGACCAATGAGAACGGTGTTGCCCCAGTAGAAGTTCTGACAGATGTTCGATAAGCATAAAGAGCAAATGGCAACTTTTCATGTCAATCTTTGTAAGTTTCGGTCATTTTCCCCACAATCTTCTTGATATTTTTGTTAGCTGCTTCCACTGCCCCATTCATCTTCGGACGATATGGTGACGAGTTATGATCTCCAATTTTAAACTAACTACAGACCTCTGCTATTGTACTATTGGTCAAATTCAGTGCATTATCAGATATGATTTTCTCCGGCATTCCGTATCGACATATAATTTCCTTCTTTAAGAATCTACTGACTGCCAATTTAGTTACATTGGCGTACGAAGCAGTGTAACGCCCCCTTTACTCGATACCGTCACCGGAGTCGAGCACGAGGCATTACTAAACTTATTTGAGCACTTAAACAAATTCAAACAATTTATATCACACTTTCCAGACAAGCTGTCCAACTGCGTTACAGATGCAAAAAAAA
This sequence comes from Gossypium arboreum, assembly GCF_025698485.1. Taxonomy (NCBI): domain Eukaryota; kingdom Viridiplantae; phylum Streptophyta; class Magnoliopsida; order Malvales; family Malvaceae; genus Gossypium; species Gossypium arboreum. The sequence continues at coordinate 108,078,469 of NC_069081.1, read as the reverse complement.
ATCATATCTCGAGTTACAAAACTCGAAATCCAAATCCGTAAATTTTCCCCAAATCTAGGCTCATATATCTACTTACTAATTTTTTTCTAGAATTTTTTATTGGGCCAATTAGTACAGTTTATTAGTTGAAGTCTCCCCTATTTCAGGGTTCGGCTGCTCTGACCCCTGTTCACTACGAACCAAATTTCTCCATGTAAAGAATTCAAATAACCAATACATTTATTTCTATTAAAAATAGACTCAATAAGGAATCCATACATATATAGTATGACTCCTAATTAATTGTTTACAATTTTTAATGATTTTTACAAATCAAAACAGGGGAGTTCAAAATCACTCTGACCTTATCTCACAAAAATTCAAATATCTCCTGATATGAAAGCCTTTTGCTTACACCGTTTCTTCTATGTGAAACTAGATTCAATAAGATTTAATTTCATATTTTACTTAACCTCTAATTAGATTTTCATGATTTATGGTAAATTTTCAAACTCAAACTACTGCTACTAACCAAAAACTGCTTTAGTACAAAATGTTGTTAACTAGTTTATTACATCTTTACTTCATTTCATTTAAACTCTATACATGCCATATAAATCTTCAAACATAAAACAAAAGCTACCAGAATTGATCTGGATAGTGTGCTTTGTTGTGTTGATCCGATCTACCCACTTCACTTCAAGTCAATCTACATAAAAATATTAAACACACACAAGTAAGCTTATTGAAGCTTAGTAAGTTCATAGGTTAAAAGTAATGCTTACCAAACATAATATTTCCAAACAATACCAAAACATTTACTAAAGTTTCCTGCGATTCACAACCATTGTTATAATAATTCACATAGTTGAGCTCAACAAGAATAACTACTCAATCTCTTTCATTTGGATCACTTCTCTTTATTTCTTATAATCAAATTAGGAAACGGCTTATTTAAATTGAGTACGTCGTTGCTCAATGCCACGATTCACAACTCAGTATGGTTTTCCTCATTGAAATACCATACCTACATTTTTCAACTCGGTATGGGAAATGCCATACCTACATTTCTTAACTCAAGATGGATTTGATAATACCATACCTACATTTTACATTTCAGTATGGATAATACCATACCTATATTTCACATTTCAAGATGGATAATACCATACCTACATTTCACACTTTTCCATGGAACAACCATGGTCTTATCCGTCAATTCATCACACGTCACGATACTGAACGTACTCAATCCTGCGTTTTTCCTAATTTGCATTTCCACATTTATTCTTTCATTAACAAAATCTACACAATCCCACAACAAATTCAGTATATAATAACACATTATAAACTTCAATCATTCACAAATAAACATCTAAATTCAACCATATGAACTTACCCGCTAATTTGTAGAAGATATTGAAATTTAGGGACTATTCGCAACTTTTTCTTTTCCTCGTTCTTCTTTGGATTCTTGATCTATACTATAAAATATTTCTACTCATTAGCATTTATTTGATTTCTATTTCACTTCACAATTTATGCTGTTCAAATTTCGAAATTGCACTTTTACCTCAAAATTTACAATTTTCACAATTTAGTCCCTTCTCAATTCACCCATCAATTGAACTAATTTTTCTCAATTAACACTTTATTTTATCATTATAAACTATTTCAAAACCTTTTATATTCTTAATTTCAACAGAAACCTTCAATTCACAACTTTTTCACAATTAGGTCCTAAATATCATTTCCTATCAAAATCACTTAATAAAACCACCTTAATATAAAATTAGAACTTAAATTTCATAATAATTCATCATAAAATTCCTTATCCATCCAGGGTAACTTCCAATTTCACCCATAAAATTAAAAACTAATGAATTCTACAAGTGGACCTAATTGTAAAAGTCATAAAAACATAAAATTATCAAGAAAAGTAAGAATTAAACTCACATGATGTAAAATATGAAAACCAGCTTTCTCCAGACCTTCTATGGCGTTTTAGCTGAGAAAATATGAAGAAATGTCTAGATTTTTCAATTACATCATTATTTAACTATTAACTTTTATGCTATTTCCAATTTTGCCCTTGTTCACATTGTTTTCTTGCTTATTTCATACCCAAAACCGTCCAGCCATTAACCTTTGGGTCTAATTGCTCTTTAAATCCATCTTTTAAATACTTAAGCTATTTACTCACAATTTAACAAATTTTGCGCTATTTTCAATTTAGTCCTTTTAATTAATTAGCCATCCAAACGTTAAAATTTTCTAACTAAACTTTAATACTAACTCAATGACACTCCATAAATATTTATAAAAATATTTATAGCTCGATTTTCAACTTTGAGGTCTCGATACCTCATTTTTGACCCGTTTGACCTAATAAATTCTTTTAATTCACTAATTTCACCATTTCACAAATTCTTCTAAATTCTTACTTGACTCATAAATATTAAATTACTATCTTGTTCAATCTTATTTGTCGAATTTAGTGATCTCAAATCACCATTTCCGACACCACTGAAAATTAGGCCGTTACAAGCAGCTTCCACCCACTTGGTAAAATAATCAATGACACAAAAATGAAACGATGCCCATTTGAAGCCTTTGGTGAAATTGGCCCTATGACATCCATGCCCCACATGGAAAATAACCATGGGGAAGTCATAACATGCAAGGGCGAGGGAGGTACATGAATTTTATCACCATAAATTTGACATTTATGACATTTCTTACCATAATTGATGTAGTCCATTTCCATGGTAGACCAATAATATCCAAACCGCATAATTTGTCTGGCCATCATGAACCCATTAGCGTGCGTTCCACAAACCCCTTCATGTACTTCTTCCAAGATTTTTTTGGACTCCACGGCATCTACGCATCTCAAAAGTACCTGATCTTTCCTTCTTTTGTACAAAATCTCTCCATCTAAAACATAATCTCAAGCAAGCCTTCTCAACGTTCTTTTGTCATTCTCCGTGGCTTGATTTGGATACTCACAATTTCTCACATACCGCAATATATCCTGATACCAAGGATGATCATCTCTTTCTTCTTCCTCTATATTATAACAATAAGACGGGGCCTCATAAATACTCATCTGAATAGGCTTCACAACCTCTTGTCGACTTACTTTGATCATGGAAGCCAAAGTAGCCAAAGCATCTACCATTTGGTTTTCTTCGCGCGGGAGATAATTGAAAGTAATATCATCAAACTCCTCAACTAACCCCAACACCAGCCTTCTATAATTGATTAGCTTAGAATCTCTTGTTTCCCATTCACCTTGAAGTTGATAAATTACCAATGCAGAATCCCCATATACTTTCAACAATTTGATCCTGCGTTCTATAGCTGCTCTGAGCCCCATGATACATGCTTCATATTCTGCCATATTATTTGTACAATCAAAATCCAATTTACATGTGAATGGTTAATGATCTCCATCTGGGGATAGCAAAACTGCTCCAACTCCATTACCCACAGCATTTGAGGCACCGTCAGAATTCAATTTCCAAAAGTTCCCTTTTGTATTGCCTTTTTCAGCAGCTGCTACATACACTATCTCTTCGTTGGAGAAGTCAAAATTCAAAGGCTCATAATCTTCTTGGGCTCGGCTGGCCAGAAAATCTGCTATTGCACTCCCCTTTATCGCTTTTTGACTCGTGTAGTTTATGTCAAATTCAGAAAGCAAAACTTGCCACCTAGCCATCCTTCCGCTCAAAGCATTTGACTCCATCATATACTTTAAAGGATCCAGTTTTGAAATTAGCCAGGTTGTATGATACAACATATATTGCCTCAATCTTCGTGCTATCCAAACCAAAGCGCAACACAATTTTTCAATTGGCGAATATCTCAACTCACACTTAGTGAATTTCTTACTGAGGTAATATATCGCCTTTTCTTTTCTTCCTGATTCATCATGTTGACCAAGCATACATCCCATTGAATTACCAAACACAGTCAAATACAATATCAATGACCTGAAGACGTGGAGGCCGAGTGTGAAGACTCTCGTGTGAGGCCACATTTTTGGTGCTATTCTGGCTTGTTCCAGAATACTCTTGTTATTCACAAAATACTGAAATAATTTTGGGTGTATTGGGCCTCGGGTTTTGGGCTTATTTAGGCCAATTTTATTGGGATTTGGAGATTTAGAATTTGGGTCAAATATTATGTGATTGGGTTAAAGAGTCTTGGAGTATTTGGTTAGAAAATAAGTTTATTTTATTTTGGCTCAAATATTTGTATTGGACTTTTAATTTTGGATTTTTTATTATTTTTTTGTTTTATTTTGGTTTTGGTCTTGGTGTAAGCCCAGGCAAAAATGGGCCATTACAAGCCTTAAGCTTTCTTATAGGTAAAATGCCCCCCAAAAAAGTATTATTTGATTTACTTGTTTAATCGTCATCGTAGATGGTGTTGTACATATTATATGTATAGTGCATTTCCAAAGAAATAATTTAATTGCATTTTGTTCAATGAATATTAAATTATGTTTCGTAACAGGATTAGGGGAATGTAAGATTATAGGTAAAATATGAGATTACATTGTTTTGTTCATTTGGTTGGAATATAAGATTCAAATGTTTGGTTGATGAATGTAAAATTATCTACAAGCATAGTTTACTCAATTATCCTTGTTATAGAAATTTTTTTATTAAGTTTAATTCCTTTAATATATTTTTTATTACAATTTAAATATTATGATAAATTCTTACAATTCTTACTTTTTATTACAATTTAAATATTAATAATTAAATATATTGTCTTGAAATAATTTTATAAATCATAATTATAATAATTCATGAAAAGTACGTAATTGCAACATCAACCATAATTATAGTTATAACCATAATTAATTTATTAATAAATAAATTATTAAATAAAATTTAATGATTATAATTGTAATGTATGATTTTTACTAGTTCACTATTAAGAAAAATATATATATATTTTTTAGTTTTAAACTTTATTTAAAGTAAAAACTTAAATTGATTAAAATAATAAAAATAAAGGGTAAAATGGTCTAAAATTTAAGATTATGTCCATAATTTAAGATTACTTAAGGAATGGACCATAATGAGATTACACCCTATATTACAAGATGGTTAAAATGTTGAAATTCAAACACTGTAATTTCATTCTAAAATATAACATTAATAAAATGTTACATTTGACTAATCAAAGTCCGCTTAATATAAAATAGAATGTGTATATTTATATAATAATTATATTCTTCATATTCATATGTATAAAACAATAATATTTATGAAAGAAATAAAGGCAAAATAATATGTTTCCATATCTTGAAACAAAGTCTTTTTAAATTTCCATTCAATGAGTTTAAAGTCAAATTATGTGTATTTATTTGATAGGTTTTATAGTATGAGAAGTTGTAACCTTCCAAGATTTGTCTTGAGTTTTTCTAAATTCATTCTTGCTTAAAACAATTCAAAGGCAATATGTTCGAGATAGAGGTAATGTATTCTCTAATTAGGGCATTTAAAAGGATAAATTTTCTATTTTTTAGATTCAACCCCTCAATGTTGAATTCAATCCTACTCAAATTACAAATGATGTTGATATCTAAAGGACAAAACTAATTAGCCAAGTGAATAACATTAGAATCGAGTGTACTAATTCTTATAGTTTTCAAAATATTAACTTAATATCAACTAGCGAGTCAAGATAGGAACATCAAAACATCAATTTTCCGACTAGACTAATTACTACAAGTAAAACGTGTATCCTAAAATTCATTTTTATTCCTTTGAAGATAGTTCATGACGTTCGTGATGTTTCATTCAATGAAGCTCATTGGATTTATTTTGGAGTTTTGAAAACATTTTCAATTTAGGGAACCTTTTCTATTTTGATTAATTTCTTTTTTTTTTTTGGGGGAATTTGATATCTAATAATTCTTATTTTTAAATATTTACCATTTTAAAAGGGCTAAATTTCGGACAATCCAGATAATATTTTTGACATTTGGGAAGTTACTAAAGATGTCCTGGCAAGATGTAATAAGTACTGAAAACATATTTGGATTCCGATAACTTTTCATTTTTGAGTTTTTCTTACATGTTGGACTTTTTGTAACCAACTTTTAACTCTTTTAGGACTAGTTTACATAATGTTGATTTTTATTTTTTATTTAGTTATTAATTGAGTCATTTGGGCTTGAGTTAAGGCCCTATTATGTGCTGCCCATGTTGGGCATTGACTAATTACTTCGGCTATTCATTTGTAATCAACATTATGTAAACTAGTCCTAAAAGAGTTAAAAGTTGGTTACAAAAAGTCCAACATGTAAGAAAAACTCAAAAATGAAAAGTTATCGGAATCCAAATATGTTTTCAGTACTTATTAATGAAAAGTCCAACATTACGCGCTTATATGGAGGCGTTTTCCTGATGCGGCAAAAAACACTTACTCAAAGGAGCGAATTGCTCCATGTTTTTAGATGTTAGGGATATTTTCATGTTTAGTCCCTATGGTTTTTTAGGGTTAGGGTTTAATGATTAGATTTTTGTTAAAACAAGTTAGGGTTTTAAAGTTTTAATAGTTTTTTAAAAAATCAATATTTAGTGTTATTTAAAAAATTATTTAAATTAGGGTTAATGATTTTTAAATAAATTAAGTTAGGGTTTTAAATAAATTAGGACTTAGGGTTTATGGTTTATGGTTTTAAATAGATTAAGTAAATTAGGGTTCTAGGATTTTAAATAAAATAAGTTAGTGTTTAAAATAAATTAAATTAGGGTTTAAGGTTGATTAAATTAAGGTTTTTGTTTTTAAATAGATTAAGTAAATTAGAGTTTTAGTGTTTTAAATAAATTAAGTTAGGGTTTAAAATAAAATAAGTTAGCATTTTGAGTTTATTAAATTAGGGTTTATATTTTTTGGTTAAAATTAATTAAATTAGGGTTCTGGGGTTTTAAATAAACCATTTCTATTTCTATTTGTTCGAAGGAGATATGTTTATGACCAAGACGAATTAATTCCCCGGCAATTGCTAACACGATCAGATATTTTTGAAATTATAAAAAAATAATACTAATTTAGAAAAAAAAATTAAAGTAAATAACTAATTATAAAGATTTTTTCTAAATTTAATGAGAAATTTGAGAGCTTTAGGGAGAAATTGTAAAGATTTTTTGCTAAATAGTTAAGAATTTATGTGTGAAATAATAGGAGTGGGGAGGTTTATACTTTTTTTTTTACCGTTGGAACCCCCAACAGTAAAAAAGAAATTACCCGTTGGTATTTTAAAAAGCCAGAAAATCGCTCCTTGAGGTAGCTTTTTTTGCCATGTCAGCAAAACGCTTCCACGTGGACGCGTTTTGCTGACGTGGCGAAAAATGCTTCCTCAAGGGAGCGATTTTTTGGCTTTTTCCCCTTAAAACGCGGTCATATAGGCACGTTTTTATAAAAATCGGCCCTTTCCAGTAAATAATGGTGTAATCGGCCCATTTCTGTAAATATGCATGGAAAATGGCCTTTTTAGGCAATTTACCCGCTTTTAAAGGAATACAACCAAGGAAGTAAGGTCACACCAAAATTTGCCCGTGGTTGGCCATATAGTAGGTTTTTTTTAGGACTTTTAATTTATATCTATTTAATACATCAGTGATTGGAACACATCACCTAGCCACCTAGGACTTTTAAGCTTTTATATTGCTTAAAGTTGTCTTAATTAAATTTTATTGGAAAATTATTCTACTCTAATTTCTTAATGTAAAAAAGCTGGTAAATAAGCACATTTGATCACTCATTTGAATAATCAATTGACAAGTTTTTTTTTTTATTTGTTTTGATTTATGCATTTTTGTGAGAGTTTTCAAGTTGTCATCAAGTTCCCATTAATTAGAACCCATCGTATCCTACACTCTAGTCGAGGATATGAATTTGAGTTCTCATATATATATATGCTTATATATTAATTTTACTTGGGTTATACATTCAAGCAGAAAGATTGTTTGACCAAGTAGTTTATACAAAAATTAAAAGTGGTTCACACAGCATCAGAATCATTAGAGGTGGATAAAGATGTTTGAGAGTTGTAGGGCTGTTTTAATATAAAAATTGCTTAGAAATTTCTTGGAGATGGGAGAGTTCATATAACGGAGGAGTTTGGTGTAAACTGCTCAGGATAGATGTCTTACTATGTAGGATCATAAAATATTTTTATTAAGACGTGATAAGATGTAATAATTATCATAAAAGTTATAAAATCAGTGATAGAGTTTTGAGGGTGTTATGGGATATGACAGGAAAAATCTTAAGAGAATTTTGATGTAATTTGATGACAATTCACATAAAAAGTATACTAGAACTATCAATTAGGAAACATGAGAATTACATAAAAATTTTTAATTGGACAAACTGTAAAAATAGAATGTCGGTAATGACAATATATCGCAAAGAAAAGAGAAATAAAAATAAAAAATATACAGATTTTAACGTGGAAACCCTTTCGGAAAAAAACCACGGGCAAAGGAGAAGAAAATTTACTATGTCGAATTCGAATAATTACAATAGGAGTGTAATAAGATTGAAACACATTATTTTAATCAATATCAAATAGATGGAGCTTAATAAGGTTTAAAAAACCTTATTCTAAAATAAAATAAAAGAAGTGTAGTTCTATATGGATTTTACTTTTATTTTATTTTACCACTGTATTTTATTTAAATAAGAATCTAGGTCACTTAATTCTAACAATCTCTACCTTGACATGAATTCTCAATGAACAAATTCTTCATCGTGAATTCTCAACTAATAAGTTCTCCACCTATTCCATAAAACCCTTTAAGGGTTTAACTTCAACAATAAACACCAACCAAGTTTAAGCAATGATCAAACTTGGTTATAGAAAGTGACTTAGTCATCATATCTGCAGGATTTTCATGAATACTAATTTTGCTCACAACAATATCACTACGAGCAATAATATCACGAACAAAATGATACCGGACATCAATGTGTTTTGTTCTTTCATAAAACATTTGATCTTTTGTAAGGAAGATGGCACTCTGACTGTCACAAAATATTGTACTAATTTGAAGGTCTTCATTAAGTTCACTAAAGAGTCCCTTCAACCAAATGGCTTCTTTATAAGCATCAGTAGTCACCATGTACTCGGCTTCAGTAGTAGACAAAGCTCCTATTGTAAACTGATTGTACAGCCTCCGGTTGTAAAGACATAACCTGTGACAGATCTTTTTCTATCAAGGTCTCCAGCAAAATCAGCATCAACATACCTAATGACTGTATCTCTAGTTCTTCCTGTAACAGCTCGGTTTAGACTCTATTCAGAATAGTGGTTTTGGGACCACAAATTTGAGTAAAAAAAACTATTTTAATATTACTTTCCGTGCTTATAATATGTGAATTGATATATGTGAAAATTTCGTGTAAAAATTTTATTGTTTGTGTGTTCGATTTGATAAAAAGGACTTAATCGCGTAAAATGCGAAAGTTGTATTCTACTTGTTTAAAGTGCTTAATTGTCATGACTTATTAAATGAAAGTCCTTATGTTATAATTAGACCAGTGGATTAAAGCATGGACAAATTTGGACATGAGTTAGTGGATTATTAATGTTATAAAGCAAGGGTATAATGGTAAACTAGCTATTAAAATGATGAATAATAAAATAAAACATGAAATTAGTGCTTCATTCATTCTTGTTTTGCCAAAATTGAAGAAGAAAAGATAGGGTTTATGTGTTTGAAGCATTCGGCCAACATTTAGCTTGATTAAAGGTCCGTTTTGACTCGATTTTTAGTAATTTCTATGTTTTTGTGATCGTTACTTTATATTCTATTAAGCCCATGCCTCAATTTCAGAATTTGATGATGATTTTGAGTTATGCCATTGTTGATTTTATGAGTTTTGAAATGTTAATTGATGAACTATGGAAGCTTGATGATAGATAAATATGTTTTGTATTGGGATTTTTGATGAATTTGATTATAGAGGGTTAATTTGTGAAAATGTGAAATTTAGGGGCTAAAATTTGAAATTAATAAAATATGAGGGCTTATATGAGCTAAGGTAAAATTTGACTAAGCATGTGTATATAGAAATTTTGTGTATTTTGTGATTTTATGAAATAGGGACTAAAGTGTTAAAATGTGAAAATGTGAGGGATAACTTGTAAAATGCCATAAATATGTGTATATGGATTGATTTGAATGAATGTGAGATTTAATAAGTTAAATTTGAATTTATATAGATCAAGAAATGAGAATTTCAGACCTAGATCGAGACAAAAATAAAGTGCTCGATTGATCAACTAATATCGTTGTTTTTACATCCGAGGTAGGTTCGCATGTGTAATTTCATTATAAATGCATGTTAAATGCTTTGATATTGCATAAATTGTGATTATAAAATTTCAGATAAAGTTTAAATAATGATTTCGACACTACGGAGGTGTTCGATAATGAAATCGACTAGTGAAACTTATTGGTTGAACATTAGATAGAGAATTGGATAGTTGTGAAATGTTTAGTTGATATATCAATTTGGCTTCGGGCCATGGATGTTGAATGAGTTGGCTTCGGGCCATGATATCGGCACTTCGAGTGAAAATGATACCTTGATTTGGCCACAAGCCATGGTATAGGTACTCTGAGATAAGTTACTTCGATTTGGCTACGGGCCATGGTATAGGTACTTATCGATAGAGATCTTGAGTATTCAACTTTTATTTCGAATGTTTCAACGAGTAAAGAATGACATAATAGAGTAAGAGGTTAGTAAGAGGTGGTACAGGTACGTACGTACGGAATCTATCCACGTATTACATTGAGAAAGATCATTGAAATGGCATTTAATCATGTTTTGAAACATGATAAAGGTGTGATTTTGATTTGGTAATATGAAATTGGTTGAAATCATGTTTATGTGCTGAATTGATTAATTCATTTACGAACTTACTAAGCTATGAAGCTCATTGTGTGTTATTTATCTATTTTATAGATCATCGAAGCTAGTTCAGACTCGGGGATCATCGGAAAGCGTCATCACACTATCGATCAACTTGTTGGTACTTTTAAAGCTTTTTATATATGATATATGGCATGTATTGGCTAGTGTCATCTTAGTATGTTTTGAATTGTAATTATAGTCATGAGATTTGGCTTGTAAATATTGATATGTATGGCCTTTTAAATTGGCCTAAATGATGTGTCTGATAAGTAAGTTATATGATGTATATAATGCTTATATGATGGTTTGATTATGGAATGTTGAAATGGTAAGTTTTGTGGTATGAAATAGGTGATAAAATGATGAGCTTATGTATTTGGAACTTATGTAAGTTGTGATGATTTTGGCATATTGATTTGGTATGTTTTGGTTGTGGAATTGAGTAGTGAATTGGATGGAATTTAAATGGTATAGAATATGTATGAATTGGCTGATTTTGGTTGCTTATATATGTCTTGAAATGGTACCAAATAAGTTGATTTATATGCATGATTGTAAGGTAGAAAATTGGCTTTTCAAATGGCCTATTTTTGTCCACACGGACAAAGACACGGGCGTGTATCTCAACCGTGTGTGACATACGGTCATGTTACACGGTCGTGTGTCCCCTAGAGTAGTCCTACAATTTAAAGTCAGTCTAAAACACGGCCTAGACACACAGGTGTGTCTAGTGGCCGTGTGAGGCACACAGCCTTGGCACATGGGCGTGTGTGACCATTTCGAAAGGTACACGGGCTATACACACGTGCGTGCAGTTAGCGATGTAACTTAAGTCAGTTTCGACCACGGCCAAGGCACACGAGCATGTCTCCGGCCGTGTGGTTTAAGTCAGAATGTATACCCTATTTTGCTACAACCTAGACACATGGGCGTGTCTAATGCCATGCGAGGCACATGACCTATTCACACGGGCGTGTGATATTTTGAAATGTTGAAAATTTTTCTAAGTTTCTGAAATTTTGTTAAGTTATCAACTTAGTCCCGAATGCATAATTAAAGCCTTGTATGCTTGATTTAAGTACATATTGAATGTGATTGAATGATATTGATTGAGATTAGATGTTATCGGATAAATGATTATTCTGAATTGAGTTATAAATCTATTAATGCCTCTTAACCTATTCCGGCGACGATTACAGGTTAAGGGTGTTACACTTCCAAACTGTAAGCAAACATCAGTAGTACCTCGTAAGTATCTTAAAATCCACTGAGCTACTTTCCAATGTTCTTTACTGGGATTTTCCATGTATCTGCTAACTGCACTGATTGCATATGATAAATCTAGACGTGAACAAACCGTAGCATATATGAGAGATCCCACTGCACTAAAGTATGAAATATGTGACATGTACTCAATCTCATCATCTGATTGTAAAGACAAAGCTGATAAAAGTCTGAAATGGGTTGCTAAAGGAGTACTAACAGGCTTAGCACTCTATATATTGAACCTGCAAAGAACTTTCTCAATGTACCCTTTCTGACTTTGGTACAATTTATTTGCTTGTCTATCTCTGAGAATCTCTATACCAAGTATCTTCTTTGTTGGTCCTAAATCTTTCATCTCAAATTCTTCACTTAGTTGGCTTTAACCATTCTTATCTCTCATTTATCTTTCACTGTTATCAACTTGTCATCAACATAAAGGAGTAGATACAGAAAAGAACTATCACTGTTTTTCTTAAAGTAAACACAACTGTCAAAGCTACTTCCTTTGAAATCATGAGAAATCATAAAAGAATCAAACCTCTTGTACCACTGTTTTGGTGACTGTTTCTAACCGTAAAGGGACTTTTTCAGCAAGTAAACATAGTCCTCTTTTTCTAAGACTGTAAAACCTTCTGGTTTTGGCATGTAAATATCCTCTTTAAATTTTCCATGCAAAAATGCAGTTTTTACATCTAACTGTCCAAGCTCTAAATTATGCATGGCCATAATGCCAAGAAAAGCTCGAATCAGACTATATTTCACAACTGCAAAGAACACGTCTGTGAAGTCCACTTCTGGAATTTAACTGTAACCCTTTGCAACAAGCCTTACTTTATATCTTGGTTCTTCAACTCCTAGAGTCCCTTCTTTCCTTTTAAACACCCATTTACAACGAATTGCCTTTTTACCTTTAGGAAGTTTCACAAGATCCCATGTTCTATTCTCCTCTTGCATAGCAAACATCCACTTCTCTGAGTCTTCACAACTAACCACCTCAGAATAATTAGATGGCTCTTGGTTTGCATCTATATCTTTAGCCACGTTTAAAGCATAAGCAACTAGATTAGCCTCGGCATACTTCTTTGGAGGTTGTATTTCTCTTCTAGTTTTGTTTTTGGCGATAGAGTATTATGGTGAAAAAGCAACTCCATTTTGAATTTTTATACTGGCTTGAAGAGTTGACTCTGTTGTAGATTTTGGATTAATCTGATGCTCCACCTACTTTTGATTTTCTTTATTGGAAAAGTCTTTAAGAGATAAGTTAGGTAGCATAGCAGTTTAATAAAAAACTATATCTCTGCTAATCATAACTTTTCTATTTTCAGGACACCATAACTTATACCCTTTTATACAAGCTTTATAACCAAGAAAAACACATTTAATATATCTTGGTTCCAATTTTCCATTATTAACATGAGCATATGCAGGACACCTAAAGATATTTGAATCAGAATAGTCAACAGGATTACCAGACCATACCTCTTGTGAAGCTTTTTGTAATGACCCGAATTTTTATAGTTATCGAAAAAGTACATTTCCGAGTCTCCGTTTCTGAAAAATAGATTTGTAAATATTTATTAAAAATATTTACGAAATTAAGAGAGTGCTTAATTAAAGTTTAATGAAGCAAATTAGCTTAAATAAATGATAATTAGATAGAAGGATTAAATTGAATGAAGTGTGAAAGTTTAATTATAGGATAAAGAAATTGAAAGGACTAAATAAGTAAATAAGCCAAAGGAGTGCCAAGTGTATGGCAAAAATAAAATACATGTGTAATAAGTATTATACATACATTTGTAATACATGTATGTATTTACTTATTATTTAAGTAAATAATTAATGTATTTATTATTATTAAATTGATATTATATGATGAGTAGATTAAATAAAGACAAGTGTATGGTAATGATTTGGTACAAATGTATTAATAAAAAATACATACATTTGTAATATATGTATTTGATATTAAATGGATATTTATTATTTAGTGAAAGATATTTATTAAATAAATAATTATATTATAATATATTTATATGATAAATAAATATAAAATGACAAGTGTATGGTGAGGATGAAATACAAATGTAATAATATATGTGTGCCCAAGTGTAAAATAAATATTTGATATTAAGTAGATATTTAATAAAGTTATTATTATTATTATTGTTATTATATTATATATATATATATATATAAAGTAAAACAAAAGAAAAGGAAAGAAAAAGAAACAGAGAAGGAGACGAAACAGGGGAAAGAAAGGAAGGAAAGAAAAATAAAAGGAAAATTGGGGTTTTTGAAGCCTTAAGCTTTACTAGGTAAGTCAATTTGATCCCTTTTCTTGCAATTTTGATGTTTATGGAATTCGAGAGAAGAGTACTACATGAATTATATCAAAAGTTAGGAAGTTAATGAATTTTTATGTGTTGATTAAGTTGAACAAAAAGATGAATTAAGGGCTAAATTTATAGAAATTCAAGTTAGAAATGAAAAAAGGATTGAATTGTAAAGTGATTCATAAGTTTTATGCTTTAAGGACTAAATTGAAAGAATTTTGAAATTATGGTTTTATGATGAAAAATAGATAATTATGTCTAAGTTTGGTTAAAAATTGAGTAGAAATAAAGTATGAATTAAGATAGAAAAGTAAGTGAATTTAGTTAGGATTAAATTGAAATTAAAAGTAGAAAATCAACATTTTGCACTAAGACTATTTTGGTCAGCAGCAGTAGTCTAAGTTTGAAAAATCACTAAAATTGTATAAATTGAATTAGAGGATGAATAAAATATAGAATTAAATCTTATTGAGTTTAGTTTCTTATAAAAGAAATGGTATAACCAATTGAATTGTAAATTATGACATATAATGAATTTTGTTAGACAAGGTCAGAATGAATTCGAGTTCCCCTATTCTGACTTTGGAAAATCACCAAAAATTGAAGAAAAATAATTAGAGGCTTAAAGTTATATTTTTAGAATTCCTATTGAGTCTATTTTCAGGAGAAATCAACAGAAATATTATCCGAGTTCTGTACTGTGAGATGATTAATTTTTAGTGAAGGAGGGTCGAAACTGTCAAACAGCAGAATATGGGTAAATTTAAAGAATAAACTGTATTTAATGGCTAAACGAAAAATTCTGAAAATTTTATGGTAAGAAGATTTGTGAGTCTAGTTTCAGGAGAAATTAGTGAATCTTAATTTAGAATTCTGTAACTCAAGATATAAATTAGTAATGTATTAATGATTATGAATTGTATTAATTTCGTAGTCAATGTGGTACAGAAAATCTCAGCTAAGAAAGGACAAGACAAAGTCAACGGGAGTTAGCTCGAAAATTACGGTTTGTATTTCTATAATCCGAACTTAATACTTAAATTGTTGGATTTATTATTTAATATATATATATATATATATATATGTAGTAGGTGTTTTGAGATGATTATTTGAATTGGATTGAATATTGATTATATTGAATTGATTTATGAATATATGTGAATGTTCGAATTGAAATGAATATTGATGTGGAAATTGAATAATAAATGTTTGTTATATTGGAAAATATATGTAGTTGGAAGTGTGATGAAATTGATAGAAAAATGTGATTATTGTGAAATTGAATATTTATTAGTGAAAAGTGAATGAAATTATATTGAATTGAATATATATAGTTAATTAATTAAAATATGAATTAATTGAAAACGAAAACTGAAAAGTGAATTAAATACCCTATTAACTAGTTGGACTGAGTTGGATATAGTTGGCATGCCATAGGATTTGGAAGTGTTCAGGCAGTTGTAACACCCCCTTAACCCCAAACCGTTGTCGGAATAGGGTTACGAGGCATTACCAGACAAATCAGACAACTTACAAAATAATTCATAAATAAAAAATAATATTCATAGTATAATATAATAGTTAAGTCCTAATAATAGACGCTCGAAGCCAAAACATAAATTTAAAAGTGAAACGGAACTTGTTCAAATTCTCCGAATTTTTTTTGTAATTAAATTTTTTTTTTAAATTTCGACAACATTTCTGCTTATTTTTACATAAAACCTCCTGCAACTTTAAAACTCAAAAACAAACCAATATCAATACTCCAACCAATGATTAAGTATACTCAATTACATCCAATTTATATCAAAATAATAATTTAATACCTTAGTTTAAACAATATAACATGTTAGTATATATGTATAATTAATAATATTTATTTCATTTCAATTATTTAATACCAATTCTACCATTTCATAACTTTATATCATATTCATAATCCAAAACATTATAATCATTTATATACAACCAAAATCATTTAACTTAATGTATACATATAATTTATATGCAACTACCTAGTACATGCCACTTAACCAAAGGAAGAAATACATCACCAAAATCTTTTTGTTGGAGTCGGGTTTGTTTTGGATGCTAGACCGGATCCAAACTCTAAAGACTCAAGATGGAAACAATCTGTTGAGTATTTCATACTCAAGTGGTATTACTATAAATCAAGACTATTTAACATTAATAAATTACAAACATCAACCATAAATTTTATAATTATTTAAACTACTTTTATATATAATTATTTTACTTCATAAATCTTAAATTCATAATTCATTTTTCTCATACTAACTCAATTCATAATTTAGTTCATACATTCATTCTCGTACTTTTCAATAGTGTTAAAACAAATAATCTCATTTTCAAAATTTCATTTCAATTATTTACCCTATTAACAAGGCTCGGACTCTGACAGATACGCGGATTCCACCCAAACACACCAGAATGTCCAACCCAAACACACCCGGAATATTATAAATCCTCCATAACACACCAGTAAGGCATTAAATGCCTCTTCGGATAAACCGAAGTATACAATAATAGAAATATCTTCTCGGCTGAACTACAATCTCCTCATCACATCACAAATCCAATGGCATGCCATTTGTATCAAATCTAGTCCGACAAGTTAATAGGGTATTATTTTACTTTTCTAATTTCAATTTCATTTACACAAAAATTTTCAATACTCAATCAATTTAAATATCTATTATCTTAATTCATATACAAATTAATTTTCACACATACTTATATTTAAATTTAAATATAATACTTACCTTATCTTAATTATTCCATAACTATAAATTCAATATACATTTAATAAATAGTTTGAGTTATAGTAATACAAACCCGAATACTAATTTACTCCTCAACGATCTTTTTTTTTCCTTTGGATGCCGATGCCTCGTTTTCCTTGTTAGCTACGAAAAAAATAATAACAATTTACATTATTAATTACAGCATTAATTTAATAATTAATTGAATTTTTATTCAATTTATTCCTAATTCTCATTTAATCCTAATTAACTCTTTTATTTGTTTAACTTAATTTATACTTCATTTCTATTCAATTTCCTTCCATGTTCACCCTAACAATCTAATGTTCATTATAAAACCTAATTTAAAATTTCTTTGAATTTAATTTCCTAAAACACAAAACTTATAGTCTCTTTTACAATTTAATCCCTTTTTCAATTTCTAACTTAAAATTCATTCAATTAAATCCCTTATTCTTCTTTTCTTCAACATGAACTTTGTTTAAAAGCTTTTAAACTTTCAAACTATCAAATTAATTTCATCAAAACCTTGTTTAAAGACTTCTAAAACATCAAATTTAAGAGAAAAGGACTAAATTTAGCTTACCAAACAAGTTTGAAGCTTCAAAATCCCAATTTTCCATTTTTCTTTTCTTACCCTTTTCTTCCCCTGTTTTTCGAATGCTCCCTGTTCCTTATTCCGTTTGTTTCTTTTTATTTCATTCTTTTATTCTTTTATTTACTTTATTTATTTAATTAACATATATTATAATATATTTATTTTAAATATCTATTAAGCATTTAATTATATTCACACAAGTGTATACCATCAATACCATACATTTGTCACCATTTATTTTATTTTTATTTATTTTTTACACAAATATTTAATAATTTAATTATTTAATTAACAAATATCTTTTACTTTAATATTAAGTAACTTAACTATTTTATTACAGGTGTACATGTATCTATTTATTACAAATGTACCAATATTTTTATTACAATTGTCATTATTCAATTTGTTTGTCAAACAAAAATTTCATAAATTAATTGTTTAATTAATAAATATCTTTAACTTAAAATTAATAATAATAATAATAATAATAATAATAATAATAATAATAATAATAATAATAATAATATAAAACTATACTAATAATTAATAATAATAATAATAATAAAATCTTAGATTTTTTTAATGAATATGGCGCCTAATCTTTTGTAAATGGTTTAATTACCATTTTAATCCTTTTTATTTTCTATTACTTTAAAATTAAACTTTTACCCCTTATTCAATTTAGTTCTTTTTACTAATTTCTCTAAATTAAGCTAAATTCACTTAATTAAAACCTAATTAGACACGCTAATAAACTCAAAAATATTTCTAATAAATATTTTCAAACTTATTGTACTAAGGCGGAAGCCCTATAACTCACTTTTCCGGTGCCCGTGAATTTTGGGTCATTACACACTGAGTGCCATACTGGTGTGTTTGGTTGGAATCCGCATATCCGCCAAAGTCCGAGTCTTGTTAATAGGGGTAAATATGAATATTAAGTAAAATTGAAATAAGAATTAAATTCCCTATTAACTTGTCGGGCTAGTCAGATATAATTGGTATGCCATAGGATTAGAAAAGTACGAGATTTATTGGCTTTACCGATCAGGCACTTTATGTGCCATATTTTAGGCACTTATGTGCTGGTTATTATTACCGCTACTGTTACCGTTATCGATTCAGTACTTTGTGTGTCGAATATTGTTACTGTTACCTGTAATAGCCCAAAATTGGGTCTAGTTGGAACAGAGGTTTTGGGACCACAAAATACGAGATAGAAATAATTATTTTATGATTATTTTGAGGTCTATGATATGATTGCATGATTTTGTGAAAAATTCGTGAAGAAATTCTATGCATAAAGTGCTCAATTTGAAGTTAGGGACTAAATTGAATAAGTTGCAAAACTTGCATTCTAGAAGTTTCTAGTATGAAATTGCTTTGAAATATTAATTAGGAGGTATTAAATAGAAATTTTACCAATTTTTAAGTTATGGACAAAAATTGGACATGGATGGAATTTTTGAAAGTTTAGTAAGGAAGGGCATTTTGGTCATTTGGTAACTAAAAGAAATAAAAAGGGAAAATAAAGCCAAAATTGACTCATCTTTTCCATGGAGGCCGAAATTAGCATGGGGGAAGTCATGGCTAGGGTTTTCAAGCTTTCCAAGCTCAACAGCAAGTCCGTTCTAACCCCGTTTTTCAAGTTCTTTACGTTTTTGGAATCCAGGTAATTTGATTAAGTTTATTCTAGCAATAATTTAAGTTAGGGTTCATATTTGGAAAAATACCCATAGGTGAAATGTGTTTATTTGATTTTTTATGATAGAATATGAGGTTTTAAATTATGTTAGACAACTTGTGCTACTCGTTTTGAGTGAAAACGAGTAAAAGGGCTTAATTGGTAAAAAATACCTAATAGGCATAAGTATATGTTAGAGTGAGAATTTGATGTTGCCATAGCAGGGAAAAGTGATCAGCATGTCATAAAACATAAGAATAAGGGATGAAGTTTAATTCCCAAGCCTAGGGACAAAAGTGTAAATATGCAAAAGTTTAGGGGCAAAATTGTAATTTTTCCAAAGTTTGAGTTAAGGACTTTTTTGAATAGTACATTAATTAAATAAGTAAAATATGATGTTTTAGATCCCGGAAAATGAGATTTGAACCTAGAATGAGAGAAAAATCGAAAATTGGAGAAGTTGGTAAAATGGCCGTTTTAGTATCGAGGTAAGTTCATATGTATAATAAGCATTAATTTATGCATGTTTCAATGTAAAATTGATATATTTACTATGATTTCCGAGGTGTTAAAAGTATGTAAGTTGGTATGATAATAATACAACAATAATGCTGTAATTTATATTTGAAAGTTAAATTTAGTGAATTAATTGAATTATGTTAAATTAAATGATTATGGTGCCAAGTTTATGAATTGATTTAAAAATATGTCTATGGTACATGAAGTGCATTGAATTATCATACATAAATGTGATTTCTATGATTATGGATATTATGGGAAATTGTAAGTTCATATGATTTTTAATAAGGCAATGTGTAATTTAATGTTATTGTCTTGATATTAAATGAAATGTAAGTTTATATGTAAGTAATACATCAATATTACTTGTATTATGATATTTTATAATAATATTGGAAATATGTTTGTGGATAATTACTTGATTGGTGAAATTGTTGGAAAAGAGAGAGAAATCCCGGTTGAACCTTCGGAAAGATTGGATGATACAGATAGTATGTAGCTAGGTCACATATATGGCGCTGAGTGCACATCATGTGTACAAGAGAGCTACAAGACATTATGATGTAGCTAGGTCGCATGGGTGATACTATGTGTACACCATGTAGACAAGAGAGCTACGGGATATATGTAGCTAGGTCGCACGCGTGGTTCCAGGTGAAGGACACCATGTAGACAAGAGAGCTACGAGACAAACTGGCTAGGTCACATGGGTGGTACTAAGTGTTCACCATGTGTACAAGAGAGCCGAACTATATGATGGGTGGAGCTATGTGCTAAAACCACCAAATATCGAGGATTGATCCGAAATGTTCAACGGGAGACTCTCTATGTATTGCTTTGTGAGTTTTGTGATGAATAAGTGCAGGAACTTGGTTATGTGAATGATGTGCTCATTAAATGACCAGGATGTGGTAAGGTTATAAACAAGTAAGTTATATATGAGGATAATTTTATGGTGACCTTGTAATCATGGGCCTATACTTGTGATGTATGAAATGTGGTGAAAATGATTTGTGATTTGTATGTTAAAATGAGGTTAATACAAAGAAAGTGTGAAAGAGTGAATTAGCAATAAAACTGTTTTGGACAGTAGCAGTGACGTGAATTTGAAAATTCACCAAAAATAGTATAAATTGAATCAGAGACTGAATGAGATATAAAATTAAATCTTAATGAGTCTATTTTCATATAAAAGAAACAAAACAAGAAAAGGAGTTCTATATTTTCAGATATTTATGTTTTTGGGAGACTAGTTCAGAATGATTACGTGATCCCCTATTCTGACTTTGGAAAATCACAAAAATTTGGATAAAAATAATTAGAGGCTCAAACTTATATTTTTAAAATCCCTAATGAGTTTATTTTCAAGATAAATCAACAAGAACATTATCCGAGTTCTGTACTGTGAGATAATTAATTTTTAGTGAAGAGACGTCAGAATTGTCAGAAAGTGAAACAGGGGAAATTTTAATGAATAAACTGTACTAATTGGCTAAACCAAAAATTATAAAAATTTTATGGTGGAAATATATATGAGTCTAGTTTTAGGGGAAATTTACGGATCTTAATTTGGAGCTCTTTAGCTCGAATTATAAATAAGTAAGTAACTATGAATCGTGTGGACAGTTTGATATGAGCATTTATTAGTAAATTGTGAAATCGTACTTACTAGAATGCTATATGCATTAAGGATGTGGAATGGAGAGGAGGAGGAGGAAAATAAATATATGTGGAATACATGGAGACTATGGTATATGAAATATTGATATAATGAAATAAATGATATGTGTTTATAAGAAAAGCAGAAAGAGAATGATATGTATCATGATATATATATATATATATATATATATATATATATATATGTCTAGTCTCAATGTAATGCTTGTTGGGTATGTAGTTGAATTGAAATGTTTCAGGAAAACATGTTATTCTGCGCATCTGAATTGTGGCATTTTATAAAGATATGATCTAGCTTTAAATATGAATGCTTGATGATTAAACTGAAGATATTTGGTAAGATTATAATCTTGGTATAAATGTATAACTGGTACTATAATAGACAAGGTAAAATGAGTATGAGAGACACATGTATGATGACATACAAATGCTATGTTTGTGGTTTAAATTGAGAATGTTTAATCATTAAATGAATATCATGTTATATGCTTTTGATTTTGTATAAGTGTGTAAGAGATTAAGGTTGGCCAAAGCTTGGAAAATAGCCTAGGTATATTCCACACAGGCAGAGACACGACCATGTGTCTCAGCCGTGTATAGAACACGACTTGGGACACGGGCGTGTGAATCCTTAAAGCATGAAATTTCCAAGATTTTTGTAAGTTCTCGGTTTAGTCCCGAACCATTTCTAAAGTATGTTTTGGGCTCTGTAGACTCAAATAAGGGACTATGTGTAAGTAAATGAACGTTTTGAAATATGAATGAAAATTTATGGCCCGTATTTTAGTTTAATATTTGTATGTTTGTCCGGTAATGCCTCGTACCTTATCCCGGCCTTGGGTACGGGTAAGGGGTGTTACATTATCGTTACCGATTCGGCACTTTGTGTGTCGAATATTGTTACTGTTACCGTTACCGATTCGGCACTTTGTGTGTCGAATATTGTTATATTATCGATAATCGATTGGCACTTTGTGTGTCGATATTGTTACCATATCGCCATCTTTATCTTTATCGTTAGGATTTATTCCGATGAGGTACTCTGTACCATACCGCCATCTTTATCTTTATCGTTCGGATTTGTTCCGATGAGGTACTCTGTGTACCATACCGCCATCGTTACTATTATCGTTCGGATTTGTTCGATGAGGTACTCTATGTACCGCATCGCTACTTTTTATATTATCGTTTTGCTTGCCACCGATGAGGCACTATGTGCCATCTTGGTGTGTTGGTTGGATCCGTGTATCCATCCGAGTCCGAGTCATGTTAATAGGGGTAAATAAAGGTATAAAATAACCGATTCGCACTTTGTGTGTCGATATTGTTACCATATCGCTCTTATCTTTATCTATCGTTAGGATTTATTCCGATGAGTTACTCGTGTACCATATCGCCATCAAGCATCGTTATTGTTCTGGATTTGTTCTGATGAGGTACTCTGTGTACCATACTGCTACTTTACTATTACTGTTCTGGATTTGTTCCGATGAGGTACTCTATGTACCATACCGCCATCGTTATCATATCGCTTTTGCTTTACCGATGAGGCACTATGTGCCATACTGGTGTGTTGGTTGGATCGTGTATCCATCTGAGTCTGAGTCATGTTAATAGGGGTAAATAAAGGTATAAAATAACTGATTCGGCACTTTGTGTGTCAGATATTGTTACCATACTGCTACTGTTACTGTTACTGTTCAGGATTTATTCCGATGAGTTACTCTGTGTACCATACTGCTACTGTTACTGTTATTGTTCCGGATTTGTTTCGATGAGGTACTCTGTGTACCATACTGCTACTTTACTATTACTGTTCTGGATTTGTTCCAATGAGGTACTCTATGTACCGTACTGCTACTGTTACTGTTACTGTTTTGGCTTCGGCCGATAAGGCACTATGTGCCATACTGGTGTGTTGGTTGGATCCGTGCATCCATCTGAGTCTGAGTCATGTTAATAGGGGTAAATAAAGGTATAAAATAACTGATTATTACTGAATAATTGACTGTTACCGGATAAGTTTGACTGTTACTGAATAACTGAATATTACTGAATAATTGATCATTACTGAATAACTGATTGTCACTGAATGAATGACTGTTACTGAATAACTTAAATTGCTACTGAATATTTTATTTTACTAAATAATTGACTGTTACTGGATAACCGATCAATTGATCGATACTGAATAACTGGTTATTATTGAATAATTGATTGTTACCGAATAACTGACTGTTACTGAATAAATAATTGTTCTGAGTGGTAATGAACATTACTGATTGATTAATTGCTATTGAAAAATAATAAACAATTTGAAATTTAAAATAGACCAAAACATTGGTTGGAAAGTGAATGTTTGAATTCTCATTGAGTTTGAATAGTTCAATATATATAAATTAATATGTTTTATAATTGTTTAAGTGTTCGATTATAGAAATACCACCGAGTGTATACTCAATTGTCTGCTTTGTTTTCGTGCACGAGTTAAGTTAAGGCTAGACCGTTGAATCAGCATCCCAGGCCGATCCCGAATTCAATGAGGTAAAGTATGTTGAGTATTGGTAATGGTATGTACCTAGGATGTTTTATGAGAGTCATTTAGGTTGTAGAAGTATTGATGAAATGAGTAAATTATCGTTGGCAATGGTATATAATATGAATTTTAAAATTTACTAAAAACTCGTAATGATTCTAAATTAGTCCCGAATTGAATTTACTGTTCATATTGGACCGCGAGGGCCCATTAAAGGGACGACATCTTAAAACTAGGATGAGTGTGAATATTTATTTTAATTAATGACCAGAATTGGACTGTACTGACTGGTAATGTCTCATAACCCTGTTCCGGTGACGGTATAGGGTTAGGGGACGTGACACTTTTTTCTCAATGGCAACGGATGGAGATCGGTTGATCAAAAAAATGCAATAGAGGTTGCTTCGACCCAAAATGACTTTGGTAAGTTGGCATTTGACAACATACATCGAACCTTCTCCATGATCGTTTTGTTCATTCATTCTGCAACACAGTTTTGCTATGAAGTATGACGAACTGTCAAGTCTCTCACGATCCCTTCTGACATGCACAGTTTATTAAACTTATCATAACAGAACTCTAAGCCATTGTCTGTACGGAGGAATTTTATTTGTTTTCCTGTATGTTTTTCAATCATAATTTTCCAATACTTAAATACGGAAAACACATCGCTTTTCTGCTTCAGGAAGAACTCCCAAACTTTTTTAGAAAAATCATTAATAAAAGTTAACATATAATTAGCTCCACCTTAATGACCCCCACAGATCAGAATGAATATACTCTAACCTTCCCTTCATGTTATGGATTCCTCTGGTGAATCAAACTGTAACACCCCTTACCCGTACCCGAGATCGTGATCAAGTACGAGGCGTTACCAGACATGTACTCGAACATTTTTGGGAAATACGGGTTATAAAATTTTGTTCCAATTTGAACCCAATCAAACAACATTTTAGTGTCCCTATTATGGGCCTACGGGGCCCAAAACATACATTGAGAAAGGTCCGAGACTAAACCGAGAACTTGAGAAAGTTCTTGAAGAATTTTCTAAGTTAAATCTCACACGCCCGTATAGAGGCAATGCACACGCCCGTGTGCTTTGAGACACGCCTGTGTCCCCTACCCGTGTGGAATTAATTGAATTTATTTTCTATTTCGAACCTACAGGGGCTTTCACACGGCCAAGTACACGCCCGTGTCCCTGGCCCGTGTCCCTGGCCTGTGTCCTTCACACTGCTTAAACACCCCCGTGTTGTCTCCCGTGTCCAAAAACTTGAACATTCTGTTTATGACGTCAGCATGCATTTAGGGGCACATGGCCAAGACACACGCCCGTATGCTAAGCCGTGCCCTCCACACGGTTTAGACACACGGCCGTGTCTCTACCCGTGTGTTTACTACCATGCATTCTGACTTAATATTTTTAGGTGCAGGGGACACACGGCCATTTCACACGCCCTTAAGGTGGTCCGTGTATCACATACGGCCTAGACACACCCCTATGTATCCACTCGTGTAGACCTTGTTAGGCTATTTTCCAAGCCTTAGGTCACCCTCTAATAACTGTATCCACTTATAGTTTTTAATAACACTTAACATGGTCTAATTATACTCTTAAATGACCTCAATATACCTCATTGCATGTAAACCTCATCTCATCAATTTTTATACATACTAGGTTGTCCCCTTTATCTTAAGGATTTTCATGACTTGTGACTCAATTAAGATTGACTCGTTATCTTCACTCATTGCCAATATTGTGGCCTAACCACCCCATGTGATTTGGTCATGCTAAATATGACTAATTGGAATAAACCATATTTAATCATCACAAGAACATTGGAACATAACATGCACAATTTGGTAAGTCATAACCTACGCCAACATGAGCCAATTTCCATGACCATAAATAAGTGAATATAAATACTTTTATAAGCCTTCATATTGGCTAATCAAATGACATATATAACAAAATAACAAAAGGCTTATACATGCCATTGAACAAAATAAGAGTATCTATATACCAAAGCTAGACAAGATGATAGTGTGTTGACTCTTCAACCGTCTCCTAATCTTCGCAAGTCCATGAACTCTGTAAGACAAGGAAAAAAGAGGGGTAAGCATTTACATGCTTAGTAAGCCCGAATAATTGGAAAGTAAACTTATCGATTAATTAGCATGCATCCATATTAGGCAATAAAACCAACAAACATGAAATAGTTTCCTTATCACATGCACTCAATCAACAAGTTAGTCTCATAACAATGCACCATGTAATTTGTCTTAGATGAGCTCATCATTCAACATTTTCATTGTTATATCTCATGTTAATCCCGTTGAGTTTCTTAGAAGTCTCGATGGATTATCCATTTACTGCCAAGTCATAAGAGCGATCATCTCAAGTATGCACTCCCGCAAACCTCACATCATACTGTAGGATTACCAGTACAGGCTAAATCCCCCACAATGTAAACTCATAGGGTGATGTAGGGATTACCAGTCTAGGCTAAATCTCTTGCAGCAACAAACACCCATAATGAGCTCGGATCTGAATTACCAGTCCAGGTTAAATTCAGACCCTAGTCGGATTACCTGTCCAGGCTAAATCCACAATGCACACATATTCTTCAGGAGGCCCGATCACTCAAGGAACACCCATCCGGGCTAGATTCTTCCTATATTTGAGATCAATAGATTACCCGTCCGGGCTAAATCCTTTTCTGCAACACATGCAGGATCTCAAGTCATGTAAGCCATGGTTTATCCATCGAATTTCCCTTTTTGACTTCAACCGGGGCATTTATTATCATTTCATTATTATTAACATACTTCATGGATTTTCATGCCATCATTATAACCAATTATCAGACATTCATAACACATGTAACTAGGCATATTAATAGTTTACTTAAAGTTATTCGAACTTACTTGGTATCCGTTTCAGTTTTGCGTCTCGGTTATTCCGAAACCTTTTGTTTTCCTTGATAGACCTCCGAAATTTGTTCTTCGAGGTCTATAACAATAAAAAATGAATCATTAATACCTCAAATTATTCTTTTCAAGTCTAAATTTCACCCTCGGACAAAATGACCGTTTTGCCCCTAACCTTTCACATTAGTTACGATTTAGTCCCTAGGCTTGTATGATGAAATACATGAATTTTCTACATTACCCCAGCCTAGAAGAATGTTCTTTCCTCTTATGACAGCCTACATTTTTCCATTATTTCACATTTCTATCCCATATTTTACACCTTTTGCAAAAAGGTTCTTTTAGGGGGTTTTAATGAAAATCACCTAGAAAAATATGTTTAACACACATCCAACTTTCATATTCCTCCATAAATCATCAAAGAATAAACATATCATACATGGGTCACTTTACATACATGAACCTTAACTCAAAATATAGGTAAAAATGAAGAGAGTAATTTACCGGGATTTCAAAAATACGAAGAACATTAAAAACGTGGCTTGAGAGCACTTACTATTGAGCTTGAAAAGTGAAGAAACCCTAGCTATGGTGGCTCTCAAATTTCAGCAGCAAGGTGGAGAAGATAAGCTAAGTTTTGGCTTATTTTCCCATTTTATTTCATTAATTAGCCAAATGACCAAAATGCCCTTAAGCCCTTTCTTTCAAATTTTATTCATACAATGCACATTTTTGTCCAAAAACTTAGAAATTGGGCAAATTTCTCTTTAATAACTTCTAATTAATAATCTAAAGCAATTTCATACAAATTGATTTTAGAATCTAAGTTTTGCACTTTATTCAATTTGGTCCTTAATTTCCAATTGGACACCGTACTCATAGAATTTCTTCATGAAACTTTAACACATGCATATACTCATATTCTAGACCTCATAATAATCAGAAAATAAATATTTCAACGTCGAATTTGTGGTCTCAAAACCACTGTTCCGACTAGACCCTATTTTGGGATGTTACACAAACTTTTTTTTGCTTCCCAAAAACGCAGTGCTCACAAAACTTTAGTTTGCAAATTCTTTACCCATCAAGAAGTCCTCTTTTGCTCAATTCTGCTATGCCATTCTCACTCATATTCCAAAGTTTAGTAATATCATCAACTGAAAAGGAAGAGGAAGCGACAATTACATCATCAGTGAAAGTAGAACCCTGCAAAACATAAAACTTGGCAGTCTTTCTCTGCCCTTTCATCACAATGAGAGAACCTTTGGAAATCTTCAAAACCCCACTTTCAGTTGTGTATATGTACCCTTTTGAATCAAGAGTACTCAATGAAATTAAATTTCTCTTCAATTTTGAAACATGTCGTACGTCATTAAGTGTTCTGACAACTCCATCAAACATCTTAACTTTAATCATTCCAACACCTGTAATTTTACATGAAGCATTATTTCCCATCAAAACAACACATTCAGATACTGTAACATAAGTTCTAAACCAATCCTCATTGGGACTCATGTGGAAAGTGCAATCCGAATCAAGGATCCACTCCTCGATCACTTTAGAATTAATGATAGAAGCGGCTAGAAATTCACCATGCTGTAGTCTTCTACAACATCAATTTCACCAGATTTTTCTAGTTGTTTTCCCTTTTGATTCGCAGCCTCACTTTTGATCTTGTTCTGCAGCTTATAGCACTTAGATTTAATGTGCATCTTTTCTTGTAGAAGTTACAAGTTTTACCTCTATTTGAAGACTTTGGTCTACCTTTAGATTTATTGCGATGATTTCATTCCTGTGTCCTTCCATGATCATCATCAGCATTTCGATCTTGTCTCCCACGAACAATGAGACCTTCTCTCTGAGAGTCGAGTTTAACCACAAAATGCTTCATCTTATCATATGAGGTCAAAGAATCATAAACCTCATCAACTGTGAGAGACTCGCGACTATATAAAATCGTGTCTATAAAGGTTAAATAAGACGGGGACAACAAACAAAGTAGAATCAACCCTAGGTCTTCCTTATCATACTGAACCTCCATGGCCTCCAAGTTTGAGAGAATTTCTTTAAACACAGTTAACTGTTTATGCACAACTGCACCTTCCTCTAAACGATGAGTATAAAGACGCTTCTTTAAACGCAACTTGCTGGTTAGAGTTTTCAACATACATATTTGTTCCAGCCTCTTCCATAATACAGCGGCGGTCTTCTCTTTCATTATATCCTGCAAAATTTCATTAGGCAAATGCATATGTAATTGTGTTAATGCCTTTCAATCCTTACGCTTCTTCTTTTCATCTTTTAATGTCGAAGGCATCTTATTTATCCTTAGCAGGGCATCATCTAGATCCATCTGCGCAAGAACTACTTGCATATTAATCTGCTACAACGCAAATCTAGTGTTGCAATCCAAGAGTAGAATTTCATACTTTAAAAACACCATTACTATGATCGAGATGAAAAACTCGAAAGCTCTGATACCAATTTAATAAAAATAAAACGTCGGTAATGACAATATATCACAAAGAAAAGAGAAATAAAAATAAAAAAAACATAGATTTTTACGTGAAAACTCTTTTGGGAAAAAATCATGAGCAAAGTAGAAAAAAATTCACTATGTCGAATTCGAATAATTACAAGAGGAGTAGACTATGTCTATTTATAGGCTTGTAAAAGCATATTCTAATGGGAGTGTAGTATGATTGAAACACATTATTCTAATCAATATCAAATAGATGGTGTTTAATAATGTTTAAAAAACCTTATTCTAAAATAAAATAAAAGAAGTGTAGTTCTATATGGATTTTACTTTTATTTTATTTTACCACTGTGTTTTATTTAAATAAGAATTCGGGTAACTTAATTCTAACGTAAACTTTTCTATGAACAAACTAGGCACCTTAAATGAATTGGCTAGATATAGGGAATATTATCCTTTCATTAGTGGTTGGTTAAAAATTACCCTTATGAAAACAAACATCATAGAACCCCAACTTTAATTCACAATAATTAAGCTAGATATAAGAAAATATGAGAATACTTAAACAAATCTCTATGCAACAACGACTGCACCAATAACAAGATGAAGGAAACTTAAGAAAACATCAGAAAACTTAGGGCAAATAGAAACCCTAATAGCAGAATTCGCAACATAAGGTCTAGCAGGAAGAAACAACTCAGTCTTTCCCTAATCGATAAAAAAATTCAATGACTGATGATAAACCGTAATTTATACATATTTTTATCCCATGCCTAATGCATTTATGGATGGTTTATCCTTAGATATGGTGAATTCGATGCTCCTAATCCTTTAATTTCATGTTTTATACTTAGGAGAGCATAAGAGAGTAAAAAGAGCGAGAAACGGGCCAAAAACGGAGAAAATAGACCCACATTAGAAAACAACACGACCTAGACTTCCTCACACGGGCGTGTCACACGACCGTGTCAATTTGGTAGGATCGAAGCACAACTTACACGAGTGGATTACATGCCCGTGCCCATTTAAATACCTTCACCACAGCCTTCAGTAATCACACACGGGCGTGTCCCTGCCGAACCCAAGTTTAGTCCAATTCGGAAAAGGCCAATTTTGAGGGCTCTTAGGCATTCCAAAGCCTATTTAAACACTTGAGGAGGCACTTAGGAAAGGGGATGCAGAGGAGGAAGTAAGGAATTACTCAAAGAAAGCCGATTGATCCATCTCAAGAGCTAGATTCATCATCAACACTGGAGATCTCCCTTCAAGTTCCTTCAGGAGTTTTGGGTTTTCTTATGTTTTGTTATCTTTATGCTTTTGAGATGTTTTCTTTCATAAGTATGAACTAAACCCCTAAATAACTAAGGAGAATGAAACCTAAGACAGATCTTGTTATTATTATCTGAATTGTATGATAAATATTTGACTTGTTCTTAATTATGTGTTCTTAATTCTTGTTTTGATATTCCAGGATATTGATTCAAGTTAAGCTCTTATTCAGAGGAGGAATAGACCCTGTCTAAGAGTAAATTTGTCATAATTAAGCGGAGTTGATTGCGCGCTTAGAGATAGGGTGACAAGATTTTGCCGGATTAGGGTGAAACCTAATAAGAGAATCCATAGATCGAGTTAATGCAATTATAGGGGGTTAATTAGAAAGAGATATCAATTATTCAACCTAGGGTTAGACATTATTAGTCTCGAGAGAGATAATAATATAACTTAGGGATTTCTACGGATCAAGTCAAATGAATAAATCGTCTGATTCAAAGTCAAATAACAAGTGAAGTCTAGGTGGATTTGTCCTTAAGTATTGTCTCAATCAATCTAGGGGAACTAGGATATAAGGAAAACTCGATTTTTATTACTTTAGCCACTTTACTTTTATTACAATTTAAATTTTTATTTTCTTTTCTAATTTTTCTCTTATTTCCTTCTGACAGGTTTTTCTAGTTTATGACCAGAAGAAACCCGTTAGGACCACTACTTTTTTACGGTGAGATCGACCGTACAATTCGAAGAAATCGGAGAGAAATAAGGCGAAACCTAAGATACACAGAGGATGAGCAAGAGGACGATACTTCAATCACAACCAAGGAGATGGCTGAAAACCAAGAAAATCTGCTACCTCCTGCGATTGCTGTTAATCAGAATCCTGCTCCACGCACTATGTATGATTATGTTAAACCTTCTTTAATAGGAACTGAATCGAGCATTGTTAGACCGGTTGTAGTCGTAAATACTTTTGAACTGAAACCTAACACAATTCAAATGATACAACAGTTTGTTCAGTTTGATGGTTTACAGGACGAGGATCCCAACGCTCACTTAGTAAACTTTTTGGAACTATGTGATACATTTAAAATTAATGGCTTTTCTGATGACGTCATTCGTCTCGGTTATTCCCTTTTTCATTGAGAAACAAAGCTAAACAGTGGTTGAACTTGTTGCTACGGGGGTCAATCACTACTTGGGAACAAATGACCGAAAAGTTTTTATTAAAATATTTTCCGCCGGTTAAAACGGCTAAATTACGTAATGATATTTCTTTCTTTGTGCAGATGGATTTAGAAACACTCTACGATGCATGAGAGAGATACAAGGACCTCTTGAGAAAATGCCCTCACCATGGGTTACCGCTTTGGCTACAGGTTCAAACCTTTCATAATGGCTTGAATCCTTCGACTCGACAAATGGTTGATGCAGCTGCTGGTAGAACCATCAATAATAAGACACCTGAAGATGCCTATGAGTTTATAGAGGAGATGTCATTAAATAACTATCAGTGGCAAGTCATGATGACAAAGCCAACAAAAACAGCCGGCGTTTATAACGTCGATACGGTCACCATGCTCTCTAATCAAGTAGGACTCTTGAATAAGAAAATTGATTATTTCATTAGTTCTTCACAGGTTCACCCAGTAATACAATACGAAGCAAGTGGAGGTGGATCAAGCAGTTCAGAATACCCACTTTATGGTCACAACATGGAGAACGAACGGTTAAATTACATGGGTAACAATCCTTGATCTCAAAACAATCCCTATAGCAATACTTACAATGCAGGTTGGAGGAACCACCCTAATTTTTCATGGGGAAGCCAAGGGAATCAGAGACCACCACCTCCAAGCTTCCAACAACCACCCTACCAACAAGAGAAAAAACCGAACCTTGAGGAGATGCTAACAAAATTCATCTCAGTGTCAAAAACTCGTTTTTAGAATACCGAGACAGCACTCAAAAATCAACAAGCATCAATTCAAGGGCTCGAAACTCAGATTGGACAGCTCGTTAAGTTGATTTCCGAATGACTACAAGGTAGACTGCCAAGCAACACTGAATTTAACCCAAGAGAGCAACTCAACGCGATTTTCATTCAAGATGAGGAAGGGCTAGTTGCAGAACCAAGGCCAAAAACGGGGGTAAGCATAGGTAAGGATGAGGTTGGCCACAATAAGCCAAAACCGGTGATTACAGAATATAAACCTTGCGTGCCATACCTCAATGCGACAAAGAAAGACCGCTTAGATGAACAATTTGGTAAATTCCTTAAACTTTTAAAGAAACTACATATTAACTTACCATTTATTGAAGCCCTTTCGCAAATGCCAAACGCAATTAAGTTTTTAAAAGAGCTTCTGGAAAATAAACGGAAGTTAGATGAAGCATCGCATGTGGAACTGAACGCGGTCTCCTCAGCCATTCTACAGAATAAGCTGCCTAACAAGCTAAAAGATCCAGAGAGTTTTACAATTCCTTATTTAATTGGTAGTTTAGATTTTAATAATGCGTTGGCTGGTTTAGGGGCTAGTATCAATGTTATGCCTTACAAATTATTTAAATAACTAGGTCTAGGGAAACCCAAACAAACTAGGATGAGCATTCAATTAGCAGATAAAACTATCAGATTTCCTAGGGGTATTATTGAAGATGTACTCGTTAAAATCGACAAATTTATATTCCCAGTTGATTTCGTTGTTCTAGACATAAAGGAGGATAGCAACGTCTCCTTAATTTTAGGAAGGCCCTTTTTAGCAACCGCCAGAACAATTATTCACATTGGCATAGGTGAACTCACACTTCGTGTGGAAGACGAAACAATCACCCTTCAAGCCCGTAATTCGAATAACACATCAAAAATTGAAGGTGACTGTACAAATCATTTGGCTAAAACTAACCATATAGTACAACCTTCTTTGCAGAAAACAGGTTCGAAGAACATACATAAGCCAAGCAACAACAAAGAACCTATCCATGAAGAACGAATGTTACAAATCGAGGAGCTAGATGAATAGCAGACACATAAACTGAGAAAACATGATAAACCAAAACCACGCCATGAGGAGCTTAATTTATCCGAAAATCAACTTAAAGTTGGAGACAAAGTATTACTTGATGTAGCAAATCATCAAATCGCCACTTATAAACCAAATGAAGAAACCCCTCTTATGGTAATTGGTATTTTTTCATACGGTACGGTCGAGGTAAACCACTCTAAATTTGGCACGTTCAAGGTAAATGATACTTGTCTTAAACCTTATGTTGATAAAATTGATAGCAGAGATGAGGAGTGTAAACTCATCGATTCACCATGATCACGCACCAGAAAAGTAAGTCGAGCTTAGACTATAAATAAGCACTTCTCGAAAGGCAACCTGAGCACTAACAGTATAAATTTCTTTAAATTTAAGTTTTTAACATCTAACATACTAACCGAATCATAGTACACAGACTCTCTAAATACCACACAGCCAGACACACGGGCATGCCTTAGGCCGTGCGAAAACAAGGTAAAATTTTTCCAACACGGGAAGCGATAAAGTCGCCACGGCCATGCGACATGGCCGTGGGCGAACTTGCCAAAACAATAGAGGCGCTTGACACGCTCGTGCCTTGAAATCGTGGGTGAACTATCAAACTAGTACGGGTGTGCGACACACCCGTGACTATCATCCATGGGTGAACCTGTCAAGTTAACACGGGCGTGGGAGAAGCGAACGAAGCGAGACACGGCCGTGCAACACCGCCGTGTGCACTCACACACCCGAGTAACACGGGCGTGGGCCGAATGTCAGATGCGCCCAAATTTAAAATTCGCGAAACACACAGGCGTGTCCCACGGTCGTGTGCCCCAAAATCTATAAAAACCCCTCACTATTCATCATCTCCCTCCCCAAAAATCCCTGAGGAGGTAGACCCCGAAGACATTACTAATAATGTCCTTCCACATCACGAGAACCGACCGTCTCAGCCACATCTTCCTCATCATTTAGTTCATGTGGCAGCTTCATACATTGACATTTTTGAGCGGCTTACTCGATTCAAGCAGCAGTGTTTTCGGCGCTTCGATAACATTGATACTATTCTATAGCAGATTTGTCAGCACTTCCACGTCTCATCGCCACCCCTACCTCACGAACCATCTGGTGATGAAGATGTTTAAAAACTTTTATTTATTATTTTATGTTGTTCCTTTTATGTTCGTTTAAGACTAGTTTTTCTTTTCCTTTCACCTTATTTTTATTAGGTTTTATAATTATTATTTTACAATTTTTAATTTCGGCTAATTCATTACAAGTACTTATTCTTCCTTATATATTTCTTAAAAGAGTTACTGATTCTATCACAGTTATAAAGAGCTCCAAAGCTTACATTACTCAAGAACTTGAAACTCCACTGAGAAAGGTTCTCCACGACTTTCATGCCCTGTTCGACCACGACTATAGCCAACTTGAGATATAATATTCTTTTGGCGTAGCATTTGTGGAACCCAACCTCTACCAACACCAGAGTATCCTCCTTCACCCTCATCATTGCTTTGGCCGATTATTCTCCATAACCCCAATTCAAGGAGTTCATTCATCATTCAGGAAGTTTCACTTCTCTCCCTATCTTATGATTATCAATCTATCTTTTTCAATATATCTATCTTTGTACATTGAGGGCAATGTATATCTTAAGTGTGGGGGGTCTTTCATATCGTTATTAGAAATCCCTGAATTGTGTCTTATTCTCATGTGATCTTCTCATGCCATGATTAAAATGAATTTTGATTAATTTATGATTTTTATTGATATGTCTTGAAGTAAAACTTAGGCATTCATGCATTGATTGTTTAAACTTTATGATATTAAAGAATCAAGCATGATAAGTTGACTTTTGAATTTAATCCCAATTTTAGGTATTATCTTTAGTTGAAATTCACAGGTTTAAACATCAAAAAGTCGTAATTTTTGTGAGATTTTGAACCTTTAGAGCATCTACAATTTCTTTCATGCTCACTTTTATTGTTGCTTTGAGTGCGTCAGTATTGAATTGTTATTCTAGAACTTGCTTGACTATGCATGTCAAGACCACACCATTTGATTTGATATGTCAAAATAATAAAGGCACTTAGGTTTAACTCATTCACTCCACAAAAGCCTACTTTCATAATTAACCCTTAGTAAACCCCTTTGAGCCTAACAGGCTATTAATTGATTTACCCTCAATATTAACCTATAAACCATTATTGTTGAAATCCCCTAATTTGATCCCTATTTTTGTCGAGATTTGAGTTGAACTAATTGCTTAGCTATGCTTTGCTCTTCTATGTATTTGACTTGTTCTTAAATAAATAAAAAAATTCATATTTATATATTAGTAGTAATTCGGTATTGTTGAGCCGCAGTATCTAAATTTCATCTTTTGAGAAGAAGCTCACTTGTACTCAATTGATGTTTAATTACTTTTTCTAGTTAGGCAATTTTCCAATTCAATCTCGATTCTAACCTTTTCTTTCAGCTTGTGACCACACCCCCTAACCAAAGCCATGTTACAACCTTTTAAAGACCTTTTGATTGATGTTCATTTCAATATATAGTGGTGGAGATTTGTTTTTCATACAAGCCTATGGTAATAACTTTTCATTATTGACTATTGAATGCTTCATGTATTGTCCTTAAACACCTCAAGTGATTTGAGTGAATCTTTAGTGAGGATGTAAAACTCTGTGATATTTTGAGTCGAAGGTAATTACTTAGATGAGGGGAGACACCTATGCTTTCATGATAAAATACTCAACTTGGAATGTTTTGGAACTTTGATGTTCTTTCAGTCAAACTCTCAATGTATGATTACTTATGGATTATTTTGAGATATTATTAATAGGAATTATAAGTTAAGAATAATTTATTTTGATTGTGAGTTGAGGGTTTTGCTTGAGGACAAGCAAATGCTTAACTGTGGGGGTATTTGATAAACCGTAATTTATACATATTTTTACCCCGTGCCTAACGCATTTATGGATGGTTTCTTCTTAGATTTGGTGAATTCGATGCTCCTAATCCTTTAATTTTATGTTTATACTTAGGAAAGCATAAGAGAGTAAAAAGAGCGAGAAACAGGCCGAAAACGGAGAAAATAGACCGACATGGGAAAACAACACGGCCTAGACTTCCTCACACGGGCGTGTCACACGATCGTGTCAATTTGGCAGGATCGAAGGACGACTTACACGAGTGGATCACACGCCTGTGCCCATTTAACAGTCTTGACCACGGCCTTCAGTAATCGCACACGGGCGTCTCACATGGGCGTGTCCCTGCCGAACCCAAGTTTAATCTAATTCGAAAAAGGCCAATTTTGAGGGCTCTTAGGCATTCCAAAGCCTATTTAAACACTTGAGGAGGCACTTAGAAAAGGGGATGCAGAGGAGGAAGCAATGAATTACTTAAGAAAGCAGTTTGATCCATCTCAAGAGCCGGATTCATCATCAAGACTGGAGATCTCCCTTCAAGTTCCTTCAAGAGTTTTGGGTTTTCTTATGTTTTGTTATCTTTCTGCTTTTGAGATGTTTTCTTTCATAAGTATGAACTAAACCCCTAAATACCTAAGGGGAATGAAACCTAAGACATATCTTGTTATTATTATCTGAATTGTATGATAAATATTTGACTTGTTCTTAATTATGTGTTCTTAATTCTTGTTTTGATATTCCAGGATATTGATTCAAGTTAAGCTCTTATTCAGAGGAGGAATAGACCCTGTCTAAGAGTAAATTTGTCATAATTAAGCAGAGTTGATTGCGCGCTTAGAGATAGGGTGACAAGATTTTACCGGATTAGGGTGAAACCTAATAAGAGAATCCATAGATCGAGTTAATGCAATTCTAGGGTGTTAATTAGAAAGAGATATCAATTATTCAACCTAGGGTTAGACATTATTCGTCTCGAGAGAGATAATAATATAACTTAAGGATTTCTACGGATTAAGTCAAATGAATAAATCGTCTGATTCAGAATCAAATAACAAGTGAAGTCTAGGTGGATTTGTCTTTAGGTATTGTCTCAATCAATCGAATTTTCCCAAAAGTATTTTCCCAAGTTTTTCTTTCTGTGCATTCTTAGTTAGTAATTAGTTTAGACAACCAAACCTCTTAAATTTTAGGCTAGATAATAAAAAGGAAGTAAATACTAGTACTGCAGTTCCTTTGGGTTCGACAATCCGTTCTTCTTTGAACTATACTCTTTGTTCGATAGGTACACTTGCCTTAATCGTGATAATAAGTTAGACTCAAGAACATTTCATTTATAAATCTTTAAAACCTGTTACGAATATCACGCATCAACTGATAGAAACCCAACGGCGAATCCACCATAACGGCCACAAATGCATTACTTATAGCAATGCTAACATTTTTGAAGACTACATGCAAGCTCTTTGAAAAGAAATGAATTTAAAAAAATAAAATAACCTACCTTTTTTTAAAATCTTTATCTAAAAACTTTAATTTATACTTTTTAAAATTTGGAACTGTTATTTTATAAATTCAATTTTTCTACTTTTCAAGTCCAACTGGTAAACAATGTTAAAATTATTTTATTAAATTCAAGTTTATTACAAAGTCTATTATTTTTAATTAAATGACTAGCAAGTGATTGTTTTTTATTCTAAAATGTCACATCAATAAATTTGACTGAATTTTTAAATCTTAAAAATAAAAAATTAAATTCTTAAAATAAAAATATAAAATTTAAAATTAAAATTTATAAAAATATAGGTACTTATGAGAGATTTTAACCTAAAAGTAAATAAACAATAGTAAAGTAGCGAAGGATACAAAATCTCAACCGTTAATAGAAAAGATAATCTAGCCGTCAGATTTAGGGCATCCTTTGTCATTCAATCCCAAAGCTTTTTTTTGCTATCTTCACTATTACCCAAAACGCTTCCGGTCTCCGCCTCCATCCACAGAGAGAATATCAAAGAAGGCGAAGAAAAATGGTTCAACGGCTGACATACCGGACCCGCCA
This sequence comes from Gossypium arboreum, assembly GCF_025698485.1. NCBI lineage: Eukaryota > Viridiplantae > Streptophyta > Magnoliopsida > Malvales > Malvaceae > Gossypium > Gossypium arboreum. The sequence continues at coordinate 108,039,432 of NC_069081.1, read as the reverse complement.
TAGCTATGCCACCAAGTCCAACCAGCACCGGGTCGTCAAAACTCCTGGTAATTTTATACTTCTTCAATGGTTTTGTTTTTACATATTGATGAATTCATTTATTCTTGTTTTATAAAACTCTGCTTATTTTTGTTGACATTGGCTGAAATTTTAAGGTGGAAAACTTGTCTACCAGACAACTAAGAAGAGAGCTAGCGGACCCAAATGTCCAGTTACTGGCAAACGAATCCAAGGGGTTTGTTCTTTTTGCATTTTCTAAATAACCCATTAACTTTTAGCTTCTGGCTCTAGCTGTGTATGAAATTTTAGCTTCTTTTTTATCATCAGAAGTTTACTTGCATTAGTGTTAGGGAAGGAAAATAAAAATAATGCTTTTAGACTTGTAATAGCTAATAGATTTTGAATTGATAGGTTGTTATCTTTTGGATGAATTGCTTTGAATGCTGATGATTATAATAAGATCTGACGATTCGTGTTTCCATGTCTTGTTTGGGCATTTTTTTAGGTATCATAATAATTTGTAATACTATTTTGATACATCAGTAATTTGTATTATATAGATTTTGAGAAACTCATCTATCCGTGTTGTGTTCGTGTTTTGTCAAATTTTTTTATCTGAGTGTTGTGTCTAATATTGCCAAGACTACTGACAATATACCATGCTAATCAGTTGTTAATTGTTTTTCTAATCAAAGCTAATTAAAATTTAGTGCTGGAAGTAATTGGCTGACTACTAGATGAAGTTAGAAATCTTCCTGATGTATTTGGTATTGCTCAATGTGCAGATTCCTCACTTGAGACCTGCGGAATACAAGAGGTCTAGGTTACCTAGGAACAGGAGGACTGTGAACCGTGCCTATGGTGGTGTGTTATCTGGCAGTGCAGTCAGGGAGAGGTGTGCTTTGATCTATTCGCAAATAATATTAATTTCGATATTTAGTTCATGCCTTAGTAATTTTTCTTCTTTTTGAGACAATGACAGATGCTTCAAATGTGAATTATTTTGATCTTAACACTTGATGAATAATCTACGGAAATGTCAATTGCTTTTTATAGGATCATTCGAGCCTTTTTGGTTGAAGAACAGAAGATAGTGAAGAAGGTTTTGAAGATTCAGAAAACTAAGGAAAAGGTTTCATCAAAGAACTAAAAGATGAGATAACGGAAGCTTTACTTTGAATTTTACTTTTGTTTCGATTAAATTTTTTGACATGAAGAGACTATGAATCGTGAACATTATATTATTGTGAGGTGTTTGATTTAAACATGAATGAGTATTTAGTTGATAGCCCCTGGATCTGCTTAGCTCATCCTAGATGTAGCGCAGTAGTAAATTTTCTTATTGCTGGTAATTGGCTAAATTCTTGGGGGTTGGGTTTCTTTTTCCTTATTACTCTTTGGTTGTTTTGGTGAGTGATGAAAAAGAATCAATTGGGTTCGGTTAGAAGAGATGGGATTCAGTGACTGGAAGTAAACCAGTTCAACTGATAAAAGATTCATTATGATTGGAAGTAACAATGTTTTTTCTGATTTTTGTTTTTTTCTTCAAGTTCTACGCACATTTTCAGACATTTCTTGTTTTATTAGAATATATCCAGTCCTTGCCCATTCTTTGCCCATACCTTGGAAAGGTTAAAGTTATGGGCACCAAATATTTATTTAGTGTTGGACATGGAAAAATAGCAATTTTTGGTCCCTAATTGTATAGGGACTTTGCAAGGTGGCCCTTGAACCTCAACTATAAATAGGCTTAACCATTGCTCGTTCTAATCATCCCACATTTGCCATTCTCTACTTAAGGCATTGTTCTCTCTCTCTATTTGTAAAGTTTCACTTGTATTTTGGAGTGAAATATATTTGGTAGTGCTCGAGGACGTAGGCAAGATTTGCTGAACCTCGTTAAAATTCTGGTGTTCTTTACTATTTATTTTTTCATATTTTGTGAGTGATTGTAGTGATTTATTGTGCTATTAAATTACGATAAAGGGATATTCTAGCTAGGAAAGACTTGGTACTTAAGTGATCCTCGGGATCTACCTCTTTCCTGGGAATTGAACTTAGTGTGATTTTTTAGTACAATAATTTTACTCTTTCACACGCTTCCGCGCAATAATTGGTATCAGAGCCAGATTCGTACTTGAAGAATACGATCATTTACGATACTATTCACGTATACGGCACTATTTACGATATCTGATCATTCACGATATCTGATGGTTGGGATTGAGGAGAAAATGGCGTGAGATCGTCATCAGTAAAAACTATTGTGACAAATGCAAAATTTGAAGTAGAGAAATTTGACGGTATCACTAATTTTGGTATGTGGCAATGTGAGATCCTGAATGTCTTATGTCAGAAGAGCTAGATATAGCCCTTGAAGAAAAATCTAACAAGATGGATGACAAGGAGTGGGCCAAGATCAATAGACAGGCGTGTGGTACAATCTGCCTATGTTTGGCCAAAGAGCAGAAGTACTCTGTCATGAGGGAGACATCGTGAGGAAATTATGGGATACCTTTGGAAGAAAAGTTTCTAATGAAAAGTCTTGAAAATAGGCTTTATATGAAAAAGAAACTTTATCGATTCATGTATGCACCCGGTATGTCGATGAATGACCATGTGAACTCATTCAATAAAATTTTTGCAGACTTATTAAATTTGGATGAGAAATTTGAAGATGAAGACAAGACATTATTGTTGTTGAATTCCCTTCATGATGAATATGATCATCTTACCATCACATTGCTTCATGGGAAGGACACAATCACATTTGATGCAGTCTGTAGTGCGTTGTATAGATTTGAGACTCGAAAGAAAGATAAAAGAGATCACAGAGATACAAATGCAGAAATCTTAACAGTAAGAGGTCGTTCATACAGCAGCAAATCTGGTATAAGGGGAAGTCCAAAGGGAGACCTGCCAAAGATGAATGTGCTTTTTGCCGTGAAAAAAGGTATTGAAAAAAGAATTGTCCTAAGTTACAAAAGGGTAAGGTTATTTTTAATGCATGTGTAGCGGAGCATGATGAGGAGTCAGACTTTAGCTTGGTTGACATGGCAATGGCATGTCAAACGGATGGGTAGATTTTGGATTTAGGATGTACTTACCATATGTGTCCTAATAAGGACTGATTTTCTAGTCTTAAAGAGCTAGAAGGTAGAATTGTTCTTATGGGCAATGATAGTGCTTGTAAGACAATTGGAGTAGGTACAGTCCAATTGAAGAATCACGACGGTTCAATCCAAGTCTTAACAGATGTCCGCTATGTACCTAGCCTGAAGAAAAATCTTATCTCATTAGGGGTCTTAGAATCTAAAGGGCTCACAATCACTTTGAGAGATAGATTACTAAAAGTAGTAGCTGGACAATTGACAGTGATGAAAGGTATAATAAGAAATAACTTGTACTTTTTAAATGGAAGTACAATTATTGGATTAACATCAACAGTTTCTACAAAAGATGTAGATTCAGAGGCTACCAGATTATGGCATATGCGATTGGGACATGCTTGTGAAAAAGCTTTGTAGACATTGGCGAAGCAAGGCTTGTTGAAAGGTGCAAATTCTTGCAAAATAGAATTCTGTGAACATTGTGTTCATGCATTATTTTGTTACTTTTGTTGATGATTATTCAAGAAAAGTATGGGTGTATCTAATGAAAAGAAAAAATAAAGTTTTGGATGCATTTCTGAAATGGAAAAAGATGGTGGAGACTCAGACTGGTCGAAAGGTCAAACGACTTCGATCAGATAATGGCACTAAGTACAAAAATGATCCATTTTTACAAGTATGTCAAGATGAAGGCATTGTGCGACACTTCACTATTCGGGATACACCACAACAGAATGGGGTGGAAGAACGCATGAATCGAACTATACTGGAGAAAGTTCGATGTATGTTGTCCAATGCTGGATTGAGCAAGGAATTTTGGGTTGAGGCAGTTACATATGCGTGCTATCTAATTAACCGTTTGCCATCAACTGCAATAAATGGAAAAACTTCTATGGAGATGTGCACTGGTAAATCTGCTACTGATTATGATTATTTACATGTATTTGGTTCCACTGAATATTATCATGTAAAAGAATCTAAGTTAGACCCAAGAGCAAAAAAAGCATTATTCTTGGGTATAACTGATGGAGTTAAAGGATACCGTCTCTGGTGTTCTGATACAAGGAAGATTGTTTTCAGTAGAGATGTGACTTTTGATGAATCAACAATGTTAAAGTACAAGGATTCACAAAAGAATGACAAAACTAGTATTACTTTGTAGCAGGTGGAGCTTGAAAAGGTTAACAATGATCCAGTTAATATTGAAGGGACAAATGATGAAGAGGTTCCTACCCAAGAACCTCTACAGCAACAAGATTCAATTGCATATAGGAGGCTAAGAAGAAAGATTCGTAAGCCTGCTCGCTTTGATGGTATAGTGGCCTATGCATTTCCAATTGCAGATGATGATATTCTTTCTACTTACACAGAAGCAATAAGTAACCTTGATGGTGTAAAGTGGAAGCAAGCAATGAATGAAGAAATGCAGTCTCTTCATAAAAATAGGACCTAGGAGTTGGTGACACTACCCAAGGGAAAGAAGGCAATTGGATGCAAATGAGTATATGCAAAGAAGGAAGGATTTCCTGATAAAAATGAAATTCGATATAATGCTAGATTGGTAGTAAAGGGTTACGCTCAGAAAGAAGGAATAGACTACAATGAAGTGTTTTCTCCAGTTGTGAAGCATTCGTCTATTCGGATTTTGCTAGCTTTGGTTGCACAATATGATCTTAAACTAGTTCAGCTTGATATGAAGATCGCGTTTTTACACGGTGATTTAGAAGAGAAAATCTATATGACTCAGCCAGATGGATTCAAGGTTGCTGGAAAAGAAAATTGGGTTTGCAGACTGACAAAGTCGCTTTATGGATTAAAGCAATCTCCGAGGCAGTGGTACAAGTGACTTGATCAGTTCATGAAAGGGCAAAGGTACACAAGAAGTAAATTTGATCATTGAGTGTATTTTCAGAAGTTACAAGAAGGAACTTTCATATATTTAGCTCTTATATGTTGATGATATGCTAATAGCATCTAAGAGCAAAGTTGAGATTGAAAGATTGAAGACTCAACTCAATCTCGAGTTTGAGATGAAAGATCTAGGAGAAGTTAAAAAGATTCTCGACATGGAAATATGGAGAGATAGAGCTCATGATAGAGTTAGCTTGTCTCAGAAGCAGTATTTGAAGAAGGTACTACAGCAGTTTGGCATCGAGCAGACAAAACTTGTAAGTTCCCCGTTGGCTTCTCATTTCAAGCTTTCTGCACAATTATCTCCCTCGACGAATACGGAATGAGAATACATGTTGTAAGTTTCGTATTCTAATGCAGTGGGTAGCTTGATGTATGCAATGGTGTGTACAAGACTCGATATTTCACAGGCAGTTAGTATAGTGAGCAGGTATATGCATAATCCTGGAAAAGGACATTGGCAAGGTGTGAAATGGATTCTACGGTATATTTAGAAGACCGTGGATGTTGGATTACTGTTCAAGCAAGATAATACACTTGGTAAAGGTGTTATTAGATGCGTTGATTACGACTATGCGGTGATTTGGACAAGCGAAGATCAACCACCGTTATGTGTTTACACTTGCGGAGGACTAATAAGTTGAAGTCTACATTACGGTCTACAATTGCGTTGTCAACCACGTAAGTCGAGTACCGGTCATAATGAGAGGTCGTAAAGGAGGCTATTTGGTTACAAGGTATGGCTAAAACCTTGGGGTTGGTTCAGAGCATATTAACTTTGTCTTGTGATAGTCAAAGTGCTATTCATTTAGCAATGAATCAAGTCTATCATGCACGTACAAAGCATATCGACGTACGATTCCATTTTGTGCGGGAAATTATTGAAGAGGGAAAAATTTATCTTTAGAAGATCAAGACTGCAGATAATCCTGCAGATATGATGACCAACGTAGTAACAGCAACCAAGTTTGAACATTGTTTGAACTTGATCAATATCTTGCAAGTTTAACAGTTGAAGAAGGCACTATCAAGTATTGTTGTCAAAGGCAGAAAGAATTGTGTGAAGATAAGATTATCCTAATCAAATCTTCAATGTGGAGATTATTAGAATATACCCATTTCTTGCCCATACCTTTCCTATACCTACCCATACCTTGGAAAGGTCAAAGTTATGGGCACCAAATATTTATTTAGTGTTGGGCATGGAATAATAGCAACTTTTTGTCCCTAATTGTATAGGGACTTTGCAATGTGGCCCTTGAACCTCAACTATAAATAGGCCTAACCATTACTCATTCTAATCATCCCACATTTTCCATTCTCTACTTAAGGCATTGTTCTCTATCCCTATTTGTAAAGTTTCACTTGTATTTTGGAGTGACATATATTTGGTAGTGCAGGGGCGTAGGCAAGATTTGCGAACCTCGTTAACATTCAGTGTTATTTACTATTTATTTTCCATATTTTGTGAGTGTGATTGTAGTGATTTATTGTGCTATTAAATTACGATAAATGGATATTCTGGCTAGGAAAGACTTGGTACTTAAGTGATCCTCGTGATCCACCTCTCTTTCTTGAAAATTGAACTTAGTGTGATTTTTTGTACAATAATTTTACTCTTTTCACACTCACAAAATATGGAAAAATAAATAGTAAAGAACACCAGAATTTTAACGAGGTTCGGCAAATCTTGCCTATGTCCTCGGCACTACCAAATATATTTCACTCCAAAATACAAGTGAAACTTTACAAATAGGGAGAGAGAACAATGCCTTAAGTAGAGAATGAAAAGTGTGGGATGATTAGAATGAGCGATGGTTAGGCCTATTTATAGTTGAGGTTCAAGTCCCTATACAATTAGGGACCAAAAATTGCTATTTTTCCATGCACAACACTAAATAAATATTTGGTGCCCATAACTTTGACCTTTTCAAGGTATGGGTAGGTATGGGCAAGGAATCGTACGTCGATATGCTTTGTACGTGCATGATAGCCTTGCCCTTTTGTAGCTTAGGACAATTCTTTTTCTAATGCCCTTTTTAACGGCAAAAGGCATATTCATCTTTGGCGGGTCTCCCTTTGGACTTTCCCCTTCTATCAGATTTGCTGCTGTGTGAACGACCTCTTACTGTTAAGACTTCTGCATTTGTATCTCTGTGATCTCTTTTATCTTTCTTTCGAGTCTCAGATCTATACAATGCACTACAGACTGCATCAAATGTGATTGTGTCCTTCCCATGAAGCAATGTGGTGGTAAGATGATCATATTCATCAGGAAGGGAATTCAACAACAATAATACATTGTCTTCATCTTTAAATTTCTCATCCAAATTTAGCAAGTCTGCTAAAATTTTATTAAATGAGTTCACATGGTCATTCATCGATATACCGGGTGCATACGTGAATTGATAAAGTTTCTTTTACATATAAAGCCTATTTTCAAGACTTTTCGTTAGAAACTTTTCTTCCAGTGTATCTCATAACTTCGTTGATGTCTCCCTCATGATAGAGTACTTCTGCTCTTTGGCCAAACATAGGCGGATTGTACCACACACCTGTTTATTGATCTTGGCCCACTCCTTATCTTCCATCTTGTCAGGTTTTTCTTTAATGGCTATATCTAGTTCTTACTGACATAAGACATCCAGGATCTCACATTGCCACATACCAAAATTATTGGTACCGTCAAATTTCTCTACTTCAAATTTTGCATGTCACAGTAGTCCTTGCTGATGATGATGCTGCTGTCATTTTTCTCCTCAATCCCAACTACTGTATACGTGAACAGTACTATATACGTAAATAGTACCGTATATGTGAATAGTATTGTATATGTGAATAGTACTATAAATGGTTGTATTCCTCAAGTACGAATCTGGCTCTAATACCAATCATTGCGCGGAAGCGTGTGAAAGAGTAAAATTATTGTACTAAAAAATCACACTAAGTTTAATTTTTAAGAAAGAGGTGGATCACGAGGATCACTTAAGTACCAAGTCTTTCCTAGCCAGAATATCCCATTATCGTAATTTAATAGCACAATAAATCACTACAATCACACTCACAAAATATGGAAATATAAATAGTAAAGAACCCAGAATTTTAACGAGGTTCAGCAAATCTTGCCTACGTCCTCGGGCACTATCAAATATATTCCACTCCAAAATACAAGTGAAACTTTATAAATAGGGAGAGAGAACAATGCCTTAAGTAGAGAATGGCAAATGTGGGATGATTAGAATGAGCAATGGTTAGGCTTATTTATAGTTGAGGTTCAAGGGCCACCTTGCAAAGTCTCTATACAATTAGGGACTAAAAATTGCTATTATTCCATGCCCAACACTAAATAAATATTTGGTGCCCATAACTTTGACCTTTCCAAGGTATGGGTAGGTATGGGCAAGGAATGGGTATATTCTAATAATCTCCACCTTGAAGATTTGATTAGGATAATCTTATCTTCACACAATTCTTTCTGCCTTTGACAATAATACTTGATAGTGCCTTCTTCAACTGTTAAACTTGTAGGAAATTAATCAAGTTCAAACAATGTTCGAACTTGGTTGCTGTTACTACCTTGGGTATCATATCTGCGGGATTATCTGCAGTCTTGATCTTCTGAAGACAAATTTTACCCTCTTTTGCTTCCCCAGAACACAATGTTCACAGAATTCTATTTTGAAAGAATTTGCACCTTTCAACAAGCCTTACTTCGCCAATGTCTGCAAAGCTTTTTCACCAGCATGTACCAATCGCATATGTCATAATCTGGTAGCCTCTGAATCTATATCTTTTGTTAAAACTGTTGATGTTGATCCAATAATTGTACTTCTATTTAAAAAGTACAAGTTATTTCTTCTTGTGCCTTTCATCACCGTCAATTGCCCAGCTACTACTTTTAGTAATCCATCTCTCAAAGTGATTGTGAGCCCTTTAGATTCTAGGGCCCCTAATGAGATGAGATTTTTCTTCAGGCTAGGTACGTAGCGAACATCTGTCAAGATTTGGATTGAGCCATTGTGATTCTTCGATTGGACTGTACCCACTCCCATTGTCTGACAAGCACTATTATTGCCTATAAGAACAATTCTACCTTCTAGCTCTTTAAGACTAGAAAATTAGTCCTTATTAGGACACATGGTAAGTACATCCTGAATCTAAAATCCACTCATCCGTTTGACATGTCATTGCCATGCCAACCAAGCTAAAGTCTGACTCCTCATCATGCTCCGCTACACATGCAATAGAAATAGCCTTGCCCTTTTGTAGCTTAGGGCAATTCTTTTTTCAATACCCTTTTTTACGGCAAAAGGCACATTCATCTTTGGCGGGTCTCCTTTTGGACTTTGCCTTTCTACCAGATTTGTTGCTGTGTGAACGACCTCTTACTGTTAAGACTTCTGCAGTTGTATCTCTGTGATCTCTTTTATCTTTCTTTCGAGTCTCAGATCTATACAACTCATTACAAACTGCATCAAATGTGATCGTGTCCTTCCCATGAAGCAATATGGTGGTAAGATGATCATATTCATCAGGAAAGGAATTCAACAACAATAATGCATTGTCTTCATCTTTAAATTTCTCATCCAAATTTAGCAAGTCTGCTAAAATTTTATTGAATGAGTTCACATGGTCATTCATCGACAAACCGGGTGCATACGTAAATCGATAAAGTTTTTTTTTCATATAAAGCCTATTTTCAAGACTTTTCGTTAGAAACTTTTCTTCCAGTGTATTCCATAACTTCTTCGCTGATGTCTCCCTCATGACAGACTACTTCTGCTCTTTGGCCAAACATTATCGGATTGTCCCACACGCCTGTCTATTGACTTTGGCCCACTCTTTATCATCCATCTTGTCAGATTTTTCTTCAAGGGCTATATCTAACTCTTGCTGACATAAGACATCCAGGATCTCACATTGCCACATGCCAAAATTATTGGTACCGTTAAATTTCTCTACTTTAAATTTTGCATTTGTCACAGTAGTCCTTGCTGATTACGATGCTGCTGCCATTTTTCTCCTCAATCCCAACTTCTGTATACGTAAACAGTACTATATACGTGAACAGTACTGTATACGTAAATAGTGTCGTAAACGTGAATAGTGTCATATACATGAATAGTACCATAAATGGTCGTATTCTCTAAGTACGAATCTGGCTCTGATGCCAATTGTTGCGCGGAAGCGTGTGAAAGAATAAAATTATTGTACTAAAAAATCACACTAAGTTCAATTCTCAAGAAAGAGAGGTGGATCACGAGGATCACTTAAGTACCAAGTCTTTCCTAGCCAGAATATCCCTTTATCGTAATTTAATAACTATAAATCACTACAATCACACTCACAAAATATGAAAAATAAATAGTAAAGAACACTAGAATTTTAACGAGGTTCGGCAAATCTTGCCTACGTCCTCGGGCACTACCAAATATATTTAACTCCAAAATACAAGTGAAACTTTACAAATAGGGAGAGAGAACAATGCCTTACGTAGAGAATGAAAAATGTGGGATGATTAGAATGAGCAATGGTTAAGCCTATTTATAGTTGAGGTTCAAGGGCCACATTGCAAAGTCCCTATACAATTAGGGACTAAAAATTGCTATTATTTCATGCCCAACACTAAATAAATATTTGGTGCCCATAACTTTGACCTTTCCAAGGTATAGGTAGGTATGGGAAAGGTATGGGCAAGGTATGGGTAAGGAATGGGTATATTCTAATAATCTCTACCTTGAAGATTTGATTAGGATAATCTTATCTTCACACAATTCTTTCTGCCTTTGACAACAATACTTGATAGTGCATTCTTCAACTGTTAAACTTGCAGGATATTGATCAAGTTCAAACAATGTTCGAACTTAGTTACTGTTACTACCTTGGTCATCATATCTGCGGGATTATCTGCAGTCTTGATCTTCTGAAGACAAATTTTCCCCTCTTCAATAATTTCCGCACAAAATGGAATAAATGCGTCGATATGCTTTGTGCGTACATGATAGACTTGATTCATTGCTAAATGAATAGCACTTTGACTATCACAATACACGTTAATATGCTCTGAACCAACCCTAAGGTTTTAGCCATAACTTGTAACCAAATAGCCTCCTTTCTGACCTCATTACTGACCATGTACTCGGCTTCGTGGTTGACAACGCAATCGTAGATCGTAATGTAGACTTCCAACTTATTGGTCCTCCAGCAAGTGTAAACACATAACCAGGTGGTTGATCTTCGCTTGTCCAAATCACCGGCATAGTCAGAATCAACGTATCCAATAACACTTTTACCAAGTGTATTATCCTACTTGAACAGTAATTCAACATCCACGGTCTTATGAATATACCGTAGAATCCATTTCACAGTTTGTCAATGTCCTTTTCCAGGATTATGCATATACCTGCTCACTATACTAACTGCCTGTGAAATGTCGGGTCTTGTACACACCATTGCATACATCAAGCTACCCATCGCATTAGAATCTGAAACTTGCAACATGTATTCTCGTTCCGTATTCGTCAAAGGAGATAGCTGTGCAGAAAACTTGAAATGAGAAGCCAACGGGGTACTTACAGGTTTTGTTTTCTCGTTGATGCCAAACTGCTGTAGTACCTTCTTCAAATACTGCTTCTGAGACAAGCTAACTCTATCGTGAGCTCTATCTCTCTATATTTTCATGTTGAGAATCTTTTTAGCTTTTCCTAGATCTTTCATCTCAAACTCGAGATTGAGTTGAGTCTTCAATCTTTCAATCTCAACTTTGCTCTTAGATGCTATTAGCATATCATCAACATATAAGAGTAAGTATATGAAAGTTCTTTCTTGTAGCTTCTGAAAATACATGCAATGATCAAATTTACTTCTTGTGTACCTTTGCCCTTTCATGAACTGATCAAATCGCTTGTACCACTGCCTCAGAGATTGCTTTAATCCATAAAGCGACTTTGTCAGTCTGCAAACCCAATTTTCTTTTTCAGCAACCTTGAATCCATCTGGCTGAGTCATATAGATTTCCTCTTCCAAATCACCGTGTAAAAACGCGGTCTTCACATCAAGCTGAACTAGTTCAAGATCATATTGCGCAACTAAGGCTAGCAAAATTCGAATAGACGAATGCCTCACAACTGGAGAAAACACTTCATTGTAGTCTATTCCTTCTTTCTGAGCGTAACCCTTTGCTACCAATCTAGCCTTGTATCGAATTTCATTTTTATCAAGAAATCCTTCCTTCTTTGCATATACCCAATTGCCTTCTTTCCCTTAGGTAGTGTCACCAACTCTCAGGTCCTATTTTTATGAAGAGACTGCATTTCTTCATTCATTGCTTACTTCCAATTTACACTATCAGGGTTACTTATTGCTTCTGTGTAAGTAGAAGGAACATCATCATCTGCAATTTGAAGTGCATAGGCCACTATATCATCAAAGCGAGCAGGCTTATGAATCTCTCTTCTTGGCCTCCTATATGCAATTGAATCTTATTGCTGTAGAGGTTCTTGGGTAGGAACCTCTTCATCATTTGTCCCTTCAATATTAGTCGGATCATCGTTAACCTTTTCAAGTTCCACTGCCGCAAAATCTTCTTTGGTTTTGTCATTCTTTTGTGAATCCTTATACTTTAACATGGTTGATTCATCAAAAGTCACATCTCTACTGAAAACAATCTTCCTTGTATCAGAACACCAGAGACGGTATCCTTTAACTCCATCAGTTATACCCAAGAATAATGCTTTCTTTGCTCTTGGGTCTAACTTAGATTCTTTTACATGATAATATGCAGTGGAACCAAATACATGTAAATAATTATAATCAGTAGCAGATTTACCAGTGCACATCTCCATAGGAGTTTTTCCATTTATTGCAGCTGATGGCAAACGGTTAATTAGATGGCACGCATATGTAACTGCCTCAGCCCAAAATTCTTTGCCCAATCCAGCATTAGACAACATACATCGAACTTTCTCCAGTATAGTTTGATTCATGCGTTCTGCCACCCCATTCTGTTGTGGTGTATCCCGAACAGTGAAGTGTCGCACAATGCCCTCATCTTGACATACTTGTAGAAATGGATCATTTTTGTACTCAGTGTCATTATTTGGTCGAAGTCGTTTGACCTTTCGACTAGTCTGAGTCTCCACTATCTTTTTCCATTTCAGAAATGCATCCAAAACTTCATTTTTTCTTTTCATTAGATACACCCATACTTTTCTTGAATAATCATCAACAAAAGTAACAAAATAGTGCATACCTCCCAAAGAAGCCATTTTGGTAGGTCCCCACACATCACTGTGAACGTAGTCTAGAATTCCTTTCGTATTGTGAATTGCTGGACCAAATTTTACCCTCTTCTGCTTGCCCAAAACACAATGTTCACAGGATTCCATTTTGCAAAAATTTGCACCTTTCAACAAGCCTTGCTTCGCCAATGTCTGTAAAGCTTTTTCACCAGTATGTCCCAATCGCATATGCCATAATCTGGTAGCCTCTGAATCTACATCATTTGTAGAAACTGTTGATGTTGATCCAATAACTGTACTTCCATTTAAAAAGTACAAGTTATTTCTTCTTGTGCCTTTCATCACCGTCAATTGCCCAGCTACTACTTTTAGTAATCCATCTCTTAAAGTGATTATGAGCCCTTTAGATTTTAGGGCCCTTAATGAGATAAGATTTTTCTTCAGGCTAGGTACATAGCGAACATCTATCAAGACTTGGATTAAGCCGTCGTGATTCTTCAAATGGACTGTACCCACTCCCATTGTCTTACAAGCACTATCATTGTCCATAAGAACAATTCCACCTTCTAACTCTTTAAGACTAGAAAACCAGTCCTTATTAGGACACATATGGTAAGTACATCCTGAATCCAAAATCCACTCATCCGTTTGACATGCCATTGCCATGCCAACCAAGCTAAAGTCTGACTCCTCATCATGCTCCGCTACACATGCATTAGAAATAGCCTTACCCTTTTGTAGCTTAGGACAATTTTTTTTTCAATGCCCTTTTTTACGGTAAAAGGCATATTCATCTTTGGCGGGTCTCCCTTTGGACTTTCCCTTCTACCAGTTCTTGTTTGTGTGAGCGACCTCTTCTTGTTAAGACTTCGCAGTTGTATCTCTGTGATCTCTTTTATCTTTCTTTCGAGTCTCGAGATCTATACAACGCACTCTGATTGCATCAAATGTGATCGTGTCCTTCCCATGAAGCAATGTGGTGGTAAGATGATCATATTCATCAGGAAGGGAATTCAACAACAATAATGCATTGTCTTCATCTTCAAATTTCTCATCCAAATTTAGCAAGTCAGCTAAAATTTTATTGAATGAGTTCACATGGTCATTCATCGACATACCGGGTGCATACGTGAATTGATAAAGTTTCTTTTTCATATAAAGCCTATTTTCAAGACTTTTCGTTAGAAACTTTTCTTCCAGTGTATCCCATAACTTATTCGCTGATGTCTCCCTCATGACAGAGTACTTCTGCTCTTTGGCCAAACATAGGCGGATTGTACCACACGCCTGTCTATTGATCTTGGCCCATTCCTTGTCATACATCTTGTCAGGTTTTTCTTCAAGGGCTATATCTAGCTCTTCCTGACATAAGACATCCAGGATCTCACAGTGCCACATACCAAAATTATTGGTACCGTCAAATTTCTCTACTTCAAATTTTGCATTTGTCATAGTAGTCCTTGCTAATGACGATGCTGCTGCCATTTTTCTCCTCAATCCCAACTCATCGTATCGTGAGCAGATCAGATATCGTAAATAGTATCGTATACATAAATAGTATTGTATACGTAAATAGTGCCGTAAATGGTCGTATTCCCCAAGTACGAATCTGGCTCTGATACCAATTGTTGCGCGGAAGCGTCTGAAAGAGTAAAATTATTGTATTAAAAAATCTCACTAAGTTCAATTCTCAGGAAAGAAAGGTGGATCACGAGGATCACTTAAGTACCAAGTCTTTCCTAGCCAGAATATCCCTTTTATCGTAATTTAATAGCATAATAAATCACTACAATCACACTCACAAAATATGAAAAATAAATAGTAAAGAACACTAGAATTTTAACGAGGTTCGGCAAATCTTGCCTACGTCCTCAGGCACTACCAAATATATTTCACTCCAAAATACAAGTGAAACTTTACAAATAGGGAGAGAGAACAATGCCTTAAATAGAGAATGGAAAATGTGGGATGATTAGAATGAGCAATGGTTAGGCCTATTTATATTTGAGGTTCAAGGGCCACCTTGCAAAGTCTCTATACAATTAGGGGCCAAAAATTGCTATTATTCCATGCCCAACACTAAATAAATATTTGGTGCCCATAACTTTGACCTTTTCAAGGTATGGGTAGGTATGGGCAAGGTATGGGCAAGGAATGGGTATATTCTAATAATCTCCACCTTGAAGATTTGATTAGGATAATCTTATCTTCACACAATTCTTTCTCTTGCAACATGTTTAAGGTCTTACCCCATCAAGTAAAAAATGATGTATAATAATAAGTTGAACAATTGGTAGGGTTTTGGCTTATATTCCTTTTTAATCTTAGTTGTCTCTACCAAATATTCAAGAAATTACATCAGCAATGACCTCGTATCTATAACTAATTGATCAGTTCCTTCTTTCTCAAGGTAATGAAGGTCTCGGGTTAAAATTGCAAAATACCATAAAAGACCAGAATGCTGCCTTCCCTTATGGTTGAATGATGTGAAATTGATCAAGATTATGAGTTTGGGCATGTATTTATCGTCAATTTATTTTATCTTCTATCATTGAATGCTAAGCAAATTAATTAATATCAAAAGAAAGTGAAATGTCCTTGAAAATTAACAACAAACACCATCTAAATTGAGATATCTCTTGAAGTACTTGTATTTAAAATTTATGTCTCACATATTTGGGCCTGAGGTATAATTCTTATACATACCTCGTTAAAATGGGTTTCAATCACAACCTCACCTATGGGTGACATCTTGCTATCTTTGGCCCTCGTCAATATATGCCTATTTAACACATAGAGTGCCTCCAATTCACCTTGTAAAAGATAAATATTGAGCCTCATCATCATATAAAAAACACATCGAACTTCATCAAGTTGACACAGTTCAATCACATATGGATTGCTAAATCCATCATTTTCATCATCGCCTTCTTAAAGAGTTGATTATGACAAGTATCAAAGTTTAAGTGCAGTCAACCTTGTTTATAAATATCTTCTTATAATCTTAAGAAAGCTCTTTTTCTTTCAACCTTTTCTTATGCACTTATCTATCCCATTTAACCTCCACCTCAAGTAGCTCTTTGCACACTTCATCTCCCTTCTTTTTTTGTCATTTTATCTTCAACAATATGATTTTTTTTTAGAAAAAAATTCAAAATACTTATGTGAAAACTTAAAATTTTAATATATGTAAGATCATTTAACCAACTACAATGAAAGCTCATACATCTCATAAGAGTCCAATTATACTTAGCCTAAAATATGTGTTCTTAGAAGCTCCCACTGCTCCCACTGTGACATTAATGCATATGTAAGTTGTTGAGGGAGAATCGATTCTCTTATTGGGAGAAATCTTTTAAGTGTTGTTTTTTGAGTAGCCAACTCGGATTTCAAATACTTGGTATTATTCTCAGGATGTTTGTCCTCAATTTTACTCCCAAAAATTTTTCTTCTGATTCTGAAAAAAACTCAAGCAGGTTCATGGAGTTTTTTAAGGTCTTTTAAAGAATATTTTTTATCATTTCGATTTTAGTGGGGTTTGAACCCAAGCCCTTAAAAGGTTTTAAAGGGCAATGGATGGTGGTGAAATTGTGGCTTGAAAGAAGTCCTTAATCCCCTCTTCCACCACCTTCATTTTCTCGTAGATTTCATCTACTGCTTTTGCTTGAACTTCTCCATCACATGTGACTATTCTAGTCATGGTCTCAAATAACTGCATCTCCATAGTATTTTTTGTTAAGTCCCCCAATCAGTGGAGATAAGAAAGACTAATTACAAATTTGATTTACCTCTTGTTAAATGACATTTGCCTAGAAGCGGGCTTTAGCTCTGTGAAATGGAGGGTGAGGCAAAAGCTGAGGAGGCTTCTTCTAGGTTTCATCAATGTATTGTAAGATGATAAGGGAGTCGATAATAGGTGTTTGATTGTAAATAGGATTGTAGTTGAGAGAGATTGGCTTTTATTACTTGTATCTTCTTCTATGTATTCGTAGGGTATGCCTTTGATTCTAAGGGCCATTTTCACCCTCTTTGAATATGGATTAACCTCTACCCCATGCAACTTCACCTTGTTTACCTCTTCCATCTCCCACTATATATCCCTTCTATTTCTATCAGATTAATTGATGCTTTTACAACTTATAAGTAGATTTTATGATGGCTTTTATCAGATTGATGACTTTTCATTTTAAAATTTTGAATATTCGAGGTCAGTAAGAGGGATCCATCTGTCCAACATCTTCATTATATTAAGATTTTGTAAATTTCAAATGACTTTCTAATAATAAATTTTATTAGTGATAATTACCTTTTGCCAAATGTAATTTTAGTTACAATTAAAGATGCATAGGTATGGTCGTGTAATCTGTCATATTTTGTTGATATATGCATTTACTTGGAAGATTTTAAATGGAAAGTACAGTGTTTCAAAAGAAAAGTTTTAGCGGAGAGAAATCTAGTAATGATGTTATAACTTAGTGATTCATTTTTTTACGATGGATTGACAATGAATTACTCTTTAAGCGTAAAGTCTCGTCGACGTAATAAACTTTTGAGCTGCATAATCAAAATTTTATACTCATATCTTATTTTCACTTTGTTAATCAATAACCTAGTTGCAAGATAAAATCAACAAACTTTTAGAATTTTATTTAAATATAAATATAAATATATATATTTTTAAATAATTATTTTAATATGCAATCATCGAATTGGTTTTTAACCCTTTTCAATACTTAGTGAATTTGTTTTCTAGCAAATAAGTAATGTTTTCGTTAAGTTTCTATTTAGAGAACTTAGTTAATAAAGTAAGCAAATTTGAGTATTTTTTTTACCTTTTAGGCTGATTCGAGCCTAAGGAAAGACTAACTTGCTAGTTGAGAGTGCAGGACCCTAGTTTAAGCCAGGGAGTCAGTGGATTGCTCCCTATGTTGCAACATGCAATCCCTATGTTGCAACACACCATTCAGAAAGCCTAAGAAGTATATTGTCGACCATGTTGCGACACAGCCCTCAATGCATCACAAATAAGTACATTGCCTTCGGTGTCGCAACATAGATGCGACGAGGCCAGTTAAAATGTCAAGGGTGTTTTTGTCTGCATAGCTCGAGTTAGCCATGTTTAGCCATCTGTATTAGGTCTAAATGAGTCATCTAACACGACTTCTATAAATTGGAATGCTCAAAACTTAATTGGAAACTTCTTCCATTTTGTTTTAGTTTTAATTCTTAAAAATTAGGTTTTGATTTTGTAATAACTTAGTTTCAATTCTCAATTTAGTTCATCAATTGTTCATGTTTTTATTTTAAGATTATGAGTTAATCAACGCTATTACAAATCTTCAAGTTTCTACACTTCAATTATATTCCAAATCGATTTATTTCTTCCCTCTTTTGTCTTTTAATCTTGCATCGATGTTTGAATTCAATCTAGGGATTTCTGCAATTTGATTCATGAGTAATCAAGATCTAAGGGAGATTAATGATCGAATGTGGGAATAGTTAACAACTGCTTTTCGGTTACTTGTAATTGGTTCGGGTTGAGGGAGCATAAACCTTAGGGTTGACAACCTTAGAAAGTTATTTAGATCGATGAGGTCGAGATAATAGTCTATTGAGCATCACTTCCCTGTTCTGGTCTGAACTATAAGGTTGAGAGATAAGTAGTTCTTATAAACTAGTTAGGTTAGAGGCCAAGAAGTAATAACTAAGTTAACTACTAGTTGATCGATAGAACCCTGGATCAAGAGTTAGCTATGAACACTAAAGCAAGTTAGTCTTCTATTTATTCTATCAAGAGATTTATAATAATTTTTATTTTTGTTATTTAGTACTTTTTGCGTCTTTTATTCTTATTTAACTTTTCTACATGAATAATCATGCAATGGTTTCAAATAGGTATTGTTTAGACTTATTGATATAGAAATTAATATTGATCTAATCAAGTCTCTTTTGGGTAAAATCTTCAGAATACTTCCTTGTTTCGTTGTAACAATCTATATTAAAACCTGACCCGTATACTTGCGAACACCGCCTAATTCCACATATTTTGTAGCAGTATTCTCACTCTCTGCGTTTGCACGTCTGGAAGCGATCATATACCTGACTTAAAGTACTAATACCCTTGTCAAGGTATCGATATCGTTTTTAAGTTCGATGTTTTAAAAATTCCAAAAAATCACTAATGTACCAATAAACTTGTCTAAGGTATCGATTCCTCTGAGCCAAATTGGCAAATACTTGCATTTTAGTACCTATTACATGTCAACTTAACAACCAATTCAAATGGTGCTTAAATGAATACCAAAACTTGCATAAAACCAAACAAAACTCATACCAAAACATTCATTTAACCATTTCTAAAATCAATCAATCCAATATGCCACAATTGCCACCAATTCACTTCAAATCTATTTGTACCATTCCAAGTTAAACAACCATATATGTAACCAAAGTATACTGTCATCTCATCAAACCAATTCACATAAAAAATGGCCATTCAAGATGCCAAAACATATTACCAAACAAACACTAATACATATAGGCAATAACTTTATCAAAGATCAACCATTAACCATGATTCAAATCGAGCTATCATTTCCAAATAAAATCATATTTATAACACCTATGTACATGCCACATAATCGAGTTTAAAACGACCAAAAGACTGCCGAATAATAACAGGATAGTCTGAGCCTTAAGGCGATCCAATCGACACATTCCGCAAACCAACAATCTACAAGGAAAAGGGAAGCAACGGGTAAGCATTTTGAATGCTTAGTAAGTCCATATAAAATTTACTTAACTTACCTTGACATTGCAATAATTTAAACAATTGAAACACATTGGTACGAACATGACATCTTTTACAACCTTACAGTTTCATATACATTTCAAAAAATATATCAAATGGGTTAGTTCAAAAACATATCATGAACTTATAAAACAATCATATAGATACATTTAATAATTCAATATAACATCATGTGTCATACAATTCATATTCAATTTGACACATACGTAATTCGATTCATGTTCAAATCATTTCAACAATTTCATTCTTCATTAGGTTACTGTTTCCATTTCTGTTTTTCACCCGAAAAACTAAAGTAAATTGAACTCAGATACACGGGACTAATTTGCTCTCATGAGCTGACATAATCAGGCTGTTAAGACTAACTTCAGACTAAGGTTGCTCAATCGAGCTAGTTCGATGCTACTAATACTAGCTTCAGAGAATCAACAACAAATGTTGGGTCTCAAGCCATCGTATTAATCCCTGATCGAACACCCATTTTCGTTTTTCGTTTAAACCATTTCCTTTTTTGTTTAAACCCTAATGGCATGCCATTCATATCCTAATTGTTTACTAAGTTCACACGCATACTGTTATCGTTTCCACATCATTTCAAACCTTGTAACATCATCATATACATACCATTCAGTCATATAAACATTTCACATAAATTTCATACATTGTATTCACTTGTAATACTTTATTTCTCAAATTTTATGACTTAGCCCTTTAGATGTCAAAATCACCAAAATTACAATTTACTTAAATAATAGACATTATAATATAATTTAAACATAACATAAAAATAACATAGTAAGTTCTATATGAACTTACATGAAAAAAACAACAGATGAAACATCGAGGACTAATCTGTAATTTTGTCTTTTCCTTGATTTTCCTCTGGTTGGTTTTATTCTTGATCTATACGATAATTTATTTCAATTTATAAATACCAGTTACCTTATAACATCCTATTATATGCTTATGACATTTCAATTTCACTTTATGAATGTTCCCTAAAGTTTCATATTTTGTTCAATTTAGTCCCCAAAATCGAAATCACCATAACATTCAAATTTGACCCTTGATTTTGAAACTGATCTCAATTCCATCATTCTACAGCCCTTTGTTATCTATATTTACATAAATTTTGACATCAATTTTGCAATTTATGCACTTTAGTCTTTATGTTCAAAAATTAACAATTAAACTTTACCCACTAGTCATTTTTCATATCTAAGCTTAAAATCTGACAAATTAACACTAAATTCATCAAGTACTCATAAATGGAGACCTTTGAAAGCTTTAATAATTTTATAAATTGATACACAGACTAACTAAATCGAGCTCTGAAGACCTCAAAAATATAAAAATCACAAGAAAAAGACTTGAAATGTTTATGCTCAAAACCCTATAATTTTTCTATGGTTTTGATGAAACGAGGAAGAATAAATGGTTTTTTTTATTATTTTATTTCCTTTTACACTAAATTAAATTGATATATCTTAATTAATTAAGTTAAACTTTATTTATCTTAATGATGATTAACAATTTTAATGGATAAAAGTTGGCATTCACCACTGTTTGGTGGTTTAGGAAAGGTCCAATTGTTCAGTTGATCCTTCAATTAATTAAAATATTATAGTGATTAACTTTTATTGCTGTTACAATTTAGTCTTTATACTATTTAATATTTATGGACTCAAACATCGAAAATGAGGTTTGAAAATTTCGTTTCCAACACTATTGAAAAATTGGTTGTTACACTTTCCTTCTAACAACATATTTGGATTAAGAAAAAAAAAAGGAAAGGTAATTAAAGTGAGGGAAAGGTGATTTTTGTTTCTTTGTTTGAATAAGTTATTTTTATAAAGGGTGAAAAAGTGAAAAGAATAGAGGAAAGTAAAGGGAATTGAGTATCTTTTACTTTTCTTAACTTTATTCCATTTTTAATACATCAATTTGGGGAAGATGAGAGAAAAGAAAATTTAAGTACCTTTACAATATTTAAAAATTTATTTTTAAATTTTATTTTAACAAAATTATTAGTTTTTTCTTTAAATTATTCATTATAAATTCGATCATATTAATTTTTTTAATACAATATCTAGTATTATTCATTACCTCAACTTATAAATAATTCTTTTTAACACAATTTATTAGAAATATCATTGATTGAATTGAACCGCTTAATTTTAAAAATTATTTCAGTTTATCCATCTCATCCAAAATAGCGATTTTACTATTAAAATATTTTTATTATTTAAATTGAATTCAGGGGATCCCCATTGAAACCCAGCAACCTCAATAGGAATTAAAATAATATTTATGTGAAGAATGAGATTCTAACTCATGCCTTCTCGGACCAGTACCTGAAACTGGCGCATTACACCAATTCGGCGATATTGACATTTAATGAGCCAATTATTACGTTATATTATATATAACGTAAAATTATAGTTTTGCTGCTAGTAAGCAATGTAATCTCACAAGATCAAACAACCTCCCTAGGTTCATACTCAGAAATGCGTTCTGTTTTGAATAAACAATTTCATACTCATATCTCTTACTCTTCTTGTAAATGTATCTCAACTCTCGCGGCCATTGAAGCCCCATCTATATACAGCGTAGAAAATGATGAAACAAGTCCAACTTTTTCTAGTACTTCTAACTTTGTCATTGATTACAGAAGATCGAGAAACTATACAATTAAAAGCACGAAAATTTTACATGCCCATTTACTCAAAACGTCAAAACTTCAAACCGATATCTTTGTTGCAAATAATTTGCTTGATAGGTACTGCAAATGGGGTTCAATGGAAGAAGCTGTCAAGTTGTTTGATAAAATGCCTGAACCAACCGTAACTTCATGGAATACTCTGATTTCTGGCTTTAATTACAAGAAGTTGTTTGAGAGTTCTTGTTTATGGTTTAGCAAAATGTGGATTTCCGGTTTTGAACCTGATGAGATTAGTTATAGAAATGTGCTTGCGGCTTGTGTTG
The DNA here is from genome assembly GCF_025698485.1 of Gossypium arboreum. NCBI lineage: Eukaryota > Viridiplantae > Streptophyta > Magnoliopsida > Malvales > Malvaceae > Gossypium > Gossypium arboreum. The sequence goes on along the minus strand of NC_069081.1, from coordinate 108,016,375 downwards.
CTATGCAAAGTATTAGTTTTGGCAAGCAGGTTTATTCAGTTACGATGAAAAATGGGCTTAATTCGAATGGGTATGTTCGTACTGGAATGATTGACTTGTTTGCAAAATGTTGTGCCTTTTGGGATGCTTTGAGGGTGTTTTATGACGTTTCAAGTTGTGAGAATGTGGTCTGTTGGAATGGTATTATATCTGTAGCTGTTAGGAACGAAGAAAATTGGATTGCTTTGGATCTTTTTGTTCAAATGGGAAAGCAGTTTTTGATGCCTAACAGTTTTACCTTCTCAAGTGTTTTGACTGCTTGTGCTGCACTCAAAGAGCTTGAGATTGGAAAAGAAGTTCAGGGGTGGATAATTAAATGTGGTGCAGTAGATGTCTTTGTGGGAACTGCCTTGATCGATTTCTATGTCAAGAGTGGAGACATGGATGAAGCTGTGAATGTATTTTCATGGATGCCTACGCGAAATGTTGTTTCTTGGACTGCTATAATTTCTGGATTTGTGCAGAAGGATGATTATATCAATGCGCTCAAGTTTTTTAAAGAAATGAGATATATGAACTTGGAAGTAAACAACTACACTGCTACTGCTGTGATTTCTGCTTGTGCTAAACTAAACATGATTGAAGAGGCAACACAAATCCATTCATGGATTATAAAGAGTGGATTTTGTATGGATTCGGTAATACAAGTTGCTGTGGTAAATATGTACTCAAAAATAGGAGTCATTGGTATGGCTGAAATAGTGTTCAAAGAGATGGAAGGCATAAGGAGTTCCGCAGATACATTAGCTGTGTTGATTTCTTCTTTTGCTCAGAAACAGAGTTCTCAATATGTAATTGAATTGTTAAGGAGAATGTTAAAAGAGGGTGTGAGACCGGATAGGTTTTGTATGTCTAGTGTCTTTAGTGTGATAGAATGTCTAAAACTAGGGAGGCAGATGCACTGTTACACTCTTAAAACTGGGTTGATCTTTGATCTTTCCGTTGAGACTTCTCTTTTCACAATGTACTCCAAATGCGGTAGTTTAGAAGAATCATTAAAAGTATTTCAGAGTATGCCTGTCCACGACAATATTTCATGGGCTTCAATGATTGCTGGGTTTACGGAACATGGCTATGCGGAACGTGCTGTTCAAATGTTCAAAGACATGCAGTCTGAAGACAAACCTGATCAAATGACTCTAAGTGCAACTCTTTCTGCATGCTCTTCTCTTTCTTGTCTGCGTAAAGGCAAAGAAATTCATGGCTATGCAATCCGTGCAGGTCTTGGCAATGAAGCAGTTATTTGTAGCACACTTATAACTGTATACTCAAAATGCAAAGCACTACAATTAGCAAGAAAGGTATTTGACATGCTTGTCCAAAAAGATCTTGTATCATATTCATCCTTGATTTCTGGGTATGCTCAAAGTGGTTTAGTTCAAGAGGCACTGTCGCTTTTTTGTGCAATGATGAACTCTAATTTGGCCATAAACTCTTACACACTTTCATCCATCCTTAGGGCTTGTGCACTTCCAAACAAATCAGGCATTGGGAATCAACTGCATGCACTTGTCATAAAAGTGGGCTTAGATTCAGAAGTTTCTGTTGGAAGTTCACTTGTTATGATGTATTCTGAATGTGGGAGCATTAAAGATTGTGAGACTGCATTCAACGAGATAGATAAACCTGATTTGGTAGGTTGGACAGCTATGATCTCAAGCTACGCTCAGCATGGAAAAGGTTTAGGGGCCCTAAGAATCTATGAGGTCATGAAGAAACAAGGAATCAACCCTGACCCTATAACTTTCGTTAAGGTTTTATCTGCCTGTAGTCATAGTGGGCTGATTGAAGAAGGTCACTACCATCTCAACTCAATGGCCAAAGACTATGGGATTCAACCTAATTGTCGTCACTATGCCTCCATGGTTGATATTCTTGGTCGGTCTGGGAAATTGAAAGAAGCTGAAAAGTTTATAAACAACATGCCTATTGAGCCTGATGCCTTCATTTGGGGAACACTACTGGCTGCATGTAAAGTACATGGAGATGTTGAACTTGGAAGGCTCGCAGCCAAAAAGGTTATTGAGTTAGAACCAAGTGCTGCAGGAGCTTATGTTTCCTTATCTAATATCTGTGCTGACATGGGTGAGTGGGAAGGAGCCCTAGAGATCAGAAGCCTGATGGAGGGAAGCGGGGCGAGGAAGGAACCTGGTTGGAGTTCTATGTGAATTATCTGACTTCAGTATTCATTGTTCTTCAGCTAGTTGCTTGGAAATCTGTACCCAAAGATGCACATCAATTTCTGAAAGGGGGGTAAAATTTGTGAAAATATTCAGGCCCTATAGTGAAATTTGATGTGGCAGATTGCACTTTTTCATCCTGATAATGACATGTTAAAGACGATAGCTCTTGATTCTAACCATCCTTTCTCAAAGGAGCTTGTAAATGTTGGAGCTAACGATGCAATATCTGCAACAGCACATGCTAAGCTGTTGGGAGCAAAACTTATGTCTTCAACTTCAAGGGTAGAAACTCGTTACTATCTAGTTATTTACTTATTTTCTATCTACACTGCATATAGCTATTTGGTCTAAGGAATCAACCGAACACCAAATATTATTAGGATGGTATTTTATATTTTAATTTTTATATAAATTTATAAAACCAATTTAAACCCATAATAATAAATTAAATATATATACTTATCATTTTAATCGAAGTTTATTTATTTATTTATTACATTAATTTTTATAAATATTTTCCTTACATTTTTCATTCACATCATCGGTATACCATAATTTAGCCTGTATATTTTATAATCTTTAATTGAGTTGCTGTCTAGAGTAAATTGAGCACCAACTCAATTAAAAATATTTTATCTTTTTATCTTTTATTTATATAAAATCAATAAAAACCATTAATGAGATTTGGTATAAAACATTGCAATTTTTAATTTTTTTAACTTAACCGTTTAAACAAAGTGGGATATGAAGTTTTAATGAAAATATTTTTAATTTTTTTTCACGAATCTGTTGTAATTTAATTTATATTACATCATTATAATCATCTAAAAGTTAATGATTTTGGTGCAAAACAAAAATTAAATAAAATTCTAAGGCTGGCGCCTACGTCAGAAAAATATATGATTGTATTGTTTTAGTATGTTAACCTCTTCTCTTCCAATTTATTGTTTTAGAAGGGTGTTTGAAAATTCAAATAAAAAATTCATTATTTCAGAATTTACATAAACTGAAATTAATTTTTACTATTAAATTAGGATTTAATTGAAGACTGAATGTTATTTAAACTATTTAGACTTGAATGCAAATGTTACGTAAGAATCTTGGAATGTCGTATTATTGTCAAACCGTATCTATCATGGAGTCTTTTAAGCAAAATGGGAAAGCAATATAAAGACTTAAACAGCACTTCGTGTATGGCTAGTTCTCATTTCAATAAGTTCCAAGGTATTGGTTATTTCCTTTCCATTTATTATTAAAGGGTTTTCTATAGTAAGGGATGCTTGAAGATATTGGCAGAGTAACTTTTAACCTATAAAAACACATAATTGATGATTGCAATGACATTTTACTACGTTTATAATAAAAACATATCTTTATAAATTTGTGATTCAAAACAGTATACAATCCTCTATGAAAATTATGATATTACCCACTCTGAAGCTTTTTTAGCAGCTTTTTATCTCTAACTCCATCATGAAGAAGATCATATGCATAATAAGTTATATGACCCTTTTTCAACAAATCTTCTACAACTATCTTAGGAGCTGCAATTTCCTTCTTATCTGACTCGAAAATGGTGTTCACGATCTCAGGAACAATGTCCTTTTTCACCATAAGGTGGATGAGACCAACTGCATTATTAACCCTATTCTCTACGCAAAGACAGTTTATAACCCGTCCGAATGTTGTTAACGATGGAATGAACCCTTTTGTAACTTTTTCCAGAAGGAAATCATAACCTGAATCAACCCTTCCCGTTTTGCAGAAGCCATCAATCATGACACGATACGTATAACTGTCAGGGGTATAACCATTTTCACCCATTTCATGGAAAAGCTTTTCAGCCATATTGATCTTTAGCTTCTCAGAAAAAGCATTGATCATAATATTGTACGTCGCCGTTGTATGACAAACCGTGTATCTTTGTCCCATTCTTTTAAACAGCTGATATGCTCCATCCAGGTCTCCGTTATCACAAAATCCATGGATCAGCGTGCCAAAACTAACGATATCTGGAGAAAGACCCTTCTTTTCTATTTCCTCGAGCAAGTCCATTGCTTCGTTAACTTTTCGAGCTTTACAGAGGCTCTCAACAAGTATATTGTATGTGATTACATTGGGAATGCACCCTTTCTCCATCATGGTTTTAAAAGTTTCCATGACATCTTCGGACTTCGAAGTTTTACAGAGGCCATTCAGCACAGAGTTATATGTTATCACATCAGGAATAACATCATAGTTCCACATTTGATTTAAAATCTCAACTGCATTTTCCACTTTCAACTGCTTACAGTATCCATCGATCAAAGTATTAAATGTAAAAATATCCGGAAGGTAACCTTTCGCAATAGCATCATTCAGTAAATTGTTAGCATCAGAGACACACCCCATCTTGCATAATCCATTTATAACTATATTGTAAGTCCATATGTTGGGACTGCAACCATTTTCCGACATCTCATTCATCAGCTGCAAGGCTTGCAAAATCAGCCCCTGCAAAGACAACCCTTTGATAAGAGTGTTATACATAATAATATTAGGTTTTAATCCTTTCCCCAAAGCCTCATTAAATACAGCCACAGCACGGTCTGTCTCACCATGCTGGCATAAACCGTTAATTAAGGAACAATAAGTGAATTCATCGGGAATAAAACCCTTGAAAACTGCATCGTTGAGAATCTTATCTGCATTTTGTATTATGCCCAATTTGCAATATCCATCAATGACAGCATTGTAGGTAAAACCATCTGGCTCCAAACCTTCATTCACCATTTTATGCAAAAATATTTCAGCTTCTACAACCTTGGCGCTCTTACACAAGCCACATATTAAGGTATTGTATGTAACAACATCTGGTTTCAGACCTTCCTCAGCCACACCATTCAAAAAACTAACGGCCTCATTTAGTGCACCTTTTCTGCAAAGCCCTTGGATAAAGATATTGACTGTAAACAAATTTGGAGACACTCCCCTCTTCATGACCTTGTTCAGCAGCTTTTCGCTTTCTCGAACATTCCCCTTCTTGCAAAGAATGTGTATAAGTTTATTAAAAGAAGTGATATTTGGAGCAATTCCGAGCTTAAGCATCTCATCAAACAACTCATATGCCTCAATGTGATGGTTCTCTTCAAAAAACCCTCCTACTACAGTACAATAAGCTGCTGCATTTATCTCACATCCTAGCATAGGCATGTTTCTAAGAAGCCTTAAAGCAGCATGAGGCCTCTTTGTCCTACAAAATGACTTTATCCTAATCGTAAAAGTGTACACGTCGGGGACGATCCCTTTATCTCTCATTCTCATATACACCTTGTGCGCTTGATTGAAATATCCATATTCAACCAAAATATTCATGATTGCATTATATGATAAAACTGTTGGCTCGCAATTATAAAAATCCATCCTTTCAAACACAGCGATGGCTTCCTGAACTTTCTGTTTGCGTCCATAATTTCTCATGCACCCGATATAAACTCCTTCAAGCAGACTGCTGTCGACATTCAGTCTCATCTCTAGCAGTACCTTCTCCATAGCCTCAAATTCCCCATGAAACCCAAGCTTGTCAATCATGCACTTATAGGTTAACAAAGTATGCTTGAATCCATCTTCTTTCTTTACTGCATTGAACATTTGAAGCGCTTTGAGCGGATCCCTTTGGTGTTTTACAACTGCAGCTACATGTTTAGGAAGCAAAGCAGGACTCATTCCAAAAAGAGAAATCTAACACAATATAATCATATCCAAACCTATTAAGCCAATTAACATCTGAAGGCGTTCAGCTCTTCTTCTCACATTAAGCTTTGGCTTATCCTAAAACAAGAAAAAAATTACCCAAAAGAAATGACCATTAGTTTGTAATTCGAAAAACCCTAGTCCAAAATTAGATACTCTTTTCAGGAATGAAAAGCTCTACACTTCAATGATTAACAGATATAAAAAGGAATCAAATCCTTCAATGCTAAATCTAAGATAATATGGGAAACAAGTAAAGTAAGCAAATGGGTTAAAAAAATTGTCTTCTTTTCTTCCACTTTCTCAGGAAACAAATAAAAGCAGCAATGCATTAACTACTCGATATTAGCATAGACAATAAATAAATAAATAAAACTGAAACATAGAATTAAAGAAAGAAAGGATACCAGAAAAAAGTTGCAGCATTTGTAATGCCCGAAAGTAGCCAAGAAGAGATTGAACTCCAATTTGAATTGGCGTGGCTGAAGGTTATTCCAAAGGGAGAAAAGGTAGCGGGAGTTTCAGAATTCAACCCAATCAACGGTTCAGATATCGCTATTTGAAGCTTAAATTGGGACCCATCTCGTATACTCAATCGAACGGCAAGCAGGGTAATATAAAGTATCTCCAATTTTCATTCTTTTCAACTGCGCTTTGAAGAGCAGGAGAAAGGGAAAAAAATGGCTATAGTGGAAGGGTGCGTGAAAGTAGAGACGGGTTTGGATTTGGGTTGGGGTTTGGATGGAGAAATCATACCCTCTTATTGTGAGATGGCTCAGCCCCTACACATGCATGTTACCTTTTAATCGAGTATGGTGAGAATTTTCTTCTTTTGCGCGGTGCCTCTTATGAAGGTTTTAATTGATTTACCATTTAAATTTCAAGTCTTTATGTTAGTTGTCTAAGCAGCCATAGCAAGTATCCTAATGTGTGTTAAAGAATATGACAGCAATGGATTGAAAATACTCAAATCACTTAAAATCTAAGTTGAATTAATAATATGTAGATTAGTATTAGAGATCTGTATCTTGCTTATTTTTAATGTAACATATATATAAACGGTCACGTAGACACTATATCATTAAAATTAAAAATATAAATATTTTCATTTACTTGCTATATCATTAAAGTTAATAACCGTAAATAAATATTTTTATTTATTTTAAGGTGATTTTACAATTGTAAAGTGATTATGTCAAAATGTTTTATAGTTTATAATTATAAAATAGGATATTAACAGTGGTGTTGAGATGGCCGAGTTGGTCTAAGGCGCCAGATTAAGGTTCTGGTCCGAAAGGGCGTGGGTTCAAATCCCACTCTCAACAATGTTATGCTATTTTTATGTGTTCTTTTCTGTATAGTGGGTTTCTTTGGGCTTTTCTTTGTGAGCAGTATTTATTGGGGTTTTGTTTTTTTGTTTTTCATGGGGGTTCTTTTTTAAATGCGGTTATGAATTAATCGTACTTACAAACTTCGATTCTATTTTGTTGTTGAATTTCGTTAAAGCTTTGATTTTTCATTTGAATTTATGTTTAAAGTTTCTTCAATGAATAGCATTTTGAGCAGGCCATCTTGTTTAATCAAATCCACTCTTTTCACTAATTTTTTCTTAGATCAAGCTAATGGTTTTACTTCATTATTCTATATGCCCATATGTCAAAGTTTACCAATACTACGATGTAGTATTAAAATTTACTCTAAATTAATTCTAGTTTGTTTTATATTATTTTTACTTAATTTACATATTAATTATATTGTGAATTTCAAATATTACAATGTTGATGTTAATTATACAAATATAAAAGAATTTATTGTATCTTGTTGTGGGGTATGATACCATTTGAGAGAATGATGCTGAAAACAAGCACCATAAATATGTTACAAACTCTTTAATTTGAGACATTTAAGGCTTTTAAATGTGGTTGAGAAGACATTTGTTATTTTTAAAAAAAATACTTTACATATTAACATCACCTTAGTATAAAAAAAAAATTAGGTTGGATCATACTAGCATGTTGCATGTTTCATAAATTCAATCATATGTGGAATTGAAATGATTCATACTTGAAAAAGTACATGAAAGAAGGAGATCTTGATAATTCTAATGATGCAGATTAAAATTTAAATGATAATGAACTCGATCAAGAACAAACAAAGGACGATAGAAAGCATATGTTAAATATTAAAAAGGAATAATCTAACAAATCTACTACGAATAATTAGATAAAATTGCATATAATATTTTTCTTTTTGTTATTCTCATTAGTACTCATATTATCAATTGTTTTTTCTTTAAACTAAATAATACTTATGATGATTTGCTTTTAATTATTGTTACTTAATTAAAATTATTTTTATCATATTAATAATTCTTATAGTAATTAATATTTTAAAAGTATAAATGATGTAAATGTGTAATTATAATTTGTACTATCATGATATAAGGAATTACGTGTAATTAGAACATGCCTAGAGAATTATAATTATTTGTAATTAGAACAAAGTGTACTCTATACTATCCAAACGAACTCTAAATATTATTTAATATTTTAATATAAAAACAGAAATATTTTCAAAATGATATCATTTAAATAATATTTTAGTCCTTAAATTAATGTCTAATTAATTGATGAGTAAACAAAATAATAACGATAACTAGATTTGGAGCCTGTGACTTTTTCTAAACGTAATTTAATAAAATGAAAAGTTTGAGTAAATCTAGTGATCCAAAACAGAAATTACCCTTTTCCTTCGATCGGACAAAAATAATAGTGATATAGGGGACACGTGTCATTTTGTTAGGTGTCCATATCTACAGTAAAAACATGTATCTTGTTTTTAAAAAGCTATCAAGAAATAGTCGTAGAATGAAAAATAGTCGTAGAATGAAAAATGAAACTAGATGTAGTGAGCAAAAAGGTGATGAATTGTCATTCAATGCCCCAAGCAAGTAGGACCTCTTAAGGAGCCAAGTGACCTCCACTTCTTCCTGGATCATAGCCAAACTTCTCTCCTTAAATTAGTTTTGGGATTACCAGTTTCGAAATACTTCAAATTCAATCCATCAAGTTTATCCCAGTTGTTTGAGATGATGGACGGTGAGAAAAGGAAAAACACCAGTCTCGGTGACGTCTCCTTTTCTTCTTACCATACCACCGCAGAAGAGATCTTTGTTCATAACTTTGCAGAACCTGGGAATAGGATTAAGCATCCCCAGGTTGCCATCGGACGACTAGAAAGGAATAAGACCCAAGTTAGTGAAATCAGTGTATTTGGAGCTGAAAATTACTTCAATATGAAACTCGATGATGGTGATGATGATCTGCTGCATCCGGTGGGTCCACGCCGCTGGCCTGGGACACCCACTGCCAGTTCCGAAGCAAGTTGGAGTAGCCAAAGCGTTTTGCTACCAAGTTTCAGGGGGAATCGATCCGTAAACAAACCAAAAAGGGTTGATGGAAGGAGCTTCTTTTTCTCTAATCTTAGCTGCACCGGGTCTTGCTCCGATGGGAAATCTGTTTACGTCAATCAGAATGTTGATCATGGAAGGGTTCATGCAAAACAGGTGAGAAGGAAACTGATGGAAGCCAAAGATAAGTTTGATCAGATGAGTGCCGGTTCTAACAGAGAAGTGTGTTTCCGATCGCCGGTTCTGAAACTCAAAAGACAAATGGATGATCCACGAAATTCCCTCGAAGTATTCGGATCCACTGCGATGAAGAAAGGGGACATAACCAAGAACCTTGAAAGGAAACTGTCCATGTTAACTTGGGATGCCATCCCAAATGCCCCGACCATTTCATCTGTTTCGAGAAGTAGCCAAGCAGGCGATGATGTCGAAAGCGATTGCAGTTCAGATCTCTTTGAGATTGATAACATATGCGGCGATGGTCCAGCCGCGTTGTTCGCAAGGCCAAGGCCAGGGCATGCCTCGGATGGCATGTCTAGCTGCATGACACCACCGTATGCACCGAGCGGGACCAGCGTTGAATGGAGCGTCGTCACCGCCGGTGCAGCGGACTGCTCATTCGTTTCGGATTATGATGTAAAGAAACCAAACGCAGTCGCCACCAAAGTGGCGCAAAGAAGCCGATCAGGCGGGATATTGGGGTGCAAGAGTCACAAAGCAGCCATGGTTGCTGAAACTGCATACACAAGAGACGGAAAAACGAAGAGTCCAAGCAGCATAGTTCCTAAAAAGCTGTTTCCATACTGAGATGGGTAAAGCAATGACGATTAAGGAAGAAGATAGCTGAAATCGTTGCATATGGACATAAATTTTAAGATAGCTGAAATCGTTGCATATGGACATAAATTTTCTTTTAATCATGTAGTTAGTTTGTCAAGAATATTTCACATGTGTTTTGGCTTTTCAAGTACTGATTGTCTCTACAGGAAGTTGAAGTCCATATAGGTTTTGTGTCACTAAAATGCACAACAGCATGGAAACATAAGAGGAGAATGTGAAGGCAAATTGGACCCGAAAAAGAAGGTTAACAGACCTACACTTTGGTCCAATCAGTTTACTTTTTATTCAAGTTGCTTTTTAAGAAGCCATCATCTTTGATCTTTCCCTTCCTTGAAGAGCCTACAACAACAGACCTCATTTGCATTGACATTTTATTCACAACGACATGAAGACACTCAAAAAGTGGGATTATATTTATTTGTTTATTTATGTTGTAAATAAAATCTCTAGTCCCACCTCCCGGTTTTGCCATGTCGTCTTGTCGCTATGTTTGATGAATTACAATTGCAACCCTTCCATTATATGTAGTAGTTGAACCATTTCCTATTAGCTTAAGCTTTCGGTATTGCCTTTGTCACTTAATGTCTTGTTGTTTTCAAACAGTACATTGCTGTTTTAAGCTTTCTTCAGTTTACACAGTGCATTGTTGTTTTCAAGCACTGTTTCTTCACCTGTGTCCAAACATTGAGCTTTCTACTCAGTCTAGTAAGCATGATTGGTTGCTTGGGGTTGGACAATCGAAAACTCTTTACTAGCCAACCAACCTGAAAGGTGGCTAATCCAGCTTTAGTTATGGTTCAAGTATGGTGCAAACTGAATTTGCAAACAATAGGATGAAAATTTGCCAAGCTCCAAAAATTGTGGCATATATCACAATCCCCTTGACCAGAATGGAAGCTGAATGTGTCAATGGTGTCACAAATTTTAATGATGAAAACTAACAAGAATGTTTACCCACAATCACATGTTTGATGTTTCAAATCCATCAACATGCATGCTGCAACAAGTTAGGTAGACTCATAAATTCCATGCCCATCTTGATCCAATTCAAATTCAAATGAAAACATTTTATTTAAATGTAACTATAAAAACATACTTTTTAATATTTATTGTTTTTGAAACAATAAGATTGGGCGATGGGTTGAATCAGACTTTGATTTTTGAAGTTTGACATAAAAATATATTAACAAGTAGACAACGATCCGGCTTGGTCCATGGGGACAAGTGGACCCCACTGCTTTGTTCTCTCATTTTCAGTCTGAGTTGAAATTATAGTAAAATCAACACAATATTCATTCATTCTTAGTTTTTTGGGATATCCTTGGGTCATATCACCCAACAGCCAAACTAAAGATGAACTACATGGTGGGGTTGCAAACGAAATGGACGCGTATTCATCTCAATTTTTTATTGTTTTTATAGGCTTCATAAATTTAAATTTTACTCTCTCGATTTTTATCTTTAATCTCTTTATTTTTAAGTTTTAAAATTCAAATTTAATTATTAATATTATTTTTTGTTAAATTTATTGAGTGATATTTTGAAATAAAAAATATTCACTTAGTAATCATATAACTGAAAAATAACGTTATAATAAACATAGACTTAATAAAATAATTTTACCAGTTGGAACTGAATTTTGAAATCTAAAAAATTAAATTTCTAAAATAAGAGTACATAAACCAAATTTCAAATTTATAGAGAATACAAAAAATCATGACATATTTTAACCAATTCGACTCAACTTTCAAATATATATAATTGATATGGTTAGATACTATGAATTTGCTAAATTAAGCAAAACGATGGCAGAGGAATGTTGGGAAGTGGCCAATATAATTCAATTCTTCAACTTAGGCTTCGTTTGTTTGCTAGTAAAATATTTTTCAAAAAATAATTTCTGGAAAATAATTTACTTTTCTGGTGTTTAGATGAATCTCTGTAAAATATTTTCTGTTGTTTGGCAAATTTCCTGAAAATATTTTTCAGAAAAGTTGTTTTTACATATATTAATAAATTTATATATATTAATAAATTTATATTTTAAATTATTTTACATATATTGCAATGACTTATTTATAAATAAATCAAATTAAATATAGAATAATATTAAATTATTAAGCTAGAATATTAACCGTCATAAATTGAAAACGACCAAAGTCTATTCACACTTTTTCAGATAAACGTCAAACACAAATACTTTAAGAAGAAAAAGAGAAACCCTTATAACATAGGTTTTCCTTGTATACATAATGGAAGTTTATTAGCTAAATATTGATGACCATAAAAACTTTATTGGTCATCAATTTAATTATTTAATAGAGAAATTATTTTTTCTCAGACAAATGTATAATTTGAAGACATTGAAACTAGGAGCTCAAGTCAAAGCTCAAAGCCTTGTATGAATATACAACCAATGACAATGAACCAATTAATATCCTAAGAAAGCTATTCTATATTGGTATAGGCTTCAACTTCATGCCATGTTTATCTGTCATGTATCATGCTGATTGTTTTGGATTAGTTAAACTAATCAATCCTTTCTAGATTAAACATCACCATATCTTCAAGCCCTAACCGGAAATCGCTTTGAGGAAGACATTGGATATTCTTGATTGCAATATCAGCTTTCTCTTTTGCCAACTCTTGTGCCCTTTCGATTCCCCCGCATTGCTTTACTAGTTCGATTGCTTCGTCAAGGGAACCAGTCTTGTAGAACTCAGATTCAATGATATCTCTAAGTTTGGGCTCCTTTTTGAGCGCAAAAATTACAGGTGATGTGAGGTTGCCTTTTGCCAGATCACTACCAGCTAGTTTCCCCAGCTACTCTGCTGATTGTGTAAAATCCAATATGTCATCAACAACTTGGAATAATAGGCCAAGATTCTTTCCATATTCATACATTTGCTTTGTTACACTACGATGGAAGATAGAAAAAGCACGATCAAACTCTTCGAAACCTAGAATTCCATTATGCTTTGTATCAAACAAGTCAAATATTTGCAGTGAAATCAGAAATACATTGACAACAACTCAAGCAATATTATGCTAATAAGAATTATTCTTTCAACTATGGACAGATTATTAATTAACATTAGATAAAAATACTCGATCAACTTTTCTTTTTTGTTTGTTTCGAATAACGCCAATTGGAACTCCTCTTGTTAAATAGTAATACAAATAAAACTTAAATGCTACAAAGATGAGAGGGAAAGAACCAACTCAAGACGAGGAGTGATCATCAAGCCAAAAGAACTTGACAAAAATAAATAAAAATATATATCAAATATATAACAAAATAGGAACTATGAAAAAACAAAAACCTTGTTAATCAGCCCATCATTTATAACAGCATTGCTTATCTTCTTGAAAAGCTTATAAAGTGCTTCTATTTCACTTACACTAGCTACATGAAGATGAGCAAAAAACAAATTTCAATAGAATGACTCAAGAACTAAAATAACATAGGCAAAGACTGAACAAATGTTAAATCAAGCAAAAACATTGAATTTATCACATCAGCAATATAGAAGAATATTTAAAAAGAAAAGAAAAAATGATAACATATAAATTGTCTCTCTTGCAAGAAGTTTTGTCTCTCTTGCAAAAAGTTCAGGATCAACAAGAACTCTTGATTGCTTGTACAAATCATTATCACATCATTGCAACACTGAAGCAAATAAGTGCTTCAATCCGTCTACTCACTGCATCATGATATTCTTTTTACATCAATACACTCCATACCTAGGCAACAGCAAAAGAGACCAGAAATCACATTCATGTCATTCTTTCTATACACTCGATCATTCTAAAAGCAAACAACAGGACTAACCTTTTAACCATTTTCTGATTTTGCTGACTGAAGACCAAATATTGGAGTTGGAAACTGATAAATCCAGAGACCTCGAACTCCAAGTGAAATCAGTATCTGTCTTATAAAATCAAACCATGATCTTAACCTTTTAACCTACTTGAATTTTCATTTGTCCTAACAGATTTAAAAGCATTCTGTCGAAACCATTTTTTTGGTAAAACGGGGATCGACTTTATTTTTGAAAATGAAAACGAACATGGGAGTCGCCACCCATCCTTTTTGATGAGGTGTGATCGGGTCACCTCGTAAAAGCGGTTGTTTTTAATAAATGGTTTGATTTATTAAAACAACGATTTTGGTCTGCGAAATTCAAAAAAAATAGGTTCGGGAGTGGATTACGTGTGAGGAAGGATTAGCACCCTCGTAACGCCCAAAAATTGGTACCTAGTTGATTAATTAGTGTCTTAGTGTCGAAAATTGAAAACTTGAAAGACTTCAAAATACGACCCCTCTTTTTGTAGAAGACTCGAACGTTAAAGACCTTCCCGTCTCGAAGTAATAGAACGTCACATCTAGTAAGTTCGGACACAACGTCTCGAACTTTTGAGAATGAGCTTGCCTTTTACTTAAAAACCGTGTATTTTAACTTTTTTAAAAGGATATTCGATATTTTAGAGTAAACGAGGAAAATCGAAACTCAGTAAGTTAGGGCACAATCTCTCGAACTTCCAAATACCAAATTGCCTTTATTAAAAAAAAATCTTATCCCGAGGTAACAAGATGTCATATCCAGTAAGTTAGGGCACAACACTTCGTATTTCCAAGAATAAGTATTTTATTAAAAACTCGTATTACAATTCAAAAGAATATTCCGTTATTTGGGTTAAATGAGAGAAATCGAAACCTAGTAAGTTAGGGCACGATTTTCTCAAATCTCGAAACATAGAATATCAATTATTTAAAAAAAAATTAAAGTATCAGGTAAGATGTAACACAATTTGATAGTAAAATATAAAATAAATTACGGTACTAACATGCACAACATGATAAATGCGTTTATATAAACGACAATATATGAGATCGAAAATAAAATAAAATAAACGAACAAGGCGAAAATAAAAGGGAAAAATGATAAGTCAATTGAAAATTTGAAACTGAAAAATATTAAACGAATGAGCAAATAGATATTAATAATGAGAATAATATTAATAATGAGCAAATAAATTAAAAAAATGTGTTAATAATGAGAATAATATTAATAATAAGAGAAATTATGAACAATCTAAAGTTTATAATTATAAAAGGGTATGGATAAATAAAAAATAAAATGATGGGATAAGATGAAATAAATGTACTTAAAGACATTAGGTATATAGATATAAAAAGAAATAATAGAAATGATAATGTAAAATAATTAATTTAATAATGATAATGACGTATAAGTAAAAACAAAATGAAATAAAATAAAATAAAATAATTATAGTAATGATACTACTACCAATAATAATAATAGTTAAAAAATAATAATACTAGTAATAGTAATTACAACAATGATAATAGCAATAAAATAAGATGATAATAATAATATTAATAATAATAAAAGTAAAAAATAAAATAGTAATAATAGTAAAAATAATAATAGCAATAATAAGTATATTAATAATAGTAAGAATAACAATAATACAAATAATAATATATATATGAATAATAATAGTTAGAAATAAAAATAATAGAAGTAATAATAATAATGGTATTAGAATAAAATAAATATAAGTACAAGTATAATAATAATAATAATGGTAATAAAAATAAAAATAATAGTAATAATAATACGTTAAGTTATAATAGTAAAATAATAAAATTATAATAATAAAAATATATTATATAATAATAGTAAAATAATAATAGTAAATATAATAACATTAAACCAATTAATTTAATTAAAACATTGAAAAATAACAAAAAGGGTCTAAATCGAACCTAAAATGAAAGTTCGGGGCCAATTTGAAAATAAATGAAGAAGGAAAGGACCAATTCGAATGTGCAAACAAAAAGGAGGGACCAAATCAGGCAATAAACCCTCTCTCTAAAACGCGCAGCACCACATAGGACCAAAATGAAAACCAAAATAAATTACGGGGTAAAATTAGAACTAATAAAAAAATTAATTTCAGAATAATAAAAAAGCGAAAGGACCTAAACAATAAATACCCCCTTTTGTAGAAACACGCAGATCTTAGGCCTGAAGTGAGTTGGGTCCCGGGTTAAGGCTCAAAACGATGCCGTTTTGGCGTTTGAACTTCAAACCCAAAACGACGCCGTTTTATGTGGGTATAAAAGCTAAATATTTTTTAAAAAATTCATTCTTCCATCATTCTCTTCAAAAAGATAAAAGGGGGTTTTCTCTTTTCTCTGCAGCAGGCCCTCACCGGCCTTGGTATCCGCCATCGGTCATCACGTACCATTGTCATTCGCCGTTTGTTTGGCCACAAGCATCTTGGCGATGGGAAGGCCAAAAGTCAGCCTTTTTCAGCGAGATCGAAAGTAAGTCCTCTTTTTATGCTTTTTTATACACTTTTTATATATGTGTATATCTATATATATGTATAAACAGATTTGTAAAGGAAGAAAAAAAGAAAATAAAAATGAAATAAAAGAAGATGACCTTTACTTGATTTTTGAACTTTTTTTCGATCCCTCTTTCGATCTACTATTTGTTATTTATGTATTTGAATCTTGTTTTTTGTGACTGTATTTTCTTTTTTTGTTGAAAATCTATTGCTTTCTATTGATAAAAAAAACCCTCTTTACATTGGATTGATAATGGCTTTTATATCCATTTTTCCACTTGATATTGCTAATGATTTATTTCTCTTCTCTGCAGGTGCAAGTGGGGGCAGACTAGGGCGATGGAGCAGGTGGTGGCAGAGGGGATGATGTCGGCGGCATGGCAGAGGCCAAAGACTAAGGGCGGCACACCTAGGGGCTAGGGTTTCTTGAAGGAGTTTAGGATAGTAGGCTAGGGTTAGGTTAGGTTTGGGCTTAGTTTTGGGTTTTTGGGGCAGTTGGGTTGGTTTGTATCTGGGCTAAAATTGGGCCTCAACACATCCCATAAGTGTTTTCCCTTCCTTATTTTTTGTGCATGGAGGAGCACATAAAGAATTAACTTCTTCATGTCTATTTCTGATACATGGGAGATTAACAAAATACAATCAGGCAGCACAAAACACTATTAATCACGAATCAAGAAACGCAAAGCAGAGGATAAAAATAAGTAATACTACCAAACAAAGAATTAGCCATTTCATCCATTTTACAAAATTAAAGGTAACCACAAATCACCCATCTTTGCTAACATCCATTCCATTCCAACATTGTAGTATAAAACAGACAATCTAATAAAGAGAAATGGTTCAAAATCAAATACCCATAAAATCAAACGCATCAAAAGGCCTAATTCAAACACAAAATATTAACTCTATCACAAATTGAACCTCATCAGGATCCCAGCTAATCCCATGAAAGCAAATCGTTGAAGGGAAATAGACGAAAAAATTGAAGAGAAAAAATCACCAAATTGTTTTGCTTTGGCTGGTAGCTGTGCCAAGGAAGAAGCTGTTCTTGTTCTCGAATCAGCAGTTTTCGCAATTGAAGAAGAACTAGTCCTACCTTTTTTGCTATGCCCTGAGGCATTCCTTTAGCAGGGCTACGCACCTTCCCGCATTCCTTACCTCTGTGTGTGATATGATGCCGATTCGCCGAGCATAATCCCCTCTTCGCAAGAAAAGGGCTAGGCTGCTGCTGGTCTTTCGTGAGCATCTTTCTTTGTAAGGATGCCAATTGCTATTGACTCCGCTGCTTGAGAATGCCCGGCTTTCAGGAAGAATTGGGAATACATCAGGGCAGGGACTTTTTAGATGAGAGTTTCATTTCTCAAAAGACAATGGATAGGGCTTTTTTCTTTTCGTCAACTAAGCTACTGCTGGTTGTTTTTTATACAAAGAGGAATCTTGGGTCGGGGACACAATGAAAGGAAGAGGAAAGAGAAGGAGAAGGAGAAGGAGAAAGCATTTAGCAAGTTGGATGTGAAAAGGAGAAACTTGTCTTACAGAAATAAAAAGGGTAAACTTTATTTTCCCGTGTCTTGTAAATTGTTTTACCGTGGAAATTTTTTTCTGCCAACCAAACATCAGAAAAGGCTGAAAAGCTTTTACGGAAAAGCTTTTACAAGTAAACAAACTGAGCCTTAGTAATTTTTTTTCAATTTGGTCCTTAAATTTGGATTTATTAAAGTGTGATGATGTGATACTCTAAAATTGTACTATATCATCATCTGAAAATTTAATAAAAATCTTAAAATGTCACGCCATCATATCTTAATAAAATATAAATTCAAAGACTAAATTGAGAAAAGTTACTAATTTTTGAAACTAATGTAAAAAAAGAAAAAAAAAGAAAAGAAACTAGTGAAGTGATTAAATATTACTTTTATCTCAAATTGAAATTACTAGAAGCTGAAATGCTAATAGTTGGCATTGGACCACTTAGAGCTCAACCATTTATGGTTGAGACTTAAGAACTAGCTCATCCACTATTTTAATAATTTAGTATTATTGAGCCGTCAGGTATGAGAGGTATCAACACTACACAGATAACACAGACTGAATTTTCAATTTTCAATCGAATAGCTTTTATAACATTTAAAGAATAGATATAGATAATAATTATAAAAAAAAAACAACAACCATCAAATTACAAAAAAAATTATTTATATTAATATTAAAATGCATAAAATATCAAATTAGATTTTATATTTAATCGAAAAAAGGCAAAAAAGAGTTGAGAAATTGCCCAGTACAGTAGTTGTGGAGCTGGGAAGGGTATTGTGGGGGGAGCAAGCAGAACATGATAACATAGACTACATAGTTGATGAATGTCTTCAACTGAAAACACATAAAAGAAGTTTATGTGAACCATAAAGATTGACCCCCACCACCTGTTCCTCTTAAACCTATTTATTATTATTATTATTATTATTATTATCATACCAAAATAAATGAAGGATTTTAAAAAAATATTTGATTACAAGTTATATGCTGACTTTTTAATAGAAATGCTAAACCTGACTTTTTTTTAATTTCCACATCATTAGTTGTCATTTAGATAATAATAACACAACAAACTTTTCACTCGTTATTCCAGCTAAATATGGTTTGTCTCTCTACTTTGGTGGAATAGGCTGATGGTCATTGTCCTTAGTCTCTTCTATCTCTTTACCCTTTCAGCTTCGACATCGTGGTTCGCACTTGGGCTAATCACACTCAGAACAAGCCCCACTGCAACCCTGACCGCAGCACTCCCTAGTCTCACCTCCTGACCAACCAGGCAGTTTACCCAAAACTAAATTACGTATTTTCTAGGTAGATTTTAAATGCAAATTGGACCTTTGGAACTAAAATTCAGCGGAACCCATGATGAGGTGCTGCTTTGGGCTTGTGATTCTATAATTTCCTTTTGCGAGGAAGAAATGGCTTAATATTTACTTTAGCCCTTAACCCATACTCATTTTTCGTTTCGTTATCTAAATTTTCCCTCTCATAATGAAACCATTATTTTGTAGCACAATGTAGCAAAATGTATGACACATTGCATGTCACCTTTTATTTTTAATATTATGTGTATTACATTTATTTAAAATTTAAAAAAACATATTATATATAACTTTTAAATAATTCAAAATTTCATTTTTAAATAAAATTTTAAAATACATAAATGTAAATTTTAAAATTTTAAAATAATATACAAAAATTCAAAATTTTATGAAAAAATAAAAAATAAGTACAATTTGGAAAATTAAAAAAACCCTCAAAAATTTTAAATATATATTTTTAACAAAACACCCAAAATATATCAAAAGTTATAAAAAAATTAAACACAATAAAATGATAATGATAATGTTTACACTTTGCCATTTTTATGGGTTTTCTAAAATTATTTATTTTTCTTTCTTCAAGTTCTCAAGTTTTAACTTCAAATCAAAATTTTCTTTTTCAAATGTAGCACATGTAAATTTGAAAGCCTTTATATCATTTTTCAAATTTTTATTTACACTTTCAAAATTGTATTTAGTTTTTAAAAGAATATCATTTTCTACTTTGAGCTTAGAAATTATTTTCTTATATTTAAAATTTATGGTCTCAAATTTCAAAGCTAACTCATCAAAAGCATCTTACAACGCATGTAAACTTGTATATTCTTATGGTTTGTTGAATGAAATTGTCATTTTAATAGGTTATAAGAAAGTAACATGAATTGATATGTTAAGTTACATATAGCATATAATATTCATGTTATAAATATTTGCTCACTTCGTTGGTGTTTTTAGTGTCATGTTCTAGCCAAAGTTAGGCCAAACTAAGGTAGCTTTTAGGCCAAACTAAGGTAGCTTTAATTCTTATTGTAAAAACAAGGTAAGCATAGGATTTCCTATTTGGACTTACTAAGTATCCTAAATACTTACTCTCGTTGTTTTCTTCCTTGTAGATTGTCACCTTACGAAATTTGTTGAGTCGGATCAATAAAGAAGCATACACTATCAAAAGACAGTAGATTGGTGTCTTGTAACATTCCCACTTAAAAAAAAAAAGAAGAAGAAGAGAAGATGAATATTTATGGTTGAAGTCCTTGAATAAGTGATATATAAATAAATAGTAGTATAAGAAATTGTTATAGTTTTTAGAGAAAACCGCCAGGCATGAAACACAGAGGATTATTAGTAGGAGTATAGGGTTAAGTTAAAAATTTAGTATCGAGTTCAGGGACTAAATTGAATAAGTTAGAAAAGTATAGAGACTAAAGTGCAATTATCCTATTTTTATTTTGATGGAAAGGACTTAATGGTAATTTTTCCATTACTTAAAAATCAATGGTTTCATGATGGCTTTTAAATGATTTTTTTAATTAAGTAATAATATTTTATCAATTAATATTATAATACATAAAAAAGAGAAAAAGAGATAAAGATATTATCTTTCTCATCTTTCTTTCTTTTTCACGTCAAAATAAGGGAGCTTTCCAAGTCCATGCCCAAGTACTTATTACTTCTTGGGTTGTAATTGCTATCTTATTAGGTTCCGCCGTTATCGCTGTTCGGAAGCCACAAACCATTCCAACTGTAACGCCCCAATTTTCGGGAATTCTGTGAATGTTGGCATAGGTTTAATTATGTTAGTGGGCCTCTAGAAAGCCCAAACTTAAGATAGAACCCGACAATTTTAGTTAATTTTTGTTCCATAAGAAAAAGGGGGTGAAATTATGAAATAGGACCTATGTGAAAATGTTTGAAAATGCTATAGGCTAAATTGAAGTGGCCAAATAAATAAGAGTGCAAAATAGGAGGATTTGCATGACAAACCTCCCGTTTTACATGAAGTGGCCAGCTATCATGTTGTTGTAGACAAAATGTACACTTGATATCCATAATTTATGGTACAAATTGATACAAGTTGATAATAGGTTAGGTAAATGTTCCATGATAATGGGTTAGGTAAATGTTTCATGATAATAGGTTAGGTAAATGTTTCATGATAATGGGTTAGGTAAATATTTCATGATAAGAATTTCATGTCTTTTGTATTAAAGAATTAAATGGATGAAATATGAAGTTTTATTAAAAGAAAAAGGGATGAAAAGAACAAAGTTTTGTCCATCTTTGTTCATCATAGCTGAAAGTTAGAGAAGAGAAAGGAGAGGAGAAAGCTCTTGAGTATTCGGTCATTAGGAGGAGGAAAATTGAAGGTAAGTTCTTGGTACCTTGCTTCTATTTTGAGGTTCATGAGTTCTTCTTAATTCTACCTTAACTCTTGAAGTATATTTTGATTTTTAGTTGTGTTGTGAGCATTTGATCATGAATTAAAATGAAGGAAATGGTTGTTGTTTCATGTTCTTTTGATGAAAAATGGAAGATAGGTGAAGTTGAGTCAAACAAATGAACATGCATGTGCCTTAGATGTTAAAGGGAAAAATCAGCTAACATGTTGTGCTTTAAAATGATGAAATGGAGATTATTCTTAAGTAAAATCATAGATATGTGATGATTGATTGGTGATATACATGTTTAAATAACATGCATGCAAGTTATGTGTGAAAGAGTGAATTTGGTAATAAATCTGCTTGGGATAGCAGCAGTAACGTGACTTTGGAAAATCACCATAAATTGTGGGAGAAGAATTAGAAGCTGAATAAATTATGTAATTAAAGTTTATTGAGTCTAGTTTCTAATGAAATAAACAAGAACATATTTTGAATTCTGTACAATGAGAAATTTGATTCGTAATGAAGAGTGGTCAGATTAGTCAAACAGTGAAACATGGGAAACTTTGAGAAAAATCTGGTATTGATTGGCTAAACCAAAAATTCTGAAAATTTTATGGATA
Organism: Gossypium arboreum; assembly: GCF_025698485.1. Taxonomy (NCBI): domain Eukaryota; kingdom Viridiplantae; phylum Streptophyta; class Magnoliopsida; order Malvales; family Malvaceae; genus Gossypium; species Gossypium arboreum. The sequence goes on along the minus strand of NC_069081.1, from coordinate 107,993,923 downwards.
GAAGATATATGAGTCTATTTTCAAGGAAAATTAACAGAACTTGATTTGGAGTTTCGTAGCTCCATTTATAAATGATTTAGTGACTGTTGCTCAGGAAGACAGCTTGCAGTGAAATTATGATTATGTGGTAAACATTGACAAAAATTTGTTAATGAGTTGCTTATTGTTTTCTTATAAGCTTACTATGATCTGTAGGTGTGGTTGGCGAATATTATAAGGGGTTAATCGTAGTTCGTATTTGAATAGTTAGATTAATGTGTTAGTAATCCAATTGTAGGCGGTTCGTGTGTGGATCTTGTCAAGATATCGTCGCAAACAGTGTGTAACTAACACCCTCTTTCTTAGTCTAGATCGGCAAAAGCGAAATGTAAAACCGGTATTTTGTAGATTTGCGAGTGTGCGAATGCTCATGAGGTAAATCGATTAATGTTTTGGTAAGCTGCAATGTTTGGACGCAAAGTGCATGATTTTCGTGCCCTCGATATTTTTGGGCTTAATGGGCCAAATTGGAATGATGGGCCAACGGCCCAATTCGGTAAGAACCCTCGACGTGATTCGTTAGTACGTGAAAAGTAGGAATATGCATGAAAACCCTAAAATAGATAAATTACTGAAATACCTTTAAAAGTAAAAATTTACAATTTTACCCCTAGTAGGTAAATTACGAAATACCCTTAGGGTTAAATTGACCTAAATGCATGTTTGACTGTTGTTATTTACTGCATGCCATGTTGTTATTATCTGATGCATGGGATGGGATATTGACGGAGGAAGTATCTGAAAGTGGCTTGTCCACATCTTGGAGGCTTTGCCTCAATTTATCGTTAATCGAGCAAAGAAGTACGCAACTATGGAGTGTTAATGGGTGGGTTGAGCTATTCCCACATGGAGTGTATGGTGGTACGGGTGGAGTGTAGTGGTTGGTGGGTTGAGTAGTCTCCCCAAATGGGCTTGCATATGTTATTGATGTTGCATGTATTTTGAAATGGGCTTATGGGCCATCTTGTTATCTGAATAAGGGCTAAGGCCCGGTTTATTATAATCTGAAAAGGGCTCGCCCAAGTACCACTATTACCCAAATGGGCTTGCATATGTTTACTGATGTTGCATGTATTTTGAAATGGGCCTATGGGCCCCTCATTATCTGAATAAGGGCTAAGGCCCGCTTTATTGTAATCTGAAAAGGGCTCGCCCAAGACCATCAGCATTACTGAATGGGCTTAGGCCCAATGGGCTTGAGTGACTTGGACTTTGAATGGGTTTTCCTTACACTGAGTTTCCCAAACTCACCCCTTTTATTTTCATCCACGCAGAAATCCCCAACCATAGTGGGCTTGGAGCCGTGAGAGAATTTGGAGTGGCCACCCGCTCAAAGTTTGATTTTCTTCCGTGAACTGGACATCCTTTTAATTACGTTTGAGGTTTTGGGCTTTTAAATGTAATAAGGCCGCTTATTTATTTTTGATGGTTTTTATATGTTTTATTAAGATAGGTAATATTTATATTTGACTGTTGAAATTGGATAGCTTTAAGGCGCGTTTTCAAAAACAGTAATTGTTTTCAAAATAACACAAAAACAAGCAAAGCTTCCGCAATGAAGATATTTTCCAAAGTTAATCACTTTTCTTAAAAAGGACTTAATCAAATCGGTTTCCTAGAAATATACATGACGTTAAGGTATGGCAATGGTGGTTTGCATGTCTAGGATTGGATCCGAAGGGAGTTTGGTACTTAAGCAGTCCGATAGACTCACCTCCTCTTTTCCGGTTTCCTACCTGGTGCACAGCTTCCATTCACTTTAACCCTTAATGAATTAATCTTTTGAACATCAAGTACGATTTTCTGGACTTAGAATGAATTTTTTTTTTTTTACGTTTTTGATGTGGCATGCCGGATCCGGCCATAACTTCTGGGCCGGGTTTGGGGTGCTACACCAACCGCCGGTCAAAATTTCTTCAAATATGTTCTTGAATTCATTCGAGACGTAAGCAAAACTCAGATTGGAGAATAATATGGTCCATGGGTTCCCTTTATTGGAACTATGTTTCTATTTATTTTTGTTTCTAACTGGTCGGGTGCTTTGTTACCTTGGAAAATCATACAATTATCTCATGAAGAGTTAGCCACACCTACAAATGATATAAATACTACTGTTGCTTTAGCTTTACTCACATTAGTAGCATATTCTATGCAGGTCTTTCAAAATAAGGATTGGGGTATTTCAGTGGGAAAGAAAGAAAAAAAATTCTTCCATCATTTTCCTTCAAATTCAAGTGTAAGATATGGTTTTTCTTCAAATCTTTTTTAGACTTTGAATCTTTGAAGCTTGCTTTACATATATATACCATTAGTTTTTTATTTTATCAAGTATTTTGGAAGTTGCCATTAAAGGACATTGATGGAAGCTTAGAAAACTTAAGTGAAATAGATAAATTTTTGGCTAGGAAATTATTAGAAGATGTGTTCTAACTTTTTAGAAGTGTGAAAAAGAAACAAAAATTCATAAAAAGTTTATTTGGTATATTTGGTCATGTTAAAGAGGAAGTAGAGAATATTGGCCACTTTGTGTAATATTGGTGCTAAATGATAGCTTGTGAAGCAGTGAGTACTCTAGTGAAGACGAAATTGAAAACGGATAATCGAGTTGAAAGATATTCGAATTTCAGACTAGAAAACTTAAGTTGTCAATATGAATAATCATGCATATTTAAGTTTGTTTTTATTAGTTTTAATTTTATAATGGATAAATGATGTTGTTTTGTATTGAATTGCTCCTATTGTAGCTAATAACGAAGCAAACATCTTGAAGGAGAAAGGCAAAAAAAGAAGGAGTAAAGCGATTAAAACTTCAATTTGTGCTAATATCTTATTTTCATTACATAAAGCTTTAGAATATTTAATTTAATATAACTAGTTATATTTATTTTATTTTATTTTTATGAGTTTTGGATGAGCTTGAATAATTTAGTTAATATTTATAAAATTATGTTTCGAGATGACTACTATGTTTTTCATAAGACTAAATTAGCGAATTCATGGTTATGATTTGGATCTGAGTATTATGATTTTAGATGATTGAACAAGAAAATATTTAATATGTTTCAAAGGTCTATTTTACATTAGACGATATGTGGTTTGAATATGAAACAGAATTGAAATGGATCATGAAATTTGGTTTTTACCCCGTTTCACTAAATTAAACTAAATCAGATATAGTTGGTATGCCATAGAGTCTTTATGTCAAATAATTTAGATCTCCTCAATTCCCAGAGGGTCGGGGAGAAAAGGCCAAGTCGGTCAGTTGTTATTATTGTTAGCCTTAATTCCCAGAGGGTCGTGGACTACTCTGATAGCCATCGTTGCCGAACAACTTGGGGTGACGGATTCGTGTATCTAGTTATGAGTCTAAACTTTAGTACGAGGTCTAAATTGAAAGAAAAGCAAAAACAAAACTTGAATTTATTTGAATTTCCATATTGTGCAAATTAAATTAATTACGCGATTTTGAATTTAATTAAAAAGCTTATTTTCTTTATTCAATTTGTCAATATCAAAATATTAAAGTTTATTAATATTAGAATTTTCTTTTATTGTGATGTTATTAATGATATTTATAATCATGTTTTAGTTTATGTCTATCAATTAATTTGTGTCCAATACTTATGTAATGATTTCTATGATATTAGCACCACTAAGCATAAAAATTGCTCAGCATACGGTTTGTTTATTTTTCTGTGTGCAGGTAGTTAGATTTGTTAGATCGTTCCAGCAACATCTGAAGAAACGAAGTTCAGCTAAAACAATGTTGGCGATCAATTTACTTTATAGTTGATGTAAATGGCATGTACCTGGGCTTATAAATATATAATATTATATCGTAAACTGAATTTAAATATTTTCATTATGTTTTCTTAGTTAGTATTTTATAACTAATGTTTTGATAAAATAGCAAAGCATAGAAATCTAGCTTACTGATATTGTCGAAACCATTTTTTGAAAACGCGGGGTCGACTTTACATTTTGAAAGGAAAACGAAAATTGGGAGTCGCCACTAATCTTTTTTGTTTAGGTGTGATCGGATCACCTAGAAATTTGGTCATTTTAATAAAATATTTTTATTTACTAAAACAACGATTTTGGTCTACGAAATTTTGAGAAAATGGGTTCGGGAGTAGGTTACGTACGAGGAAGGATTAGCACCCTCGTAACGCCCAAAATTGGTACCTAATTGATTAATTAATGTTTTGATGTCGAAAGTTGAAAAGATTTTAAAATAAATTTTAAAACAAGATCCATTTTTTATACATGTTTAGATAACTTGAAGTGAATATTGAGATTCTCTTATTTCGAAGAAATAAAACATCATATCCAGCACGTAGGACACAACGTTTCAAACCTTCGTTATCAAAATCGTCTCATAATTCCCAAAATTTATGCATTGAAAATTTAAAAAGGATATTCGATCGTTCGGTCAAACGATAAATCGAAACCCAACACGTAGGGCACAATTTCTCGAAATTTCTAAACACAAAATATTGCCTTGTCTAAAAAGTCTTGAATAAAAATGCAATAGTATGAAACGATTAAGATTCTCTTATTTTGAAGAAATAAAATACCACATCCTGCACGTAGGACATGATATTTCAAACCTTCGATACGAAAATCATCTCATAATTTCCAAAACTTATGCGTTGAAATTTTAAAAAGGATATTCGGTTGTTTGGCCAAATGATAAATCGAAACCCAACACGTACGGCACAATTTTCTCGAATTTCCAAACAAGAGATATTGCCTTGTTTAAAGAATCTTTTTTTATGAATTTAGGGTGAAAATTAATGCGACATTTAAAATGATATATAATATGAGACACAATGCTATGATGACAAAGACCAAATTACAAAGGTAGATATAATATTGGTAAACAAATCTCGATCAATGAGTAAAGTAATAAAATAGGGATATATGATGTAAAAATAAACAGACATAACGTAAAATGTTTAAAAATGAATGGGACAATGAAACCATGTACAAAAAAGGAAGCAAATGATGAACAAAAGCATGAGTAAATACTAATAGTAAGAAAGTATACGAATCAACAATCATTTATATAGAAAACATTAATCTTGCGAACTTTGATATACATACATAAAGTATATAAAATAAATAAATAAATAAAGTATATATACGTAATATTAAGTAGGAGATCTTTTAAAATATGAAAAATAATAAAATATCAAAGACGAGATAATAATAAGAGTAATGATATATATATATAAAAGATAATAATAATAAAATAAATGTGTTTAAAAATAATAATATTAACTCGTTTAATATAATAATAATAACTTATATGTAAATATAAAAAGGAAAATAATATAATAATAATAATAATAGTAATACGATAGTGATAATAATAATAACAAAATAGAAATAATAATAATAATAATAATAATAATAATAATAATAATAACCTAAACTTTGAAACATGCGAAATGTACGTATGAAGAAACAAATAAATAATCCTTAAAATAAATAATAATGAAACTAGTAACGATGAGGTAAATAAATAAAGGGCTAGTTATAAATAAGAATTAAATAAATAAACGTAATAAATAAAAATTAAAAGATTCAAATAAAAACTTGAAAATGAGCAACCTAAAAAATCAAATGGACGAATAAAATGATAATAATAATACTAATAATAATAATAATATTGAAAGGACTCGTTTGAAAGCCAAACAGGATTTTAGGGTAAAAATAGCAATAAAATAAAGCCAAAGGATTGAATTGTGATGCGCTGAAACTATGAAGGACTAAAGGGGATAATATCCCTAGTCCTTATGGTTTGCATTTCGGCTCACAAGGCCCTGGGTTAAATTAAAAATGAAATAAAATTAAAGAGGTGAATTTAAAGAAAATAAAAAGGGAAGTGGGATTAGATTGAAAACCCAGAAAAGCGAAAGGGTCAGGGGCGTAAGTAGCCCAATCTCTGAAAACACGCGGATCCTTTAACTGGATCGGGTCATATGCGGGTTGAAGGGGCTGAAACGATGTCGTTTAGACGTCTAAATTTTGGCCCCTAAACGGTGCCGTTTCATCACCATTACTTAAAGTTAATTTTTTTTAAAAAATTCATTTCATCAGACCCTTTTTAAAGAAAAACCAAAGAACCCCCTCCCCCTTTTCTCAACTATCTGCTAGTGTTTGAAGACCTTCATTGCCGTCGTCGTCGGTCCACCGTGGGTGGTGGTTGGGGTCATGCGAAAAGAGGTTTTTTACCCCGATTTTGAAGCGTCCGAAGGCCGTTTTCTCTTAGCCCAGGAGCACGAGAGAAGAGACCTCTATTTTCCCCTTTGGAAGTCGGTTTCAACAACGGAGTAGGAACTCCGACGACGCGACTCCTGGGTTACAACAAGTCTTCTTTTCTCTTTCCCCTTTTTATATATTCTGTTTTAAAAAGATTTGAAAACTGAAAATAAAAATAAGGAAAACAGAAAATAAAAAAGACAAAATTCAACCTTTTTTTTTTTTTTTTTTGCTTTTTGATTGCTTAATCCTCTCTTCGTGTGTAAAAAAAAAGTTACATTTTGTTCTCTTGGCTATATAGCCAAATACATCTCTGTTGCGTGTTGTGTTGTTTCTATTTCCTTTTTTGGTTTGCTTGCAAGTTGGGAGCAAGGTCAACGAGAGGGGCTTCCGTTTTGGTGCAAAGGACAGGCAGAGCCGACCCTCGAGCGGTGTTGGCGCCGAGGACGCACGTGGCTGGTAGAAGGGAGGCACGGTGCTAGGGCTAGCTAGGGTTTCTGCCTCTGCTGAAACCGTTTGGGTCTTTGGGCCTGCTAATTGGGTCATAAGATTTTTTGTATTTTGGGCTATTTAGGCTTTGGGCCTTATGTAAAAGGACTGCTCTTATTCTTTAGATTTTTGTTTTTGAACGGGCCGGGCAATTTTGGCCCATTAAAGATATGTTTTGAGAAATCGTAGTGCTGGAAATTGATTTAGGAGATAATTTGAATGTCAATATTTTGTGAAAATTTAAATTTTGCATGAGGTTTTATGTAAAATAGGCAGAAATGTTGCTGAAATTTTTATAAAATGATTTTACCACTACATTTCCTTTTCGAAAAAAATAGAAAAGTGAGTTGTTTCGACAATAAAATGTGACATTTTATATTCGAATCCAACGACTGGGTCGAGTATAAGGTATCACATGTCTATTTTGAGTTTAGACATTGTGACATGTATATAGTATTATCTTGTTGAATAAATGGTCAAGGTTGATGCCTTTGTAATTGATGAACATAAGTTTTTGGTATGGTTTTGAATGCCAAAGGTTATGAGTGCATTAGTTGGAATATCTAGGTGGATGAATGAATTTAGAAATGGTAAATATATTTATATAGTTAAGCATGTCATATAGTTTGGTATGTGATTGATCATTTCAAGTCAAGTTTACTAAATTGCTTGGCTCTTAATTGCATATTGAACATGTTTGAGATGGTAAATGAAATAATTAATGCATGAATGATTGAATTGGAAAATTGATTAGGTCTAAATGATGAATGCGTATTGAATGTCATGCTAAATGATTGATTGGAATTGTAATAAATTTGTTTGGCATGTTTTGGTTAGATAGAATTGCTAGTTGGTTGTTAATGTTGAAAAGTTTTGGTTAGAAGCTATAGAATAGGTGCCAAAATGTACATTTTGACAAAAATAGGGGCCATGTCTCGACGACCAACATCCCACGCCGCAATGTCAGTTGATAGTAACTGACGTTGATATGCATGAAGTTGCGGCGTGACTTACTAGGTTGGCGACGTCACGGTGTGAAAATTGTGAGGTCGTGATGTCGGCCCAAGATTTTCAAACTTACAATTTGTTCCTATTTCATGCTCGGGTTAACAAAAGAGCTTTCATAAGCTCGTATAATATCCGAAAATTATTGTATAACATAAATTGAATATGATTGATACTTAATTACATGTTTGAATGATTAAATATTGTGTAATTGACTGCAATTGCTTCGGAAATGAATATAGCATTCCGTAGCTTAGACCTAGCAGTCAGGTCAGGCAGAGGGTATTACAATTCATACCAACGTAAAACTTAAGTGATTTTGACAATCTAATCGTTGAATTTGTTAATATATATGTACTTGTCATGCATGTAAGTTTTTGAATCAATCTTATATCTTTATCATATTGATCTAAAATATTGTTTATATTAATATATATTTAATGATTGAAAGCTTTTTATTTAAATGAATAGTTAGAAATTTTTAATTTATGCCAAATTTTACATGCATGATCTACATCAATAGAATATGAAATATAACAGTTGGATTGTTAAAACATTAATTATATAAAAAGTTAAGGAAAGGTGTAAAATCATTTAAGTTTTACACCGACGCAGGTGGATCCCTCCCCTATTTAAAATATAGGAAAAAGTATAAGTTTAGTTATTTATGTATGTTTTAAATTACATTTTGATCTTCAAACTTTTTCAAAAATTATTATATGGTCATCAACATTATCAGTTTGTTACGTTTTAGCCACTGAACCGTTAGCCTCTATTAACGGTGTGACGAAAATATCACATGGCAACTAAATTAACATTTGATGCATATGTGGAATCTACAAAAATGCCAGATAGATTATTAGCATAATTGGCTATTTAACCCTTTTTAACCATTAAAATTTTTTCTTCTCCAGCGACTCTTTATCTTTTTTTTTTTTAGTTGAACATGGAGAAAGTATGGCGTAAATTATGTAACATTGGTGCAAGAGTTTAGTCTGCTGTTGACTGCGGCAAAACTAATGTTGAATCATCCTTGTTTCATCCTCCTCTAAGAATCTGCCTTTGTTAGCTAGGATTTTCCATGCGAATGATATTCAGGAGATGGGACCAAAAACTCATATTTTCTCAAATTCATTAGCAAATGTGTTGTCTCCAACAAAACAAATGTTGCAAGGCATTTGTAGGATATAAACTACAAGTTACCCAAAATATACATTAACACTAGATATTTTACTTTTTGGGTAAAACATTCGTATGGATTGGGTCAAGAATACCACTATAACCTTTAGCAAAGGCATTGATATACCATTTCCATGCAGCCGGTATCGTTAACTTTCTTTCTTATCTGAAGGTCGACACCACCTGTGACAGCCCTAATTTGGCCCTAGTCAGAAAGTGGTTTCGGGACCACAAAACCGAGTCATAAAAATAATTAACCGTTATAATCTATGCTTACTGTATGTGTACATGCACGTGTGAAAGTTTCATGTTTTAATTTTATCATTTGTATGTGAAATAGATTAAATAGGACTCATGTGAAATAAATGTGAAAGATGATAGGTTAATCTCAAAGTGGTGTAATAATGCATGTTAGAAAAGGATGGGTTTGCATGTCAAATATCCATTTTGACAAGTAGTGGCCGCCATGATGAAGTGATAGATAAAAATATGTATTAATTATTAGTTAATGGCTTAATATTTTATAGTATAGATGAATAAAATGAAAATAATAATAGAAAGAATGGGAAGAAAACAAAGTCTTAACTTTGTTCTTCTTAGCCGAACCAAAAGGGAGAAAAAGGGGAGCAAACATTCAGCCATTTGAAACCTAAGGAAGGTTAGTAAATCAAGTTAGATTTTTGAAATTCTAGTTTGTTTTAGGTTACTCATCATGCTACTTACTTAGCCCATGCCAAAACTTTGAATTTGGATGGTTGAATTGAACATTCGGTTATGGTAGATAATGAAGGAATTTGATTTTTATCTTTAAGTTTTGATGAAGAAATTGTTGATGAAAGAAGTTGATCTTGTTAAAAACTATAATTTCTAATACTCATATGTGTAATAGTCGAACCTAGACTTTGCTTAATGTCTTGAACAAATGCCAATTAGGTGTTTTGAAATGGATAAATTAGGTGCTTGATTTCCTAAAGGTTCGGCATAGTACATGATATTTTTGTTAGTATGATTTCGAAGAATTTGAGTAATGTTATGTATAAGTAAAATTATTAGGTACGGTCTTGGCGGTATATATGTACAATTGATCTATTTAGCTAATAATATCTAGGGTGATAAATAATTAAATAATATGTATACAAAGAATGTGTGAAAGAGTGAATTGGCAATAATCTCTTTAGGACAGCAGCAGTAAAGTAATTTTGGAAAAATCACTATAAATTGTGGGAGTTGAGTTAGAAGCTGAATAAATTATGTAATTAAAGCTTGATGAGTCTAGTTTCTTATAAAGAAACTATAAAAGCAAAAGAATTGCCGATAATGAGATAATTGAAGTAATGTGGGACAGAGTCAAAATGACTTCTATATCCCCTGTTCTGTTTTTATAAAATCACTATAAAACGTATAAAAATATTAAAATGATGAAATTTATACGCTTAGATGAGTCTAGTTTCAAATGAAATAAACAAGGACATGTTTTGAATTCTATACAATGAGAAATTTATTTCGTAGTGAAGAGTGGTCAGATTAGTCAAACAGTGAAACAAGGGAAACTTTAAGAAAAATCTGGTATTGATTGGCCAAACTAAAAATTTTGAAAATTTTATGGATAAAATATATATGAGTCTATTTTCAGGGAAATTTTACGGCAATTGATTTGGAGTTTCCTAGCTCCAGTTATAAATAATTTAGTGACTGTTGCTCAAGAAGACAGCTTATTGTGAATTTGTGATTATGAGGTAATCATTGATAAAAATTTGTTAAAGAGTTGCTTAATGTTTTCTTATAAGCTTACTATAATCTGTATGTGTGAAAGTCGAATATATATGTATTATATTCTGAAAATAATATTTGAATAGTCGATTAATGTTTAGTTTAAAATTTGTTGAATTAAAGCTCAAGAGCATAGGGGGGCAATTTCGAATAAGGGAAAAGAGAAAGCAATCGAGTAGCCTATCCGCAGTTGTTCAAATAAATTCGAGGTAAGTCTTTGAGTAATGGAATTTAGCTTATGATTTGATTAAACAATGTTATATATTTATATATATAGCACAATAAATAAATTGTGACCTGATGGTTTCTCTTGATTTACATATTGAAATAAATGGGTAGTGCATCGGCTTGTAATCGAATGGTTATAGAAACTCATGTAGAGTAGCAAAACGGAATCGTGTCATTTGTATGAGCTGTTGAGCCGAAAATGAATGATGGATAATCATGTTGTGTTTGTGATCTAATAATGTAAATGAATTGTTAATGATTTATAATATAAATATATTTTGTGCATGACAATTGAGGATTATATCCTGGTTAAGTCCCGAAGGCATTCGTGCTGGTTGCTATTTTCGGGTTAAGTCCCGAAGGCATTCGTGCTGGTTGTTATTTCCGGGTTAAGTCCCGAAGGCATTCGTGCTGGTTGTTATTTCCGGGTTAAGCCCCGAAGGCATTCGTGCTGGTCGCTATTTCCGGGTTAAGTCCCGAAGGCATTTGTGTTGGTTGTTACATTCGGGCTAAATCCCGAAGGCAATTGGGTTGGAAATGTGCGATCTTGTCGTAATAATTTCTATTGATGGGCTTACAACCCTAAGATGATCAGGTATGCACCGTATATACATTGAAATTAAGTTAAGATTGACTATGAGCATGTAAGTATATGGGTTGAAGTGTGAAGTAACATAAGTATGTGATTTTTGCGTATTTGCGTTTATTTAGCCTTGTAATCGAATTAGATGTATTCGGCATAATTATGAGGTTAGTTGGGTAAAAAGAGATTATCTACATGATACGAATTCGTGTTTAAGGAAAAATTTAAGATGACATGTATGAACGATAGGGGTATATTTAATCATGACTACATTTAGTCAGAAAGATGATGAGCCTTATGAATGCTATGCTTTAGTTATAAATGATTTCATTACTTAAGACTTACTAAGCATCGAAATGCTTACTCTTTTGCCTTCATTCCTGTTTTATAGATTTTGTTCGTGAACTATCGGACTCGGAGATCCAAAGTCAAGTCGTCCACACTATCTAAACCTTTCGGTACTCTTGTAAATGAACCTTGATAATGGCATGTATAGGATTGAATTTTGATGTTAATTACGTATCTTTTGGTGATGTATATATGTATAGCCATGCGAAAATGGCTTGTTAAGTTATTATATGCGCTCCACATAATTAATGTGTATGTGTGGATGATAATCGATTAATGTTTTAAATGTTTTGATGTGAATTAAACTTAGGAATGAATTAAGGTACTATTTAAATTGAGAAGATTGCTTTGCATGGTGTATAAACGAAATTCGAATTCGAAGGTATGCTATCGGAAATTACCTGAGTATTGTCAAATGAATTTTCGTACTTATTTGGTAATATTCCTTACCCCCTCTGGCGATGGATACGGGTTAGGGGTGTTACACCGCCGTAGACGCAAGAGGACTCTTAAGCGGGTAGCGGTTGTTGCGGTGCAATAAAGGTGATACTTCTTTCGAGGCGACAATAGTTGCCTTCATTAAACAACCCATTAATAATTATAGTCGCTATCGTGCCGACTCGAGTTTGACTTCTACTCCGCCAAAACATCTACTTTCTGCCTGAGTACCCTCTTGTGTCCATCTCGATGTTAGCCTTCGGATAAGAATTAAAAGCCTAAAGATACCAATTGCCTAGAAATAAATAAAAAAATTTCCTTGATTACACCAGAAAGCCCTTCGTTTTTCCTTATATTATGACATCAATCTTATGTATGGTATATGTATAATGCATCATTTGTGGGTATCGAAAAAGCTTGAACTCATGACCACATAACGACCATCAACTAGCCCCCAGTTATACTCGAACCCATGACTGCATCACGGCCGCCGATTGATACCTCCACTTAGACTTCGACCTGTGACCGTATCAAACATTGTTACCCTGAAACCTGACTTCCATAGGATCGGTTTGTGAGGTAATATTCCTATCCTGGCATGACAAATGAAATATATGTGTTCTGAGATGCGTTACCACATCCCCGACCCCTCAAATCTACCTATAAATTTCACAGTTTTATTCTTAAAATCCTAAACCCTAAATCCTAAATAAAAAATCTAACCTTAACTGTAACGGCCTAATTTTCAATGGTTTCGGAAATGGTGATTTGAGATCACTAAATTAGACAAATAAGATTTAACAAGATAGTAATTTAATATTTATGAGTCAAGTAAGGATTTAGAAGAATTTGTGAAATGGTGAAATTAGTTAATTAAAAGAATTTATTAGGTCAAACGGGTCAAAAACGAGGTATCGAGACCTCAAAATTGAAAATCGAGCTATAAATATTTTTATAAATATTTATGGAGTGTCATTGAGTTAGTATTAAAGTTTTGTTAGAAAATTTTAACGTTTGGATAGCTAATTAATTAAAAAGGACTAAATTGAAAATAGCGCAAAATTTGTTAAATTGTGAGTAAATAGCTTAAGTATTTAAAAAGATGGAGTTAAAGATCAATTAGACCCAAAGGTTAATGGCTGGACGGTTTGGGTATGAAATAAGCAAGAAAACAATGTGAACAAGGGGCAAAATTAGAAATAGTATAAAAGTTAATAGTTAAATAATGATGTAATTGAAAAATCTAGACATTTCTTCATATTTTCTTAGCCAAAACGCCATAGAAGGTCTAGAGAAAGCTTTTTTTTCATATTTTTACATCATGTGAGTTTAATTCTTGCTTTTTTCTTGATAATTTTTATGTTTTTATGACTTTTACAATTAGGTCCACTTATAGAATTCATTATTTTTTTATTTTATGGGTGAAACTGGAAGTTAACCTGGATGGATAAGGGAATTTTATGATGAATTATTATGAACTTTAAGTTCTAATTTCATATTAAGGTGGTTTTATTAAGTGATTTTGATAGGAAATGATATTTAGGACCTAATTGTGAAAAAGTTGTGAATTGAAGGTTTCTGTTGAAATTCCGAATATAAAAGGTTTTGAAATAGTTTATAATGATAAAATAAAGTGTTAATTGAGAAAAATCAGTTCAATTGATGGGTGAATTGAGCAGGACTAAATTGTGAAAATCAGAAATTTTGGGGTAAAAGTGTAATTTCGAAATTTGAACAGCATAAATTGTGAAGTGAAATAGAAATCAAATAAATGCTAATGAGTAGAAATATTTTATATTATAGATCAAGAATCCAAAGAAGAATGAGGAAAAGAAAAAGTTGCGGAATAGTCCCTAAATTTCAATATCTTCTACAAATTAGCCGGGTAAGTGCATATGGTTGAATTTAGATGTTTATTTGTGAATGATTGAAGTAATGTGTTATTATATATGAATTTGTTATGGGATTGTGTAAATTTTATTAATGAAAGAATAAATGTGGAAATGCAAATTAGGAAAAACGCAGGTTTGAGTACGTTCGTATCGTGACATGTGATGAATTGACGGATAAGACCATGGTTGTTCCATGGCAAAGTGTGAAATGTAGGTATGGTATCATCCATACTGAGTTGTGATATGTAGGTATGGTATCATCCATACTAAGTTGTGATATGTAGGTATGGTATTATCAAATCCATACTGAGTTAAGAAATGTAGGTATGGCATTGCCCATACCGAGTTGTAAAATGTAGGTATGGTATTTCAATGAGGAAAACCATACTGAGTTATGAATCGTGGCACTGAACAACGACGTACTCAATTTCGTAAACCGTTTCCTAATTTGATTATAAGAAATAAAAGAGAAGTGATCCAAATGAAAGAGATTGAGTAGTTGTTACTGTTGAGCTCAACTATGTGAATTATTATAACAATGGTTGTGAATCGCAGGAAACTTTAGTAAATGTTTTGGTATTGTTTGGAAATATTATGTTTGGTAAGCATTACTTTTAAACCTATGAACTTACTAAGCTTCAATAAGCTTACTTGTGCGTGTTTGATATTTTTATGTAGATTGAATTGAAGTGAAGTTGGTAGATCGGATCAACACAACAAAGCACGCTATCCAGATCAATTTCGGTAGCTTTTGTTTTATGTTTGAAGATTTATATGGCATGTATAGAGTTTAAATGAAATGAAGTAAAGATGTCAACATTTTGTACTAAAACAGTTTTTGGTTAGTAGCAGTAGTTTGACTTTGAAAATTCACCATAAATTATGAAAATATCATTATAGGTTGAATAAAATATGAAATTAAATCTTATTGAATCTAGTTTCACGTAGAAGAAACGGTGTAAGCAAAAGGCTTTCATATCAGGAGATATTTGAATTTTTGTGAGACAAGGTCAGAGTGATTTTGAACTCCCCTGTTCTGATTTGTAAAAATCATTAAAAATTATACAAAAATATTTAGGAGTCATACTATATATGTATGGATTCCTTATTGAGTCTATTTTTAAGAGAAATAATCTTCTTGGTTATTTGAATTCTGTACATGGAGAAATTTGGTTCGTAGTGTACAGGGGTCAGAGTAGCCAAACCCTAAAACAGGGGAGACTTCAACTAATAAACTGTACTAATTGGCCCAACCAAAAATTCTAGAAAAAAATTAGTAAGTAGATATATGAGCCTAGATTTGGGGAAATTTTATGGATTTGGATTTTGAGTTTTGTAACTCGAGATATGATTTTTTTTGCGTCTGTAACGCAGTTGGACAACTTGTCTGGAAAGTGTGATATAAATTGTTTGAATTTGTTTAAGTGCTCAAATAAGTTTAGTAATGCCTCGTGTTCGACTCCGGCGACGGTCTCGGGTAAAGGGGACGTTACATTAGCTCTAAAAACACTTACAAAATAGGAGGCCGAGGAGCTGGGCTCACTTTCACACACCCTCTCTAAAATCAGCTTATTTCCCTAAATGTAAAAAAAAAAAAAAAAAAAAAAAAAAAACCTATTTGACTAATTAAAAAGAATCAACATATTTGGCTAATTTAACATGTAATTACATTTAAAATATCATTCAAAAGAAATTGAACAGTTATATATAATAAAAGACAATCAATCAATAAGTGATAGTATTATATAATAAAGACAAATATCAACAAGTGATGAGTGTTATGATAAAATACATTATACTTTAAAAAATATAAATTTAAATATTGAAGATGAAATTATTGAGAAAAATAATCATAAATTATAAATATAAAAAAAAAGAAAAGAAAAAAATTAAAAGAGAGATAATAATAGAATTGCAGCTAGCTTAGTGGTGGATACCAAGTCAAATCAGAATCGGTCCATCGTCCAGTTATATATATGTAATTAGCTCATTTTTCAAATTCGTGAGGCCCCCATCCCTCCTACACATTGCTTATATGTTGGTTCTGCAGCAACCATAACTTGGCAGCTCAAACTTCCAGCATATGATTAAGAAAAATAATATCCTGACCATAATAGAGATTGCAGGAGGAAAGCGGGCGCAATGCAGGATCTACTTTTTTGACCTTCAATCTGCTCACAAAAGTACAAAACCTTGCATTTTAGCTCGTTTATTAAAAAATAATTATATTAATTTCAGTACGATAGAGGAATAAGTAAAATAAATATTTATTTTAGTGTTTATATAAAATATATAATAAATTTATTCTATAACTTTTACATATTTATCTAATATGATCTTTACTTTTTTTGTTGGATGTAAATTATAATTTTTGAAACTAATAAAGTTAAAGGGTTAAAAAGTCATAAAAATCAATTAAATCATTTTAAATTTTAAAATTATTTTGAAAAAATCTTAAAAATTATAAACGAAATTTATTAAAAATAACCAACCAGTTAAAATTGAATCTTTTGTGTTGTTGAAATGTAACTTGATAACAATTTTAAACTAAAATTGTAAAAAAAATATTATAATTTATTCATTATGTTATAAAATAAAAAAGATGGAGAAAATAAAGAAAATATGAAAGCAATAGAGAATGTATCTATTTATAGGCATAAAAATATAAAAGAAGTAGAGATCTAATTTAATAACTATTAAAATTTGAAGTACATTAAAATTTTATATTGATCATGATGGACATCCACTTAATAAAATATTCATAACACATATTGTTATGTACTATAATAAAAAAATTGGTACGTATAATTGAATAAAAAAAAACCTTATATAAAAAGAATCATACAATTAAAGCATTTAGTAAAACCAGCCGACAGAGTTTGGAAGGTAAAGCGTGTTGTTGTTGTTTTTCAGATAAAGAAGGCGTGGTGTTGAGAAGCAAAGGCATGTGGTGTGAGGAAAGGCAGTAACATTGGTCTCACTCCCTTATCCAAAACACTCACACCATCACTGCTCACTGCACTCAACCATCTTCATTTTATTTTAGATACCGGTTAGTAACCAAATATTATACTACTTGTTATTTTATTTATCTTTATATTTTATGATATATTTGATGCTAACAACTAACAAGACCTACACATTTGAAACCTCGAAATTTCCCTCACATTCAGCACCAGATTACAAAGAGACAGCTATTTACTATTTTTCTTTTATCCCCTTTGTGGTTGTCATGTCTTATGGGCCAGCATATTCTTTTACTACTGTTTTTATTTCTTTTCCTTTATTGTTTCTTTATTTTCTTTTCCTCTCTAATTCCTCTCTTACGAAAAGCATTAGAAATTAATCAAATCACATGTTGATGTTGGGTATCTATAACAGTAGACATGAAGTGAATGTGGTGGTGGTGGTTTTGATGAAGGTCAATTTACCCATATAGAGTGGAGAGTCGGGGGATGCTGAGGGCAATAAGATGGTTATTTATGCTTGAGAGTCGATCTCTTATTTATTGTGTGAAGGGGTATATCCAAAAGAAATTTCATGTTTGGTGGTACTAACGTGATGAATTTACTATCATGTTATCATTGTGAAATGCATAGGAAAGATATCTCTAAGGGGATATATTTTGTAATTTTTTCTGAACCGTGGTGTAAAGTAGTTAGGCCCACGTAGAGTTTGGTGACTTAAAAAGTCACATTCTAAACAGAAGAGTGGGTGTCCTATTGGGGAGAGGCTTCCGTCAAGAACAGATGGCTTGATGGTGGATGAAGACCTTCTGAGAGTTGTCCATGGGTCAGGTCAAGACCTAACAAAATTCTAGGCCCGATTGATAGGCCAGGGCCTAGCCCGAAAAATGGGCATAAATTTTTTCTCAAGCTCAACTCGGATAAAAATGCTAAAACTTAAACTCAAATTTACTTTGTATTGAAATTTTATTTAATTTTTTATATAAAAATTTAAAAATATAATACATAAAAATACTAAAAATATTAAAATATTTGTTTCTTAACAAATTGAAAATAAATTAAATAATTATACTTAAATAACACTAACATATGTGCAACTTAACAAACAAATGCCTTTAAACTAGTAGCAAAATTAACAATAAAATAAGTATAATATCTAAATAATAACAATAAAATGTATTTTTGTAGGGAAACAAAACAGTGAGAAAATAGTAGGAAAACCACAATAAAACAATAGCTTTTTTTTTGCAAATTCAGGTTGGGCTCAGGCCAAAAAAACCTTACCCGAGGCATAGCCCATTTTCTAATTGGGCCTTATTTTGTGCCCAAGCCCATTTTTGGGGCTTATATTTTTGTCCAAACCCTCCCACTTTTCGAGCGAGCCAGATGGTTCTGCCCAATGACAAGTCTAGGAGCGGATGGCCAACTTGCAAGGATGATTGATCCTCCCATCTTCTCTGCACTACATGAGAACAGACTTTTAGCGGCGTTTTTTGACTTTTAAAGCGCCACTAAAACTATTAGCGGCGTTTTCACAAGCGCCATTACAGAAGACGCCACAAAATTTTGCGGCATTTATTTAAAAAAACGCCGCTAAAGACCATGACCTTTAACGGTACTTTTTTTACAAATGACACTAAAAACCATGACCTTTAGCGACACTTTTTTTACAAACGCCGCTACAAAACAAACCTTTAGTGGCGCTTTTCCCACAAACGCCACTAAAGAACATAACCTTTAAAAAAATATATTTTTATTAAATAATATTTATTTTCTATATTATATTTTATTTTTGAAACTTTAAACTATATACTTTTAAGGATAAATAAAAAATATTAATTAAATTAAATTTTCTATTAAAATTTTAACTTTAAAACTAAATATAAAAATTGATGAGTTTAAATTTAAAATTTAAATATTATGTTTAAATAAATGGGCAATCTACCAACAACAGAGAGATAATACAATTTATGAAAATTTATGTCGATGAGAATTTTTAGATAAATTTTAAGCACATTTACATTTATGGAAAGAAAGAAAAACAAAAAGCTCATACCAAATTCAAAGTAACAAAAATGGAAGAAAATGCCAAAGAACCAAAGGGAATGTCTTCCAATTCAAAGAGACAGCACTCGGATGATTCTGGTCCTGGTGAAAATTGGGGCTTCTTCAGCTTTGCCAAGAAGATTACATATGTCTGCTCCAAAAAAGACAGAGCGATGTTAGATACATAAACATCTTACATAAATGTACATGAGATACAGAAGTAAATTAAGGATGCTTATTCTAACTTGTCCAATAAGGGGAATATCCAGTTGTGCAAAAGGGGAAATGACTTCCACTTCAACACCTGCCTCTTCCTATGTTTCCCTTATTGCCCCTTCAGCAGCAGACTCCCCATCATGAGCACTTCCTTTTGGCGTGTCCACATAACTACCTTGACTTATTCCAGATTGGAGATTGAATCTCTCAATCCAACCCCCTGCTGTCCCTAGAACCGCAAAATTACCACAAGCGCTGATGGCACAGGCCTGCAACCAGATAGAACAAACCATCAGTCACAATTCGTATAGTTCATGAAATACTAGTTTCTAGCAGGGTTTCTCATCTTTGAATAGTTTAATATCAGAAGTATTTGCTGCTTAATGTTTTAAATGAAGATGAATACATCAGCCATCTTGTCTATATTCTATAAATAGTCAAATTCAGAAAAAGCACTGAATGTATTCACTACATTTTGGTGCAGGAAAAAAGATATTAATACATAAAACTCGTGGAACTAAAATACAAAATAGTAGGAATTTGATAGAGCATAACCTTCACAGGCGTTGGATTTTCAGGACATGGTCTCAGGATATGCTCACCAATCACAAAACTTTGAAGTAGCCACACATATGCCTGTTCAGAATCCATATGGCATGTAACCACATTGCACCAATCTCGTTCCCTGATTTCATCTTTTTTATTGAAAGAGAGAGCCAAACTTAGATCACTTTGACATAACAAAAGAACATACCACCATGCAAAATCAGACAGTTTGCAAATTTTCATTTAAGTTTAATCGATAAAAGAGCATATAGCAGAAGATCATACTACATTGCACCAATCTCGTTCCTTGGTTTCAGCTTTTTTATTGAAAGAGAGAGCCAAACTTAGATCACTTTGACATAACAAAAGAACATACCACCATGCAAAATCAGACAGTTTGCAAATTTTCATTTAAGTTTAAACGATAAAAGAGCATATAGCAGAAGATCATACCACAATCAAATGCGATAATAGGCTCTAATTTCAGTTCCTCCTCCTGAAATTGAAAATAAGAAACTAAGTTGAACAAACAACTCTGTCTGCTGCAAAAGATACTTCAACCGCTCCTTTCCCTTATTATCCTGTCGTTCAACCAAACATTAGCAAACCATAAATTACACTTAAGATGAACAGAATAAAAACTTTTACCTAGAATACTCAGCGTCACTGGCAGCATTTTGAATATCCAGTATTCCCTGAATCTTCTGCTTTTTTAGTTTCTGCATTTCTTTGAGCCTGTCCTTCTCTCGCTTACTAATTTCTGGATCAGCCCCATTAGACTCATCCTAAACAACAAACAATAAAGTGCAAATTAAACTTTCCAGCAACTTACTAAAACCCATGTAATAGAATTTATTATTAAAACACTATTATGTCAATTTTCCAGCAACTTTATTACTAAAGAATCAATTACAAATCGGAGAATAGAATATAATCTTCTTTATTATGCACATTGACCAAATAATTTTGAGGAATTGAGAAAGATAACAGATAATTACTACTATTATAAAAAAGATGTACAAACTCAATGTACTTTTTTCCTATTTTTTGTGCTGCGACTGTCATACAAGGATATTTTTACAGTCAAATATTTCATACAAACAATTGACTTAAAGAGAAAACAAAAGTATGGAACGATGAAAACTACTAGTCATACCTGCACTCTAGTCCAATTTTAAAAAAAATTAAAGAAAACAAATATAACCACATATGGAGACAGGAACACCACAATTTAAAAGGGATTAGATTAGACCATGGACACAGTGGGATTTAGCTTTAATATACGTGAGTTCATGCGTGCATGTGCATGTATACATTATGTAACTGTGTGGTGAAGCTGGCATTTGAAAATGAAATCATCCACAATTCTTTTTCTTCTCCATCTTAAAGCTAGTTTTTGAGCATATACCCCACAGCTTCTCTGTAAAGAATCCCATTGCATAATTACTGAGATAAACTGATTTATCTTCTACACTTTCTACTGTATAGTTGTTATTTATTCAACTTCCCATGATAGGTGAGGATTTAAACATCTATTCACAGGCCATTTATTTTAAATTCCTGAACTTACCCTCTAAAATATAAGTTTTGAAAAATATAAACTACACAGACATGAGACATACACATAGGTAACAACAATGCCATGTAATAGAAATGATAAGGCAACCCAAATTTTCATACAGAAGCTTCTACCAGGGACGATATTAAAGCAAGAAAGAAATCAACCAGACTTGTTACACTGAAGATTCACAAAAGAACTGCAGCTTAAAGGATTCTCTTGAACCCACCATTAAATCACCTTTTGCATGGATACAGAGTTACAGATGGGGAACTATCCCACAAACAAAAATGCAAGAATCACTCATACGAGATCTTAAAAGAAGTATATGATGAAGAACATAATAAATTGTCAAAACTATCTAAGAGCCATTTCTTTGAAAAAACAAGCTAACTACAAGATCAACATTGGGCTTGACTCCTGTCTATTACTTTTTGGATCAGCAACCAGTACAGCCCACAAAAATAGATGACTGCATTAATTATTGTTAGATCAAAAAGCAAAAGAGAGGACAGCAAAACAAATAATTGATCTTTATAAACTAGAAAACATAACGGTTTTTATTCCAAACATGAGCTAAAATCATAATTCTTCTGCTTAAGACTACCTAGATGCATTTGAAAGTTGATCTTGGCCTTAGTTTGTATATTAGGTGTTTAAGACTACAGAAAGCATAGTTATGCAAACTGAATGAAAAATTATACAATGACACACAAGATCGTTACATAGCTTTTAAGTGGAAGAAAATTTTACCTGCTTTTCATTTACAAAGACGCTCACAAACTCACCAATTTTGCCAGCTCTTCGCAGCTTTCTCATTCACAAAACTTAAGTTTTACCAAAAGCGCCGACTTAACTACCCTTGAAATAACCAGTTATTGTACTCATCTAATCCTCATAACTTAAGTTTTTTTTTCATATGGGTATTATCTGGAACCGGTGTTCATGACCATCCATTCATGGAAACCTACACTGGTCATAACACATAAGGTTTACATCACCAGTCAGCTTCAAAGACGACACCATAATTCATATTACTAATTCGTGAGAACTTCAATTAAAACAAAATAACTTTCAGATTACAATAGTCAACAATATTAGACAGTATTTTCAACAATAGGCAGCCAAATAATCTAAATACAAATTATTAAAAGAAATTAGAAAGAAATAGTAACATTAGTTTAACTAAAAAAAAGAAGTACCAGATTGCCAGTCTCCGGAAGTGAAAGCCATTGAGAGAACAAGCGATCGACAAGTAGAGGAGTGGTTTTTAGTGCAAATGGGGACACTTCAGGAAGCTGCAAAAGCTCAGGGTTCAAACAAGTAACGTCTTCCACTGTATCGATTTCCATTTTTAAAGACAACGACATCTCGCCTATCTTATCAACCACGCTAAACAATTCCACCACTCCAAACCCCCTAACTTTTTCAGTTCTTCAAATACAAAAGTCAATAGAAACCAACGCCACTTCGCTTTCAAGAATTTTCCAACTTTAAAATTAAAAAAAAAAATCGTTCCCAAAATAATTACAACACTTCACTCCAATTGTTACGGAAAAAAGACTTTACAATCTCTTTTTTTTTCCCCTCGAACCGGAAGCAGAAAGCCACCGCTTAAATCATTCCGTTCACCGAAACCCTAACTGTCGTCAAGTTATGAATAAATCGAAACACCAAATTCTTCGAAACTTCTGGAAAGAAAATTTTAACCCGGTTTTCCCTAGTAACAAAACTTAGAAATCACTTTCCTCCCAACACTTACTGTTCGATAAAGAAACACACGACTGTTCTGTGCTTTAGAGTAAACTTAATGGACTCTCTGAGTAATAGGGAAAAAAATGACTGTTCTGTGCTACGAGTCATGATATAAACCAAGCTTGAATTAAGATGAAAATGAACTAACAAAGTCGAGTATAACGAGCTTACATCGGTTCCACCCATTGCTGGTTCACATGGTTCACATGGGGAAAAAGATACCATTGGTGTTCACATGGTTCACGCTGCTGTTGGAGAGTTTCATTATTGAAAAGGGCAACGGAGGGGTGAGATTGGGGTGTTTTGAGGATATTGATTTTAGGGGAAAAAATTAGGGGTTTTATGTCGGGCATGAGAAAAAGAAAACATTTTAGAAAGGAAAAAGATGCCATTTAAGTTAAATAATTATGTTTTTTTTGGCGTTTCTAATCTCCTAAATCTCCAACTAAAATGATACCGTTTACGTTAAATTATTTTGTTTTTTGCGGCATTTCTTACCCCTTAAATCTCCAATTAAATTTTACTTAAAACACGTCATATTTATAAATACATAACTTAAATTTACTTAAACCTAATGATATTGTTTTAATTTTTTATAAATATATACATGTTATTTTTATTTGATATTTATTAATTTTTAATTATAAACAAGTTAAATATTTGTAATTATTATTATTTTCTATTATTCATTGAATTATATGTAAGTTGTGGATTTAGTCATTTTACTTTAATTTTGTTATTTTTAGTCATTGTAATTTTGAAATTTTGAAATTGTAGTATTAATTAAATGGTAGCTATTAAATTAGTTAAATTTTACTATTTCTAAAAGTTAATGTAACAAACATATTACTCACAAAAAGCCAGTTACGGATTTAACGGTTATCATTTGTGTCAAAATTAAAATTTCAAAATTCGAAAAGTATAGGGACCAAGAATGATCTAATTGGATAACATGAACTCAACCTACAACTTTACGCACAATACCAAGACAAATAGCAGAATTTAACCAAACATATATAATTGCTATCATTTGAGTGATCATGATTAAAATTTTAAATTTTGAAAAGTACAAAAGATAAAATTGATCAATTTGAAAAATACAGGGACTAAAACTAATCAAATTAAAATATAAGGACTAAATTTTAAGTTTAAATTTCACTTAAATAAATTAAGTGTAGAGGAATTAATTTGAATTGAATTATTTTAATATATCAAAATATTTTTAGATTAAATCCTAAACCATTTAATATATATATAAAGTTTATCTATTATCTCTTAAATAATTTAAACTATAATCATAAGTTTAATATATTCAAATTAATATTATCTCTTTTACAATTATATAAGAAATCGTTTAATATATAAATTAAAAATACTAATTAATCTAAACCTTAAACCTCTTAACCCCTATCCCATAGACACTAAACCCTTGACCCCGAACCTTTACACCTTAAACTCCAACCCTAACCCCTAAACATTAAATCATAATCCCTAAACTCATAATTCATCATAAACCGTCAAATACTAGTTAACTCTCAAACCTTAAACCCTAAACCATATATCTTAAACCATAGTTAACTCATAAACCTTAAACCCATATATCTTAAACCATAAACCTTTAACTATAATGATAATTAATTTAATATTTTAAATTCAATACTATCTCTTTTACGATTATATAAGAAAATATTTAATATATTGTATAACCATAAATTTTAATAATTATTGTTTTAGGGGTTATAGATTAGTGTTTATGATTTTTTTGGGGTTTAGGGGTTATATGACTTTTAGCGGCGTTTTACCAAAAGCGCCGCTAGTGCTCTGTTTTTAGCGACGTTTTACCAAAAACGCTGCTATTGCTCTGTGTTTTACAATTTTTGCGGTGTTTTTTGATAAAACGCCGCTAAAGCCCTATTTCCATGTAGTGTTAGGAGGTTGACTGGAATTACACCTTCTGAGTTATTGGTCCTTTGGTGGCTGGCCAATTAGTAGTGCGGGGGATGGCGAGTGAAGAGGCGTTTGCAGGTGCTCCTCAGATGACTTGTTATGTTACCACATTTCCAAAGCTAGACGAGGTATAACACCATGCTTCAACACATGTTAATTATTTGTTTTGATCAAATTATATAAAAAAATAAATTGAAAGTTAAAATAGGTTTCGAATTCCTATACGTTTTTGTGAATTTAAAATTTCATATCTCTACTTTTATTTTGAAGAAGTTAGTCTATTTACTTTTTAGATTTAAAAATTAGGTTTAGCAGTTATTTACCATCGTAAAATTCTTTCATTAATTCATTTGTGTGACATTTTAATTTTTTCTTTTTTAAACAAAATTTATTCGATAGCTATGTAACAAAAAAATGATGTTGAAGATATTAATGTGAATTTTTCCTTAAAACACCCATTCATATATGGCATGATAAAATAAAATATTTAGATAGAATAACGATTTTAAGAAAATTGGTGTCAACATTTTAACCAAATAGTTAATAATATTAACTATTTAGATTAAATAATAATATTATAAAAAGTATAGACACAAATTTGTATTGAAAAGTAAAATTTTAAATCTCAAATTTCAATATAATATAAGGGTGAAAACTGAAATTTAAGCATTATAGTAAAAAAAAGGTTTTATTTATTGCTTGACCCTTAAATTATACTTATATTTTATATTGATACCTAAATTTTTTGTCGCACTTTAGTATCATTGTTCCGTTCCACTTTTTAACTCCAACCGATAGTAGTGTTAAAAAAACAAGCAATCAAAACACGAGGCTTACTCAATAACCGCGGATGTGGATGGTCATCACATTGACTTTTAATCTACATTTTTCAATAAGAAGAAGAAAATTTAACATCCACAACTTTCTTAACCGAACTTTTATCAATTTTTCTCACAATTCGGGTGTTTGCAATTTTGGATAATATTTGAAATTATATAATTGCTTCAAAATTTAAATGTATTTATTTTAAATAATAACTCCTAAAATTAGATAATATGCGAATTTATCATTTTATTTCAAGCTTAATAGAAGAAAGAGCTCTAAAAATATTTCAATAAGCTTTTAATTGAAAGTAGTACCCAATTGAGTTTTTCATATTTGTTTAAATCGTCAAATAAGTCTATGTTTACATGGTAAATGATGTGGCAATTTGCTAGCATCATTGATGATGTGGGAAAAATGCTAACCTCACAAACTTACTTGATTTGTAATTATTTAACTCTAAAAATGTTGTAATATTATAATAATTATAAAAAGTTATAAAATATAAAAAAATTATAGAATTTTTTCATTATTTTGAAAGTTTAAAGTTTTTGGTTTAAATAAAATTTAATATTTTATATACTTTATATATATATTAAAATTTTCTACTATTTTAATAATATGTAATAGTTTTATAATTTTCTAAATTTTTATAATACTTTTATAATTTTAAGCTAATTAATTAAACCTTTCATGTCAGTATTTTTCCAAATTATTTGTCACTCAATAATTTGCCACACCATCTATCATGCAGGCATAAACCTAAAAGTTGTCAGAGGCTTACACAAAACTTAGTAATTTGAGGGTTAGATTAATCGCTTGTATTTAATTAGATATTCAAGTTGATGTGATATTTGATTGAATTAAACTTTTAATTTACTGATTTGTACATGCAAGTGAATAATAAATGCAGTTTGAGACATTTTAATCCACTATTAAAAAAAATACACTTAGTAGTTTGAGTCTTTTGTTTGCTAAATAATATTGTTTGAAACCATTTTTATTTGAAAAATGGAGATTAATTTTAAAACAAAAATGGAGTCCCCACCAATCCTTTTTGTTTAGGTGTGATCGGGTCACCTTGTGATCGATCATTTTAATAAAGCATTTCGGTTTATTAAAACAACGTTTTTGGTCTACGAAAAACTAGAAAACGAATTCAGGAGTTAGTTACGCGCGATGAAGGATTAGCACTCTCGCAACGCCCAAAATTGGTACCGTATTGATCAATTAATGTCCTAATGTTGAAAATTTGAAAAAGATTTTAAAATACAATCCCTTTAAAATGTTTGGATAACTTGAATTGGATATTGAGATTCTCTCGCTTAGAAGGAATAAAATATCATATCCAGCACGATAGGACACAAAATTTTAAACCCTCGATACAAGATCATCTTATAATTTCCAAAACTCATGCATTTGAAATTTCAAAAGGATATTTGGCTATTTGGTCAAGCAGTAAGTCGAAACTCAGCACGATTGGGTACAATTTCTCGAATTTCCAAACGTAAAATATTGCCTCATTTTAATTTAAAAAAACATGGACGAAGTTTCAAAAAGATATTCAGTTATTCGGTTGAACGAAAAATCGAAACCCAACACGGTAGGGCACGATTTCTCGAATTTCCAAACACAAAATATTTCCTCATTTTAAAAAGCTATCGAAACCATTTTTATTTTGAAAAAAGGGGGTCGACTTTAAAGCGAAAATGGAGTCGCCACAAATCCTTTTTGTTTAGGTGTGATTGGGTCACCCTGTGATCTATCATTTTAATAAAGTATTTTCGTTTATTAAAACAACGTTTTTGATCTACGAAAAGCTAGAAAACGGATTCGAGAGTCGGTTACGCGCAAGGAAGGATTAGCACCCTCGCAACGCCCAAAATTGGTACTGTATTGATCAATTAACGCCCTAATGTTGAAAACTTGAAAAGATTTTAAAATACAATTCCTTTAAAAATGTTTGGATAACTTGAATTGGATATTGAGATTATCTCGTTCAAAAGGAATAAAACATCATATCCAGCACATTAGGACACAACATTTCGAACCCCCGGTGTCGAAACCATTTTTTTGAAAAGGGGGATCGACTTTGGTTTTGAAAGTGAAAATTAAAACGGGAGTCGCCATCGACCTTTATTAGGTGAGATCGGATCACCTTGCTTTAATAAAACGTTTTAGTTTATTAAAACGGTGTTTTGGTCTACGAAATTTGAGAAACCGGGTTCGGGAGTCGGTTACGTACGAGGAAGGATTAGCACCCTCGTAACGCCCAAAATTGGTACCTAATTGATTAATTAATGTCTTAAATATCGAAAATTAAAAATCGAGAATGTTTTTTTTTTTTAAAATACGATCCTTTTCATTGATGTGGATTAAAACACTTGAATTAGCTCAAAACGATTGTTAAAGATTTCCTTATCTCGAGATATCGGAGTATCACATCCCGTAAGTTAGGACACAATACTATGAACTCCTGAGCACAAGGTCGTCTTTACTTTTAATTGGAATTCCGTGTATTTTAAAAAAATCAAAAGGTTATTTAGCTATCTAGAATCAACGAGAAAATCGAAACCCCGTAAGTTAGGGCACAATTCCTCGATGTTTCAAAACGCGAAACATTGCCTTATTTTGAAACTTTTGCTTTGGAATAATAGCGAATCCGATATTTAAACAACGTTGATTATTTGTTTGGATTTAAAAAAACGATTTATTGGATAAATGCATCGAGGCTTGATTCATGAGGCGATGATATGAAAAAAGATAACAATGAGCATGAAACAAATATACATGGATTTATCAAGTAAACAAATTAAAATAAACATCACGACAATACATCATTTAAATAATAACATCGACAAATAACCAATGAATTTAATCATATATAACAATCTTTAAAAATAAGGAGGATATAAAGTAAATTAAAACAAATAAAAATGTAAATAAACTTTAGAATGATAATAAATGAATTTAAAATAAATAATGTAGAAAAGAATTTTAAAATCCGTAATACACGAGGCAAATTAAAAAGATGATATATATGAATAATTTCTGTCCTTAAAAAAAATATATATATATATATATATATGCAAAAGTGTAAAAAAACCATATGCAAACAAACCTAAAATAAATAATAATAGAATCATTTAAATAAATAAAAGGATTTAAAATGGATGATAAATAACACTACTTAAGGTAGCTACGGTAAAAATAATTTCAAATGAATGAAGTATAAAAGAAAAAGAATATATATATATATATATATATATATATAAATAAACGGCTTAAAATAGGTAATACAAAAAATAAAAGAAAATTTAAAATGAATAACCTACAGAATAGCTAGAATTAAAAGTTATATATGAATATAAAATATGTAATAGTTTAATATAAATAATTTATATAAAAACATATAAAGTAAACAACGTGTAGAAAGTTAACAAACAACACATGAAAGCATTAAAATAGAAATGAGACAAGTTCCTTAAAAAGGGCTAAGTTTAAGGTAAAACGAATTTGTAAAGCAATCTTAAATGCATAATACATAAGTCAGCTTAAAGAATTAATAAAAATCTAAAATAAATAACATGTGAAACTGTTTAAGATAAATGAATAAATAAAAGTATATGTATATGAAAAATCAATAAAATATAAAAAGATTAATGTTATAAGATTAAGTATCGAATTAGAAAAGATTAAAATCAAGGGTCCTATCTAAAAATAAATAAAAAAGGGACGCAGGGCCTAAAATAAGGCATGCGTGAAAGAACAGGGGTTAAACATGTAATTATTCCCCAACTCTGAAGATGTATGTCGAATTTCGAAGCACCAGAGAACCGAAGGCTTAATCAAAAAACAAAAGAAAATTAAACAGTTAAATCTATGAAAAGATAAAATAATAAAAGGGGCCCGAGGTAAACAAGCCCAAAATCGAAGGGACCATGAGAGCGAATAGCCCATAGGTTCAAAACACACAGGTTCCCCCTAAACTGCGCCGTTTTGGAGCGTGGGGGTGTGTGTGTGAGGGTGCAAAACGGCAGTGTTTTGCATGGCCATTAAAGCCCTAAATTTTTTTTTTCATTTTTAACTTCATTTTCTTTCAAAAAAAAAAGACAGAGAGTCTTCCTGCTCTCTCTCTCCCTTTTCTATTTTTCCTCCCTTACAGATAGGGTTTCGAGACCCATCCTCGCTGCCATCGTCTGACCGCCGCACCACCACCATACTCGGTGGCCGGCAATGCACAAGAATAGGCCGTTCGGCCTTGTTCCAAAAGAGTTTGAAGGCCTAGCCTTCTTAAGTCGAAAAGAACCGAAAGAAAGGGCCCTCACCCCTCTTTTAGCCCCGACGATGGAGGAGAGACCTCCCGCGAAACAACCACAGGCGGTTCCGGTAAGGTTCTTCTCTTCCTTTTCTTTTTATTTTATGGCTACTCTTATTTAATAGATTCGTGTTAAAATAAAAAGGAAATATTAGAGAGATGAAAAACGAAATGGAAATAAAGAAAGTAGAATAAGAGATCAACCTTTTGTGTTTTTTCTTTTATTTCCAATGTTCGTTTGATACGATTTTTGTATATTCAAAGGTTCCCCAAAATACAATCTACCCCCCATTTTTACAATCGGATCCCCCTCTTATAGCCATTTCAAAACGATATTTTAAGCCTCTTGCTACTGCTCTTGTGTTGTCTACTTCTGTCTTGGTGTTTGTTTCATTTTGCAGGGTATGGAGGAGTTGGTGGGAGTGTGTGATGCCTGGGAATGGTGCTGCAGAGGCGTGGGGTGGCAAACATCATGGTGTGGCCTGGGTTCTTTTTTTCTTTGCTATTTTTTATTATTGGTCTGGGCTAGGGTTAGTAGTTTGGGCTGTTTTGTATTGGGTTTTAAGGGGTTTGAGTAATTGGGATGTATTTGGGCCAAAATTGGCCTGCAACACCCGATACAAGATTATCTCGTAATTTCTAAAACTCATGCATTTGAAATTTCAAAAGGATATTTGGCTATCTGGTCAAACGTAAATCGAAACCCAACACGATTGGGCACGATTTCTCGAATTTCCAAACATAGAACATTGCCTTTATTTTTTTAGAAATTCTTATCTCGAGATATAAAATGTCATATCCAGTGAGTTAGGACACAACATCTCGAATTCCTGAGAATAAGCTTTTATTTGAAACTTATGCATTTTGATTGAAAAAGGGGTACTCGGTTACTTAGATTCAACGAGGAAAATTGGGACCCAGTAAGTTAGGGCACAATCTTCTCGAAGATGCCAAATACCGAGTATTGCCTTATTTTGAAAACTTTTAAACGATATTAAAACACGACCTTTTAAACGAATAGAATGCGATGGAATAATAATGTACAACGCAAAGTAATAATTCATAAACAAAATGTTATAATAAAGAATCACAAATAACAAATAAATACAAAGTAAGAAAATCTAAAATAAAATATAAAACAATTCTAAGCAATGATACATAAAAAGAATTTAAAATAGATATTATAAAAGCGATCTAAAGTGTATAAAATAATTTTAAAAAATTAGTATCCATTCAAGATAAAATAATATATAAAACTGTTTAAAAATAATATATAACCAATTCAAAATATATAATGCGTGAAAAAAGTTTAAAATAC
Source organism: Gossypium arboreum (assembly GCF_025698485.1). Classification (NCBI taxonomy): domain Eukaryota; kingdom Viridiplantae; phylum Streptophyta; class Magnoliopsida; order Malvales; family Malvaceae; genus Gossypium; species Gossypium arboreum. The sequence goes on along the minus strand of NC_069081.1, from coordinate 107,962,193 downwards.
ATAATATATAAAAATATTAAAGTAAATAATGTATAAAAATTTGAAATGAGCATTATATAAAAAGCTAAAATAGATAATAACAAAAATGTAAAATAAATAAATAAATAGAATGTTAAAAACAAAAGTAAAAAACATATGTAAGAAAAATAATAATGAAAATAATATTAGTATATAAATAGAAATAAAAATATAATAAATAGAAATATAATAATAGTAGAAATATAAATAGATAAATAAAATTAGATAAATAATAATAGTATTAGAATAACAAAATAAATATAAATAGAAACATAATAATAATAGCAATAATATATTAAAATAGTTAATTTGATAATAAAATAGCGAAAATAAAAAAAAGATTAAATCGAACCTTAAAATAAAATTTTGGGGCAAATCAAAAATAAATAAAAGGAAATGGACCAATTGAACATGCGAATAACAAGGAGGGACCAAAAGGGAAATAATACTCACCCTCCAAAACGCATAACTTCAAGGAGGACCAAAATGCAGTTAAAATAAATTTTAGGGCAAAAAAAAACTTAATTGCAAAACAATAAAAAAAACGGAGGGGCTAAAAGCAATTGGAAGAATTTAGAAAAAACAAAGAAATTGAAATGAAATGGACAAAATTTCCACGTAATTTAAAGAAAAAAGAAAATAATTCAATTCCAATGGAAACAGGAAAAGGGAGAATAATTCAATTCCAAATTGAAGTAGGAATACAAAAGTAATTCATCCAAGTCTCCCCCATTTTCAAAGAACAAAATACCCTTATTTATAGACATGAGGTTTACTAAAAATAGTCTAAATAATTTAATAATAAAATAAAATAAAATCATATATTCTTATTTTTAACATTTTACCACGTCAACAAATTTTGAACTCTTTGGCTTTCTTTATCTTTTTGATTTGGCCACAATTTAATAATTGTCTTTCAATTTGGCCCTTTTTAGCTCGTTTTAGACTGATTGCATCTTTTGGCTTTATTATTTTTTTCGGGCCCAGGCCAAAATTGACCTATTACAAATATAAAGGGTAAACTATACAAATAATTATCTAATTATTAAAATTTTTATTATAGGTACTCAAAATAAATAAAAAATTTACAATTTAAATATTTATACTATATAGTTTAATCATTTTGGTTACACTCATTAAAATCACAAATGGTAAGTTGACGTGATAATTAAAAAATTAGTATAATAATAAATTTAGTCATCAACTTTTATATGTTATATCAATTTAGTTATAATTTTAAAAATTAATCCTCAAAAATTTTACATGGTCTCAATTTGATCCTAATTCTAAAAATTTAAAATATATATAAAAATACATGAATATATTAAAATATAATAAGAATTTAAATTTTCTATTAATATTAATATTAAATAATATAGCTATAATAATGTTAAATAAAACAAAAAATCCCCTACCTCCCTTTCCCTCTCTGTTGTTGCTGCTGCTGAAAATATGATGAAAATTACTAGTGACGGCAGAGCCGCTTGATATCGAATAGCATAAGACGAAAATTAGGCAGCCAAGACACATGCGACTTAACTCTTTGGCTTTTGCATTTGCAACAGCAGTAGTAGGGGATGGCATCAATGGAGAAGAACCCTAGTGAACAAGCGAAAAGTGGTGATGAAGAGAAGCATGTGACCAGGGAATTGTGTGGTCTTAAGACCGTGCCTTTTGTTATATGTAAGGCTTGAATTGATTTTTTTTTCTTGGGTTTTCTAATATATGAAGAAATTTGTGTACTGTATGGTGATTCAATTGTTTTTGTTTTTGCGCTGCAAATGAGACGTTTGAGAAAGTTGCTGAAAATTCAACGGCAAACAGGGAGAGGGACGGTGGTGGGGAGGGATTTTTTTTATTTAATAGTAATAAAATTATATTAATATAAAATTTAAATTTATTATTATATTTTTTGAAAATATTTATGTATTTTTCTATATTTTCTTAAAGTTTTAGAATTAGGATCAAATTGAGATTGTTTGTAAATTTTGAGGGTTAATTTTTTAATTTATAACTAAATTGATATAATATATAAAATTTAAGGGTTAAATTTATTATTATACCAATTTTATCTACACTTCAACTTATGTGGGTGATTAAATTATAAACTTTTTTTATTTTGTGTACTTAAAATAAATTTTTTATATAATTGAGTAACTATTTATATAATTTATCTTAATTTAATTAAAAATTGATATATGAAAATAAATATTTATATTCACTCGAAATTTAATAAGCAAAAAAAAGTGGAATCTTCCATTATCAGTTGTTAATTTGTTATCCCTAAATGGAAGTTGAGGATGATTTATGAGAGAGCCTTCAAAGGAAATAGAAGATCCAACTAATTAAAAATGATTCAGCCCAGAAAGGCTACAGACGAGGATCATCATTGCACATTTTAATTTGTACATCATTGACTCAATTTATTTACCATTTGCCCGGAATTAATATCAATTACACATGAATGTATAAATTACGTATTTAAAATTATAGACAATAAACAATAAAGCGTAATATTTAAAATTAATAATAATAACAACAACAATGTATATAATAAATTAAATAAAATATATATTATTTAAATTGTGAGTAAAAGTAATTTAAATATGTAAATATATCATATTAAGAATATTAAATGTAGTTTAATTATTTATTATGGTATTATCATTTTTTAAGTTGGTATTAAGTTGATTTGTGACACCAATTCAATCAATACCATTATCAATACTAAAATTTTATCATTCGTGTATGCGAGGAAACTATGCACTTTACGTACTTAGAACACATAGGGTATTTAAAATAACATATGATATAATAAAACGTATGATTTGAAATTAATTAATAATAACACATTAAATATGTATGATATTAAAAGAAAAATAAATAAATTGTGAGCAAAACAAAATTTAAACATAAATACATCAAATTAAGAATCTTGAATGTACAAAATTGTTTATCATGAATCTTGAGCTAATGTTGACTTAACTTGTGACACCAACTCAATCAACCACATTATTAATACTAAAAATTCTATCATTTGTGTATGCACGTGGAAACTACATTTTAGAACACATAGGGTATTTAAAATAACATATGATATAATGAAACTTATGATTTGAAATTGATTAATAATAACACATTAAGTATATATGATATTAAAATGAAGAAATAGATTAAATTGTGAGTAAAATAAAATTTAAATATGTAAATACATCAAATTAAGAATATTAAATGAACAAAAATTTTTATCATGAATCTTGAGTTAATGTTGAGTTAGCTTATGACACCAACTCAATCAACAATATTATCAACACTAGATTATGACACCCACAATGTCGATGAAATAATTTACGTAACTAATTTATAAAAATCATTATAACAACCAAATATGAATTTGGGTGGAATGGTAAAATTAAAATGATAATAATTATAATATTTTGGGTTCGAATCCCATCATATATGTATTTTCTAGATTTTATATGAAATGACAATTACCCTCAAAATAATATTTTGTAGCTTTGTAAAAATAATGAGTTTTGGTAACTTCATAACTAAGTTGAGACTTAGCATATGGGTAACACTAACTTAGTCAAACACATTATTAATTGCATAGGTTATATAAATATACAATTGACGGAGATAATAAAATATACATAATACAAATAAAATGTAAATATTATATTAAATTATCTTTTGGTTTAATGGTAAAGTTAATATTTTATTTATGTAAACAACACGAGTTCAAATTCGCCACATGTAATTTTTTATTGGGGTTTTCCAAGATAAAAGACTAAACTACCTTAAAATAATATAACTTATTTTAATTAATACAAAAAAGTATTTTTATAATTTTTTTAATTGAATTGGTGTCCGATTGACTTATGACACCAACTCAATTTGGACTCAAAGGTCTTCAAGAAACCATTGCAATCACCTTGCTATTCTTTGTTGTGGTAAAGTTTCTGATAATAAACAGAAGCAACCAGTTTCTAATGATAAGTCTAGATACCCATTTCCAAAGATTGCTTCTTCAGGTCGCTTAGAGGTATAAAAATCATGTTGATAGTTTTAGCATTTTTTAACTTTTGACATTTTAGCATAACTTCTTATAAAGTTGCATTTTCACTTATTTGATCCCATTTTCCCTGAAATTATACAATGGGATTGTTTCATGAATGTTTCCTTTTGTTTTATACTAGTACTAGTTTTGTTGGTTTCAGACTCTCATGCTCATTCGATTTGAAGTTTATTATGTTTAATTGATTTATTCTCAAATGTTTGTGTAGGTTTATTTAGAGACTCCTAACAATGACAAATTGTTTAACAAATTAAATGGTGGTGGTGAGTCACTATGTTTTCTTTTTTCTGTAACAGCAGTTAAAGGAGAAGAGAGAAAGAGAGAAGAAGAAATAACATGGAAACAAAGTTTTTTTGGGGACGATTTGGGGTTTTTTTTTCATATTATTTATTTTTTTTTAATAATTTTATATTTAATTCTTTAACATGGCAGGCCACATAGTTTTCGACCAATACTTGACTAACGATAATTGATATTTTTTGTTAAAATTGACCTGATTTGTGAAAATATCATTACGTTAAGGGCCTCAATAAAAGAAAAGGTTAAGGGCACAAAACCAAAAACCACTAAATGTTGAGAGTATTTTTTACAATTATGCTTTTTCAATAATAATACCATCCAAATGAAGAGAGGGGAGCTAATATAAGAACACACCGACTACCTAGATCTCAACCACAAAAAAAAAATGTAAATTATTTTTGATGAACTACAAATACACCAAACCAAATGAGTACGGTCATTACCCACCACAGCAGCCCATTTAAGGAATGATTTGATTAGTTTGCGTGTGCGGCATGTTTAAGCATTGAATTATAAAACTCGTTAAAAGAAAACTGGTAGTTGTTTTAGGTAATTTAGACAAGAAACACACGCTACATATCATTCTTTTACCACATGTATATCTAAAATTTCTTTTATAAAATATATATATTTCTAAATTATAAAAAATCAATTTTAAAACATTATAAAAAATATAAATATAAATAATTAAGATACATTTTAAAAGTTTATAAAAATAGGAATAAATATATAAAATCTATAAAATATATGTAAATATCTAAAAATATAAAAAGTATCAATATGTATAAATTTTAAAAAAATTATAAAAATAGAAAAATATATAAAATCTTAAAAATGTATATAAATCCATAAAATATATAAAATTCTAAATTAAATAAATTTAAATTTAAATAAAACAGAAATAAATATATAGTGATATAGAAATAAATATATAATCTAAAAACATACATAATTTTTAAAAAAATATATATTTGATAAGAGAAATAAGGGGTGTTGGAACGATGAGGCAAAGCAAACCAATGACATTTAGATGACAGATTGAGATTAGGGAGTCATGCGAATGATTGAATAGGTGGGACAAATTACGTGGCTTTAAGAGATTCATTTGTTTCTAATTCATCTAAGTTAGTTTATTTCTTGAAAATGCGATAATTTTTTAGGAAAATAATTTTATAAGGCACTAAAATGAAGCGAAAATAAACTCTCAAATGAAGAAGCAAACAGAAAAGTCACAAGAAAACTAAGCACACAAGTGTTTGAGTAAATACTCTCAAAGTATTCTATTGCTTTGAAGAATTACAGTCGAGTGATTATGAATGAGGAGGAATACAATTTAAATTACATCGACAATCGAGATCAAAGCTGTCGTAACCATTTTTTTTGAAAAAACGGGAATCGACTTAGATTTTTGGAAATGAAAACGAATAGAGGAGTCGCCACCAATCTTTTTTGATGAGGTGTGATCGGATCACCTTAAATTAATCATTTTAATAAAAGTTAAGATTTACTAAAACGATAATTTTTGGTCTACGAAAATCAGAAAATGAGTTTGGGAGTCTGTTACGCACGAGGAAGGATTAGCACCCTCGATACGCCCAAAATTGGTACCTAGTTGATTAATTAGTGTCTTAGTGTCGAAAATTTGAAAACTTGAAAGAATTTAAAATACGATCCTCTTTGTAAAGAAAATGCTCAAATGTTAAAGACCTTCTCGTCTCACAATATAAAATGTCACATCCAAGAAGTTAGGACACGACATCTTGAATTTTCGAGAGCGAGCTTGCCTTTTATATAAAAAATTCGTGTATTTCAAAAGGTTATTCAGTTAGTTAAGGTGAACGAGAAAATCAAAACCCAGTAAGTTAGGGCACGTTTTCTCAATTTCCGAACATCGAATATTGCCTTTACTTGCAAAAATCTTATTTCGAGGTAACAAAATGCCATACCCGTAAGTTAGGGCACAACACCTCGTATCTCCGAGAATAAGCATTTTTCAAAACTCATGTCATGATTTAAAAGAGTATTCCGTTATTTAGGTTAAAGGAGAAAAATCAAACCCAGTAAGTTAGGGCACGATTGTCTCAATTACCAAATACGAATATTACTTTATGAAAGAATTATTATTGGGTTGAATATAATGATAATAATAATAATATTAAAGTAAAGTAAATAATAATACTATATATAAAAAATATATATATGTATATAATAGAAATACACACTACTATATCATAATAATAATAAATATAGAAATACAAAAAGCAAATATAATAAAATATTAAATTAAAGTAATAAAAACAATACTATATATAAATATATATATACATAAAATATACACTAATATATAATAATAATAATAGTAATAGCAAAAATAATGAAAATATGAGTAATATTAATAATATATTAGAATACAAAAGTAAAGTAATAACAATAGGGTGATAATAATAATAATAATAATACAAACAATAATACATATATATATATAATAATAGTAGTCGAAATAAAAATAATAGAAATAACAATAATGATAGTAATAATATAAATAAATATGGAGAGGGTATATATAATATAATAATATAAATAATAATATATACATGAGAAATAATAATAATATAAATAATAGTAAAAATAAAAAAATAAAACAAAGCTCTCAACTCTCTCCCTCTTTCCCCATTCTGGCCATGGTCCATTAAGACTACCAGGCCGGGATCGGCGCCGTCCATCTGCCTTTGTTGTTGTTGTCGACCACCGTATGTGTGGTCAAATTTAAAAATGTATTATTTTTTGTTTTCTTTTTTATTTTTATATCTAAATATATGTATGCTATTTTTGAAAGAAAAGAAAAAAAAAAGAAAAAATGTTTATATGTACAAAAAAAAGTGAAAATAAAAAGGAAAAAAGAAATAAAAACCTTAACGCGTTTGAATCTTTTCTTCTTCAATACTCACTTTTTTTATTTCAGATTTGCTTGCAAACCTTTTACTTTTACATTCTTCTCTTTTTTTTTGTATAAAAAAAACCTTTCAAAAATACAATTCTTTCCTCCTCGTTTCTTTACAATGGACTTTTGGTTTTGCTTTTATAGCCATCTTACATACATTTCTTATCATTCTATGTCTCTTCTCCATTTGATGGTGTAGGTGCAAGTGGGAGACAAGGTGGTGGAGTAGGTACAAGTGGGAGGTAAGGTGGTGGAGTAGGTGCAAGTAGGAGGCAAGGTGGCTAGGGTTTTGTCTTTTTTTTAAAAAAAAAAAAAGTTTAGGTTGTATTGGGCTAGGGTTTTTATTATTTGGGCTTAGTTTTGGGTCTGATTTTGTAATTGGGTTTGTGAATTGGGTAGGATTTAGGTTTGATTTTAATTTGTTGGGCCGGGCAAATTTGGGCCTCTACAGCTGCCCCTCTTTGCTCATTGTCGTGTAACGAGAATGGAGCAAAAACTTAAAAAGGGCCAAATTTGCCTGGTTTCACTCGGTCTCGACTTCTTCTATGCTCCACTTCTTCATGTAGCCTCACTTCAGTCTATTACATCTTGATGCTCCGATCCATTCTACTGTAACTTCAAAAAAATAAGACTTGTGACTTCAATCTTCTCTGCTGAAACTTCAAGGAGATCTGCTGTGGCTTTTAACCTCCAAGCCATTTCAAGGAGAAGAGATCCACTGAAACTTCAAGGAGGTACGAATAGTGGCTTGAGCCTCTCCAAAGGCCATTTCAGGAGAAGAAAGTTGTAATTTTCAGCTTGGTACCCTACTTGCTAGGGGTTTAAGGCCCATCATCTTCGATCTATTTCATCGCTAGGTGTTAAGATCTCAGAATTTAGCCTGTTACCCTCTTGTTTAGGGGTTAAGGCTTGTCATCTTCGATCTGCTTCCCTATCGCTAGGGGTTTAAGATCAGTAAATCTTGACTGTTACCTCATCGCTAGGGTTTAAGGCTTGTCACCTTCGATCTGCTTCCCTACTGTTTAGGGTCTCAGAATTTAACTGTTACCCTACCGCTAGGGGTTTAAGGCTTATCGTCTTTGATTTGTTTCCTATTGCTTAGGGGTTAAGATCTCAGAATTCACTTGTTACCCTCATCGCTTAAGGGTTTAAGGCCCATCGCCTTCGATCTGCTTCCTCACCGCTAGGGGTTAAGATCTGTAAATCTTCACTGTTACCCTACCGCTTAGGGGTTTAAGGCTTGTCACCTTCGATCTGCTTCCCACTTGCTTAGGGTCCAGAATTTAACTGTTACCCTACCGCTTAGGGTTTAAGGCTTATCGTCTTTGATCTGCTTCCTATTGCTTAAGGGTTAAGATCGTAAATTCACTGTTACCCTCATCGCTTAAGGGTTTAAGGCCCATCACCTTCGATCTGCTTCCTATTGCTTAGGGGTTAAGATCAGAATTCACTGTTACCCTACCGCTAGGGGTTAAGGTCCATCGCCTTTGATCTGTTTCCCTACTGCTTAAGGGGTTAAGATCTGTAAATTCAACCTGTTACCCTACTGCTTAGGGGTTTAAGCCCCATCATCTTCGATCTGTTTCCCTACTGCTTAGGGGGTTAAGATCTGTAAATTTAGCCTACTACCCTACTGCTTAAGAGGTTAAGGCCATCGCCTTCGATCTGCTCCACTACTGTTTAGGGGGATAAGATCTATAAATTCAGCCTGTTACCCTACTGCTTAGGGAGATAAGATCTACAATTTGGTCTGTTACCCTACCGCTTAGGGGTTTAAGACCTTCGCTTCGATCTGCTTCCCCCTCTTGCATAGGGGTTAAGATCTCGAAATTTAGCTCTGTTACCTACCGCTAGGGGTTTAAGGCCCTTCGTTTTGATCTCGCTCCACTCATCGCTAGGAGATAAGATCTGCAGCTTGGTCTGTTACCCTCACCGCTAGGGGTTTAAGACCTTCGTCTTCGATCCGCTCCACTACCGCTAGGAGATAAGATCTGCAATTTGGTCTGTTACCCTACCGCTAGGGGTTTAAGACCTTCGTCTTCGATCCGCTCCACTACCGCTAGGAGATAAGATCTGCAATTTGGTCTGTTACCCTCATCGCTAGGGGTTTAAGACCCTTCGTCTTCAATCTGCTCCACTACTGCTTAGGGAAATAAGATCGCAATTCGTCTCATTACCCTGCCGCTAGGAGTTTAAGGCCCATCAACCTCGATTTGTTTCCCTACCGCTAGGGAGATAAGATCTGCAAATTCATCGATTCTAGGGACATGACCAGAGAATCGGCCCATGTATTTATGCTTATGTCAAAGAATTAGGATGCTATGATCAAAATGAATCAAATGTTCCTAATTAGATGCACTTATGAATGATCTATGAATGTATGAGTGCAGCATGTTGTGAGCGTGAATCCTGCTTAGGTTGCCATTGCTCTTTGTTCATCAAGGTTCCTTCACGTAAATGGTACCTGCCTTCTTGTTTAACTCAAATTTTGAACAGAAAACCCGAAGAGGTAGTCCCAATTTAAACTCTTTCTTCTCAGATGCTCCAAATCTTGAGTTTGGTTAGTTCTAAAAAATAGTCTTGTTTCAAGTTCCTGTACTATTTAGAAACTTTCAGGGTAATATGCAGAACTCTTTTTGCGAAAATGGCTTTAGTCCATTAATCATCATTTCAATGCGAAATGCTTGAAAAGATCATAATAATGACAAAACCGAAATTTATCGAAACAACATTTGAAGGAATAGATTAATTACATCAACAAACATTGCTTGGAATAAAAATGAATAAAAGGGAATAGGTGCCCCAGATATCGCAGTGTAAGCTTCTTTGCACGAACTTCTTGAGGACTCCCTTTTTGCCCAATATGTGCTTAGGAGATCTAGAGTACCCTTGTAGATGCCCCAAGACGTAACATCTCTCTTCCTTGTTAATTTAGGTATCATAAGACTACCGCATGCCCCACCTTTGATCAAAATTTGAATCGCTCTTTACGGGTTTTCAATCCAAAATCCCTTTGGTCTCAAGGTGCTCTTTGCGAGTTTTCACCCTGGCCTCTCCCCCTTTTTTTATTTTTTTTTATTTTTAGGTGAAGTATTTCTTAACCGAATTCGAATTCACGGGATTGGGTAAGGTCTTGCCATCCATTTCAGCCAATATCAATGCTCCTCCAGAAAAGGCCTTCTTTACCACATAAGGTCCTTCCCAATTCGGCATCCATTTCCCCCTGAAATCTTTTTGTATAGGCAGGATCTTTTTCAACACTAGGTCTCCCTCGTGGAATTCCCTAGGACGAACCTTTTTGTTGTAAGCTCGCATCATTCGCTTTTGGTATATCTGACCATGGCGAATAGCCCTTAGCCTCTTTTCTTCAATCAGATTCAATTGATCGTATCGAGACTGGATCCATTCTGCTTCGTTCAACTTTACTTCTGACAAAACTCTGAGGGAAGGAATCTCGACTTCGATAGGTAAAGCCGCCTCCATCCCGTAGACCAATGAAAAAGGCGTTGCTCCGGTGGAAGTCCTGACAGACGTTTGATAAGCATAGAGGGCGAATGGTAGCTTCTCATGCCAATCTTTATAACTTTCTGTCATCTTTCCCACAATCTTTTTGATGTTCTTATTGGCTGCTTCGACTGCACCGTTCATCTTCGGGCGATATGGTGATGAGTTGTGGTGTCTAATCTTGAACTGCCTACAGACCTCTGCTATTGTACTGTTGTTCAAATTCAATGCGTTGTCAGATATAATCCTTTTCAGCATTCCATATCGACAAATGATTTCCTTTTTTAGAAACTTGCTAACTGCTGATTTTGTAACATTAGCATATGAAGCAGCTTCCACCCACTTGGTGAAATAATCGATGACCACAAAGATGAAACAATTCCCATTTGAAGCTTTTGGTGATATTGGCCCAATCACATCCATGCCCCACATCGAGAAAGGCCATGACGAAATCATGACATGCAGAGGTGAGGGAGGTACATTAATCTTGTCTCCATAGATTTGGCACTTATGACATCTTTTGGTGTAGTTAATACAGTCTCCTTCCATGGTGGGCCAATAATAACCAAACCTCATAATTTTCCTGGCCATTGTAAAGCCATTAGCATGTGTCCCACAGACGTCCTCATAAACTTCCTCTAAGATTTTTTTAGCCTTTATAGCATCTACACATCTCAACAGTACTTGATCCTTCCTTCTTTTGTATAGGATCTCCCCATCTAAGACATAGCCATGGGCCAGTCTTCTCAACGTTCTTTTGTAGTTCTCAGTAGCTTGGTCGGGGTACTCGCAATTTTTCACATATCGCAGGATATCGTGGTACCAAGGGTGATCATCATTTTCTTCTTCTTCTTCGAGGTTGTAACAATGAGCCGAGGCATCGTAAATGCTCATTTGGATTGGTTTCACATCCTCTGGTTGGTTCACTTTGATCATAGAAGCTAAAGTTGCTAGGGCGTCAGCCATCTGTTTTTCCTCTCGCGGGAGGTAGCAGAAGACAATATCATCAAACTCTTTAATTAATTCAAGGATTAGCCTTCGATAATTGATCAACTTGGGGTCTCTCGTCTCCCATTCACCTTTGAGTTGATAAATCACTAGGGCAGAATCTCCATATACATCTAACACATTGATTTTACGTTCTATGGCCGCACGTATTCCCATGATGCATGCCTCGTATTCTGCCATATTATTCGTGCAGTCAAAATCCAATTTACTAGTGAAGGGATAATGATCTCCGTTCGGGGATACCAGGACTGCCCTGATTCTATTGCCCACGGCATTTAATGCTCCGTCAAAGTTTAGCTTCCAAGGATGACCTTCTTGAGGGTCTTCTTCAATGGTTGCTATGTACATTAGATCTTCATTTGGGAAGTTAAAGTTTAGAGGCTCGTAGTCCTCTAAGGCTTTGCTGGCTAGAAAATCTGCTATTGCACTCCCTTTTACGGCTTTCTGGTTCACATAGACTATATCGAATTCAGAAAGTAGAATTTGCCATCGGGTCATTCTCTCGTTCAAGGCAGTCGACTCCATCAAGTACTTCAGAGGGTCCATTTTAGAGATTAGCCAAGTTGTGTGATACAACATGTATTGTCTCAGTCTTCGGGTTGTCCAAATTAAGGCACAACACAACTTTTCAATGAACGAGTATCTCGTCTCACACTTAGTAAACTTTTTACTGAGGTAATATATCGCTCTTTCTTTCCTTCCTGATTCATCGTGTTGGCCAAGCACGCATCCCATAGAATTTTCAAATACCGTCAAATAGAGTATCAGTGGATTATCTGGACTAGGTGGTGTCAACACTGGGGTATTAGACAAGTATTGCTTAACTTTGTCGAACGTCTTCTGGCATTCCTCGTCCCAAACACCAGGGTTGTGTTTCTTTAAGAGACGAAATATGGGGTTACATTTCTCGGTTAGTTGTGAAATAAACCGAGTGATGTAATTTAATCCTCCTAGGAATCCCTGAATTTCCTTCTGAGTTCATGGTGGAGGTAACTCTTGTATGGCTTTGACTTTATCTGGGTCAATCTTAATCCCTTTTTCACTGACCACGAATCCTAGCAGTTTTTCTGACCTAGCCCTGAAGGTACATTTTGCTGGATTGAGTTTTAACTGGAATTTTCTCAACCTCAAAAATAATTTCCTTAAGACTTGCACATGCTCTTCTTCAGTCCGAGATTTGGCGATCATGTCATTGACGTAGACTTCAATTTCTTTATGTATCATATCATGGAATAGGGTTACCATGGCTCTCTGATATGTTGCTCCTGCATTTTTCAATCCGAACGACATCACCTTATAGCAAAAGGTTCCCCACATGGTCACAAATGTGGTTTTATTCATGTCTTCAAGATGCATCTTGATCTGATTGTACCCCGAGAAACCATCCATGAAGGAGAAGAGTGAGTAATCTGCCGTGTTATCCACTAAGGTGTCAATATGAGGCAACGGGAAATTATCCTTCGGGGTGGCTTTGTTTAAGTCTCTATAGTCTATACACATCCGTACTTTTCCATCTTTTTTAGGGACGGGGACAATGTTGGCTACCCATTCCGAGTACTTAACTACTTGTAAGAAACCACCATCAAATTGCTTCTTGACCTCCTCATTTATTTTCAACAAAACATCTGGCCACATTCTTCAAAGCTTTTGCTGAACTGGCTTGCATTCTTCTTTGATAGGGAGCCTATGTACCACAATGTCAGTACTTAGCCCAGGTATATCCTGATATGACCATGCAAAGACATCATTGAACTCTTGAAGTAACTCAATAAGACCCCGTTTTGTCTCTGTGGTAATGCAAGCTCCGATCTTTACTTCTTTCCTTTCTAGTTCATCTCCCAAGTTCACGACTTTTACGGTCTCTTTGTGGGGTAGAATCTGTTTCTCCTCGTGTTCTACCATCATTAACAAATCAGGGGATAAGTTACAGTCTCCGTTATCCTCAAAGTCCTGAGATCCTTCTAGGCACATATCTCGCTCGAAAGGAGACTCTGAATTAGTAGTAGCGTCACTCACATCATTGATATCTGAAGACCTGTTGTAGGTGCGAAGAAAGATACAAAGAACAATAGAATCTAAGAACAATGATATGTATGGTATGATCATGAATGAAAAAGTCAAAAGGATGCATTTTATTGAAATAAGGATTTCGAACATAAGCCTATTTCACAAAAGGACACTTGTTACTCCTAGGCCTAGAGCAATAAGTGTGTTTTGGACATTACTTTGAGTTAGTTATAAAGACTACAAGAATCTCTTCCACAGTTCAATTATTCAGAACGCTTCCCGGCTCATAGGGGCGAATGCCCGACAAATTCTCTACCTTAGTTCCTTCTTCATATGTGGCGTTGATGTCCAAACTCTCCATTATTCCTTCCATGATTTCCTTTCCCGATGTCTTCCGCGCGGAGTGAATGACCCCTCCAGACACAAAAGTCTTCGATATATGGGGGAAGATCATTGGTTCCCATTCGATTTCTCCCCCGCTCAATCGCGCTCTCCTTCTTTCTTACTTCTTCTCAAGTTTCTTCTTTCTTTGTTTCATGTTCGACTTAAACCCTAACCCAAAACAGGCTTGTTTGTCTTTCATCACTGGTACATTAATCCTTCCCTGGAGGTATCTCCCAAGTCCTCTTCTGGGTAGAGCCCATTTTCCAACAATTAGCCGTAGTCTCATTCTTGTAGTCTCAGATAACCTGGGCATTGGAATCTTATTTCCTTCAGTGATGAACGTCGCATTCACAAACTCCAAAGATCGAAAAGAGCACTCAATTGCTTCATTATTTGCCTCCAGATATGGGGCGTCACTGGTTATCGCCGCGATGATGTCCTTTTCAGCATTGATCGTTACTAACCGACCTTCGGTCACTAATTTCAACTTTTGGTGCAGCGATGAAGGGACTGCCCCTGCCGAGTGTATCCATGGTCTCCCCAATAGGTAATTATACGAAGGCTTAATGTCCATGACCAAGAAATCTACCTCGTAAGTGCTCGGCTCGATTAAGAGGGGTACTTCAATTCTCCCCATTACCTTCCTTTCCGTGCTATCAAATGCTCTCACTACACTTTGGCATGTCTTCATATGGGAACTATCTACTGGCAACCTACTCAGCGTAGATAGGTATAGGACATTCAGCGCAGACCCATTGTCAATCAATACCCCCGGTAATGTATACCCTTTACAGCGAGTCGTGATGTGCAAAGCTTTAGTTGATCCTCGGCCCCCTGGCGGTACATCATCGTCATTGAAGAATATGAAGTTGTCGGCACTTATATTGTTCACTAAGCGGTCCAGTTTGTTTACAGAGATATCGTTAGCAACATAAGTTTCATTCAGCACTTTCATCAATGCGCTGCGATGGGTTTCGGAGCTTAAAAGTAAGGCCAGTACCGATATACGCGCTGACTATTTGTGCAACTGTTCTACGACACTATATTCACTGTGCTTTAGAAATTTTAAGAATTCCTTGACTTTTTTTTCAGTCACTGATTCATTAACAGTTAGTTCAGGCCCCGCCGGCCTCTCTTTCTTTTACTTAATTACTAATGATTTTTCTTTAACCTGTTCGAATTTTGTATTTGGGGTATAATGCCTTCCGCTACGCGTATAAAAACCCTCGTCTTGAACTTCCTCTGATGCATTCATCAGGGTCTCCTCTCCTGGGAATGTCACATTGCAGCTATAGTTCCACGGTACCCTTTTGCTATCTTTATAAGGGAAAAAAACGGGCTTTTAGATCACGACCTTTGGCGCAACTTGTGCCCCGACTTCATTTATTCTCGGATGTGATATGATAACCACTGGGTGGTTGACTTTGTAAACATCCTTCATTGATCCCTCTTCGGAGGCACACACATCTGTTTTTTCTGGGCTCCCGACATATTCGAAGAATTCCAGCTCCTTATTATCCATCAATCCTTGTACTAAAGCCCTGAATTGGCTGCATATCTGAATCTCGTGATCCTCTTGGTCATAGAACTCGCAGTAATTCTTCACTTCTCGAGGTCTGACCCTTGAATTCTGTGCTATCAACCCTCTTTCCACCATTTTCTTCTAGACTTCCTCCAACGGGGTATTCACTTCTGCAATATTCATCTTAATTTCTTTCCCCGAACTCTCAATTATCACATTTATTCCCTTATCCCCATGGTTAGGTAATGAATTCTCTGCACTGGATGTATCATCAAATTTCACAATCCCCATGTTGATGAGTCTTTCAACCAATTTCTTAAAAGTGGTACAGTTTTCTATCGAGTGTCCTGTGGCTCCCGCATGGTATTCGCATTGGACATTTGCGTCATACCATTTAGGGTATGGAGGTTGCATTGGTTTTAGATAGAAGGGAGACACGACATGTGCATCAAATAAACTCTGGTATAACTCCTTGTATGTCATAGGAATGGGCGTAAATTGAAGTTTCTCCCTATTTTATTTTGTGTTAGGCTCTTGTCTGGGTGGGTCCTGTTGTCCAGTAGTTATCGAACTTGGTTGGCTTACGGTGATCGATTTTGAATATGAGCTCACATTATTCACCTCGTGCTCTTTCTTCCTCGGCGCTCACCTCATAGCATTTTCCCCAGATTCTAATTTCCCACATCTTATGGCATTTTCTATCATTTCTCTAGACATTACTATGTTCGAAAAACTCTTGGTTGGGCTACCCAACATGTGGTTAATAAAAGGTGCATTCAGGGTATTGATGAAGAGCATAGTGGTTTCCTTTGCCAACAGAGGGGGTTGGACTTGTATGGCCACCTCTCTCCATCGCTGGGCGTACTGCCTAAAGCTCTCATTATGCTTTTTCTCCATATTCTGTAAAGTGATTCTATCAGGAGCTATGTCTGCCACATGACCGTACTGCTTCATGAAGGCTTGTGCTAAATCTTTTCATGAACTGATCTGGGCTCGACTCAGTTGGTTGTACCATCTAGAAGCGGCCCCAACCAGACTTTCTTGGAAGCAGTGAATTAATAGTTGGTCATTGTTGACATGGCCTGCCATTCGTCTGCAGAACATAGTGATGTGAGCTTCGGGACAGCTAGTCCCATTGTATTTCTCAAATTCCAGAGTTTTGAACTTGGGAGGGAGTACCAGGTCCGGAACCAAACTTAATTCTTTAGCGTCGATTCCACCACGATAGTTGGTGCTTTCCATTTCTTTAAATTTTTCTTCTAACCATCTACACCTTTCTTCAAGCTCTCTCGGAAGTTCTACCCTTGTCTTTTCTGCTTCTGTTACTTCATCGAGATTGAGGACCACAGGGTTGGTTGGGTTGTCCCCCGGATTAGAGCCCGAGTCGGCCTGATAATTCATCGGTACCGAAACACCAGCCTGAAATGGTTGGGGCCTAATGGTGACTGATGGCCTTCCTGGGTACATGTCAAGTTATGTATGAACGTCCGTTGGGGCAAAACCCGGAGGGTAGGTAGAATCTTCATTATATTCTCCAGCATTGATCAAAGGGCTTTTCCCACCAGCCAATAAATGAGTTAATTGGTCCATCATGCTTTTCTGGGACTCCAACATATGGTCCCTCATATCTTGCTAGATTTTGGCAAGCTGTTCTTGCATATGTGTTTGTAATTGATCCTGCATCTCTTTTTGCATTTGTTCCAATCTCTCTAACCTTTGGTCCATTGCTCTTGTTCTTCCCCTTGTACGGTAACGATGTTCCAGGGTAACTGCCATGATTTTTAGGGTTTTTTTAGGGAAAGCCTAATGTAAATAATGCAATGCAATGCAAATGCATGAAATGAATGCAAAGCAAATGCATTGATTCTGAATTCAATTTCATTAGAACAACTTTTCTAGAAAACAAATTCCTTTACATAAAACGGGCTACATATACGGCCTTTCTCTCATATTCCAAGCGAAGACACCTATCTTCCTCTTCACATCCGGATCTTATGGTCGAGTCTTGCAAATTCCCTAAGATATGTCTATATTAACTCCTTTTTGCTTGATCTGGGCCGCGACTTATTGATCACTTGTCCCTGCGATACTCGTCAGCTCCTTTAAGACGTGACGACTCTTGAACAATCTTTGACGGCTTGTATCCTCAGGCAATGAAGCAAAGTCTTGTATTTTTTCACGGACTATCAACCTTCTTTCATTGTGTTCACTTGGACCATACTTAGATAACCGTGTTATAATCCACTTTATCAAAAAAATTCGTTTTCTTATGACAAACTGTTCTATTTAGCAATCAAATATGAATCAACACCTCATTCCTATGATGATGTAATACAATGCAATTGTAAAACAAAACAAAAATAAAACACGTTAGTACAGGATAAATAAATAACAAATAAAGCAATTCGGGTGACCACTAGGGGTTTGGAGTGGCTCTACCTAGGGTGGGCTCCTAGGTCTCTCTATATGTGGTTTGGTTCTAGAGTAAGGGTACCTGAACCAGCAGATTCCTCGATCCTCACCCATTATAGGTTCTTATGGACCGAGTTCAATTCAGGGGAATACATTTCCCTATGGCTGCACAGAGATAAAAATCTCACGAAAACATAGGTACGGATGTATCCCGAAAGCAATCCGCTATTCTGCACGGAGGTGAAAACCTCACGAAGGAATAGTTTCTCACTCCCACTTAAAGAGTGTGACCACAACGGTCATGCAATGCAATGTGCTTGGATATATGCATAAAAACTTGAAGCGATTAAAGAAAATGGGAATAAAATGATGAAAACCGTACGGAAAACGGGTGAAATACAATGAAGGGATCATATATCAAAACCAAATTCTCAATTTTTGACAAAAAGACAAAAGTTAATCAACTTGTGGCTTGACTCTCTTATTTGGTGTCCCCAGTGGAGTCGCCAAGCTGTCGTAACCATTTTTTTTGAAAAACGGGAATTGACTTAGATTTTTGGAAATGAAAACGAATAGAGGAGTCACCACTAATCTTTTTTGATGAGGTGTGATCGGATCACCTTAAATTAATCATTTTAATAAAAGTTAAGATTTACTAAAACGATAATTTTTGGCCTACGAAAATCAGAAAATGAGTTCAGGAGTCAGTAACGCACGAGGAAGGATTAGCACCCTCGATACGCCCAAAATTGGTACCTAGTTGATTAATTAGTGTCTTAGTGTCGAAAATTTGAAAACTTGAAAGAATTTAAAATACGATCCCTCTTTGTAAAGAAAATGCTCAAATGTTAAAGACCTTCTCGTTTCACAATATAAAATGTCACATTTAGTAAGTTAGGACACGACATCTTGAATTTTCGAGGGCGAGCTTGCCTTTTATATAAAAATTCGTGTATTTCAAAAGGTTATTCAGTTAGTTAAAGTGAACGAGAAAAATCGAAACCCAGTAAGTTAGGGCACGTTTCCTCGAATTTCCAAATACTGAATATTGCCTTTACTTGCAAAAATCTTATTTCGAGATAACAAAATGTCATACCCGGTAAGTTAGGGCACAACACCTCGTATCTCCGAGAATAAGCATTTTTCAAAACTCATGTCGCGATTTAAAAGAGTATTCCGTTATTTAGGTTAAAGGAGAAAAATCGAAACCCAATAAGTTAGGGCACGATTGTCTCGAATTACCAAATACGGAATATTACTTTATGAAAGAATTATTATTGGGTTGGATATAATGATAATAATAATAATATTAAAGTAAAGTAAATAATAATACTATATATAAATATATATATATAAATGTATATAATAGAAATACACACTACTATATAATAATAATAAATATAGAAATACAAAAGCAAATATAATAAAATATTAAATTAAAGTAATAAAAACAATACTATATATAAATATATATATATATATACATAAAAATATACACTAATTTATAATAATAATAATAGTAATAGCAAAAATAATGAAAATATGAGTAATATTAATAATATATTAGAATACAAAAGTAAAGTAATAACAATAGGGTGATAATAATAATAATAATAATAATAATAATACAAATAATAATACATATATATATAATAATAGTAGTCGAAATAAAAATAATAGAAATAACAATAATTATAGTAATAATATAAATAAATATGGAGAGGGTATATATAATATAATAATATAAATAATAATATATACATGAGAAATAATAATAATATAAATAATAGTAAAAATAATAAAATAAAAAAATAAAACAAAGCTCTCAACTCTCTCCTCTTTCCCATTCCGCCATGGTCAAATTAAGACCAAAATGGGGACCCAAGACTGTTCACTGCCTTTGTCATTGTCACGACCACCGTATGCTGTGGCTGAAATTTAAAAATGTATTATTTTTGTTTTCTTTTTATTTTATATCTAAATATATGTATACTATTTTTGAAAGAAAAGAAAAAAGAAAAATGTTTATATGTACAAAAAAGTGAAAATAAAAGGAAAATGAAATAAAAACCTTAATGCGTTTGAATCTTTTCTTCTTCAATACTCGCTTTTTTTATTTCAGATTTGCTTGCAAACCTTTTGCTTTTACATTCTTCTCTTTTTTTTTTGTATCAAAAAAACGTTTCAAAAATACAATTATTTCCTCCTCTTTTCTTTACAATGGACTTTTGGTTTTGCTTTTATAGCCATCTTACATACATTTCTTATCATTCTATGTCTCTTCTCTATTTGATGGTGTAGTTGCAAGTGGGAGACAAGGTGGTGGAGTAGGTGCAAGTGGGAGGCAAGGTGGTGGAGTAGGTGCAAGTGGGAGGCAAGGTGGCTAGGGTTTTGTCTTTTTTTAAAAAAAAAAAAAAGTTTAGGTTGTATTGGGCTAGGGTTTTTATTATTTGGGCTTAGTTTTGGGTTTGATTTTGTAATTGGGTTTGTGAATTGGGTAGGATTTAGGTTTGATTTTAATTTGTTGGGCCGGGCAAATTTGGGCCTCTACAAAAGCCTATCTATAATATGAGAGTCCTAAGAGATTTAAACTCTAAATAATCTTATTTATTAAGATTTACAATATTCACCATAGTAACTCTAGTTTTACTTGAGTGTTTCACTATGTAACACCCTAAACCCGTATACGATGCTAGAACAGAGTTATGGAGCATTACTGGACTTCTAACTTATACAATCAAACATTTCATAATCAAATACCATTCAAATAAAAAACCATTCAGACACATTCATACAGTTCCTAATACGAGCCCTCAAGGCCTCAAATAGACATTAAAAGTGGTTTGGGACTAAACCAAGTACTCAAGAAATTTTTAGAAAAAATATTGAAATTTTTCAAAATGCAGGGGACACACGCCAGTGTGGCCAGGCTGTGTAGGCATTCAAAATGGGGTCACACGGCCAACCACATGCCCGTGTACTAGGCCGTGTACCCTTTGGAATGGCCTCACACGCCCTTGTGCCAGACAATGTGCTAGCCGTGCGAAAACTGAAGGGTATACTGACTTCTGCCACGCGGTCAAGCCACATGCCTGTGTGAAGCTACTGACTTGGTCTTTATAGAAGTACCATGGGACACACGGTCGTGTCACCTGGCCGTGTGTCATACACGACTGAGACACACGCCTGTGTCTCTGCCCGTGTGGACAAAAATAGGTCATTTTCCAAGCCATATTCTTCACCCATATTGGTATCAACCTATACACATCAATTTCCACATAACCAAAGTATAAATAGGTATTCAAAACCAACCAATATCAAGTTTATAACATGTAATATCCATACATACAACATGATATCCATAAGAACATTCACTTAACCACTTTAACACATATCAAACATACTTTCAAAGTCTACCTAGATGGTCAAATACATATATGAGACATTGTGCCTAAAGCCTAGCATGCATACTCATCTCAATTCCAACCATCTAGTACCAAAACACATTTATGCAAGCACGACATTCATATAGCAATTACACACCACATATCATAAGGCCATTTATATATATATACATACCAAAATATATGACCAATTTACAAGCCAAATCAAATGGCCAAAACTCGATAAGACATATAGGCCATATTAGCCAAAAATACCTATACACGTCATTTAACCCAAAATATAAAGTCTAAAGTACCAAAATGATTGTTTGATAGTGTGACGTAATCTCCGACCACTTTTGAACCGAGCGAGCTTCCGAAATACTATAAATCATGAACAATAAACAGAGTAAGCAATTAAGCTTAGTAAGTTCATTTAACTAAAATATAACTTACCATTCATCCACAATTTAGATAAGCATAATTAAAACGTAGGTAATTTCCAATTAGCCCTAAGCCAAACACATAACCACAATCATATTAGCCATATATAAATTTAACAATTTAAATTACTTTCCGTATTACACATGAATATATGTAGTAGTTCGTATTGAACTCGTATAACTTCGTATTATTACTATATTCGTTGAACCAATTGGAATACTATCAGATACTCAGGTATCTCACACACTAAATGCCAATACATGGTCAAAACCACCACTATCTCATATCTCATATAAAGATGTTCACTTTCGAGCCATCAATAGGTCTGCTCACACAAGCTGTAAGTCAAGACGTAGCTACACGGTGCTGCTCACACAAGTTGTAAAGTATCCGCAACACATGACGGAAAACTCAGCCACCGGTAGGGCGTACAAGACCATCACCTAAAAACACGGTAACCCCTAATGATATATCATTTGTATCCTATCTATTCTTAAGGTTCAACCGGGATTCAGTGTAATGACCCAAAATTCACGGGCATCGGAAAAGTGCAATATCGGGCCTCCATTTTAGTGAAATGAGTCCGTAAATAATTATTAGAAATATTTATGAGTCTAGTGATGTGTTTAATTAGGTTTAAATTAGATGAATTTAGCTTAATTTAGAGTAATTAGTAAAAATGACTAAATTGAGTAAAGGGTAAAGTTTAATAATAGATTAAAAGAACATAGTAGGGACCAAATGGGTAATTAAGCCACATTTGGAGGTTGAGGCGGCATATAAGGAAATGTCCAGAAATTTTGTTGTGTTATTATTATTATTATTATTATTATTTAATCTTATTATATTAGAAAAATAAATTAGAATATGACAAGTGTAAGGTGATAAAATAGACAAATGTAGGAAAATATATGTATACAATTGTAATATAAATAATTAATTAGTAAATAGATATTTAGTATTTATATTTATTAAGTAAAAAGATAATTATTAATTAAATAATTACAATATGAGATTTTTAGTTGATAAATAAATTAGATTTATGACAAATGTATGGTTGAGATAAATTCCATGTGTATTAATTAAAATAAAAACATTTGTAATACAAATATTAGTAATTAAATAGATATTTATTATTTATTATTATTAAATAAAATATGTTTATTTGACAATTAATTAAATTATAAGATTTTTATGAGGTAAACAAATTAAATAGAGACAAATGTAAATTATATGATTGTACAATTGTATTAATTATATTTGTTATTAAATAGATTTTATAAAACAACTATCAATATAAACTAATATATATATATATATATATATATTATAAAAGAAACAAAGATGCAACATGAAAGAAAAAAAAGAAAGTTACAGAGAGCAAAACGGGAAAGGAAGAAAGAAATGAGAAAAAGAAAAGAAAAGGAAAAATTAGAAATTTGAAGCTTTAAAGTTTAAAGTAGAGGTGATCATGGGCTGGGCCGGGCTCAAACAAAATTTTAGGCCCGTCTACTAGGCCCGGCCCAGCCCGAAATATGGGCTTAAAATTTTGTTCAAGCCCGGCCCGAAATAAAATTACTAAGCCGAACCCCCATTGCCCAAATTTTGCCCATATTAATTTTTTTTCTTATTTCATTAAATAAAAATTTCAAAAATATAATAAATCAAATATATTTAAAAACATAAAAACAAATATTAAAACAAATAAAAATAATACTAAAACAATTTTTAAAACAATACACAAATTAACAATATAATAAAAAATAGTTATATTAAAATTTTAAAATAATTAAAAATAAATTAATATATAATTCGGTAGGGGGCCGGGGTCTGGCCAAAAACTCTTACCCGAGGCCCAGCCCGTTTTCTAAACGGGCCTCGTTTTTTTGCCCAAGCCCATTTTTCGGGCCTATATTTTTACCCAAACCCTCCCATTTTTCGGGCGGACCTTGGTCGGGTAGGCCGTCCGACCCATGATCACTCTAGTTTAAAGTCTTGAATGATTATATTAAAGTATTGAACAACTGATTGTTATTGATTGTTTATGAATAGAAATGAATATTTTCTTGAGAATAAGTTTTGAATTGAGGTATAGAAATGAAATTTATGAAATAATGATTTATGAAATGGTTATTGATGAAATGCATGAAATGGATATCGATGTGTAAGAATATATATAAATTAAAATGAAGAAAAGCTATTTAAAATACATATTATTATAGTAAAAATTAAAGTTTAAATGCATGAAAGATTTATTAAAGGTAAAATAGTGGTAAGATTTAATGTGTATATATATATATTGTTCTACCTTAAGTATTTGAATTATAGTAATACCATTGGGTGTATACTCAGTGTATAGTTTGTTTCCGTGCGCAGATTAGGTACAAGAATTTTTGAAGAGTTGAATTTTGAGATTTGCAAGCTCTCATTTCATCACATCTTCAAGCAACAACAGGGTATGTTTTAAAATTTTGAATAGAATGGCATGTACTTAAGAAAAATATTAAGTATATTCCAAGTGTTCGTTTTTATGTTCTAATATATTAGTGATTAGCTAAGAATTACTTTGGCACCAAATGTAATATTCCTATATCAGGTTCATTAAGTCGAATATGGTATAGGGGTTGTTACATTCAGACAATGTCAGTACCTCGTCAAGAACTTCCATGGTGTCGTATCATCACAATTATACTAATTAAGCATTTAAAGCACATATAATTTAATGTTTATTAAACATACGAACTTACGTCAAATTAGTACGGAGATAATCGACCGATTAATCCACTACTTTGTCTTTCCCCCGATCTAAATTTGAACGTGACTTTTCTTGATCTATATATAATAAAATTTAACTAATTTAATACTTATTCAAATCAATTCAATCCAATTTCATGTTATGGCAAAATTACCATTTTACCCCAAAACATTTGACTTCATTACAAATTAGTCCCTAGGCTCATAAAAATAAAATTCATGAAAATTTCTCTACACCCAAGCCTAGCCAAATTTTATAGAAGCTCATAGCAGCCTATATAATTCCCAATTTCACATATTTAACACACACTTTTTACTTTTCTCTATTTAGCCCCAAACTGACAATTTCAACAAAACTTACTTAACAAAAGTTGTTTATTTAACAATCAAGATTCATTTTCTTCCATTAAAATTCAATAAAAATTAAAATCTCTCATGGAAAAACCCTATACTTTCAACCATATTGCAAATTAATCCTCCATTTAGCTAGATTAAGCTATAATGGTTCTGAAAGCATAAAAATTAATAAAAACGGGTCAAAGAATCACTTACATACAAGGGAACTAAATGGCTGAAATTTTAAGCTTCAAAAACCCCTGCTTTATTGAAAATTTTGGTGGAGAAGATGAAGCAAATGGGTTGGTAAATTTTGTTTTTATTATTTTATCTTTTAATTACCTAATACCAACCTAACATCACAAATTTCATGATTACACTCCATGTACATCCACTAACTCAATTAATGGTCTAATTACTCAATAAAGACCTGTACTTTAAAGTTCTATAGCTATTTAACACATTTAGCTAGTAGAACACAACATTCACACTTTATGCGATTTAGTCCTATTTCATAAATTGAGCTTACAAACAGTAAAATTTCGTTAAGAAATAATATAAAAATAATATAAAAACAAATTTTTATGACCTTGGATTTGTGGTCTTGAAATCACTATTCCGATTTCACTGAAAACGGGCCGTTACACACTAGGCCACCAAGGCTTAAAGTAGATGAGTTTCTTTATATGTTTAATGAATCAGGCCAATTCAAGTGGATCAAATGAGCCCCATTTAATCAGTTGACCTTCATGGGCATTTTATGTGTATTTATCACGGGCTTTGATACTCGGCCCATGACATTTTCCCCCACCCATTCTCGTAACTCCTTTGTAGCATCCTCAGAATGACACTAGTCTAACTCGTCTCAAAACTGCCTCAATGCCTCGATCGTTTCCCAACTAATCTCTATGTTGGGTAGTTTCACCCCTTAAAACATTTGCTTTAGCTTATGTCTCTTGCGTTATCCAACTAAAATTGTTTCTCTCTTCTAGACATCTCGATTATAAAAGCCTACCACTCTTACTTGCCCCCATTGTGACTTGTCTCAATCTAGATTCCCTTAACCCACACAAATAGACTTAGGCATGCCTACATTGAACATTGGGTTAACCTTGAGCATTTCTGCCAACTCTAGTATATAAGCCCTTCGACTTACCCGTTTCAAAACTCTAAAAAGCCCTTATGTCTTTGCCAACCCAATCGTAAGTCATAATGAAAAACACTAGGAATGTGTTTTTGATGTACCTTGCTCATAGCATTTACTCTGTTTAACTATCCAGTTTGCATCACCACTTTTCTCACAATTTGATACACAACCCACTTCTCTCATAAGTGGTAGCCCCACTGACAACTCAACAAGCTTCATATTAGTTTGTTGCACCTCTAGCATTTTCAGGGGGTCTCCTTAACACTCTGATCTACCAAGTCAATGTTCTTACAATAATGAACTTTCTCGACTAGTTGGATTGCCAACAATACTTTAGTTCCACATTTCTCATCATAACTCACTGACACAATGTATTGTTGTTGAGGAGTATCCATATATATATGCAATTAGAGAAAGGAACCAATAAAACATTAATCTTTCAAGAAAATTCAAGTTGAGAAAAAAATCGTAATTATCTAAATGAATTACCTCAAAGTCTTCATTGCCTTTTCAATCCCCACTATGTAGCTCAACTCATTGTTCTACTTCCACAATTGGGACCTCTTTCAAATTAACAGTCTTAATCTTCTTAGTCAATTTGCTAATTGAGAGACCAAGTTTACCTGCTACTTTTTCCGGCATGAATAAGTCTATTGCCCCAAAATCAACAAAAGCACTCATTATTTGACATGCAATGTTGATGTCTACAAACATCAACCCTCTTTACTTGTGATCCCTCTTCTCTTTAGTAAATTTGAATATTATTGACCTAAGCTTTAACAGTCTACCACTTCAGGCTCCTCTTTCTCTTATATATTGATCTCGATGAACTTGAATCGCTATGGGTAGTCCTGCATCATATGCGGTCTGCAACATAAGAAGTACTATATTGACTTCTTTTCGTTCTCTTTACCCCTTTGATGGTTGTTGGGTTTCTTCTCATTTTGTGGTTTCCCATTACTACCATTCTTACCATTGTCATTATTTCTATTTTTATGTTATTCTCCTCACGGTCTCCTTCACTATTGCCCTTCTTTTTAGGCTTAGAAGACTTGAACTTGTCTTTCCTAGAAACAAATCCGATTAATGACTTTTTCATGATCATAGCTTTGGTCAATTATTGGATCCATCGGTATTCTAATTCCTATTTGGCTTATGGTTTCAAACCACCATGGAAATGAAGAATGCCTATTTGGAGCATCAATTCACTGAACTCTTTTACATAATCTTAATTGTGCCTTGTTGCCAGAACTAACACAACTTAACTTAAGCCTTCTTCTTGGCATATTCTAGATAAAATTGCTCTTTAAACTTCTTTTAGAACTCCTCTAAAGTCCCAATTGTGGCTTGACCAAGTTTTTCATTTGTGGATCTACGATGCCACCATATAAGAGCGAAATTAGTAAAATATCTATGCTATTATTTATGTTCTTAACTGAGTTAATCTCACGAGTTAATTAGGAACCAATTTAGTTAGTACAATTACAAAAATGTTCTTCCGTAATTAAATTAAGTTATTTTATTCAAAGGTATTTTAGTCTTTTTACTTTAAAAAACAAACAAAAAAAAATATTCACATGCTGATGGATTTGTTCTCATGCTATTAGCATCAACAAAAATATTAATTTTACCGCTAAACCAAAACTTTATTTTAATATAATATTTACATTTTAATACATATATTATGCAACTTTATCACCTCCATCAATTGTATATTGATAATGTTGTTAATTGAGATGATGTCTCAAGGCAACTTGACATTAACTCACGATTAATGACAACACCGTGATAAACAAATGTAATGCATTTAGTATTCTTAATATGATGTGTATTTATGCATTTAAATTTTGTTTAACTAAAAATTTAATCTAATTTTTTAATTTTAATGTCGTAAATATTTCATTTGTTATTATGATTAATTAGTTTCAAACCATACATTTTATTATTTATTATATGCTATTTTTAAACTAATATTTGTGTTCTAAGTACTTAGCTTTCACTTGCACAAGCATGTGATAGGTGTAGTGAGCCAAATTTGCCCGACACATATAAAAACAAAAAAACAAACCAAAAATAAAAATAAATAAATAACCACAGTCCAAAGTCCAGATTACATGACCCAAGACCCAAGTTACAAGCCCATTCACAAAATGACTTAGCCCAATACTTAAAATGAGCCCAAACGGCCCGAAAGCCAAGCTAAGTTTCGGCAAACCCTAGGGCAAAAGGGGTCCTCGCGCCGCAGCCTTCACGAGCAGCAACCACATCGCACCACGCCCACCCTCCGTACGATGCCAGCATCTCAGCAGCCAGCACAGCCCCGTACCTGAGCGCCACGCACCCTGTACCTACAAAGAAAGGACGAACACACAGCAAGAAAGAAACAAAAACAAGGAATATTGTATTTTTCATTTTTTGATCATTTTATTTCTCCGGCTATAAAGCCAAAGGAGGGATCCATTGTAATTTTTACGCGATACTACGCACATTGAAATACAAATACGAAGCAAAAAAACAGAGATTAAAAAAGGTGTTCTGGGTTCTTTCCATTTTTTTCTTTTTGTTTACTGTATTTTCTTTTTTTCTTTCTCTTTGTAAATCTGTCTAAACAAAAAAACTAACTAAAAAGGAAGAAAAAAATCGCTCACCTGAATCCCTTTCGATCTCGCCATCGGAGTGATTTCTCCGTCGTTGTAATCGGGTTCGACAAAGGGACAGAGAACTCCCTTTCTCCTCACTCTTTGGTTGCTGAAGGTTTAGCCTTCGAGAGGGTCTTTCAAGATGGAGCTTAAAAGCTCGTTCTCCGCAGCGCCGGCCACTGGCCACGGCGACGATTGAGTGAGCAGACGATGGCCTTTTCGACTGAAGAGAAAAGGAAGAGATGGGGGGTTGGGGAGCATTAGGTTTTTCTTTCAATTTGTTTTTAGGTGGCTGAAGGTTTTTTTTTTAGGGATTTTAGGTTGGTTTTTGTTCAGCTAATGAAACGGTGACGTTCCAGGGGAAGGGATCCGCGCGTCAAACCACTTCCAGACCCGAACCAGTGCCTTTGCGCGTCAAAAGGGTTAATTGCACATTAAATCCCTCCCCTTTTGCGCCGCGTTTGAATGAGCCCATCTGCGCTCCTTTTGTTTTTTTTATTTTCCCTTATAATTTGCGCTATTTTGCAATCCGACCCGCGCTTAAACACTGTGTTTTGAGGGATGGATTATTTCCATCTTGGGTCCCTACGCACTTGCGCGTGTTGCATATCAATACTTTTATCATTACTGACTTATTTTCAAATTACCCCGTATATTATAGTTTAATTTTAATTGAGTCCTTTTTATATAGTCTTTTTTATTTTATTTATTTATTTATTTGTACATTTTAAGTAATTTCGGTAATTGTTTCTTCGTGGTTGTAGATTCGTTTTGTAATATTATTATCATACTTTGTATATTTTTAAATGTTTATCTCCTTTATATTATTATACATATACATATTTTACAATAAAGCTAATGTCATTTCATACATATAATGTTTTTATTCTAGCCATGTATTTTAGCATATATTTTGCTACGATAATATATTTTGTACATACATATATATTTCGCATAAAATTATTTTTCTACTTGCTTATATTAGTACACATATTTGGTTTATATATTATTAAACCTATACACATTATCATTTCTATATAAATTTGCATGTACTCTCTTTTAAATTTATATGTATATATACGTATTAATACACTTATTACTTTAATAGATTTTTTTATTTTAAAACACCTTTTACTTTGTGATTTACCAAACATTTTCTTTATGTATATATGAAATAATTTTAGAAACCTTTTTAATTAAAATTATTATTATTATTATTATTATTATTATTATTATTATTATTATTATTTTTGAATGTTTCTTTATATTACATTGCTTTTGTGTCTTATATAGCCTCTTATTTAAATATTTTTGATATAAGGGTATGTATATAATTTTAGACAAACTTAAAGTTCTTATATATATTTATATTATTATTAACCTCATGATCTTTTTACAATAAAATTACATGTACATATGTTTCTTTAAATCTATTTTGTGTCTTGTCATATATCTTTGTTATTCTTTTGTATTATATATATTATTTAAACCATCATATAGTTTGTTAACTTTTAAATATATTTGTGTTTAAAATATTTTACATGCAATTTGATTTAAACTTTCATTCTATGATATCGGTTTCAAAAAAGGTTACATATATATATCCCTAGTTTTATACAAATTTGTCAACCTATATTTTATATGTCTATCTATTCGTCATTTTTGTGAAATAGTTTTATACTATATTGCTTCTTTGGATTGCATTTTGTTTTGTGCCTCTAATAATTTTATTATGCCGTGTATGCTATCATTGCATGTTATTTATTCATTATTGCCATGATAATTGTTCTCCATGCATGATTGAAGTAGAGTTATATTTTCAAGCTAATTATATTTAATTGCTTATTTTCTTAGTTGATTAATATCCTCATTCATCAACTCATATGCGCCTGTTACCTCATATCATCGTTTTCCACCTTGTTTTTGAAATGTGGTTTCTTAAAATTCAAATCGTTATGATAAATTTTGTCTTATTCTAAAAAATGCATTAATACGTTTTAAGCTAGTCTTATGGGTTTTCATTTAAAAATTCTTTGAAACGAAGACGAGATTTGATATTTGGCAATTCGCGGAATAGTGCCCTAACATGTTGGGTTGCAATTTCGCGTTTGCTCAAAATAATCAAATATCCCTTCAAAATTTCATTCATGTCTTCTAAAAATCATTTAAAACGAAGGCAATATTTGGCATTTGACAATTCGGGGATCATGCCCTATCGTGCTGGGTTGTGATCTCTCATTTGATCAAAACAATCGAATATTCCTTTAGGTTTTCACTCATGTTTATTAAAAACCTTTCAAAATAAAGGATGTTCGATGTTTGGCGATTTGAGAATCGTACCCTATCGTGCTGGGTTGCGCTTTTTTCCATTTGTTCTAAACAATCGAAGATCCCTTCGGAATTTCATTCACGTTTTCTAAAAACCCTTTAAAACGAAAGAAGTGTTCGATGTTTGGCAGTTCGGGGAATAGTACCCTATTGTGCTGGGTCGCAATTTCTCGTTTGGTCAAAATAATCGAATATCTCTTCGAAATTTCATTCGTATTTTTTAAGGTGAGGCAATGTTCGATGTTCGAAAATTCGAGGAATCGTGCCCTACTATGCTGGGTTTCAGTTTTTTCGATGGACCAAATAGTTGGGCATCCTTTTGTTAATTTCAAATTATAAACTTTCGGACGTCGAAACAAGAAGATTTTTGGCGACCAATTCGAGTTATTCAAATGTTGTTAACAAGAACCACATTTCAAAAAACATTTTAATTTTAGACATAAGGACATAATTTAATCGATTTGGTACCAATTTTGGGCGTAGTGAGGGTGCTAATCCTTCCTCATACGTAACCGACTCCCGAGCCCGTTTTCTCATATTTTCGTAAACCAGAATCGTTGTTTTAGTAAACCAAAAATGTTTTATTAAAATAACCAAATCCTAAGGTGACCCGATCACACCAAAACAAAAAAGTCGGTGGCGACTCCATATTTTTGTTTTTTTCAAAAAGTCGATCTTCGTCCGTTTTTCATTAAACCTAAAATTCTTTAATAAAAAGGGTGGTTTCGACAATAGGGTTTTTAGTATTGATAATATTGTTGTTGATTGAGTTAGTGCCACAAGATAACTAGACACTAACTCAAGATAAAGGGCGAAGCCAAAAAAATTGCTTTACAAGGAGCCAGAGATGAATCATTATTTTTTGGGCCAAAGTGCAAATTTACCAATATACTAATAACTTTTAAAATTTTGAAGGGCCTATAAGGAATTTTACCATTTTGAGGGTGGGGGAAAAGCCATCGCATCTCCTTATCTATGCCCTTGTTCAAAATTGACAACGCCATGATAAACAATTGTAGTGCATTTAGTATTAATAATATGATGTACTTACGAGTTTAAATTTAATTTTACTCATAACTTAATCTATTTTTTTCATTTTAATATAGTGCATATTTCATGTGTTATTATTAATTAACTTCAAACCATACATTTTTATTATTTATTGTAAATTATTTCTAAACTAACATTGGTGTTCTAAGTGCGTAATTTTTGTACTTATACGCATGTGATAAAAATTTTAGTGAAATAACAATGCTTGTATTTTTTTTTTAGAAGAATAAAGCTTGTAGTAGTTTTTTTTAATTGCTTTTTAAATCTCATAAAGTTGGAGAGAGAGGAGCAGTAATAAGGAAAAACTGGTAAGTATAAAAGGAAACAGGAGTTTTTTCACCATCAAAAACAGCTGATCGGGTAAGTCCAAGGCAAAAGGATTGGGGAATAATTAAAGTGAAATAATATAATTATATTAATTCTGCCCCTCTCTAATATACTAATCAAATTAATTATGAAGTTATAATATTCAATAGTTATCCCCAAAAAAAAACCTAATTTGCTCAGACGTATCATATAATCCAAGGGTACAAAGTATGGAAACAAAGTCCTAATCCAAAGTGATTGCTTTTAAATTGTCTTTAATGAGGAAAAGGGGGGCAAAGAATTGATCAAAGATATGATGTGTTTTGGAAACCCTAAAACACACACAATGGAGAAGGCAAAGTAAAGAAACAAGAGGAATCCCAAAGTGCTACACCCCCAAAACAAAGGCAAAATGAAATGATTACTTGAATGGAGAGTAGGGGTCCCATTTCATAAATCTTTTCCTTTTTAAAAAAATCTTTCAAACAAATTTTTTTGACTTGGGATGGTGTCCTACACTCCCCACCATTGTCTTTATGGATTCAATCATAAAAAAGGCCACCTCACGTGGAATCTGAACAATAGCCCTCTGTCACTCCAACCACAATATCATTTCTCATTTATTTATTTTCTAATTCAATTATAAGGACAAAATTCTATTTTTCACAGTTTTTTCTTTTTTACACTTTTTGATTTTCAAAGGTTCCAGTTTTGAGTATAAGAAATTAATATCATGTGTTTAAAAAGCCATTTAATAATTATATTTGAGTGTGATAATACATGTGTGTCATGATTGGTAACTATTTTAACTTGTACTATTTAGTTTCTATAAAGGCTGAGAATATGAAAATTTTGCTAATATTATTAAAATACCCTTACGCTAAAAGGATATTTAATATTATTTACTTCATATTTTATATAATATTTCAAATAAATAATTTTAAAATTAAAAATTTAAATTATTTTATCACTCTATCCATAATTATTTTTATAAATATATAAATATTTTCATTCTATAATATCCACATACGTCCTACAATAATGTTATGGCTTAGGTTTCGATAATATGGATTAATCAAATATTAAAAGCTTGGGCGTAAATGCATAAAGCTTGCCCTCACTTCCCTCTCCTGGAGCACTTGAATTCTGAAAGGGAATTACAAACCCTTGAAAAGAGATATTTTGATGAAAGAAAAACAAATTAAATTAATCAAAAACATAGTCTCATCTCCCCCCATTAATCTATCTGTCATCGCCATCACAAGCTGTCTCTCATAAAGAAAAAGAAAGGCATTACATTAGCGAAACAACCTGTACTACTTTTAATGGTATCATGGAAGGAGGAGGTAGTGATGATCATCAACTCCACCACCACCGCCACAACCACCACCAGCTTTACCACCACCAACGCCCTAATTTTCCATTCCAATTGCTAGAGAAGAAAGAAGAATACAACCAGCCTTGTTCATCCTCTTCCTCCCCCACTTTCCCTTCTATGGCCCTCTCCTCTTCCTCTGCCGATCAAACTAACACCCCCACTTCCATTTCTGCCCTCCAAATCTCCCCCGACCCTTCCAAAAAGCCTCCCCCTAAACGTACTTCTACCAAGGACCGACACACCAAGGTCGACGGACGTGGTCGTAGGATCCGCATGCCAGCTCTTTGTGCAGCTAGGGTTTTTCAACTCACCCGTGAGCTCGGCCACAAATCCGATGGTGAAACAATCGAGTGGCTGCTCCAACAAGCTGAACCAGCAGTGATCGCCGCCACGGGCACCGGCACAATCCCTGCAAACTTCACTTCCCTCAACATCTCCCTCCGTAGCTCCGGCTCAAGCATGTCAGTTCCTTCTCAGCTACGCTCCTCGGGTTTCAACTCCAACTTCTCTATGCAACAACGTCGGAGTTTGTTCCCCGGAATCGGACTCGAAACAACCCCGACATTCCTTAATTTCCAATCGAATGCTAGTAGTAACTTGAACTTCATGTTCCAAACTAAGCAAGAGATGCGTGACAATGATGGTACGTCGTTGGAAATATCAGAAACTGAAGAAGGTGTTCTAGGAAGGAAAAGAAGACCCGACCAAGATTTATCTTCACAACATCAAACGGGAAGCTACTTGTTGCAGTCAAGCACTGGGGAAATCCCGGCGGCAAGTCACGGTCAGATTCCGGCGAATTTTTGGATGGTTACTAATTCTAATAATCAAGTTATGAGCGCCGATCGTGATCCTGTATGGACGTTTCCATCAGTTACTAACAGTGCTTTGTATAAGGGTCCTATGTCTAGTGGATTGCATTTCATGAATTTTCCAACGCCGATGGCCTTATTGTCAGGTCAACAATTGGGCTCAAGCAGCGTTTCCAGTGGTGGCGTAGGTGGTGGAAGTAGTGGCTTAAGTGAAGGGCATTTCAATATGTTAGCGGGGTTGAATCCTTATCGGCAAGTACCGGGCACTGTCGTATCGGAGTCACAAGTGAGCGGGTCACATTCGCACCACGACGGAGCTGGTGGCGCCGATGATCGACATGATACAACTAGTCATCACTCATAGAAATGATCATCATCACCAAGCATCCTCCTTTACTTCTTTTGATTGGTTGTGTAATTTGATGTGTAACACACGTGAGGTCTGATTTCTCTTTGAAAAAAAAAGTTTTATTTTATTTATTATTCACAAAAAAAAGAAAAAATAATTTTTCGGTGTGATTAAAATGGGTTATTTTGCTTCTAGGGTTTGATGGAGAGTAAGAGACTGACAGACAAAGGTGAAGACACTATTTTATATTATTTTATTACACTCAATTTTATTTTATCTTTATTTCATCTTTAATTTCTTTTTTAGGTTTTTTTTTTTTTTTTTGGAAGAGGCAATAAAAATGCCTTTGCTTGTGCAATCTGAAATTTGTTAGCAAATGTCTAGTGATTTTGAATAATGAAAGGAAAATTTTTTTTCCTTGAATTCATTAATTTTGTGTTAAATATATTTAAAAGAAATAAAAATTTACCATTCTCCTATCTAACCAATAATTGAATATTTACTTTATTTTAGTTTCATTTATTCATATTTTGTGGTAAAAGCCGCAAAGTTTGTGCACTACGTACAGCAGTAATAATAGTAGAATAGAGACACTGAAAGATATTATAAAAGTAAAGCTAGTTTGAATCCCCGTATTGCTTGATAGTTAGGATATTTATTATTTCAAGTATAATTTTGACTCAAATTGTGCTAATTACGCATTAATAGGATTATGTAATCTCTTGTAAATAAAAAAAAAAATTAATTTTCGATGGGAAGAATAAGTTTTGGATTGGTTGATTTGACTAAATTTATTGATCAATTTAATTTAATTTAAAATTTTCTCCAATTAATAAGTGGAATGGAGAAAATTTTTTGAGTTGAGAATTAATAAATTTAATTAAATTAAAATAGAAGAATTATAAAATTTTTCATGATTTGAAGGTTTATTTAAAAAAAATTATTGATGAAATTATAGTTTGATTGGTATCGGTAATATTACAATGTAAGTGAGTATAGATTCAAACGTTTTGAAGTGTATTATTAGTGTTTGTTGGCCTCTTATGGTAGTAAAATTTATCAACTTTCATTATCCTCCTCCTTTCTTTTAGCTTTTCTTTCGTTTTATACATTATGATTCTATAATTTGTGGCATTGGATAGTGAAGTGGAAAAGTGGATTAGATATATGTATTTAAGTTGGATTACAAAATGAAATAGGAATTTTAAATATATCTATATTCGGAGTTCATTCAGTACATAAAAAAAATGAAAATAAAATATATTATAAAATTGAGAAGCCAATCTTGAATTAAAGTTGAACCGACCAATAACTTTTTCCAACTCATTCTTTTAAGTCTATAGTATTTTTTTTTCTATCCAAATCCTTTTAAATATCTAATATATCAACTGAAACTCTAATGAATAACCCTTCTTGAACTAAAGAAAAATCGAGAATCGAATTACTATAAATAATTATTAAAATCCAAAAATCCTGAACCACAATGTAATTTTTTGCTCTCCAAAAAGGTTATAATTTGTTAGGTCTGATACATCCAATTTAATTCAATTGAGTTTTAAATGAATAATTTATATTTAAACTAATTTGGTCTTGAATAATTATTCAATATTATTTTATTTTAATTATTAATAATAAGGAAATAATATCTTAATAATTTCATTCTCTCTTTAAATAATGAAATTGCTTATTGCATTGGATCACTAGTTAACTAAGAAACGTCATGTCCTCATCTAATCTGTGAATATTTCTATTCAAAATAGATTTTTTTTACTAAATTTTGTTAATGAATTATACAGAAGTAAATCAGTACCACACACACACTACAGGAAAATAGACTTTTAGCGGTAGCCTTTAGTGGCGCTTTCTAAAATGCCGCCAAAATGCCGCTATAGGTAACGCCACAAAACTTTGTGGCGTTTATTGGAAAAGCGCCGCTAAAAGTCACGGCTTTTAGCGGCGCTTTTACTACAAACGCCGCTAATTTTGGCAGATTTGCAATATTTTTTTACCAATATCCAACCCTTCCTGCATTAAATTCCAACCAAATACAACAAATATAGTATAAAATGCAGCCAAAAACAGCAAATTTAGCATAAAAATACAACCAAAAAATTAATTCTAAATTATATTTCAAATTTAACTAAAGATATATGATATAATTGATAAATAAAGTATAATTTAAAATATTTTTACAATACTGTTAAACGTGACAAAACTTAAAAACATTCTTACAATAAGAAAACTAATGTCTAAGATGGCGGCTTTTGCGATTGCTGAAACATATGCATCATCTGCTGAAGCTGTAGCTGGAGGTCATCGTACTTTTTGCTTTGCTCTGCTACCATCGCTCGTGCCTCTGCCTCTCTCGCTGCAGTCGCTGCCTCCCTCTCTGCTGCCTCCGCTCTAAGTTGTTGCTGGAGTTCTTCATATTTTCATTGAACCTCGGCAATTTGCTCAACCGTGTTCGCTTGCATCTGAGCTATCTGGTCTCTTAACCTCTGAACTTCAGCTTGAGCTTGACTTCCGGAAGGCATGTATTGCTAGGAGCCGGATCCAAAATATTGGGTCGGGGTAACACCAGATCCTTGAAATCGAACCCGACCGTACTTTTCAGGACCCAAAACT
Organism: Gossypium arboreum; assembly: GCF_025698485.1. Lineage (NCBI taxonomy): Eukaryota > Viridiplantae > Streptophyta > Magnoliopsida > Malvales > Malvaceae > Gossypium > Gossypium arboreum. Next base: position 107,924,468 of record NC_069081.1, on the reverse strand, counting down.
TCAGTGATAATTCTATTATCAATGTTCTCAAGATTAACAGAACTATCACTCGAAGCAATCGCTTCATATTCTGCCTTCTTCTCCTTTAGTTTCTCCTAAAAAATCAATTAAAGAGTTAGAAACGAAATATATAATAAAAGGAATGCAACATAACTTAACATTATTTAAAACTACTAATGATGAATTGAATTAAACAATTATAATTAAAGATTATAAATATTTAGAATAAATCAAATTAAAAATTATCATTAAAGATTATAAATATTTAGAATAAATCAAATATTATTAAGTAAATATACCATAATTTCTCCACTTCGGATGTCATAGGAGATCCATCTTTCTTCCTATCGTAATCTCAAAAGTGAAGGCGTCCAACTTTTGTCCGAATTTAACTTCCTACAATATAGTAGTAAGAATATTATTTAATAATAGAAAGTTATTAATATTTGAAAGAATTAATAAATTCATAATACCTCGGCCTCACTCTGAAGCAAAACTTCGACCTGCCGCTGTAATGCGTGAATTTTTGTTTTTGCTCACTTGCTTGTTCCAACTCGCTCACGGTCCTACATAATAAAATTATTATTACGTATAAAGTAAACACTGTATATAAGAGTTTGGAAATACGCAATACCTCTCCTTTCTTTGAATTCCAAAATCTAACCGCATCTTCCCATTGATACCTCAGCATTCCCGGCGGAACATTTCTCAATTTTTTCTCGAGGCTTATGTATTTCTTAAAGTATTGTTTCTTTAAAGTGCTTTTATTGTCTCTCCATCTTTTACCTAATGCCTTCTTGATATAATCATCGGAGACTTCTAAAGCAAATCTCTCCTAAAAAAACATAAGTTTAGAATGTAAATATAAATGAAACTTAAACCAAAGTATTATAAATTGCATTCACATTTTGTTACCTTAATATTAGCAAGAGCCTGATTTTTGTTGCTATCAGGCATGTGATGCCATGATTCATAGTTGATGGGCAACATATTTGCATTTCGTGCTAAAATGCCCAAATAGCCTGCTAAAAGTCGAGCCTCAGATCCAACAGGCTGACCATGAGTATTTCTACTTACTTTAACACGCTCGACAGGATCTAAGTCGTATAAATCTCTAAGCAGCGTACGTCCTCGAACTCTACGCGTTCCACCACTTTTAGCTGAAAAATGATATACTATTATTATATTAAAATTGACAAATAATTCAATAATAAAAGTCAACACATGTAAAATGAACATAACATTACTTTGAAATTCTTCAGGCTCATCAAGTGTCTCCGGCACATTCGAAGATCCAACAACTGTCTGCTGTTCACTATTTTCTTCTTCCGAATTTGGAGTATTCTGGACAATACTTAAATCTCTTAATCTTCTTCTACGCATTTTTCCTACAATACACATAAAATAGTTAAAGTTTTAGTAACAAATTACAACAATAGTAGTACATATAAAATAGTTAAATTATATAACATGACAAAGATTAAAATTATAATATTACATATAATTAAAAAATTGTAAAATCTTACTACATCATTATTTGTAAATATCTTCATCCACATCATGTCGAACCCATTGATGTTGTGTATTAGTACTAGGATATTTTTATCTAAGTTTTGTTCGGAAAAGGTAATGTTTCGATCTTTCGACGATGTCATCTCTACTTCCATTACCCATTTCAAACAAGTCTCTAGGGTGTTAGGAGTACAACATACCAACCCTCATCAGTTGGATCTTTCGAATAAAAAACTTGTTTCACTTGAGAGGAAAATACATATGGCTCGTCCATCAATTGTTGTCCAGTGTGAATCAAGCGAGAGAAATTCAACATTGTAAAACCAAATTGATCTTCTTTAATTCCTCGAGCAGTATTAACATCAGCCCAATCACACCGAAATAAGACAACTTTCCATCTGCCATAGTAATCCAACTCAATAATTTCGGTAAGAAGTCCATAATACTCCACATTACCCTCAACCGGATTACTATCCCTAGCACTAGCATAACTTGTAATTGAAGAATTAACAACAACTCCACAATTTTGAGTTCTCCTCATTCTCTCACGATACTTTGTATGAAATCTGTATCCATTGATGAGGAAGGCACTATATCTTTTTATTATTCTGTTCGGACCTTGGGAAAGCCATTTAACTTCGTCATTGATGTCCTTTCCACTCCAAACCTATTGAATCGAAAGTAAATTGAATAATTAACTAAATTTCGGGATTATATGTAACTTATTAACTTTAGTTACATACCGTTTGACTTAACCATTCATGAAAAGATTCTGTGAATAACTTATTAATCTCTCGATGTTGCAATCTTCGAGAGCGTGCACGAGATATCAAAATTTGTTTGTACTCACTATATTAAAAACAAGTGTAATTGGTTAGAAGATAAACAAATCAAAACTACGAATATGTGAGGAAATTTTAGAACTTACTTGCGTAACAGTTCAACTAAATCGTGGTGAAAAAGTACATATCGATGTGCTTGTATCCACGATATATCATCTAATTCTGCAATTTCAACTTTGCCGATTGGTTCTCTATAACTTTGGAATAAATAAGTTTCAGCCAAGTTATGATCATTGAGCCCAGTATTTCTATTTGGTCTATTCAATCGTGTTTCAACATCTTCTAAATATCTAGAACAGAATGTCATGCACTCCTCTGCCAAGTAGCCTTCAGCAATTGATCCTTCTGGATAACGCTTATTGTGACAATAAGCTTTCAATTTGCTTAGGAACCTAAACACGATATACAATATTTATCAAAAGTTGTAACTAAATGTATAGACGCGAATAAATAAATACTTGACAAATAAATTAGCACCTTTCTATTGGATACATCCATCGATAAAAAACCGGTCTACCAAGTATTGCTTCGTGAGGGAGATGGATTACCAAGTGCACCATAATAGTAAAGAAGGAAGGTGGAAAGATCTTCTCCAAATTGCATAAAGTCAAAGCAGCTCGATCCTGTACTTTCTTAAGTTCTTCAACATCCAAAACTTTGCCACAAATAGCTTTCATTATATTGGATAGTTCAATTATACAAGACGTCACATTTTTTGACATGCAGTACCGTAAAGCAACTGGGAGTAAATCTTGCATCAAGATGTGGTAATCATGTGATTTTAATGAATATAATCTTCGATCTTTAAGACTCACACATCGAGATATATTTGACGCATACGCATCTAGGACCTTTATATCCTTCAACACCATACAAAACACCTCTTTTTCTTCCTTTGACATTGAAAAAATAGAAGGTGGCAATCGATATTTCCCATTCGGAAGTACTTGAGGATGAAGATCACGCCGAATTCTCATGTCAACTAAATCAAGTCGACTCTGAAGATTGTCTTTTGATTTTCCATCGACATTCAAAATTGTCCCAATTATGTTATCGCAGACATTCTTCTCAATATGCATGACATCAAGATTGTGGCGTAAAATATTATGCTCTCAATAAGGCAACTCAAAAAAAATACTTCTTTTTTTCTACAAGTCTGCCTCATTAGGATCATCCTCTTCGTCAGATTCATCATCGAATTCATCCCTCGATCTTCTCTTTGATTGCGTGTTAGGTGGTTGATTCATCTTCCCATAACTGAAGTTGATATCTTTTAACATAAACAAGATTTCAGATCCAACGGTCTGCTGAGGAGCTCCTCTGTACTCTTCTGTACCGTCAAATAAAGTCCTCTGAAATCTAAATTTATGATTTCCATCTAACCACCGACGATGGCCCATGTAAGAGAACTTTTTCCCATTATACAACCACTTCGAACAAGTTTGCGCAGCACAACAAGGACAAGCATAACGTTATTTAGTATTCCAACCCGATAAATTAGCATAAGCCGGGAAATCATTAATTGTCCACAATAAAGCTGCACGTAAATAAAAGTTCTCTTTTCTTAATACATCATATGTCTCAACACCCGACCATAATTGTTTTAACTCTTCAATAAGTGGCTGCAAATAGATGTCAATATCATTTCCGGGACCTTTCTCTCTAGGAATAATTATTGATAAAATAAACGAAGATTGCTTCATGCAAATCCATGGAGGCAAATTGTAAGGAGCAAGCACCACAGGCCAAGTGCTGTACGAAGTACTCATGATTTTAAATGGATTAAAGCTGTCAGCTGCTAGCCCAAGCCTCACATTTCGAGGATCGCTTGCAAAGCTTGAAAATTTCATGTCAAATGATTTCCAAGCTAAAGAATCCGCAGGATGTCTTAATAATCCATCATCGGTCCGTTGATCATTATGCCACCTCATAGATTCGGTACCGTCTTTGATGACATGAAAAGCCTTTGAAGTCTTGGTATTAGGGAAAGTATCGCAAAACCTTGACGGCTTCTTTCTTAAGCGTGCCCCACCTTCATCCGTATTCACATCTTCGTATTCCCATTCATCCAACGAGACTTGCCATAAACATTACAACACTTGTTGGTTCTTCCGATCACCCCAAGACAACATGCAGTCATTTGGGCAACTATGAATTTTATCGTACCCAAGGCCCAAATCTTTTATTAGTCTCTTCATATCTTGAGAAGATTGGGGGATTTTTGCAAAAGGAAACATCTCTCTCAGAAACTCTAGCAGCATTGTAAAAGAATTTCCAGTCCACCCTCCCAAACATTTTAAGTGAAATAAACGAATGCAAAAGGACAATGTTGAATATTATGATCCCTCGTAAAGTTCTTCGTTCATTTCATTAAGTAAATTGTAGAACTTCGCCGCTTCTTCATTTGGCTCCTCATAAGGTGCACTTGTTACCGTTTCGCCAAAAACATTTCCACCAATATTACAATCATCGGATGCAATAAAGTCAGGTGGAAACGATTGCTCACCATGACTGTGCATATTAAATGCATCCCGCAACATACCTTCCATGTCATCTTGTCTGACATACTGATGGTAATCAGTATCAGGATAATTCTGATTAATCATTAAAGAAGTTCCACTAGTTGTACACTCTCCATGGAAAATCCATTTTTTATACCCCCGAATAAAGCCATCAACAATTAGATGTTCGTAGACAACTTCACGAGTATGCCAATTGATGTTGCCACACTTCTTACACGGGCAAAGAATCATATTCTCTTGGCTTGCATTTTGAAATGCAAAATTCAGAAAAGTTTGTACTCCATTTCGATAGGCGTTGCTTACCCTTGACAATTTCATCCAACTCCTATCTATTTCGTAGTTCTTGAATTCTAAAGTTGACAATAAATTACATACGTAAGTTGTTTATTATGTAAGTCTTGATATGATATATTTTTATGTTTTATGTAAGTTATGTAGATTATGTAAGTTATGAAATTTGAACTTTAAACTATATGCTTTTAAGGAAACTATTAGATTACACTACATGTATTAGTTAAGTTCCGTAAGTTGTTATGTACGTTATGTGAGTTATGTAAATTATGTAAGTTATGTGAGTTATGTAAGTTATTTTTTAAGATTATCATACGTGGCGTTGTTACACCTAGGGAAGATCCATTATATCTTACAGCTCGATATAAGGCAACCCGTCAGGTTTCCAGCCTATATACTTTGAATCTTTAAAATATTTAAAAAAAGGTTGGAGAGAAGGTCAACTATTGTTGTAATTTTAATGGACAAGCAAGCTACATGGTAAAAAATATTCAATAGTAAATGAGCTCGATAGAACTTTTTTCAAGTCTTTTTGAATTTTTTAAGATTCATCATACGTGGCGTTGTTACACCTAGGGAGGATCTATTATATCTTTACTCGATATAAGGCAACCGTCGGGTTTCCAACCTATATACTTTGAATCTTTAAAATATTTAAAAAAAGGTTGGAGAGAAGGTCAGCTATTGTTGTAATTTTAATGGACAAGCAAGCTACATGGTAATAAAATTAATTCATACTTATTCATACTTAACAACATACGCAAAGGTTTCCAGTAGCAATGAGAAGAACATAAGCATTGGAACTAGTAGCAAAGAGATCCAAAGGATAAGCAGAATAAGCAAATTAAAAAAATTAAAGACAACATAACAAGTCTCTAAGGATAAACAGCATAAGCAAATTAAAAAAAATAATCAAAGGACAGACTTAAAATAAGTTTAAAACATGATCCATTAATGATCCATTAAAAAACAAGTTAAAAACAAATTTAACAAATTAAATATACATACCTATTTGAAATTGTAATTACCTTGTAATTAGCTCATGGAATACATACCAAATATAATCTCCTAGAAATAAAGATTTAGCAAATTAAATATACATACCTCTTAAAAATAAGACCAGGCATTTCAATATTGATAAAACATACATCCCAAGATTATCAAATATAGAAAGTACCTGCACTTCCACAACTGTTGAACTTTGCAGAGCATCCGTTATCACTGAATATTATCGGTCAAAAGTGAAACACGAAAAGGAGAAGCCATAGAAAATATGCCGCATTTGTACAGCAAGCATTAAAATTTAGAAAAGAAAATTGCTTTGGGTAAGCAAAATCACTACAAGCTTATCCAACAACAAATTTCTAAACCAATGTTGTTAAGGGCGCAAGATGCACAAAGTACAAAAAAAAAAAAGCACGTTTATGTGGGATGCCTGTAAAATAAGCTTAAGATGTATAATTATGATTAAAAAACACAAAATTGATTTGGTATATCTACAAAACATGAAATCTTTTTCTTTTAATCATGTAGGTTAATATGCACTATTATCTCCTAGCCCATGCTTCTTGTAGAATACTCAAATACTGAGAAGTAGAGAAGTTGATATTGTCCCCATTTTTACTAGCAAAGAGAATTTCAACCATGTAGACATTTTTTATGAATATTGCCTAACAAAACAGCATGCCTAGGTGCATCAAGCGAGTGCCTAGTCAAATGGTCTTGGTTATAGGGACTTGACGCTCTATGTTTTTTCAGGTTTGATGCTCTTTGTTATTCGACACAAAGGCACAAAACCAAGAAAATGATGCTCACTACCGATCGGAAAGAAATGACATAATCATAAAAGCTCAATTTCGGAGGATGATGGTAGATCACTACTATATATAGGACTAACATCCGAAGATGACGGTTGGTGCCTTGTTAGGTTCCAAGTGCAGGATCAAACCACCATACAATTAATAGAGAACTAAGATTTGAAGAAAGATTTTCTCGTATTTCAATTCCAAATTTTGCCTATGGTTGTGGAACTCCAAGGGAGTTGCATACGTTGGAATGGATTTACTGAAACTTTCGACTCATTTTATTCATTAATAATATTCCTCTTAAGTAAAGGTTTACAATTTAAAAAACAAGATGCAAAACCACAATTTCATGTTCTACCAAGAAAAGAAGATAAGAAAGCTAAGTATACTAATTTATAAGGAAAGTTTATTTAAACTAACAAGGAATTTTAAGAAATAAAATCATACGCAAATCTCAAGAAAATCATAATCGATCTCCTAACATGCATCGTGTTATACCTTAGGCAAAAGGTTCAAATGTGATAAGATTATTCCAATAAAACTTATGAGTCATAATATGAAATCTTGGGAAAAAGTCTTGAGTAACATTTATGACAACATGCTAAGATTGTGGAAAATTAGTTTGAATTCATGCCCCAAGGCAATGAACTTTGATGGGCTTTAGACAAGAACACAATCCCTCTCAAATATGCCAAGATATCTTGTGATATGCATGGAGTGATTACAAACAAAAGAACTTGTTGATTTAGAGAAAGCATATGACAGAGTACCTAGAGACATTCTTTGATGTGTTCCAAACAAGAACACATCAAATATGCTAGTGTAAAGAGGTATTAATGGAGCAATTATAAACATAAGAACACGTTGTTGATTAAAAGATGAAGTACAGATTACAAAATGGGTTCATCAAATATCAGGTTGAAGAACAAGTAAATAAGAGTACCTTGATTTGATGGACTCGCCAAAGGTAGCTTTCAATCGGGTTTGATTTCAAAATGAAATCCCTTAATCTTTCTGCTTGCTGCAAAAATAAAACAGAAGTGAAATCGAAGTCGAAATGAAATAAAAAATAAACCGCTTGTTTGCTGCAATGAAATCAAAATGAAAGAATGAGCTTTGGGTTTGGTTAGAAAATTATAATACCTGTCGATCGAAAAGAGAGAGGGAGACAACAAATGGGTTTGATTTAGGGAAATTTTGGGGTTTTGGAGGAACTATGATTTGGGAGAAAATGAGGGTTTCGGGGGAACTATGATTTAGGCAAATGGCTTACTCAGAGAAAGGCTGAGAAAGAATAGGGAATTGGGAAAAAAAAGGGAATCGGGGGAGAGAATAGAAGTACAGGCTGAGAATGGCTGACAAAGAGAGTGGAATCGGGAAAGAAGAGAATTGGGGGGGGGGAGAGAAATAAAACGGCGTCGTTTCAATCAAAACTAAAATTTAGCCGCATATATTATCAAAACGGTACCGTTTTATTTAAAAAAAATTACTTTTTGCGGCGTTTTAATCATAAACGCCGCTATTGATTGCCTTTTGCGGCGTTTTATATAAACGCCGTTATTGCTTGTCTTTTGCGGCGTTTTTATCATAAACGCCGCTAATTTTTGACTTTTTTATAATTTTTATATTGAATTTTTATATCTTTTATATTAATTTTAAATAATTTTTTTAAAATTTAAGTAATATTTAAAATAATTAGATTAATTTTTAATTTTTTATATATTTTATATATCAAATTGTTTAGATTAAATATTTTAAATATAAAAGCATTAATTGATTACATAAAATTTCATCATTTAACAAATTTCATCATAAAATGGAGATATGAGTTGGGATATTTAGAATTGTCTTTTTCTTATATAAACCAGTGAATGTTAGAAAAGAAACCTGCTTAAAATATTTCCATAACAAGTATAATATGTTGTTGGAGTTTCAACACACTTTAACCGGGTAAAGTAAGAATTTCAAACAGAGCACCAGCAGCAACGTATTATACCTGGGTAAAATATGAAGGAAAATTTTTTATTAATATATAAATTTAAAATATAAATTTATTAATATATATATATATATATATATATATATATATAAAGTAAACTCAATCAAATAAGGAAAAGATAATAAATTCTTAAATATATAAATTTTTATTAAAACAGCTTTTTAGGAAAATATTTTCAGGAAATCTGCCAAACAACAGAAAATATTTTACACAGATTCATCCAAACACCAGAAAAGTAAATCATTTTCCATAAATCATTTTTCAAGAAATTATTTTTCAGAAATTATTTTTCAGAAAACATTTTACCTGCAAACAAACGGAGCCTTAATATTATCTCTTTTACGAATATATAAGAAATTATTTAATATATAAATTAAAAAATACTAATTAACTAATCTAAACCTAAACCCCTAACATTTATCCCCTAAACCCTAAATCATACAACATAACCCTTAAATCCATAACCCATAACCCCTAACCCATAACCCCTAACACCTAAACCTTAAACCCCAACCCTTAAACCATAAACTGTAAACCATAATCCATAAACCCATAATCCATAATCCATAATCCATAAACCTTAAAATAGTAACTCTTATATTTTAAACCCTAAATCATATACTCTAAGCCATAAATCTTAAACTATAATGATAATTAATTCAATATTTTAAAATTTATTAAGACTATAAATCTCTTTTACTATTATATAAGAATTTATTTAATATATAAATTAAAAACAATAAGTCATATACCCAAAAACTTTAAAATTATTTTAAATAACAGTATTTTAATTTTTTCATTTTTAACAAATATTTTCTATAATAAAAATTGAAACACAATTAACTTTATGATTAAAATAACAATTAATTTTTATATAGACTTTTAAATTAATTTTATATAAACTTTTGATAAATATCTGAGTTAAATAATATTTTCTCACATAGGAGTGTTAAATCTTAAAAAGAAAAAGTAATTCTCTTAACATACTTTAACAAATTGAATACTAAACCACTTAATCTGTAAAAGCTAAAATATGAGATAAGTATTTGTACTTTTCAGTAAAATTAAAATTTAGTCATTATATTTCTATTCTTAAGAATTTAATTCCTCTATGTTTCAAATTTCTGAATTTAAGTTTAATTATTAAAATTACTTTTTTATTATTATTAAATTCGTTAGGGATTTGGATGTCAAATTTGGGAATGGGTGATAATACTTTAGGGATTTAGGATGAGGAAGAAGGGGGAAATAGACCTAGGGAAAAATGGAGAAAATGTTAAGTGTATCAGGTGTGGGTAAAAAATATATAAGACAGATAAACGACGAAGTTTTCAACAAAATAATTTAACATTAGCGGCGTTTATAACCAAGCGCCGCTAAAAACGCACCTATGGCGTCATTTAGGGTTTTAAGGGTTATAGTTTAGTGTTTAGGGTTTGTTAGGATTTAGGGGTTTACTATTTTAGGGGTTATAAAAGTAGTGCTTATGATTTTTTGGGGGTTTAAGATTTTAAGAGTTATATGACTTTTAGCGGCGTTTTACCAAAAGCGCCGCTAATGCTCTGTCTTTTAGCGGCGTTTTACCCAAAGCGCCGTTAATGCTCTGTCTTTTAGCGGCGTTTTGCCAAAAGCGTCGCTAAATTTCTGTCTTTTAGTGGCGTTTTGCCAAAAGCGCCGCTAAAGCTCTATCTTTTAGCGGCGTTTTACCAAAAGCGCTGCTATTGCTCAGTTTTTAGCGGCGTACCAAAAACGCTGCTATTGTTCTGTGTTTTACAATTTTTGCGGCGTTTTTTGATAAAACGCCGCTAAAAACGCCGCTAAAGCCCTATTTTCCTGTAGTGACAGTAGTTCCATAGTCACCATATGAATATTTAGTGAATACCGGTAGCTTATTGGGATTCAATTTAATTGATTTTAAAGAATAGTTTTAAAACACCATTTACGCAACCCGTATGTTGAGTTTATAGTTAATGTGTTTAATGTCTTAGATGTGATCTAGATTTAAGTTACACTAATTACATTATTATTAAAGTTTTACCCTCTTTTTATAATTCACCAAAAAAAAAACACCATTTACAAACCGTATTAATGTGGTGGAGCGTTGATTAATTTTTTGTAGTGGGGGCATTTCCTTTTAGACCAGCAAACCCTTTCAGATCAGTACCACTCTCTGACGCTTGATTCTTCCATTATGCTCGTATTTAATTTTTTTTTTTTGAAATCAAGATGTGCATAGTTGGTAGAGGTCATTAATATTTTTGGTTGTGGTTATTTTTTAAAAAGGTAAACGGTTGACTATGAATTGTGCTTTGTTCTCATGGGTGAGAATCAAACTCTTAATCCCATGATTAAGGGATGAGGTGAGCAATCACCAAACCACACTTCATCGTTAAAAAATTAACCTTCCGTGTGTCAAATTATTTTTGGTAAACTACATTAGTAGTGATTCAACTATCGGTAAATTTCCTTTTTTTCCACTCAATTATGAAAAATTACAAAATGTCCACCCAACTATTCAATTTTGTCCTTTTTGGTCACTAGTTGGCTAATAGTGGCAGCTTTTAAAATTGGCATAATAACAATTTTAATCCTTAATATTTACACATTGTGTCAATTTAGTCTTGATTTTAAAAAATAATTAAACCCTCAAGGCTTACACATTGTATAATTTGGTCTTTTTTTACAAATTTGCTTTTCTTTGTGACATTGTCACCTAAAAATATTTAAAATATATATTAACTAAATTTGATTGAAATTATATAAAAATTGAAAAACCCAAAATGATTTTCACATATTCTTATTTTGAAATTAAACCATCATTGCCACAAAGAAAGTAGAACTAAAAAAATAAAAATAAAAGAGAAATCAAATTACATAATGTGTAATGTTGAAGGTTAAATTTTTTAGAAGTAAGATTAAATTGACATAATTTATAAATGTTGATGGTTAAAGTTGGTATATGCCAATTCTAAAAGTTGTCATTGTTAACTCGTTGGTGATCAAAAGATAAAATTAAATAGTTGGACAACTATTTTGTAACTTTTCATAGTTAAGTGACCAAGAAAGAAATTTACTATTAATTAAGTGATTATTTTGTAACTTTTCATAATTGGATGAGTAAAAATTTATTTAATAATAGTGGGTGGCAAGTTAAAATTTTTGAGAGAGTGAATCAAATATTATTTTTTATATAGGTATGTATATCATTATCATAAAATTTAGGAATAATATGTTTATGATTATTTCTAAAAGAAAATTGACTAAGGAAAAAAAAGGGTTTCTTTCTCTATTTATTTTTGTGATTTGATTCTTTTTATTTTTATTTTTAAAATTTTCTATTAATTTTACAATTTTAAAAAGCATTGTTGATTTTCTGGATTATTTGAAGTTAGTTTATCTTTTGTACGAAAATATAAAGGATAGCAAATTCTACTCGGATCATTCCACCATGTGAATTGATGTTGGTATTTACCATCCCTTTTTACCATGCGGTGGAATGAATATAGGTGGTGAATAGCATATACAATTTTAATTTAGAAATAAATATTTAATAAAGCCTTAAAATAACAAATAATATTTGATACATTGTTATTAGAGTTTTTAGATTCTATAAGTAAAGTCAAGAGTTGATAAGTGTCTTATGAGGGAATGATAAAATATTTTAAACAATAAATGTTTAAAAAGAGAAACACCTGACAATTTTTTAAAATTGCTTGTGGAATAAAAAAATCTATTGCCAGTAAATCAAATATTAATCCTTAAAATAATGTCAACTACTCATCCGATAACTACAAGTGTATAATATTATTATTAAAGAATAATTACAACGAAATAAATATGTTAAGAAGTATTCTGATGATCGAGTCCATAAGAAAGTCTACAGCTAACTTCAACTAATTAACTTGACGCACTAACTGTTTTACTAAGAAAATGATTTGATACACCGACAATGGAATTTGTTAGACTCCATAAGTGCATTAAGGGTTTGACAAGTGTATTATAGGGTATAGTAAAAAATTTTTAAAAAATTAATTACATAAAATAAATGTGACGACACTTGTCACACCCTCAACTCGTTTGTGGAATCTAAGAAACTCCATCAACAATGTATCAAATAATTACCCTTTCACTAATATAAGTTAAAGGACAATACGGTAAATAAATATGAAGCGTGCATAAAATAAATGCAATTAAAATAGGGAAGATATTTGGTATATTGCCGATGGAAATTTTAGACTCTACAAGTAGAGTTAGGAGTTGACAAATATTCTATAAGGATATAGTAAAATATTAAAAATAAATATTTTAAAAATAGACACATGACAATTTTTAAGGGTTGCTTATGAAATAAAAAAAATACGCTGCTAGTAAACTGAATACTAACCTATTAAAATAAATAAAACAATAAAAGACTACTTTAATTATTCAATTTCAATTCACGAATGTAGTGATTAGGGTTCATCTTCAATTAATGATATAATAATCTGTTATCAAATTATTCCTAATCTAGAATCAATGGCACAAGTATGTCTCTAGATTAAGGCCAAATGCTTAAAAAGCATACTTGTCACTATCGCATATTTCCTAATGCCTCTGAGTGGTTTATTATAGTTACTAGCTTTGCACTTGGTTATTGTGGTTGTCAACTAGAGGTTGTTACCTAGAACTAATCTTGGGTAATCTTTGACTAGATGCTTGTGTAGTGGGTGGTTGGCTCTCAACCCACTTTCCTCTAGAATTATCGTTAACATATCTATCACCTAGAATTAATGACATATGCTAGGAATGAGATTGGTTCAGTTCAATTTATTTTTTCGATTTTTTAACCCATGCAATTATTACCCAACTATACTAAAAATCGGTTAGGTTCAGGTTTTAGATTTCTGTAATTATTTTTTAGCTAATGGCTTTTGGACATTATTTAAAACAAGATTATTTTTGGATTTTAACTATTCAACTTTAATTTGATAAAATTATATTTGTTTCATATTTCTTACACTATTTGAGAATTTTAATTTTTTAAGTATACATAAATCTCAATTAATATATTTATCTAAAAATAATTTATAAAAACTATAATTATAAATGTTTATTAACAATCTAACTAAATATTTATTTAATCACTCTCAATCTTCACTAAACATAATCAAAATGTTAAATTATTTGTTTTTATAACTCTTAATGTGTAATGACAAAAAAAAAAAAATACCCCAACTTGGAAATGTTAAATGATAACCAAAATTTTAGAAAATTTAACAACAATATAATAGAAAAAAGAACAAGGTACATAATAAGCCAACAAAAAAAAGAAAAGAAAAGAAAGAGATGATCACTTGAATTCTTGGAAGTTTTAACAACAATAATATGATTTTGTGAGAGACTAATATTGAAATTGTCATAACCTGATTTGGCGAACCGGTTCGGTTTGGGAGACTACACCAGCGGAGACCACCTAAGTTGCAAGACTTAGATCGGATAAGGATGGTAACTTTGTGGCAGAGCACTACGAAGAACTTCGCCAACGTTGTGGAGTGCCAGCTTGAGCGATAACGAGGCTATAATTAGGACAAGGACCTTATTAGGCGGTCTTTCTCGCTAATAAGATCACCACTCGTGTTTTAGTATTGTTCCTTAATTAAGTACAATGACTTGTAGAACATGTTTAAGTCAACTGACATCTTAGTGGAGGTAACATGTCAATAATGACACTTGTAAATCCTTGTAGGATGTGATTAATTAGTGAAAGCGTGTAAGAATAAGTAATAATTGTAATAGGCCAATTTTGGCCTGGACTCGGAAAAATAATAACCGGATAAATAAAACCAAAGGATGCAATTAGTCGAAAACAAATTAAAAAGGGTCAAATTGAAAGACAATCATTAAATTAGGGCCAAATAAAAAAGATGAAGAAAGCCAAGGAATTATCAAATTTTGTTGACTTGGTAAAAAACAAAAAATAGGAAGATATTATTTTATTTTTATTTATTTAATTAGTTAGGCTATTTTTAGTAAACCCGTGTATATAAATAGGGGTATTTTGTTCTTTGAAAAGGGGGGAATTACTTTGGTATTATTACTTCAATTTAGAATTGAATTATTCTCTCTTTTTCAATTTCCATTGGAATTGAATTATTTTCTTTTCTCTTTCAATTACGTGGGAATTTTGTCTATTTCATTTCAATTTCTTTGTTTTTTCTAGATTCGTCCAATTGCTTTTAGCCCTTCAGTTTTTTTATTGTTTTGCAATTAAGTTTTTATTTTTTTTGCCCTAAAATTTGTTTTGACTGCATTTTGGTCCTCCTTGAAGTTGTGCGTTTTGGAGGGTGGGGATTATTTCCTTTTTGGTCCCTCCTTTTTATTCGCACGTTCAAATTGGTCCATTTCCTTTTATTTATTTTTTATTTGCCCCAAAATTTTACTTTAAGGTTCAATTTAATCCTTTTTTTTTATTTTCTCTATTTTATTATCAAATTAACTAATTTAATATATTATTGCTATTATTATTATGTTTCTATTTATATTTATTTTGTTATTCTAATACTATTATTATTTATCTAATTTTATTTATCTATTTATATTTCTACTATTTTTATATTTCTATTTATTATATTTCTATTTCTATTTATATACTAATATTATTTTCATTATTATTTTTCTTATATATGTTTTTTTACTCTTGTTATCAACATTCTATTTATTTATTTATTTTTTACATTTTTTGCTATTATCTATTTTAACTTTTTATATAACGCTCATTTCAAATTTTTATACATTATTTACTTTAATATTTTCATATATTATGTATTTTAAACTTTTTTGCACATTATATATTTTGAATTGTTTATATATTATTTTTAAAGAGTTTTATATATTATTTTATCTTGAATGGATATTAATATTTTTTAAATTATTTTATATACTTTAGATCGCTTTTATAATATCCATTTTAAATCTTTTTATGTATTATTTGCTTAGAATTGTTTTATATTTTATTTTAGATTTTCTTACTTTGTATTTATTTGTTATTTGTGATTCATTATTATAACATTTTGTTTATGAATTATTACTTTCGTTGTACATTATTATTCCATCGCATTTTATTCGCTTAAAAGGTCGTGTTTTAATATCGTTTAAGTTTTAAAATCATTTTATTCAAAAGTTTTCAAAATAATTCAATACTCGGTATTTGGCATCTTCGAGAAGATTGTGCCCTAACTGACTGGGTTCCAATTTTCCTCATTGAATCTAATAACCGAGTACCTTTTTTCAATCAAAACGTATAAGTTTCAAATAAAAGCTTATTTTCAGGAATTCGAGGTGTTGTGTCCTAACTCACTAGATATGACATTTTGTATCTCGAGATAAGAATTTCTAAAAAATAAAGCAATATTCTATGTTTGGAATTTTGAAAAATCGTGCTCTAACTTACTGGGTTCCGATTTTTCATTTGACCCAAATAATTGAATATCATTTTTAAACTTCACCCCATAAGTTTTAAAAATCAAACGATAAGCTCAGTTTCGAAAATGTGAAATGTCGTATCCTAACTCACTGGGTATGACATTTTATTTCTTCGAAATAAGAGGATCTTAGCATCCAATTTAATTTATTCAAGTGTTCTTTTTTAAATAAAAGGATCGTATTCTAAAATCTTTTCAAATTTTCGACATTAAGACATTAGTTAATCAATTCGGTACCAATTTTGGGGGTTACGAGGGTGCTAACCCTTCCTCGTCCCTAACCGACCCTTGAACCCTTTTTCTTGAATTTCGTAGACCCAAAATCATTGTTTTAATAAATCAAAATGTTTTATTAAAATGATCAATCTCAAGGTGTTCCGATCACACCACGAAAAAAGATTGGTGGCAACTCCATTTTTGTTTTTAAGTTGACTCCTGTTTTTCAAATTAAAAATGATTTCGACAATGATTAGAGATAATTCTGATTGGTTGGCTATGGGTTATTTATAAATAGGATAACGTGATAGTAGAGAGAAGATTTCTAATTCATCCTCTCCGTCTATCTTTGTTATCATTGAAGAAACTAGGAACTCACTTAAGAAAAGATTGGTAGGATTTCTTTGAATACGAGGTAGGAAGGAAACTCCTATCCAGTAATCATTTGCATGTATATAGATTCTTATTGTATACTAAGTTTTTGATTATTTTCGATGATTAAAGAAGTTGTTATTTAGCTAAAGTAACAGGAGAAGGTATCAGTGCTAAATAAAAAGAACCGGTAGAGTAGATAAAGCTCTGAGTAAAGTATTTTGGTGAGTTCCTCTGTACTTTGTGTTCGGTATCTGTGTTAGTTTGCTTACCTTTAAACTTCATATAGCCAAGTATGTGGCTTAGTTATTTGTTTAATTATTTTTGAAGTTCATGTTTGAGGAGTTTCATTCAAAGAGTCAGTGCATGTATGGTTAAACACAGTTAAACAGGCCTAGAAAACCTGGTATATATATAGTATGAGTACTCCTTCCTTGGTGCATAAGCTTCGTATCCAATTAGGTGTGAGGAGGTACAGGAGGGATGTTGTACAAGAAAATGCATTTTGCCTCCGGTATGGCACTTAGATATAAGCCGTGATTGGTGAAAACCCAACCTTGTAGGAGAACACTTATGTGTTTATACAAGGAAAAGAGTTAGGAGGATATAGAAGTGCTGTTATTATATGGCTCAGACGAGCAGATTTGAAGATATAGGAAAATTTTTGTTCTTCGAGAACTAAGATCAGAAGCTAGCATAAGGAAGGGCTGCATAGAAAAAGGGTGCATATGGTATTGCATGTTGCATGAAAGCATGAACAGTAAGTCTATCTATCAAAAATGGTAGTCCACACAAGTGGCGTGTTCGCGGAGCAGATGTGCCCATGATTGTCATATATGAGTATAGAAACCGGTGTTGTTCGCCAATAGGCTGAGTTGATTTGCGGTATCATCTGTAGGCCAGGGTAATGTATCCGCCAAATAGGGAGAACTAGTCAAGTTCTTTTGTTTTTAATGTCTGATAGTAATTAAGGTGAGATCGTTCTTCTTAGGAACTCACTAAGTTCTTACAAACTTACCCAATTTCTTCTTATTTTTAGGTTCTTAGGTTAAACGAGATGATCGAATGGATACAACCAGATTTGTGACGATTTGCGAGCCTTCTTAATTTCAGGAGTAACATGTATTTGTTGGGAGTGTTAAGCCAATTGTTAGAAATTGCCAATTTAAAATTTTAATCTTTATTAAACGATATTTTGAAGACATTGAATATTGAATGGAAGCTTTGATGACCTAATGCTATTTTGACTTATTAATGTTAATTAAGTGGCCACCAAAGGTTTATTTTGTGCATCATTAATGCAACGAGTTTTTATTTAAATGACGCTTTCAATAAAAATGGTCTTGAACTAAGGGAATACCACTTTGATTAAAGGGGTACCCACCATAAAGATAATGTTCTTTTCTTTAAAGAAAAGTAAATAGGTGTGTTTTTCTAATCGGGTCAATTGACTCAGTCGACTGTTATTCTCTTAGTCAGTTGCAAAGAAAGTATAGGTTCTTGTTAATGCTAATTAGTATTTGCAGCTACTAACTTTGCTGTATAAATACATAGCTCGTCTCATCTTGAGATATTAAAGCTGAATCAATAAAACAAGTAAACTACTTTTTGTATTCAGATTTTAGTTCATTCTTCTTTAGTTTAGTTTTTGTATTCTGGTTTTAATTCCTTCTTCTCTAGTTTAGTTTTCTTTCTGCAGGTTTGGTAAATTGTTTGATAATATATTGGGCTTATATGTTCAAGAAAAATATTAGGCTTTATTGGAATTTTTAATTAATTTTTTTTGAATTTTTGATGTTTAATGGAATAAACTGAAATCGAACTAAATTGTTGTGGTTTGATGATATCATCTATTTGAAACTAAACAAACTATAAAAAAAAACTTAAATCGAGTCAAACTGAATTTCTGATTCAACTTAATTTCTCTATTTGATTGGGTTTTTGGCTCAGCCCTAGCATGTGCTCAAATTAAGAGCACTAAACCACAAGCATCTTTTGTAAATCAAGTTTTAACTCTCTTTCAATTACTAATTCATTAACATTCGGATCTTCCAATCGCATAAATAATCTAACTCGTTATAGGTTGCAAGTAATATAAAAATATAATTTTTAATAATTTAAAAATAAAAAATTTAAAATTTAAAACTTAAAATAAAAATATAATTTTAGAAAATTCCTAATAACTTTTAAAAACTGCAAAAGAAAATATATATTTTGTTAAAATTATGAAAATTTAAAATATAAAAATTGAAATGAAAGTTAGTCAACATTGGTCAATGCCTAGTCAACACAAGTCAAAGTAAAATGAATATTTTAAAATTTTAAATATTCTTTTCCTATTTTTTATTTTGATTTAAAAATATTTTTTTAATTTTAATAAACATGAATGCCATGAGACACATTTTAATTGACTAAGGTGTCAGGTGCCATGTTTTGATTGACACAATATGTCAAATGGTTTTGGTAAACTGCGGTAAAGGTCATCCACTTATGTTTTTTTTAGTTACTCAACTATGAAAAATTACAAAATAATCACTTAACTATTAATAATTTTTCTTTTTTGGTCACCCCAACATGAAAAATTACAAAATAGTCACTTAACTATTCTATTTTTCCTTTTTGGTCTCCAACTTGCTAACATAAAAATGAAAACACTCAAACATCCAAGATAGTTAGGTGACTAAAAAGATAAAATTAAATAATTGAGTGACGATTTTATAACTTTTCATAATTAAATGACAAAAAAAATGACAAGTGCAATTTACCCATCAGTTTTTAACACGGTTACAAAATGATTGAACTGAATAACTAGAAAAGTTCGAGAAAAAAGAGAGTTTTAGGTAGGAAAATGAGAAAACATGTATAGTTTGGGGGCCAAAGTAAGCATTAAAATATTTTAACCGTCGGGTGGAAGTCGGGGCAGGAAAAAATTGGCCTGTACCAAACGTCGACATTCGTAGCTTCTATTTTAAGGAAGACCTCGAAACAGAAGCAAAAGAATGGTGATGGGTAGAGTTAGAAATTGGTGGAGCCATTCCAAAACTGTAGCTGTTATATGGTTCTCTTCTCTTGCTTTGTTCTTCTTTCTCTTCCAATTGGCTCTCCGAAATTCCACTTCTCTTTCTTCCCTTCCTTCTTCAGGTACTCTTTCTTCTTCTATCAAATTTTCTTGGTAATTAAGGTTGAAAATATGATGAATTTTAAGATCTAATCGCATTTTAGCTTTAAAATAACAAACGAGAAGTTTAGTTGTTTATCATGATGTCCTAATTTTTCATATGAACTTTAAAATTGTCCTGGGTTTATGTTTTTTGTTGCTGGGATTTGATGAAACTTCGCCTTTTCTTGCTAGGATTCCGGATTTTGAGTGTAAATGTTGTGTGTGTGTGTGTTTATTGATTTACAGTCTTCCCGTTTACTTAATATTGCTTTTATGATATGTATTTAAAGGTTGAACTCTTTTGGATGACTGTTTGAGCTACCTGACACCACTTAATTTTGATGGTTTTAGGTTTGAGATCCGTAGAACATAATGTTGCCATTTGTGAATTCGTGGTGTTAGTTCATCATGCTTGCCTTATTATTAAAAATTCTCATTTTGTAATATTCTTTTATCAAATTATTGATAAAAAATTAAATTGATAGCCCTTTTTTTTTTTTTCTTTTCTTCTTTTTAAATCGGAGCTTTGCACAAATTCAGGCAAGCTTTGCATACTTGGACTTCTTTTTAAATCGGAGCTTTGCACAAATTCAGGCAAGCTTTGCATACTTGGACTTTAGTGTGTTAACTTTGTTAGGGATATTTTTATCAGAGTCTGCTATGGCAAATAGCAATCGAAGATCAACATTGTATGATAAAATGGAAAGGGATTTGGACCAGCATGGAGCAGCTTTTCTTAAACATGGTGAAACTTCTCAATCGCTGTCACTTTCAGATCTCTTTACTTTGAAAGATGGATTTGTAACACCTGTACTTAAGGTAATATATGAGTCAACCGAGCTATAATCAATCCTTCTGTACAAGCGGTTAATAATGGCTTTCCTTCTCATTTCAGGCAGCACATCCTCCTGTACGGGCCAACGTCTTGTATATGAGCACAGAATACTCAGTGCCCATCTCGTAAAATTTTGTTTTCATTGGAATGTTTTTTTCCATTTGTTGTTTTTATTAAATTTTTGACCTACTTGTTTCTTATCAGAATATTGACCCCAGAAGTAAAATGCCTGCACTAATAACTTTGATCTGATCTTAGTTAAGTGTGATTTCCCATCATGCTGTTTTAGCAAAATTTTTAAGAGTTGAAGCTGGCTTTATAATCTATAGGACTTCGAGATAATTAAAGGGGACTTCTATTTAATATTTCCATGTTATGCTAAGCCCTTTTTGTGGGTTGAGGGAGGGGTTAGCCCTTACATTATACTCTGATGCATGCTTTGTTTGTCACAGGAAGGCTGTAAAGCAAGTATTTGATCCATACTTTGACAAAGGTAATCTGTTGTAAAGAAGTATATTTTTGTGTTGCTGTTTCTTCCACATTTTTCTGTTATCTATTTAACTGATTTGATACTTCTTTTAATAACGAGAGTAGTTTAGATAAGTTATCATTTATTCCTTTAGTTAATTGATAACTTTTGCTTTTTCTGCATTTATTCTCATGTGTTCGCTTGCTTATATATTTTGGTTAGCGATCTGGTTTCAGAACTCAAGCTTGTACCATTTCAGTATGTTCCACGCATCGCATCATATTGCACCTGTTCCCGCCTCTGAAATTGAGGTAACTTGCCTGTTATAGCTATTTTGGTACCTCTTTTTTCTGCTTGTTAGATGTTGGGTTCGATTTTTGAAGCCTCTTTTCTTTTGTCAGATTGAAGCTGAAGCAGCTGCTGCTAAAGCTGTTGCAGAGGGGCTATGCCCTTTACAAATCGTCTTAGACAGGGTAGTTTTAACTTCGACTGGTGTGCTTCTTGGCTGCTGGCAGGTTAGTCCTTCACTTGTAGTCTCCTGTTTCCTAAATGAGCTGTCGAAAAAGGGAAGAAAGGATTTTTATTCTTTTTAGTGCCAGATAACATTTTTATTTTTCTGTAGGTAATTTCTGGAACGGATCCCGTAAGCATTCGTGCTAAATTGAGAACAGCACTTGCACGAGCACCAGAGAAGCAACTTGTAAGATCCTTATGAAAAACTTAATTTTGACTAAACTAGTAATATTCAAATGGCAACATCGTGTCTTTCAAAAATAAAGAAGAAAGAAAGAAATGGCAACATTGCTAATATAAGGGCTATACTTTTTTATGGTAATATCTTGGCCTGTTAATTCTTATTTGATGGTTTTGGCATCATTTTTAGGATCTCTGTCTTGTTTGACAATAATAAGTATTTATGTGACTGTAAAGGAAATGTTTTTTATTTTAAAATGGAACGTTTTTGCTTACTTTTGCAGTATGATGAGGCTATTCTTCACACGTCTTTTGCAAGGCTTCTGAGTCACCCTAAAGCTTCACTCATGGTATTATTTTTAAGTTCTATCCAGTTACAGTAGTTTCCTTTTTATTCTTAATTTTTATGAAGTTACATGTATAGAAGTACATTAAGAGTAGTTACAATTAATGCCAATTATTACATCCATATAAGAAATTAACCAATGGACCAGCAAATAATTGGATAAATCCAACATAATGTTGGACTAAACCCACACATTGTGAGATGAATTTTCAATCACAAATTCATCTTCTTTGTTTCATCCCTTTCAATGTTCTTTTGAGTTCCCTAGGTCAACATGTATCCTTTTTATATTGCCATGATGTTTGAACCATGAAATACTAGATAGTAGTTGCTGTTGTAATTTGAGAGAAGCCCATTTGCTGACTCAAGCATTGTAAGGTTTCCCTTGACTCTTGTACGAGTAAACTGCGACTTTTTGGCACTATGGCAAAAGTATGGCTGGCAAAGCTTGTTATATTAGTTTCCTTGTTTAGATCTAATGGTGAATTGAAGTTACAAGAGTTATGTGATTGGTTCAAGCTCATATTCTTACATATATGTATACAATGCATGTCTTATGCAGGACACTGATAGTACTTCAAATCCAATCAAACTTTTCCATAAGCTAGTCTCTCAACTAAACAATGAAATCCGTGGATTTAAGGCAAGTTGTTATACTTTGTATCATTACTTGGCATGCATTTTCACTGTCTGAATAGCTTCCTATGCGTGATCCTCATGTTTTGATTGGTCACTTTATTTTTAATCCGCCCATGCATGAAATCTCACATGTGCATGATCCCCATTTTTTGATTATTTACTTATTTTTAATCGGCCACCCCCTTCTCCTCTCTTTTAAATTTCTTGAAAATCATAATTTAACTCCAAGTCTTTTATTTTTATTTATTTCTATTCTTGGCCCCCGTAACATTTTTATAAGTTCTAAGTTGAAGCTTTTCAACTTTCCACTTAATTCTTGTGTGTTTTGTTATCCATAAAGAAGAAAAAAAAGAAAAGAGTATTATCAGTATTTCCTTGTATAAATGTTTTTTTTTCACTTTTCATAGAATTGTTTTTTCCTAAAATATCATACTTGATTTCTCTCATAACTTTTACAAAATTCGGTTTGTTTTCATGGTTTGCTTATTACTTTTGAATATTTTCTTATTAGTTATAACTTTCACAATGAGGAAATTGAAGCCAGATTCCTCTGTTGACAAAATCATATGCTAGCAATGGTGCCAAGCACTCCAACGCACCGATATATGTACTTTTTTTTATTGAACCTTAACTTTTATTTTTTCCTTTTTTTTTGACTTTCCTGCAAGACTGTTTCTTTTATTTTGTATATTATTTTCAACTAACATAAATAACTAAAATCTGAACTACAAAAAGGAAAAGAAAGAACTCAACTTCAAATCTTGTCTTTGGCCCTATTGACAATTCATGCAACAATAGCATGATATTCTCACCTGAAAGTGATAAGATACAGTTTTGTTTTAGAAAAGGAATTTGCTGGTTGGGTGTGGTATTCTGGAACTGAAATTGAATCAAATACAGTTGATAACTAATCTACCCAAGTCAAAATCGGTTTGGATTGTTTCATTTTTTTTAAATTAAAAAAAGTTATATTTTTTATATAATGCTTTTAAGTTTTTTTTCTTCAGTAACTTAGATGTAAATTATTGATTTTCATATCATAAAAATTTAAATATATTGAAAGTAAAAATAAAATTCAGTTTGGCTTGAACTTGAATAGAAAACTTAACTGAACCAAATACCTCCAATCGTAACCCAAATCAGTTTCCATAAAAACTGTACTGAATACCATGGTTACTGCAGGTTTTCTGTTTTCTTGGTTTCTCTTGCTCATAATTGAGTTTTTACCTTAGTACCTGCTTGAAACATATATGTATTTTAATCTAATCGGATATCCTTTGTGATATTTAGAACTTTTGGTAGGAAAGTCATCTAATGATAACTAAAGATTGTTTAAAAGTTTTGGTAACAACTATACATGATAGAAACACGGCAAGGTTTGGTTGTTTTTCCGCAATATGATGTAAATTTGTTTGCAAAAACTAGAATGACAATGTTAAATGGATCGGAGATGCATGCAAATGACTATAAACAAAGGCATATTTGTTGTGATGAAAATATTAGTATTCGGGATGGGAGTTTATTGGTCCCTACTTTGTTGCTACCATTTTAACTGTCGTGAGGTGAGGTAATCCCTGTTTTTTAAAGAACATTTAATTTAAGTACATTGTATCATGTTCTATATCTAAGTTCTTTGATGTTGAACTGTGGAACTTGTAGAAAGCATGGCTCTGGGAAACTTTTGAGCTCATTTTGTGGAAGAACACCAAGAGAATGGCATCAAATTTGTCAATTCTTTCCCATCTTTTCTTAGTTAGCATGCAATTCTCGCATCATAGGAAGTACTCGAGCACTGGAACTTTTTGTTACATTGTCAAAGAACATGAACATCAAATATGTGAATCCTCTTGTACTAGGCATAGCATTAGTCCTACCGGCAAGGACATGGTTGAATGTGAATGCTTTGTTATCTATGTCAACTGTGTTTTTGTGCTCAATATATATAAGATATGATTGGTTGGTTTTGTGTTTGATGACAGGCAAAGGTAAAGGAGCTGTGGTATGTGGAGGAATATGATGTGTTGGCCCTTGCCTTAAATGGAAAAATGAAGGTGCGCAGGTTCCAAATGGGTTGCTCAAGAACCTGAAGTTCCAAATTCAGATGCAAATTTAAGCATATTTCAACTTCCATTTCTCCTACAGAGTTGATACAATAGCGTACAATTCATAGTTTTATTTTGGCCGGGATTAAAAATGTTAAGATACCTTTCTACTACTCCAAACATGAATTTGGGATGTTATCAACGAGTTTGATTTTGATGTATTAATGGACTTCTTCTTATTTATTTAAAATATGACAGTTATTTTATGATATTGTCCCTTGATGGTGAATGAAACGATATATTCTTTTTCGTTTTACATTGTTAAGAATATTTATTCAAAAATGCTTTTTCTTTCTACTTCTACCAGTTTATGCTTTTATGATGTGAAATCTCATGAAAATTATGAGGTTTATATAATTCAAACTAAATAAAATGTCAATTATCAAAAGAAATAAAATTTTGTGTTGATATGAAAATAATAAAATGTATTTACTTGAAAAGTCAACAGCTTTCGAATGTGAAAGTATTTCTTTTTAATCTTTAAAATTTGACTTACCAATTCTTAATGTGTTTGGAATTTTCATGAATTCCACCTTGCGATTTATTCTGGATTTAAAATTCTAACCTTATTTGGGTTTATTTAAAAATAGTTATTCTTTTTGGTACATTTAAAATAGATATTTAAATATTATTCACATGTGTTATTATAAAAATTCTCTTTTTTTCCTTCGAACTATTTGTTTCTTATCTTTTGTTTTGCTCAGCGGTGGTGCCAGCTTCCGAGTTGGCTATCTCTTGCCTTTTTTCTCTCCAATCAACTCTTTTTTTATTCTTCACAAGTTGTGATGGACAAATGATGGTATCTGTTGTTTGTTAAAACTCCACAGGTCACCAGTAGTTTCTTGGAAAGTGGGTGGTTCTTCGTCAACTTCTTAAACTGTTTCTGTTTTGAGAATATTTCAGAATAATAAATTATTTCACATGTTGTCTTAAGTTTTATATATATATTTTGTTTGTTTTTCATTGTTTAATAAGTCTTCGGTTTTAAAAGTTTTTATCTACTCTTATAACACGTTTTTTAGTTTTGCTTATGCATGTAATATTAGTTTTATAA
This sequence comes from Gossypium arboreum, assembly GCF_025698485.1. Taxonomy (NCBI): domain Eukaryota; kingdom Viridiplantae; phylum Streptophyta; class Magnoliopsida; order Malvales; family Malvaceae; genus Gossypium; species Gossypium arboreum. Next base: position 107,898,151 of record NC_069081.1, on the reverse strand, counting down.
GTGACTTTAGGGATGATTTTATTGTCCTCCTCTCTAGTTTGATAAATACTCGATTCTTTTGTTAATTTTTGCTCGCCGCTTTAAAACATTCGTAGTTGATTTCCTTATCATATTAAATGATTGCAATCACTTTAGATATGTCATGCTTACTTGAGTTATGACAAAATCAATTGTTAACTTATTAATTTAATATTTTAATTAATAATAAAATCATATTATGTTATTTAAATTTATTAATAAAAATATTAATTTGAAAATTTTATTAATAAAAAAAAACCGAGTTAATAGCGGAACCAAGTCTAGACAAAAAGCTAAGAAGTTTGAAATGGTAATTCGGCCCGACTCGGTTCATATGAGAGCAACGTAGACAAAGGAAATGGCAATCATGTAATTCCAGTGGAAGAAAGTCCCTTTCATGGTATTTCCCCTACGAGAGTGATTGGTTCCACCAAACGAATAAGCAAAAGAAGCCCCTAAATTTCTTTCTGTTGAAAGTTAAGGAACATCCATAGCCGTGCATTTTAGTCACTCTTAAACTATCCACCGTTAGATTCCCACCGCCAAACAACCCCAACCTTCCTTGCAAACCAGCTTTTAGCATCTTAAGCACCTCAGCTTTCTTACGCATACAAAACACACTTGTCACTCAAGCAACTGCCGCAATAAGAACAAAACCAAAGCTTTGGGTTAGTTTCTTTTTTTTTTAATTATATCAGAGGTTTCAGAAAGAAAAAGAGCATTGGAAAGTGAAAATGGGATCTGGCGCTGGAAGTTTTCTTAAGGTTTTTTTTAAGAACTTTGATATTCTTGCTGGGTAATTTCCTCTTGCCCCATTTATCTTGTTTCTACTTTGGGTCATGTATTTTATATATGTATGCTATTGCTGCTTTAAAAATGTAAATTTTAAAACATCAACTAAGAGAAAAGAAATAGAGTTTTAGGCTTATTGTATACTTTTAACTTCAAGCTATTTGTGTGTGTGTTTCTGAATGTCTTTAATATTTTATTTCTAATTTGGTTTTTGGGTTAAGTTTGCAGGCCAGTTATTAGTCTTCTGTATCCTCTGTGAGTGTGTTTTTCAATCTTTTTGGGGTTTCATTTACTTTTTTTCTCTTACCCTTTTAATTGGTGTAATTTACAAGTTGTCTGAACTTGAATTGGTTTAATTGTTCCATGGCATTGAATTCTTAAACAGTTATGCCTCAGTTAGGGCAATTGAATCCGAGTCTCGTGCCGATGACCGACAATGGCTTACATATTGGGTTCTCTATTCCATGATTACATTGCTGGAACTCACCTTTGCCAAAGTCATTGAATGGTAAATTTTTATGCTCTTGAATGATTTGCTCCTACATAGCACATTTCTTGCTCTAACACTATCCCTATATATACATTTCCCGTTTCCGGGAATCCGAGTTAACACTATCCCTATATATACATTTCCCGTTTCCGGGAATCCGAGTTAACTTTTTCTCTTTCGCTTTGGGGGTGTCTGAGAGAGGGAAAGCTCAGATTTTTCATTTGATTAAACAATTATGATTCTAGTTGACCAACTCAAGAAAAAAAAATGGTTATTGTGCTTGTAAAATTGACAATTTAGGTGACCAAACCTGTTGTATTCTTTAATTAGCTTCTCATCCACTAGAAGAGGAACCCATTTCTTTACCAAGGGTTTCAACTCACTTTATTTCAACAAATCGATTCGATGGAAAAAGTGGAAAGCATTGGCAAGTTAAATCTAACTTGGTTATATTGAAGTTTCACCAATGTGTTAATTACTTATCTTTATATTTCTTTGCCCTGGTTTAGTTTCTCAGATGGTTGTGCGAAAACCTTCATGATACTTATGCTGGTTTTAAAGAAGGGAAGTTGTATGCTAAAGGCTTCTTATCATAATTATGCACATTCAGAAATTGCATTTGCCTATACTTTGCTGAAACATTTAAGAACATGAATGCAGGATCCCAATCTGGTCTCACGCGAAGCTGATTTTCACCTGCTGGCTGGTCATTCCGTACTTCAGTGGTGCTGCTTATGTTTACGAGCATTATTTGAGACCTTTCTTTATGAACCCACAACAGACAATTAGCATCTGGTATGTCCCGAGTAAGAAGGACTTCTTCAGTAAACCAGATGATATTTTAACTGCTGCCGAGCGATACATTGAAGAGAACGGGACTGATGCATTTGAGAAGCTCATTCATAGGGTATGCCATCAATGATCGGATTCTCTTTCATTTACATGTTTTTGCGAGCTGTAATTTATACAAGGAAGTTTGATATTACAGCATCTTTTTATTTTCATCCATTCATAAGTTGGTTCGCTATTAACTGATACAAGCTCTTGAAAAATTTGGCTACTGTTGGTTTTTGTAATAATCCATTGTTCTTCCATGGGTTTGCAGGCTGACAAGTCGAGGAGCAGTGGTTACATATATGATGACGATGGCTACAGATATTGAACCTTGTAGCTCTATGTGTAGCAAGTAACAACCCATAATATATAAATATATGCTGTCAAGATGAAGTGTATGGGAAAGAGACATTTTTGTGAGTGTGAAGAAGTATGAATGGTTGTGTAATGTTATGTAACTATGATAGGTTGCTTGAAACTTTGATATGGTAGATAGTGCAAGTTCCCAATTACTTTTTCATATTATGCATACTTTCTGTCACTTGTAATTCTCATGCTTGTTTTTGTTTTGTTTCACTGCTTCACAAAGGTTATTTTATCTCATTGCTAATAGATCAATGGTGAAGGAATTAAAAGACCAAATTAACTTTAATCCCCACCATCTTTAATCATGATTTAATTGCCATAGCTAGTTTTTGTTAAATCAACAATCGAGCCCCTTTTAATATCAATTCACTTCTTCTCTTTTCTCACATTAGACTTACTACACTTCTTTCTCCTTTGCAAATTAGTCCCTATCTCAACTTTTGACTATTCGCAATTTTATCTAATTTAGATATTTTCCAGCGTCACACCAGTTTATACAACTATTTTCTTGTAGTGGTCACTTTTATATGATTCTCAGGACAAGAAAGACTAATGTCAGGCTGTCTATGAACGATATTGTTATCACTGAATGCCCAGACATTTGTCTTACTCCAAAATATCCCTCTCTTGTAAGAATCCTTTCTAAATCCAGGAGTTAGCTCCCTAAGTCCCAACAACGATTGATTTATTTGTGGGAATTGAAAAGGAAAATTATCTTTATACTTTGATATTTGGATCCAAAAAGATTCAGCCTTAATGGAATGAAAAATATACTGATAAAATATATATTTTTTATATTCTTAAAAAAATTAATTAATTAAAAACAGTATTGCTATTCTTCAATTAACTCGTGCCTGTGACATGGGGTTATCGTTTCAGCACTTGATATGTTTGTCAAATATGCCAGGGTTTTGTCCAGACATGGAAATTTCTATTTAGTTTCACTTGACTGTGTCGAGTTGATCTTTGTCAATCATCAATACTAATCAGAGCATTGAATTTAAGCTGCTTATAAGGTCTTAAACTCAAAAAACCTGACAACAGCAGACTCAGAAAAGGTAAACTAATCCCACGTCGATATTTTAGGAAAAGTGTTCATGTTCTTTATATAGGATGGAAGCAATGCCGTCATTCGCCGAGCCTGATAACGCAAGCTTGTGACCCAGGTGGGGGTATTTGGGGTTATAGAACATCTGGTCTGGCTTAAGCGGTCGGATTCATTGTGACAAATCACCGGCCTGCCCTTTCCAAGCAAGGAGCGATCCGTGGGATTTGAGCGAAAGCTGTGGGTCTCGTGGGATCCTAGGGAGAATGGTAATGCGTGAGGTTGGTTTCACAGAGCAGCGATAACTATCCGTTCTTTGCAGTGCTAGGATAGCAAGCTGGTGCCTCCTGAATCCAATATGTGGTTCCCAGGTTGACCATAATTGAACTATCAACACCTATTATACAGATTGTCTACTATTTTGATTACTGATGGAGTTTGACATTTCATGTAATGTTTGTTGGTGATGATACTGGTTGTTTAGCAATCCATTACATTGTTCACCTCTCCTTAAAATATGGACTATTCTTTCTTTTAACCACCCACCCACCCACCCTTTCTTTTATTTATTTATTTATTTATTTATAACTACAAGTTTAGCCTTACATAATCCAATTAATCTAATTAAGTTAAACTCAAAAATAGAAACTACAAACTTAAATTCACGTACGATAGACATAAAATATATTACAAATTTCTATAATACTTTTAAAAACTAAACATGAAAGTTTTGGAGTAGCCGAACATAAATTATTATATTTTTAAATATTGATTATAAGAATTAAATTGTTTATTTTTTCAAAATTTATAGGGTTAAAATGTAAAATCTTGAGTGGTAAAAATATGTAAAATCTTGGATTCAGATTTTGTAAAGAGGAAAAAAATAATGGTAGAGACATAAGAAAACTGGGGAAAAATAAAAGATATTAATTGTTATAATTCGATGGGCCCAACACCAAAATATTTTAGTGTAATGGAGACAAGGAAGGAAGAACAAGATGAGACAGATACAATCATACAATGAAAGTTGGAAAAGTACTTTCAATTTTTATATACATTATTTATACTCTAATTACTCTCCCAGGCCCAATCAAATTCGGATATTAACTAACAAACAGTTTCCAAATAGCCAAAAAAAAAAAAAAAAAAGACACATGCATTTGTCTGTCGTTGAAACTTGAGACAATTTGAGAAAGGAAAGGGGACAAGCTTTACTGTTGAAGCAAATTTGTAAGAAATTCAGCATCAGAGCTAGTTATATCCATGGAATCTAGACATTGCAATAGCCTCTCACTCAAATCATCTACTTCTTTCTGTAATCTTCTGATATAACTGCATGTTTCTTTCAAAATTTTCGTTGTCGATGGTGATGCCTACAAACATAAAATCATACCAAAAAAAGGGTTATTACATAAAATAAAACAGTTTATCCTGATCATGATTGTCAGTCCAAAATGTCTGCATAGGATCATAGGGTTCCCTGTTGTTTATTGTTCAGTTATTACCAGAACATTGTCATCCTAAAGACTAAAGAGCTTGCCTAACCATGCATGGCTTTCAGTTACTTCAGCCTTGTCAATGACATGGAAACAAGAGAGGAGGATAGGATAAAGAAAAGAGAGAGGAAAACACTACCCTGCCATGGCGGCCATGATTGAGCTGAGGAAGCAATGTTCCAAGTCTTAAGATGAGAGCATTGAGCTCATCATCTGTGATTTTGTTTGAAGCTCCAGACATGAAGAACCCTAGCTACCTTTTTTTCTCTTTTCCTTCCAACACTCTTTTATAAATTACTGATAATGGTGTGGTGGAGTTTGACATAGGAGGAAGTAGGCTGCTTATAAAGAGAGTTCGAGGGTTAGATTGCAAAATGTGGTAGTTGATAAAAACATATTTAAAAAATAAAATTTTGTTGTTGGTTTTCTGATTTACCTAAAATAATCAAACAGGAGACCCCATTCGTCACATATTTCTGCATTACTTTGGCCCACAACTATGCAGGCCATGCTTAACTCAGTTTGAAATGAAATACTTTTTGTTTCATTATATGAAAATATATTAGACTTTTTTGTGAATGCAAAGTTTCCATATTTAAATTGACACTTGTCAAAATTTAATTGGTAACTAAGGCATACATATATTTTTATATAAGTAGAGGAAAGACAACTTTAGCATCACTTTTAATAATTTTAAAATATAAATATATGATATGATAAATTTTAATTAAGTGTGTTTACATACATGAGAAAAGATTGTATAAAACTATGATTCTACGTCATTTTATTTTTTCACTAGAAGAATGACAAGTTAAATTTTTCCTCCTAAAAAATTGAAATCTAACTAAAAAACCTCAAAATTAGGAGGAAAAATATGATAAGAATGACGTGGAATTACAATTTCATATAATTCATTCTCTCTATATATATTTTTTGTTTTGATTTGCATTTTTATTTTAATTTGTATAAAATAGTCTAAATTTTTTGTCAAATATTTTTAATCTTTAAATTAGTGTTTATGAACTATCTAATTGAATTTTTAAATAAAGATTATATATATATATATATATATATATATCTACGAAAAATGTACAAAATACAGATGTTTACATCTTACCAAATTGGTTCCTCTTGTCTCTTGCAATACATATATATTATATACAAATATTTTGATTGAATTGTTGTTATCTAAAATTAGGTCTAATTCAATTATTAAATTACTAAATAGAATTTATTTTAATAAAACAATTGTTATTAATTTAATGATATTTTTATCTTTTATATAAAATCTAAAAAAATTCTAACTTACGAATTTAAACTCAAAACATTATATATATTGTTTACCAATTTTGTCATTTTAACTAAAGTAACATTTGGTTTTATGTGAATTTTTAGTGTCATAAGTTAATTCGATAGCAACTCATGAAAAAATGACAATATTATGTTGTATAATTTGAATGTATTTAATATTCTTAACATGATGTATTTATTTATTTAATTTTTTATTCACAATTTTAAACTAATTTCTATTTTAATTTAACATATATTACATATATATTATTATTAATTTTAAAGTTTATATTTTATTATTTATTATATGTTATTTATAAACGTATTTATCTATGTGATCACACGTATATTAGTGTGATATAATTTCTAATATATTATATGTGTTAATTCAGGCACAGCCATTTTCCTGTTTGTCTCGTGCAATTTGCCTCCTCTAGTCACAACTTTGGTTCACACTCGCAGTCAATGGCGGGACTTAATTTTTGTGAAAAGGGATATTATTATAAATGATCCCTTAAATTTAGCTAATTTGTTATTATGGTACTTATATTTTAAAAATATTGAACGTGGTATCTATACTATCAAATTGTTGATTATTATGGTATCTAACATCAGCAATGATAAATGACATTGACCGTCAGTTAAACACTGCTGTAGTGATGGATAATTTGCATAGCTTAAATCGTTACTAACAACATCAGGATGATGATAAAGACATTGATAAATTAAGTCCTACACTTGACAACACCAAATTTATTTAGAAATTAATATACAAATTTTTCTAAAACCAAAGTTTTTATTATCTAATTTCATATTTGAATATTATAATAATTCAAAACTATTAAACTATATTTTTAGAAAATGTTTATTTACTAGATTAAAAATATTTCATTTTAAAATTTAGAATATAGAAAATAAATTTAGATATTGTAAATTTGAAGTTATTATGAAATTTTCTGAAGTTAATATTGGCTAAATATTTCAATATCTTAACGTAATTTTTATATTTTAAGTAATAATATATTTAAAAAGTAATTACTAATATCTTAAAATATAATTTTAAATCAATTTTATTGTTATATAATTTCAGCAAATGAAAATAAAAAAAATATTTGATTTCGTAATTCACTTTTTTAAAATAAACTTCAAAATATTGTAACTAGTAAAATTTAAAAAATTATTTATTTGTTTATATTATTAAAAACTAATATATTATTTTTAAATGTAAAGAAAATATGGTCAAATCTTCTGCCACATGATCGGATTTGTCAAAGCTACATCATAAATCGTATTTAACTGTGTTGGCGGTAAGGATGAGGAGGCTGCTTCCATTGGTTTTTTCAACTAAACTTCAGGCTCTATTTATTACATTATCCATTTAGATAACAAAATGAAATGCAAATGGAATAAATCTCAGTTTTAATTGAATATTTAATTTCACATAATTATTTATATGAAATTTTAATTTTGATTAAATAATATATATTTTACAAATAAATAAACTAATTATTTTCATATTAAATAAGTATAATTAGTTATACATATAATATATATTAACGTAAACTAATATCATATAGATAAAAATATTAATAAAAATTAAATCTAAATTCATATATAATTTTAGACAATATCAAATTTTCATATAAATATATTAGTGGTTTTGAAAATCTATACTACTAATGGACTCCTACCTCTGTTTTTCCTTTCTTTTCTTTAACATTAGAACATAATAGGTAAATTTCAATTCCAAACTTTTTTATTTTTAATTATAAAAATGGTTAAATTTTCATTTGATTCCTATATTTCGTTCAAATTTAAAATTTCATCTATGTACTTTAATTTTGATATAATTTAATATCTCAGCTTTTATAATATTATTAGTTAGTCTAAATACTTTATTTTAATTACAATTATGATATGAATTTTAAGAATTGTTAGCAAAGTTAAAATTCTTTACTAAATTCATGCACATTACAATATTTTCTTTTTTGTTATATTTTTTTATTTCAAAATGTCACACCAGTAAATTTAACGAAAAAATTTAAAAATGTTAACAAATGGACCTAAAATTTTAAATTCAAAAATTAAAGAATTAAATTCTTAAAAATAAAAATATAAAATTAAATTCTAAATATATAAAAAAATTTAAATATACTGTAACATTTAAGTTTTACTCTATAAATTAATAAAAACAAATAATTAAACCAATATAAAATTACTATTAATATCAAAGATTTAATCTTCGTTTTCCGTTTGTTGAAAAGTTTAAAATCTGGGCAGCTTGGCCCATGAAAATCTAATATAGATATGGTAGGATCTAGACAACTGTTTAGAGATTAAAACACTTGCTTTTTTCTCCTAGTCTAAAGTAGCGAAAAATATCCATCCGCGTCCACCCTCGGCTCAACCAATAAATGATCAATATGTATTTATAATTGTTAGTTTTTAAAAAAGCACTTATTAAACAATAATTTGAAGTTATAGTTGTTCAAATTAGTACTATAGTGTTTTAGATGGGTGGTACGTTTATTTGTAAATAGCGGTGACAATAAAATTAAATATTATAGCATAAGACAAAATGTAAATTAAACGCATTGCATCACACCGCACCCAATCACCCATTTAAACCTACCCTAAATATGTTTATCCTATATTTGGCATAAATTTTAAAAAATAATATAACTTTTAACCTTTAAATTTGGTAAGTTGATCTACATTGGTCTCTGAACTTTTTTTATCCACTTTGACCCCTAAATTTGAAAATCATTATTCATTTAAGTCTATTTTGTTAATGATCGTAACAGAAATTAGGGATAATGTAACTTTTGACCCTTGAACATCGGTTCCTAAACTTGACAACTAAGTTCATTTTGGAACCTATATTTTTTTTTAAAGTTTTTGGCACTTAAACTTGACAACTAGGTCCATTTTGATTCTAGAACTTTAAAATTTTTAAAAGTTTGATGATGTGACACCTTGAGACCACGCCAATTCATCACTTGAAAAATAAAATATTTTTAGATAATCATGTGATATAATATATTCAATTTTTACTCATCGAACTGATGGTTGAACATGTTAGACCACTAGTTCTTAATTCAATTAGTTCGATCGATTCAACTATCGAACCAATAATATTTAAATAAATAAATAAAAATTTATAAAAATCTAAAAAGCCAAGTAAAACTGGTTTTATATTATTTTTACTCTTTTTAGATTTTTAATCTTTTTAATTATTTATTTAATTATCGTTGGTCCGACGGCTGAATCTATCGAACTGGTTGAATTGAGAATTGGTGGTCTAACCTGTTTAATTATCGGTTCAATTATTAAAACACTAAATATGACACTTGGAGTTTGTGCCACATCATCATCTAAATTTTTTTATTTTTCAAATTCAGAGTGTCACATTATCAAACTTTTAGATTTTTCGAGTTTTAGGATTAAAATGGACTTAATTGTCGAGTTCAAGTACCAAAGTGAACAAAAAAAGTATAGGTACCAAAGTGAACTTTGTTGTCAAGTTCAAGGAACCAATGTGGACCTACTTGTCAAGTTAGGGGGCCAAAGGTTACATTATCCCCATTTTTTCCATGGTCTTTAACAAAATGGACTTAAATGAATTATGATTTTCAAGTTCAAGTTCAAGGGTTACAGTGGATAAAAAAAGTTTAGGGATCAATGTGGACCTGCTTGCCAAATTTAGGGGCCAAAAGTTACATTGTCCCATTTAAAAATTTGGATTTTTTTTATTATGTAAATGATAAAAATAAAATGCATATATTATGAACAAATTAATTGAGATTCAATATAATATACATTAGAAAAATATAAAAACATGAACTTGTCAAATTCAAATTCATTATTACATAGGTATCTAATAAATCTATTGATTTGAGAAATTATCATAAATATTACATTTCTACGTAGTTTGCCACTTATTTTACAGTATTTTTGAAATCCAAGTCTAAAATCTAAAATCTTTACTTTCCAAACACTACCACAATTAGTTTAAGCTAAAACTTTTGAATACAATAAGTAATCCAACTCTTAAACATAAAGTGTAATTTACAGTGTAGACCAGTTGCTGAAAATGACCACTACGCTAGTTTGTAAAATGCATCCTTTCTTAATTTGAAGTATGGTCAATCTTCTACAAGTATTCTAACTCTTAAAAACATTTAAATTATACATTTCATTCACAATATTGACAAGTGTTGAGTTGCTGGTTGAGTTGTAACATGAATTGCAACTATTGAAAGCAATTAAAAAGTAAGATAAAGAACATGATCAATTGATTACGTAGTTCGTATCCAATCTTATGTTTGCGAAGACTTACCTAGTGAATAATCCTCTATAATTTCAACTGTACAAGATGATTTAATCTCACTCTCACTCTTGCTTTTTGTATTCTCACTGTCATACAATTATAATGATTGAACTCTCCCACGAAAACTTTTCCCGATCATGTGTGATGAGGGTTGAAACAATTCAAGTTTTATAATGGATTGAGAGCTTGATAAAGCGATTTTGAAGTTTGAAGTGGAGGGCTTTGATGCAACGAACCGAGATGAAATCCCTTTAGTTGGTAATATTGTTGGGCATGCAATCTGAAGTTGTGGTATGCATGATGATAGGTTAGATCCAAGAGAAAAGGCTAGATAGTAGTGATGAAGATTGGTTCAAGTAACTTAGGGATTTTGCTAGAAAAAGAAGAAGAAAATAGGAAAAAAAGAAATCTATTTCAATAGGTGACATTAAGGTAATAGAAAATATTGAGGGGATGCCACCACTGTGTGGGGGAAGAGAGACATGGTTAAGGAGTAGAAGAAATGTGGGCTCTTAGAGAGTAAGAAGAAGAGGTAGTTGTGGAATTGGCAAATATTGAATTCATTAGGAGGGCTACATATAATTGAAGTGGATTTTCTGTGATTAGTTGTTTTGTAAAAAAACTTTAGGTGCTTTTATGATGTAGGTTTGCTACAATATTTTGGTGCTTTATGAAGTTCTTTGTACTCAGGTGCTTTTTGGTTTCATTTAGACGTGGGTCAAGTGTGTTATTTTGGTGTCATTAAGATGTGCTTATTACAGTGTTTTTTTTAACCTTTGGTTAGTTCCACCCTTTTGGGTTGTAATAAAATTTTATTATGAACGATACTTCTTTTATTATTATTATTATATGAAGCAAACATAGATATGATATTTCAAAACATCTAACAAAAAGTAATCATGATTAAATAAGTATAGCTAAATATTAAATAATCGTAAAAGTATCAAATATAATCAAATACATTTAAATTAATAATGAAAAATCAAAATGTCATTAAATAGATAGAAACATATTTGTCATCTTATTCTTCCATATTTTGTTCACGAATGGACCGATCGATTAATCAGACCGATGAGATTGAAAATTTGTTAAGGTGTTCATTTAGATTTCGGAGAAAAACATTAAACCTATTAATTATTTAAGAATCGCTACGGACTGATTAAATTAAATTAAAAACCAATTGAATCGGATGGTTGAACCGGATTTTTTAAATTTTATAATTTTTTAGTGATTTATTTAATAGAATTAGTCCAACCAATTAAAGCAATAACTGATCAATTTAACCACCTATTCGATTCTAAAAACTAGAAAGATTTTGTTTGGAACTTGAATTTGAAATTTTGGATTTGGGTTTCAATTATTATATAAATGGTAAGTATGATAGTTAAGATTCAATATAGAATATATTAGAACAGTCAACAATACGTTTTTATTAAATCAAAAATGTTTTAAGAATTTCAAATTCATTACTAAACAAACTTTTACCAAATTTATAAATTTTAAAAAAGTTATAAACATTATATTTATAAATAATTTATTACTCAATTTACAAAATTTTTAAAATGCTATATCCCAAACCCCTCACATTCCAGATAACCCAACTCTACTTAAATATGCGATTAGGGAGGAAGAAAGCAATAAAGACAAAGGTTAAAAAGGAAAACAAAAGACAAAAGAAAACTAGGACCGACTCACATGTCAGGGCTTGTATTTTCTAGATCCCTCCCCTCCTGGAACTATTGTTTCTTTGTCTTGATTTACCGACTTCATAATTTCGCCCTAAATTTCCGGTTGCTGACCGTACTGTTTCACTTAAATACCCATAATCTGCTGTGAGAATGGAGAAGAGGAATACATTTAATCATTCTTATACTCATATTATGTTGCGTTAAATGGATGTAGATTAATAATTAATTTTGTATATTCATATTATTTGTTTAAAAATGTTAGATCTATTAATTCCTATATTCCTATTGTTTCATCATTTGTGTTATATTTTTTCAACATATATATATATATATATATATATATAATGTTGATACAGTGTTTTTAGTTTTGTTCTCTCTAGAAAGTAGTTGTCTTAAATCGGGACCATGAGTCAGTCCCAAAAGTTACAGCAAAGACTAAGACAGTTTGGTTAACTATTCTAACGGTTTAACTGTAAGACTAATCTGCTGTTGGAAACTAGAATTTGTGATTTAAAATATACATATTTTCTAAGATTATTCACAAAATCAATTTTATTAATTAATAATTTTAATCTTAATTGTTTTATAATTTTTGTGTTAATTAATCAAATCAAAATTAACTAATAGTAAAGCAAGCTTCGCCCTTATATATTAATTTCTTTAATTAGGAACTAATTTTAATGTTTAGAGTAAGACTTAGATTTAGCTCATAAAAAATGTTGTTATTTTTAAAAAGATTTTCACATGATTTTTATACACTATCACATAATCACAACCTGACCCTTTATTAAAGTGAATATCAACTTTTAAAACTTTCATTTTAGCCCTAAATAAAATTATTTACATTCATTTTAGCTACTTTAAATGTTGTATTTACCTATTAAATATTAAATTATTTATTGGATAATTATTTTATATTTTGGATGTAGAATTTTAAACTCCACAAATAATATTGAAAAGGTGACATGTATCTATTTTTTATATATTTAATTTTTTTCATCATCTTTTTACCATACCTTTCACACCATTTAGCCTACTAGACTCTACTTATAAAATCTAAAACTTCAGTGTAAAATTGTTTATTCTTATTTATTATATCCAAACAATAAAATAATACTTTTTGAATAAAAATAATATTTTATTAATATCTAAAAATAACTATTCATAATTCTTTCGCAACCCTTGAAGCCACATCCTTCTGCATTAACAACAATATCAATGCAAATCGAGTTAAGACTCATTCAGCATTTCGACTAGAATTCTTAATTGAACTCTAACTAGTAAGTTTATTTAAGTTGAAATTATGAAAAATTAACCATGTGGTGTCATTAATTATTTAACCACGAGTTGAACGAGAGATTTTAGCAATATTGTTGGTTGGTACCGCTGGTTATACCATTTGATACCTACTAATCTATGTTAACTTCGTTAAAAATAGGTGTTTCGATCTGTTTCAGCTACTACAAGTCTATATTAGTAAATCCCAATTGTTAATTTTTTTATATTTTAAACCAGTATTTAATATTTTTTATCTTCATCAAAATTATATTTACAGATAAAAATAATTTACATATTATATATATGTGTGAAAAATGTTTTAAAAATTTGGACAAAAACACATCAATAACAATACGAAAAAACTAAGGTGGATGAATATAATAGAGATAAGGTTAAATTATAGGGTCAATGTTCAAAGTCTGAGTGCATGCGCCATGCATGGCATGGCAGTGCCATGTTTTTCAATGGTCAAGCATTAAGGTTGGGGAAATTATTGGACCACACAACTACCTTTTTTTTTTTTTTTTTCTATCTTTGGATATGATATCTTTTTACCGATTTGGTTGGACTTTTATTCAACACTTTACTACAACATAAATATTTGTACCACTAGTAGGGTTGGGAAAATTTTTCATTTAGACCCTTTAAAATTTTTAAAATTTTAAATTAGTAAAAATAAAATTATACTTTAACTCTCTAAAATAATAAGAATTTAATTTAATCCTTTAAAAATGATAAAGATATAGGTTATTCAAATAGTGAAATTATATTTTATTATTATAAAATTACAATTTAATTTCGACCCTAAAAAATTTTAGCTTTGCCCTTAACTATACCAAGTACTCACATCGAAAACAACTTACCTATTTCTAATCTTTGAACTCTGAGCCTTAGCCAAAGTAAATTTTGATATTCAGGCCAATTAAGATTCTAGTAATAATTTTTATGATAGTAAAAATACGATTTCATCATTTTAATAATTTATATCTTCATAATTTTTAAAGAATTAAATTAATTTTTATTATTTTTAAAATACAATTTTACTTTTATTAATTTAGCGAATTAAAATTTTCAGGCCCTGAATTCAGATGATTTATGAACACTTCTACTATAAAGATGTTAGATGTGGAGATGATTTTATTTTTTAACTTTTTAAATCAGGTAATATCCTATTTCTGTAATACACCTATTGAAAGCTAAAAAAAAAAAAAAAAAAAAAGAAAAACCACCTCGGTTTTGGTCCCAAAAACTTTATATATCTAATCCCCAAAATATCGTATGTACATAAAACAAAAGATTTGTTTCAAAATAATGTTTGTTATTGGGGTTTGAAAGAATTGCTATTATTTTATATATGCATTGCTTTTAAATTTTCACAATCATAAATTTATCTTTAAATATTTATTCTTTATTTTTTAGATTTAATTTTTTTATCATTTTCTATTTAACTTTCAATTCTAATTTATTTATTTATTTTTATTGATAGAAAAGTTGATTGAATGATTAAAATTTTAACGATATTGACATAAAAACTCACGTGATAATCTACATATACTTCATAAAATTTAAAAAAAAATAGAACATTAAACAAATTTCAAAATTGTTCACAAAATTTTTAAAAGAATTGTTCACATTAATAATGAAGTTCACATAGATAGTCATACAAGTTGTCATGTCAATAATCATTAAAGTTTTATCAATTTAACAATCTATATCGTAAAAAAGGTAAATCGATTAAATTTTAAAAATCAAAGTTAAAATATCAAAATAGATAAACATTAGCAACTAAATTTATCATTATATCTTTTAGGTTTTCAAGGCAAGAGGGAAAACGCTCATTTATAAAATACTTTCTTTTTGATTTTAATTATCATAGAGTAATTAATCATTTACACTCTTGCTCTATTTTTTAAGTTTATTTTATTAGAACAATTAGTATAATGTTAGGTATGCTATGTAAAGTGATAAAAGATTTAAATGCATGGAAAATAATTTTAGTATTTAATTTTTAATGTATTTAATTATAAATATTTGTTTACATGAGAAATCAACAAAGAGGAGTAAATAAGGATGATTGTGGCGATTCACCTTAGTAGGGTGGATAGTCGTCGTAACAAGTGAATAAAGGGGTGGAAAGAGTGGCTGACAAGAAGAGCGAAAGAGTAAGCATGGAATGGAGTGTTTTGTTCTATTGTTGTCCTCTGTCTCCTTTGTGCAATGGGAAGGCTTATATACATGAGACAAGGGGTGTGCCACGTGTCAGGATCTCACTAGTGCCATAGTCATATCTTGTCTTGTCTTATAGGGATGGTAATGTTACCTCATAAGTTAGTAACATAATATTTTAAGATAGCTAAACAATCAATAGATGCAATGTTTATCTGGTATGAAGTTTGCATGAAACGTGTAAGGTTTGTAGATGTGGTATAACAATTGCTCTTCTAAAATGAAAAAAAGTTAAAAGTGATCTCTGTTAAGTCTGTTAAACATAGTGAGAAGATTTGCCAAAACTCATCAAAGTTGATTGGAATACCTTGTAATTTCGCACATTTACAACTTGTAATTTTAAAATTTGAAATTTAAAGTCAGAATATAAGGTTGGCTTTTAAAATTAAACACTACGAAAATTTTGCAAATGTGTGTTAAATGGGGACACGCCTCTTTGGTAACCTTGATTTGGTAAGGATTGGGAATGATGTAACCCTGCTACATGTCCTTCTATGAGAGGTTTCTTTCTGCAAATTGTTGAGAAACGTACGCAAGTGTCAAGCGTGTTTGCTTAATTGTCACACAATGGGTGTAAACCAAGATCCATGGCTGCGTTATAAATAGAGGGAGTGAGTTAGGGCTTTACCTTTTCACTTGTTTAACTCTAATTTTTTTTCTCTTTTGCTACGTCCAAATTTCTTTCAAGTTTTGTCCAGCCTTGTACAGATTTACCTTAGTGTTTTATTAGGATTATGTTTTGTGGCAGTGAGAATTTCTTCATTTAAAAGTTGGTAGGCTCCGTTTCTTTTTCCTTTGTTGTTTGGATATAATGGCAGGAAATAACACATCAATTTGCACTGGGACAGTCAAGAGATCACCCCATGATGTTTCGATTGAGAGTGACAAATTTGAATGTACTACAACAATGGAGGAAATGAGACATATGTTGTAATTCTAACTTCAAATATTGAGTTTTCGATTCTCAAAGGGAAGCATCAACTAAGCAAAGCAAGTTTGGAGAGGGAAGGTTCAACATACTTTTTGGTGTCCCCATATTTGTTCGAAGCGGGCAATTAAAAGGAACGTCCTGGTTAAATCTAGTGGCATACTTCATAAACTATCATCAGAAAGGGGAAGAGCCATTAGAAGGGATTGAGCAACCCAACCCATAATGATTGGTATAAATATGACTCTAGGACGAAGATGAGAGTCAATAATAAGAGTCCAAATATTTTTTCTTTTTTTCTCTTTTAAAAATAATATTAAAATAATCCAATATAGGATATTGCTAATAAATGCTCATAGATATACTAATATCTTTGTTTAATGTATGTTGAATGTCGAATAGGAATTTATTTGTCTACATATTTGAAAGGTTGGGTAATGAAGCCTTACAATCTGTATTGAAAATTGAATAGGAATGATGGTGAAAAAAGAACAAAACAATCTTCATTGTTTATTGGTCTACTGTATTTCTGAAACGAATGGGTTAATAATCGAAGAGCCAAATACAAACAGAGACAACTTTAACTCCCTTGTCCAAGTCTACTGTGTAATTCAGCTACAATGACAGAAGGGAACCAAAATTAAAAGCCTTTTTTTTACTTGGTATATACTCTGTTTTTCCCAATCTTTTCTACCTCAGCTACACTCAAATGCCTAATTCCATTCTCCTTCATCCGTTTCTGCCCCCCTTTCAGGCTGTCTTCAAGTTGCTCCTTTTCCATCTTCAACAACTTCAAGCTCTCGCTCACCTTCAGAAAGAATCCTTCCGGCCTCAAACACCATGCCCTAAATACTCCCCATACCACCTCTACATCATACCCAAATCTCTCCACCCCCTCCTCTTGGAACTTCACATTGCTCATAAGAATGCCGTTAAATATCAATTTATCCACCCCCGCTGCCAGGCTCCTCCAGATTCCCGCAAAGTCTACCCTGTTTAAATTTTCTTCCATTAGTGCCATTTTCGCCTGCAAATAATCCAGGGCCCCTATCAATGTTTGTGATACAGTCCAACCTTCTTCACTCTTTTCCTGCCATTGCCTTCTGTTCTTTATGTAATCTCGGCATCGGGCATCAAATCCTCTTAAAATAACCATAGTTATCTTCTCAACCCACTGTGTTCTGAAATCTTCAAACTTCGCAATCTCCTCATGGAAAATACCATTTCCATACTCTTCAATTGGAACCTCGCGACCACTATATTCAGCAACAGACTCTCCAGGATGCTCACCTTGATCCAATCCCATCTCAAGGAAAAAGACATCCTCACACCATTCTTTTAAAATAGATTCGGAATAGTGAGCTGCATTGACAGAGTTTGAAACTTTGATTAGAGCATCATCATCAGTTAAGGCAGTCAATCCTTCAGCCTCTTGGCATCTGAGAAGTAAGCAATCCAAAAAAAAATTTATGACTGGTGTACTAGTTAATCTCAGAAACCTTGACCTCAGAGAAACTGTAGGCAACAATCGACACCGCTCAATCAAAGATGATAAACAAGTAAAAGTAATGCTGGAAACTGCAGGGGATTTATAGTCATCAGAATTAGAGAGATCTGCCCCCTGAACCTTCTTAGTCCAGTTTCTTTCTTCATCTATCTCTGGTTTTAGTTTTTCCATTGCATCATCTAGCTCTATTTCTGCCCACATATCAAGCCAGTCAGGTCGATCACAGAACACAGATAGAGATGAAATCTTACGCGGAGTCCCATCTTCCAGGAGGGAAAGCAAGATCCCAGATTTTTCTACAAGAGGCTTTATCCGGTTGTCAAAAGAGACCATCAAGTCAATAAGATGGAGCCAAGATGTCCTAGCCTGTGATCTAATACCAGTCACACTCTCTTCCTCCAGTTGACCAATATAAATAGGGAATATCTCTTTCGCCAAATATGTTGATAAGGATGTTACCATTGCAGAAATCCATTCTTCTTTGCAACTGTAACCAGTTAGCATTGCCTCATCAACCAATGGCTGCAATAACTCATCCATTGAATCAACATAATCCCGTGTAATTTTATATTCCAGAGCAAAAATGAATTCTGGTTTATCAATCCACTTTGAAAAGTGGCATTGGCATGCAACAGAGACAGGATTGACAAGCTCTTCAATTGCCCAAAGTGGTTGGTGAAGAGCGACCTCCCGATTATGGCCCTCAAGTTGCCGTGATTTTCTTTGTCTCTGCAACTCCTGCAGGCGGCACAGGGCAAAAAAGTTTTCACAATACCGACGTTTGAGATCACCATGCATTGTGAAAAGAGGATTTGGGACTTCACTTGATTTCCTTGCATCCAGACTTGAGGAAGTCAAATTTGAAAGTGATGGTGGCCATCCAAAGGATGTGAGAAGGGCTCGGTGATCAGCAATTGCCTGGGGTCTTAATATTGCTAGAGATCGATCTACTCTGTGATCAACAGCTGAGACTAGACATGCCCATTGAGGCCGTGCCTTCGTGACTGAAGTTAACAAGTCTTCGGTCACTTTGAGTATTTTAATAGCAACCATGCGGGTCTCCTGCAACATCAAGAAAGAAGCAGGTTTAGGCAAAAAGAATAGTTTCCATTAGATGGTGTGAATGACTGTATTTTTCTAGTGCTTACTTCTGAATTTTGTGCGGAAGAATCCTTTCTTAAATTTTTGTTCATAGTAGAAGAGACAGCATCTTCAATATCACCAATTAAATTATCCAGTTTTGATGCTACCTCTGGTAGAAAAGATAGTTTTCAAGGAAAAAGGCATCGGTGAGAGCATTAGATCACAATTGCGTAGAGGCAACAAAAAGGAAGTTTCAAAAGAGAAAAACTAAATAAAATTAAAAATACAAGAAAAAGCTAGCTAATTTTGCTGAAGGTCTTGCTGAGTAGTTCCTTTTCCAATCAAAGCAATCCTCTTTGTCCATTTTCAAGAGGCTATAGTCTGTTCTTTAGCATAAGTCTACAACTAAGACAAGAACCTAGACCTATAGTCAACAAAATCACCTAAATAAAGCTTAAAAAGGGATCAGCGATAGTGATATCTATATTACTAAACCACCCTAATCATGCCAATAGTAGCGAAAGGACCTTTGTGACACAAAAGCACTAACAGCAGCCGAGTTTTCAGTCTAGTATTATATCTGATTCTAAAAGGACTGAACAAATGCAAGTACAAACTATGCTACCAAATATAAATTTTGCCTACTAAACTCAACTGCTAAAATTTCTCATTACACCCAATTGCTAAATGTTTCTGCAAGAAGGTACAAGCAAATGTGCAACTGGTGGCTAATAGACCACCATTGATAGATCCAAAAGCAACACAAATCATAACTATTGGAGATACAACAGTTAGATCAGATTAGCAAATCATTTCAGAAACAATAAGACTCATAAATCACAGCAAAGGAAAATCCGTAGTGATTTAGCCCAGATGTGGATCTAATAGCTTGAACTACTTGAGCTTTGAGGCTTGATAAACCAAGAATTCTGACCAAGATCTTTCAATTCAGATAACATTTTGTTAATGAAGAAACATGAATGAATAGAAATTACAATTATAATCAAATAAATATTAACATGCATCTTGTAGAAGAAACCGGTAACAAGCCAAAAAAATATCAATAAACCAATATAAAGTTGGGTGAGATCTACAGATGGTAGGACATCAACTTGGAGGTATTACCTCCATGTCATTGAGAAAAAGCAACAATGGGCTATCAATATCCTCTTACCAGAAGAGAATAAATCATATTAATGATTAATAGGCTATGTTTGTTTGAAACTTCTGCTACTTTTAGCTTTCTATATATATATATTTTACAAGTAATAAGAAAAGAAAGAAACCAAATAGCAAAAGCAGAGTGTAAGCCCTAATATGAAGCATTTTACCTCAATTTCAACCACAGAATAACAAAAAACACCTTTCTTTGCATATTGAAACACAACAACAGAAATACCAGAACACTATAAAGAATAATTCTTCTTAACTATCTAAACAAAAATTTAGTGCTTTTGCTTAAATTTAATAAGAATTTTAGAATTCCTATAATCTATGACATTTTAGAACTCTCACCTGCATATGCCCGGACCGCTTCCACTCTGGCCACCTCCTTGGCCAACGACGGCAACTCCTCTCCCAACCCTTGTCCGTCTATAACACAGAAGTTTCCGCATAGAAAAAAATAAGATAAAACCAGTGCTCTTCATGCACAAACTCAAAAACAAAAGAAGAAGAAGAGAAAATCAATATCAAAATCGAAACTTTGCATTGATGCGAACCTGAAACGGAGGACCGAAGGCAAACGGAGGAACCTAGATCGATCAATTTCGAATTTACAATGCCGAAGAGGTGGCCGATGCGATTAGAGAAGGAAGCGTAAGATGCGAGGTTTGACTCGAGGGTGCGGTTGAGGTGGACTAGATTTCGTTCCAGATCATCGCACTGAGTCAGAAACTCGGCGACGATACTTGGTGCTTGGGTTAGATCATGGTTGGTGCCGAGTTTAGCGTTGAGGGTAGAGGAAACTGAGGTGGACAGAGTCGATAGTGGAGGGAGACCTTGCAGAGAGTCCATTTGAGTCGGATTTAAGGGTCAAGCCATGGAAAATTCGGGCGATGAGGGAAATTTGATAGGGCGAGGAGGGTAAATAGGGAATTTCGATGTTCAGGATTGGATGGAGATGAGAAACAAAGTGGAGGAGATCGACTGATTCGATGCTTCCATGGAGGAGATACCGAGTGGATTGTTAGCAAAAGAATGAAACGAGTGGAATTTGGATTGGTATCGGGTCAACCCAACTCCGGATTGATTTTAAATTGGGCTTGATATTGGACCTAAAGGGCCCATCACTATCTTAATTAATTGCACTCAATTAGCCCATAGATTGATGTATAAAAGGGAAAATATTTTTAATATTATTTTTAAATCATAGTTATTTAGTATGGGTTTGAATAATTCTTCTTTCTTCTGGGTTTTGGTTAGTTAATTCAATCATTTGAGTTAATATTGTATTTGTTTAATGTTATAAGTAATACTAGTTTTAAACTCCCACTAGGCATGGGATATGTTAATTTAATAATATTCAACTATATATAAAAAGAATGTCAATGGATTGGTAGATTACACTCTTTTAAGCAGTGAAATTTAGAAACGCTCAAATACTTTTGTCTATTGTGCTTGTTTCCTCTCTTCCGTGGCACAACATTGAATCGTGTCATTTATTTGTCCCATTCAGCCACATATCAAAACTCGTGTCGTGATAATCTATCACTCTTTGCCGCCCACTATATAGTTTCCAAGCCATCTGACGCTACTCTTCCACAATACAATATTTCATTTAGGGAAATGACATCAATACAAGACTAACAACAGTTTAAAGCCAAAAAAAGTATCCATGGGAGGAGAAACCTGACCTTGATGCCAAGTTATGCGAGGAAAATAATGTGCACACCAGGATTCATTAAGATAAAAGTAAATATTATAAACAATAAGGAAATTCTTTTTTAATCTACATTGACATAAACAAATATTTTGAAATAGCTAAATTGAGTAAGTAAATTCTCTACATAGAGATTTTTTACGAATGAAATTAAAATTTTGATTAATTATGAAAATAATTTATTCTTTTTATTATACATGTAAGTAACTTGAAATTTACAGTAAAAATTAATAGAGCTAAAAAGTTTGGCGTCTCCAACATACTACTTCAACAAATCCAACAAAAAATTTATTTTTTGGTGAGACCATATAAAATGACATCACCTGTATAAATATTAGGAAAATACTATTATTTCTAAAAAATTTGGGGCTTTTAAAAAATAATCTTTTTTTTAATGGAGCCATTAAGATGAGACTACCACTTTTTCACATGTCATACGCTTTTTTTTTAATTAAAATATATATTATTTTATTGGCCATTAATGTGCGCGGTACATTTTTTTTAAAATTTTTTAATTTAAATATAAAAAATAATATTTTACTTGATAGAACTATTCTTGAAACACCCCCTTATTCGAGACTATCACCGGAGTCGAGCATGAGACATTACTAAACTTATTTTAGCATTTAAACAAGTTCAAACAATTCTCGTAGTAAACTGTCTATATACGTCACAGTCGCTGAAAAAATCATATCTCGAGTTACAAAACTCGAAATCTAATTCCGTAAATTTTTCCTGAAACTAGACTCATATATCTACTTACTAATTTTTTTCTAGAATTTTTGGTCAGGCCAATTAGTACAGTTTATTAGTTAAAGTTTCCGCTGTTTCTGTGTTCGACTGCTCTGACCTCTGTTTACTACGAATCACTCTTCTCTTTTTACAGAATTCAGATGACTATGTTGTTTGGTTCTATTAAAAGTAGACTCAATAAGAACCTATATATATAAAGTGTGAGTCCTAATTATTTTTACACAATTTAAAGCTTCATATTCTACCATAAAACATCAAAATAAACACATTTCACATATGGGTATTTTTCCAAATATAAACCCTAGGTTAAATTATTGGTAGAATAAGCTAAATCAAGTTACCGGGACTCCAAAAACGTAAAGAACATTAAACACGGGGCTTGGATTGTGATATCTCAAATTAGGGCCTAAACAAAATAATGGTTTCGAAACCACAATTCTGAAGTAGAAAAATTTATTCCGATTAATTTTTATAATTTATTGAGTGATTAGATGCATGTGTTAGAATATCGATAGAAAATTTCATGAATTGCATGTCTAATTTGCCTATTAGGACTTAATTGTAAAAGTTGATAAATATGAGTTTTAGATGTTAAAGGATTTAATTGAAGAGCATAGTTGAAGTAGAGGTCCTTAAATGGAATTATACCATTAGGTTTTCATGGACAAAAGTGGACATACATAGGTAGAAATAACCAAAGTTTTTAATGAAGGGTATTTTAGTCATTTGGTAATTAAAAGATTAAAAAAAGGAAAAAGATGGCAAAATATGTCCATCTTCTTGATTAGGACGAAATTTCAAGGGTTCTCCATAGCTAGGGTTTGTTTCAAGCTTCCAAGCTCCATAGTAAGTGATTCTATGTAACGCCCCCTTACCCGAGACCGTCGCCAGAGTCGAGCATGAGACATTACTAAACTTATTTTAGCATTTAAACAAGTTCAAACAATTCTCGTAGTAAACTGTCCATCTGCGTCACAATCGTTAAAAAAATCATATCTCGAGTTACAAAACTCGAAATCTAGTTCCGTAAATTTATCTTAAAACTAGACTCATATATCTACTTACTAATTTTTTTCTAGAATTTTTGGTTGGGCCAATTAGTACAGTTTATTAGTTAAAGTTTCCCCTGTTTCAGTGTTCGACTGCTCTGACCTCTGTTTACTACGAATCACTCTTCTCTTTTTTACAGAATTCAGATGACTATGCTGTTTGTTTCTATTAAAAGTAGACTCAATAAGGAACCTATACATATAAAGTGTGAGTCCTAATTATTTTTACACAATTTAAAGCTTCATATTCTACCATAAAACATCAAAATAAACACATTTCACCTATGGGTATTTTTCCAAATATAAACCCTAGGTTAAATTATTGGTAGAGTAAGCTAAATCAAGTTACCGGGACTCCAAAAATGTAAAGAACATTAAAAACGGGGCTTGGATCACTTACTATGGAGCTTGGAAGCTTGAAACAAACCCTAGCTATGGAGAACCCTTAAAATTTCGTCCTAATGAAGAAGATGGACATATTTTGCTATCTTTTTCCTTTTTTTTAATCTTTTAATTACCAAATGACTAAAATACCCTTCATTAAAAACTTTGGCTATTTCTACCTATGTATGTCCACTTTTTTCCATGAAAACCTAATGGTATAATTACTATTTAAAGACCTCTACTTCAATTATGCTCTTCAATTAAATTCTTTAACATCTAAAACTCATATTTATCAAATTTTGCAATTAATTCCTAATAGGCAAATTAGACATGCAATTCATGAAATTTTCTATCGATATTCTAACACATACATCTAATCACTCAATAAATTATAAAAATTAATCAAAATCAATTTTTCTACTTCAGAATTGTGGTTTTGAAACCACTATTCCGTTTAGGCCCTAATTCAGGATATCCCAATTCTCTTTGGCATGACCAATTTGTTAAATATAACCCTCAATGACAAATCAATCTGAGTTGAAGGAAACAAATTTTATTTTTACTTATATTTTGTTAGAGGATGAATGGGCGATAGATGAGGAGCATTTTTTTATGTATTTATTTATTTTTTTATACAGTAAATTTTTTTACTTTGAAGGTATGTTTTGTTTAGCGGTAATCTAGTGGAGCTTCGACACCGATAAATTTAATAGTTATTTTTGGATACCAGTTATTTATTTGGTAACAAGTTCAAATTGGTTATGTAAGTGTTTCCATTGGCCGTGGTAGGATAGTAAAGGGTTCAAATTGGTTATACTGCCAATGGGTGGATTATTTGGGATTATTCCATGTGTCAACAAGATGTTTGAAGGTTTTAAGGAATCCCAAATCAAACCACACCGGTGAGGATATCAATATCGACAGCATCCGTGCTACAATTTAATAGCAGTGAGAAACACTTGGTCGACTTGCGGTTAAACATTGTATTTTTCAATTTGTAAAACACAATGTTGTCGATCTTTAACAAAATCGTTTAATTATGTTTTATTTGTAAGACATAATGTTGTAAGACACAATGCTATCGGTCTTGAACAAAATATTATTTTTTATTTTTAAATAAAAAATTAAAAAAACACCTATAGCACTAGCACTAGTGACGTTATTTTTAATGACTCTATCAAATTAAATACCATTTTTATTCTTAAACTAAAATAACATTTTTTAATTTAAAAAGTAAAATAATAATAACAACTAAAGAAAAAAAGGTTAAAACTAATGCACTCAATAAAATAATATATTTTTTAATTTTTTTTTAAAAAAAGCGTCTGTATTGTGAAAAAGTGGTGGCGCCAAATAATGCATGCAAAGAAAAAAGAGAAATCTAGAAAAAATTCAAGAAAAATATTGCTATTTTAAAAAAAATTGGAGGTTTAAAGCCCAATAAAATCCATCATAAAATATATAAGGAAAAACTTGAGCTTTAAGTAAAAAGAAATTCTAAATCTTTCTAAATTTATATTTTAAAAAAAAATGCATGCAAAGAAAAAAGAGAAATTTAATCTCACAAAAAAGAACATAGAAAGGGGTGAAGTATACCTATGTCAAAACTGTAAGCAAAACTTAAAAACTCATACTTTTGCAAGGTTCAAGAAGAACAAACTGGAAACACACGCACATACACGCAAGAGAGGCATGGGCTTTCGTCTCTGGTTAGGTAGAAATTAGGAGAAGATTTGCTTATTTTGTTAAAATCTTAGTTTGTACGGTGATTATGCTTTAAGTAAAAGGAGTGCGGTGATTATTGGGAAAATGAGAGACGAGAGTTTGATAGAAAATGGAGGAAGGAGAGGGAGAGTGAGCGACTCTTCACTAAAATAACATAGTTTACCCTTACATTTTCTAAATTTCGATGATATACTCAAATTTAATTTTTTTCAAATTGAAAATAAAAAATAAAATGATTAAAATAAAAATGTCAATAGTCAAATTGAGTCTTAACTCGATTGCCATGGATATTGCTCTCAATGTAGGAGGATGTGGGTTCGAGTGTATTGAAATGCATTATCCTCCTATTTATGAGTTGAAGAGGGGCTATAGATAATTCTAGATATTGTGTTAAAAAAATTATTTCGAAGAACCATTAATTACTTAATATATAAAAAGAAAATGTATCTATGCAATTGATATTATTTTTTTGGTCGAAACTAGATCGATTTTATTTCCATAATTAAGGTTGATTTTATAGTCAATTAGAAAATGATACGTATCATTAAAAAATTGGGTAAACTATTAAAATAGTTAATTTTGTTTGTCTTGGTTTATATTTTAGTCACTTACGTTATCATTTTGTTACGAAATGGTCACTCTACAATTAAGATCTGTTACATCCCAAAAGGCAGTCTGACATGACAGTTAAGATGGGTTTTAAATGCCAACGTCGATGTCCAGCTGGGATGAGAAAAGTTAATTTTTTTTTGTGAAAATAGAATACAAAATTTTACCCTAAAACCTAATTTTCTCCTGTTAAAAAGAAGCAATAGTTGAGTTTTCTTTGTTACCGTCAGAGAAGATAAGAGAAGTGCAGAATTATGGAGAAAAAGAAGAAGAAGAAGAAATGGATGCACCAACCTCTATACTTGCTTGCTATTGTGGTTGCCTACAATACATGAATAAACAAAAATAAAGAATGTATTTTTTGTCTATCACATTGGAAACACAAAAATTTATATACTTTTTCATACCCAATTCTACTTAAATTCATGCAAATTCGGTTAAATTCTTGTCAAAAAAATAATTAAATATTATAAAATAATTAACTTATGTTAAAAATATGAACATTATGAATTTTAATTAATTTGTAGTTAATTTTGATTAAATTTGGTTATTTTTTATAGAATTATACAATTAGAGAAAAAGGGCCCAGTGAACACTATGAGAAGAACAAAACCGAGAGTAATTTGAAGTATTGAGGCCAATTAATTTCCAGCCCAAGGCGGTCCAAAAATGTGTATTAATTCATAATTAAATTAATTTTAATTTATTTCCTATTTAATTTAGGTTAAATGAATTAATTTTAATTAATTATGAAGAAAGGGCCTAGTGAACTGCACTGGTTGAACCGAATGAAGTGAGCCGAACCAGCCACTAATTGGGCTGACCAGAACCGTCCATTGGCTGACCCAAATCAGAAAATTAGCTGATAAAATGTTCTTGCAAAAAAGCCCTTGAAAAACCTCCAAATTACGTTCAAACCCCACCTTTATTTTAGGCTTTGTAGATTTGCCCCATCCTATTTTTAGAAAGGTTGAAAGCTTCAACCTTGCCATGTGTGTGGCCGGCCATGGGAGGGCTCTCTTGGCTGCTGAATTTGCTATTTTTAGCAGCCCTCTTCAGCTATAAAAGCCACTATATGCTGTCGATTTCAAAGCATCCCTCAACATCCCTCATTCCACAACATTCTCTCATCTTCTCTTCACTTCTCTCAAAGTTTCCTCTCCATTTCTCCATCACATTTTCCCTTCCTCTTGTGCCGATTTCCTCTCTTGAGAAAGAGGTGTTCTTCAGCCATCTTGGGCAGCAATCAAGGATTCATAGAAGCCTTGCTCGGTGAAGACAACGAAGACTAAGAACGGAGCAACAGTCAAGCTGCAAAGAAACACTAGATTTGTTTTCTGTTCCCTTTCTTTTTAATTTCTGTTGTTTTTATGATGAACCTATCTATGAAAAATATTGTTGTTGAAATGGTTATTTTAATCAATTTAGCTTGAATTTAATTCGTGTTGGGTTGATTATATTTTGCCTACTTGAATTATTAAATTAGTGTTTATGCTGTTATAGGCCTCAGTGAAATGCTTGATTAAGTAAAATCATGCTTAAGTTATCTGGCATTATAATTATTTAGATAACTAAAGAATTAATTGTTTAAACGGATTGAAATTGCAATTAATGGACTCAGTACTTAATTAGTGCATGTTTAATTCTTCTAAGGTAACTCATTCTTGGGCCCTTTCCTTCGTCTTTTGGTCACAAGTATATACGTCGCAGTAGATTATGTGTCCAAGTGGGTCGAGGCAGAGGCATATCCGACAAACGATGCTAGGGTTGTGATGAAGTTTTTGCAGAAACACGTGTTCACGAGGTTTAGAACCCCGGGAGCCATCATTAGTGATGAAGGGACCCACTTTGTGAACAGGTGGTTAAAATGGTTACTAGACAAGCACGAGGTGAAACACAAGGTTGCAACGGCTTACCATCCGCAGACGAATGGACAAGCGGAACTGGCAAATAAAGAAATCAAGGGCATATTGGAGAAGGTAGTTTGCCCGAATCGACAAGATTGGTCCAAAAGACTAGATGACGCTTTATGGGCCTACAGGACAGCGTACAACACACCTTTAGGGATGTCACCCTATAGGCTGGTTTTCGGTAAATCATGTCATCTACCTTTGGAGTTAGAACACAAAGCTTACTGGGCTCTTCGACGACTCAACTTAGATCCTAAGCTCGCAAAAGAAAGACGGATGTTCCAACTCAACGAGTTAGAAGAATTCTGAATGTTTTCATATGAAAATGCCAAATTACTCAAAGAGAGACTCAAGAAATGACATGACAAACACATCCGGGTTCGAGAATTTGAAGCAGGTCAGCAAGTATTGTTGTTCAACTCGAGATTAAAGTTCTTTCTAGGTAAGCTAAAATCACGTTGGTCCGGTCCATTTACAATTCACAGAGACTATCCATACGGAGTTGTTGAACTCCAAGGTAAGAGAGGTAATTTCCAAGTTAAGGCTCAGCGTTTGAAACACTATTGGGGAAATAAAACCGAATGGGATAACGTCTCGTTCATTTTGTCAGATATTTAATAATTTTCATGTTTTGTTTAATAAATAATTTAGGGTCTATTTTCGGGTTTAGTATGCTTAAATAAATTCTGTCTAGGAGGTTGGAACTTAAGCGGGACCATTTGTGACCCCTCCAATCTTTCCTGGGAATTTATTTTAACATAATTTTCTAAGAAATTTTTCCCTAATCAATAAAATAAATTTTTGTTTTTCAAATAAAAGGGTCAATTTGATCCAATTTTTAATTTGCAACTCAATTTTTAATTTTCATTAAGTCTAGGGACTTAAATTGAATTATTTTTAAAATTTGATTGCTATTTTCGTAAATAATAAAAACTAGATGCCTCTTTTGTAAATTTTTTTGTAAAGGCGTCTAGAATAAATGTTTTAGTTAAAAATGATAATTATTAATATATAATTATACCCATTATAATATATATTAATTATTATCAATTTTTGATTTTGTTTGATAAGTTTTGATAATAAGATGATAATCTTTAATATATAATTATATCTATTTATATATTAATCTTTATCAATTTAGCATGAAATTAGGATTTTATCTTTGTTTTAATAAATTAAATAGCAATTAATAGTTTAATATATGCATATATCTAATTATTAATTGTTGTTATCGTTATATAGGATTAGAATTTAGAATTTTTATTAATTAATTTGTTTTAGGAATTCTACTCTAATTTCTATTTCTCCTCCTATAAATACTACCCATCTTCCCATTCACCTAACACATAAAACCCAAAGCACCAAAATACCCAAGTGCCGAAACCCCAAGCAGCAGTAGCTCCAAGCAGTCGGCCAGCACACGCCCAGCTCCATCGCACGCACGTCCCACGCATAACACGCGCATTGCCTCGAGCTGCCCCAGCCTCAGCTCGCACTAGGCCTTCACCTCGCACGCGGTACCTGCCCTCCGCACCATCCTGCGCACGCCCGAGTCCCACTTGCTGCCGAACACCCGTGTTGCTACCAGCCCTACTGCGCATCGCTGCTCCCACACGCACCACGCCCGCACGCCTTAGCTGCTTGTGCGCCATTCCTTTCCCATCCTCCTAAGCCACAAACCTCCAACCCTTCTTTTAAATTCCCATCTTTTTCTTCATTATTATTATTAATTCCTAGAGTTTTTATATTTTTACAAAAAAAAAAAGTTGGTAAGACCTAGTTTTTCTTAATTTTAATTTTAATTAATTAATTTTTAAAATCATTGAATTACTAATAATTTTTATTAAAATTTATTGAGAAACTAATTTTTCCATCTTATGATCAGGTTAAACATGCCTTGCAAGAGAACTCGTGCTTCCGCTCAAATTGATGAAACACAAAACAAATTCCACTGTGAAGAAGCCAAAGTGAGATACGAAAGTATCTTCAAAAACCAATAGATGCATCCAGAAAAAGGCTTCACTTTAAAGGAGAGCAACTACCGAGACTTTATGGCTCGTATTCGTCAAGTTACTGAAACCCTAAATTGGGAGTTGTTTTGTGAAAAGAGACCAAGTGTGGATGAGGAACTAGTTCGTGAGTTTTATGCAAATTTAACTCCAAGCGAGATGATAAAAGTTCCAGTTCGCGGAATCAAGATTTCATATTCGAGCCATGGACTCCACTCTCGAAAAAGGAGCGAAGCGATTCATGCAAAGGCAATAGTGATGGAACAAAAGATGAGTCAAATACGGAAGGGTCTGCAAATAAATAAAGGGAGAATCTTGACTTTATTTTATCTCTGTTCTTAGGTTATTTTAGGATTAAGTTTAATTAGGAATTTATTTTTGTTTTTGCATAATAAAACAAGAAAGGAAAATCACTAATAAAATGTGAGCAAGTCACAAAACTTAAAGTGTGGCAATAGATATATACATGTCTAGGATTGGATTTAGAAAGAGCTTGGTACTTAAGCAGTCAAATTGACTCATCTCCTCTTTTCTAAAATCCTACCTGGTGTATAGTATCTATTCACTTTAAACAATGAGGACATTGTTCATTTTAAGTTAGGGGGACTGAGAAATTGAATTATTTCCACTCAGGATAAAATTTTCCTTTTAATTATGATTAGGATATATTTTGTTCAGAAATATGAATTCTGTTAAGTATGCTCAATTTAAGTATGAATAAAGTTCTATTATTTCAATAAATTATTATGTTAGCTTAATAATGACATGAATGTGTTTTTAAAAAAGCATGCAAATTCGTACCATAAAATTTTTAGTTCTTTAGGAAAGTTAGGTATACATGAAAGTTTAAGTCTTTAGAATTGACTTAGTAAGTTTCTTGAGGCGAAATCCTAAGGAGCATGAAACGTTGGAAATGATTTAGGCAACTATTGTTTGGACCGTTTGAGCCTTTCAAGCCCACCATGGTATATTTTATCCATTGAAACCTAACTTTGAGATTGTATGGCCTGATTTTATTCTGACCCTTATAATAATTAGCCATTACTTTTCACTTAATAATCTTAAAATTGTCCCAAACACTAGACTCGGTAATATTCTAGATGTTGTTCGAAAATAAATTTGGGGGAGTTGACAAGAAGTATCAATTGCTCGAGAGTTGCAGTACACAAAATAAGTGCTCGTGTTAATTGAAAAAAAAAAACACATATATTTGAAAAAGAGCATATGAAAGTCAAGTTGGTGTATCGAAGGTAAAAACTCCGAAGGTTCAATTGACGCTGAGTCTAGGGTTTTTTTTAAAACCAAAATTTATCCATCTTCCACTTACCCCTAGCCTAGTCACGTTACAACCCTAATAAAGACCTATTGATTCAAAGTCTTCATGCTAGCTACATTAGTGGAGAGAAATTGCTACGATCAACATATGAAGACATAAGTTAAGCTTAATGATTGCAGCTTAGTCTCTAATAAAGGAATAAAAATCAAATTGGTAAAGATTAACATGTCTTTATTACAAAAGCATTTAGTCTAAATTTTGCTATAATAATAAGTGGTTGAATTTAAGTTGAACAATATGCATACTTAAGTAGCATAACTAACATATGTCTTTTCTTTGAGCATAAGTATTTTAAGTTTATAATTTTGGGAAAAATGTTGTTCTGAAGGAATTTTTCAAAGGTGTTTCAGAGATTCTTTTCAAAATTTTGCATTACTGGACGAGCAATGAATTAAGTTTGGGGTGTGGAAACACAAAATTTATATACTTTTTCATACCTAATTCTACTTAAATTCATGTAAATTCGGTTAAATTCTTGTCAAAAAAATAATTAAATATTATAAAATAATTAACTTATGTTAAAAATATGAAAATTATGAATTTTAATTAATTTTGTAGTTAATTTTGATTAAATTTGGTTATTTTTGACAAAATTATACAATTAGAGAAAAGGGCCCGGTGAACACTGCGAGAAGAACAAAACCGAGAGTAATTTGAAGTATTGAGGCCAATTAATTTCCAGCCCAAGATGGTCCAGAAATGTGTTTTAATTCATAATTAAATTAATTTTAATTTATTTTCTATTTAATTAGGTTAAATGAATTAATTTTAATTAGTTATGAAAAAAAGGCCTAGTGAACCGATCCCAGACTGCCAATCCTTACAACAAGAATGAAAATTGTAAATTGAAAAGGCTCTTCCCACACCCACGGCAGCTCATCCAGGGAAGAAAGAAAAGTCAGCACTTGCTTCTTTTTCTGGTACAACAACTAAAGCAAGAATCAAATGTTTTAGAGCCTTCTTGACACACAAGAGTGAGTCACTTCATTCGGAAAAGAAGAAATAAGGAGGGAAAGCAGTTTTTCTAACCAAAGTCAAAGCAAATGCCCCAACATAAAGGCTAGGGGATGGTCCGATACCTCTTAACTCGAAATCGAATATTCAAGAGACAAAGACAATAAAGTAAAGGATCGTGAAGCGAACCATCAATTATGAGAGGAACTTCACTCGCTAAGAGAAAAAAGATAAATGATAGAGGATAGACAGAAAGAGAAGGAATAGCGGGCAAAGAGATGTCCCGATTCCAATGCTTTACGAATGGTTGAACCGAATGAAGTGAGCCGAACCAGCCACTAATTGGGCTGACCAGAACCGTCCATTGACTGACCCAAATCAGCAAATTAGCTGATAAAATGTTCTTGCAAAAAGGCCCTTAAAAACCTCTAAATTACGTTCAAACCCCACCTTTATTTTAGGCTTTGTAGATTTGCCCCAGCCTATTTTTAGCAAGGTTGAAAGCTTCAACCTTGCCATGTGTGTGGCCAGCCAGGGGAGGGCTCTCTTGGCTGCTGAATTTGCTATTTTTAGCAGCCCTCTTCAGCTATAAAATCCACCCTATGCTGCCGATTTCAAAGCATCCCTCAACATCCCTCATTCCACAACATTCTCTCATCCTCTCTTCACTTCTCTCAAAGTTTCCTCTCCATTTCTCCATCCCATTTTCCCTTCCTCTTGTGCCGATTTCCTCTCTTACGAAAGAGGTGTTCTTCAGCCATCTTGGGCAGCAATCAAGGATTCATAGAAGCCTTGCTCGGCGAAGACAACGGAGACTAAGAACGGAGCAACAGTCAAGCTGTAGAGAAACACTGGATTTGCTTTCTATTCCCTTTCTTTTTAATTTCTGTTGTTTTTATGATGAACCTATCTATGAACAATATTGTTGTTGAAATGGTTATTTTAATCAATTTAGCTTGAATTTAATTCGTGTTGGGTTGATTATATTTTGCCTACTTGAATTATTAAATTAGTGTTTATGCTGTTATAGACCTCAGTGAAATGCTTGATTAAGTAAAATCATGCTTAGGTTATCTGGCATTATAATTGTTTAGATAACTAAAGAATTAATTGTTTAAATGGATTGAAATTGCAATTAATAGACTCAGTACTTAATCAGTACATGTTTAATTCTTCTAAGGTAACTGAAAATTAAATTAGCATTGTATTTGGCGATACATATGCCTTGCATAACTTGCAAGATTGTTGTGATTAAATTGTTTCAAGGTATGGCTACTTTGTTACTTCACATAATCTTTTACATGTTTATTAAGTTGAATTAATCGGTTGAATCGACATAGGAATATGCGAGAGATAATTTAATTCAATAAGTCTGTATGTGCGATAGCATGTTTACTTTATTAAATCTGTTTAGTCGGTTGAATTGGCATAGGGATATGTTCAAGAGATAAATGGAATTTTTTAATTAGTAAATATGTTCATAAGTTAGCAAATTACTGGGTTGCCGTGAATTTATTCATAATGACATAAGCACAATTTAATATTTCTAAGTTAAACAGGTATAATTAATCCAACACAATTATATCATCTTGATTAAATCTTAATTGAAATCGTGCACTAGAACTCTTTTATTTTATTTAAATTGTTTGCTTAGTTTTAAAATCTTAGTTTATAAATCACTCTTTTCAAACCAAAATCATTTTTACCTCACCAGAGTGTTTTAATTAATTCCATAAATATCGCTTTTTACAGTCCCTGTGGCTACGATAACTCGACATTTACTTGTCACTTTATTACTTGTTACGATTGTGTACACTTGCACATTTCCACCGTTCCACACATCTACAGAAGAACATGAAAAGATGTACCATGTTTTTGCAAAAAAAAAAAAAACATAATATCTAAACCCAAAATTGAGGTAAATAACAAAAAAAACTCATTACTTACTGTAATCCATGTCTGGACCCTCCATCGAATTGATCCTTTGTTCTTTTGTTTTGAATAAAAAATTCAATCGATTGATGGAGCACTCAATTTGATCTCTATTGTTTCGGTTTAACAAAGATGACTATGAAAATAGATGATTTTTTCTATTAAAATGGAAACGAAAACTAAGAACAGAGGAGACTAAGAGTTTTTTTTTCTAGTTCAAGGATTAATCTGATACATTGGTTTTGATTATTTCGAGAAACTTAATTAACATTTTCTTTTAATTAATTTAGAAAATTCAATTAATTAAATTTATTTAATTAAAAATCATTTAATTTACTTGACTTAACATCCACGTTGGCATTTAAAAACCATTTTAACTGCCACGTTGGACTATTGTTTAAGGGGTAACAAAACGATAACATAAGTGACTAAAATGTAATATTTCAAATATAAGTGACTAAAATGTAACATGAGACAAATTTTATATTAATATTGAATGAAAAAAATTAATTAAAAAATTTATATTAATATTAAATGAACAAAAAATCCTTCCCCCCTCTCTATCTCTCTCTGTCTCCATCTTCTCCCTCTCGCAACTGCTCCCTCTCACTAGAGGAAAGGATTAAGCTTTTCATGATCAAACATCCTTTCTATCTTTTTCTTACCTAGAGGAAAAGAGTATGGAATAGGTAAACTATTATAAATATGTGTGTGTGTTCAATAATTGATCGAGACTGATATTTGGTCAAAAGACACTTCCTTAACATTGAAAATAGTCTAAAATGTAATTATGCTTTGTTCTACATAACACAAACTTTAACAAACCCTGATGGCAACCACCCGACAAAAGGAACAAGAAAGAAAATGGAAGGAAAGTTACAAAACATAATAAAACTAAGAAGGGCCGAAATCTTCAAGCCTCCTCTTATGACTTGTCTATTGGTTGTAGCAGAAAAAGACTTTATGCAACAACATGGTGCCACTGAAACTAGATGCACATGTCAGCATCCCATGACTTCACAGTTATACACAAAACTGCTAGAGGGCTTTCTGGCAACCAAGTTCCATTCTAGATGACCCTCCTTTGGGACCCAAGAGTTGATCTCAACAAACCCTGCACCTAAAACCCTAAGTCCTCCAATAATCATCAGTTGATCCCCGCATGCCCTAAATGCTATCCCGCATCCATTCATTGAAGTTGTACGCTTAGGGAATGGCTTTACCATTACCACAAGTTCTTCTCTTTGTCATATTTCTTCACTTGCTTCAGTACATGATCAGCTACATACAACACATCATTCACAACTGCCACTAGAGAAGGTGCATCAGCTGTAAGAGGTTCTTCTGTTGGTCTAGCCCCCTCGTTTGGTGCAGGGTACATGTTAGGTATCTCATCCAAGTCTTGGTCTTCAAATCATACACCTCTCCGGATTTTATTGTCTTCAAACTCTCAACCCCAATGCCACCAATAACATAAAACTTCCCTTCCATGAACACTGCAGAACACATTTTTCTGGCCTTATTCATTCTTGGAATGGTCTCCCACTTGCCAGTTTCAGAATTATAAAGCTCTGCTGAGCTTAAAATATTTCTATGCAGATCACAACCACCAGTTATAATTCTAATTTCACCCAGACTAGCAGATGTAAACAAGCACCTGGGTCTGTGCATCCTCATCCCGGTTGTCCATGTGTGCGTCAAAATGCTATATTTATAGATAGTAGGGTACATTATTTCTTTTCCAAAAACCAGAAGTTGGGTCTCAACAGCCAATAATCTTTATCGGAACACATGAAACTTTCACAGGTCTGTATTTTAGGCATATGCATCCATCGACGAAGGATTGGATCAAAAGCCTCCCACACTAGAAGGTTGCAGGAGAAGTAAACCCAATGTTCAACAATTCCCATTTGTCGCCTCAACTTGTACAGCTCACCACTCCGTATAAGAGAGTGGAAACTCGTATTCAAAGTTGCAATGATGCCATAATCAGACCTTGTGCAACGGAGGAGACAATTAATCGAGATGTCTAGCCTGAGCTGGTGGATTAGAAAACTTGATTTTGAATTGTACCAAGCATAGCGATGGTTTTCTCGTTGGCCAATTTGGGCAAGCCACATATCCTCCATTTTTTCCTTTTTCTTGTCACCTTTGAGTACTTTGACACCCTTTTTCGCCATAAGATCTTCTCTGTCTTCTTACTAGTTCTAACTTTGTGAGAGAACCAGAAACCTTCCTTTTTGTTCTTCATGATAATAATATGTAAAATTGATCAGTCACTACATGATATATATATATATAAAGAGATAATGAGAGAGAGAGATAGAGAGAGAGAGAGAGAGATTGATTTATATAGGAAATGCACCAATTCACATATCATAGAATTCCATAAAATACAACAAAAAATTATTATAAAATCCCTGTAGAAATCAATTGTAGGGAGCTGAAAACACTATTCATGCTAATCTCAAGAAAAAAAAAAGAACTTAATTTAGAAGAAAAAGAATAGCACACTTCTATCAAGTATCAAACTTAATTTAGAAGAAAAAGAATAGCACACTTCTATCAAGTATCAACCCAAACAAAGCAATATATATATATATATATATCACAAAAAAAGACAAAATAATTCTTATCTTCAAAAACAACACTCATAACAAGAATAGTCTAGTAATCAAAACCAAGAATTAAAAATCAAACAATCTGATAAAACTTACAACTTGATGCTCTTTACGAAGCAGAAATAACTTGAAAATTAAACTCTACAAAATGAATGAGAAATGATAATAATCCAAAAGATGTTATCTTTTTATTTCACTTCTATGAACACATATAAAGTTAAGAAACCGTGAGAAAAGGAAAGAAAATTCATCAAGAGTCAATCACATGCCACATTTTTTGACAATCAACCGTGAAAATCAAATCTAAATTTAGCTCCAAATGTAACCAAGATAAATGATATACCATTCACTAAAATCTATACATTTCAAAAAAAAAAAAAGGGTTTGCTCTCATTTCATAGTAGATGCTGCCCTTAAAGAGAAATTCAATAAGAAAAAAAGAAAAAAAAGAAAAAGACACCATAACCTTTAACAATGTAAATGAGAAAGTTGAAAATGAATCCACCAAACCATCATAAAAGAAACGAAAAAAAGGCTTACAAATTGGATAACAAAGGGCTAAAGCTTTTAACTATTCGGGGATCAAATTAACAAAACAAAAGCTCAGTTTGCTTCAAATTCTTTCTCTAGCTATAGTTTATATAGAGTGAGAGAGAGAGCTTATAAAAAAAATGGTTGAAAGAGGAATGAATTTATAACTAATAGAAAAAAATAATTAAAATTGTAATTTTTTTAAAATTATTTTTAACAAGAAAAAAAAGGAAGGAAAAGGTGGGGCCTACAACTTCTATGGAAGGGAGTTGCTGTGTAAGAATTGTGGTCCCAACCAAAGGAAAATCAAACTACGAACCATGTTTTCCTCACGTGTTTGAAATTCTAGACCCTCTTTAGTCTTTATTGAAAAATATTATTATTTGTATATTTTGTTCTGTATTTATATTTTTTTATAAATTTTTCGTATTGTTTTATAATTATATTGTATTTAAAATTATCAGAATTGTTTTTGCATGTATTTTTTTCTTTCCTTTTTTTTCTCACCAACCTTCCTTTTATGATATTTGTAATGATTAGTATTTTTTTTTTAATTTTCAAACACAATTAATAGAGTTCCCTATATACTTTAACCATATATTTAAATAATTATCCTACCATGGGGATTCAATGTGGGTTCCAGTCCTTCGGGATTCATTAAATTGAATATCGATGGTGTTTGTAGTCCGATTTCAGGTTTAGTTGCCTCGGCAGCAGTGGCGAGAGATGAGTACTATAATTGGGTGTGTGGGATAGGTAGAAATATCAGCAGGTATAGTGTTGAGTAAGCGGAGGTATGGGTAATTTATGACTATCTTATTATGGCGTGAGATGCTAAATGGAGAGATATTGAAACAGATTGCACACTTGCTATTAAAAGTATCAATGGTGGTTTAAGAGGGTATTTACATAGAGATTTGGTTCTAAGAATTCGGAAGTTATGTAGTAATGAATGGAGAGTTGGTTTTGAGCAGATTCCAAGGGGGGTGAATTATGTGGCTCACTTATTAGCTGGAATGATAAAGGATTTCCTGGTTGGCTAGAATGATGAAGGATTTCCCATTCGGCCATAAAACCCTAGTATGTGCATTCCTTCCTCATTTTATTTTAACATATTTATGTCAATTTTGCGTAGAGTTTTGATTGAGTCAAACCAAATACATACTATATTATGAAGACAAATAAAAAAATAAAATTGAAAAAAAAAAGGAATTTCATCTAAATTAAGGTTTCGATCGAATCAAATTAAATGAACTTGTACTTCAAATTTTAAAATAATTGTATACATTTTTTGTTGTTTTTCAGAATGATCGAACCTTGATTAATGTTCTCATGTTCTATTAATTATTTTGAATAAATCAACTAGTACTTTTTTGATCGGATGTGAATAAAACTACTTTTACTTTAGCACATATACGTCAATAAGTTTAGTTGAAATTTAATCTTTTAATGTTTATCCTAATTAGGGCTTTGATCGAGTCAAATCAATACTATGGAAACAAATAAAGAAATATAATCGGTAAAGAAAGAATTTGATCGAAATTAAGATTTTGGTCAAATCACATTAAATGAATTTATACTTCAAAAATTAATATTAATGTATCTATTTTTTGTTGTTTTTCAAAATGATCAGATCCTCCATGACCATGAGGTCGGGGGTTTGATCCCTGCCCATGGGAATAGAATACATTTCCTGGCCAGTCGTTTACCTCTTTGGAGAGTACTTGTGGTGAGAGTATTAGTCACCACTATTAGCAGTAGATACCTTGGTTTCGACAACAAAATGATTGGACCTTGGTTGATGTTCTTATGTTCTATTAATTATTTTGATTAAAGAAATTAGTACTTTTCTAATCCAATGTGAAAAAAAAACCTTACTTTATATGTGGCAATTGAGATTATTTTTGAGATAGTGTTTCGGTTTTGTAGAGGGATTAAAGGGTGTTCAACAATTTTCATGGAGAGATTACAAAAAAAAAAAAAACTCTTTTGGAAAGGGTTATGGAAAGTTTTTGGTTATCATGGTCATGTTATAAATGCTTTTATTCCAAGGAAATGTAGTATGAGAGGACAATGTTTTGGCTTTGTAAGGTTTCCCAAGTTTGCGGAAGCTCATAGAGCCATCGCCAAGCTTAATGTATGTTGTGTTTGGAAGTCAGGTCTTTACAAGAATGACCAGATTTAATTGAAGATCTTCTTTCTAGAGAAAATTTAAATCTCAAAAGAAGGGGTTTGACCAAGTTCAAAGGGTGAACAAGGTGGAAAACGATAAAAGTAAGAAAGGTACTAAAAAGGATGGAGAATAGGGAAACTGAGAAGAATGGAAATGCCTTTAAGAAAAGTGAAGGCTTTGATCAAGAGAAGTCTCTTTCGGAGCTTTAGGTTCGTAGTATTAAAGGGTGTTTATAAGTTTTTTTATGTGATTGAATGGAATAATTGTATAGATTAAGAATTGGATCAAACCGGAGATAATCAAGAAAAAACCAAAATTGTCAATTAGTCCCTGAAGATTGAATTTGTTTGTTGTTCTAATCAGATAAGTTCATATGGTATTTTTTTTTATATAGGTTTTTGTACATTTGATTTTTAATTATATATGTGTTTAGTTGTGAATTGGTTCAAAAGGCTAGAATTGGACTAAATTGAAAAGAAATGTTTACATGTGTTAAAGATGCCTGTGTGAACTTAGTAAATGTTAGGATACGATAGGCATGTTAATGGAGTCTTGTGTGAACTTTGCAATTTGATCATATTTCGTACTCGGATAGTCAAGAGCTTTCGTAAGCTTGATTAAGATTTAGAATTGATCGTTTAACATAATTTTGAACATAATAAACTTTTGATTTCATGTATAAATGATTGTGTTATCTGATTGATTGTGGTTGTTCCGGAAACGAATATAGCATTTCGTAGCTCGGATCATGTTACAAGAATAACTGGTGGAAACAAAGTCTAGATTGATCATCTTAAGGTGGGAATGCTTGTATGATGATTACTTTATGGTAGGCATCCTACAAAATATGAGCTAGCTAAGAGGGGTTATTCCTCTTTAATTCTACGACCTGCACTTTCTATCATGCAAATTCATATTCGATTGATCACTTGTTTATTAAGTGTGATGTTTCATGGAGGTTATTGCAAAAGTGTTGCACTATTTGGAGCATTCATTTGGTCTTTCCAAAGGACCCAACTATCTTTTTTTCAAAGTTGGCTACAAAATTTTCATTTCCAATGAACTAGCCATATTTGGAAAATGCCTTTCTTTATTATTTCATAGTCTATTTGGATTTATCAAAACGTGATTGTCTTTAATGCAAGGATGGCACCAAGAGGGCAGGCAAGGTCCTTGGCCTCCCTTGGTTTGGTAAAATTTCTCTTTTAATCCTCTAAATTTGTGAACTTGACAATTAATTAAATGGTAAAGATCCCCCCCCAAAAAAATTCAATCTTCGCCTTCCAATAAAAAGTTTTTATTTTCACCCCTGCTTTAATGGTAAACATCTCGACATTCATTAGTTGTTTGACATCTGTAAGATTAGATTGTGTTGGTGGAGTAGGACAAGGTGGTCTTATTCAACGCTTTTAAAGGAAAATATTTTTCACAATGATTGGATCTTAATTAATGTTCTTATGTTCTATCAATTATTGAATAAAACCACTACTTCTTTTTTATCAAATGAGAAAAAAAAACCTTTATCTTAACGTATATGCATGAAAAAGTTAACAAAAACCCTCTTGACTTGGTTGACTTTATAATCTTGATCTTAATTAGGGTTTTGATCGTGTCAAATTAGATAATATGTAAACAAGTAAAAAAAAAACATAATCGACAAAAATGGATTTCGACTAAATTAAGGTTTTGGTGGAAGTATATTAAATGAATTTATTAAAAAATTGATATAATTATATCTATTATTTGTCATCTTCCACAACGATTGAATCTAGATTAATGTTCTTATGCTCTATTAATTATTTTGAATAAAGCAACTAGTACTTTATCGATTAAATATGAAAAAACCGTTTTATTTTAACATATACATCAATAAATTAAAATAAATCCCCTTGACTTTATTAACTTATAACGGTTTAACTTATATGGCTGGAAGAATCAGCTTCCAAATTAAATTCACAGAAATCAATGCTCTCATCTTTGGCGTTCCCTTTCTAAAGTGTGGCCCTTTTTTTTGTGAAAATCTCGTGTGGCCTATAGGTGATAGCTCTACAATTCGTGATTGGAAAGATTCTTGTGTACCGAAAGTTGGTCCTCTTTTTTTTGTAAGTCCTAGCGCATGCAAGCCTAGATTTGGAGAGCACTTTGAGGGATTAGATTCTTCTTGATGGTTCTTGGAACGTTGATTTGCTTCATTTTGGCTACTTAATGACGTGATAAAGCGTGTAGTAAGTGAAATCTTTGTTTCATCGGCAGCGTTGGCTTTTGGGTAGGTTCCTGATCGCAGTTTCTTCAATATCTTTTGTAGTTCTATTTTGTTTTTAATTTTAGTCCACATTATCGCAGATTTTCCACAACTTTGTAGTTTTATTTTGTTTACAATTTTTTGTGATTTTTGTTTTTGTCCACTCTGTTTTCTTTGAAAACAAATGTGGTTGTATTTTTACTTTCTATTTTAAGTCATGTTCTGGCGTATATGAAGTTTGTCAATATAAAGGTGTTGCCAGATCTTTTAAGATTTGTTCTCAAAAGGCTTTATCATGATAGATTATAGTGATGATGATAGATCCAAGATGATGAGGATGAGGATAGGTCATCTTAGATTTGGCCTTTTGTGCACTTTCGATATGGTTTGTCTTTGGGAAGATTTTCTTGATTGATTGGTGTTTATCGTCAAGTTAATTTGATGATGATAAGGTTAAGGTGTAAATTTCAATAATTTGATAAAGTTGATACAATTATTCCATTGTTGTAGTTAATTTTGCAGTGATTTATTTATAATTTATACTACGTATCATATCATATGAATCCATGTTCAAATGAATCATGTGACTTTAAATTAGCTTTCCTTAAAGTTCAACTTCATGAATTCATAAAAAATTATATATACCCAAAGTTGAAGTTAATATGTTCAGTAAACAATTAAAATGTGCCTTTTTATTAAGCTAACATAACAATTATTTAATCAAAACAAGGACTTGAATTTTACATTTTATAACTTTAATTTTGATGGATGGTGATGTTTTGCATAGGCATAATAAATTTTTCGCCTTTAAATTTAAAAAAATTACACTTTTAACTCTCTATTTAATTTTTCGTCTCTTTTAACCATTAATTTTGATTTTGATTAAATTATCTAAAATTGGATGGAAAAATTAGTCTTTGTTAATTTTATTACATAACATACACTAAAATTGGATGGAAAAATTAGTCTTTGTTAATTTTATTACATAACATACATGTAGATTACCACATATATAATACATCAGTATTTAATTAATTTTAAAATATTTTAAAATTAAACTAAATAAATGAGATAATGATAAATTTTTAAATTTAAAACAATAATTTGTTATTGTTTTCTAAAATTAAAATCTTTTGAGTAATACCTTGGGAGGGAAAAAACCGTCAAAATGGTAGGGCTCATTCTCTTGAAATGGCATAGGCAATACAGATGTGTTAAAATTTGAATTTTTTCTCTGACTTTTTATTTTTTTGTGTTTAATAAAAGCATGAATCCTCTTAAGATTACTTACCAATTTAAGAGATTTTTATGTATTTATTTTTAAATGAATTTTAAAATATATAAACGGTTAATTACCATATATACATCGTCAAACCATTGGTTAATATATTTACAAGAAGTTTCCCTTTCTCTCTCTTTTTATTTGGATAGACATTCATTTATTTACTATCTTTTTCCCTTTCTCATTTATGTGAAATTCCCTCAGAAAACTTTAAAAATCTTGCTCTAACTAATCTCCAAATATGGAGAATTTATTGTTCCTACCATTTCAACTCTCTGTTCACACATGGGTTGAATTACACGTATCAAAATTTTTATTTTAATTTGATTTTATATCATCATTTTATGTATATTTATTACATACACAAATAATTATAAACGTAATGAGTAATTAAGTAAGTAATGGCTTTGACCCAAAATGATAAATTTACTTTACTGAAGTTTATGAAATTATAGATTAATATACCAAAATTTTATAATTCATCTTTAGAATAAGAAAATTAGATAAATTAAATTGAATTAAGAAAATTTTAGAATAAGATAATTTCAATTACAAACACAATAACTCCATTTAAGAAATATAATTTTAAGCAAATATAATTTTTTATATTTTCTAAAGCTTTAATTTATTTTAATATTGATTTGTTAAAATTTTGAGAATTTTATATATTTTAAAACTTACAATTTGATTTTCATATTTTTCTTTTTCTTTTTAATCTTTTACCTATTATTTACGTAATAATAACTTGGTTGTTGAGGTGAGAGGTCTCGTCAGGGATTATTATGCCAGTATCGAAAAAAAAAAATTAAGCAGCAACATAGTACAAGAGCTAATTTTATATGAAAGGTTTTTTTAATGGGAATTATAAGCCAATTAACTGGTTAATTTAATATACATCAAATGTAAATTATCTTTCAAATAAGCCTCAAAATTATGT
The DNA here is from genome assembly GCF_025698485.1 of Gossypium arboreum. NCBI lineage: Eukaryota > Viridiplantae > Streptophyta > Magnoliopsida > Malvales > Malvaceae > Gossypium > Gossypium arboreum. The sequence goes on along the minus strand of NC_069081.1, from coordinate 107,853,452 downwards.
TACTTTTACATCAGTTTTTATACTTGACCTCACTTGTGGATGCTTAGCCACCATAATCTCTTCTTGCTGCGACCTCACTTCGCTAGGAGCAACATTGTCACATTTTTTACATTATATTATAGAGTAGCATCACACACATTCTCTTGTAACACAAATTCTAGTTTTACATAATCATAAATAAGAAAGGCGAATCCAATTCATTTACAAGGTAAATGCGTATATGACAAAAACAAAAAGCAACACTACAACTATATCTGTAGAATCAAGAATGCAAAAGAGAGAGCAAAGCATGCAAATAGGTTAAAATCAAGAATGGTGAATCAAGAGTGGTAGTGCAGAGAGAGAGATACTGGTGAGAATAATTGCCCCCTCTCGTTTTGCCTGTTTCACAACACTCCACAGACTATTTCTTGAAGCTGGATCAAGACCGGTACTGGGTTCATCCATAAAGACAACCTATTTGCAAAATCTCAAATGATTAAAGCCATGAACAGCACCCCAAGATATAAGTTTAGTAATGTCTTACAAAGAAATGTAGACTGAACCATTTTACCTTGGGATCCCCAATCAGTGAAACGGCAACGCTGAGTCTCCTCTTCATACCTCCACTGTATTTGCCCGCATGTTTGTCTGCAACCCCTCCATGAAATAGGTTGACACTCTTAAGAGAGTCTTCCACTGCCTGAGGCAATTGCATGGGAATGAGCAAAAATAGAATCCAAATATTTTACATGACGATGAACTAAATCGCCTCAGCCTAGTTTTCTGTGAAGGCCCACCATCCGCCTTTAATATTTGAATATTAAAAGACAAAACGGCAGTCTGATAGAAGAACCTCTAGACTTTAGATTTATAATTAAATAATATTTATGAGCATCAACTTCTCCAAGTAAAATCCATAACAAGCTCAGAGCATAGGTAATCTTGACTTGATTTAATGCAGAACCTTTGAGGTTCGTCAGTCTCCCATAAAATAGCAAGTGCTCCCTCCCAGTTAAAGTTTCCCAGAGCAGGCTAATTTACAAATAACAAAATAAGAAATCTTTCAACATGGAAAACAATGTGTTTCTTGGCAAAAGGAAACAATTATATCATACTCATGCTGTGGACAGACACCCATGCTTGTATAGATTGTATCCATAGAAGTCAGTATATCCAAACCCTGAAGATATGCTGTCCCTGAGGTTGGTTTTGTGAGCCCAATCATCTGTCCACAGAATAACACATCAATCTTGCATAGTTTTTAACAGCTAAACCTGATTCTATCTTCATAAGGTACAGGCATGAGTAAGACGAAATTAATCCCAACATAGGGAACAAAATGGCTAAAATTACTACTGGGGAAACAAACTAGATCCTAACATGGAAGATTTCACTTTCAGCCCCTCACGTCACAGAAAATGCATACAAGTCTGCTAAGTGCATAAAAGAACCATGTTTTCAAATTAGAGAGAGAAAAAAAATCATACACTACCATATTAATTAAAGAAGTCTTGCCAGCACCATTGGGTCCAAACATGCCAAAACTCTCCCCTCTAAGCAAAGCAAGAGACAATCCTCTCACAGCAATTTTCGCAGGATTTCCATCCCTTGCAGGATATATCTTTTTGAGGTTGTCATAAATGATGGGATAACTTGTAGTTGATTCAAGTAGCAACTGTTCAACTTTCTCTCGCTGGAAACAAAAATATAAAAGAAAATATTATTACACAAATGAATTATTCATATCAAATTGAGCTACAGATGGTAGGACATCCACTTGGAGGTATTACCTCTATGTCATTGAGAAAAAGCAACAATGGGCCATCAATATCTTCTTACCAGAAGAGAATAAATCATATTAATGATTAGCAGGCTATGTTTGTTTGAAACTTCTGCTACTTTTAGCTTTCTATACATATTTTACAAGTAAAAAGAAAAGAAAGAAACCAAATAGCAAAAGCAGAGTGTAAGCCCTAATATGAATCATTTTACCTCAATTTCAACCATCGAATAACAAAAAACACCTTTCTTTGCATATTGAAACACAACAACTGAAATACCAGAACACTATAAAGAATAATTCTTCAAAACTATCTAAACAAAATTTAGTGCTTTTGCTTAAATTTAATAAGAATTTTAGAATTCCTATAATCTATGACATTTTAGAACTCTCACCTGCATATGCTCAGACCGCTTCCACTCTGGCCACCTCCTTGGCCAACGACGGCAACTCCTCTCCCAACCCTTCTCCGTCTATAACACAGAAGTTTCCGCATAGAAAAAAAATAAGATAAAACCAGTGCTCTTCATGCACAAACTCAAAAACAAAAGAAGAAGAAGAAGAGAAAATCAATATCAAAATCGAAACTTTGCATTGATGCGAACCTGAAACGGAGGACCGAAGGCAAACGGAGGATCCTAGATCTGTCAATTTCGAATTTACAATGCCGAAGAGGTGGCCGATGCGATTAGAAAAGGAAGCGTAAGATGCGAGGTTTGACTCGAGGGTACGGTTGTGGTGGACTAGATTTCGCTCCAGATCATCGCACTGAGTCAGAAACTCGGCGACGATGCTTGGTGCTTGGGTTAGATCATGGTTGGTGCCGAGTTTAGCGTTGAGGGCAGAGGAAACTGAGGTGGACAGAGTCGATAGTGGAGGGAGACTTTGCAGAGAGTCCATTTGAGTCGGATTTCCGGGTCAAGCCATGGAAAATTCGGGCGATGAGGGAAATTTGATAGGGCGAGGAGGGTAAATAGGGAATTTCGATGTTCAGGATTGGATGGAGATGAGAAACAAAGTGGAGCAGATCGACTGATTCGATGCTTCCATGGAGGAGATACCGAGTGGATTATTAGCAAAAGAAAGAAACGTGTGGAATTTGGATTGGTATCGGGTCAACCCAACTCCGGACTGACTTTAAATTGGGCTTGATATTGGACCTAAAGGGCCCATCACTATCTTAATTAATTGCACTCACTTGAGCCCATAGATTGATGTATAAAAGGGAAAATATTTTTAATATTATTTTTAAATCATAGTTATTAGTTTTGGTTAGTTAATTCAATCATTTGAGTTAATATTGTACGCGGGGATTCATTAAGCTAAAAGTAAATAGTATAAACAATAAGGAAATTCTTTTTAATCTACATTGACATAAACAAATATTTAGAAATAGCTAAATTGAGTAAGTAAATTCTCTACATACAGATTGTTTTTACAACTGAAATTAAATTTTGATTAATTATGAAAATGATCTATTTTTTATTATACACGTAAATAATCTGAACATGCCACATCATTAAATTTAATAAAAAATTATTTTTGGTGGAGCCATATAAAATGGTGTCACCGTATAAATATTAGGGAATCTTGTTATTTCTAAAAATTGATAACTTTAAAATTTAATCTTTTTTATAGAGTCATTAAGAATGACGTCACCACTTTTACATGCCAAATATTTTTTTAAATTAAAAATATATTAATTTATTAGGTGGCTTTGCGGTACCCTTTTTTAAATGTTTTTTTAATTTAAATATAAAAAATAATATTTTATTTGGTGGAACTATTCTCTTTTGCGTGATCAAGTTGCTATATATAACCCCCAATGGTAGATCAATTTGAGTTGAAGGAAACAAATTTTTTTTTACTTATATTTTGTTCGAGGATGAATGGGAGAGAGATAAGAAACATTTTTTTTTATGTATTTGTGTTTTTGTTTATTTAGTATTTTTTTTTAATTTGAAGGTATGGTTTTTTTTACCGATAATCTGGTAGAGCTCCGACAGCGATAAATTTAATATTTTTTTTGGATACCGATTATTTATTTGGTAATTGGTTCAAATTGGCTATGTAAGTGTTTCCGTTGGATATGGTAGGACGCTAACAAATTCAAATTGGTTATACAGCCAACAAGTGAATTATTTGGGATTCCCTGGGTCAACAGGATGAAAGGGTGAGATCATCAGTATCGACAGCATCTGAGCTACAATTTAACAGCACTCAGAAACTTGCTCTGTCGACTTGCTCGTGTTGCAATTAAACATTGTATTTTTCAATTAGTAATACACAATGTTGTCGGTCTTGAACAAAATATCTTTTTTTTTAATTAGAAAAACACATTTAAAAAAAAACACCCATGGCATTGGTGGCACCATTCTAAATGACTCCACCAAATTAAATATAATTTTTATTCTTAAGCTAAAATAATATTTTTAAAAATTTTAAAATAATTAAAAATAATAACTATAATAAAACTAAAAATATATAATAAAAATAGTTAAACACTAACGCACTCAATAAAATAATATATTTTTAAATTAAAAAAAGGTCTTACATGTGAAAAAGTGGTGGCGTACAATGCATGAAAAAAAAAGAGAAATTTAAAAAAAACAAGAAAAATACGGCTATTTTTAAAAAATTGGAGGTTTAAAACCCAATAAAATTCATCAAAAAGAAAAACTTAAGCTTAACGTAAAAAGAAAATCTAAATCTTCCTAGATTCATATTTTAGAAAAAAATGCATGCAAAGAAAAAAGAGAAATCTAGTCTCATAAAGAAAAAAATAGAAAGGAGTGAAGTAGATATACCTAAGTCAAAGCTGCAAGCAAAACTCAAAAACTCATACTTTTGCAAGGTATCGTAGTTTTCCTGAAAACTCTTGACTGCATGTGTGTTAGAATGGCATAAACTAGGAAAAAAAAGCATAATACCCTCACCATCAAGAAGAACAAATAGGAAACACACACATATACACGCAAGAAAGGCATGGATTGTCGTCTCGAGTTAGGTAGAAATCAGGAGAAGATTTGCTTATTTTGTTAAATTCTTAGTTTGTACGGTGGTTATGCTTGAAATAAAGGGAGTGCGGTGGTTATGCTTGAAGTAAAGGTAGTGCGGTGGTTATGGGGAAATGAGGGAGGAGAGCCTAATAGAAAATAGAGGAAGGAGAGGGAGAGTAAGTGGCTCTTCACTAAAATAACATAGTTTACCTTTACATTTTCTAAATTTCAATCACTCAAATTTAAAATTTTTCAAATTGAAAGTAAAAAATAAAATGACAAATATAAAAATATTAATAGTCAAATTGAGTCTTAACTCGATTGCCATGGATATTGTTCCCCATGCAGGAGGATGTGAGTTCGAGTGTGTTGAAACGCATTATCCTCATATTTATGAGTTGGAGAGGGGCTATAGATAATTCTAAATATTGTGTTAAAAAAAATATTACAAAGAACGATTAATTACTTGATATATAAAAAGAAAATGATAAGTATCATTAAAAAATTGGGTAAACTGTTAAAATGGTCACTTTTGTTTGTCTTGGGTTACGTTTTAGTCACTTATGTTTGAAATGCTACATTTTAGTCACTTACGTTATCATTTTATTACGAAATTGTCACTCTATAGTTAAGATCTGTTACATCCCAAAATGTAGTCCGACATGACAGTTAAAATGGGTTTTAAATGCCAACGTGGATATCTAGCTGGGATGAGAAAAGTTAGTTTTTTTTATGAAAATAGAATACAAAATTTTGCCCTAAAACCCAATTTTCTTCAGTTTAAAAAAAAGCAATAGTTGAGTTTTCTTTGTTATCGTCAATGAAGATAAGAGAACAGCAAAACTATGGAGAAGAAGAAGAAGAAGACGAAATGGATGCACCAACCTCTATATTTGCTTGCTATTGTGGTTGCCTACAATACATAAATAAACAAAAATGAAGCATGTCTTTTTTGTCTATCACATATACAGAAAAACATGAAAGGTGGATAATCTTTTTGCAAAAAAAAAAAAAGAACCATAATATCTGAACCCAAAATCCAGGTAAAGAACAAAAAGACTCATTATTTACTGTAATTCATGCCTGAACCCTCCATCGAATCGATCCTTTGTTCTTTTGTTTTGAATAAAAAAATTTAATCGATTGATGGAGCACTCAATTTGATTTCTACTGTTTCGATTCAATAAAGATTACTATAAAAATAGATTATTTTTTTAATTAAAATGGAAACGAAAACTAAGAGAAAAAAGAGACCAAGAGTTTTTTTTTCCCAGTACAACTGCCACTAGAGGTGCCTCAATTGTAAGAGGTTCGCCTGTTGGTTCAGCCCCCTCATTTGGTGCAGGGTACATGTTAGGTATCTCACTCCAAGTCTTGGTTTTCAAATCATACACCTCTCCGAATGTTATTGTCTTCAAACTCTCAACCCTAATGCCACCAATAACATAAAACTTCCCCTCCATGAACACCGCAGAACACATTCTTCTAGCCTTATTCATGCTTGGAATGGTCTCTCACCTGCCAGTTTTAGAATTATAAAACTCTACTGAGCTCAAAATATTTCCACGCAGATGAACCACCAGCTATAATTTCGACTTCACCCAGACTAGCAGATGCAAACAAGCACCTGAGTGTATGCATCCTCATCTCGGTTGTCCATGTGTGTGTCAAAATGCTATATTTATAGACAATAGGATACATTATTTCTTTTCCAAAAACCAGAAGTTGGGTCCCAACAGCCAATAACTCATTATCAGAACACATGGATCATTGCCCTGCATTTTAGGCATATGCATCCATCGACGATGATTGGATCAAAAGCCTTCCACTCCAGAAGGTTGCAGGAAAAGTAAACCCAATGTTCAACAATTCCCATTTGTCGCCTCAACTTGTACAGCTCACCACTCTATATAAGAGAGTGGAAACCCGTATCCAAAGTTGCAATGATGCCATAATCAGACCTTATGCAATGGAGGAGACAGTTAATCAAGATGTCTTGCCCAAGCTAGTGGATTAGTAAACTTGTTGGCCAATTTGGACAAGCCACATATCCTCTATTTTTTTCCTTTTTCTTGTCACCTTTGAGTACTTTGACACCCCTTTTCGCCATAAGATCTTCTCCGTCTTCTTACTAGTTCTAGCTTTATGAGAGCACTAGAAACCTTCCCTTTCATTCTTTATGATAATAATATGTAAAACTGATTAGTCACTATATGAAATATAAATATATATATATATATATATATAAAGAGAAAGAGACTGGTTTATATAGGAAATGCACCAATTCACATATCATAGAATTCCATAAAATTTAACAAAAAATTATTATAAAATCTTGCAGAAATCAATTGTAGGAGCACTAAAATAAAAAATATTCATGCTAATCTTAAGGGAAAAAAAAGAACTCAATTTAGAAGAAAAGGAATAGTACACTTCTATCAACCCAAACTAAGCATATATATATATATATATATATATATATATCAAAAAAAAGAAGACAAAATAATGCTTATCATCAAAAGTAACACTATAACAAGAATAGTCAAGTAATCAAAGTCAAGAATTAAGTGTAATGGCCTAAATTCAAGGTTATCGGAACTGTAATACCCTGAAAATCTTTACAGTAATATATTATCCTTGATATAATAAAATAAGGAAATAAAGTGATAAAAAGGGAAGTTTTGAGCTATGGCAACATTGGGAAGTAAATTATGATATCTTGATTCAGGAAAGGACTAAATTGTAAAAGTTAGAAAAGTTTTGTTGCCTAAGAATAAATACTCAAGACTTAAAGGGTTAAAGTGTAAATATGAAAAAGTTGAAGGACCAATAGTGTAAATATTTTAAGGGTAGAATGATCTAGAAACTAAGGAAAATGGATGAATTAGGACCAAATTGAATAAGTGAAGAACTATGAGGGACTAAATTACAATTTTACCAAATTAAATGATGACTCAAGGATGGAATTCTAAAAGATCATGAAGGGCAAAATGGTCAATTAGTAAGAGAGAGAATTCTAGAATGTAATGATTATGTTAATGATATTTTAAATTAATTAATTAGATAAATATTATTTTATTAATATTTTATGAGATATTTAATATTATTTTATTATTATTTATTTAGTATATAAGGAAAGAAAGATGAAGAATTTTCATCATCTTTCCTTTCCATGCAAACTAACGTGAGAGAAAGAGAGGAAGAAAGAAAGTTTTACTTTCTTTACAATTTGGTCCTTTACCAAAAATTCACCATTTTCACCTAAAAATCAAATGAATTTCCATAGCTACCAAGAGAGAAAAATGTTAAGGAGAACATGGGGAGTTAGAATATCAAGTTGGATTCAAGAAATAGAAGCTGGAGAGAGAGAAAATCAAGTTAAAGATTGGTATCAAGAGAATAAGGTAAGTACATCAAGATTTCAATATGTTTTTAAGTTTGTTATTGTTGATAAATCATGGAAATAATGTTATAGTAGAGTTTTATTACATAAGGTCCTATGTTCTTGATATGTTAGTGAAGAGAAAATAAGAGAAAGTGATGAGAAATGGTGTAGAAAAAGAAAATAAGGGTGTTATAACATGGTAATTAATATCTTGCACTAAAACAGTTATGGACAGCAGCAGTAGTCTAACTTTGAAAAATCACCATAAATTTTATAAATTGAATTAGAAGATGAAAAAATATGGAATTAAATCTTAATGAGTCTAGTTTCTCATAGAAGAAACAGTGTAAGCAATGAATCTGTAAATTCTGATATATAATGAATTTTGTGAGACAAGGTCAGAATGAATTCGGGTTCCCCTGTTCAGACTTTGAAAAATAATAAAAAAATGAAGAAAAATAATTAGAGGCTTAAATTTATATTTATAGAATCCTGAATGAGTCTAGTTTTATTATAAACAAACTAGAACATCATTTGAATTCTGTAAAAGGAGATAACTAATTTTTAGTGAAGAAGGGTCAGAACTGTCAGACAGCAGAACAGGGGTGACTTTAATGAATAAACTGTACTAATTGGCTAAACCAAAATTCTGAAAATTTTATGATAAGAATACATGTGAGTCTAGTTTCAGGAAAAATTAACGGATCTTAATTTCGAGTTCTATAGCTTAATATATAAATAATTTAGTGACTATGACGCAAATGGACAGTTTTGAATGTACATATAAGTAAATAGTGAAATTATTGATAATGTTACTTGTTGTATGTTATATAAATTAAGGATGTGGAATGGAGAGGAGGAGGAGGAAAATATGTATGAATATTCATCTAGCATGGCTAATTTGCATGTTTTAGGCTCGGGGACTAAATTGAATAAAAGTAAAATTTTATGGGCAATTTTGTAAAATGTCGAAATGACTAAATTGCATGAAATAGATTATTTTATTATTTAAATTACAAAAATTTAACGAAATTATCAATTTAGTTCAAGATCGGGGAAAACATGTTTTAGGGATTAAATTGAAAAGTGTTGAAATTATGGAAAATTTTGATATTTTATAGAATTCATGGACTGTTATCAATATATATGAGAATAATAGTTGGAAATAAGGATTAAATTGCAAGAATTTTACTTTCCGTCCCTAAGGATGAAATCGTCATTAATTAAAGTTTAGGGGCAAAATGATAATTTTGCCTAGAGCATTAATTAAATGTATTAGAATATGAAATGAATGAAAATGATGATCAAATTTATTTATAAAGATCCGGACGACACAAATACGAGACTTGATCATGGAAAGAAAATATATCGAATAATGAAATAATAAACACGAGCAATCAATGAGGTAAGTTCGTGTAACTTGAATTATATTCGAAATGCTTGAGATTATATGTTATTGATGTGAATATGATTTGAATGTTCATTGTATGAAAATTTATAAAACATTGATATATTTGATAAAATGGGAAGAAATCGGTTGAATGAAAGGAAAATTCGATGGATTTAAAAAAGGAATTGACGGTAAAAGGATCTAGCAGGACGGGTGATCCTATCTGATATAGCCCTCCGAAGAATATGTGTAAAATGGATTTAGCCTGGACGGGTAATCCAATTAGGGTCTGAATTTAGCTGGACTAGTAATTGAGATCCAAGCTCATTAGAGTAATTGTCGTTGCGAGGATTTAGCTCGGGTGGTAATCCCGACAATACTCTATGAGTTTATATTGCGAGGATTTAGCTCGACCGGTAATCCCATTGCAAGGATGAGGTTCATGGAGTGTGCTCTCGATATGAAATGTGTAAGACCATGGTTGAAAGATACCATGGCAACTCGATATGAAATGTGTAAGACCATGGTTGAAAGATACCATGGCAACGTGATATGAAATGAACAAGACCATGGTTGAAAGATACCATGGCAACATGACGAAAATGAGTAAGACCATAGTTGAAAGACACTATGGCATCATGTCAAAGATAAATAAGACCGTGGATGGGAGGCGCCTAGCATCTGTTGAACAATTGATATTCGTGTAATATGTATCGATGACGAATGGTTATATGAAATAATTATGAAGATAGATAAACGAAATAAGTATAAGTACATGAAATATAATTTATGTTAAGTTTGATATAAGCTATTACCGGAATAAATATACATAAAATATATGGAAATGATGGAGCATGAAATATTGATATAATGAAATGAATGATATATGCTTATGAAGAAAGCGGTAAGAGCATGATATGTTTCATGACATGTACATATATGATTATCTTTGATATGTTGATACAAGGAAATTATGTAATTGAGACTATTATTAAACTCAAGTGCGATATGTCGAGAAAATAGATATATCAGTGTTGAATTTATATGAGATATGTGCAAGTATACTAACAATGTTGTTGTTTGATGCTTATACAACTGTCAAACTGTTGATTGAATGGTAATATATTTATTTATATGATGCATTGAATCGGTAAGTATTTAAATTTTTTTTAGTGATCTGTAAATGGTAGTAATGCTCCGAAACCCTGTTCTGGCAGTGGATACGGGTTAGGGGTGTTACAGGAACAATGGTTTCGTAACCATAGATCCGATTTAAAGAGAAATTTATTTCAATATTTTTTATTGAAAATTGATATGATAGGAAAATCGTATGAAAATATTGATAGAAAAATTTTATCGATTTAGTGATTAGTTATAAAATGAAATTATTGAAGAAATTGGGTAAAATAAGGTATCGGGACCTCTATCTTGTAAAACCGAGTCGAAAATAATTTTATAAATATTTATGAAATGTTATTAATGTGGTATTAAAATTTCGTTAGGAAATTTTAATGTTTGGGTAGTCAATTAAATGAAAAGGACTAAATTGTAATAGGTGTAAAAATTGCTAGAGTGATTAAATAGCTTAAGAGTCTAATGAGAAAGGATTTAAAAGGAAGTTAGACCCAAAAATTATTTGGGCTGGACTGCAAGGGTATGAAATCAGCAGAAAAATTGATAAATTAAGGGTAAAATTGGAATATTGCAAAATTAACTAAATAAAACTAGGACTAAATAGGAAATATCTAGATTTCTCTTCATTTCTTTTCAATTCCAGCAGCTAAAAATGCCATAGGAGGGTTCTATAAGCTGGTATTTCATAATTTTTGCACCAAATGAGTTAATCCTTGCCTTTTTCTTGTAATTTTTGTGTTTCTAAGACTTTTACAACTAGGTCCTACTATTAAATTCATTAGTTTTTGATTTCATGGATGAAATTGAAAGTCACCATGGTTGAGTTCTGTAATTTTATGATTAAATAGAATGAAATTAAAGCTTTAATTTGTTTATGAGATGATTTTATTAGGTAATTTCAATAGAAATTGATTTTTAGGACCTAATTGTGAAAATGTTTGGAATTAAAGTCTATTGCCGAAATTCTGATTCCTAAAGGTTGTAAACTAGTTTAAGGTGATAGAATAAAATGTTAATTGAGAAAAATCAGCTCAATTGAGAGGCTAATTGAGTAGGGACGAAATTATCATTTATTAAAAGCTTAGGGGAAAAATGGTAATAAACAGCTTGCACTAAAACAGTTTGGACAGCAGCAGTAGACTAACTTTGAAAAATCACCAAAAAATTTTAGGAATCGAATTAGAAGATGAACAAAATATGGAATTAAAGCTTATTGAGTCTAGTTTCTCATAGAAGAAATATTGTAAGCAATGGATCTGTAAATTTTGAGATATAATGAATTTTGTGAGACAAGATCAGAATGAATTCCGGTTCCCCTGTTCTGACTTTGAAAAGTTATAAAAAATTGAATAAAAATAATTAGGGACTTAAATTTATATGTCTAGAATTCTTAATGAGTCTATTTTTAATAGAAACAAACGAGAACATCATTTGAATTCTTTATAAAGAGATAATTTATTTTTAGTGAAGAAGGGTCAGAACTGTTAGACAACAGAACAGGGGTGACTTTGAAGAATAAACTGTACTTATTGGCTAAACCAAAAATTACGAAAATTTTATGATAAAAATATATATGAGTCTAGTTTCAGTGAAAATTAACGGATCTTAATTTGGAGTTCCGTAGCTCAAGTTATAAATAATTTAGTGACTATGACTCAAGTAGACAGCTTTGAATGAACTATAAATAATAGTTGAATTATAGAGAATGTTGCATATGAACATGAAATGTATTAAATTGATAATTAAATTTATTTATTTAGATCCAGAAGATTCAAATACGAAGCTAGGTCTAGGAAAGGAAAAAGTTTGGGATTAGTAGATTTTTACTGTTTACAAACAAGTATCAAGGTGAGTTCGTGTAACTTGAATTATATTCTTAAATGCTTGAAATGTATGTTATTGATTTGAATATCATTTGAATGTTCATTGTATGAAAATTAATGAAACATGGATATATTTGATAAAATGGAAAGAAATCCCAGTTGAATGAAAGGAAAATTCGATGGATCTCTGAAAAGGAATTGACGGTAAAAAGGATCTAGCTTGGACGGGTGATCCTATCTGATATAGCCCTCCGAAGAATATGTGTAAAATGGATTTAGCCGGACGGGTAATCTAAATTAGGGTCTGAATTTAGCTTTGACTGGTAATTCAGATCAAGCTCATTAGAGTAATTGTCGTGCAGGGATTTAGCCTGGGTAGTAATCCGACAATACTCTATGAGTTTATATTGCGGGATTTAGCCTGGTGGTAATCCATTGCAAGGTTGAGGTTTCTGGAGTGTGCTCTCGAAATGGAAATGCGCACATGAATATGAATTGACGGACCGAATTGTACACTAAAAGTGTACCTCTGAAAATCCATCGAAATTCCGATAAATTCAACGGGATAAATATGAAAAAATAACAAGGAAATGGAAATCATGGTATTGACGAGCTCATCAATCATAGTATATATTATTGGTACATGGAAATTATTGTACTAACTTGAATGTTGAGTTTGTGCATATTAGGGTAATAATGCATTTAATGGATATATGGATGTTTATTGTATTGTATTGAAAATATTAGGTAAGTATAATTCTTGTTACATGAGCTTACTAAGCACGAAGTGCTTACCCCGTTTCCTTTTTCCCTGTTTTGTAGTGTTAAGAGCTCGAAGGTCGGATTTGGTCGGAGACACATCACACTGTCAACCTCAGGATTTCGGTATATAAAGAAACTTTATTAAAATCAATGGCATGTATAAGCTAACAAAGTAAATGTTAACGTGAAATGAATGTAAAGTTAGCCATTAGTATGGTTAACAAACCTGGTTATAGATATGTGATGACGTTATCTTATATAAATGCATGAATCTATCATGAAAATATGTTGAATTGATTTGGTTGATGTGGATTGGTCTCGATTTAATATTATAGGGAAGGTTAGATATTTATAAAGGGCTATATTGAATATAAAAAAAATTTAATTAAGTAAACTCGGTAATGCCTCGTACCTATTATTAGGTAATGAATACGGGTAGGGTATTACATTTATTGGTATCGAGCTACGGTTTAGCGGTTCTAGGACCGATGTAGCAAATCTGGGATTAGCTATACATGCCATTTAAATTATTATTGATAGTATGATATCTCCTGACCATTTAAAATGTGTTTTTCTTATAATAATGTCATCCGACCGAGCTCAATCTGAAGAAGCTGGGAGTCATGCTCCGGCTTCAGTATAAAGAGAAGAAATAAGCAGTAGAAGGCCCAAGACAGAGGGTCGAGGGGAGGAGGCAAAAACAGCCTTCTTTCAAATGATGAATGAATGGTTTAATCAATACTTAAGAACTAACCCTATAGTGCAGCAAGTTTAAGCTCCCCCTCCTGCTCCTCCACCGGTTCTCGAGATCCCACAAGGTACAGGTACTGAATCTGTCAGAAAAGGGAAAGCTCCAGTAGATAAAATTTGAAAATATGGGGCCGAAGAATTTCGAGCAGCAGTTGATGATGATTCTGAACGGGCTGAATTCTGGTTAGAAAACACTACTCGGGTTCTGGAAGAATTATCTTGTACACCAGAAGAATGTCTGAAATGTGCCGTCTCACTGCTAAAAGACACAACTTACCATTGGTGGAATACTAAAGCTTCAGTTGTTCCGAAAGAAGAAATTACATGGGAATTCTTTCAGACCGAGTTTAGAAAAAAATATATCAGCCAGAGGTTTCTCGATCAGAAAAGAAAAGAATTTCTTGAGTTGAAGCAGGGTAACAAATCAGTATCTGAATATGAAAGAGAATTTGTTCGATTGAGTAAATATGCTCGAGAATGGGTACAGTCAGAAGCTGAAATGTGCAAACGATTCGAAGAAGGGTTAAATGAAGACATTAAACTACTGATCGGAATTCTTGAAATTCGAGAGTTTGCTACATTGGTAGAGAGAGCTTATAAAGCAGGAGAATTGAGCAAAGAAAAGAAACAGGCTGAGAGGGAAGCTCGAATTTTTAGTAAAAGACCGATGGGAAAATCCCAGTTTTCTACTTCAAAGAAATTGAAGAAGTATCTGGATCGTTCTACTTCAGCCATTGGGTATTCGGGCAAAGAGCGAGGTTCTCAACGCACTAATCCAAGGCCTTCTACTCCATCAGTGACCAGTGTTGGCAGTGTTGGCACTCCTAAACTGAGATGCCAGTACTGTAATAAAGCTCATTTTGGTGAATGCTGATTTAAAAGTGGGGCTTGTTACCGATGTGGTACTTTTGACCATTTCCTCAGAGATTGTCCAGAAAGGATTGAAAAAGAAGTTGAATATATATCGAAGCCGAGTAATCTAGTTTCGAGGGGCAGACCACCTCGACCATCCAGTAATGTCAGTGGTAGTCGAGGAGCTACAAAAGATACTATAGGTAGGCACGAGGTACGAGCACTGCTAGGACATATGCCATTCGTGCCAGAGAAGATGCTTCAACACCCGATGTTATTACTGGTACATTTTCTTTACTTGATACTGATATTACTTGCAATTGTTAAAAATTTATCTGTTGAACCTACTGAATTTATGGTTAAAGTCTCGAACCCCCTGGGCCAGTCTGTGTTAGTAGATAAAATTTGTAAAAATTGTCCACTGATGGTAAGAGGTTATTGTTTCCCGGCTGATTTGATGTTACTGCCATTTGATGAATTTGACATGATATTGGGTATGGATTGGTTAACCCAGCATGATGCGGTAGTAAATTGTAAACAAAAATATATTGTGCTAAAATGTCAGAATGGTGAGTTGCTCCGAGTTAAATCTGATCAGACAGAGGGGTTATCTGATATAATTTCAGTAATGGCAGCACAGAGGTATGTCAAAAAGGGGTATGATGCTTACTTGGCTTATGTACTCAACACCAAGGTATCTGAGTCAAAGATACAGGCAGTTCCAGTGGTATGTGAATTTTCCTATGTGTTTCCAGAAGAATTACCAGGAATGCCACCAGAAAGAGAAGTGGAATTTTCTATAAATTTGATTCCGGGAACTACTCTGATCTCCATAGCTCCGTACCGGATTGTTCCTATAGAATTAATAGAGTTAAAGACACAGTTGCAAGAGCTTGTTGACAGGGGTTTTGTCCGACCGAGTCATTCACCTTGGGGTGCTCCGGTTCTGTTTGTGAAAAAGAAAGATGGGTCTTTGAGATTGTGTATAGACTACCGTGACTTAATAAAGTAACCATAAAGAATAAGTACCGTTACCGGATTGATGATTTATTTGATCAATGAAAGGTGCTACTATGTTTTCAAAGATTGATCTTCGATCAGGTTATTATCAGTTACGGGTAAAGGAGTTAGATGTGCCAAAAACAGCCTTTAGAACCAGGTACGGGTATTATGAGTTTCTAGTTATGCCGTTTGGGCTAATTAATGCACCTGCAGTATTCATGGATTTGATGAACCAGATATTCAGACCGTACTTAGACAGATTTGTAGTAGTATTCATTGATGATATTTTGGTTTATTCTCGGGATGAAGAAGAACATGCAGAACATTTGAGAATTATGTTGCAAATTCTACGAGAGAAGCAGTTGTATGCTAAATTCAGTAAATGTGAATTTTGGCTTCGAGAAGTGGGTTTTCTTGGACACATTGTATCTGCCAAGAAGGCATCGGGGTAGATCCAAGTAAAATCTCACTATTGTCAATTGGAGTCCACCAAGAATGTATCCGAAGTTAGAAGTTTCTTGGGTTTAGTTGGTTATTATCGGAGATTTGTGCAGGATTCTCTATGATAGCTTCTCCAATGACTCGATTATTGCGAAAGATGTAAAGTTCGAGTGGATGATGAATGTCAATAAAGTTTCAACCAATTGAAAGACCTATTAACGAAAGCACTGTATTAGTGCGACTGAACCGGTAAGGAATTTGTTATTTCTGGTGATGCTTCATTAAATGGTTTAGGTTGTGTTTTGATGCAAGAAGGTAAAGTAATAGCCTATGCTTCAAGACAACTTAAACCATGTGAAAGAAATTACCCAATACATGATCTTGAATTAGCTGCTATTGTATTTTTATTTGAAGATATGGCGGCATTACTTATGCGGTGAGAAATGTCATATTTATCCGATCATAAAAGCTTTAAATATTTGATGACACGAAAAATTTGAATTTGAGATAGCGCAGTGGCTTGAAGCGATAAAGGACTATGATTTGATTATTGATTACCATCCGGTAAGGCTAATGTTGTAGGTGATGCTTTGAGCCGAAATCTCTGTTTGCTTTACGAGCTATGAATACCGGTTATCATTGGTGATGATGGTTCAATCTAGCTGAATTGAGAGCTAAACCGACATTTTACAGCAAATATGTGAAGCTCAAAAGAATGATGAGAAGTTACTGAGTTAAGCAGACACAGTGTGAGTCGGTAATGATTTCGAATTCAGTTGGTTCGATGATTGTTTATTATTCGGAGGTAGGGTATGTGTACCTCGAAATTGAGCTCATATAGAAGATTCTACGCGAGGCCCACAGTAGTACTATGTCTGTACATCCGGGGAGTAATAAAATGTATAATGATCTGAAAAAGATGTACTGGTGGTCGGGAATGAAACATGATATCTCTGAGTTTGTATCAAGGTGTTTAATATGTCAGCAAGTTAAAGCTGAATATCAGCTACCTTCGGGGTTACTTCAGCCAATTACTATACCGGAACGGAAATGGGAAAGAATCACTATGGATTTTGTATCGGGGTTACCTTTGTCTCCTAGGAAAAAAGATGCTATTTTGGTGATTGTTGATCAATTAACAAAGTCAGCTCACTTTATTCCGGTACGTATGGATTATTCTTTAGATAAACTAGCTGAACTGTACATATCTGAGATTGTCAGGTTACATGGAGTGTGACATCCCAAAATTGACCCTAGTCGGGATGTGGTTTCGGGACCACAAAACTGAGGCATAAAAATAATTTATAATTTATTTTGATGCCTATAATATGTGTTAATTCATGTGTGACATTTTTGATGTTTCGATTTAGAGTTATAAATGTGAATTTCACTAGAAAGGGCCTAGTAGTAAACATTGAAAGTATGATGGGGAAATGTGGGATGACTAGTTTATAATGCATGCAAAAATAAGGGATTTGCATGTCAAATTTCCCCCCCCTAACATGAAGTGGCCGGCCATGACAAGGAATCATGGGCTAAACATGTCATGAAACATGTTTTGTTGGTGCACTAGGGAGAAACAATAAACAAATGAGTATGGGTAATAAAGAAAGAAAAAAAAATGTGTGTGTGTGAGTGAAACCCCCCCCCTTGCCGTGCATTGTGGAAGAGAAAAGAAAAATTTTGTTCATCCATTTTTCTCTTCTTTGGCCGAAAATACTAAGGAAAAGGGAGGATTTTTGCTTCATGCTTGGTTTAGAAGAGAACTAGAAGGAGATTTGGCTATACTTGCATCAAGATTAAGGTATGTTTGAGGTTGTGTCATGAGATTCATGCTTGTTTTGGTTGCTAACTTGATGTGCATGTTAGCCATGGTTCAAATCCTTGTTATGCCATGGAAATGGTATTTGGCCAAGGTGGATTTTGTGTTAATGCCATTGCATGTTAAATATGAAGCTTGTTAATGGTGTATGTGATGGGGATTGATGGCTCTTGGACTTTCTTTTTAGTATTTTGAGTGAGACATTAAGTTCTTTGCTTAATCATGACCAAAATGATGGTGTTGTGATGTATTCGGTCATGGTATATCCACAAGTATGATTCATGCATGTTGCATGGTAGGTAAGATTTGAGCTTTGAATATGTGTTTGCACATGATGAATTGGTATGACATATATACTATTTCAAGGTATATATTTGCTTGGGATGATGTTTTCGGTTATGTAGTACATGAGAGATGTGTATTGAGCTACAATATGTAATCGTTAGTTAGTAAAATGCATGCTGTTTTGTGTGGTATTAAGTGCATAATCGGCCTCAACATGGGCATGCATATTCGGCCACATGAGGGAAATTGGTGTGCATGCATTCGGTTAGAGGCAAGCATATTGATGCCTATTCTTGGCTTAGAAAATTGCTAAGAGGAATACTAACTAAAGTGTTGAGTTCGATTCATGATTTTGTACATATGCGACTTTGATGCCTAATGAGTAGATATTTATATATTGGCTAGGCATCTTGAATTCCTCTTCCGATGCTCAAATGATAAAACCAATTTATTTGTTAAATTTAGCCCAAGAAGCTAGAGGTGGAGAATCAAGCAAAGGCAAAGGAAAGATAATCGAGTAGTCGATTGGAAATCGTTTCATCAATATAAGGTAAGTCATAAAGCATATATTTGGCATTGATTTAAATGATCATAATATATATATGCAATTGTGTTTAATGAATTGATGTGTAAGTGGAAATGTATGTGTATGGAATGATGCCATTGTTGAATGTATAAAGGTAGTAAAATGCATAACGTATTGGTCTTGGCACTAAGTGTGCGGGTATAAATGGACACGGTGACAAGATTGGCACTAAGTGTCGGATTTAAAATTTGTACAGCACTAAGTGTGCGAATTTGATTATATAGCACTATGTGTGCGAGCTGATTATATAGCACTAAGTGTGCGGACTTATTATATGCTTTTGCATCACTATTGGCACTGAGTGTGCGATATTATCGAGTTGATCACGGACAGCGGATCGGGTAAGTACCTCGAGCTCATGATGAATAGAAAATACGTCCATGCTTGGGGTTGAATTGGTAAGCCTTAAATCTATGTGATGATTGAAATTGTATGGTTGTGCTGGAAAATGAGTTAATGTGTGAAAAATACTTCGATTATCTTGTTGTGTAGATTATGAAATGTGGATGTATGACTTGGTACGAGATTGGACCGAAGGTCCGAGGTATTATGGTATAGATTCGATATGGATGAGTACCTAGCCTCGTTCTTTGTACATGTTGTAGTGACTTTATTAGTGGATTGATAAATGCTTATGACTTACTGAGTTGTAAACTCACTCAGTGTTTTCTTGTCACCCATTTTAGGTCACTGGGACTCGTCTTGTTGTGTGCTCGGAACCGTCGTTGAAGTCATCACACCGGCTGAAATCTTGTGGTATTACTTTTTTGTTGTTGAAGAACATTTGGCATGTATAGGCTATTATATTTTGTCGAATTGTGGGTTGTAAACTTTAAGCCATGTGAAAATGGCCTATGTGGTCGTCGAGTGGGATGCTAGAACCTATAGCCACGAGTCTTAGAAACTCAAATTTTGTTAAGGTGACCATAATTTGTGTCATGTATGATGGATGATTAAGGCCAAGGAAAAATTCATGAAATTGGCATAGTCTACTGCAGTAACTGTTGCGGACAGCAGCAGTGAGATGAGATTGAAAAATCACTAAAAATAGTATAAGTAGAATTAAATAGTGAGTAAATTATGGAACTGATCCTTGATGAATCTATTTTATATGGACAAAACGAAACGACCATATGAGCAGTATACTGGGAGATATTAAAGTTCTCGTGAGACAGGGCCAGAACGATTTCTGGGTCCCCTGTCGTGACTTTGAAAATTACCATAAATTATCCAGAAAGAATTAGGAGTCATGCCTTATATGTACAGATTCCATTTTGAGTCTAGTTTCATTAGAAACAAACGGCACCAGTATTAAAGCCCTGTACAGAAAGATATTCAAGTTGTAACGCGCGGAGGTCAGAGCAGTCGATCCCTGTAACATGGGTGACTTTAACTAATAAACTGTACCAATTGGCCCAACCAAAATTCTAAAATAAATCCATGGATGGATATATGAGTCTAAATTCAGGAAAATTTACGAAACCAGTTTCCGAGTTTTGGAACTCGAGATATGATTTTAAGGCGACGGTGACGCAGTTTTCCAGCCTGTCCAGAAATGCCAAATTGGTCGGTACTTTAAGAGGATTTGTCTCGTTAACCCTCGTGTCCGACACGGCGTCGGTCACGAGTTAGGGGTGTTACAATTTTATTGGTATCAGAGCTATGGTTTAGTCGGTTCTAGGACTACCATAGCGCGTGTGAGTCTAGCTATACATGCCAAATTGATAGTGCTTAATAATGTGATGACTTGACGGTTGAAATTTTTGTTTTGATTAGCGATGGAACCCGGGTAGAGAGACCCTTGGCGGATGGCGTTGAAAGTGTAGCGGCTGCTCCTGCGCAAGGGACACCGCCTGTTGAGCCTCGGTCATCCGCGAATAATCAAAATGAAGGCGAAACAAGCCTTCTTCACTATGATGAATGAGTGGGTCGCATAATATGCCCGAACCAACCCGGCTGTCCAACCATTCCGAATTTAAATACTCCACCCCAAGACTCGCAATGCCTCCGATTCTTGATCCTGTGAGGCTGAGTAAACCACCTGTGGACTTGATTAGGAAGCGTGGGGCCGAGGAGTTCAAGGCCATAGTTCTTGACGACGATGCCGAAAAGGCCGAAGTTCGCTCGATAACACCATTAGAGTGTTAGATGGTATCATGCACACCGACGAATGTCTTAAGTGTGCTATATCCTTGTTGCGAGACTCACTTACTATTGGTGGAGGACTTTAATTTCCATAGTCCCAAATGAACGAGTTACTTGGGATTTCTTCCAATCCAATTTGAAAGAAATACATTAGTCAACAGTTCATCGATCGAAGCGTAAGGAATTCTTGGAACTCAAGCAAGGCGGATGGCCAGATCTGAATCTGAACATGAGTTCGTAAGACTTAGTCGGTATGCTCGGAGTGTGTGGCTGATGAGGTTGCGATGTGCAAAAGATTTGAAGAAGGATTAAATGAAGAGTTAAAGTTACTAGTGGGAATTTTGGAGATAAAGGAGTTCGTGACACTAGTCGAACGAGCACTGCAAGGCGGAAGAACTTGGGAGGAGAAGAAGAAGGCTGAATTTGAAGCAAGAGATTACCGTAAAAGATCGACGAGTAAAGCTCCGTTCTCGGTGTAAAGAGGTTCGGGAGGACACCGATGAAGTCGAGGACGATGCGGGAATTTCCATTAGAGCCCGACCATTGACGGACTCGAGCTACTTCAGTAGCTAGTGTGGGCAATAATCGTCAAGAGAGACCTGAATGCCCCAGGTGTGGAAGACGACACCTAGGTGAATGTTGGGGTAAGTCATTAATAGGGCTGTTATGGATGCGGTTCGAAGGACCACTTCATTAGAGATTGCACGGAGCTAGATGAGAGGAATAAGACGCAAGGTGCAAGACCTAGTGGAACGACGGTGGAGGTAGGCCCCGAGAATCTCTGGAGGTAGGGGTGGTAATCGAGAGGAGCCTCTAATCTGGCCATCCGATCCGAGACCGTGCTCTGCTAGAGCATATGCCATCCGCGCACGAGAGGAGGCATCCTCCCCGACGTTATCACTGGTACTTTTACTCTCTTTGATACTATTGTGATTGCATTGATTGACCCGCTCTACTCACTCATATGTATGTGAAACCTTAGCATCCGAAGAAGACTCTACCGTTGAGTCTCTTGAGTTCGTAATTCGAGTGTCAAACCCTTTGGGTCAATACGTGCTTGTTGATAAAGTGTGCAAGAGATGCCCCTAATAATTGAGAATCGCTTTCCTACCGATCGATGCTTCTACCATTTCATGAATTCGATGTTATTCTTGGTATGGATTGGTGACCGTACATGATGCGATGGTGGAATGCAAAAGGAAAACCATTAATTTGAGGAGTGCAAATAATGAGGTAGTCCGAGTCGAGTCTCTTGATTTAAAGGGAGTGCGGCAATAATATCTTCTATGACCGTCGAAGATATGTGAAAAGGTGTGAAACATACCTTGCGTATGTGTTTGGGAGTAAAGAGACGAAAAGGAAACTCGAATCGGTACCATGGTTTGTGAGTATTCAGATGTTTTTCCGAGGAGTTACGGATTGCCACCGGTTCGAGAAGTGGAATTCGACATCGAAGTTGTACCAGGTACTACGCTGATTTCAATAGCCCCGTATCGTATGGCATTAACGGAATTAAAGGAATTGAAGGTTCAATTGCAAGAATTGACGGATAGAGGTTTCGCTCGACCGAGTTTTTCTCCATGGGGCGCTTTGTATTGTTTGTGAAGAAGAAGGACGGAACCATGAGGTTGTGCATCGACTATCGTCAACTCAATAAAGTGACGATAAAGAATAAATATCCATTGCCACGAATTGACGATTTGTTTGATCAATTAAAGGGAGCCTCGGTGTTTTCAAAGATAGATTTGAGGTCGGGTACTATCGGTTGAGGTCCGAGAATCGGACATACCCAAAACCGCTTTTAGAACGAGGTATGGTCACTACGAATTCTTGGTGATGCCGTTTGGGCTCACTAATGCCCTGCGGTGTTTATGGATTTAATGAATAGAATTTTCAGGCCATACTTGGATCGGTTCGTAGTTGTATTTATCGATGACATTTTGGTCTATTCGAGAGATGGCCGAGCATCTTGAACACCGAGGCTAGTGTTGCAAATCTTACGAGATAAGCGTTATACGCAAAGTTCATAAATGTGAATTTTGGTTGAAAGAGGTTAGCTTTTGGGGCACGTGGTGTCGCGACGGTGTCGGTGGACGAACAAAATTCAGCCATAGTCGATTGGAGACCACCAAGGAATGTTACGAAGTTAGGAGCTTTTTGGGGCTTGCGGTTATTACCGACGATTTGTAAAGGTTTCTCGACGATAGCCACGCCAATGACGGCTTACTCCAAAAGGATGTTAAGTTCGAATGGACGGAGAAATGTCGAAAAGTTTCGATCAACTGAAAGCTTATTTGGTGAAGCCCCAATTCTAGTGCAACCCGAATCGGGCAAAGAGTTTGTCATTTATAGTGACGCATCCCTACTTGGGTTGGGTTGCGTATTGATGCAAGAAGGCGAGTTGTGGCCTATCGTCGAGACAATTAAAGCCACATGAGAAAAATTATCCGACCCATGATCTCGAATTGGTTGCCATCGTATTCGCCTTAAAGATATGGCGACATTACTTATTTGGTGAGAAGTGCCATGTGTATTCGGATCACAAAAGTCTCAAATATTTGATGACTCAAAGAGACTTAAATCTGCGACAAAGGCGATGGCTCGAGTTGTTAAAAGATTATGAACTCGTTATTGATTATCACCCGGAAAGGCCAATGTGGTTGCGGATGCCTTAAGTCGGAAATCTTTGTTTGCTTTCTGACGATGAATGTACACTTGTCTATTCTACCCGACAATGTGTTAGTAGCGAATTGAAGGCCAAACCATTGTTGGCTCATCAAATTCGGGAAGCTCGAAAGTTGATGAGGAGTTGCTTGCAAAAGCGGGTGAGTGTGTTACGAGCAAGGAATCGAGTTTCAAATTGATGATGACGATTGTTTAAGGTTTAGAAGTCGTCTGTGTGTTCCAAAGAATTGAACTTATTTCGATGATTCTAAATGAAGCCCATTGTAGTCGAATGTCAATCCACGGGTAGTACTAAAATGTACAATGACTGAAACGCCAATTTTGGTGGCCGGTATGAAACGAGACATTTCGAATTTGTTTCAAGGTGTCGATATGTCAACAAGTGAAAGCGGAACATCAAGTGCCATCGGGATTACTTGACCGATCATGATACCCGAATGGAAATGGGATCGAGTCACAATGGACTTTGTATCCGGACCGCCATTGTCGGTGAGTAAGAAGGATGCGATTTGGGTCGTTGTCGATAGACTAACTAAGTCGGCTCACTTTATCCCGCACGCACGGATTTTCAATGGACAAATTAAGCGGAATTGTACGTTTCTCAGTTGTGAGATTACACGGGTGCCTATTTCTATCGTGTCGGATAGAGACCCAAGATTCACGTCGCGATTTTGGAAGAAATTGCAAGATGCTTTGGGTACCAAGCTGCATTTTAGCACCGCTTTTCATCCCCAAACCGATGGTCAATCCGAACGGATAATTCAAATACTCGAGGATATGTTGAGATGTTGCATCCTTGAGTTTAGTGGTTCATGGGAGCGGTATTTACCTTTGATTGAATTCGCCTACAACAATAGCTTTCAATCAAGCATTAAGATGGCGCTTTACGAGGCTTTATACGATCGTAAATGCCGTACCCTATTATTCGGTGAACTTAGTGAAGGTAAATTCTTCGGGGTTGATTTGGTTAAGGATGCCGAGCAAAAGTTCGAGTAATTCGTGAAAGTTTGAAAGTCGCCGGATCGCCAAAAGTCGTATGCGGATTTGAAAAGAAAAGATATTGAATATCGGGTTGGAGACAAGGTCTTTCTCAAAGTTTCACCTTGGAAGAAGGTGCTTAGATTTGGTCGTAAGGGCAAATTGAGTCCGAGGTTTATCGGGCCATATGAAGTATCCGAACGAGTTGGGCGATCGATATCGATTAATTTTGCCCCGAGCTCGAAAGGATTCACAGCGTTTTCATGTCTCGATGCTTGACGATATAGGTCGATCCATCGCACGTAATTGCTCCATCCGAGATTGAGATTCACCTAATTTGAGCTATGAAGAGGAACCGGTTCGCATTATGATGCGTGAAGTAAAAGAGTTACGCAATAAGAAAATCCCGTTAGTGAAGGTGTTGTGGCATAAACACGGAATTGAAGAAGCCACTTGGGAACTTGAGGACTCTATGAAAGAGCGATACCGAGCCTATTTACAAGAAGATTTTCGGGACGAAAATTTCTTAAGTGGGGAGAGTTGTGACATCCCAAAATTGACCCTAGTCGGGATGTGGTTTCGGGACCTAAAAGCGAGGCATAAAAATAATTTATAATTTATTTTGATGCCTATAATATGTGTTAATTCATGTGTGACATTTTGATGTTTCGATTTAGAGTTATAAATGTGAATTTCACTAGAAAGGGCCTAGTAGTAAACATTGAAAGTATGATGGGGAAATGTGGGATGACTAGTTTATAATGCATGCAAAAATAAAGGATTTGCATGTCAAATTTCCCCCCCTAACATGAAGTGGCCGGCCATGACAAGGAATCATGGGCTAAACATGTCATGAAACATGTTTTGTTGGTGCACTAGGGAGAAACAATAAACAAATGAGTATGGGTAATAAAGAAAGAAAAAAAAAATGTGTGTGTGTGAGTGAAACCCCCCTTGCCGTGCATTGTGGAAGAGAAAAGAAAATTTTGTTCATCCATTTTTCTCTTCTTTGGCCGAAAATACTAAGGAAAAGGGAGGATTTTTGCTTCATGCTTGGTTTAGAAGAGAACTAGAAGGAGATTTGGCTATACTTGCATCAAGATTAAGGTATGTTTGAGGTTGTGTCATGAGATTCATGCTTGTTTTGGTTGCTAACTTGATGTGCATGTTAGCCATGGTTCAAATCCTTGTTATGCCATGGAAATGGTATTTGGCCAAGGTGGATTTTGTGTTAATGCCATTGCATGTTAAATATGAAGCTTGTTAATGGTGTATGTGATGGGGATTGATGGCTCTTGGACTTTCTTTTTAGTATTTTTGAGTGAGACATTAAGTTCTTTGCTTAATCATGACCAAAATGATGGTGTTGTGATGTATTCGGTCATGGTATATCCACAAGTATGATTCATGCATGTTGCATGGTAGGTAAGATTTGAGCTTTGAATATGTGTTTGCACATGATGAATTGGTATGACATATATACTATTTCAAGGTATATATTTGCTTGGGATGATGTTTTCGGTTATGTAGTACATGAGAGATGTGTATTGAGCTACAATATGTAATCGTTAGTTAGTAAAATGCATGCTGTTTTGTGTGGTATTAAGTGCATAATCGGCCTCAACATGGGCATGCATATTCGCCACATGAGGGAAATTGGTGTGCATGCATTCGGTTAGAGGCAAGCATATTGATGCCTATTCTTGGCTTAGAAAATTGCTAAGAGGAATACTAACTAAAGTGTTGAGTTCGATTCATGATTTTGTACATATGCGACTTTGATGCCTAATGAGTAGATATTTATATATTGGCTAGGCATCTTGAATTCCTCTTCCGATGCTCAAATGATAAAACCAATTTATTTGTTAAATTTAGCCCAAGAAGCTAGAGGTGGAGAATCAAGCAAAGGCAAAGGAAAGATAATCGAGTAGTCGATTGGAAATCGTTCATCAATATAAGGTAAGTCATAAAGCATATATTTGGCATTGATTTAAATGATCATAATATATATATGCAATTGTGTTTAATGAATTGATGTGTAAGTGGAAATGTATGTGTATGGAATGATGCCATTGTTGAATGTATAAAGGTAGTAAAATGCATAACGTATTGGTCTTGGCACTAAGTGTGCGGGTATAAATGGACACGGTGACAAGATTGGCACTAAGTGTCTGGATTTAAAATTTGTACAGCACTAAGTGTGCGAATTTGATTATATAGCACTATGTGTGCGAGCTGATTATATAGCACTAAGTGTGCGGACTTATTATATGCTTTTGCATCACTATTGGCACTGAGTGTGCGATATTATCGAGTTGATCACGGACAGCGGATCGGGTAAGTACCTCGAGCTCATGATGAATAGAAAATACGTCCATGCTTGGGGTTGAATTGGTAAGCCTTAAATCTATGTGATGATTGAAATTGTATGGTTGTGCTGGAAAATGAGTTAATGTGTGAAAAATACTTCGATTATCTTGTTGTGTAGATTATGAAATGTGGATGTATGACTTGGTACGAGATTGGACCGAAAGGTCCGAGGTATTATGGTATAGATTCGATATGGATGAGTACCTAGCCTCGTTCTTTGTACATGTTGTAGTGACTTTATTAGTGGATTGATAAATGCTTATGACTTACTGAGTTGTAAACTCACTCAGTGTTTTCTTGTCACCCATTTTAGGTCACTGGGACTCGTCTTGTTGTGTGCTCGGAACCGTCGTTGAAGTCATCACACGGCTGAAATCTTGTGGTATTACTTTTTTGTTGTTGAAGAACATTTGGCATGTATAGGCTATTATATTTTGTCGAATTGTGGGTTGTAAACTTTAAGCCATGTGAAAATGGCCTATGTGGTCGTCGAGTGGGATGCTAGAACCTATAGCCACGAGTCTTAGAAACTCAAATTTTGTTAAGGTGACCATAATTTGTGTCATGTATGATGGATGATTAAGGCCAAGGAAAAATTCATGAAATTGGCATAGTCTACTGCAGTAACTGTTGCGGACAGCAGCAGTGAGATGAGATTGAAAAATCACTAAAAATAGTATAAGTAGAATTAAATAGTGAGTAAATTATGGAACTGATCCTTGATGAATCTATTTTATATGGACAAAACGAAACGACCATATGAGCAGTATACTGGGAGATATTAAAGTTCTCGTGAGACAGGGCCAGAACGATTTCTGGGTCCCCTGTCGTGACTTTGAAAATTTACCATAAATTATCCAGAAAGAATTAGGAGTCATGCCTTATATGTACAGATTCCATTTTGAGTCTAGTTTCATTAGAAACAAACGGCACCAGTATTAAAGCCCTGTACAGAAAGATATTCAAGTTGTAACGCGCGGAGGTCAGAGCAGTCGATCCCTGTAACATGGGTGACTTTAACTAATAAACTGTACCAATTGGCCCAACCAAAAATTCTAAAAATAAATCCATGGATGGATATATGAGTCTAAATTCAGGGAAAATTTACGAAACCAGTTTCCGAGTTTTGGAACTCGAGATATGATTTTTAAGGCGACGGTGACGCAGTTTTCCAGCCTGTCCAGAAATGCCAAATTGGTCGGTACTTTAAGAGGATTTGTCTCGTTAACCCCTCGTGTCCGACACCGGCGTCGGTCACGAGTTAGGGGTGTTACATGGAGTGCCTGTCTCCATTATATCAGATAGAGATCCCCGATTTACGTCTCGTTTCTGGGACAAATTGCAAGAAACCTTAGGTACTCAGTTGTATTTCAAAGATTGCATTTCATCCTCGAACGGATGGTCAATCGGCGTGTAATTCAAGTATTGGAAGATATGCTCTGATGTTGTATACTAGAGTTTGAAGGTAATTGGGAGAGGTATCTACCTTTGATTGAATTTCCTTACAATAACAGTTATCAGTCTAGTATTAAAATGGCTCCGTATGAAGCTTTGTATGGTAGAAAATGTAGAACACTATTATATTGGACAGAGCTCAGTGAAAGAAAGATACATGGGGTTGATTTGATCCGGGAAACAGAAGAAAAAGTAAAGGTTATTTGAGATAGTCTAAAAGCAGCTTCCGATCGTCAAAAATCATATGCCAACCTTAAGCGAAAAGAGATTGAATTTCAAGTCGGTGACAAGGTATTTCTGAAAGTGTCTCCTTGGAAGAAAGTTCTTCGATTCGGTCGAAAGGGTAAATTGAGTCCAAGATTTATCGGGCCCTATGAAATCATAGAAAGAATTGGACCGGTCGCTTATCGATTGGCATTACCACCGGAACTTGATAGAATCCATAATGCTTTTCATGTATCTATGTTCTGACGATATCGATCAGATCCTTCACATGTTATTTCTCGATAGAAGTAGAGATTCAACAGGGTATGACTTACGGTGAAGAACCAGGTCAAGATATTGGCACGGAGACAAAAGAGCTTAGAAATAAAAGATAAATTTAGTGAAAGTACTGTGGCAAAAGCACGGGATTGAGGAAGCAACATGGGAACCGGAGGAGGCAATGAGGAAACAATACCCAAACCTCTTTACTGGTAAGATTTTCGAGGACGAAAATCCTTAAAAGGGGGGGAGAGTTGTAATGGCCTAAATTCAAGGTTATCGGAACAATGGTTTCAGTAACCATAGATCCGATTAAAGAGAAATTTATTTCAATATTTTGATTGAAAATTGATATGATAGGAAAATCGTATGAAAATATTGATAGGAAAATTTTATCGATTTAGTGATTAGTTATAAAAAGAAATTATTGAAGAAATTGGGTAAAATAAGGTATCGGGACCTCTATCTCGTAAAACCAAGTCGAAAATAATTTTATAAATATTTATGAAATGTTATTAATGTGGTATTAAAATTTCGTTAGGAAATTTTAATGTTTGGGTAGTCAATTAAATGAAAAGGACTAAATTG
Source organism: Gossypium arboreum (assembly GCF_025698485.1). Classification (NCBI taxonomy): domain Eukaryota; kingdom Viridiplantae; phylum Streptophyta; class Magnoliopsida; order Malvales; family Malvaceae; genus Gossypium; species Gossypium arboreum. Next base: position 107,823,755 of record NC_069081.1, on the reverse strand, counting down.
TAATAGGTATAAAAGTTGCTAGAGTGATTAAATAGCTTAAGAGTCTAATGAGAAAGGATTTAAAAGGCAATTAGACCCAAAAGTTATTTGGGCTGGACGACAAGGGTATGAAATCAGCATAAAAATTGATAAATTAAGGGTAAAATTGGAATATTACAAAATTAACTAAATAAAACTAGGACTAAATAGGAAATATCTAGATTTCTCTTCATTTCTCTTCAATTCCAGCAGCTAAAAATGCCATAGGAGGGTTCTCTAACCTGGTATTTCATAATTTTTGCACCAAATGAGTTAATCCTTGCCTTTTTCTTGTAATTTTTTTGTTTCTAAGACTTTTACAACTAGGTCCTACTATTAAATTCATTAGTTTTTGATTTCATGGATGAAATTGAAAGTCACCATGGTTGATTGCTGTAATTTTATGATGAAATAGAATGAAATTAAAGCTTTAATTTGTTTATGAGATGATTTTATTAGGTAATTTCAATAGAAATTGATTTTTAGGACCTAATTGTGAAAATGTTTGGAATTAAAGTCTATTGCCGAAATTCTGATTCCTAAAGGTTGTAAACTAGTTTAAGGTGATAGAATAAAATGTTAATTGAGAAAAATCAGCTCAATTGAGAGGCTAATTGAGTAGGGACGAAATTATCATTTATTAAAAGCTTAGGGGAAAAATGGTAATAAACAACTTGCACTAAAACAGTTTGGACAGCAGCAGTAGACTAACTTTGAAAAATCACCAAAAAATTGTAGGAATCGAATTAGAAGATGAACAAAATATGGAATTAAAGCTTATTGAGTCTAGTTTCTCATAGAAGAAATATTGTAAGCAATGGATCTGTAAATTTTGAGATATAATGAATTTTTTGAGACAAGGTAAAAATGAATTCGGGTTCCCCTGTTCTGACTTTGAAAAATTATAAAAAATTGAATAAAAATAATTAGGGACTTAAATTTATATGTCTAGAATTCTTAATGAGTCTATTTTTAATAGAAACAAACGAGAACATCATTTGAATTCTGTATAAAGAGATAATTTATTTTTAGTGAAGAAGGGTTAGAACTATTAGACAACAAAACAGGGGTGACTTTGAAGAATAAATTGTACTGATTGGCTAAACCAAAAATTATGAAAATTTTATGGTAAAAATATATATGAGTTTAGTTTTAGGAAAAATTAACGGATCTTAATTTGGAGTTCTGTAGCTCAAGTTATAAATAATTTAGTGACTATGACTCAAGTAGACAGCTTTGAATGAACTATAAATAGTAGTTGAATTATAGAGAATGTTGCATATGAACATGAAATGTATTAAATTGATAATTAAATTTATTTATTTAGATCCAGAAGATTCAAATACGAAGCTAGATCGAGGAAAGGAAAAAGTTTGGGATTAGTAGATTTTCTTGTTTACAAACAAGTATCAAGGTAAGTTCGTGTAACTTGAATTATATTCTTAAATGCTTGAAATGTATGTTATTGATTTGAATATCATTTGAATGTTCATTATATGAAAATTAATGAAACATGGATATATTTGATAAAATGGAAAGAAATCCCGGTTGAATGAAAGGAAAATTGATGGATCTCGAAAAGGAATTGACGGTAAAAGGATCTAGCCAGACGGGTGATCCTATCTGATATAGCCCTCCGAAGAATATGTGTAGAATGGATTTAGCCGGACGGGTAATCTAAATTAGGTCTGAATTTAGCTTTGGTGGTAATTCAGATCCAAGCTTATTAGAGTAATTGTCGTTCTGAGGATTTAGCTTTGGGTGGTAATCCCGACAATACTCTATGAGTTTATATTGCGAGGATTTAGCTTTGGTGGTAATCCTTTGCAAGGTTGAGGTTCGTGAGTGTGCTCTCGAAATGGAAATGTGCGCACATGAATATGAATTGACGGACCGAATTGTACACTAAAAGTGTACCTCTGAAAATCCATCGAAATTCTGATAAATTCAACGGGATAAATATGGAAAAATAACAAGGAAATGGAAATCATGGTATTAATGAGCTCATCAATCATAGTATATATTATTGGTACATGGAAATTATTGTACTAACTTGAATGTTGAGTTTGTGCATATTAGGGTAATAATGCATTTAATGGATATATGGATGTTTATTGTATTGTATTGAAAATATTAGGTAAGTATAATTCTTGTTACATGAGCTTACTAAGCACGAAGTGCTTACCCGTTCCTTTTTCCTGTTTTGTAGTGTTAAAGCTCGAAGGTCGGATTTGGTCGGAGACACATCACACTGTCAACCTCAGATTTCGGTATATAAAGAAACTTTATTTTGGAAATCAATGGCATGTATAAGCTAACAAAGTAAATGTTAACGTGAAATGAATGTAAAGTTAGCCATTAGTATGGTTAACAAACACAGTTATAGATATGTGATGACGTTATCTTATATAAATGCATGAATCTATCATGAAAATATGTTGAATTGATTTGGTTGATGTGGATTGGTCTCGATTTAATATTACAGGGAAGGTTAGATATTTATAAAAGGGCTATATTGAATATAAAAAAAAAAATTAATTCGTAAACTCCGGTAATGCCTCGTACCCTATTCTGACAATGAATACGGGTAGGGGTATTACATTTATAATCAAACAATCTGATAAAACTTACAACTTGATGCTCTTTACGAAGCAAAAATAACCTGAAAATTAAAATCTATAACATTAATTAGAAATGATAATTATCCAAAAGATGTTATCTTTTTATTTCATTTCTATGAACACATATAAAGTTAATAAATGGTGAGAAAAAGAAATAAAATTCATCAAGAGTCAATCACAAGCCATATTTTTTAACAATCAAAAGTGAAAATCAAATCTAAGTTTCGCTCCAAAATGTAACCAAGATAAATGATTTACCTTTCACTAAAATCAATACATTTCAAATAATAAAAAAGGGTTTACTCTCATTTCATAGTAGATATTGCCCTTAAAGGGAAATTCCATAAAAAAACAAAAAGAAAAAAAAAAGAAACCATAAGCTTTAACAATGGAAATGAGAAAGTTGAAAATGGATCCACAAACCATCATAAAAGAAACAAAAAAAAAAAGGCTAACAAATTGGATAACAAAGGGGCTTAAGCTTTTAGCTATTCGGGGATCAAATTAACAAAACAAAAGTTCAATTTGCTTCAAATTCTCTCTTTCTCTAGCTATAGTTTATATTCACTCAGAGAGTGTAAGAGAGAGAGAGCTTATAAAAAAAATGGTTGAAAGAGAAGTGAAATTATAGCTGAAGGAAAAAAAATTTAAAATTGTAATTTTTTTAATTATTTTTAACAAAAAAAATAAAGGAAAAGGTGGGGCCTACAACTTCTATGAAAGGGAGTTGCTGTCTAAGAATTGCAGTCCCAGCCAAAGGAAAATCAATTACGAACCATGTTTTCCTTACGTGTTTGAAATTCCAGACCCTCATTAGTCTTCATTGAAAAATATAATTATTTGTATATTTTTTTATGTATTTATATTTTTATAAATTTTTTTATTGTTTTATAATTATATTGTATTTAAAATTATCAGATTTGTTTTTGCAAGCATATTTTTTTTTCTACTTTTCTCACCAACCTTCCTTTTGTGATATTTGTAATGATTAGTATTTTTTTTTAAATTTTCAAACACAATTAATAGAGTTGCATATATACTTTAAGCATATATTTATATAATTATCCTACAATGGGGATCGAATGTGGGTTCCACCTCCTTCAGGATTCATTAAATTGAATATCGATGGTGCTTGTATACCGATTTAAGGTTTAGTCGCCTCAGCAGTAGTAGCTAAAGATGAGTACAATAATTGTGTGTGGGGGATAGGTAGAAATATCGATAGGTATACTGTTAAATAAGCGGAGGTATAGGTAATTTATGATGGTCTTATTATGGCGTTGGATGCTAGATGGAAATATGTTGAAACGAATTGTGCACTTGCTATTAAAAGTATCAAAGGTGGTTTGAGAGGGTATTTATATAGAGATTTGGTTCTAAGAATTTGGGATTTATGTAGTCGTGAATGGAGAATTGGTTTTGAGCAGATTCCAAGAGAGGTGAATTATGTCGTTCACTTGTTGGATAGAATGATGAAGGATTTCCTGGTTGGCGCCCAAATTTCCATACAGCTCCCTCTTTGGTCCTTCCTCAGTTAAGGACGGATAGCATGTTTGTGCTTTCGATTCCTGCTACAAACTGTTAGTTGAATAATCTTTTTTTTTTGTTACAAAAAATGTACCGTAATATGATGATTGATGACCACAGTTAAAAACAAAAGGGTTCTTGTTCCTATTTGGCCATAAAACCCTAGTACGTGCATTCCTTCCTCATTTTATTTAAACATAAGGCCTTAATTGAGTCAAACCAAATAAAATAAAAGAATTTCATCTAAATTACAGTTTCAGTCGAATCACATTAAATGAGCTTGTACTTCAAAATTTAACATAATCGTATACATTTTTTTTGTTTTTTCAAAATGATCGAACCTTGATTAATGTTCTTATGTTCTATTAATTATTTTGAATAAATCAACTAGCACTTTTTCGATCGGATGTCAATAAAAATACTTTTATTTTAACACATATATGTCAATAAGTTTAATTGAATTTTAATCTTTTATTGTTCATCCTAATTAGGGCTTTGATCGAGTCAGATCAATACTATGGAAACAAATAAAGAAATATAATTGGTAAAAAAAGAATTTGATCTAAATTAAGATTTCATTCAAATCACATTTAAATGAATTTTTACTTCAAAAATTAATACAAATGTATTTATTTTTTGTTGTTTTTCAAAACAATCGGATTCTCCATGACCATGAGGTCGAGGGTTTGATCCCTGCCCATGGGAATGGAGTACATTTCTTGGCCAGTCGTTTACCTCTTTCAATAGCACCTGTAGTGAGAGTATATAGTCATCACTATTGGCGGTGGATACTCTGGATTCGACAAAAAAAATGACCGGACCTTGGTTGATGTTCTTATGTTCTATTAATTATTTTGATTAAAGAAATTAGTATTTTTCTAATCCAATGTGAAAAAAAAAACCTTACTTTATATGTAGCAATTGAGATTATTTCGAGATGGTGTTTTGGTTTTGTGGAGGGACTAAAGGGTGTTCAATAATTTTCATGGAGAGATTACCAAAAAAAAAAAAACTCTTTTGGAAAGGGTTATGGAAAATTTTTGGTTATCATGGTCATGTTATAAAACAATAGAAGCAAGAAAGGTACTAAAAAGGAGCAAACATGAATGGAGAATAGTGAAACTGTGAAGAATGGAAATGCCTTTAAGAAAAGTGAAGACTTTGATCAAGAGAAGTCTCTTTTGGAGCTTCAGGTTCATAGTATTAGAGGGTGTTTGTAAGCTTTTTTATGTGGTTGAATGGAATAATTGTATAGATTAAGAATTCGATCAAACCGGAGATAATCGAGGAAAATTTAAAATTGTCGATTAGTCCCTGAAGATTCAATTTGTTTGTTGTTAATCAGATAAGTTCATATGGTATTTGTTTATATAGGTTTTTATACATTTGATTTGTAATTATACATGTGTTTAGTTGGAATTGGTTTAAAAGGCTAGAATTGGACCAAATTGAACAGAAATATTTACATGTGTTAAAGATGCCCATGTGAACTTTGTAAATGTTAGGATATAATTGGCATGCCAATAGAGTCTTGTGTGAACTTTGCAAATTGGTCATGTTTCATACTCGAATTGTTTAAAGAGCTTTCTTAAGCTCGATTAAGATTCAGAATCGATCGTTTAACATAAATTTGAATATGATAAATTATGATTTCATGTATAAATGATTGTGTTGTCTGATTGATTGTAGTTTTTCCAGAAACAAATGTAGCATTTCGTAGCTCAGATCGTGTTACAAGAATAACTAGTCGAAACAAAGTCTAGATTGACCCATCTTAAGATGGAAATGTTTGTATGATGATTACTTTATGGTAGGCATCCTACAAAATATGGGCCAGCTAAGAGAGGTTATTCCTCTTTGATTCTAGGACTTGCACTTTCTATCATGCAAGTTCAGATTTGGTTGATCACTTGTTTTTTTAGTGTAATGTTTCATGGAGGTTATTCTAAAAGTGTTGCTTTATTTAGAGTATTCATTTGGTCCTTCTAAAGAACCCAACTATCTTTTTTTCAAAGTTGACTACAAAATTTTCATTTTCAACGAACTAGGCATATTTGGAAAATGTCTTTCTTTGTTATTTTATTTCATAGTCTATTTGGATCTATCAAAATGAGATTGTCTTTAATGCAAGGATGGCACCAAAGGGGTAGGCAAGGTCCTTAGCCCCTATTGGCTTGGTAAAATTTCTCTTTTAATCCTCAAAATTTGTGAACTTGACAATTAATTAAATGGTAAACCCCCCCAAATTCAATCTTCACCTTCCAATAAATTTTTTTTAGCTTTACCCTTGTTTTAATGGTAAACATCTCGACATTCATTAGTTGTTTGACATCTGTAAGATTAGATTGTATTGGTGGAGTAAGATATGGTGATCTTACTCAACGCTTTTAGAGGAAAATACTTTTCACAATAATCAGATCTTGATTAATGTTATTATCTTCTATCAATTATTGAATAAAACAACTACTTCTTTTTTTATCAAATGTGAATAAAAAAACATTTATCTTAACGTATATGCATGAAAAAGTTAGCATAAACCCTATTGACTTGGTTGACATTATAATCTTGATCTTAATTAGGGTTTTGATCGCGTCAAATTAGATACTGTGAAAACAAATTAAGAAAACATAATCAACAAAAAGGGATTTCGACTAAATTAAAGTTTTGGTGGAAGTATAATAATTGAATTTATTAAAAAATTGATATAATTATATCTATTATTTGTCATCTTCCACAATGATCGAATCTAGATTACTGTTCTTATGTTCTATTACTTATTTTGAATAAAGCAATTAGGACTTTATCGATTAAATATGAAAAAACCATTTTATTTTAACATATTCATAAATAAGTTAAAATAAATTCCCTTAACTTTAGTAACTTATAACGGTTTAAAGTCAATCATAATGAAAGTTTTAATCAAGTCAATTTAAGTACATACTATTTAAAAGTAATGGCAAATATTTCCCCCTCTCCTTTTTCTCTCTTCTTTTCATAGAAAAACCCTAGCCGCTCAACTTTTTCAAGTGAAATCTTTGCTTCATTGGTGGCGTTGGCTTTTGGGTTGGTTTTTGGTCGCGGTTTCTTCAATATCTTTTGTAGTTCTATTTTGTTTTAAATTTCAGTCCACATTATCGCAGTTTTGTCCACACTTTGTAGTTTTATTTTGTCCACATTATTTGTGGTTTTTGTTTTGTCCACTCTGTTTTCTTTTAAAACAGATGTGGTTGTATTTTTACTTTCTATTTTAAGTCATGTTCTGGCATATATGTGAAGTTTGTCAATATAAGGGTGTTGCCAGATCTTTTAAGATTTGTTCTCGAAATGCTTTATCATGTTAGATCATTGTGATGATGATAGTTCCAATATGATGAGGATGGGGATAGGTCATCTGAGACTTGGCCTTTTGTGCATTTCTGATATGGTGTGTCTTTTGGAAGTTTTCTTGGTTGATCGGTGTTCATCATCAAGTTCATTTGATGATGACAAGGTTAGGGTATAAATTTCAATAATTTTATCAAGGGGAAAGGATTGTATGAAACAGTGACGCCATGTCATCTGTATCCCTTTTCAATAGTTTTATGCCACATCAGAACTCTTATCCTGAATTTCAGGATTTTATCCTGAAAAAAATCAAATCCAAATTAAAATACTAAAATTCAGGATAAAATCCTAAAATTCAGGATAAGAATACTGATATGGCATAAAACTATTAGAAAGGGATACAGATGACGTGGCGTCACTATTTCATTTTCTCTTTGATCAAGTTGATGCAATTATTCCACTGTTATAGTTACTGTCAAATTGTCCTTCTCTTTTTTTTTGAAATTATTCAGTAAAAAAGGCATTTGTGTTAGTTTGTAACGATTTATTTATAATTTATACTAGGTATCATGTCTTTGATTATTATTATTCATGATTCCTATTAATAATAATGTTTTTCTTTAAAAGATACATACTATTTAAAAAGAAAAATATATAGTATGTAGAAAAAGAAATACATTCAAATTCGATTTTGGGTTCAACTCATACTTCAAAAATAAATATCAAATTGTTGAGCATATACTTCAATGAATAAGTTCAAATGAATCCATGTTACTTTAAATTAGCTTTCCTTAAAATTCAACTTCATGCATTCATAAAAAATTATATATACCCAAAGTTGAAGTTAATATCAAATGAACAAAAAATCTCTTTTTTCCCCCCTCTCTCTCTATCTTCTCCCTCCCGCTACTGCTCCAACTCTAACTAGAGGAAAGGATTAAACTTTTCATGATCATACGTCATTTTTATCTTTTTCTTTCCTTGGAAGAAAGAGTATGGAATGGGTAAACTGTTATAAATATATGTGTGTCTTCAATAATTGATTGAAACTAATATTTGCTCGAAAAAAACTTGCTTAACATTGAAAACAGCCTAAAATGTAATTAGACTTTGTTATGGAACTATGCTTTGTTCTACATAACACAAACTTTAACAAACCCTGATGGCAACCACCCAACAAAAGGAACAAGAAAGAAAATGGAAGGAAAGTTATAAAACATAATAAAACTAAGAAGGGCCCAAATCCTCAAGCCTCTTCTTATGACTGTATCTGTGGGTTGTAGCAGAAAAGACTTTATGCAATAACATGGTGCCACCGAAACTAGATGCACATGTCAGCATCCCATGACAGCACAGTTATACACAAAACTGCTAGAGGGCTTTCTGGCAACCAAGTTCCATTCTAGTAGACCCTCCTTTGGGACCCAAGAGTTGATCTCAACAAACCCTGCACCTAAAACCCTAGGTCCTCCAATAATCATTAGTTGATCTCCGCATGCCCTAAATGCTATCCCCCACCCATACATTGAGGCTATACGTTTAGGGAATGGCCCTATCGTTACCCACAAGTTCTTCTCCTTGTCATATTTCTTCACTTGCTTCAATACATAATCAGCTAAATACAACACATCATTCACAACTGCAACTAGAAGAGGTCCCTCAGTTATAAAAGGTTCTTCTGTTGGTCCAGCCCCCTCATTTGGTGCAGGGTACATGTTAGGTATCTCACTCCAAGTTTGGGTCTTCAAATCATACACCTCTCCGGATGTTATTGTCTTCAAACTCTCAACTCCAATGCCACCAATAACATAAAACTTCCCCTCCATGAACACCGCAGAACACATTCTTCTGGCCTTATTCATGCTTGGAATAGTCTCCCACCTGCCAGTTTCAGAATTATAAAGCTCTGCTGAGCTCAAAATATTTCCATGCAGATCACAACCACCAGCTATAATTCCTGTTTCACCCAAACTGGCAGATGCAAACAAGCACCTAGGTGTATGCATCCTCATCCCAGTTGTCCATGTGTGCGTCAAAATGCTATATTTATAGACAATAGGGTACATTATTTCTTTTCCAAAAACTAGAAGTTCGGTCCCAACAGCCAATGACTCCTTACTAGAACACATGAAACATTCATTGGCCTGTATTTTAGGCATATGCATCCATCGATGATGGATTGGATCAAAAGTCTCCCACTCTAGAAGGTTGCAAGAGAAGTAAACCCAATGTTCAACAATTCCCATTTGTCGCCTCAACTTGTACAGCTCACCACTCCGTATAAGAGAGTGGAAACCTGTACTCAAAGTTGCAATGATGCCATAATCAGACCTTGAGCAACGGAGGAGACAGTTAATTGAGATGTCTCGTCCAAGCTGGTGGATCAATAAACTTGATTCTGAATTGTCCCAAGCATAGTAGTGGCTTTCTTGTTGGCCAATTTGGGCAAGCCACATATCCTCCCTTTTTTCCTTCTTCTCGTCACCTTTGAGTACTTTGGCACCCATTTTCGCCATAAGATCTTCTGTCTTCTTACTAGTTCTAGCTTTGTGAGAGCACCAAAAACCTTCTCTTTTGTTCTTCATAATAATAATAATATGTAAAATTGGTCAGTCATTACATGAAATATATATATATATATATATATATATATATATAGAGAGAGAGAGAGAGAGAGAAATAAACTGGTTTATATAGGAAATGCACCAATTCACATATCGTAAAATTCCATAAAATTCAACAAAAAATTATTATAAAATCCCTGCATAAATCAATTGCAGGGAGCTGAAATACACTATTCATGCTAATCTCAAGGGAAAAAAAGAAACTCAATTTAGAAGAAAAGGAATAGCACCCTTCTATCAACCCAAACAAAGCAAAAAAAAAAAAAGATTATCACAAAAAAAAAGACAAAATAATGCTTATCATCAAAAACAACACTCATAACAAGAACAGTCTAGTAATCAAAACAAAGAATTAAGAATCAAACAATCTGATAAAACTTACAACTTGATACTCTTTACGAATCAGAAATAACTTGAAAATTAAAATCTATAACATTAATGAGAAATGATAATCATCCAAACAATGTTATCTTTTTATTTGACTTCTATGAACACATATAAAGTTAAGAAATAGTGAGAAACTGTAAGAAAATTCATCAAGAGTCAATCACATGCCACCTTTTTTCTACAATCAACAGTGAAAATTAAATCTAAATTTAGCTCCAAAATGAACCAAGATAAATGATCTACCCTTTACTAAAATCAATACATTTCAAATAAATAAAAAAAAGGGTTTAATCTCATTTCAGAGTAGATGTTGCCCTTAAAGAAAAATTCAATAAAAAACAAAAAGAAAAAAAGAAAAAGAAACCATAAGCTTTAACAATGGAAATGAGAAAGTTGAAAATGAATCTACAAACCATCATAAAAGAAACGAAAAAAATGCTTACAAATTGGATAACAATGGGGCTGAAGCTTTTAGCTATTTGAGGATCAAATTAACAAAACAAAAGCTCAATTTGCTTCAAATTCTCTCTTTCTCTAGCTATAGTTTATATTCACTTAGAGAGTGATAGAGAGAGAGAGCTTATAAAAAAAATGGGTGAAAGAGAAGTGAAATTATAGCTGAAGGAAAAAATATTTAAAATTGTAATTTTTTAAAATTATTTTTAATAAGAAAAAATAAGGAAGTAAAAGGTGGGGCCTACAACTTATGTGGAAGGGAGTTGCTGTTTAAGAATTGCAGTCCCAACCAAAGGAAAACCAAAATACGAACCATGTTTTCCTTACCTGTTTGAAATCCCAAACCCTCCTTAGTCTTCACTGAAAAAATATAATTATTTGTATATTTTATTCTGTATTTATATATTTTATAAATTTTTTGTATTGTTTTATAACTATATTGTATTTAAAATTATCAGATTTGTTCTTGCATGCATTTTTTTCTTTCCTTTTTTGCTCACCAACCTTCCTTTTATGATTTTGTAATTATTAGTATTTTTTCTTTTAAATTTTCAAATACAATTAATAGAGTTGCATATATAATTTAAGCATATATTTATATAATTATCCTACAATGGGGATCGAATGTGGGTTCCACCTCATTCGGGGATCCATTAAATTGAATATTGATGGTGCTTGTAGTCCGGTTTCAAGTTTAGTCGCCTCGGTAGTAGTGTCAAGGGATGATTACTATAATTGGGTGTATGGGATAGGTAGAAATACCGGCAGGTATGGTGTTGAGTAGTATGTGTAATTTATGACAATCTTATCATTGCGTGGGATGCTTAATGGAGAGATGTCAAAATGGATTGCGAATTTACTATTAAAAGTATCAATGGTGGTTTGAGAGGGTATTTACATAGAGATTTGGTTCTAAGGATTCAAGGGTTATGTAGTCGTAAATGGAGAGTTGGTTTTGAGCAGATTCCAAGGGAGGTGAATTATGTCTCTCACTTGTTGGCTAGAATGATGAATGATTTCCCAGTTGGCGCACAAATTTTCCATACAGCTCCATTTTTGTTCCTTCACCAGTTAAGGCTGGATAGCATGTTTGTACTTTCAATTCCTCTACAAAATGTTAGTTGAATAATTCGTTTTCTTATTACCAAAAAAATGTACGTAATATAATGATTGATGACCATAGTTAAAAAACAAAAGGGTTCTTGTTCTCATTTGGCCATAAAACCTTAGTATGTGCATTCCTTCCTCATTTTATTTAAACATATTTATGTCAATTTTGTGTAGGGTTTTGGTTGAGTCAAACCATATACATACTATATTATGAAGACAAATAAAAAATAAAATTGAAAAAATGAATTTCATCTAAATTAAGGTTTCAATCAAATCACATTAAATGAATTTGTACTTCAAATTTTAATATAATTATATAAATTTTTGTTGTTTTTAGAATGATCGAACCTTGGTTAATGTTATTATGTTCTATTAATTATTTTGAATAATCAACTAGTACTTTTTCGATTAGAATGTGAATACAAATCCTTTTATTGTAACACATATATGTCAATAAGTTTAATTGAATTTTAATCATTTAATGTTCATCCTAATTAGTGCTTTGATCGGGTTAAATCAATACTATGGAAACAAATAAAGAAATTTAATAGGTAAAGAACGAATTTGATCTAAATTAAGATTTCAATCAAATCACATTAAATGAATTTATACTTCAAAAATTAATATAAATTTATCTATTTTTTGTTGTTTTTCAAAACGACCGGATCCTCCATGGCCATGAGGTCCGGGGGTTTGATCCCCGCCCATGGGAATGAAGTACATTTCCTGGCCAGTGGTTTACCTCTTTGAAGAGCACCTGTGGTCAGAGTATTAGTCACCACTATTGGCGGTGGATACCCTGGTTTCAACAAAAAAAAAAAAAGATTGGACCTTGGTTGTTGTTCTTATGTTCTATTAATTATTTTGATTAAAGAAATTAGTACTTTTCCAATCCAATGTGAAAAAAAACCTTATTTTATATGTGGCAATTGAGCTTAGTTCAAGATGGTGTTTCGATTTTATGGAGGGACTAAAGGGTGTTCAACAATTATCATGGAAAGATTACCAAAAAAACTCCATTGGAAAGGGTTATGGAAAATTTTTTGTTATCGCGGTCATGTTATAAATGCTTTTATTCCAAGGAGACGTAGTATGAGAGGACAATGTTTTGGCTTTGTAAGGTTTCCCAAGTTTGCGGAAGCTCATAAAGCCATTGCCAAGCTTAATTGATATGTTGTCTTTGGAAGTCAGATCTTCACAAGAATGGACAAATTTAATCGAAGATCTTCCTTCTGGAGAAAATTTAAATCTGAAGAGATGGGGTTTGACCAAGGTCAAAGTGTGAATAAAAAAACCACTACTTCTTGAGAAAAATATTTTTCACAATGATGGGATCTTGATTAATGTTCTTATATTCTACCAATTATTGAATAAAACTACTACTTCTTTTTTATCAAACATGAATGAAAAAACCTTTATCTTAATGTATATGCATGGAAAAGTTAACATAAACCCTCTTGACTTGGTTGACTTTATAATCTTGATCTAAATTATGGTTTTGATCATGCCAAATTAGATACTATGAAAACAAATAAAAAACATAATAGACAAAAAGGGATTTCAACTAAATTAAGGTTTTGTTGGAAGTATATTAAATGAATTTATTAAAAAATTGATATAATTATATCTATTATTTGTTGTCTTCTACAACGGTCGAATCTAGATTAATGTTCTGATGTTCTGTTAATTATTTTGAATAAAGAAACTAGTACTTTATCGATTAAATATGAAAAAAACCGTTTTATTTTAACATATACTTCAATAAGTTCAAAAAAATTCCCTTAACTTTATTAACTTATAACAGTTTAACTTATATGGCTGGAAGAATCAGCTTCCAGATTATATTCACAGAAATTAATGCTCTCATCTTTCGCGTTCCTTTTTTAAGGTGTGGCCTCTTTTTTGTGAGAATCTCATGTGGTCTTTTGGTGATGGTTGTACAATTCATGGTTGGAAAGATTCTTGGGGTACCAAAAGTTGGTCCTCTTTTTTCTTATGTCCTAGCGCATGCTAGCCTAGATTTGGAGAGCACTTTGAGGGATTGGGTTCTTCTTGATAGTTCTTCGAACGTTGATTTGCTTCATATTTGGATACCTGATGACGTGATAAAGAGTATAGTAAGTATCCCCCCTCCTCATTCTGCTAGTGGTGAGGATAGGATCATTTGGGTTCGATCTGGTTTAGGGTCTTTTTTATTCATAGTGCTTACTGGGCTTTAAAAAAAGATTCTTGGAGTCTTAAAGATGATATTTAGAAGCCTTTGGAAATATCAAGGACCACAGAGAGTCCGTCTTTTTCTATGGCTTGTGGTCAAACAGAAGCTTCTTACTAATTCAGAACGTGCTAGGAGAGGAATTGGGAAAAACAATGTGTGCTCATTATGTGGTCATGATATTGAGGACATTATGCATGTTCTCTGAGACTGTTCGACAGCTAAGGAAGCATGGATGCTTGTAGTCCCTCCTAATAAGTAATCTAGTTTTTTTTCCGATTCCCTTCAAAATTGGTTTTCAACTAACATTTGTTGTCATTTTAATATGCAGGATTAAGGAATTACTTGGTCATGCTTATTTGGATTAATTACTTGGAGAATTTGGAAAAACAGGAATCTTTTCATCTCCCAAAACATTAATTTTGACTACTTATGAAATTGTAAAAGTCTCTCTCAATTGGGCCCAACAGTTTGAACCTTTTCTAAATGAGGCCAAGCCTAACTCACTGAATTCAAAAATTCACTCCCATTATGAAGACAATTGGATCAATTTATTTTCTGATGGAGTAGTGGCTAGAACTTTCGGAAATGCATCTACGGGCGGGGTGGCTCATGGTTAGGCTGGCAATTAGATTTCGGGCTTTAATTATTATTTGGGAAAATGTTAGCCTTTGGAGGCTGAACTTTGGGGTGTTCATGATGGAATTCTCTTTTTTTTTTTTTAAATAAGGGCTACAAGAAAGTCAGGATTCAGATAGATAACCTTGAGGTGGTTAATGCCTTGTCAATGGAAGAGTCAGTGGACTCCGATATTACGTTGCTTAGAAGAGTTAAACGTTTTTTTCACTCTGATGGTCAGTAAGAAATCAAGTATGTTCCTAGGGAGTGTAATTTAATTGCAGATCGATTGGCAAAGATTAGTCATTGTTGGCAGACTTCCCTTCAAATCTTTGAAGTACCTCCTAATTTGGTGGTTACAGGTATCCAAAGAGACAAAGCTTTTAGAGTCTTTCAGTAGTTGTTACGTTGTATTTCTGTTTATCATTTTTCACCAAAAAAAAATGAAAGTTTTAATCGAGTCAATTTAAATACATACTATTTAAAACTAATGGAAAATATTTCCCCCTCTCTTATTTCTCTTCTTTTCATAAAAAACCCTAGCTGCTCAACTTTTACAAATTAAATCTTTGTTTCATTGACGGCGTTGGCTTTTGGGTTGGTTGTTGATCATGGTTTCTTCAATATCTTTTGTAGTTCTATTTTAATTTTAATTTCAGTCCATATTATTGCAGTTTTGTCCACAACTTTATAGTTTTATTTTGTTCACATTTTTCATGGTTTTTTGTTTTGTCCACTTTGTTTTCTTTTAAAACAGATGTGGTTGTATTTTTACTTTCTATTTTTAGTCATGTTCTGGCGTATGTGAAGTTTGTCAATATAAGGGTGTTGCCATATCTTTTAAGATTTGTTCTTGAAATACTTTATCACGAAAGATCATAGTGATGATGATAGATCTGAGATGATGAGGATAGGTCATCTCAGACTTAGCCTTTTGTGCATTTCTGATATGGTGTGTCTTTTAAAAGTTTTTCTTGATTAATCAGTGTTCATCGCCAAGTTGATTTGATGATGATAAGGTTAGGGTGTAAATTTCAGTAATTTAATAAAGTTGATAAAATTATTCCATTGTTGTAATTAGTTTTGTAGCGATTTATTTATAATATATACTTTCTATCAAATGAATCCATGTTCAAATGAATCCACGTTACTTTAAATTAGCTTTCCTTAAAATTAAACTTCATGAATTCGTAAATATATACCCAAAGTTGAAGTTAATATTTTCAGTAAATAATTAGAAATGTGCCTTTTTGATTGGCTAACATAACAATTATTTAGTCAAAACAAGGACTTGCGTTTTATATTTTATAACCTTAATTTTGATGGATGATGATGTTTTGCATAGGCATAATAATTTTTTTCGCCTTCAAACTTTTAAAAAATTATATTTTAACCCTCTATTTAATTTTTTTCATCTCATTTAACCATTGAACTTGTGTTTTTTTATTATTAAATCATCTAAAAGTGGATGGAAAAATTAGTCTTTGTTAATTTTATTACATAACATACATGTAGATTACCACCTATATAACATATCAGTATTTAATTATTTAAAATTAAACTAAATAAATGAGATAATGATAAATTTTAAATTTAAAACAATAATTTGTTATTGTTTTCTAAAACTGAAAATCTTTTGAGTAATACCGTGGGAGGGAAAAACCGTCAAAATGGTGGGCCTCATTCTCTTGAAATTTCATAGGCAATACAGATGTGTTAAAATTTAAATTTTTCTCTGTCTTTTGTGTTTAATAAAAGCATGAATCCTCTTAAGATTACTTACCAATTTAAAAGATTTTATATATTTACTTTTAAATAAATTTTAAAATATAAAAGGGTTAATTACCATATATACATTGTCAAACCATTGGTTAATATATTTACAAGAAGTTTCCTTTCTCTCTCTTTTTATTTGAATAGACATTCATTTATTTACTATCTTTTTTCCTTTTTCATTTATGTGAGATTCCCTCAAAAAATTTTAAAAATCTTGCTCTAACCAATCTTCAAATATAGAGAATTTATTGTTCCTACCATTTCAGCTCTCTGTTCACACATGGGTTGAATTACATGTATCAAATTTTTATTTTAATTTGATTTTTATATCATCATTTTATGCATATTTATTACATACACAAATAATTATAATCGTAATGAGAAATTAAGTAGATAATGGCTTTAACCTCAAAATGATAAATTTACTTTCTGAAGTTTATGAAATTATAGATTAATATACCAAAATTTTATAATTCATCTTTAGAATAAAAAATTAGATAAATTAAACTTGAATTAAGAAAATTTTAGAATAAGATAATTTCAATTACAAACACAATAACTCCATTTAAGAAATATAATTTTGAGCAAATATAATTTTTATATTTTCTAAAGTTTTAATTTATTTTAATAATGATTTGTTAAAATTTTCAGAATTTTTATATATTTTAAAACTTAGAATTTGATTTTCATATTTTTCTTTTTCTTTTTTAATCTTTTACCTATTATTTACTTAATAATAACTTGGTTGTTGAGGTGAGAGGTCTCCTTCTCATTGGGATTATTATGCCAGATGTCGAAAAAAAAAAAATTAAGTAGCAATATAGTACAAGAGCTAATTTTATATGAAAGGTTTTTTTAATGGGAATCATAAGTCAATTAACTGGTTAATTTAATATACATCAAATGTAAATTATCTTTCAAATAAGACTCAAAATTATGTTACTTTTACATCAATTTTTATACTTGACCTCACTTGTGGATGCTTAGCCACCATAATCTCTTCTTGCTGCAACCTCACTTCGCTAGGAGCAACATTGTCACATTTTTTACATTATATTATAGAGTAGCATCACACACATTCCCTTGTAACACAAATTCTAGTTTTTCATAATCCATAAATAAGAAAGGCGAATCCAATTCATTTACAAGGTAAATGCGTATATGACAAAAACAAAAAGCAACACTACAACTATATCTGTAGAATCAAGAATGCAAAAGAGAGAGCAAAGCATGCAAATAGGTTAAAATCAAGAATGGTTAATCAAGAGTGGCAGTGCAGAGAGAGAGATACTGGTGAGAATAATTGCCCTGTCTCGTTTTCCCCGTTTCACAACACTCCATAGACTTTCTTGAAGCTGGATCAAGACCAGTACTGGTTTCATCCATAAAGACAACCTATTTGCAAAATCTCAAATTATTAAAGCCATGAACAGCACCCCAGGATATAAGTTTAGTAATGTCTTACATAGAAATGTAGAGTGAACCATTTTACCTTAGGATCCCCAATCAGTGAAATGGCAACGCTGAGTCTCCTCTTCATACCTCCACTGTATTTGCCCGCATGTTTGTCTGCAACCCCTCCATGAAATAGGTTGACACTCTTAAGAGAGTCTTCCACTGCCTGAGGCAATTGCATGGGAATGAGCAAAAATAGAATCCAAATATTTTACATGACGATGAACTACATCGCCTCAGCCTAGTTTTCTGTGAAGGTCCACCATCCGCCCTTAATATTTGAATATTAAAAGACAAAACGGAAGTCTGATAGAAGAGCCTCTAGACTTTAGATTTATAATTAAATAATATTTATGAGCATCAACTTCTCCAAGTAAAATCCATAACAAGCTAAGAAGGTAATCTTGACTTACTTGATTTAATGCAGAAGCTTTGAGGTTCTTCAGTCTCCCATAAAATAGCAAGTGCTCCCTCCCAGTTAAAGTTTCCCAGAGCAGGCTAATTTACAAATAACAAAATAAGAAATCTTTCAACATGGAAAACAATGTGTTTCTTGGCAAAAGGAAACAATTATATCATACTCATGCTGTGGGGCAGACAGACACCCATGCTTGTATAGATTATATCCATAGAAGTCAGTATATCCAAACCCTGAAGATATGTTGTCCCTGAGGTTGGTTTTGTGAGCCCAATCATCTGTCCACAGAATAACACATCAATCTTGCATAGTTTTTAGCAGCTAAACCTGATTCTATCTTTATAAGATACAGGCATGAGTAAGACAAAAGTAATCCCAACATAGGGAACAAAATGGCTAAAATTACTACTAGGGAAACAAACTAGATCCTAACATGGAAGGTTTCACTTTCAGCCCCTCACGTCACAGAAAATGCATACGAGTCTGCTAAGTGCATAAAAGAACCATACTTTCAATTTAGAGAGAGAAAAAAAATCTTACACTACCATATTAATTAAAGAAGTCTTGCCAGCACCATTGGGTCCAAGCATGCCAAAACACTCCCCTCTGGGCAAAGCAAGAGACAATCCTCTCAAAGCAATTTTCGCAGGATTTCCATCCCTTGCAGGATATATCTTTTTGGGGTTGTCACAAATGATGGGATAACTTGTAGTTGATTCAAGTAGCAACTGTTCAACTTTCTCTCGCTGGAAACAAAAATATAAAAGAAAATATTATTACACAAATGAGTTATTCATACCACATTGAGCTACAGATGGTAGGACATCCACTTGGAGGTATTACCTGAGAAAAAGCAATAATGGGCCATCAATATCTTCTTACCAGAAGAGAATAAATCATATTGATGATTAGTAGGCTATGTCTGTTTGAAACTTCTGCTACTTTTAGCTTTCTATACATATTTTACAAGTAAAAAGAAAAGAAAGAAACCAAATAGCAAAAGCAGAGTGAAAGCCCTAATATGAATCATTTTACCTCAATTTCAACCATAGAATAACCAAAAACACCTTTCTTTGCATATTGAAACACAACAACTGAAATACCAGAACACTATAAAGAATAATTCTTCTTAACTATCTAAACAAAAATTTAGTGCTTTTGCTTAAATTTAATGAGAATTTTAGAATTCCTATAATCTATGACATTTTAGAACTCTCACCTGCACATGCTCGGACCGCTTCCACTCAGGCCACCTCCTTGGCCAACGACGGCAACTCCTCTCCCAATCCTTCTCCGTCTAAAACACAGAAGTTTCCGCATAAAAAAAAGAAGATAAAACCAGTGCTCTTCATGCACAAACTCAAAAATAAAAGAAGAAGAAGAAGAAGAGAAAATCAATATCAAAATCGAAACTTTGCATTGATGCGAACCTGAAACGGAGGACCGAAGGCAAACGGAGGACCTTAGATCGGTCAATTTCGAATTTACAATGCCGAAAAGGTGGCCGATGCGATTAGAGAAGGAAGCGTAAGATGCGAGGTTTGACTCGAGGGTGCGGTTGAGGTGGACTAGATTTCGTTCCAGATCATCGCACTGAGTCAGAAACTAGGCGACGATGCTTGGTGCTTGGGTTAGATCATGGTTGGTGCCGAGTTTAGCGTTGAGGGCAGAGGAAACTGAGGTGGACAGAGTCAATAGTGGAGGGAGACTTTGCAGAGAGTCCATTTGAGTCGGATTTCCGGGTCAAGCCATGGAAAATTTGGGCGATGAGGGAAATTTGATAGGGCGAGGAGGGTAAATAGGGAATTTCGATGTTCAGGATTGGATGGAGATGAGAAACAAAGTGGAGCAGATCGACTGATTCGATGCTTCCATGGAGGAGATACCGAGTGGATTGTTAGCAAAAGAATGAAACGAGTGGAATTTTGATTGGTATCGGGTCAACCCAACTCCGGACTGACTTTAAATTGGGCCAAATACTGCTTTTCAAAGGGCTTTTAAAAAATAATTTTTTTAATGGAGCCATTATAAACGACGCTATCACCTTTTTACATGTCAGACACTTAAATGGAGCCACTAATGTGTGCAGTACTTTTTTTATTTTTTTAATTTAAATATAAAAAGTAATATTTTACTTGATAGAATCATTGTCTTTGGCATGATTAAATTGTTATATATAATCTTCAATGACAAATCAATTTGAGTTGAAGGAAATAATTTTTTTACTTATATTTTGTTAATGGATGAATGGGAGAGAGATGAGGAGTATTTTTATGTATTTGTTTATTTATTTATTTAGCAATTTTTTTTTACTTTGAAGGTATGTTTTGTTTAATAATAATTTGATGAGGCTTCGACATCGATAAATTTAAAAGTTATTTTTGGATACCAATTATTTATTTGGTAACGAGATCAAATTAGTGATGTAAATGTTTTCATTGGCTGTAGTAGGATAATAAAGGGTTCAAATTAGTTATATAGCCAACGGGTGGATTGTTTGAGATTTCATGTGTCAACAGGATGTTTGAAGGTTTTAAGAAATTTCAAATCAAACCACACCGGTGAGATCATCAATATCGACAGCATCTAAGTTACAATTAAATAGCACTGAGAAACTTGCTTGGTCGACTTGCGGTTAAACATTATATTTTTCAATTTGTAAAACACAATGTTGTCGGTCTTGAACAAAATCGTTTGATTATGTTTTATTTGTAAGACATAATGTTGTAAGACACAATGCTATCGGTCTTGAACAAAATATCATTTTTTTATTTTTAATTAAAAAACACATTAAAAAATATCTATAGTACTAGTGACGTCATTCTTAATGACTCTACCAAATTAAATACCATTTTTGTTCTTAAACTAAAATAACATTTTTTAATTTAAAAAATAAAAAATAAAAATAACTATAATAAAAAGGTTAAAACTAACGCACTCAATAAAATAATATATTAAAAAAAGCGTTTGACTCGTGAAAAGTGGTGGCACCAAATAATGCATGCAAAGAAAAAAGAGAAATTTAGAAAAATTCAAGAAAAATACTACTATTTAAAAAAAAATGGAGGTTTAAAACCCAATAAAATTCATCAAAAATATATAAGGAAAAACTTGAGCTTTAGGTAAAAAGAAATTCTAAATCTTTCAGATTCATATTTTAAAAGAAAATGCATGCAAAGAAAAAGAAGAAATCTGATCTCACAAAAAAGAAAATAGAAAGGAGTGAAGCAGGTATACCTATGTCAAAATTGCAAGCAAAATTAAAAAATTCATACTTTTGCAAGCTTCAAGAAGAACAAACTGGAAACACACACATATACACGTAAGAGAGGCATGGCTTTTCGTCTTTGATTAGGTAGAAATCAATAAAAGATTTGCTTATTTTGTTAAATTCTGAGTTTGTACGGTGGTTATGCTTGAAGTAAAAGGAGTGCGGTGATTATTGGAGAAATGAGGGACGAGAGCTTGATAGAAAATGGAGGAAGGTGAGGGAGAGTGAGCGGCTCTTCACTAAAATAACATAGTTTACCCTTGCATTTTCTAAATTTCAATGATATACTCAAATTTTTTTTTTCAAATTGAAAATAAAAAATAAAATGACTAAAATAAAAATGTTAATAGTCAAATTGAGTCTTAACTTGATTGCCATAGATATTGCTCCCAATGCAGGAGGATGTGGGTTCGAGTGTATTGAAATGCATTATCCTCTTATTTATGAGTTGAATAGGGGCTATAGATAATTCTAGATATTTTGTTAAAAAAATTATTTCAAAGAACCATTAATTACTTAATATATAAAAAGAAAATGTATTCATGCAATTGATATTATTTTTTTGGTCGAAACTAGATCAATTTTATTTCCATAATTAAGGTTGATTTTATAGTCAATTAGAAAATGATACGTATCATTAAAAAATTGGGTAAACTATTAAAATAGTCAATTTTGTTTGTCTTGGTTTACATTTTAGTCACTTACTTTATCATTTTGTTACGAAATAGTCACTCTACAATTAAGATCTGTTACATCCCAAAAGGCAGTCCGACGTGACAGTTAAAATGAGTATTAAATGCTAACGTGGATGTCCAGCTAGGATGAGAAAAGTTTAAATTTTTTTTTATCAAAATAGAATACAAAATTTTACCCTAAAACCCAATTTTCTCCAGTTTAAAAAGAAGCAATAGTTGAGTTTTCTTTGTTACCGTCAGAAAAGATAAGAGAAGAGTAGAATTATGGAGAAGAAGAAGAAGAAGAATGGACGCACCAACCTCTATACTTGCTTGCTATTGTGGTTGCCTACAATACATGAATAAAGAAAAATAAAGCATGTTTTTTTTGCCTATCACACCTACAGAAAAACATGAAAAGATGAACCACATTTTTGTAAAAAAAAAAAAACCATAATATCTGAACCCAAAATTCAGGTAAATAACAAAAAAACTCATTACTTACTATAATCCATATCTGGACCCTCTAACGAACCAATCATTTGTTCTTTTATTTTGAGTAAAAAATTCAATCGATTGATGGAGCACTCAATTTGATATCTATTGTTTCGGTTTAACAAAGATGACTATGAAAATAGATGATTTTTTCAATCAAAATGGAAACGAAAACTAAGAATAAAGGAGACTAAGAGGTTTTTTTTTTTTCCAGTTCAAAGATTAATTTGATGCATTGGTTTTGATTATTTCGAGAAACCTAATTAACATTTTCCTTTAATTAATTTAGAAAATTTAATTAATCAAACTTATTTAATTAAAAAATCATTTAATTTACTTAACTGAACATCCACGTTGGCATTTAAAAACCATTTTAACTGTCACGTCGAACTATTGTTTAAAGGGTGACAAAACGATAACGTAAGTGACAAAATATAACATTTCAAACATAAATGACTAAAATGTAACATAAACTTTATATTAATATGGAATGAAAAAATTTACTAAAAATTTAAAAAAATTAATTAAAAAAATTATATTAATATTAAATGAACAAAAAATCCTTCCTCCCTCTCTATCTCTCTTTGTCTCCATCTTCTCCCTCCCCCAACTACTCCCTTTCACTAGAGGAAAGTATTAAGCTTTTTATGATCATACATCCTTTCTATCTTTTTCTTTCCCTAGAGGAAAAGAGTATGGAATGGGTAAACTGTTATAAATATGTGTGTATGCTCAATAATTGATCGAAACTGATATTTGGTCGAAAGAAACTTCCTTAACATTGAAAACAGTCTAAAATTTAATTGGACTTTGTTTTGGAATTATGATTTGTTCTACATAACACAAACTTTAACAAACCCTGATGGTAACCACCCAACAAAAGGAACAAGAAAGAAAATAGAAGGAAAGTTACAAAATATAACAAAACTAAGAAGGGTTGAAATCTTCAAGCCTCCTCTTATGACTGTGTCTGTGGGTTGTAGCAGAAAAAGACTTTATGCAACAACATGGTACCACCGAAACTAGATGCACATGTCAGTATCCCATGACGGTACAGTTATACACAAAACTGCTAAAGGGCTTTCTGGCAACCAAGTTCCATTCAAGTGGACCCTCCTTTAGGACCCAAGAGTTGATCTCAACAAACCCTGCATCTAAAACCTTAGGTCCTCTAATAATCATTAGTTGATCCCCGCATGCCCTAAATGCTATCCCCCACCCATTCATTGAGGCTGTACGCTTAGGGAATAGCCCTACCATTAACCACAAGTGCTTCTCTTTATCATATTTCTTCACTTGCTTCAGCACATGATCAGCTATATACAACACATCATTCACAACTGCCACTAAAGGAGGTGCCTCAGCTGTAAGAGGTTCTTCTATTGGTCCAGCCCCCTCGTTTGGTGCAGGGTACATGTTAGGTATCTCACACCAAGTATTGGTCTTCAAATCATACACCTCTCCGGATGTTATTGTCTTCAAACTCTCAATTCCAATGCCACCAATAACATAAAACTTCCCTTCCATGAACACCGCAGAACACATTCTTCTGGCCTTATTCATGCTTGGAATGGTCTCCCACCTGCCAATTTCAGAATTATAAAGCTCTACTGAACTCAAAATATTTCCAAGTAGATCACAACCACTAGCTATAATTCCAATTTCACCCAGACTAGCAGATGCAAACAAGTACCTGGGTGTGTGCATCCTCATCCCGGTTGTCCATTTGTGCATTAAAATGCTATATTTATAGACAGTAGGGTATATTATTTCTTTTCCAAAAACCAGAAGTTGGGTCCCAACAGCTAATGACTCATTATCAGAACACATGAAACATTCATAGGCCTGCATTTTAGGTATATGCATCCATCGACTATGGATTGGATCAAAAGCTTCCCACTCCAGAAGGTTGCAGGAGAAGTAAACCCAATGTTCAACAATTCCCATTTGTCGCCTCAACTTGTACAGCTCACCACTCCGTATAAGAGAATGGAAACACGTATTCAAAGTTGAAATGACACCATAATCAGACCTTGAGCAACAGAGGAGACAGTCAATCGAGATGTCTCGCCCAAGCTGGTGGATCAGTAAACTTGATTCTGAATTGTACCAAGCATAGCGGTGGTTTTCTCGTTGGCCAATTTGGGCAAGCCACATATCCTCCCTTTTTTCCTTTTTCTCGTCACCTTTAAGTACTTTGACACCCCTTTTTGCCATAAGACCTTCTCTATCTTCTTACTAGTTCTAGCTTTGTGAGAGAACCAGAAAGCTTCCCTATTGTTCTTCATGATAACAATATGTAAAATTGATCAGTCACTACATGAAATATATATAGAGAGTGAGAGTGAGAGACTGATTTATATAGGAAATGCACCAATTCACATATCATTAAATTTCATAAAATTCAAAAAAAAATTATTATAAAATCCTTGCAGAAATCAATTGCAGGAGAGCTGATATACACTATTCATGCTAATCTCAAGGAAAAAAAGAACTCAATTTAGAAGAAAAGGAATAGCACACTTCTATCAACCCAAACAAAGCAAAAAGCCAAATTATGACAAAAAAAAAAGACAAAATAATGCTTATCATCAAAAGCAACACTCATAACAAGAATAGTCTAGTAATCAAAACCAAGAATTAAGAATCAAACAATCTGATAAAACTTACAACTTGATGCTCTTTACGAAGCAGAAATAACCTGAAAATTAAAATCTACAACATTAATGAGAAATGATAATTATCCAAAAGATGTTATCTTTTTATTTCACTTCTATGAACACATATAAAGTTAAGAAACGGTGAGAAAATGTCATCAAGAGTCAATCACATGCCACATTTTTTGACAATCAACAGCGAAAATCAAATCTAAATTTAGCTCCAAAATGTAACCAAGATAAATGATCTACCCTTCACTAAAATCAATACATTTCAAATAATAATAAAAAAGGGGTTTACTCTCATTTCATAGTAGATGCTGCCCTTAAAGAGAAATTTAATAAAAAAACAAAAAGAAAAAAAGAAAAAGAAACCATAAGCTTTAACAATGGAAATGAGAAAGTTGAAAATGAATCCACAAACAGGCTTACAAATTGGATAACAATAGGGTTGAAGCTTTTAGCTATTCAGGGATCAAATTAACAAAACAAAAGCTCAATTTGCTTCACATTCTCTCTTTTGCTACCTATAGTTTATATTCACTTAGAGAGTGTTAGAGAGAGAGAGCGCTTATAAAAAAATGGGTGAAAGAAAAGTGAATTTATAACTGAAAGAAAAAAAATATTTAGAATTGTAATTTTTTTAATTATTTTTAACAAGAAAAAAAAAAGAAGGAAAAGGTAGGGCCTACAACTTCTATGGAAAGGAATTGATGTTAAAAAATTGTGACCCCAACCAAAGGAAAACCAAACTATGAACCATGTTTTCCTCGGGTATTTGAAATTCCAGACCTTCCTTAGTCTTCAATAAAAAAATATAATTATTTTTATATTTTGTTCTGTATTTATATTTTTTATAAATTTTTCGTATTGTTTTATAATTATATTATATTTAAAATTATCAGAATTGCTTTTGCATGCACTTTTTTCTTTCCTTTTTTTCTCACCAACCTTCCTTTTATGATATTTGTAATGATTAGTATTTTTTTTTTTAAATTTTCAAAGACAATTAATAGAGTTGCATATATACTTTAAGCATATATTTAAATAATTATCCTACCATGGGGATCGAATGTGGGTTCCACCTTATTTGGGATTCATTAAATTGAAAATCGATAGTGCTTGTAGTCCGGTTTCAAGTTTAGTCGCCTCGACAGTAGTGGCGAGAGATGAGTACAATAATTAGGTGTGTGGGATAGGTAGAAATATCGATAGATATAGTGTTGAGTAAGCGGAGATATGGGTAATTTATGACAGTCTTATTATGGCTAGGATGCTAAATGGAAAGATACTAAAACAAATTGCGCATTTTCTATTAAAAGTATCAATAGTGGTTTGAGAGGGTATTTACATAGAGATTTGGTTCTAAGAATTTAGGAGTTATGCAGCCGTGAATGGAGAGTTGGTTTTGAGCAGATTCTAAGGGAGGTGAATTATATCGCTCACTTGTTGGCTGGAATGATGAAGGATTTCCCGATTGGTGCCAAGATTTTCCAGATATCTCTCTATTTTTTCCTTCACCAATTAAGGATGGATAGCATGTTTTTGCTTTCGATTCCTACTACAAACTGTTAGTTGACTAATCCGTTTTCTCGTTACCAAAAAAATGTACCGTAATATGATGATTGATGACTATAGTTAATAAACAAAAGGGTTTTTGATCCCATTTGGCCATAAAACCCTAGTATGTGCATTCCTTCCTCATTTTATTTTAACATATTTATATCAATTTTACGTTGGGTTTTGATTGAGGCAAACCAAATACATACTATACTATGAAGACAAATAAAAAAATAAAATCAATAAAAAAGAATTTCATCTAAATTACGGTTTCGATCGAATCACATTAAATGAACTTGTACTTCAAATTTTAACATTATTGTATACATTTTTTGTTGTTTTTCAGAATGATCGAACATTGATTAATGTTCTTATGTTCTATTAACTATTTTGAATAAATCAACTAGTACTTTTTTGATCGATGTGAATAAAAATACTTTTATTTTAACACATATATGTCAATAAGTTTAATTGAATTTTAATCTTTTAATGTTTATCCTAATTAGGGCTTTGATCGAGTCAAATCAATACTATGGAAAAAAAGAGGAAGAAATATAATCGTTATTAAGATTTCGGCTAAATCACATTAAATGAATTTATACTTCAAAAATTAATATAAATGTATCTATTTTTTGTTGTTTGTGAAAACGATCAGATCCTCCATGACCATGAGGTCAGGGGTCTGATGCCTGCCCATGGGAATGGAGTACATTTCCTGACCAGTCGTTTATCTCTTTGGAGAGCATCTATGGTGAGAGTATTAGTTACCACTATTGGCGGTGGATACACTAGTTTTGACAAAAAAATGATCGATCTTGGTTGATATTCTTATGTTCTATTAATTATTTTGATTAAATAAATTAGTATTTTTCTAATCCAATGTGGAAAAAAAAAACCTTACTTTATATGTGGCAATTGAGACTCTTTCGAGATGGTGTTTCGGTTTTGTGGATGGACTAAAAGATGTTCAACAATTTTCATGGAAAGATTACCAAAAAAAAAAAACTCTTTTAGAAAGGGTTATGGAAATTTTTTGGTTGTCACGGTCATGTTATAAATGCTTTTATTCCAAGGAAACATAGTATGAGAGGACAATGTTTTGGAAGTCAGGTCTTCACAAGAATGGCCAAATTTAATTGAAGATCTTCCTTCTGGAGAAAATTAAAATCCCAATAAATGGAGTTTGACCAAGGTCAAAGGGTGAATAAAAAAAAACCACTACTTCTTAAGGAAAATATTTTTTACAATGGTGGGATCTTGATTAATGTCCTTATGTTCTATCAATTATCAAATAAACCCACTACTTTTTTATCAAACGTGAATAAAAAAACCTTTATCTTAACGTATATGCATGAAAAAGTTAACATAAACCCTCTTGACTTGGTTGACTTTATAATTTTGATCTTAATTAGGGTTTTGATCGTGTTAAATTAGATACTATGAAAACAAATAAATAATAATAATCGAAAAAAGGGATTTCGACTAAATTAAGGTTTTGATGGAAGTATATTTAATGAATTTATTAAAAATTTGATATAATTATCTTTATTATTTGTCGTCTTCCACAACGGTTGAATCTAGATTAATGTTCTTATGTTCTATTAATTATTTTGAATAAAGCAACTAGTACTTTATCGATTAAATATGAAAAAATCATTTTATTTTAACGTATACGTCAATAAGTTACAATAAATTCCCCTGACTTTATTAATTATAATGGTTTAACTTATATTGCTGGAAGAATCAGCTTCCAGATTATATTCACAGATATCAATGCTCTCATCTTTGGCGTTCCCTTTTTAAGGTGTGGCCACTTTTTGTGAGAATCTTATGTGGTCTGTAGGTGATGGCTCTACAATTCGTGGTTGGAAAGATTCTTAGGTACAGGAAGTTGGTCCTCTTTTTTCTTATGTCCCAGCACATGCAAGCTTAGATTTGGAGAGCACTTTGAAGGATTGAGTTCTTCTTTATGATTCTTGGAACGTTGATTTGCTTCATATTTGGCTACCTGATCATGTGATAAAGTGTATAGTAAGTATCCCCCTCCTCATTTTGTTGGTGGTGAGGATAGGATCATTTGGGCTCGATCTGGTTCAGGGTCTTTTTCTGTTTGTAGTGCTTACTTGGATTTAAAAAAAAGATTCTTGGGGTCTTAAAGATGATATTTGAAAGCCTATTTGGAAGTATCAAGGCCCACAGAGAGTCTGTCTTTTTCTATAGCTTGTGGTCAAACAGAGGCTTCTTACTAATTCAGAACGCGCTAGGAGAGGAATTTGGTAAAACAGTGTGTGCTCATTATGTGGTCATGATACTGAGGACATTATGCATGTTCTCCAAGACTGTTCGACGGCTAAGGAAGCATGGATGCTTGTAGTCCCTCCTGAAAAGCAATCTAGGTTTTTTTTCTGATTCCTTTCAAAATTGGTTTTCCACTAGCCTTTATTGTCATTTTAAGATGCAGGATAAAGGAATTACTTGGTAATGCTTATTTGGACTAATTACTTGGAGAATTTGGAAGAACATGAATCTTTTCATTTTCCAAAACATTAATTGGACGGCTTATGAAATTGTAAAAGTCTCTCTTCGTTAGGCCCAACTATTTGAACCTTTTCTAAATGAGGCCAAGCCTAACTCACCCAATTCGAAAATTCACTCCCATTATGAAGACAATTAGGTCTATTTATTTTCTGATGGAACAGTGGCTAGACCTTCTGGAAATGCATCGGCAGGTGGGGTGGTTCATGATTAGGTTGGCAATTGGATTTTGGGCTTTAATCATTATTTGGGCAAATGTTCGCCTTTGGAGGTAGAAATTTGGGGTGTTCTTGATGGAATTCTCATTTTTTTTAAATAACGACTACAGGAAAGTTAGGATTTAGACAAATAACGTTGAGGTGGTTAGGGCCTTCTCCATGGAAGAGTCAGTGAACTCCGGTATTACGTTGCTCAGAAGAGTTAAACATTTTTGCACTCTGATGGTCTGTGGGAAATCAAGTATGTTCTTAGGGAGCGTAATTTAATTTTTGATCAATTGGCAAAAATTAGTCTCTCTTGGCAGACTTCCCTTTAGATCTTTGAAGCACCTACTGATTTGGTGGTTACGGTTATCCAAAGAGACAAAGCTTTTAGAGTCTTTCAGTAGTTGTTATGTTGTATTTTTGTTTATAATTTTTCACCCAAAAACAAATGAAAGTTTTAATCGAGTCAATTCAAATTAAACCTTAGCTGCTCAACTTTTTCAAATTAAACCTTTGTTTCATCGGCAACATTGGCTTTTGGGTTGGTTGTTGACCGCGATTTCTTCAATATCTTTTGTAGTTCTATTTTGTTTTTAATTTCAGTCCACATTATCGCAGTTTTGTCCACAGCTTTGTAGTTTTATTTTGTCCACATTTTTCGTGGTTTTTGTTTTGTCCACTCTGTTTTCTTTGAAAACAGATGTGGTTGTAGTTTTACTTTCTATTTTAAGTCATGTTCTAGCGTATGTAAAGTTTGTCAATATAAGGGTGTTGCCAGATCTTTTAAGATTTGTTCTCGAAAGGCTTTATCATGATAGATGATGAGGATGAGGATAGATCCGAGATGATGAGGATGAGGATAGGTCATCTGAGACTTGGCCTTTTGTGCATTTCGGATATGGTGTGCCTTTTGGAAGTTTTTCTTGGTTGATTAGTGTTCATCGTCAAGTTGATTTGATGATGATAATGTTAAGGTGTAAACTTCAATAAATTGATCAAGTTGATGCAATTATTCTACTGTTGTAGTTACTGGCAAATTGTCCTTCTCCTTTTTTGAAATTATTCAGTAAAAAAGACATTTGTGTTAGTTTTGCGTTGATTTATTTATAATTTATACTATGTATCATATCTTTGTGTTATTATTATTCATGATTGCTATTAATAATAATATTTTTCTTTAAAAAATGCATACTATTTAAAAAGAAAAATATATAGTCAAAAGAAAAAAATATACATTCAAATTCGGGTTTTGATTAAATCAAATTAAATCAACTCATACTTCAAAAATAAATTTCAAATTATTTAGCATATACTTGAATGACTAAGTTCAAATGAATCCATGTTGCTTTAAATTAGCTTTCCTTAAAATTCAACTTCATGAATTCGTAAAAATTTATACATACCCAAAGTTGAAGTTAATATTTTCAGTAAAAAATTAGAAATGTGTCTTTTTTATTGAGCTAACATAACAATTATTTAGTCAACAAGGACTTGCCTTTTACATTTTATAACCTTAATTTTGACGAATGATGATGTTTTGCATAGGCATAATAATTTTTTTCACCTTCAAACTTTATAAAAATTACAGTTTAAACCTCTATTTAATTTTTCGTCTCTTTTAACCATTGAACTCGTGTTTTCTTGTTAAATCACCTAAAATTGGATGAAAAACTTAGTGTTTGTTAATTTTATTTCATAACATCATGTAGATTACCACGTATATAACACATTAATATTTAATTAATTTTTAAAATATTTTAAAATTAAACTAAATAAACGAGATAATGATAAATTTTTAAATTAAAAATAATAATTTTTATTGTTTTCTAAAATTGAAAATCTTTTACGTAATACCGTTGGAGGAAAAAAAACTGTCAAAATGGTGGGACCTATTCTCTTGAAATGGCATAGGCAATACAGATGTGTTCAAATTTGGATTTTTTCTCTGGCTTTTTGTCTTTTTGTGTTTAATAAAAAGCATGAATCCTCTTAAGATTACTTACCAATTTAAGAGATTTTTATATATTTGTTTCTAAATGAATTTTAAAATATAAAAAAGGTTAATTACCATATATACATCGTCTAACCATTGGTTAACATATTTACAAGAAGTTTCCCTTTCTCTCTCTTTTTATGTGGATAGACATTCATTTCTTTACTATCTTTTTCCTTTTCTCGTTTATGTGAGATTCCCTTAGAAAGTTTCAAAAATCTTGCTCTAACCAATCTCCAAATATGGAGAATTTATTATTCCTACCATTTCAGCTCTCTGTTCACACATAGGCTGAATTACAAGTATCAAAATTTTTATTTTAATTTAATTTTTATATCATTATTTTATGTATATTTATTACATACATAAATAATTATAATCATAACGGTAATTAAGTAGGTAATGGCTTTAACCTAAAATGATAAATTTACTTTACAAAATTTATGATATTATAGATTAATATATCAAAATTTTATAATTTATTTTAGAATAAGAAAATTAAATAAATTAAACTTGAATTAGGTAAATTTTAGAATAAGATAATTTCAATTACAAACACAGTAGCTCCATACTATCATTTAAGAAATATAATCTTAAGAAAATATTATTTTTCATATTTTTAAAGTTTTAATTTATTTTAATTTTGTTTTGTTAAATTTTTCAAAATTTTTATATATGTTTAAAACTTTCAATTTGATTTTCATATTTTCTCTTTCTTTTATAATCTTTTACCTATTATTTACTTAATAATAACTTAGTTGTTGAGGTGACAGGTCTCCTTCTCATTGGGATTATTATGCCAGTATCCAAAAACAAATTTAGGTAGCAATACACTAGAAGAGCTAATTTTATATAAAAGGTTTTTTTAATGGGAATTATAAGTCAATTAACATATTTGGACCATTGAGGCAGCCCTATCCCTTAGTGTCACTGACTAAACCAAAATGCAATGTGCATAGATAGACTTTATAGTATAGCCAAAAAACTCAAATATGATGGGTAAGGTTTCTATTTGTACCTAAAATGAACACCATAAGCCAATTAAAATGATTCAAGATTTTAAGTAAAAAAACTATTGTCATATTTTGCTGCAAAAACAGAACAACTAGTCTCCGGAAAAATGGACTGGAAAAGACTAAAATAGAGGCAATGAACTATTGGTTTCTCAACCATATTCCCATTAACAACTGTTTGGGGAGCACATAGACAAAACCAAATATTTAGAAATAGCTAAATTGAGTAAGTAAATTCTCTACATAGAGATTTGTTTTACTAATGAAATTAAAATTTTGATTAATTACGAATATGATCTTTTTTTATTATACACGTAAATAATTTGAAATTTATAGTAAACTTTGGTGGAGTCAAAGAGTTTGGGGTCGCTAACATGCCACGTTAGCAAACCCAATAAAAAATTTATTTTTTTAGTGGAGCAATGTAGAATGGCGTCACCTATATAAATATCAGAGAATATTGTTATTTCTAAAAAATTGGGGACTTTAAAAAAATAATCCTTTTTTTTATGGAGCCATTAATAATGATGCCACCACTTTTTTGCATGTCAGATGTTTTTTTTAATTAAAAAATATATTATTTTATTGGGTGGCTCCTTTTAAAATAGCACCACCAGTGCACGGTACCTTTTTTTTTTTTAATTTAAATGAAAAATATAATATTTGATTTGGTGAAACTATTCTCACGTGACCAAATTGCTATATATAACCCCCAATGGTAGATCAATCTGAGATGAAGGAAACAATTTTTTTCTATCTTTTACTTATATTTTGTTAGAGGATGAATGAGAGAGAGAGATGAGAAGCATTTTTTTTATGTATTCGTGTTTTTGTTTATTTAGTTTTTTTTTAATTTAAATGTATGTTTTGTTTAACGATAATCTAAAAAAAATCGTCTTACACGTGAAAAAGTGGTGGTGCCAAACAATGCATGCAAAAAACAAAGAGAAATCTAAAAAAAAAAAAAAAATACAAGAGAAATATTGCTATTTTTAAAAAAATTAGAGATTTAAAACTCAATAAAATTCATCAGAAAGAAAAACTTGAGCTTTAGGTAAAAAGAAATTATAAATCTTCCTAGATTCATGTTTTAGAAAAAAAAATGCAAAGAAAAAAAAGACTCTAATCTCTAAAAGAAGAAATTAGAAAGAAGTGAAGCAGGTATACCTAAGTCAAAACTGCAAGCAAAACTCAAAAACTCATACTTTTGCAAGGTATCATAGTTTTCCTGAAAAATCTTGACTGCATGTGTGTTAGAATGGCATAAACTAGGAACAAAAGCATAATACCCTCACCATCAAGAAGAACAAATTGGAAAGACACACACATACACGTAAGAGAGGCATGGATTTTCGTCTCAGTTTAGGTCGAAATCAGGAGAAGATTTGCTTATTGTAATACCCCGAAAATTTTTATAGCAAGATATTATCCTTGATATAGTAACATAAGGAAGTAAAGTGAAAAAAAGGGAATTTTTGAGTTATGTCGACATTGGAAAGTATATTATGATATATTAATTCAAGAGAGGACTAAATCGTAAAAGTGAGAAAAGTTTTGTTGCACAAGAGTAAATAATCAAAATTTAATGGGTTCAAGCGTAAATATAAAAAAGTTGAAGGACCAATAGTGTAAATATTTTAAGGTGAAATGATCTAGAAACTAAAGATAATGGATGAATTAGGACCAAATTGAATAGGTGAAGAATTGTGAGGGACTAAATTGTAATTATACCAAATTAAATGATGACTCAAAGATGGAATTTTAAAAGATCATGAAGAGCAAAATGGTCAATTCGAAGGAGAGAGAAATGTAGAAGGCAATAATGATGTGGAGATATTTTAGATTAATTAAATAAATAAATATTAGTTTATTAATATTTTAATTTTATTTTTTAAAAATTATATTTTATTATTATTTTATTATTATTTCATGTAATATATAAGGAAAGAAAGGTGAAGAATTCTCTTCATCTTTCCCATGCATAAATGTGAGAAGGATAGAGAAAGAAAGAAAATTTTGCTTTCTTTACAATTTGATCATTTAACCAAAAATCCACCATTTTTACCTAGAAATCAAAAGAATTTCCATAGCCATCAAGAGAGAAAGATAACAAGGAGATTATGGGGAGCTAGAATATCAAGTTAGATTCAATAAATAGAAGCTGGAGGAGAGAGAAAATCAAGTTAAAGATTGAAATTAATAGGACAAGGTAAGAACACCAAGACTTCAACATATTTTTTTAAGTTGATATTATTGAAAAAGTATGAAAATGGTGTTAAAGTAGAGTTTTTTTATATAAGGTTCTATGTTCTTGATATGTTAGTGAAGGGAAATAAGAGAAAGTGATGAGAAATATTGTAGAGAAATGGATTGAGGGTGTTATAAACTTTGTAATTAATATTTTGCACTAAAACATTTTTAGACGGCAGCAGTGGTCTAACTTTGAAAAATCATCAAAAATTGTGGAAATCAAATTGGAGGTTGAATAAAATATGAAATTAAATTTTATTGAGTCTAGTTTCTCATAGAAGAAATGGTGTAAGCAATGGAATAATAAATTATGATATATAATAAATTTTGTGAGATAAGGTCATAATGATTTCGGATTCCCCTATTTTGAATTTGGAAAATCATTAAAAATTTTATAAAAATATTTTGGGGTTTAAATTTATATGTTTAAATTCTTAATGAGTCTATTTTAATAGAAACAAATGGGAACATCATCCAAATCCGGTACTAAGAGATAATTAATTTTAGTAAAGAAAGGTCAAAAACTATCAAATAGCGAGAACAAGGATAAATTTAAAGATTTTATTGTACTTATTGGATAAATTATAAATTCTGAAATTTTTATGGTAGGAATATATTTGAGTCTAATTTCAAAAACATCAAGTGGATCTTAATTTAGAATTCTGTAGCTCAAGATATAAATAATTTAGTGACTATGACTCAAGTAGATAGCTTGACATGAACATATAAGTAAATAGTGGAATTATGTATATATTAAGGATGTGGAATGGAGAGGAGAAGGAGGAAAATAAATATATGAATATTTAGCTAGCAAGGGTTTACATTAAAAATAGACAATTTACATGTTTTAAGCTCAGGGATTAAATTGAATAAAAGTAAAACTTTAGGGGTAATTTTGTAAAAATGTCAAAAATGACCAAAAAGGAAATGAATTGTTGCTTAAGTTAATAAATTGAATGAAATTATTAATTTAAGATTGGGTGAAAATCGGGGAAAATAGAAAATTACCAAAATACCCCTGAATCTTGGTATTTCTACAATTTAGCCAGGTAAGTTCATGTAACTAAATTTTGTATATTTTTATGCTTATATTGGATGTGTACATATAAATTATATAAATACTATGAATATATTTGAAATTATTCGCATATGTCCAACAAAGCACGATAAATGATAATGCCCGATAAGTGACAAGTTCTAGTTAAATATTGAATATCGATGGATAAAGGTGATTTCCCATATGGAATGAGGTCCTGCATGTGTTGCTGATGGGATTTAGCTTGGACGAGTAATCCTTGACCTCATTACATAAAGGATTTAGCCCGGACGAGTAATTCTGATCTTACGTTGAAATTAGGATTTAGCCTGGACTGGTAATCCTGATTATATGTTGGAGATGGGATTTATCTTGGACCGGTAATTAATAAACCATAATATATACATATTTTTACCCAATGCTTGGCATATTTATGGATGATTTTTCCTTGGTTTCATTGAATTCGATGCTCCTAATCTTTTAAATTCATGTTTTATTCTTAGGCGAGCATAGAAAGGCGAAAAGAGCAAGAAACGGGCCAAAAACAGACAAAATGGGCCTAATTCAGTGTTTCACACGGCCTAGGCACTTCCACACAGGTAATCCACACGCCCGTGTAATACACACGGGAAGACCACACGCCCGTGTGTCATGGCCGTGTCGACTAAAAACCAACTCAAAATTACATACAGCCTGAAAACCTTCACACGGGCGTGGCACACGGTCATGTCTCAGTCGAGCCAAAGTCTAATTCTATTTAGAAAATGCCAATTTTGGGCTATTTTAGGCATTCAAAGGTCTATATAAACACCCGAGAAGAGGATCAAGGGGGACACAGAGAATAGAAGGCAGAAAATACTCAAGAACAGCCATCGGGATCAGCTCAGAAGGAGGATCTACATCAAGACTGAAGATTTCCATCCAATTTCCTAGAAGTTCTTTGGGTTTCTTTATGTTTTGTTGTTTTCCAATTTTTGAGATGTTTTCCATTATTATGAACTAAACTCCCTAAATACCTAAGGGAGATGAAACCTAAGACAAATCTTATTACTCTTTGAATTATATGATAAATACTTGTTCTTCTTCTTAATTGTGAGATTTAACTATTGCTTTAATATTCTAGGATATTAATTCAGGTTTTTGATGTGCTTATTCAGTAGAGCAAAAGTCCCTGTTTAAGAGTAGATCGTTCATAATTAAACGGAGTTGCATGCAATCCTAGAGATAAGACGACATAAATCTGCCGGATTCGAGTCAAATCTAATAAGGGAATCCATAGATCGAGTTAACGCGACAATAGGGGTTTTAATTAGAAAGAGATTTTGATTAATCAACCTAGAGTCAGTTGTTTTTAGTCTCGAGAGAGATATTAACATAAATCAGGGATTCCTATGGATTAAGTCAAGTGAATAAATCGTCTAATTCAGAGGTAATAAGTGAAGTCTAGGTGAATTCTTCCGTAGGTATTGTCTTTTCCATCAGTTTTCCAAAAGTATTTTTCTAACTTTAATATCTGTCGCAATCTTAGTTAATTAGATAATTAGTTTTAGATTAAAAATTCTCTTAATTGTTAGGCTAGATAATAAAAAGATAGTAATTACTAGTACTTTTAGTCCTTGTGGATACGATATTTCCGGTCTCACCATAACTATACTACTGTTCGATAGGTGCACTTGTCTTAGTCGAATTTTTAGTTAGTTTAGCGACCATCAGTAATCTTTATCTAACTGATTATATGTTGTAGACAGGATTCAGCCTGGACTGGTAATCCTACTAAATAGTTCTTGCGAGCATCCTGGTTGGTAGTGAATTTGTATGTGTTGCACACTACTATAGCTCTTTGTGAGCATCCTGATTCATGATTATATCGGTTGTGATCCTGCATACGTTGCGGACACAAACGCAGCTCTTTGTGAGCATCCTGACATGGATCGCTTGAACTCTCTGAGACATGGCTATTCGGTGCTCCTGTTACGTGGCTTTTTGTGAGAAATTATGAGTTTCCTGATTTAAAAGTTCTTTGTGAGCTTCCTGATATTTAGCCTGGATGAACATCCTGATATGTGGCTCGAGAATGTGCTTTCCGATTATGTGCGTTAAAGAGGTACCACTGGATACAAACTGACGGATTACAGACTTGTACACTTTAAGTGTACCATATGAGTATCCATCGATATTTCAAATAAATTCAACGGGCAAAGTTCTAACAGGGCTAAATATGAACTAAAGATAAGTTGCCATTGTAACATCCCAAACTCGGCCTGGACGTTATGGCCGGATCAGGCGATGTCATATGGTAGTGTGTTTGAAAAGCATTACTTTGCTTAAAACAATTTCCGTTTAGAAACTTTTCATTATTGCTTATTAATTCTAAAATCGTGTTATTTATCAGTCGAAAGTTTTCAAAATGTTTATTCAATGTGGAAGCTTTTAAAACGGTTTGCATATTTGTAAGGGTTTTGTTCAAATGTTTGTTTCTTTTGAAAACTCGAGTTTCCCTAATACTAGCAATTATAAACTAACCCATAAAAGAAATCCCAAACCGTAATAAAAATCCATAGAGGCCATGTTTACAATAAAATACCCAAATAAAATTTAAAATCATAAATAAGTGCGAAACAATGTCAAAGAGGTCGTGTGGCCGCCATCGAGTTCACCGCTGTACTGATCTATCAAGTCTGGGGATTACTTGTACAGATTAAACTGGATGGGTGAGTTTACGTAAACTTCGTGTTTAATCCCCATGTAATCAAACAGACAGTATGCACATGTTTATAGTATGGACCTAAGCCTTGTTCAGTAATAGTATGCAATTGGGCCTTCGCACATCAATGTATCAGTAGCAGTAATAGATATGCAGTCAAAAAATCCTACCCAGCCAACCTCTACACACCATCTCCGTCCAACCCTACGCTCCATGTGGGGATATAATCAACCTACCCATCTCTACACTCCAAAAAGTACCGAGTGCGGCACTAGACAGTAATTTGTAGCTGAACTGCCAATATATTAGGCCTAAGGCCTTTCAGTACACTTTCTTCGAACAATATCAATCTCCATCCCAATGCAATGCAACATACAGTAATGACATGCTATCTCATGGAAACAGTGCATACAATATCAATTCATTCAATATCATCATGCTCGATAACATGCAAATCGATACATATCAATCATACAGTTATTTCAATCAATTAAAAGTCTAAGTAGTGCTTACCAACCCTACAATAGGTTCACAATCGACATAGGCAACCCATGCAAAGCAAACATTTCAGTAAAGTGGGCTCACACGCCCATGTGGCTTGCTCGTGTGGGCCCACATGCCCGCGTGGCCCACACGGTCCAAATTGACATTGGCCGTGTAGATCACACGGCCTAGCCCAGATTCTCACATGGCTCAGATTAGTTAAGCCCGTGTATTGCATACGGCCTACCTGGCCATCACATGGCTCTGTCTGGTGCACACGGCCTATCTCATCGATTACACGCCGGTGTTCTATCACACGGCCTACCACACGGTCATGTGGCGTTAACAAAATGGTTTTTGGCTTTCGTCGAAACCATGTTTTATGTGCAATCAGGTACACACCTGGTTTCAATCGAATTTAAAACGATCCCTAAGCACTCTCGTACCTATAAATCGATATTCTAACACCCAAGATCAGTATTATTTAATGAAAAATAACCGGAACTATAACGAGATATCCAAACTAGAACCTTCAAGAACCTTACCTTCGATCGAGCAACCAAAATTCTATGAGCCTAAGCTTCCAAACAGCGATTAAAAGTCCCACAATCTTTACCTAAACGGCATTAAAATACACATAAGCGACAAAATTCAATTGGACAAAAACCAACCTTCTTACCAAAACTTACCGAATCGATGAAGTCGAACGGTAAGCCAAAGAAAACAAATCGAAACATGAATCAAAAGAAGAAAAAAGAAGGAGAATGAATATCGACAGAGAAGCAGAGAAACTCGTCAGGAATTTGAAAGAAACAACCAAATTTTTGAAAAAAAAAACTACTCAAGATAAACCCCAACTCCTAAAATCTCTCCACTAATCCCACTACTCAGAATTCTGATGCAACCAAAACTCTGCCACCAACTCGAGTAAAATAAAACACCCTTGCTGAAGCAGGGATTCGAACACGTAAGTTGTGTGTGACGCACGGCCTGGCTCGTTAATCACACGCCCGTGTTCTATCACATGGCCTACCACATGGCTGTGTGGCGTCAACAGAATGGTTTTCGGCTTTCGTTGAAGCCTCATTTTCTTTGTAATAGGGTACACACCTGGTTTCCATTGAAGCTAAAACGATCCCTAAGCACTCTCGTACTTATAAATCAATATTTCAACGCCCAAGATCAGTATTATTTAATGAAACATAATTGAAACTATAACGAGATATCCAACCCAAAACCATCAAGAACCTTACCTTCGATTGAACAATTAGAATCTACGAGCTTAAGTCTCCAAACAGCGATTAGGAGTCCAAAAATCTTCACCTAAACGGCATTAAAACGTACATAAGTGACAAAAGTCAATCGGACGAAAACCAACCTTCTTACCAAAACTTACTGAATCGATGAAGTCAGACGGTAAGCAGAAGAAAATAAATCGAAACAGGAATCAAATGGAGAAGAAAGAGGGAGAACGAATATCGATAAAGAAGCAGAGAAACACGTCAGGAATTTGGAAGAAACAACCAAAATTTTGAAGAAAAAAAAAAGAAACTACTCAGGATAAACCCCAACTCCAAAAATCTCTCCACTAATCTCACTACTCAGAATTCTGATACAACCAAAACTCTGCCACTAACCGAGTAAAATAAAACACCCTTGCTGAAACAGGGATTCAAACACAGGTCCACCAGCATATTAACACTCATTTAAACATGATAAAATATAAAAGTAACACATTTTAATCCCATGCTTAGCATGTTTTTGGATGATTTATTATTTAATCTAGTGAATTTGATGCTCTTAATCCTTTAATTTCATGTTTTATACTTAGGAGAGCATAAGGGAACAAAAGAAACAGAAAATGGGCCAAAAAATGGATAAAACAGGCTGATTTAAAAATTCACACGGCCAAGACCATTTCTACAGAGCTGAGCACACGTCCGTGTGAGCCACACGGGCTAGCCACCCGCCCATGTGGCAGCCTGTTTCGATATCGCTCCCTGTTTCCCAAACATGCCAAAAAAGCTAATTTTGAGGGTTTCTGAGCATTTTAAAGTTTATATAAACAAACTAGAAGTAGACCTAAAAGAGGGGACATGGAGTAGAACATAGAAATTACTCGAAGAACACCAAGGGATTAGCTCAGAAGTAGGATCTCCTTCAAGATTGAATATCTCCATTCAATTTCTCTCGAAGTTTTTGGGTTTCTTTGTGTTTTGTTGTTTTCCTATTTTTGAGATGTTTTCCTATTACATTATGAACTAAACTCCCTAAATACCTAGGGAGGATGAAACCTACGATGGATCTTATTATTTAATTATCTGAATTACACAATAAATACTTGTTCTTGTTCTTAATTATGTGTTCTTAATCTTTGCCTTAATATTTTCTGGATATTAA
This sequence comes from Gossypium arboreum, assembly GCF_025698485.1. NCBI lineage: Eukaryota > Viridiplantae > Streptophyta > Magnoliopsida > Malvales > Malvaceae > Gossypium > Gossypium arboreum. The sequence continues at coordinate 107,781,935 of NC_069081.1, read as the reverse complement.
TCCAAGTTTGATGTGCTTATTCAGTGGAGAAAAAGTCTCTATTTAAGAGTAGATCTAGCATAATTAAGTGGAGTTGCTTGCAATCCTAGAAATAGGACAACATAAATCTGTCGGATTAGAGTCAAATCTGATAGGAGAATCCATAAATCGAGTTAATCAACCTAGAGTCAGTTGTTCTTAGTCTCGAAAGAGATATTAACATAATTTAGGGATTTCTACGGATCAAGACAAGTGAATAAATCGTTTGATTCAGAGTCAGAATAATAAGTGAAGTTTAGGTGGATTCTTTCCTGGGTATTGTCTCAGCGGAGTCTAGTACTTTTAGTCCTCGTGGATACGATATTCCAGACTCACCATAGCTATACTACAAACCGATAGGTGTGCTTGCCTTAGTCAAAATATTAGTTAGTTTCGTTACCCATCAGACCAGCAGGCCCATTCTAATATTAAATTACAATAATCAAATATAAGCCCACTAATCAAGTTTAAGGCTTAATTCAGAAAAATACCAAAATTTGCCCAAGTCATGGGTTGGAATTGGGACCTTTCACATCCACTCAGAATACTTAACCATTGAAGCAGATACACATTTATGTCAAAATTTAAAAAAACCCGAAATTTTTCTGGGGCTTTACAGCCATGGAATGAAATATGAGAGATGGAAATATGACATGAAAAGAAATTATTTTTACATGTATTTGTCTGAAATATATGAAAATAATGTTACATGAAATATGAAAGCATGAAATGTTTATATATGAACATGAAATGGTTTTATGAATACGTTCATCTATGAGAATAGATTTGTACACCTTCAGTGTACTATCCATATAGTTATTGTTATCTCAATTGAGTAATAAGTAAAGTTCTGACATGAATTAGATTGAACTTGAGATGAATTAATATGAAAATGTAATTGAAATATAGAGATATGTTGTGAAAACATTATAGGGATACAAGATATGGTAAGGATATGTGTTAGGGTTTGTGACCAAAAGGATTAAATGTGCCATACATGTTTATATTGAAATGAATGAATATAAATTGGAAGTTCGTTGGATTGGAAGCTTGGAGGAGATCACTCACACTATCCATCGACCCATTTCTATACATATATATATATATGGTAATTAATTATGGTTAAAATGGCATGTATAGGTTAATTTGGTCAACAATGGCATATAAAGGTTTGGTTATAACTAGCCATTGGAATGGCTAGTGATAAACATGTTTCGATGTTTACGTATAAAAGATCATATTATGGTATATGTTTGAAATGATTAATTTATAGAAATCATGTTAGTATAATGATGATGGAATTTGGTTAACATGTTTGTTACAACATACATAAAAATGAACTGAGTATCTAGTAACTGTAAGATTAAATATGTTTGATTTTGACTATGAATAGTAAATGACATAAGTTAACCAAAATTGTTTTGAAAATTTTGGTAATACTCTGTAACCCTGTTCTGGTGACGGATACGGGTTAGGGGTGTCACACTTATTTTGTTAAATTCTTAGTTTGTACGGTGGTTATGCTTGAACTGAAGGGAGTGCGGTGATTATGGGGAAATGAGGGAGGAGAGCTTGATAGAAAATGGAGGAAGGAGAGGGAGAGTGAGTGGCTCTTCACTAAAATCACATAGTTTACCTTTACATTTTCTAAATTTCGATAATTTACTCAAATTTAAAATTTTTCAAATTGAAAATAAAAAATAAAATGACCAAAATAAAAATGTTAATAGTCAAATTGAGTCTTAATTCGATCGCCATGGATATTGTTCCTAATGCAGGAGGATGTGGGTTCGAGTTTGTTGAAATGCATTATCCTTATATTTATGAGTTGGAGAGGGGTTATAAATAATTCTAGTTATTGTGTTAAAAAAATTAATACAAAGAACCATTAATTACTTAATATATAAAAGAAAATTTATTCATGCAATTGATATTATTTTTTTGGTCAAATCTAGATCAATTTTATTTCCATAATTAAGGTTGAATCTATAGGCAATTAGAAAATGATACGTATCATTAAAAAATTGGGTAAACTATTAAAATAGTCACTTTTGTTTGTCTTGGGTTACATTTTAGTCACTTATGTTTGAAATGCAACATTTTAGTCACTTACGTTAACATTTTGTTACTAAATGATCACTCTACAGTTAAGATCTGTTACATCCCAAAAGGCAGTCTAACGTGACAATTAAAATAGGTTTTTAAATGCCAACGTGGATGTTTAGCTAGGATGAGAAAAGTAAATTTTTTTTATGAAAATAGAATACAAAATTGTTCCCTAAAACCCAATTTTCTCTAGTTTAAAAAGAAGCAATGTTGAGTTTAAAAAGAACAGCAGAACTATGGAGAAGAAAAATAAGAAGAAATGGATACACCAACCTCTATACCTGCTTGCTATTGTGGTTGCCCACAATACATAAATAAACAAAAATAAAGCATGTCTTTTTTTGTCTATCACATATACAGAAAAACATGAAAATATGGATAATCTTTTGCAAAAAAATAACCATAATATCTGAACCCAAAATCCAAGCAAAGAACAAAAAAAACTCATTACTTATTGTAATCCATGCCTAGACCATCCATCGAATCGATCATTTGTTCTTCTATTTTGAATAAAAAATTCAATCGATTGATGGAGCACTCAATTTGATTTCTACTGTTTCAATTCAACAAAGAAGATTATGAAAATAGATGATTTTTTCAATCAAAATGGAAATGAAAACTAAGTGAAAAAGGAGACCAAGAGTTTTAATGAAAACTAAGTGAAAAAGGAGACCAAGAGTTTTTCTTCCAGATCAAGGTTAGAAAATTTAATTAATTAAAAAATCAATTAATTTACTTGACTGAACATCCACCTTGGCATTTAACAATCATTTTAACTACCACACCGGACTGTTGTTTAGGAGGTAATAGATCTTCATGGCAAAGTGACAATTTCGTAACCAAACGATAATGTAAGTTATTAAAATGTAACATTTCAAACATAAGTGACTAAAATATAACATGAGGCAAACAAAAGTGACTATTTTGATAGTTTATTGATAAGCCATAATATATACATATTTTCATCCCATGCTTGGCATATTTTTGGATGATTTATCATGAGATTTAGTGAATTTGATGCTCTTAATCCTTTAATTTCATTTTTTATGCTCAGGTGGGCATAGAAAGGTGAAAAGAGCAAGAAGCGGGCTAAAAACGGGCAAAATGGGCTTATCTCAGTATTTCACACGGCCTAGGAATTTTCACACGGGTAAACCACACGCCTGTGTAATACACACGGGCAAGCCACACGCCCGTGTGTCATGGCCGTGTCGACTAAAAAGCAACTTAGAATTACACATGGCCTGAACACCATCACACGGGCGTGCCACACGGCCGTGTCCCTTTCGAGCCCAAGTCTAATTCTACTTAGAAAAGGCTAATTTTAAGGGTTTTGAAGCATTTCAAAGTCTATATAAAAACCTTAGAAGAGGATTAAAGAGGAGACAGAGAGTAGAAGGCAGAAAATACTCAAGGATAGCCATCGGAATCAACTCGGAAGTAGGATCTCCTTCAAGACTAAAGATCTCCATTCAATTTCCTTAGAAGTTCTTTGGGTTTCTTTATGTTTTGTTGTTGTCCCAATTTTGAGATGTTTTCCTCTATTGTTATGAACTAAATTCCCAAAATACCTAAGGAAGTTGAAACCTAAGATGGATCTTATTACTAATTGAATTATATGATAAATACTTGTTCTTATTCTTAATTGTGAGATTTAATCCTTGTTTTAATATTTTAGGATATTAATTCAGGTTTTGATGTGCTTATTCAATGGAGCAAAAGTCCTTGTTTAAGAGTAGATCCTCCATAATTAAGCGGAGTTGCATGCAATCCTAGAGATAGGACGACATAAATCTATCGGATTAGAGTCAAATCTAATATGGGAGTCCATAGGTCGAGTTAATATGACAATAGGGGTTTTAATTAGAAAGAGATTTCGATTAATCAACCTAGAGTCAGTTGTTTTTAGTCTCGAGAGAGATAATAACATAAATCATGGATTTCTTCGGATTGAGTCAAGTGAATAAATCGTCTAAGTCAGAAGTAATAAGTGAAGTCTAGGTGGATTCTTCCTTGGGTATTGTCTTCTCCATCAGTTTTCCAAAGAAAATTTTCCAACTTTTATTTTTGTCGCGTTCTTAGTTAATTAGATAATTAAGTTTGGTTTAGAAAACCTCCCTTCAGTTCTTAGGCTAGATAATAAAAAGATAGTAATTATTAGTACTTTTAGTCCTTATGGATACGATATTTCGGGTCTCACCTTAACTATACTACTGTTCGATAGGTGCGCTTGCCTTAGTCGAATTTTTAGTTAGTTTAGCTACTATCATTTATCCTCAAAAATTAATTTACTAAAAATTTAAAAAAAATATTTAATATTAAATAAAAAAATCCCTTTCCCCCATTCTCTCTCTCTCTCTCTCTCTCTCTCTCTCTCTCTCTCTCTCTCCTGGTACTGCTCCCTCTCATTAGAGGAAAGGATTAAGCTTTTCATGATCATACATCCTTTTTATCTTTTTCTTTCCCTAGAGGAAAAGAGTATGGAATGGGTAAACTGTTATTAATATGTGTGTGTTCAATAATTGATCGAGACTGATATTTGGTAGAAAGAAACTTGCTTAACATTGAAAACAGTCTAAAATGTAATTGGATTTTGTTATGGAACTATGCTTTGTTCTACATAACACAAACTTTAACAACCCCTGATGGCAACTACCCAACAAAAGGAACAAGAAAGAAAATGGAAAGAAATTTACAAAACATAATAAAACTAAGAAGGGTCAAAATCTTCAAACCTCCTTTTATGACTGTGTCTATAGGTTGTAGCAGAAAAAGACTTTATGCAACAACATGGTGCCATCGGAACTAGATGCACATGTCAGCATCCCATGACGGGACAATTATACATAAAAGTGCTAGAGGGCTTTCTGCCGACCAATTTCCATTCTAGTGGACCCTCCTTAGGGACGCAAGAGTTTGTAACATCCCCAACCCTTATCTGTCGCCGGAATAGGGTTACGGAGTATTACCAAAGCCCAACCCTTATTCGTCACTGGAATAGGGTTACGGAGTATTACCAGACATTTCAGTTCAAATATAAACATTTCGCAATTAAATTATACTAATTTCAACCAAAATATACCATTTAATAGCTATAACCTAAAACATATTTATATAAGTACCAATATTAACTTATACTTCATTTACAAACATTTTCCAAAAGGACAAGTATAACATCCTAGGTACATGCCATTTACCAAAAAGAAATGTCCATCACCACTTTGAGTTCGGGGTCGGCTCTGGATGCTGATTCAACGTTCTCACTTTAACCTAACCTGCGCACGAAAATAAATCGTACGCTGAGTATAAAACTCAGTGGTATTTCTATAATCCAAATACTTAAATGAAATAAACATAACATGCATATTTAAATCATATAATCAGCATAATCATTTAATTATTTAATTCGTTCACCTCTTATTCAATTCTCATTAATTGATATCTCACATAGCACTTCTTAATGTAAAACACAATTCACATATCTCACTATATCAATCACCATTCCATGAACCCATGGTTCATACATTTCAATTTCATTACCCACTTCAATATTTCAATTCAATTCATGTACAAAAATCATTCAATCTCATTCTCATTGCCAATTCATTTATTTACCCTATTAATAAAACTCGGACTTTGACGGATACACGGGTCCAACCAAAACACACTAATACAGCACTCAGTGCCTCATCGACTTTGCCGAAGTAAAACAGTAACAATACAGTAGTCAGTACCTCATCGGATTTATCAGAAGTAATAATAGTAATACGACACTTATAATGCCTCATCGACTCAAAGCCGAAGTATCCCCGAACTCTTCCAATCCTATGGCATGCCAACTATATCCGACTCAGCCCGATACAATTAATAAGGTATTAAATTCACTTTCCAGTTTACAATCAATACACATTTTAATTAATCACATATATTCTCAATTCAATACAATTCAATTCACTTTTCAATAACAAATATTCAAATTTCATAATAACCACTTATTCATATCAATTTCATCACAATCCCAATTAATATATTTTTTCAAATATAACATATATCCAATTTTCAATTTTCACATCAATCACATATATCCATACAAATTCAATTCAATAACAATTGCTAATACTTACCTTAATTACTTACCATAACATATAAACCAAAACATAACAAATAATAATTAAAATTCAGATTATAGAAATACAAACCTTATTTTTTTCTGAGTCACTCGTTGTTGATTTTCTCTTTCCCCTTTTTAGCCGATGTCTCCGGCTCAACGTTAGCTACGGAAATTAAAGAATTAAAATTTATCAATATAACACAATTCACATCAATTATTTCAATTTCTATTCAACTTTTGAATACATTCAAATTTAATCCCTAACCAAAACTAGTTTAATTTCTTTACAATTTATTCTTTATTTTTCATTCAATTTCTACCCAAAACTAAAATTAATTCTCTAATTTTCACTACAATTTCCTAATGTCAAAATTCTTTCAATTTAGTCCCTACTACATAAAAACTTATGATTTACTTTACAATTCAATCCTTATCTCAATTCTAACTTAAAATTCGATCAATTCAAACCATAATTATTCAATTAATTCAACATAAACCACATCTAAAAATCATCTAACTTTCAAATTTTCCACTTATATCAAGTAGTATTTTGTTTTAGGATTCCAAAAACATCAAAAATTACAAGAAAAGGGATTAAATTGACTTACCACTTGAACTTTGAACCTTTAAAACCCTAATTTCCCTTTTTCTTTTCTTTCTTTCTTTTTCTCTTTTCTTTCCCTATTTTTGTTTTGCTATTCTGTTTCCTTTTTCATTCTTTTTTATCTTTATTTTAATAATAATAATAATAATAATAATAATATAATATAATAATGATATAATATTTTAATATTTTCTTAAATAATAAGTAATATATATTTATTACAAATGTATGTATATAAAATTTACACATGTACATTTTTATTACCATACAATTGTCTCTATTTGGTTTATTTATTTATTTAATCCTTGAACTTTTCTTTAATCTATAATTAAATTATCATACTTTATTCAATTTAATCCTTATACTAATTAACCTTAATTTAAACTAATTCACCCATCCAAAACCTAATTAACCTCACAACTAACTTCGTAAATATTTCTAATAAATATTTACGAATCCGTCTTACGAAAATGAAGACCCAAAAATACACTTTTCCAGCAACCATAAATTTCGGGTCATTTCAGAGTTGATCTGAACAAACCCTGCACTTCTAGGTCCCCCAATAACCATTAGTTGATCCATGCCTGCCTTAAATGTTATACCCCACCCATTCAGTGAGGCTGTACGCTCATGGAATCGCCCTACTGTTACCTATAAGTTCTTCTCCTTGTCATATTTTTTCACTTGATTCAGTACATGATCAACTACATGCAACACATCATTCACAACTGCCAATAGAGGAGGTCCCTCTGCTATAAAATGTTCTTCTATTGATCCAGCCCTTTCGTTTGGTACAGGGTACACGTTAGGTATCTCACTCCAAGTCTTGGTCTTCGAATCATACACCTCTCCGGATGTTATTATCTTCAAATTCTCAACCCCAATGCCACCAATAACATAAAACTTCCCCTTCATGAACACCGCAGAACACATTCTTCTGGCCTTATTCATGCTTGGAATGGTCTCCCACTTGCCAGTTTCAGAATTATAGCATCTTTCATTAAACAAATAATGTTGCCAAATTCCTGATGCAACTACAATAATTTTCAATTCAAAATCATATATCGAGAAATTCTTTTCCTGTGATTTATCTATCTGGAAGTATAAGCTATTAGTTTGCTTTTCTTCATCAAAATATAGTGTAATCCATTCGATGATGTATCACTGTAAATTACAATTTCCTTACCCGATTCGAACTGAATCAGAATTGATGCTTTGTTCAACAAGACTTTAAACTGATCAAAACTTTGCTATCATTTATCAATCCATTCAAATCTTATATATTTCTGTAATAATCGTATCATTGATGTAACTATTTCTATAATTAATATCGAAGCTTTAAACTATTCCAAAACCATAATCATCCAATAAATTAAAAACTATGGTGCTATAATAAATCTGACATTTCAACAGTATAGATGCAATAATACCTAAACTTCAATAATATTTCCCAAATAGGAAAGGAAAAATCGAGAGTATTCCCAATAACTAGTGTCGTGATATAGTTTCTATAATCTTTGATCCATATTACCAAATTCCCATGTTCAAGTTAGGATTTATAACAGTAGTAAGTATAATTAGCATTAATCAATGAATATCTTTTTCAGTCAAACCATAAAATGACAAGAAAACTGAGATAACAAAATCCAAATTGCGAAACTATACCAAATTTTCGAGAAGATAATTCATATTGAAAAATATAAAGATTGATAACATCTCAGAGAAAGTCCAGAAGAATAACATTGCACATTCGTCATTCAGAGTTTCCACCAACAGAAATAGAAGATAATATCATATGAATCTTAGTATAAAGTGTTCTATCACATATATTGACTTGGAAAACCAAAGAAAGATAGAGTAATACCACTTGTGAATCAATCAGACTTGCGACAATTTCTGTCTGTTAGCATATTTATCTAACCTTTTCCATATAATGATTATAGCATCTAAACATGAACAGTTGCATATACTTCTAAAAATATCAATACATATAAGACACCCATATAAAATCCCAAAAATTTACTGTAATATACCCGATTATAACAGCTATATTCAAATAGTTTTGCAATTTATTCACCAATCCATTGACTAGTATAGTCATCAATAATTTTCACATCATTTAGTTCACTCAAGAAACTAATTCAGAAGAAATTTTCAGTTAACCATTCTCCAAATACCATATCTGAATAAATCAATTTTCCTATAAATAACTTCTTTCTTTAGCAGTGGTACTGTATATCCCAAGTAGTTTTCAGAAAAATCTAATATCTCTATTCAGAACCCATCTTTACTTATTAACTCATTCTCAGTTCTGACTGCATTATCAATTGCTCATTCATTGAACTTTATCACTTTCACACTTCTGAACTTAATCAATATAAATCTTATGAATTTCATTGCTTATAACTGTACTGGTAAGGGGGTAGAGATCGTAAAGTCTCATAATTTAATTTTTCATGTATTTACTCATATAACATAGTATTTATCATTCTCAAGTACTAATAAACATTTATCTGTATCTTTACGAGTTCTGTTTCATTGTAATTGTAATACCCTAAAAATTTTTACAGTAAGATATTATCCTTGATATAGTAAAATAAGGAAATAAAGTGACAAAAAGGGAAATTTTGAGTTATGTCAATATTGAGAAGTATATTATGATATATTAATTCAAGAAAGGACTAATTTGTAAAAGTGAGAAAAGTTTTGTTGCACAAGAGTAAATATTCATAATTTGAGGGGTTAAAGTGTAAATATGAAAAAGTTGAATGACCAATAGTGTAAATAATTTAAGAGTGGAATGATCTAGAAACTAAGGAAAATGGATGAATTAGGACCAAATTGAATAGATGAAGAACTATGAGGGACTAAATTGCAATTTTACCAAATTAAATGATGACTCAAGGATGGAATTTTAAAAGATAATGAAGGGCAAAATGGTCAATTGGAAGAGAGAAATCTAGAAAGTAATAATGATGCTAGAGATATTTTGATATTTTATAATTATTTAATTAGATAAATATTATTTTATTAATACTTTAATAAGATATTTTATTATTATTTTATTAAAATATAAAGAAAGAAAGATGAGAAATTCTCATCCATATTTTCCCATGCACTAACGTGAGAGAAAGAGAGGAAGAAAGAAAGTTTTGCTTTCTTTACAATTTGGTCCTTTTACCAAAAATTCACCATTTTCACCCAAAAATCAAATGAATTTCCATAGCTACCAAGAGACAAAAATGTTAAGGAGAGCATGGGGAGTTAGAATATCAAGTTGGATTCAAGAAATAGAAGCTGAAGCAGAGAGAAAATCAAGTTAAAGATTAGTATCAATAGAACAAGGTAAGTATATCAAGATTTCAATATGTTTTTAAGTTTGTTATTATTGACAAAGCATGGAAATAATGTTATAGTAGAGTTTTCTTACATAAGGTCCTATGTTTTTTATATGTTAGTGAAGATAAAATAAGAGAAAGTGGTGAGAAATGGTGTAGAAAAAGAAAATAAGGGTGTTATAACATGGTAATTTATAGCTTGCACAAAAACAGTTTGGACAGCAACAGTAGACTAACTTTGAAAAATCACCATAAATTGTAGAAATCGACTTAGAAGATGAAAAAAATATGGAATTAAATATTATTGAGTATAGTTTCTCATAGAAGAAATAGTGTAAGCAATGGATTTGTAAATTTTGATATATAATTAATTTTGTAAGACAAGGTCAGAATGAATTCGGGTTCCCCTGTTCTGACTTTGAAAAATCATAAAAAATTGAATAAAAATAATTATGGGCTTAAATTTATATTTATAAAATCCTGAATGAGTATATTTTAAGAGAAACAAATAAGAACATCATTTGAATCCTGTATGAGGAGATAATTAATTTTTGGTGAAGAGGGGTCAGAACTGCCAGACAGCAGAACAGGGGTAACTTTAAAGAATAAACTGTACTTATTGGCTAAACCAAAAATTCTGAAATTTTAATGGTAAGAATATATATGAGTCTAGATTCAGGGAAAATTATCGGATATTAATTTGGAGTTCTATAGCTCCAGATATAAATAATTTAGTGACTATGATGCAGATAGACAGCTTGAATATTCATAAAAGTAAATAATAAAAATTATGGATAATGTTACTTACAAGTGTGTTATCTACATTAAGGATGTGGAATGGAGAGGAGGAGGAGGACAAATATGTATGAATATTCATCTAGCATGGCTAATTTGCATATTTTAGGCTCAGGGACTAAATTGAATAAAAGTAAAACTTTATGGGCAATTTTGTAAACATGTCAGAAATGACCAAATTGCATGAAATGGATTATTTTATTATTTAAATTACAAAATTGAATGAAATTATTAATTTAGTTCAAGATCGGGGGAAAACATGTTTTAGGGATTAAATTGAAAAGTGTTGAAATTATGAAAAATTCTGATATTTTATAGAATTCACTGATTGTTATCAATATATATGAGAATAATAGCTGGAAATAAGGATTAAATTGCAAGAATTTTATTTTTCTGACCCTAATGATGAAATAGTCATTAATTAAAGTTTAGGGGCAAAATGGTAATTTTGCCTAGAGCATTAATTAAATGCATTAGAATATGAAATGAATGAAAATGATGATCAAATTTATTTATAAAGATCCGACGACTCAAATATGAGACTTGATCGTGGAAAAGAAAAGATATCGATTAATGAAATTATAAACACAAACAAGCAATGAGGTAAGTTCGTAACTTGAATTATATTCTTAAATGCTTGAGATTGTATGTTATTTATGTGAATATGATTTGAATGTTCATTGTATGAAAATTTATGAAACATTGACAAATTTGATAAAAGGAGAAGAAATCCCGGTTGAATGAAAGGAAAATTCGATGGATCTCTAAAAAGGAATTGACGGTAAAAAGGATCTAGCCCGAACGGGTGATCCTATCTTGATATAGCCCTCCCGAAGAATATGTGTAAAACAGATTTAGCCTGGATGGGTAATCCGAATTAGGGTCTGAATTTAGCCTGGACTGGTAATTCAGATCCAAGCTCATTAAAGTAATTATCGTTGCAGGGGATTTAGCCTGGACTAGTAATCCCGATAATACTCTATGAGTTTATATTACAGGGGATTTAGCCTGGACTGGTAATCCCACTGTAAGGATGAGGTTCGCGGGAGTGTGCTCTCTGATATGAAATGTGTAAGACCATGGTTGAAAGATACCATGGCAACCTGTGTGTAAGACCATGGTTGAAAGATACCATGGCAACCTGATATGAAATGTGTAAGACCATGGTTGAAAGATACCATGGCAACCTGTGTGTAAGACCATGGTTGAAAGATACCATGGCAACCTGATATGAAATGTGTAAGACCATGGTTGAAAGATACCATGGCAACATGACAGAAAATGAGTAAGACCATAGTTGAAAGACACTATGGCATCACGTCAAAGATAAATAAAACCGTGGATGGGAGACGCTATAACATCTGTTGAACAATTGATATTTAGTTAAAATGTATCAGATGACGAATGGTTATATGAAATGGTTGTGTGAAATGTTTACAAGAACTGGTCATATGGAAATATATGTACAAAAGCGTTGTATGAAATAATTATGAAAATGGATAAACGAAATAAGTATAAGTACATGGAATATAATTTATGTTAAGTTTGATATAAGCTATTACCAGAATAAATATACATAAAATATATGGAAATGATGAAGCATAAAATATTGATATAATGAAATGAATGATATATGCTTGTGAAGAAACGGTAAGAGCATGATATGTTTCATGACATGTATATATATGATTATCTTTGATATGTTGATACAAGGAAATTATGTAATTGAAACTATTATTAAACTCAAGTGCGACATGTCGAGAAAATAGATATATCTATGTTGAATTTATATGAGATATGTGCAAGTATACTAACAATGTTGTTGTTTGATGCTTATACAAGTGTCAAACTGTTGATTGAATGGTAATATATTTATTTTATATGATGCATTGAATCGGTAAGTATTTTAATTTTTTTAAGTGATCTGCAAATGGTAGTAATGCTTCGAAACCCTGTTTTGGCAAAGGATACGGGTTAGGGGTGTTACATTTAGTGGTATCAGAGCTACGGTTTAGTCAGTTCTCGAACTAAACGTAGTATATGTGAAGTCTAAAAACACATGTCATTATAATATGTGATAGTATGGTATCTCCCGACTCTGATGAGATTTATTTTACTTATAAAATGAGATGCTTTCTAACCCAAGATAATTCTGATAATGCTAAAAACGATACTCAGGTATATGAGTACATAGTTGATTAGAATGAATCGGAATTCATAAAGGTATGAATAAATACATGTCGATGATGAATGTTATGTGTATTATTAAAAGTAAATTATATTGCTACACGAAATATTGTGCTGATGACTAAATTACAAAATATATAAAAGTGGTATATGAAGTACATGATAAGGATTATTAGTAAATTATGGATGAATAGTAAATTTTGAAAAATATTACATGTATTAAAGGTAGAGAAGACATAAATAAACGGATTATTGGTACAATGATTAAATTGTAAAGCATGTAAAAGCATTATGCGAAAGGTGTAAAAGTGATATGCGTGCATGAAATAATTTGCCCAAGTAGACAAGATTAGAACTACTAGGAAATTAAGGGACCTTAGCATGCTCTCTGATTACTAGCACGTTAGTGCTCTCTGATTATTAGCACATTCAGTACATTCGTACTCTTTGTATAGCACTTCAGTGTTCTCTGTTTAATAGTGCATAATAACGCACCTCTGTATAAGTCCCATATATCCGAAGTGTTCTATCTAGTCTACTGGGCCTCTGCTAAGTAAAAAGTAAATAATTTTCGTTATGAGGAAAAGGATTATCTCTGAGTAAAAATGTTAATTATGATGAAGCAGAACTCGTAAAAGTACAGATAAATGTTTTATAGTACTTGAGAATGATAAATGTTATATGAGTAAATACATGACAATTAAATTATGAGGCTTTACGATCGATACCCCTTTACTAATACAATTCTATGGAATGAAAGTCATGAGATTTATATTGATTAAGTTCAGAAGCGGAAAGTGAAAAGCTCAATGGTTGAACAATTGATAATGCAGTCGGAACTGAGAATGAGTTAATAAGTAAAGATGGGTTCTGAATAGAGATATCAGATTTTTCTTAAACTAGTTGGGATATACAATATCACTGTTAAAGAAAGAAGTTATTTATGGGAAAATTGATTTATTTAAATATGGTATTTACAGAATAGTTAACTGAAAATTTCTTCCGAATTAGTTTTTTTTTAGTGAAGTAAATAATGTGAAATTATTGATAACTATACTAGTCAATAGATTGGTGAATAAATTGCAAAAATATTTGAATATAACCGTTATAACTGGGTATATTATAGTAAATTTTTTTTGGGGATTTTATATGGGTATCTTATATATATACTGATATTTTCAGAGGCATATGGAACTGTTCATGTTTGGATGCTATAATCAATATATGGAAAGGTTGGATAAATATGCTAATAGACAGAAATTATCGCAAGTCTGATTAATTCACAAGTGGTACTACTCTATCTTTCTTTGGTTTTCCAAGCCAATATATGTGATAGAACAGTTGATAATAAGATTTATATGATATTATTTTCTATTTCTGTTGGTAGAAGCTCTGAAAGGAAAATGTGAAATATTGTATTGAAAATAAATTGTGAAATGAAAGGATAGAGAATGGATATAAATGATAAACTGGGTAAATATGTACAGAAAGAAACTATAGAACTACAGAAATAATGAAATTCATGATCAAAAGAGAACAACGAAATTTCGAGGACCGAATTTATTTAAGGGGGAGAGAAATGTAATACCCTGAAAATTTTTACAGTAAGATGTTATCCTTGATATAGTAAAATAAGGAAATAAAGTGACAAAAAGGGAAATTTTGAGTTATGTCAATATTGAGAAGTATATTATGATTATTAATTCAAGAAAGGACTAAATTGTAAAAGTGAGAAAAGTTTTGTTGCACAAGAGTAAATATTCATAATTTGAGGGGTTAAAGTGTAAATATGAAAATTTTGAATGACCAATAGTGTAAATAATTTAAGAGTGGAATGATCTAGAAACTAAGGAAAATGGATGAATTAGGACCAAATTGAATAGATGAAGAACTATGAGGGACTAAATTGCAATTTTACCAAATTAAATGATGACTCAAGGATGGAATTTTAAAAGATAATGAAGGGCAAAATGGTCAATTGTAAGAGAGATAAATCTAAAAAGTAATAATGATGCTAGAGATATTTTGATATTTTATAATTATTTAATTAGATAAATATTATTTTATTAATACTTTAATAAGATGTTTTATTATTATTTTATTAGTATATAAAGAAAGAAAGATGAGAAATTCTCATCCATATTTTCCCATGCACTAACATGAGAGAAAGAGAGGAAGAAAGAAAGTTTTGCTTTCTTTACAATTTGGTCCTTTTACCAAAAATTCACCATTTTCACCCAAAAATCAAATGAATTTCCATAGCTACCAAGAGACAAAAATGTTAAGGAGAGCATGGGGAGTTAGAATATCAAGTTGGATTCAAGAAATAGAAGCTTGAGGAGAGAGAAAATCAAGTTAAAGATTAGTATCAATAGAATAAGGTAAATATATCAAGATTTCAATATGTTTTTAAGTTTGTTATTATTGACAAAGCATGGAAATAATGTTATAGTAGAGTTTTCTTACATAAGGTCCTATGTTTTTTATATGTTAGTGAAGAGAAAATAAGAGAAATTGATGAGAAATGGAGTAGAAAAAGAAAATAAGGGTGTTATAACATGGTAATTAATAGCTTGCACAAAAACAGTTTGGACAGCAGCAGTAGACTAACTTTAAAAAATCACCATAAATTGTAGAAATCAAATTAGAAGATTAAAAAAATATGGAATTAAATCTTATTAAGTATAGTTTCTCATAGAAGAAATAGTGTAAGCAATGGATTTGTAAATTTTGAGATATAATGAATTTTGTGAGACAAGGTCAGAATGAATGCGGGTTCCCCTATTCTGACTTTGAAAAATCATAAAAAATTGAATAAAAATAATTAGGGGCTTAAATTTATATTTATAAAATCCTGAATGAGTATATTTTTAAGATAAACAAACAAGAATATCATTTGAATCCTGTATGAGGAGATAATTAATTTTTGGTGAAGAGGGGTCAGAACTGTCAGACAGCAAAACAGGGGTAAATTTAAAGAATAAACTGTACTTATTGGCTAAACTAAAAATTCTGAAATTTTTATGGTAAGAATATATATGAGTCTAGATTCAGGAAAAATTATCGGATATTAATTTGGAGTTCTATAGATCCAGATATAAATAATTTAGTGACTATGATGCAGATAAATGACTTGAATATTCATAAAAGTAAATAATAAAATTATGGATAATGTTACTTACAAGTGTATTATCTACATTAAGGATGTGGAATGGAGAGAAGGAGGAGGAAAAATATGTATGAATATTCATCTAGCATTGCTAATTTGCATATTTTAGGCTCAGGGACTAAATTGAATAAAAGTAAAACTTTATGGGCAATTTTGTAAACATGTCGAAATGACCAAATTGCATGAAATGGATTATTTTATTATTTAAATTACAAAATTGAATGAAATTATTAATTTAGTTCAAGATCGGGAAAACATGTTTTAGGGATTAAATTGAAAAGTGTTGAAATTATGAAAAATTCTGATATTTTATAGAATTCATGGATTGTTATCAATATATATGAGAATAATAGCTGGAAATACGGATTAAATTGCAAGAATTTTATTTTCCTGACCCTAAGGATGAAATCGTCATTAATTAAAAGTTTAGGGGCAAAATGATAATTTTTCCTAGAGCATTAATTAAATGCATTAGAATATGAAATGAATGAAAATGATGATTAAATTTATTTATAAAGATCTGGACGACTCAAATATGAGACTTGATCGTGGAAAAGAAAAGATATCAGATTAATGAAATTATAAACACAAACAAGCAATAAGGTAAGTTCGTGTAACTTGAATTGTATTCTTAAATGTTTGAGATTGTATGTTATTTATGTGAATATGATTTGAATGTTCATTGTATGAAAATTTATGAAACATTGATAAATTTGATAAAAGGAGAAGAAATCCCGGTTGAATGAAAGGAAAATTCGATTGATCTCTGAAAAGGAATTGACGGTAAAAAGGATCTAGCCCGGACGGGTGATCCTATCCTGATATAGCCCTCCCGAAGAATATGTGTAAAACGGATTTAGCCCGGACGGGTAATCCGAATTAGGGTCTGAATTTAGCCTGAACTGGTAATTCAGATCTAAGCTCATTAGAGTAATTATCGTTGCAGGGGATTTAGCCTGGACTGGTAATCCCGAAAATACTCTATGAGTTTAAATTACAGGGGATTTAGCCTGGACTGGTAATCCCACTGTAAGGATGAGGTTCGCGGGAGTGTGCTCTCTGATATGAAATGTGTAAGACCATGGTTGAAAGATACCATGGCAACCTGTGTGTAAGACCATGGTTGAAAGATACCATGGCAACCTAATATGAAATGTGTAAGACCATGGTTGAAAGATACCATGGCAACTTGTGTGTAAGACCATGGTTGAAAGATACCATGGCAACCTGTGTGTAAGACCATGGTTGAAAGATACCATGGCAACCTGATATGAAATGTGTAAGACCATGGTTGAAAGATACCATGGCAACATGACAGAAAATGAGTAAGACCATAGTTGAAAGACACTATGGCATCACGTCAAAGATAAATAAGACCGTGGATGGGAGACGCTATAACATCTGTTGAACAATTGATATTCAGTTAAAATGTATCAGATGACGAATGGTTATATGAAATGGTTGTGTGAAATGTTTACAAGAACTGGTCATATGGAAATATATGTACAAAAGCGTTGTATGAAATAATTATGAAAATGGATAAACGAAATAAGTATAAGTACTTGAAATATAATTTATGTTAAGTTTGATATAAGCTATTACCAGAATAAATATACATAAAATATATAGAAATGATGAAGCATAAAATATTGATATAATGAAATGAATGATA
Organism: Gossypium arboreum; assembly: GCF_025698485.1. NCBI lineage: Eukaryota > Viridiplantae > Streptophyta > Magnoliopsida > Malvales > Malvaceae > Gossypium > Gossypium arboreum. The sequence continues at coordinate 107,763,935 of NC_069081.1, read as the reverse complement.
TATGCTTGTGAAGAAACGGTAAGAGCATGATATGTTTCATGACATGTACATATATGATTATCTTTGATATGTTGATACAAGGAAATTATGTAATTGAAACTATTATTAAACTCAAGTGCGACATGTCGAGAAAATAGATATATCAATGTTGAATTTATATGAGATATGTTCAAGTATACTAACAATGTTGTTGTTTGATGCTTATACAAGTGCCAAACTGTTGATTGAATGGTAATATATTTATTTTATATGATGCATTGAATCGGTAAGTATTTTAATTTTTTTAAGTGATCTGCAAATGGTAGTAATGCTCCGAAATCCTGTTCTGGCAGCGGATACGAGTTAGGGGTGTTACAGTAATCAACAATTTTACTCAGAGATAATCCTTTATCTTGTAACGAAAATTGTTTTTTTTATTTAGCAGAGGCCCAGAAGACTAGACAATGCTTTTACATGATTTACAATTTAATACTTGTACCAATAATCCGTACATTTATATCTTCGTATCTTTAATACGTGTAATATATTTTAAAATTCACTATTCATCCATAATTCACTAGTAATCCTTATCATGTACTTCATATATATATATATATATATATATATATTGTAATTTAGCCATCAATTACAATATTTAGTATAGTAATATAATTTACTTTTAATAATACATATAACATAATATTCATCATCGACATGTATTATAAAACATTTATTCATACCTTTATAAGTTCCGATTCATCATAATCAATTTTTACTCATACACTTAAGCATCGTTTTTACCATTATCGAAATTAGCTCCATTGGAAAGCATGTCATTTTATAAGTAAAACAAATATCATCAGAGTTGGAAGATATCATGCTATCACAAGTTATATAATGACATGTATTTCTAGACTTCATATATACTACGTTCGATCCGAGAACCGACTAAACCTTAGCTCTGATACCAATAAATGTAACACCCCATACCCGTACCCGATACTGGGATAGGATACGAGGCATTACCGAAATTTTTAGAATAATTTCAATTAATTTATATCATTTAGTACTCATTTTCATGTTTCATGTAGCATCCTTTTCATATTATATTTCTCGTATCATATCAAATATTCTATCGTTGAATCATTGGAGTTCCGATGGATTTCTTAACAATACATTCAAAGCGTACATTTCCATATTCCATCAATTCATATTCAGAAATAACCCTTAGGACGTTTAATCATCAAGCACTCTCTCGAGTCACATCTCATGTAACTGTAGTAAATCAGGATTACCTTTTAAGTCAAATCCTACCCACCTTAAGTTATCATAAGGAATCATGTATCGTGTAACCGTAGCGAATCAGGATTATCCTTTTCAGGTCAAATCCTATCCACCTTAGGTTACCATAATGGATCATATATCATGTAACCGTAATCCTATCCGCCTTAAGTTACCATAGTGAATCAAGAATAAATCTTATTCACTTTAAATTACCACAGTGAATCAGGAACAAATCCTATCCACTTTGAGGTATTATATTGAATCAGGAACGAATCCTATCCACTTTATATTCTCGAGAAGGCTTTTGTCAGATTAACCATCCGTGTTATCTATTTCTGCAACACATGCAGGAACTTTTTCATTTGGGGAATCACCTATATCCATCTGGAACCCAATATTCAAACAGATTTTATCCCTTTCAAGTAGTTTCAGAACATGTTTTATTTCTCTCATTTCAACATCCATACATTTCATATATTCAATTCAAACATCATATAAAATATAATAAAATATTTAAATTGACATATTTACATGCTCATTCAAGTTATACGAACCTACCTGACTAAATTACAGAATACCAAGATTTAGGGATATTTTGGTAATATACCATTTTCCTGACTTTCACTCGATCTTAAATTAATAATTTCATTCAATTTATTAATTTAGATAATAAAAAAATTCATTCCCTTCAGTTTGGTCATTTTTGACTTTTTTACAAAATTGCTCCCTAAAGTTTTACTTTTATTCAATTTAGTCCTTGAGCCTAAAACATGTAAATTAGCCATACTAGCTGAATATTCATATATATTTTCCTCATCCTCCTCTCCATTCCACATCCTTAATGTCTATAACATGCTTATAAGTAACATTATCTATAATTTCACTATTTACTTATATGTATATTCAAAGTTGTCCATTTTTATCTTACTATAAAATCCACTAATTTTTATCTTAAGATGAACTCCAAATTAAAATCCACTAATTTTCCCTGAAACTAGACTCACATATATTCTTACTATAAAATTTTTAGAATTTTTTATTTAGCCAATAAGTACAGTTTATTCTTTAAAGTTACCCATGTTCTGCTGTCTGGTAGTTCCGACCCTTCTTCGCTAAGAATTAATTATCTCCTAGTACAAGATTCGGATGATGTTTCTGCTTATTTATATTGAAAAAATACTGATTAAGGATTTTAAACATATAAATTTAAGCCCTTAATTATTTTTATCCATTTTTTGATGATTTTCCAAAGTCAGAACAGGGGAACCCGAAATCATTCTGAACTTGTCTCACAAAATTTATTGTATCTCATAATTCAAAATTACATTGCTTACACCGTTTCTTCTATAAAACCCTAGACTCAATGAGATTTAATTCCATATTTTTCTCATCCTCTAATTGAATTTCCACAATTTATGGTGATTTTTAAAAGTTAGCCTACTGCTGTTGTCCAAAACTGTTTTAGTGCAAGATATTTATTTACCATGTTTATAACATCCTTATTTTCTTTCTCTACACTATTTCTCATTAATTTCTCTTCACAAACATATCAAGAACATAAAACTTTATATAAGAAAACTCTACATTAACATCATTTTCATGCTTTTTCAATAGTATCAAACTTAAAAATATATTGAAATCTTGATGTTCTTACCTTGTCTCATTGATTTCAATCTTTAACTTGATTTTCTCTCTTCTCCAGCTTCTATTTCTTGAATCTAACTTGATATTCTAGATCCTCATAGTTCTTGTCATCTTTATCTCTTGATAATTATGGAAATTCTTTTGATTTCTAAGTGAAAATGGTGGATTTTTTGTGGAAGGACCAAATTGTAAAGAAAAGAAAACTTTCTTTCTTCTCTTTTCTTCTAACATGAATTGCATGGATCAAAAATGATAGAAGTTCTTCATCTTTCCTTCCTTATATATTAAATAAATTAATAATAAAATAACAATAAATAATAAAATATCTCATTAAAATATTAAAATAATACTTATTTTAATTAAATAATTATAAAATATCATCAACATCATCATTACTTTCTAGATTTCTCTCTCTTTCAATTGACCATTTTGCCCTTTATTATCTTTTAAAATTCCATTCTTGAATCATCATTTAATTTGGTAAAATTACAATTTAGTCCATCATAATTCTTCACCTATTCAATTTGGTCCTAATTCATCCATTTTCCTTAGTTTCTAGATCATTCCACCCTTAAAATATTTACTATTGGCCCTTTAAATTTTTTATATTTACACTTTAACCTCTCAAGTTTTGAACTTTAACCTCTCAAGTTTTGAGTATTTACTCTTAGGCAATAAAACTTTTCACACTTTTACAATTTAATCCTTTCATGAATTAAGATATCATAATTTACTTCCCAACGTTGTCATAACTCAAAACTTCCCTTTTTTTCACTTGTTTCCTTATTTTTCTATATCAATGATAATATCTTACTATAGAATTTTTTGGGGTCTTACAAGATGTCTCGCCCAAGCTGGTGGATTAGTAAACTTGATTCTGAATTGTCCCAAGTATAGCAGTGGTTTTCTCGTTGGCCAATTTGGGCAAGCCACATATCCTCCCTTTTTCCTTCTTCTCGTTACCTATGAATACTTTGACACCCCTATTTGCCATAAGATTTTTTGTCTTCTTACTAATTCTAGCTTTGTGAGAGCACCAGAAACCTTGCCTTTTGTTCTTCATGATAATAATATGTAAAATTGATCAGCCGCTACATGAAATATATAAACAGAATGTGTGTATGTGTTGGGGGGTTTATATAGGAAATGCACCAATTCACATATCATAGAATTCCATAAAATTCAACAAAAATTATTATAAAATCCCTGCTGAAATCAATTTTAAGATAGCTGAAATACACTATTCATGCTAATCTCAAGAAAAAAAATAACTCAATTTAGAAGAAAAGGAATAGCACACTACTATCAACCCAAACAAAGCAAAAAACAAATTATTACAAACAAAAAAAAGAACGATAAAATAATGCTTATCATCAAAAGCAACACTCATAACAAGAATAGTCTAGTAATCAAAACCAAGAATTAAGAATCAAACAATCTGATAAAACTTACAACTTGATGCTCTTTACGAAGTAGTAATAACCTGAAAATTAAAATCTGCAACATTAATGAGAAATGATAATTATCCAAAAGATGTTTTTTTTTTATTTCACTTCTAAGAACACATATAAAGTTAAGAAACGGTAAGAAAAGGAAAGAAAATTTGTCAAGAGTCAATCACATGCCACATTTTTTAACAATCAACTGTAAAAATCAAATCTAAGTTTAGCTCCAAAATGTAACCAAGACAAATGATCTACCCTTCACTAAAATCAATACATTTCAAATAATAAAAAAGGGTTTACTCTCATTTCATAATAGATGCTGCCCTTAAAGAGAAATTCCACTAAAAAAAAAGAAAAAAGAAAAAGAAACCATAAGCTTTAACAATGGAAATGACAAAGTTGAAGATGAATCCACAAACCATCATAAAAGAAACGAAAAAAAGGCTTACAAATTGGATAACAAAGGGGCTGAAGCTTTTAGCTATTTAGGGATCAAATTAAAAAAACAAAAGCTCAATTTGCTTCAAATTCTCTCTTTCTCTAGCTATAGTTTATATTCACTTAGAGAGTAAGAGAGACAGTGTAACGCCCCAATTTTCGGGAATTCTGTGAATGTTGGCATAGGTTTAATTATGTTAGTGGGCCTCTAGAAGGCCCAAGCTTAAGATAAAACCCAGCAATTTTAGTTAATTTTTGTTCCATAAGAAAAAGGGGGTGAAATTATGAAAATGTTTGAAAATGCTATAAGCTAAATTGAAGTGGCCAAATAAATAGGAGTGCAAAATAGGAGGATTTGCATGACAAACCTCCCATTTTACATGAAGTGGCCAGCCATCATGTTGTTGTAGACAATATGAGCACTTGATATCCATAATTCATTGTACAAATTGATAATGGGTTAGGTAAATGTTCCATGATAATGGGTTAGGTAAATGTTCCATGATAATGGCTTAGGTAAATGTTCCATGATGGGCATTTCATGTCTTTTGTATTAAAGAATTAAATGGATGAAATATGAAATTTTATTAAAAGAAAAAGGGGTGAAAAGAAAAAAGTTTTGTCCATCTTTGTTCATCATAGCCGAAAGTTAGAGAAGAGAAAGGAGAGGAGAAAGCTCTTGAATGTTTGGTCACTTGGGGAAGAAAATTGAAGGTAAGTTCATGGTAGTTTGCTTCTATCTTGATGTTCATGAGTTCTTCTTGATTCTACCTTAAATCTTGAAGCATATTTTGGTTTTTGGTTGTATTGTGAGCATTTGGTCATGAATTAAAATGAAGGAAATGGTTGTTGTTTCATGGTCTTTTGATGAAAAATGGAAGATAGGTGAAGTTGAGCCAAACAAATGAACATGCATGTGCCTTAGATGCTAAAGGGAAAAATCGGCTAACATGTTGTGCTTTAAAATGATGAAATGGAGATTTTACTTAAGTAAAATCATAGATATGTGATGATTGATTGGTGATATACATGTTTAAATAACATGCATGCAAGTTATGTGTGAAAAAGTGAATTTGGTAATAAATCTGCTTGGGACAGCAGCAGTAACGTGAATTTGGAAAATCACCATAAATTTTGGGAGATGAATTAGAAGCTGAATAAATTATGTAATTAAAGCTTGTTGAGTCTAGTTTCAAATGAAATAAACGAGAACATATTTTGAATTCTTTACAATGAGAAATTTGATTCGAAATGAAGAGTGGTCAGATTAGTCAAACAGTGAAACATGCGAAACTTTGAGAAAAATCTGGTATTGATTGGACAAACCAAAAATTCTGAAAATTTTATGGATATAAGATATATGAGTCTATTTTCAGGGAAAATTAACGGCACTTGATTTGGAGTTTCGTAGCTCCAGTTATAAATGATTTAGTGACTGTTGCTCAGGAAGACAGCTTGCAGTGAAATTATGATTATGTGGTAAACATTGACAAAAATTTGTTAATGAGTTGTTTATTGATTTCTTATAAGCTTACTATGATCTGTAGGTGTGGTTGGCCGAATATTGTAAGGGGTTAATACGTAGTTTGTATTTGAATAGTTAGATTAACGTGTTAGTAATCCAATTGTAGGCGGTTCGTGTGTGGATCTCGTCAGCATATCGTCGCAAACAAGTGTGTAACTAACACCCTCTTTCTTAGTCTAGATCGGCAAAGTCGAAAAGTCGAAATGCCAAAAATCGGTATTTTGTAGATTTGCGAGTGTGCGAATGCTCGTGAGGTAAATCGATTAATGTTTTTGGTAAGCTGCAAAATTTGGACTGCAAAGTGCATGATTTCTGTGCCCTCGATATTTTGGGGCTTAATGGGCCAAAATTGGAATGATGGGCCAACGGGCCCAATTCGGTAAGAACCCTCGGTACGTGATTCTGTTAGTACGTGAAAAGTAGGAATATGCATGAAAAACCTTAAAATAGATAAATTACTGAAATACCTTTAAAAGTGGAAAATTTACAGTTTTACCCCTAGTAGATAAATTACCGAAATACCCTAGGGTTAAATTGACCTAAATGCATGTTTGATGTTGTTATTTTCTGCATGCCATGTTGTTATTATCGATGCATGGGATTGGGATATTGACAGAGGAAGTCTGAAAGTGGCTTGTCCACGTCTTGGAGGCTTTGCCTCAATTTATTGATAATCGAGCAAGCAAGGTCGCAATCTGTGGAGTGTTAAATTGGGTGGGTTGAGCTATTCCCACATGGAGTGTATGGCTGGTACGGGTGGAGTGTAGTGGTTGGTGGGTTGAGTAGTCTCCCAAATGGGCTTGCATATGTTTATTGATGTTGCATGTATTTTGAAATGGGCCTATAGGCCATATCATTATCTGAATAAGGGCTAAGGCCCGGTTTATTATAATCTGAAAAGGGCTCGCCCAAGATATCCTTTATTACTGAATGGGCTTAGGCCCAATAGGCTTGAGCTGACTTGGGCTTTGAATGGGTTTTCCTTACACACTGAGTTTCCCCAAACTCACCCCTTTTATTTTTATCCACGCAGGAAATCCCCAACCATAGTGGGCTTGGAGCTGTGAGGGAATTTGGAGTGGCCACCCGTTCTGAAAGTTTGATTTTCTTCTGGTGAACTGGACATCCTTTTATTTACGTTTGAAGTTTTGGGTTTTTAAATGTAATAAGGCCGCTTAATTATTTTTGATGGTTTTAATATGTATTACTAAGATAGGTATTAACACGACAACAAGCAAAGCTTCCGCAATGAAAGTATTTTCCAAAATTAATCACTTTTCCTAAAAATGACTTAATAAATCGGTTTCCTAGAAATATCCATGACGTTAAGGTGTGGCAATGGCGGTATGCATGTCTAGGATTGGATCCGAAAGGAGCTTGGTACTTAAGCAGTCCGATGGACTCACCACCTCTTTTAGGTTTCTTACGGTGCATGACTTCCATTCACTTTAACCTATAATGAAATTATCTTTTAAAACACTAAGTAAGTTTTTCGGATCAACAATATAAAATGTTTTGAACGCTTGATGTGGCATGTCGGATCCGGTCATAACGTCTGGGCCGGGTTTGGGGTGTTACAGACAGAGAGCTTATAAAAAAATTTGGGTGAAAGAGAAGTGAATTTATAACTAAAAGACATAAATATTTAAAATTGTAATTTTTTTAATTATTTTTAACAAGAAAAAAAAATGAAGGAAAATGCGGGGCCTACAACTTCTATGGAAGAAAGTTGTTGTTTAAGAATTGCAAAGGAAAACCAAACTACGAACCATGTTTTCCTCACGTGTTTGAAATTTCAGACCCTCTTTAGTCTTCACTAAAAAAATATAATTATTTGTATATTTTTTTTTGTATTTTTATTTTTATTTTTTTATTATTTTATAATTATATTGTATTTAAAATTATCAGATTTGTTTTTGCATGCATTTTTCTCTTTCCTTTTTTTCTCACCAACCTTCCTTTTATGATATTTGTAATTATTAGTATTTTTTTTTAATTTTCAAACACAATTAATAGAGTTACATATATACTTTAAGCATATATTTATATAATTATCCTACAACGGGGATCGAATGCAGGTTCCACCTCTTTCAGGATTCATTAAATTGAATATCGATGGTGCCTGTAGTCCGGTTTCAGGTTTAGTCGCGTCGGTAGTAGTGGTGAGAGATGAGTACGATAATTAGGTGTATGGGATAGGTAGAAATATCGGCAGGTATAGTGTTGAATAAGCGGAGGTATGGGTAATTTATGACGGTCTTATTATGGGGTGGGATGCTAAATGGAGAGATATTGAAACAGATTGCACACTTGCTATTAAAAGTATCAATGGTGGTTTGAGAGGGTATTTACATAGAGATTTGGTTCTAAGAATTCTGGAGTCATTTAGTCTTGAATGAAGAATTGGTTTTGAGCAAATTCCAAGGGAGGTGAATTATGTCGCTCACTTGTTGGCTGGAATGATGAAGGGTTTCCCGGTTGGTGCCCAAATTTTTCATACAGCTCCCTTTTTGGTCCTTCACCAGTTAAGGATGGATAGCATGTTTGTGCTTTCGATTCCTGCTACAACTTGTTAGTTGAATAATCCACTTTCTTGTTACCAAAAAAATGTACCGTAATATGATGATTGATGACCATAGTTAAAAAAAAAAAGGGTTATTGTTCCCATTTGGCCATAAAACCTTAGTATGTGCATTCATTCCTCATTTTATTTTAACTTATTTATATCAATTTTACGTTGGGTTTTGATTGATCAAACCAAATACATACTATACTATGAAGACAAATAAAAAAATAAAATCGAAAAAAAAGGAATTTCATCTAAATTACGGTTTCGATCGAATCACGTTAAATGAACTTGTACTTCAAATTTTAACATAATTGTACACATTTTTTGTTGTTTTTCAGAATGATCAAACCTTGTTTAATGTTCTTATGTTCTATTAATTATTTTTAATAAATCAACTAGTACTTTTTCGATCGGATGTGAATAAAAACACTTTTATTTTAACACATATATGTCAATAAGCTTAATTGCATTTTAATATTTTAATGTTCATCCTAATTAGGGCTTTGATCGAGTCAAATCAATACTATGGAAACAAACAAAGGAATATAATAGGTAAAGAATTTGATCTAAATTAAGATTTCAGTCAAATCACATTAAATGAATTTATACTTCAAAAATTAATATAAATGTATCTATTTTATTGTTATTTTTTAAAACGGTCGGATCCTCCATGACCATGAGATCGGGGGTTTGATCCCCGCCCATGGGAATGGAGTACATTTCCTGGCCAGTCGTTTACCTCTTTGAAGAGCACATGTGGTGAGAATACTAGTCACCATTATTGGCAGTAGATACCCTGGTTTCGACAAAAAAAAATGATCGGACCTTGGTTAATGTTTTTATGTTCTATTAATTATTTTGATTAAAGAAATTAGTACTTTTCTAATCCAATGTGAAAAAAAAAAACCTTACTTTATATGTGGCAATTGAGATTATTTCGAGATGGTGTTTCAGTTTTGTGAAGGGACTAAAAGGTGTTCAACAATTTTCATGGAGAGATTACCAAAAAAAAAAAAACTCTTTTGGAAAGGGTTATGGAAAATTTTTGGTTATCACGGTCATGTTATAAATGCTTTTATTTCAAGGAAACGTAGTATGAGAGGACAATATTTTGGCTTTGTAAGGTTTCCCAAGTTTGCGGAAGCTCGTAGAACCATCGCCAAGCTTAATGGATATGATGTGTTTGGAAGTTAGGTCTTCACAAGAATGGCTAGATTTAATCAAAGATCTTCCTTCTAGAAGAGAAGGATTTGACCAAGGTCAAAGGGTGAATAAAAAAAACCACTACTTCTTGAGGAAAATATTTTTCACAATGATCGAATCTTGATTAATGCTCTTATGTTCTATCAATTATTGAATAAAACCACTACTTTTTTTATCAAACATGAATAAGAAAACCTTTATCTTAACGTTTATGCATGAAAAAGTTAACATAAACCCTCTTGACTTGGTTGACTGTATAATCTTGGTCTTAATTAGGGTTTTGATCGTGTCAAATTAGATACTATGGAAACAAATAAAGAAAACATAACCGACAAAAAGGGATTTCAACTAAATTAAGGTTTTGGTAGAAGTATATTAAATGAATTTATTAAAAATTTGATATAATTATATATATTATTTGTCGTTTTCCACAACAGTCGAATCTAGATTAATGTTCTTATGTTCTATTAATTATTTTGAATAAAGCAACTAGTACTTTATCGATTAAATATGAAAAACCGTTTTATTTTAACATATATGTCAATAAGTTAAAATAAATTCCCTTGACTTTATTAACTTATAACGATTTAATGTCAATCATAATGAAAGTTTTAATCGAGTCAATTTAAATAGTTACTATTTAAAACTAGTGGCAAATATTTCCCACTCTCTTCTTTTCATAAAAAAACCCTAGCTGCTCAACTTTTTAAAATTCAATTTTTGCTTCATCGGCGGCGTTGGCTTTTGGGTTGGTTGTTGATAGCAGTTTCTTCAATATCTTTTGTAGTTCTATTTTGTTTTTAATTTCAGTCCACATTATCGTAGTTTTGTCCACAGTTTTGTTGTTTTATTTTGTCCACTCTATTTTCTTTGAAAACAGATGTGGTTGTATTTTTACTTTTTATTTTAAGTCATGCTCTGACGTATATGTGAAGTTTGTCAATATAAGAGTTTTGCCAGAGCTTTTAAGATTTGTTCTTGAAATGTTTTATCATGATAGATCATATTGATGATGATAGATCCGAGATGATAAGGATGAGGATAGGTCATCTGAGACCTGGCCTTTTGTGCATTACTAACATGGTGTGTCTTTTGGAAGTTTTTCTTGGTTGGAAGCTACTGGGAAGGCTACGAACTTAGAAATGGAGACCAAATTAACGAAATGACCTTAAATCTTTGCGTACTTACCCCTAATCGAATTCTTTGGGATTCAAAAGTGAAAGAAATCATTTTATCTACTAATAGCAGGAAAATTGGCGTATTTTCAAATCACGCGCCTATTGCCGCAACTATAGATATAGGTATTTTGAGAATACACCTTAACGACCAATGGTTAACAATGGCTCTGATGGGTGGTTTTGCTAAAATAGACAATAATGAAATCACTATTTTAGTAAATGATGCGGAGAAGGGTAGTGACATTGATCCACAAGAAGCTCATCAAGCTCTTGAAATAGCGGAAGCTAACTTGAGGAAAGCTGAAGGCAAGAGGCAAACAATTGAGGCAAATCTAGCTCTTAGACAGGCTAGGACACGAGTCGAGGCTATCAACGCGATTTCGTAACAAGTTGGTTAATCGAAAGAATTTCTGTAGAAACAGAATTTTCATTTATACATCCCATTTTGATTATGCCGATTAAATAGAATCAAATACAATCAAAAGTAATTCTGTAACAACTCGAAATTTATGATTAACGGAAAGTGTATTATCGAGTCTCCATTTTTTGGAAAATGAATTCGTAAATATTTTTAATAAATATTTACGAAGTTAATTGAGTGGTTAATTAGAGTTTAATTAGGTGAATTTAGTTTAAATTAAGGATAATTAGGAAAAATGAATAAATTGAATAAGGGGTAAAAGTTGAATTATAGATTAATAGAAAGTAAAAGGACCAAAATGGCAAATATGCCATTTAGCACAAATTGAGGCAGCATATGAAGTAAAAATCTAAGATTTTTACTTAGATTTTAATTATAAAATATATATATTAGTAATATATTATATTATATTATATTAATTTAAAATAATTATATTATAAGATATTTATATGATAATTAAATTAAATTCATGACAAATGTATGGTGGTGATTTAATACAAGTGTATTAATAAAAATACATACACTTGTAATACTATAATTAATTATTAAAAGATATTTATTAAATGATTATATTATATTATATTATATTATATTAATAAATAAATAAAGCATGCAATAAAAGAAACAAAACATAAAAAAAACAGAATATAAAACGAAACAGAGAAGGAAAAGGGGAGGAAAGAAAAAGAGAAAGAAAAAGAAAGGAAAATTAGGGATTTCAAGGTTCTAAGCTTAAGTGGTAAGTCAATTTAGTCTTTTTTCTTGTAATTTTGATGTTTTTGGAATCCTAGAGATAAATATTATTTGTTTTAAGTGGAAATTTTGAAAGTTATTAGATTTCTAGATATTGTTCATGTTGAATAAATTGATAGAATTTCAAGTTAGAAGTGAAATAAGGATTGAATTGTAAAATAAATCATAAGTTTTGAATAGTAGGGACTAAATTGAAAGAATTTCAAAATTATGGTTTTGTGGTGAAATTAGAGAGTTGAAATTAGTTTAAAGTGGAAATTGAATAAAAATATTGAGCTAAATGTGAAGAATAAAAGTTAGTCTCGGTTTAGGGACTAAATTAGAATTTAGACAAAAGTTGAATAAAAATTTGAAATATTCAATGTGAAATTGACTGGTAGTGTATTGATAATTTTTAATTGTTTTAATTTTCGTAGCTAACGTTGTCCCGAAAAACCTCAGCTAAGAAAGGAAAAGGCAAAGTCAACGAGGGTTAGCTCGAAAATTACGGTTTGTATTTCTATAATCCGAATTTAATTATTAATTGTTATATTTTAATTTAAATGTTTATGGTAAAAAAAATTAAGGTAAGTGTAGTATATTTGATATTGAATTGAGTGTTTGTGAAATTATGATTTATGTAATATTTGAGCATTGGTATTGAATTTAAATTGAATTGGTATTTAATCCAATTTTAATTATTAATTGTTATATTTTGGTTTATATGTTATTGTAAGTAATTAAGGTAAGTATTAGTAATTGTTATTGAATTGAATTTATATGGATATATGTGATTGATGTGAAAATTGAATATTGGATGTATGTTATATTTGAAAAATATATTGATTGGGAATGTGATAAAATTAATATGAATAATTGATTATTGTGAAATTTGAATATTTGTTATTAAAAAGTAAAGTGAATTGTATTGAATTGAGAATATATGTGATTACTTGAAATGTGTATTGGTTGAAAAATTGAAAGTGAATTGAAAACCCTATTAACAGTATTCGGGCTAAGTTGGATATAGTTGGCATGCCGTAGGATTGGAAGTGTTCAGGGATACTTCGACCTTGAGTCGATGAGGCACTATAAGTGTCGTACTATTACTTTGACTTCAAGTCGATGAGGCACCATGTGTGTCGTACTATTACTGTTACTTCGGTTTAATTCGATGAGGTCTGAGTATCGTACTGTTACTGTTTACTTCGGCAAAGCCGATGAGGCACTGAGTGCCGTACTGGTGTGTTGGTTGGATCCGTGTATCCGTCAATGTCCAAGCCATGTTAATAAGGGTAAAAAAGGTACTGAATGATCGACTGTTACTAAATGATATTATAAAGGTTCTGAATGACTGACTGTTATTGAATGATATTGATAAATTGATTGATATTGAAAAATATTGACTGATATGGAGCTTGGAATAAACGAATTACTGATTGAAATGTGAATTGTTGAATATTATTTATTGATATTGAACAGTGAACAGTGAACAGTGAACTGAAACATGATTGAAACACATGAATTATGTAACTCTAAATGGGATATAAGTGAATAATATTATTGCTCAAGTGAATTGTGAACATATTGTGGAAAACTATATGGGTTAGTAGATGAAAGAATTGATTGAGTTATAAAGGATTTATCTATGAAATGAATAATTATATAATGGTGATTGTTATATGATTTTAAGTGAAAGTTATATTTTCATATTATTAAGTGTTCAAATTATAGAAATACCACTGAGTTCATACTCAGCTTACGGTTTGTTTCCATGCGCAAGATAGGTTAAAGTTAGACCATTGAATCAGCATCCCAGGCTGATCTCGAACTCAACGTGATGAGGTATATTAATTATTGGTAATGGCATGTATCTAAATGTCTATGTGTGTCATTTTGGATTGTCAATGTAATGATGAAATAAGTAAATTTAGATTTAGTAATAGTATATGGTAGGAATTGGCTTATTTAGTAAGAATTTGAACCATTTGATCATGTATGTGAAATACTTAAAAAATTCATCATATAGGCACATAAAATATCTAATTTGACATGTTTTGAGTAGGTTTGAATGTGATTTAAAGTAATTGAATGAATGGTTATTGGAATGTTTGGTATCTTAAATTGCAGGGCTGGTAAATTTGTTGTTTAAGGCTTATTTTGAGTCCACACGGCCTAGCACACAGGCGTGTGGACTGGCCGTGTGAAAACTGCACCTTAATACTTTCAAGTCAGAGAGTTACACAGGCTCTCAACACAGTTGTGTGACCTAGCGACATGGCCATGTGATCTAGTGACACGGCCGTGTGAGTCACACGGGCAATCCACACGGGTGTGTGGGTACTTTTCATAAGGAAAATTCTGAAATTTTGAGAAAAATTCGTAATGATTTTAAATTAGTCTCGAATTGATTTTACTGTTCATATTGGGCTTCGAGGGCCCATTAAAGGGACAATATGTTAAACCTATGATAATTGTAAACAATTATTTTAATTAATGTCCGTAATTGAACTGTATTGACTGGTAATGTCCCGTAATCCTATTCTGGAGACGGATAAGGGTTAGGGGGTGTTACAAATTTATCGTCAAGTTGACTTGACGATGGCAAGGGTAGGGTGTAAATTTTAATAATTTGATCGAGTTGATGCAATTATTCTACTGTTGTAGTTACTGTCAATTTGTCCTCCTTTTCTGAAATTATTTTGAAAAAAAAGGCATTTGTGTTAGCTTGAAACGATTTATTTATAATTTATACTCGTGTCATATCTTTGTATTATTATCATTCATGTTTTCTATTAATAATAATATTTTTCTTTAAAAAATACTATTTAAAAAAGAAAAATATATAATCGATATAAAAATACATTCAAATTCAGGTTTCAATTTAATCAAATTAAATAAACTCATACTTGAAAATAAAATTCAAATTGAACTAGTATTTTTTGTTAAATCACCTAAAATTGGATGGAAAAATTAGTGTTTGTTAATTTTATTACATAACATACATGTAGATAGGCACGTATATGACACATCAGTATTTAATTAATTTTTAAAATATTTTAAAATTAAACTAATTAAATGAGATAATGATAATTTTTTAAATTGAAAATCTTTTGAGTAATACCGTGGGAGGAAAAAAATCGTCAAAATAGTGGGGCCCATTCTCTTGAAATGGCATAGGCAATACAGATGTGTATGAATCCTCTTAAGATTACTTACCAATTTAAGAGATTTTTATGTATTTATTTTTAAATGAATTTAAAATTATAAAAAGGTTAATTACATATACACATCATCTAACCATTGGTTATTATATTTACAAAAGTTTCCTTTCTCTCTTTTTATTTGGATAGACATTCATTTATTTACTATTTTTTTGCCTTTCTTATTTATGTGAGATTCCTCATAAAGCTTCGACAATCTTGCTCTAACCAATCTCCAAATATGAAGAATTTATTGTTCCTAACCATTTTAGCTCCCTGTTCACACATGGGCTGAATTACAAGTATCAAAATTTTCATTTTAATTTGATTTTTATATCATCATTTTATGTATATATATTATATACACAAATAATTATAATTGTAATAGGTAATTTATAGGTACCCAAAATGATAAATTTACTTTACAGAATTTATAAAATTATAAATTAATATGCCAAAATTTTATAATTCATCTTTAGAATAAGAAAATTAGATAAATTAAACTTGAATTAGGTAATTTTAGAATAAGATAATTTCAATTACAAACACAATAACTCCATTTAAGAAATATAATTTTAAGCAAATATAATTTTTATATTTTCTAAAGTTTTAATTTATTTTAATATTGATTTGTTAAAATTTTCAGAATTCTTATATATTTTAAAATTTCCAATTTGATTTTCATATTTTTCTTTTTCTTTTTAATCTTTTACCTATTATTCACTTAATAATAACTTGGTCGCGTTTGAGGTGAGAGGTCTCCTTCTCATAGGGATTATTATGCCAGTATCCAAAATATATATATATATATATATATATATAAAGTACAAAAGCTAATTTTATATGAAAGGTTTTTTGATGGGAATTATAAGTCAATTAACTGGTTAATTTAATATACATCAAATGTAAATTATCATTCAAATAAGCCTCAAAATGATGTTACTTCTACATCAGTTTTTATACTTGACCTCACTTGTGGATGCTTAGCCACCATAATCTCTTCTTGCTGCAACCTCACTTCGCTAGGAGCAACATTGTCACATTTTTTATATTATATTATAGAGTAACATCACACACATTCTCTTGTAACACAAATTCTAGTTTTATATAATCCATAAATAAGAAAGGAGAATCCAATTCATTTACAAGGTAATGCGTATATGACAAAAACAAAAAGCAACACTACAACTCTATCTGTAGATGAATGAAATGCTTCTAGTTCAAAAAAAAAAAAAAAAAGGAATGAAATGGTTTATCATATATGAACATCGTAGATATAATAAGAGGAAGAGCAATGTGAGAATCATGATAATATATTGACGGCCTGCGCCCCACGAGCAACCTTGATGAAGACATCCTCAAGAGTGGTGTCAGCCAAACCCCATGCGAACACTGTAAACCTGCTCTTTGCATTCTCAACTGCTTGGAATACATCTGCTATTCTCACCTCTTGCTTTGGCATCTCGAACTTCTGTGTTCCCGAGATTCGGTATATCTTGTTAGCATTTGGGGAGAGAT
Organism: Gossypium arboreum; assembly: GCF_025698485.1. NCBI lineage: Eukaryota > Viridiplantae > Streptophyta > Magnoliopsida > Malvales > Malvaceae > Gossypium > Gossypium arboreum. The sequence goes on along the minus strand of NC_069081.1, from coordinate 107,746,796 downwards.
GTTGTACCATGTTCTCCACTTCTTCCTCGTTATTTGAAGATGTTGTTATAGTGAATATGTAAGATCCTCCATATCTGCCCTTCAGCTGCCATACACACCAATCATAGGTTAACATAGCTTTTCTCACATCAAACACCCAAACAAACTTTAGAAGAAAGTGTTCGGAAAAAAATAGAAGATTAAATAGATATATTAAAGATAATAGAATAGAAATTCTGCAGATAAGAGGATTAGTTCAAAAGCTCTGGTCTATGGATAGGGTGTGTAACACGCTACCGTGTAAAAGATGAGAGGAATGAAAGTTTTATCAAGTTGAGAAAATTACTATTAGAGTCAAACTAACCTCTTTTGCATTTCCTATGCACTGTAAGGCGCCATCTACAAAAATTCCTAATCGATCACATAGCACCTCTGCCTCTTCCATTGAGTGCGCTGCAAACATTCAGATAATATTTGTTGGTATCTAAGGGCCAATACTTCTCACCTTCTATTATCAATAATCTTTTTAAATGAAGTGAAAAAGAGAGAGAGCAAAGCATGCAAATAGGTTAAAATCAAGAGTGGCAGTGCAGAGAGAGAGAGAGAGAGATACTGGTGAGAATAATTGCCCTGTCTCGTTTTGCCTGTTTCACAACACTCCACAGACTATTTCTTGAAGCTGGATCAAGACCGGTACTGGGTTCATCCATAAAGACAACCTATTTGCAAAATCTCAAATGATTAAAGCCATGAACAGCACCCCAGGATATAAGATTAGTAATGTCTTACAAAGAAATGTAGAGTGAACCATTTTACCTTGGGATCCCCAATCAGTGAAATGGCAACGCTGAGTCTCCTCTTCATACCTCCACTGTATTTGCCCGCATGTTTGTCTGCAACCCCTCCATGAAATAGGTTGACACTCTTAAGAGAGTCTTCCACTGCCTGAGGCAATTGCATGGGAATGAGCAAAAATAGAATCCCAATATTTTACATGAGGATAAACTACATCGCCTCAAACTAGCTTTCTATGAAGGTCCACCATCCGCCCTTAATATTTGAATATTAAAAGACAAAACGGAAGTCTGATAGAAGGGCCTCTAGACTTTATATTTATAATTAAATAATATTTATGAGCATCAACTTCTCCAAGTAAAATCCATAACAAGCTAAGAAGGTAATCTTGACTTACTTGATTTAATGCAGAACCTTTGAGGTTCTTCAGTCTTCCATAAAATAGCAAGTGCTCCCTCCCAGTTAAAGTTTCCCAGAGCAGGCTAATTTACAAATAACAAAATAAGAAATCTTTCAACATGGAAAACAATGTGTTTCTTGGCAAAAGGAAACAATTATATCATACTCATGCTGTGGGCAGACACCCATGCTTGTATAGATTGTATCCATAGAAGTCAGTATATCCAATCCCTGAAGATATGCTGTCCCTGATGTTGGTTTTGTAAGCCCAATCATCTGTCCACAGCATAACACATCAATCTTGCATAGTTTTTAACAGCTAAACCTGATTCTATCTTTATTAAGATACAGGCAGGAGTAAGACGAAAGTAATCCCAACATAGGGAACAAAATGGCTAAAATTACTACTGGGGAAACAAACTAGATCCTAACATGGAAGATTTCACTTTCAGCCCCTCACGTCACAGAAAATGCATACGAGTCTGCTAAGTGCATAAAAGAACCATACTTTCAAATTAGAGAGAGAAAAAAAATAATACACTACCATATTAATTAAAGAAGTCTTGCCAGCACCATTAGGTCCAAGCATGCCAAAACACTCCCCTCTAGGCAAAGCAAGAGACAATCCTCTCACAGCAATTTTCGCAGGATTTCCATCCCTTGCAGGATATATCTTTTTGAGGTTGTCACAAATGATGGGATAACTTGTAGTTGATTCAAGTAGCAACTGTTCAACTTTCTCTCGCTGGAAACAAAAATATAAAAGAAAATATTATTACACAAATGAATTATTCATATCACATTGAGCTACAAACACAACACTTTGAAAGATAAATACTAAGCTACAGTTGTACACTACTCAATGCATAAAAAGTTGTTTTAATTGGCAATGGACCTAGTTGAGTTAAGATAATGGCATAAAAGCTAGAAGGATGCTGTTAGAGATGCACATCTGAAGAAAACTAATAATACTAAAGTTGGAAGAGGTGGAACATGAAGTCTGAACTGGACATTATCTGCTCCATTAAGGCATAAACAAGAAACAGCCACCCTTCTATCACATTAGACCAACTAATGAAATTAGGGAGAAAATGGAATTCATGCTTCTTTAGAAAGATTTGAATGATCAAACCATTTTCGGTTCTACCATAAGAAATAATCATGTTAATAGAATAATAAAGATCCATCTGTCAGTGAGTGAAAGGCTAGTCTTTTGGAAGACTATGAAAATTAAGGGAATAGCGGTCACTGAGCCTTTCAAAGAAATCTACCCTTAAATGAGAAGATGCATTCTACAGAGCCAGAGAATCGGAAATATATTACCTCCTGATTAACATCATCTTTATCCATCTGAACAAAAACTTTTGATCCCTGTCTTTGCAGACTAGAACTCCTAAAAGATGATGCAGGCTTTCTACGGAATCTTTGCAAGAAAAACAGAGGGCTCTTCCCGGCACCCGAAGATGAAACCTGATCCACATAATATGCTACAAATAGAACTACAAACCACTCAACAAGAATGATAATCATGACCTCACTCATCCCATTAGAGCTATCACTCAAATCCCCCCACCGCATCCCATGTGTGCCCATATAATTTCCTTGGAAAGAATATTCTCCAAACTCATATAATCCCCGATACAAAGCAAATCCAGGAAATAACTCCATTACAATAAGCCAGCCTCCTACAAAATCAAAAAAATGAGTCTCATAGTAAGTATGGAGAAAGGTACAAGTGAAGATGGTCAGTTTAAATGAATAATAATGAATCTTTAGAGATTGAAAGAATCTACTTCTAGAAATGTGTCACAACTATTCTAAGTTTACAGAAGCCAAATTTATTATTACTACAGCCTCTGGGATAGAATTCATTTCTCAATTCCTTACTAATCACTATTTCCCAGTTCCCACCATTCAATAAGTCAAAAGAAGTAATTGACTCTCAGAAGCATGAGTAAAAATAGTAGGATGAGGTTATTCAAACATTTATAAAAGGAACGGTCTCTGCCAACAAAATTAAATGCTAAAATCAGTTGCTTCAGGCCGCAAAAGATATTAGCTTCTTGAAAGCATCATCTAATCAAGATATTAGTTTCATTAACAAATAATTCAAGCATACAAGATAAAGATAACAAATTGCATTTTTATAAGTCCTTAACAGTTAAACTTACTGGGAAATGAGTCATCTTCAAGGAAGGGCTGGAAGAGAAAGCCTCCTAAAAGTCCTGTTCCAAAGACAAATATGTATCCAACAACTGCAACCATTCACAAGTAGTTACGAGAAATAAGTCAGTTAACTAATCTTTAAAAGAGTAGACTTTTGCCAACTAAGAGGAGTGAATCGAAGAGCTAAGATAGACCTGAAGCAGTCTTAACATTTGAAAACATTGCAGCTACAAGGAAGGCCAGGGAAATTTGCAGATTTATGTAGAGGAAGTAAAACACAAACTGGATGCTATAATCATTTAGTGTGAAAAATTTCAACCCTGGAAGGAAATCAAACACATTAAAAGAGAAGCTTGAAGTAAAGATATTAAAGAGCAGTTAACTGATTAGATTAGTACCAATGACTGAGCCAAATATCACAAAACATAACATGTACAGCAAAGAGATGACAAGAAAATATGCATAAGATATCATCCAATAAGGTCCATCTCCAAGCCCGTGCATTTTCATCATAACTCGCAGTTTTTGCTGTTTTTCATAGACCAGTGAAGCCAACACCACCTACATTGAAAACCAGAATGTTAAGGCAAATATAGAACAATATATTATAAACCGTCAAGACATTAACAGAAAGAGATCATAACTAACAGTTGACAATGACTCAGGAAAATAATATTGTAACCATGACCTTGGATCAGATTTTCCATATAATAAGTTTGCTCATAGGTTTACGAGGCAATCCAGAAAGCCGACAACTAAGACATAGATTTGTTATCCAAACGTCATAAGAGTAGAGGTGAAGTGAAAAGGAAGGAATATTGCAGGAAGAGGTGCACGGTTAAATTTTGCTTACTGGGCTTATGCCATTACATGAAGAACAGTGGAGCACTGACAAATGACAATAGTTGTCCATGTCAATTTGCGATAACCTCTCATATCATCTCTTTATATAACAACACTAAAAAAGTATTCCCTTGGCCCTTCGTGTGAATATTGCGCATTGTTCATAACTAACCCCGATTTTTATCTAAAAAATCTCCCTGGCATGAATTAGAAATTAAATCTGATTGTAGAACTTTTACTATCAAATAAATGTTACCAAACTGTGATAATTTTGATAATGATCAATAGGAATAATAATGTTAAAATTGTGCAACCATACATAAGGACGAATACCAATGAAAAAGAGAAATACTTACGGGGAACAGTTGTAAAACAACCCATGTAAAGAAGAGTGTTCCCAGAAGAGATGACAAATCAATTCTGAGTTCTGTTTCAGGTTTTGGCATTTCTTTGACAAAATCTAGTAGCATTTTTGTAGCAGGCCCTTGCAAAAACTGAAGGTAGGCATTGGATACCTGTAAATATGACATTAGCAAATATCAGTATTCACTAGCTTTTGATCAATAAGCAACTACCATATAAATTTGTGGAATAAAGAGAAAGGTAGCAAGAAATAAGAAATAAATTTATAAAAGGGCAAAGCACATTAGTAATGCAAATCGTATAACATATTTGGACCATTGAAGCAGCCTTATCCCTTAGAGTCACTGACTAAACCAAAATGCAATGTGCATAGATAGAATATATAGTATAGCCAAAAAACTCAAATATGATGGGTAAGGTTTCTATTTGTACCTAAAAGGAACACCATAAGCCAATTAAAATGATTCAAGATTTTAAGTAAAAAAACAATTGTCATATTTTGCTGCAAAAACAGAACACCTAGTCTCCAGAAAAATGGACTGGAAAAGACTAAAATAGAAACAATGAACCATTGGTTTCTCAACCATATTCCCATTAACAACTGTTTGGGGAGCACGGTTGAAGAAGTAGAGTACAGAACTCAGATTTTAAAGCCTCTCGCTCATAGTTTCCTAAATCCTAACTGCTTAGTCAAAACAGATTTGTCCTGCTAACATATTTCCTGCTGTCAGATGTTGATATATAAATCGCAACAACCTTACGAACCAAAACCGGAAAGAGATGATGAGCTTACAAGAGATAACACCAGTCTGCTTGAGAAATCAAACCAGAAAGAAATCAACGTATATTTTAGAATGGTTCTCATAGATGCCTCTTTTTCCTTATAACTTTTTTGTTCAATCCATTAAGTAAAACTGATGAGCAAGATTTGACTCCAAGACATTCACGCCTTCCTTTCTTTAGAAAACTAGAGGATGATATTTGTCAACCATTTTAAATAGTATATGAGAGTCTAAGATTAATCCCAGGTATAAGATTAGTACTGCCAAAGAATCAGGCAAGGAGGAAAGCTGACTTTAGCTAATTCAAATATATACCAGATTGACAGATCGTGGAATCCGCAACAATGCCATAGAACTACCAGTTGAGTAATTCCTATAGGTAGAATTGTACCAGACGCTCACATTAAAATTATTGCCATCTGAATTCAAGAAATCATATGCTGTGGAAAAGATAAATTTGTCAGTATTTTTCTCTACCACACATGATTTTATGTAAATTAGGTAAAACAATAGCAACAACACAATTTAAGCTAGACTAACCTGAAACAAACTCATTTATCTTCTCTTCTGAGTTCCCTTTTCTGTAACCTCTATACAGCTCATTGTTCACCTGGGAAGAACTATTGCGCCATAGGTATAAACCTTGAACACATCGTACCTCTACATCCACAGAAAATTAAAGAAGTAAGCATAGAATCACCATCTTCCTGAAATCAAATTTTAATGCAACATTGTGATTTTTCTTTAGAGAAAGGTAATATTGTATGGAAGGACAATTAATCAACTTTGGGTGAGTTCCTGCATTGAATTTCTAACATAAATGAGCTAATCTAAGGCATTAGGTTTACAAAGTGCTCTACTTTGAGATTGTTTCTGAGTTTTACTGACTATCTCAAAAATAATAAAGAATCAGGCCAGAGAAGTTCAACAAGCAGAGTTTGACCCTATGAGACCTCAAAGGCAATAAGATCTGTCAATGTGTTTTCCAACAACAATATATGTGTAAGTATCATAAAGGAGCCTTAATGTTAGATAGATTCATGCAAGTCTAAAATCTACCTACTAGTGCAACAAACTTGTACTTGGCAAAATAAACAAGAATATGAAAAGTGCAACAGCTATGTAAGTTTACAACACAAAGGAACTTCAAATTAATGTATTTTCCAACAAATATTTCTTGTCCTTATATGACCATGCCTAATATTCTTGAAAATTTCCATTGTGGCATTTCAACTAGTCTATTCATGCAGTCTCATTCATATAACAAGAATGTCAGTGGCATATACCTTTTTCCCTGGCTATAGATGATTGGTTGATTAGAACAGAAAATGTTGAGTTTGATGTGCATTGACTTTGAACGTTATAGAGGGGAAGTGCTTGAACAATAGCGGGTTCGAGGTAATTGTAACCCTCGGGATATGTTGCTGTACCCTGAAAAGTTTTGAGAAGACAAATTATAAACCAAAAGATGGGAAGCAGTATTATGACATCAGATTCTAAATCATCACCAAAATCAGAAAACTATGTCTATATAAGTGGAAAAAGGAAGGAACAAAAAGGAGAACTACTTACCAGGACATTGCTGGACACACTGCTTGCAAAATCAGAGGAATTGATATTCAAAGAAGTTGAGAACATGGTCTGCGTCAAAACTACCAAAGCCAGAAAAAGCAAGTTTTAATCTGATGTGGTTTCATCTTTCACTGCAGCAATTAGTTTAAAGCCAAAGAAACTTGAATTTTAAAACAAGGGATGAGAAGTAAGATGCATACTTTGACTAAGCGTTTGATTATTCCCAGTGAAAAATGAAATTGCAGGACAAGTCCCCGTACTTCTGCAAGACTCATTTGGGAAGTCTGCAGCCATATTTGAATCAGATCTAACTGCACGATATTGGGGACCTGGTACTTGTAATAGTGCAGGCCATTCCGGGGGATTGGGAATAGGACAAGTTGATACTTGATCTACTGTCGAGTACTCTATCCCACATTCTCTCCTCTGGCAATTACCATTTGCGTTTCTTTCAACACAGATACAACCACAACGATTTTCCGCATTATCTAGTGAACTGTCCAACACTTGTTGCACCACAACAAACAGAACACAGAAAAATAACGGGAAGGAAATCAGCCGAATGTTTGCCCCTATGTTCCTTTTCTGCAAAATACCATAATATATAAATAACAAAACCTTTTCAAGGAAAAAATTTTTATTAAGGGGAAAATATCAAAGATCATCCTACCTAGTAAACCAATCATCAACAACTGAAATAAGCAATCGTAACAAGAAATACAAAGCAAAACCAGGCAAAAAAAAAAAAGAAAGAAACTCTAACCCAGTATTGCTTTTCATTTTCCAAGTTGAAGTTTACTAAAAAAAAAAATCCGAAATTTTCACAACAAAAATAAGATATCTTTTAGGAGGATAAAATGAATGGAAAAAAGGTGAGAAATTGAATGAGATGGACCTGAAAAGTCAAGTTCTTTCTGAGAAGAGCGTTGGCCTGCGTCCAGAAACTGGCTGGCCCCAGTGTTGGACGCTGATCCGCCATTGATACAACTTTGCTTAGACGAAAATCAAGTTGTAAAATTCAGAGAAAATTAAGAGTTTAAAGTCTTCGGGTATGGTTTTATAGGAGGGAAAGGGAGCTGTTTTTCTCAGCTGTTTCGTATATTTGCTTTCCGGACTGCTGCTTATTTATTAAATAAAGGAATAAACCAGTCTGAAATCTGAATTCTCCTTTCCTATACTTTTACTATTCTGGTAGATTTCCAGATTTCCCCGCTATTTTCAAACCTTGTTGCCTATATTATTATTATTATTCTACTCTTCAAGTCTTAACGCGTTTCGGCTCTTTGGCCCTTTGCTTCCAAAATACCCCCAGTTCTTAGCAGAAATAGCCGAAATGTCCTTGGAGACCAAACATATGTTATTTTATTATAATAAAAAAATAAAACTAAATGCTATTTTATTATTACTTCTAACTTTTTTTTAATTTATCGGTTGATGTTCCTTTTATGAATTTCACCTTTTCTAATATTACCAGGAAGTAATTACCATTTCCTAAAAAGTAATTTGCTTACCCTACTATAGATTATTTCTTTACCTTTTGTTTTACATTTAATATTTATTGAGATGAATGAATGATACAAAATTCGAATCGAAATTAACAAAAATAATTTTAGATTTCTTGCTAATATATTATTATTTTTATTTATTTTCTTGGTGCAATTATCATTATCTATTGATATCACATTAACATGAATATGTTAACATCTAAACTGACAAATCCTTGCCGTACGGCTCCAATAAAATATATAAGTGAATTAAATTTCTTGGATATTTAACCAATAGGTTGAAGTCAATACCATATCTTTTCGTTAAGTAAAGAATAAACTAACTTAAAATTCACAACCTATTTGGATTATTCCTATTTTTTTATTAATTTAATCATTCTAATTAATTGTTTAAATTAATTCATTAATAGATTATTAACGTTATCTTTATAATTAATCTAAAATATTCTTTTTAATTTATTTGTAATATAAGAGCTATCAATTTTCATCACCATCCATCCTTTATTTCTCATCTCTAATGCTCTTCACTTACTTGTTTCCGCACCCTTGAAATCACCTTACATAATTGTTTTTAACGATGTAAATGTTTATGATGTTTTTCATTTAATTTTATAATTTTTGTGATTTTATTAAATATGTGCCTTTGAAATTTTAGTGAATTTGAGTGGAAAAAGAAGGAATCTTTTTAATTGCTTTGCATAGAGTTATTAATTTTGAGATATTGGGTCTTTAAATTCTACTATCTTACTGTTTTTAAAGCTAAAAAAGATGGGTGCTTTCTTTACACTATGTTTAGGGCTATTTATTTTGTCGATGTGGAATGGAGTTGACTTGGATTCATGGTTTTTTTTTTTTTTTTTAGCTTTTGAGATTTAGCATCCACAAATTTTAGCCGTTGGGTTTAGTTATTATGGTAAAGTGAGTGTTTGTTTTTAATGCTAAAATTCATGGAATTATTGCGTCACTTTTGTTTAAGTATAGTGTAAGGTGATTTTTAGGGTGTGGAGGTAACGGAGTAAGGAGCACTAGAGATGAGAGAGCAGGAGATGGATGGTAATTATGACAGATGATTCCTATAGTTGATGTTGAGAAAGGATGATAATTGGTGGTTTATGTTGTAAATAAATTTAAAAAATTGAAATAATTATAAAAAGTTTTTAGTTTTAGTAAAAATCAAAAATGTCACATCAGTAATTTGTAGTGGATTAATTAAATTTTTAACGTTAGTGATAAATTCAAATAATTATCTTAATTAAAGCATTAATTGACAAAAAAATAGTAAATCAAAATAGAAATGGCTATTTTAGAGTGTCTCATTAATGTAATTTACCCATTATTATTTTCTTTGTATGATATCATAAACCGATCAACATTATATGAATTAATTGTTTTTATCATCCCTACCTAATCAACTTTTTATGTATGTATCCGTGATATCATACACCATATGATATGATACATAAAAATAATTAAAATATACTCAATTTTTATCACACATGTATACATATAGAAACTACAATACGGAAGTGTGTTTAAAAATTCATACAATAAATAATAAAATTTATAATTTGAAATTAATTAATAATAACACATAAAATATATATGATATTAAAATTAAAGAATATTAAATTGTAAGTAAAATAAAATTTAAACACGTAAATATATCAAACTAGTAATACTAAATGCACTATAATTTTTATTAATCTTGAGTCAATATATAGAATTAATGAAAGTGATAAGTATGCATAATCAAATTAAAATGTATATATTATATTAAAATAAAGTTTTGAGCCAATGATAAAATTAAGCTTTTATTGATGTAAATAGCATAAGTCTAAATATTACTATATGTAAATTTTGTATTAATTTTTATAAAAGATCAAAATATTAAAATATATTTAAATAATATAATTTATTTTAAATATGAAAAATTAAATTAATACTCAATACAAATAAAACTTTAAATAATAGCATAAATTACAATATGAGGGATCAATTTCTTAATATTTTTTTGAAAATTATACGTTACAAAATGATCCAAATGTATTCATATAATCAAAGTTGGGCAGAAAGTCAAATTGATTGAATTGTATGAGCTTCTGGAAGGAAACGCAGCTTCTTGGAAAAATCATGCAAATCAGCAAAATGGCAAAGCAGTATTGAATCAGAGATAAGACAAGGACACAGTGTTTAATGAAAGCAAGCCAAACCATAAATAAATAGTTTATGCTTTGTACTTTGTGGAAGAATTCTGATGAAATCGAGAATTAATAACAAACAAAAACACCACCTCACTTCACCCATAGGCCATTCATAAGCGTTAATTAATTTCAACTTCTAATTTAGAAATGAAAGAAAGATGCATTTTTCAATGTAACAAACATTGTCCTAATTACTTCCCAGCACCTCATTTGTTTTTTCTTAAACTTTTGTACTTTTTTTTTTTTTTATAAAATATAAATATCAACCGCATTAAAAAAAATTGTCAAACTTATAGACTTTTAAAATTATTATTATAAATATAAATATAGCTATAAAGTAAAGCAAATAAAAATGGATAACTATTCATAACATGAAATATGTAAAATAAAACTCAAATTAGTTTCTATTTTAACCAACAAAACAAGTTGGTTGAGGCAATACAAAGGTTATGCATTGGTTTTTTATTTTGTGGGAAAGCAAAATTACATCCCTATCCCTATATTGCTTTTGTAGGATAAAACAAAAGTAAACACAAAAAGGATATTCCTTACTTGACCAACATCACACTGACATTACTTTTTTCATATTCCAAATAAATTTATAATTTTGCGTCAAAAGAAAAAGAAATTTCTTGTTTATTTTTTCATTTCAATAAGGGTTAATGGCAAGTTTTATCCTCTACTTTAACGATATTGTCAATATGGTACCTAAAAGCAACTTTGCCTCTTTTAATCTCCTTCATCGGCTGCTGCGTCGACTTCCTGTCAAAGATCAATGCTGCTCTTAGCTTTCACCACTCAGATTTCTCATTGGGTTGTCTACGACCCATGAAGCCGGCCGAAAGAGCCATATATGAGTGCTTGAACTCTCCTTTCCAACTTGTCTTTTTTTCTTCTTCATTTCAGTGAGATTTTTTGCTGATATTTTTGTTTTCAAGATTTGCTTAGAGTCCTGGTTTTTCTTAGATTTGAGTTTTAATTTTTTTGAGGGGTTGAGTTTGATTTGAGAGAAATAACAGTGGTAATGGGTGATTTGAATTTTTTTTCTTGATCAAATAACAATGATTTATTTTCAGATACTTTGGTTTCTACTGTGGAGTAAACATCAAAATGATTTCAGTTTTTTACTTTGAAAAACTGTTCATCTTTTTTGTTTTGAATATTGATGTAAATTTTTATTCAAAACAAAAACATGTATTTTTTTGACCTATTTATGGAAAAAAATTGTTGAATCTTATTTAACAATGCCCGAAATGAATCATGGTCATGTCCCATGTCAACTCATGTGCTACAAACTCATACAAGTTGAGAATAGAAGCTAAAAAACCATGCTTATCCACATAGGAAGTTGCCAAAAATCCAAGAGACTTTTATGAATGATTCATTTTATGGAAAATTTAATTTAAGTATTTGTTTATTTTAATAACAAAAAAAAGAAAATAAATAATTAAGTGTTTAATTTAAATTTAAAAGAAAAAGGAAATAAAACAGAAATTAGTAAGTTTTTAATTAAAATTTATAAAATTGATATTAATAAATTTTAATTTGAATTTAGAAGAGAAAAGGGAAAAAAGAAAATTAATAATTTTAAATTTAAATCTTAATAAAAAGTAAAAAGAAAAAGTAATAATTCAGTTTTAAATTGAAAGAAACAATTCAGTTTTAAATTGATTTTAAATAAGTCTCCAAGCATTATATATTAAATATATTTCTTTTATTTTAAATTGATTTTTACCTTCAAAAATAATAATAAGGGCAATTTTCTAAGAACTCCTTTGATTGCTATTTAAAATTTTTGGTGTGATTCACATTGCGATGTGTTATTTCATTACAGGTCCATGTGTCAAGCATGTCAAAAATTAACAGTCGGGTAGGGTACCAAAATACCATACGGATAGAAAGTATATGTACCAAAATGAACAAATTAAAAGTATGGTTATCACATTAGCAATTTCGTTAAAGTACAGGGCAAAACTTGTCATTAACCCTTTCAATAAAAATATTCACCCAATTATTCGAGTTCATTCTATTTTAGTCACCCTATTATTAATTTTTTTGTTTTAGTTATTCAACTTTTTTTAAATTAATTTTTTTAATCACTCTTTTGTTAGTGGCTCGTGGAGTTTATTTTATTGACCTAATAATAAATTTAGTCCTCTAATATTTACAAGTTCTATTAATTTTGATTTTAAATATAAAAATTCAACAAATGTAGCTTTCAATTTTACAAGTCATTTTATTTCTAAATTTATAAAATTATAAAAAAAATCTTAAAATTTTTAAAAAAAGTATATATAAGTTGTAAAAATTTAAAAGCAAATATACAAATATTTTTAATATTCTTGTATCCAATATGAATTTCAACATATCTTCCACTTTATTATTTCCTACATTCAAATGACAAAATTGGAAATAGCAAATGTCGTGGCCTTGATCTGCAATCTCTCTCTAATGTCTGAGCTTGAAATGAAAAAGATAAAAGAACACTAGAGCCTGGATTTGGTATTGTCTCTTTAGCAAAGAGTAAGGTTGTCAGAGTTGATATTGTCAACCCAACCATTTTTTTTGGGGTTATAAATTTGTTAACTTTGAGTTTCTTTTTAAGTTTTAATTAGACATTTTGAGATGAACAATGTAGCAAAAGGAAAGGAGAACTAAATCAAAAGAGATTGAATAAAAATAGTTTTAATTTCTTTCTAGGTTTTTCACATGTTTGGTTGAATAGAAAATGTGAATATAAATCATAAAAAGAAGTAAATATAGAAATTTTTTAAGATTTTTAAATATATTATATAAATTTTAGAATTGGAACTAAAATGAAAAATTTTGTAAACATTGAGAGTTATAATTTATTGAACTTTTAAATTTATAATCAAATTGATAGAATATGTAAATATTGAAGGGCTAAATCTATTATTAGGCCAATAAAAAAACTCACGTTCTACTTTCGCTACTAAATTAATGGCAAAAAGACTAAAATATTTAATTTTAAAAATTGAATGACTAAATTAAAAAAAGTGATAGTTAAGCGATTAAAATAGAATAATTAGATGATTATTTTAAACTTTACCTTATATATTTTTATTTATTTAGTTTTTATAAGACTATTTTTATATTATTTTAAAAATTAGAAATAGAAGCATAATTACAGTTAGAAAGAATATATTTAAAATTAGTATTGTTTACACAATATAATTCTCAAAAATGAAATTTTAGAAGTTTTAAAACTTAGATTAGACAAAATCTGGTCAACAAACTCTATATTTTTATTATTTGGATGTGGTGTGACATCACATAATTTAGTTGTTTGACTTTGTTTTCATTCTTGGCCACTTGTTCCATTGTTGACTCTGATCTTTAATTGTGAGATTTTGTATTATATTATTATACTATTCTTAAACAATCAATTATTTCGATAAGTAAATGAATCCGAATTCAAGGTCTTAAAAGGAATGAGGGTATAACACAAGTTAGGTAGTAACAGGGGAAGGGAGGTGTTAAGTTGGTTGTTAGAGAATGTATTGGAGATTTCTTTTTATTATACACATTTCATCAAATTTATCTATCTACTATTAAATAGTCTATATATTATTAAAAGAATCAAATAAAGTCATATTAAAATAGAATTAACATTTATTGTTTAAAAGTATCATTTACTATTTAACATAGTTAATATTTTTAAATTTTTTATTATTTTATTTGAAATTAAACTAGAATTGAAAAAATATTTTTCAAAATATTTTTATACGATAAATATTAATTCTATTATAATTTTAATTTATTTAATTTATTTAATAATATAGAGGCTAATTTAATTCAATTCTTATAATATAAGTACCTTTCAAGTATTTTAACAAATGAAGAATTCTTGAATAGTAGTGTCAAGTGTGTGTTAAGTTGTGTTTTGTTGACCATTAATAAATCTTACTTTCCAAATTTTTAATATATATTAAAAATATACTTTAATTAATTAACAACATAAATTAAATATTAAAGGTATAATGCTACATTTAGTTTTTAACGTTTATATTTTTTTTATCAATTTAACTCATATTTTTAATTAAATTTGGCCATTAATCTTTTAAAAAAGAATTAAATTTGACCATTAACCTTTTAAAAAGAGTTATATTGACATTTTTTAAACAGAAATATTAACAAAAAGGTTAAGTTTTTAAACATTGTAGCCCACATGACAATTCGCATGTAGTTCACCCACATGACAATTCGCATGTAGTTCATACTTTTTTTTTAATTCTTATGAAATTATATATATTTTTAAATTTTGAATTTTTTATAGTTTATATTTTTACAATTTTTAAATTATTTCCTGGCATGGCATATAAGCAAGTAGTGTCACGTAGGGGTGTGCAAAATTCGGGTAAAATCGAAAAAATTCGGTTAACCAACCGAATTCGGTTAATCTGTCGGTTAACCGAATTAATTCGGTCGGGGGTCGGTTAATAATTTTTTGAGTTTTCGGTTAACGGTTAATTCGGTTCGAAACCAGTCGATTAACCAAATTTTTTCGGTTTAACCGAAAAAATTAATAAATAAAATTATAATATATAAATAGCCCACTATTCACTCAAACTCAATTCAATATAAACGTAAATACTCAATCTAATATATATTAACCCAAGTACCCAACTCAACCCAATCATAAAATTACAAATAATTTCATAAATAAAAAATCTAAAACTAAAAATAAAAATAAAAATATATAATTTTATACAAATAATTCGTTAATTTTATACTTATTTTAACCAAAATTTTAATAACATATAATTTTCGGTTAATTCGGTTAACCAACCGAATTAATCGAAAAATTTTCGATTCGGTTAATTTTATTGAAAAATTTTAGTTCGGTTAACGGTTAAAAATTTTGAAAGGTTGATTAATTCGATTAATGTTATTTCGGGTTAGTTAACCGATTGAACACCTCTAATGTCACGTCAGCATGAAGTATATGTGAACTATCATAACGGTTGTCATGTCAACATCACTAAAAAATAATAATGTTTTAGTCAACATTTCTATTTAAAAAAAGTGACTTGACTCTTTTTAATTACCACAATGGCTGTCATGTCAACATCATTAAAAAAATAATAATGTTTTAGTCAATATTTTCATTTAAAAAAGCGTTTTGACTCTTTTCAAAATGTGAATGGTAAAATTTAGTTAAAAAAATGAGAGTCAAAATGATTAAAAAAAATATGTAAGCGTTATGAGCTAATTTAATATTATGTCAATATTAAAATAGAAATACAACAAGGTTCTTACCAATTCAAAAAAAAATTGTACAATAAAATAGACGAAAAAGTATAAAGGAACATAAAATCTTTAAGGGATAAATTGAATATACAAATAACGTTGTTGAGATATTAAGGTGTCAATGTTCATCTATATCTCTTCACACGTTATTATAAATAGGGGTAAATCTAAGGGGGCTGGCAGAAGCTTCTGCCTTAAGATGAAAAATTTTCCATTTGACCTTTTAAAATTAGTAAAAATAAATTTATATTTTAGTCCTAAAAATGATAAAAATTTAATTTAATCTTCTAAATATTACATTTTTACTATCACAAAAATTACAATTAAATTTCAGCCCTCACTAATTTTTTTTTTTTACTTCACCTCGATCATAAGATATTTTCATACTAATTTCTTACTTTTCGAAATCCAAAATTTTAATTAAAATACGAGGAAACTACTATTATTGGATTTCAATATCCGATTCTAGCTAAAAGATTGAAACAAATACAATGGATATAAGATGAAGCAAAAGATTTATGCAAGATATCCATTTAAGTGTATTTCTTTTCTTGTCAAATAAATATATTTTTGCTTTAATGAATAAAAATCAAACCACAAAGACTTATTTACTTAAAAGAAGGGTAAATATTGATAAGGAGATACAATTAATTATTTTCTTACATTTTATTAAAATGTCATAATATTAATAAAATTAAATATTATTTAACTACATAGATTGTATGTTACAATATCATGTCTAAAATGAATATTTTATTTCTCAATTGTCCTTTTTGACAATCATACTAAATAAAATCTTAAACCAAACTTTTCAAAATTATTTTTTTAAATCATTTTTTTACAATATTTTTTTCAAATGCAATGCTAAACTAGACTTTAGTGAGATTTAGAGTTATCCATGGGTCGAGCTTTAGTAAAGAGGTTTTGCCCATGGATCAGCTCGAATGTAAATAGAATGATTCTTGAATATTTTTATTTAATTTTTAGTTAAAATATATTTTATATCTTATTATTTTAAACTGTAACATGAGCTTTTTGGATGGGTTGAGCCAAGTTGGGCTCGGGCCCCAACTTGGAAGTTTTTGTAAAATTGGACCTAAACTCGGTTTAACTTAACTCACGGACATCTTTGATAACATAAAAGAGTAAATGAATAATGAGATACATTTATGATGTGGGTTCTAACCTTGTCCGACTAAGAAAACAATTTACAATTACAACAGAAGTTTAAAAATTTTGAAAATTGAGTCGACTTGTGATATTTATAGTAATAACATTTTTTCCTTAAAAAGTACTTGTATTTTGTGTGAGACAAATTTGAATCATTATCGGCTTTCAACCTAACAACATTTTTTGCTATCATCGTATCTCAAATTATATCGAGTGTGGGCTCGAGCAGCACGAACCAAACATAAAACAAGATACGATTTTATTACTTTCAGTAGGAAAGAAATTCTCTCAAATAAAAACTAGTAGAAATTGTAATTCCTAAAAAATAGAATTTATCCATAGAAAATGTATTTCCACTATTTTCCGACAGAATAACAATATATGAAACTTGTGTATAAAAACTTACATTAATAGCTCCACTAGTGTCATTAATTTATAAGAAGAGATAGAAGAATCCTAATTGAATAGTAATAACACAAATAATATTTATTTAATAGAAAATACTCCCCTAGTCTAACTAAGATAAAGGGGGACGACACACCCTAAATGCTAATACTAAGGTTACCATTCCTCTCTTGTATTGGGTCCAATATATGTGTTTCCTGAACTTTTGATTCAGCACTTTATAATTTAATCCAACCCAATAGTTTTTCCTATTTCTCAAATTAAATATTATTTTATTTAATTAATCAAACTAACTAAATTAATTCCCCAATTAAATAAAATTTTCAACCAAATCCTAATTTCATTAAAGTTATAATAATTTTACAGTAGAACAATCTATGAGGAAATATTAACGAGGATAAATTCATTCTTCCAATATTGTCCTATTTTACTTCATGCTAACCATTACATCTTCCTTCATGAAAGTCAATTACTATCAAATAATAATTAGGTCATTTATTATAAAGACAAATAGCCCATGAACACATTTACTTTTCATCTATTATGTAAAGTCAATGAGAGATATTTAGTCAAGCTATAAATTCCACTATTGTCAATGATACTCCATATTGCAGAAGTCGTTTACCCAACGCACCAACTTTTAGTTCTTTATTTATTTGAACTTAGGTTTTTACTTACATCAAAATATATGAGTCACGCATACATAATCCATCATCTATTCAAGATTTAATTATGTCGCACTATGAATGTCACAAGTGAATAAAGCTATAAACGAAACCACTACTATTCTAATTGGGTCTTGTCCAATTTACTATTTGTATAATTAGTAACATCTATGTCTCTATTTTCTGAGAGTCATCCGTTCCGATACTCAAGACAAAATATCTCCCTAATGGGACTTGATAGACGAGGTATTAGTCTTTTAATCGACTTACATATTTTTTATTAGACTAAGGACGTGTTTAGATTATCTACTAATATAAATTGTCTTTATGTATTATGATCCGACCATGTAATACCGCTTAATATTTGGTTAAACGTTATATAACTATTTAGCTAATATTTGCTTTAATTTTGCTTTGCGTGTAAAAACATTAAGGACAATATACCAAAAGATATTAATGTAAACAATGAATTATTTTCTTAATCAATTTGTTCAAAAAATACAAGTATGCAAAATGAACATACTACACTTAGAACACCAGATCCAACAGTCATTCTCTTCTCTCTCCCCAATATTTTAATGATAAAAAAATTATGTCTATCATTTTAGCTCTTTTTTTTTTTGTAAGTTGAAGAAATACCGACGGTCTAGAGATCTAATTCAAATTTGTGTCAATTAAAAAATTGAACACTAATTTCTTGAAATTAAGATTAAACCCTATATTTGGATTCAACAAAATAAGAAAAAATAAAGGAAAGTAAGAGAAAGCAACATGGGAATTGAATTTCCATTACTTTCCCTCGAATTGCTTAATTTTTATTTACCCTAATTTTGTGGAAAAACTAAGTTAGGGAAAGGAAAAATATCGAGGCAATTTATGAGTGCTAAGGAGCAATATCCATTGGCATCTAGTATAGCTTAAACTCATAACTTATTTTTTTGTTGGCATGTTTGACCAAAATATCTAGGTTATTCTCTTACATTTTTTTGAGGAATTTGTATAGATAATCTCGTGTTTATTATTGGAGAAAAGATTGAATTAAATAAGATTATTTTTCAAGAATTATTATCTAATCTACTTACCTTATATATAAGATATGGGCTGACTTTATGATCCTTTGTATCCCTATAAAAAAAACTAATTGTTTTAATTATATTTGGGCAGATAATGATGAATTAAAGTTTGCTTAGTGAAGTTGGATACATGCTCTAAATATGGAAGGTTTGTTCAACCTTGATAGATGTTTTATTGCTAAGGTAATTATGAGAGGAGTACCTAAAGTAATGCCACGACTAGTGCCCATTGTGTTTGGCATTGTTTAGCCTCATAATTTGCCTTATATGGTGTTGGTATTTTTTTGTTAACAAATCTTTGGGCTATGATATTTGTTGATTATGTGGACGTGTGTAGGCCTATTTATGATATCCAACCTATTATAGGAACATACCTTGAACATTGGTTTGGATTGGATCAAACAAACTTCCTTATTTTGACGAGATTAGATCGAGTAACTTGGTAATATATCTTGAAGATTTGAAGACTTATCTTGGTCATATTGAAGATATTATCCTTACTGGTTATCTTTGCTATTTTGATGGAAATATTGATTGCAATTAATCATTATCTTAATAAGCCTTAAATTATTATATATTGAAAGGCTTAATGAGTCACTTGGTTTTTATCTTAAGTTTTTAGGGGAGAAGCTTAAATGAGAGTGATCTAAATCTTATATGCAAAAGTGAGGTTGCTAATCTAACGTGTGTTAGTGTTTGTAATCACCTGTTTATGATGTGTTAAGATAATAATTTGTAATCACCTGTTGTATGATGTGTTAAGATAATAAATTATCTCCCTGGGCAAGGCCCAATAAACATAGAGAAACAAAATTATGTAAACATATCGAACACTTATTGTTTTTCTGCTTTGTTCTTCAACAATGCTTGAAGCAGTTAGCATGCTCAGTTTTTACTTGCAATTATTGTTTTTGGAAATAACAAAAATAAAATTTATTTTAAAATGTGAAATATCATTTTCGTCTTATTAATGTTTTACATAAATTACTTTATAAAAAGAATATAATTGAAAAAATCATTATAAATAATTATTTTTAAAATTTTTACAATTTAACACAACAAATATTGTAAAATATCCTTCGCTTTACTTTTCTTTCCTTTACTAATTTTAATTAAACAAATAAAATAAACATCATATCAATTTTTCCTTAACCTACCTTTTTTTTTTCTTTTATTTACTTTGTTTTCCTTTACAATTATTTATTGTAAACATTAGTTTTGAGTTTTATATCAAAATAATATATAAAAATAAAATATTTATCAAAATTGCATAAGCACCCCATTATTTATCAATTTACACAAAATGAATAGTGCTTCCACGGTGCCACCTAAGCAATCGCGGCACTCCTCCCTTGCCATCGATGATTGAAGCAATCATTAAAATTTTTTAAGGTGCCGCCTAAGCAATCGTTGGCACCAGTATTGATACCAAAAAAAAATCTCGTATTTTATACATGTAAAACGGAAAAAAAATTATTGGTGTCATCGAAGTGTCATGCGACAACCTAATTTTTTATCTTAAAATAATTTTTTATTAAAGCTGAAAAAACTTTGAAATGATGCGACCGATGTGACCTGTCGATCACGGTTCCAAGTTCCAATACCAGAAAAAATTTCAACTTTTTTTCTAGCTTTAATAAAAAAATAATATTAATATTATTATATTATTTTTATAATTATTAAAGGGCTTGGTTTGGTACTAATTATTTAGCATCTTTAATTTTTTTTATATTACAAACACTTAGATGATCCATCCCTCTCTCCCCACAGTCGAAGGTCCAAAAAATAGGTATGTATTTTTTTTCTAGTAGTGTAATTATTAATAAGAATTGTGTTAAAAGTTTAATTTGTTTGTAATAAAATGGTAACTTTGAAAATAATTAGAATTGTATTAGTTTAGATATTTGTTTTAAAAAAAATAGAATTGTTTATGTCAATTTGTAGTGTATGTTTATTAAGATAGGTTTGGTAGTGTAAGCTTATTTTAGTAGAAGTATTAGAATTGTTAGAATTTTGCATTAAGATAGATTTGTGTTGAAAGTAATATTAAGATTGGTTTGACTAGTGCATGTCTTTTTTTATTAGTAATTTGTATATTTTAATATATAAATGTGAACATTATATGTTTTTTGAGTAATTTAAGATTTTTGTTAATTACGAAAATAAACTTTGAAAAAATAGTTGTTGTTATTTTTATATTATTTATTTGTTAAGTTGATAATTAAAATTTTAATTGTTTGTGCAGATAAGGTGGGGACACTGCTTAGTTTACTTAGATCGGAAAATAATGGAGGATTTATCCTATTTCAGTTTATTATTTGGGTAAAAAAACACTTTAGTTTTTTACCCCTTAACTTGCGGTTGATTTTAGCAGCATGGGTGAGTGAAGGTAGGTGACAAAAGGCCGAACGATGAGCCCAACAAAGCAATAACGAAAGTTGGGCCTAGAGGGGCCCACATGAAACATGTTCGATTAATAATATCTCATAATGTCTGTCTGGCATCTTAACCGTTTAAAACCGGTTCTTAAGTACCTTTTTTGTTGTTTCAAAATTTGAAATTCGAATGGGCTTTGCTGTTCGATGTTTCTCCTTCACCTTTTATTTAGGTATGGCGCGTGGGTCCCACTTCCAGCTCCCTCTACCGTTCATATCATCTTTACTTCATTTCTTCCCCACTCTCAATGCTCCCTACCAGAAAACCCCTACTCTCCTCATATCATAAAAGCCCATTACTGCAGCGGTTTCAAAAGTGGAGGAGCGTTATGAGGGGCAGCTGTCAGAGAAATAAAGCGCGTAGATGACAAACAAAAGAATTTCGAGTAGCAGTTGAACTACGATTTTCGATAATTTTAGGTTTTTTTATTTTTTATTTTTTTTTTGCTGCTTAATTTTCCCGCCCATGAGATTGAGTCAAAAGCAAAGCAGTGAATCATCTGAAGGTTAAAAGAAAAGCAAAATTTCCTTATAAAATTCAGATAAGAATTCTGGGTTTGTTCGTGCCTTGAAAGAAAGCAAGAATTTTCTTTTTCTTTTTGTTTGAGAAAAATCTTGGAAGAGAAACGAACAATCATGGAGGAGGCTGTCAAAGAACAACAATCTGCTGCTCAAATTTCTGGTTCAATTTCTGACTCTATTCTCTCGGTTTCTAAATCTGGCTTCTTTTAAGTTTTACAATATTCTTTCATTTTATACTAAGAAATAATCGCTACTGTTTCACTACATGAAAGACACAGTCCCATAGCCAATTGCCATGCAGTTTTAGGTTCTTTTTTGTTGATGGTCTAAGTAAGTTTCTTTGCCAAATTGTTACCAGAATAGGCAGTTTTTTAGAGATTGTATTGATTAATGATTACCCTATAAAATGTTACATAATCTGGAAAAAGGAAGGTTCAATCCATTCAAAGTTAAATTAGAACTTTTAATAGTTTATTTTTTAAAATGCGTTTACCGACCAGTATTGCATATCACTTGATTAGTTTTTCGATAAAAAAGAGGAGAGATAAATAACGGCGCGACTAATAACCATTTATATATATATATATATTCTTTTTGAACACTATATTATCCTTTAGATAGCAAATTTAATGACTTAAATGTTGTTCTCCTGTTTTCAGGGAGTGCAGGGAAGTCGAAGCTACGTTATCCACTTCGATCCTCAATGAAACCAAAGGAGCAGAAGCCACCCGCGCCTGATTTATCCAATTCTTCTTCATCCAGAAGGTATGCTCAAAATTCTATAGCTTGTGCTTTGGTTTTTGTCTCTGTAGAATTAATTATCCATTTGTAGACAACCTTCCTCGTATCATTCAATGATATATTATGTTAGTGTTGGATAAGAGTAGAGTTCTATTTATATAGTATTCCGTTTGACTATTTGTAAATGTTAGAGGGTTTGATTTGTTTGGGGTTGATAGGGGGAGGGCAACACCCAGTGTAAGCAAGAGTGTGGGTGTTTTAGATCTTTCAAAGGAGAAATCTGGGTCAGGGAAGCCGCCCAGGAGGCTTTCCATCCCAACCAAATCAACAGTGACTCCATCCCCAAAATTTGTTGGGACAACCACTCCTATATACGAGGGTAGAGCAGCCAAGAAATCAACCAATGGTCAAGGAAAAAGTGACACACCCCTTTCTGATTCTTCTAGATCATCAACTCGAAGGAGGTTCAATGTATTGTCATCAGCTTCCTACTGGCTGTCGCAGATTAAGCTCTCTGAATCAGCTTCTAAGCACTCTGTCTCACTTGGATTTTTCAAAATTGCCTTAGAAGCTGGATGTGAGGTATGCTTCATTTGTGTCTTCGTTTCACCTTTTGCATTCTTCTCATATGATTTGGGGCCTATTCAATAGCTGCCTATAAAAATTGTCTTGTTAAAATAATCTCAAATTCATGCCATTGCATCTTCCTTTCTACGCCCTTTCATTTGCTTTTGTATTCAAGTTTTCTTTTTCTTCTTTTTTTTTTTGGCATTTGCATTTGCTATTTATAATATTTTCAGCCGGCATCGTTTTATATTTCTTTTGTGACACGCGCACACATATGATCAAAGTGGTTTACGCAATTTAGTATACTGGATTTGGTATTTACTTATCTTTGTTTCTGGTCTAATCTCATTTTAACACTAAGTCCAGCCCCTTCAGAAAATGAGTGATGAGCTTAAATCCTATATTCGTCGCCATAATCTTGGTGAAAATGGGGAAGCTATAAATGAGCTACTCGAAAGCTACAATGTTCCAGACAATCCCGAGCAACCACAGGTGTCTGAAACCTGTTCACAGGTGCCTGATGAGGGAACTCGGTCATCGGATGATGAGGTTCACAGGGTTTCTCCTGTAGCAGCAGCAGCTCGGAGATTGAAACCCAAGTCCTTGAATACTGATGCTGCTCGGGTATCATCAGTGGCCAAATCAGCAAAAGAGGCTACTCCAAAGAATAATGCTGCAAACAGGAATAGGCTTTTGAATAAGACCAGTTCAAATTCAAGGTCTGTTTCGGACACTGGGAGTCGTAAGTTACATACCAAAACTCAGAAGACAACCAAAACAGAGCCCGTTAAAGGAAAGGAAAAGACAAAGGGACAGGGCACCGAATCAGCTGATCAAGAAGGCAAGCGGGTGTAGATGAATCTTAGGTTCAGCATGTTACTATTCCTTTGGGTGCATAACTTATGTGCTTTTTCCATTTTATGTTTACAGATCAGGTTTGCCCTTCGGCTGCAGCTGAGACTGTTGAAGAGGACAAAGAAAATATGGTAAGAAGTTTCATGTCCTGCAACAACTAATGTAGTTCAATGCTACAACTCCAAATTTACATGCCATTCATAAAGTTGAATTTTTTATAGACATAATAATTCACTGAAAAATTCTCACCATCCTCTCCATTACAGGATGCACTTCTGACAGAAGAAAGCAGCCTGTCCGGAGTGATGTAGGGGGCCAATGCTCAACCATGCTTTAAATTCCATCCTCTATTGGGTTGTCTTTCATGGGTTGATGTTTGTATAGGGTTTTAAACTTTATAAGTAAAGTGTTCCAATCTTGTGTGAAGTCAAGACCTGTTCTTTTGTTTTTTTACTTAGGTTGTTGCTTTAAACTGGGATTGTCTGTTTCTGGTATTATACAATCACTTGAGGTACAAATTGTATCAAATCAACCGACTTATTTGTTATTTTGTTGATGTTATTCATATGATTTGACATAATACGTTTGCCTGATTCGAATCTCTTAACAAGACAATAAAAACACAAAATTAACCTAGAAGTAATTTAAAGAGGACATCAAAGTCAAACCAATTAAACCTAAAAATAAAATATAAGCATCAAAGATTTTCAAATTTAGCACAAAATTAATTAATAAAAAATTTACAAGAAATGAGGAGTACCCAACAGCAGTAACATGATGAAACAAAAAAAAAAAGCAAGCAGAAATGGATAATCCCCAAAAACAAGAAGAATTCAAAAGGGTAAGAAACGGAGAAGAAAATACAATAGAGAAGAGGAAAGGTCAATCGGAGTGAGAGGGATCGTCGTCGTCGTCGCTGAAATCGGAGAGAGGGTGATCGGGAGGATTAAAGCAGAGGTAGAGCCATAAAGAGTCAGCAAGGCGGCCAAGATGACGGCAAGGAAGGCAAAAGATGAGGTGCAACACCTGATCGCTGCTTAACCGCTCTGGGTTACAGGCGATGTATTGGCATAGATTTGCTGATATATTGGCTATTGTCACCACCACCGAGCTGTTTAACACCATCGCTTCCCTCTCTTCCCTATCTTTTATCTGTATTTCCTCCTGTATTGCCCTTTTGCTCGTTTCTCTTCTCTTATATCATTATGTTATATAGTTTTGTTGTTTTTTTGTCTTACCATAGGAAACGATGTCGTTTATTCTTGAATCCTCCTAGTTCAAACAGGTTAAAGATAGGACCGTTTTGGCTGAACATTTCACGTCATTTAATTTATGGTTTATGAAATTCTTCTGGGATTTTGTTACTTCTTCACAGATGCTTCATTTAATATCTTTTATCTAATTAATATTTACTCCTATTTTGATTCTTTTTAATTCAATTTAGTAACTATTGTTAGAAAAATTATTTAAAATAATCACTCAATTGTTTAAACCCTTTAACCACTTACTAACTCAACTTCTCTAACTACCATTTCTTTTTCCGCCTAATCAAAATTTAAATAAAAACATTACCTAATCCAACAACTAATCAAAACTCTCCTCCCCTTCATCATCTTCTCCCCAGCCCCTGCTCCTTCGTCTCTATGGCTCCTCACTTCCTGCCCAGTTCCAGCCGCACCAAAGAACCATCGTTGCTTGTTCGCATACCATATGAACTTGTGTGCTTGCCAACAATGGACAATTAGGCGGATTCCTCTCGGTGCATGTATGCATGCAAGTGTCCAAACTTATTTGGCATTTATGCTGTTGATTTTACTGTTGTCCCTATACTTTTGCTTCTAACCATTCTTGTCCTTATTTCTTTTGTTCATGCTCACTGGTAGATCAAGTGGTGTCCTTCTCCGGGGTGTGAATATGCTGTTGATTTTACTGTTGCAAGTGGAAATTTGACTTCTCCTGCGTCTGCTCACATAGCTTTTGTTGGAATGTAAGTCACGATTTTTATATTATATTTTGATTAAACTGTAACGGGTATCTAACTCATGCCAAATCTTGGTCTCAGTGTACTGAAAAAGCTCATCGCTATGTTGACTGTAAGACACTGGCAAAATGGATTTTGAAGAATAGTGCAGAGTCAGAAAACGAGAATCTTTTATTCTCGATTTATATTCATTAATCTAAAATTTGAATCAAATGCTACAACTGTTTTACTAAGGCTTGACATATGTTATTCATATAAGTTAATTAGAGAAATCAAAAAGGTTCTAAACGAAACATTTTTCCTGGTACCAAAATAAGCACCCGTAGTACAATTTACCCAAACACTTAAGTGATATTTTTTAAAGAGTAAATGTTAACATTATTTTAATTTAATTTTATGTGATTCTTTTTAATAGTACAAAGATTAAATTGATCCATTTGATAATAAAAGACTAATTTAATCAAATACCTATAATAGAAAAACCTCTCAGGTAGACATATTAAACGAAGCATATCAAGGAAAACGTTTCATCTAAATCTTTAAATTAGAAAGCACCCTTGCTGAGAAACAATTTCTGAAACATTAAAAATCCTAACATCATTTTCAAGCAGCAGCCATATATATGCACAAAGGTAAAGTAAGATGCCATGTATATCAATACTTACTTCCCATCTACTCATTTACCACGCATGCATCACACAAAAGGGATATGCACCTCTTATCAACACAAACATCTAAACTATTACTATGGAAATTAGTCAGCAACTACTACCATCACCAATCAAAAGCTCTTTCAAACCCCAATAAAAAAGTCAAAAGCTCCATAAGCTCTGTGCTTCTCTACCAAAAGGGAAAAAAAAAAAAATTAACAACCCGGTTCGTAATCAACAAGAGATTATTTATATGGATGCAAATAGTTCATAATGGTTCATTGCAAATAGACAAACACATACATGTTTTTGGATGTGGATATTATGGTATGAACCTCTTAATATACGATAAAACTTTAAAAAATAAACCCGTGTCGGATGCAGATTCATATCTGATAATCACACCTTAGACCACATAGAATTCATATGCTATTTTACACAAGCTTATGGCACATTGCAAAAGTCGATGAGGTATATATCAAGTTTAAAGTTGATTAGTACTGCGAATAGCACTCTAAGTGGCAATGTCACCACGACATCAAACCTTAAAAACTGACAGTTCCACTACCACATGGAGTTAGTCCGCTGTCCAGCTCTGCTCCACAATCTCCCTTACTCTTCGGTTGTACTCGCGCTTGTTCTCACTAAACATCCTAGCAGCTTCCGAGTTTGCAGGTGAGTTTGGGTTCGGATCACACAACAATGACTGCATCAATGGAATGATAATTAAAATCATTTAATCACATAATCACACACACAACTTATCTTTTTAAAATGAGCCTAAATGAAAAAAACAAGTAACCAATATTTTGTTCTAAGCTTAATGGGTTCAATAAAATATTGAATCTCTAATTCAGGATCACCAGTTCAAACAATCATTTCCGCATAGGTGTGCATGTATAAGATATCTATTAAATAAAAACGCAATCTTAGCTGAAAGAAGAATTTTAGGGGTAGTGAAAACAATCATTTCTGCACTGTTGGATGCTTCAAACCCTGAAGAATCTAACAGAATTACCTAAAGTAGGTTTTACTCAAAAAATAATTAATCGAAATAGGGATTGAGTGCAGCAGCTAAGTAAACTTGAAAATATGATTGCAAATGATGAACCTTTCAACAATAGATAAATCAATCCTAGAAGAACACTCATTATTTGCAGTTAAAATTTCATGTATCCTATGATATAAACAATTTAATCCTCCAAGTTTTTCTCTCATCTAAACATACGGACATATGTAAGCAAAATTTCATCAAAGTTTCCTTACTAAATCTAGAAATAAGAATAGGAAGGTGGCAGGCTCCTCCTTGAATAAATTTCCGATCATTGATATGGTGTATGTAGCAACAATTCTTGTCAATAGTCTCATAATAATAGACAAGTAACAACTATATCCATACTGTAAAAAGGTTTCTACTGTACCTGGATGGATGTGAGAATAGCTGCTACATCATATATAGGACTCCATTGGTTCTGTAAAATGTCCAGACAAATACTTCCATCGGCATAAACTGAAAAGATTCAAAAGGTTTTAAGTCTGAACCCATAGATGGAATAATACAGATTATTAGAGAAGACTGACCAATACTCAGGCTGGGGATTGAGTGTTGGATATATGGACATCTTCCAAAAATAGATATGCTCAGACTTAAAGTTTTCTCATATAATTTAGGATCATACCTCCATACCCAGATATCTCAGGTACTTCAAAGAAAATAAAGAGTTAAAGCAACACAGTTGTAACTTACTGTTTGGATGAAACATCCGGGAGATAAATCTCACTGTTGGGGGTTTGTTTGGATAATCTTCAGTGAATTGAAGTGTCAACTTGAACGTACCTGAATAACTCAAAAACAAGTCACTTCACAAAGGTCAAAAGAGTGTTAAAATTTGAAGTGTCAAAAGATATCAAATATCTTCTAATTTTCTTCCTGGGGGTATCTAGCAATGTCCAATATGCATTTGGCTTTGCCATGTTGGATATTTATCTGACATAGGCATATATCCAGCACAGACATCAGTGGAACCATGTCAAAGCTTCATAGGGTTATTTAATCTGATATGAGCAAGCAAGTCATACAGACTTCTCCAACTAGAAATTTGAAGTTATTATACTTATTCTCATAAAGGGAAAGGCCTCTCCACTAGGTGTATATTAAAATAAGAAACTAACACATTCCATCTTCCTACTAAACCACCACCAACTGTTGATTCTATAATTTGATCCATTATTTTGGACCCTAGAGGTTGGTGGATGAAAATTTAACAAGGAAATGCTTATTTAGAAAACATTATCCTTTTTCCCTTATCAAACTATTGCCTCCTATTTCATATCAAGACTAGTGAGAGAGAATCCCCCTTTACAAGCAGTCTTATAGCCATGGCAGAAACAGCACTCCAATAAAACTGTGAAGACAAATACATCTCAATACGTGTACATTCATCTTAACATCATTACTTTTAGTTTGGAAAACAGACAGGGTCCTGGAAACATTCAGAATAAACATCCACATAGAAGCTCACAGGAATCAAACCTTCTAGATATTTTAATCATGACTCAGTCACAACTAGGATTTCTAATGCCAACTACCATAGGGCTATCTAGAGCATGGACTAATCTTAATGGAGGATGCATTAGAAAGCTATGGCAATGGAACACATATTACTGTGAAAATTTTGAAAGCTTAGGCTAAGGATGCACAACAAAGGCAATAGTAAAAGAAAACTCAAAATAACCACAAACGAAACTGCTATGTGGCTCTGCTCTTAGTTTTCCCTAAAATTTTCATGTCAAGACACATATTTGACTCCTCAAAATGGACTCTGTTACTGTTGAACGCATCACCTTGTCTAAAGTTCGTACCACATCAGAGCATCATCCGATGAAGTGACAATCAGAGCCCAGAAAATTAAACTACATGATTTTGCACAAAAATCCATCTCTTTAATAAGAATTAAGAATATGCTATAGTTTCAGTCATAAACAGAGACAAAATGGTTATTATGTTAACAAAGGAGAAAAAAGAACATGAAGTCACCTAAAAGGATGTGTAACAAACAATATGAGATCCTACATATGCATTAATCTGAAGCAACTGAGAAGTGAATAGAAAGCACAGAATATCCTATTTAAATAAGAGTTTGGGCATCAGAATTGCTCACCTCCATCCCATGGAGTATCATCTGGACTGCAATCCCAATCAGAAAAGAAACCAGAATAGCTTATTGAACCATACTTAATATACTGATAATGCCAAAAGAGGTAAAGCAAATATCCTAAAACATGAAAGTAAATAAAAAAGGATCCTTTTTGTTCCAAACTGACCCAAATATAACTGCATTCCAAAGCATAATATTGTTGTCTTGAGGTGCTCCACTGATACCGGCAGGCGGATCTTGTTGCAACCTCTTAAAATCTCTCATTAGCCTCTTCCTTGCAGGAGTTGACATTGTCACCACCTACACACACACATACACACCGCCACCAACAACAACAATATCAAGCAATGAGCTTTCACCACCCAACTGGTTATTCTTATAGCTGTTTAATTTACAATAATACAAGTAAGTGCTTCACCTTCTTTCATTTCATATTTTAATTAAATCTAAAAGAACAAAATTTTTCACCCAATATATCAAGCACACTGATCATTTTCTTTAAATTTCAAGTTCTCAGCCAAAAATAAACCCTACTCAAATTCACCATAACACTAAAGAATTAATCAAAAACAAGAAAAAGAAATAGACATTATCCAAAAGCTTAGAACTTTTCCACCCAAAAAAACATAAAGTTTAGATATATTCCTCCTGGATCTACTTAAATAAACTTAAATAAATGAAAGCCTTCACAATAATAAAGGAAAAAATTACCAGGAAGTTAATGCTGAACGAGGAGATAAGCAACCAGAAAATTTGAAGAGTTTAGGGTTTCAACTTGATATAATTGATCAACTGAAATTTATTTATATAATAAAAATGAAAAAAAAAAAGGAAAAGAGTGTGAAAATTGGAAGGGATGAGTGGAGAGAAAAGTAGCAGAGGAAATCAGAAAGCGATAGAAAAGAAGAAAGAATCTGAATAACAAAAAATTTTATTCGATTTAGATTGTTTGTCTCAGAAAATTTTGATTTATCATGAAATAAATATTCACAGTCTATTTGCTTTTCCTTCTAGGCCACGACTCTAACACAGATTTTAATTTTGATTTAATTAGTAAATGGATAAATATTAAATTTATATATTTAATTTTAATTTAATATGTATTAGTATATATAAATTTTAATTTTGTGTAATTTTATTTATTAAATTTTAATTTAATTTAATTTTATAAATTATTTATAATATTATTGAATTAGAATAATTTTATATTGATATATTGTATGTTCATACAATTATATAAATTTAATATGAAAGTAAATGCATGTATTCAATTAAATGTATTCAATTAAATTAAAATTAAAATTTTATGTATGTGAATTACAATTCAAATTTTATATATATAATTACACCAAATTAAAACTTATGTATCAAATTATATGTTAAAACAAAATTTATATATAAATTTGATATTTATCCTCGTTAAATTCATATTCAATTTAAATAATTTTTATATAATTGAATTTTTATTCATTTGAACCGTGGACTTAAATGTAGCAAAAATACCTTTACACTTAAAAAGATAAATTTTTTCATAAAAACTAGTAGATAAAATCATATGGATTTTTCTTTTGGTATAAATGAGGTTTTTATTATTATCTATTTCAACGATACAATTGAATATAATAATTATTAATAATGTAAATGATTTTAAATCAATTATCATTTAATTTGTTTTACATTTATATATAATTTAAAATTAGGACAAACTATATCATTAAATTATTTCCTTTTGATCACTTAACTAAAAAAATTACAAATTAATCATTAAACTATTCAAAAGTTTTCATTTAAATTATTAGATTATTAAAATCGATGTTATATGTCTATTTTTGTTCACACTTACTGCACTAATCGAAAGCTCATTTTTTCCTTCTCTTTTACAATTTAGTTTTTCTTTTCATGAAACAGTTTTGGACGTCATGAATCTATGTACCAAAATTCAAATAACTTTTTTCTTCGATATTCAACATTGACTATCAGATCAACTTGGATTTAATGTTTGTTTTTCTACTCATTAATAGGTATTGATCCACGTTGAATTGTTGTTTGGAGCTTGCTGACAGAACTAAAAAAAAAACCTTAACAGTTTATTAATTTAAATAAAAACTTTTGAATAGTTTAGTAACATAAATGAAAACTTTAAGTACTCAAAATTAAAATTTACTCATAATTTAGTGACTAATGACGTAGTTTACTATTAAAATTAAGATTTATCATTATAAATAGCATTTAACAAATGAATATTATTAGCATTGATAAGTTTGAAGTGTCTCTAAAACAATAAAGTATTGAAGTATTGGGTTTTTGAAGAGAAAACTTAAAAGTATAGTGAAATGAATCTCTTCCATATGGTGATTCTGAAAACATTGGACGAAGAACATTGAGAGAGCTGCTTTGAAGTGTGAATTTGGCAAGATGGTTGGTTTAATAGATGATTGTGCTGACGGTGTTAATTCAAAGGGGTGTTGGTAGTGGTGGTAAGCAAATTATTTTTTATGGATTGATAAATTATAAATTTATTAAAACTTAGTACAAGAAGATTGAAGGGTCTCAATTTTCTTGAGACATATTTTACGTCTTTGACGTCATTCCAATGGTCATATGTTGATGTCCACAAGCTTTGGGAAAAGGTGGATGATGTGTTTTTATCATGAGATTGGCTTTTGAGACAAATTTAGTGGAATTGTTGCTTGATAAGTTTAAGGATTGAGATGCTTTCTATTCGTTTCGGTAATCATATCCAATCATATTCATTTTTTCAATTCAATATTATTTCTTTAATTTATCACGTAACATTATATACTTTAATTTAGTTTATATTAATATCGCGTTATAGAAATACAAACTAGCTCGCGTTATATGTTGTCTACTCTTGCCTTCCCTTTTCCTTTTGATGGTCCTGTGTTGTTTTAAGCTATAAATAATATTTCAATAATAGTATAATATCAAGTTCTATCCAAATCACATTTAATTACAAGATCATACATATTTTACAAATTATTCAATTTAATTCTCTATTTCAATAATCAATCAAATTCATATTAATACTATTCGCCGGTCATAATCAAATATAAATTCATTAAATATCTCAAATTGAGATTCATCATATTCAATTTATCATTCCTTTACAATTTAATCCATATCACACTTTTTTTACCAAATTGCAAACATACAAAAAATTTCATAATTCAAAAATAAATTATAAATATATATAACCACCATATGAATTGATCTGGTTAAATCAACAAACAAGTTAAAACTTTAAGGACTATTCGACAATTTTATCTTTTTCCGATTATTTCGATTTGATTCAATTTTTTATCTATACAATTCTTCTATTCAATTTATAAATTGCACACATCTTATATCATCATATTATGTACATGTATCAGTTCAATTTTATTATTCAAATACCCTCTAAATTTTTTGTTTTAATCAATTTAGTCCCTAAAACCGAAATTGTCATAACTTTCACATTTGAGCTTCGATTTTGAAACTGATCTCAATTTCATCCCTTTTGCATCTCTCTAATATATATATTCACATAAATTTCATATAAATTTCAAAATTTTATAATTTAGTCCCTATGTTTAAAACTAACCATTTTTATTTTACAAACTAATATTTTTCATATCTAAGCATTAAATCTAACCAAATAACACCAATTTCATCAATCATTCATCATTAACAATATTTTGAAACTTTAACAAATTTGAAAAATAACACAAATTAAATAAACCAAACTTCAACGATCTCAAAAACATAAAATTAATTTACAAAAAAACGAACTTTCAATTTACTTACATGCAAGGGCCAAATTCCTTCAAGCCAAACAATGGCTTCTCCTTGTTCTTCTTCTTACAGTCAGTGGAAGAGAAGAAATATAAAGATGTTGACCTTATTTTTATTTTTTTTTATGTTTTATGTTTCTTCTATTCTTTAATTATAAAACTTTTAATTTTATTTTAACAAAACCTCCAACCAACTGTGAACTAACATATAAAATGACTATTTGTCATTTTGAACTATGGTTTAGTTACCACTATAGTCATTTAGCAATTAAAAATATATAGCGATGAACTTTTATCATTTTTATAATTTAGTCATTATACCTTAATTAATCATTCGATTGATAGAATTAAAAGACTAAATTTTAATTAAACTTTATATTCATTACAGGAAAACAGACTTTTAGCGGCATTTTTTTGCCTTTATCGCCGCAAAAAACGTCGCTATATGAACACCGCTAAAGACTAGGACTTATAGCGATGCTTATATAAAAAACGCCGTTAAAGACCAGGACTTTTAGCGGCACTTATATAAAAAAGCCGCTAAAGACCAAGACTTATAACGGCGCTTTTCTAAAAAACGCCGCTAAAAATTCTAAAAAACATCGCTAAAAGTTCTAAAAAACGCCGCTAAAGACTAGGACTTTTAGCGGCGCTTTTTTAAAAAACGCCGCTAATTTGCCCAGTTTTGCAATATGTATTTTTCACCTATATCCAACCTTCCTGCAAGAAATTCAACCAAAAACAACAAATATACTATGAAATCCAACCAAAACCCGCAAATTTAAATAATACAAAATTATCTGAAAAATATATTATATAAATTGTAAATGAATATTCAAAATATTCTTACAATAATGTTAAAAGTTACAAGAAAACAAATGTCTAAGATGGCGGATTTTGAAATTCTTTGGAACATAGTCATCATAGATGAAGCTATAATGGAGTTCATTGTATTTTCGCTCGCTCGCCTCCCTCATTGTTGCCTCCGCCTCCTCCTGCCGCCTCCGCTCTAAGTTGAGAAATTTTTTGATCTGTGTTAGCTTGTATCCGAACTATCGATCTTTTAGCCTCGAACTTCAGCTTGACTTTGACTCCCGGAAGGCATGTATTGGTGCGAAGTGGATCCAAAATATTGGGTCGGGTTAACACTAGATCCTTGAAATCTAACCCGACCATACCTTTCAGGACCCAAAACTTCATTACACTACAGGAAAATAGGGCTTTAGCGGCGTTTTTAGCAGCGTTTTATCAAAAAACGCCACAAAAATTGTAAAACACATAGCAATAGCGGCGTTTTTACGAAAAACAGAGAATTAGCGGCGCTTCTGGCAAAACGCCGTTAAAAACCAGAGCATTAGCGGCGCTTCTGGAAAAACGCCGCTAAAAACCATAGCATTAGCGGCGCTTTTGGAAAAACGCCTCTAAAAACCAGAGCATTAGCGGCGCTTTTGGCAAAACGTCGCTAAAAACCAGAGCATTAGCAGCGCTTTTGGCAAAACGGCGCTAAAAGTCATATAACCCCTAAACCCAAAAAAATCATAAACACTAATCTATAACCCCTAAAACAATAATCATTAAAATTTATGGTTATACAATATATTAAATATTTTCTTATATAATCGTAAAAGAGATAGTATTGAATTTAAAATATCGAATTAATTATCATTATAGTTTATGGTTTATGGTTTAAGATATATAGTTTAGGGTTTAAGATTTTTGAGTTAACTATGGTTTAAGATATATGGTTTAGGGTTTAAGGTTTAGGAGTTAACTAGTATTTGAAGGTTTATGATGAATTATGGGTTTAGGGATTATAATTTAGGGTTTAGGTGTTAGGGTTGGAGTTTAAGGTGTAAGGGTTTGGGGTTAAGGGTTAAGGGTTTAGAGTTTAGAAAAATAATAATAATTAAAAATATTTAACTTGTTTATATTTAAAAAATTAAAAAATATCAAATGAAAATAACATGAATATATTTATAAAAAAAATTAAAACAATATCATTAGGTTTAAGTAAATTTACGTTAAGTATTTATAAATTTAATTGGAAATTTAACTTAAACGGGTCGTTTTCTTTTGAAATGTTTTCTTTTCTCATGCCCGACACTAAAACCCTAATTTTTAAAGTCATTGAATATATATTAATAAAAAACATAATTGTTTAACTTAAACATGATTGTGCTTTAAGCATGATATTAATATATTTTATTTTTATTCAAGTCTCACTTCATTCAATATATGAGCCTAAAATTTTATCTAAGTATGCCTATATTAATAAAAGGCTTAACCTAAACCCAATTTAATATATATATATTTATATTATTTTTAATTTAATATTTAATATCCTATATATGTAATTGTATTTAAATTTTAATTTATATTTATTAAAATTTTATATGTAATTGTATTAGCATTTTTAATGTTGACATTGTTACTAAAAACATGGTCCCTGGTGAAGCAAGGTTAAAAACATCAGTTAAATCAAATTGTTAGTTGTTAGGATTTTGTCCTTCTTATAATTTACAAAAAAAAAATCAAATTATCAAGTATAAAACATGTCAAAATTAATTCTTAATGTAAATAAAAATTAATTAACATTAAAAATTTGGCAATATTTAATAACATAGGTTATTCAATAATTAATTCTTGCCAAATTTGATATTTTCCTTCTATAAAATGAATAACATAATTAAATTTAAGAACATATTTGTTGTGTTTCCATATTAGTTATTGTGAAAATTAATTCAATCCGACTAATTTTAATTCAAGTTAAAAATAAACTCTTGCTAAAATTTATTCAAGTTAGAATTAATATGTATTTTTAATTTACATTAAAATTATTTTTCCAAAATTAATTAGTTAAATCGGTAATAATCTGAAAAAATTATCAAGAAATTAATAATAGTTGTATTGTGTAATTTTCATTTTATGTTTTAGGATATGAAAAATGCATGCCAAATGTCAATTTTTTACGTTGCCGTATCAACAACTTACCATAATTGGTTGAATAGAAGGCAACGAATTAAACTTAAATTGCACCAAATTAAAATTCATGTATACAATTACACATTAAATCAATGGTAATGTATAATTGGATCAAACTTAAATTGCAACCGAATATAGGCCCAAATAGGTTGGACACTATTGGACTGTAGCCCAAGAAGAGTATTTATATTCTTGAAATATGGGCTAGACCCGGGGAGAGCAAACAAAATATAATTGTTTTTTCAATTTAAAAAAAATGAAAAACCCAAACCCTAAAATATCTCTGCGGGAGAGCATCAAACATGGAAAGAGTTTTCAAATTTGCCACTATTCGTACCTGAGTCAGTGTTTTTTCCTGTCTTCTTTTCATCTCTTTGTTTCAAAGAGCGGGAAACGAAGAAAAGCCTAAAGTTAGGGGTTTTGTGTTTTTTTTCTTCGAGTGATGGCGAATGTAGCAGTGGATAAAGATCAACAATAGCTAATGAATTTCCGTTTAAGGTAAGTCAGAAATCTTAGTAATGCTTTCCTTTTTATTGTGTTTCCATTTATTGTTTTATATATACGTTTTTTTTTGAATTTGGATGAAGGATCGGTGAAGGATCGGTGGGACAATAATGTGGAAGAGCTTGAAAACTATTTCCAGCAATTGTTGTCTTTGAATTTGGATGAAGAGATTGATATGTTACAAGCTAATCCAATGGAGTCAGATACACCAGAAAGCATCAATTCTAACATGGTGAGATAAGAACCATTTTTCAATGTTTGCAGCAGGTAGAAAATTTTTGTTGTTTATGCCTAACTAAATCCTGTTTTGCCAACAATTATCTATGTTCATTTCTTGACTCTAGAGGCACATGACAGGGACAGGATGTTTAATTATGTTTGGTCCCTTGTCTAGATTTGAATGTCTTGTCTTTTACCTAATTCTATAATTATTGAGCATCCATCATTCCATTTCCATGCCATAAGGAAAATGGTTGCATGTGGTAGAATTCCAACCCAAAGCTGCTAAATGTCTGCATGAATCAACTGAACTAAACACGCATTTAAGACAGTGCTTTTCTGACAATTATGTTGATGAGTAATTGGACAAAGCATTGTCTTATTGACAGAATGATGAAGAAAAAATGGAAGCTGTGCAATGTAAGATAGATGAAGCACATGAGGCTATTCTTTTGAAGAAGAAAGAAACTAAGGCTGATGTTGAAAGACATGCAAAAGCTAAATCGGCTATAGATTTATGCAATGCCAAGGTATTTTTTCAAGCTCTTTTGATTTTGTTTCGTGTGTGCTTGGAGCCTTAAATTCATTCATTTTCTTTTAGGCTGAGGATCTCGAAACTCAGATAAAAGAAGAGGTCACCCAATGGTTAGAAATTAAGAACGTATTGGACATTGAAAAAGAGAAACTATTTGAAGTTAAAAGAGAAGTTGAAGAGAGCAAAAATAGGCTTAATTCATTTAAGGAACATCAAGTTGAACTATCAAATAAACTTCAGAAATCAAGTCAAGCAAGAGCAAATGCTGTGGCTCAGTTGGAAATGGCTGCAGTTACAAGAGCTAAGATGGTAATGGAAATCGAGGAATTGAGGTGACAAAAGGATGTTTTTCAACGCAGGATTGAGTTTTGTAGAGAGAAAGATGCACTCAGAATGGTTGCACGATCAAACGAGTTAAGATGTGGTTATAGAGAGTATATGGCCGAGGATATTAGATTGGCGACTGATGATTTTTCGGAGCGTTTGCGATTAAAAGTGAGTGGAGATTGGTCGAATGTTTATCGAGGACGAATCAATCATTCAACGGTTGCGATCAAGATGCTCAATTCTGTTAATGGAATGTCTCAAGAAGACTTTCAAGCTAAGGTATGAACGAGAAATGACTACTTGTTTTAGTTAAAGTAGTTGTATCTAATCAGACAGATAGTCACATATATCTGAATAAATGTCGAACGTGAATATTTGTAGGTGAGGCTTCTTAATGACTTAAGACATCCACATTTGGTTGCTCTAATGGGATTCTGCTCGGAGCTGACATGCATAATCTATGAACACATGCACAATGGTAGCTTGAGAGACATTTTATTTACCCCCCAAAGGAGCTGTAGGAAAATAAATAGAAACCGAGTCCTTTGTTGGTATGATCGGATCAGAATAGCTTGCGAGGTTTGCTCGGGCTTGAGCTACTTGCACTCGGCAAAGCCAAGGCCCATAGTTCACGGTCATCTAACCACATCCAACATTCTCCTAGACCGTGACCTAGTTGCAAAGATTAGCAGCTTTGGCTTGAGACAGCACCATGATCACTATGATATAAGATTGGATATTCGAGCTTTTGGGGTTTTATTGATGCATATGTTAACTGGGAGGAATTGGGCGGACCTGATCGAAGATGCGACAGTGGAGGACCAGGCAGCACTCATTAAGGTCTTGGATGAGAAAGCAGGGAAATGGCCTTCGGACTTGGCAGTAGAACTTGCAAAAATATCTATGAAATGCATGTCGGTGTGCCGAGGGGCGAACCCAGATTTGCAGATTGCAACAGTAATGGAAGAACTACATGAGCTGAAAAAGAAAGCTGATGAACTGAGGGCTAGAGGGGGATTTGAAGTGGTAAGCAATGAGAACGTAAACAGTGAAGACTCAAATGAGGCACCAAGTGTTTTCCTCTGTCCCATATTCCAGGTTTGATTTTAATGGCAAATCCCTAAAAAAAAAAAAAAACTCTATTCATTGCAATTAGACATTTCAATCCTACCCAACACAATTTGACCATAGAAAAGCTAACCCAAGCCCATTCAACCCATACCCAAGTTGACTTGAACTTAAAACCAATTCGAACATAAAAACAATTCGACCAAGTTAACTTGAACTTAAAACCAATCCAAACCCAAAAACAATTCGAAAGTAATTTAAAATGATGCATACCTAAAATAACTGAACTCGAAATTGACCGAATCCTTCACCGAATCCTTCACCGATCCTTCACGGAAATCTTAGTAATGCATTCTAAGCCTTTTAATTTGCTGAACAATGGGGCTATCTGTGTAGGCAACTGCTGGTCTGAGGGCATTAGGAGGCAAGGCATTTGATAAAATTTGCAATCAGTAATTTTATTTTCGGATACATGTTTGTTATGGCCACAGCATTTACTTTACCATTTCCTCAAGCTAGTGCAATTTAAATATGTATTTAGGTTAGGGAACTTTTGAAAAGTAGAAGCACCCTTAAATCCGAGGCAAATGGGGTCAAAATTCTGGACAGCTCTCAAGAAGGTTCTTATGAGTGGGTATGATATGCTGAATTTTCTTGTACTTTTATACTTTGCTTTTACTTTGCATACTGTAACTGGGGTTAGAGTATCTTGGCGTCCCTATATTATAGCTAAAATGCAATTTAATCCTTGTATTATAGAACCGAGTAATTTAATCTTTAAACATTTGATATAGGCGCAAACAAGTAAAATTGATAACAATATTGATGTAAAATTATTTAAATGCTGATGTGGACTTTTCTTCTCAAATCTTACATAGTACATGAGTTGTACATGAGTTGAAATCCGACAATATGTATGTTCTTAATTGAAAAAATGTTGCTACTTCAGTTCCATCTTGAGATCAATATTTTTGTCAGATTTCGGGGGTCTATGCTAGCTTTTAGATGGTTTCCCGTTAACATTGCTATCAATTTTACTTATTTCTCCAATGTCAAACATGCAAAAGATTGAAGGACTCAATTCTGTAATATAGTGGATTAAATTGTACTTTTGACTAAGTACAAGGACTGCTTGATATTTTAATCTTATAACTGGTCAACATGAAAAAGGCCTTTTTCAAAAAAATGTCATCAGAAGAACATATTTTAACAACTCGGGATTGTGCTTTGCTGACTCTTAAAGTAATAACATATTTCATAACTTGATAATGTGTGCAGGTGGCGCATATGTTTCTGGGCATCTGTTGCTCCTGCTGCTATACTTGCTCTTTTTATGGAGTTTTCTGTAGAGAGTCCCCATTGGCTTTTTAAGGTGATTTGCTCTTCCTTCATATTCTGTAATAATAATTTTACATTCTCTCATTACATGGTCAGCATAAGTTAAGTTTCAGCTTCGCTTAATAAAACTTAGGTCTAGGTAACAGATGTGAATGTTATTAAAATTTACTAGAAAGAAGAAGGAATATTGAAATAATGTTCACATTTTATAGTTCCCGCAACTGTGAACAGTTAGCTTTAATTCTACCATGCATTAACTCTATAGTTTAAAATTCTAAGATTTCAATTGCAATTAGATTCAAGATTTGAATATGAAGCAGTTGTACAGTTGGGCATTTTTGTAAAGAAATATTCAACTGAAAAAGAAAAGAACAATTTTGAGTGCGTGGATATAGATCTGAATTAGATATTTAAGTAATTTCTTAGAAGTATCTACATATTGAGATAGGACAACAGACTCATTATACTGTTTTAAACAAACTCCTCTCAGCCTGAAATTTTAATTTGATGGAGAAAATAACATACTAACATGGAAGCTAGGTTCATTTATGGATTATGCTTTGGTAAATAAGCATAATTTATTTAATGTATAGCTTAAGACTTTTATTGCAAGTGTTATGTAAGTGCCTGATTTGGAGTTTCATTTAGAGCATTCTTAGCCAAATGATGTTTTAGCTCTATTAGTTGATTTTATTTATTATTGCTAGCCGCCACATTTGAAAATAATTGAAATTGTTCAACTCTATTAGAGCATTTAGGCAGGTTGTTCAACTCTTTTGGTGCTTTCTGAAGTGAAAATAATTGAAATTCTAATTCTTGCATTATGGTGGCATTATTAAAAATTTATTTTTCCATATCATAATTCAAAGAGATCAGATAATGTGCTTTGACATATGTGGCTTTGAGGGTCGTACAAGTGATTTCCTTATTGGCCTGACTCTGGCTTACAGGTGCATACTTTGGCTTTCTGTTCCGGTGTTTTGGATTCTCTGGCGGTTGAATTGAAAGCATCAAAGGACTTCTCTAAGTTATATGCAGGCATTGCAATACTTTGGCTTCATATAAGCTTGAACCAGCCTTCTGTTGTATATTGTTTCTTCTTTTTTTTTTGATCTTTTTCCTTTGATTAATGAGAGGTGATGATGAATTGGCATTCTTTTCTCATGAGGATAAATTTTGTTTTAGAAATTGTAATACTTTATGTGTTTGTGTGTGTTATTTTTTATGTATTAAATTACATATTAAATCAATGTTTATGTATTAAATTTAAATTCATTAATTTTTATATTTAGTTTTGAAATTTAAATTTTAATTGAAAATTTCATTTAATTAATATTTTTTATTTATCCTTAAAGTATATAGTTTAGATTTCAAATTTCAAAAATTAAACATAATATAATATTTTAACATAGAAATAAATATTATTTAATTAAAATAAAATAAATTTTAAAAGGTCATATTTTTAGCGGCGTTTTTAGGAAGAGCGCGCTAAAAGTCATGATCTTTAGCGGCGTTTGTGGGAAAAGCGTCGCGAAAGGTCCTGGTCTTTAGCGGCGTTTTTTAAAAAGGCGCCGCTAAAGGTCCTGGTCTTTAGTGGCCTTTTTTCTAAAAAACGCCACTAATTTTGCGGCGGTGTATATAGCGACGTTTTTTGCGGCGCTTGGGAAAGCGCCGCTAAAAGTATTAGTGGCGCTTATAAACGCCGCTAAAGGCAAAAAAAAAACGCCGCTAAAAGTCTGTTTTCCTGTAGTGTTAATAATTCTGTTATCAATATCCTCAAAATTAACAGAACTATCAGTCGAAGCAGTCGCTTCATACTCTGCCTTCTTATCTTTTAGTTTCTCCTAACAAATCAGTCAAAGAGTTAGAAACGAAATATACAATAAAAAGGAATACAACATAAAATTATTTAAAATTAAACTAATAAAAAAGACGAATTAAAACATTATAATTAAATATTATAAATATTTATAATGAATCAAATTTTATTAAGTAAATATACCATAATTTCTGACCTCGGATGTCATCTGAGTTCCATCTTTTTTCATGCGTAATGTCAAAAAGCTGAAGGCGCCCAACTTTTTGACCAGAAGAGGCTTCCTACAATATAGTAGTAAAAATATTATTTAATAGTAAAAAGTCATTAATACTTGATAGAATTAATAAATCCATAGTTCTGCGGCCTGAGCTACTCAAGCAAAACTTCTCAACCCTGCCGTGTGCGTAAATTTTTGTTTTTGCCTGCTGCTTGTTCCAACTCGCTCACGGTCCTACATAATGAAATTATTATTACGTATATAGTAAATACTATAAACCGAAGAATTTATAAGAGTTTGCAAGTACATAATACCTCTCCTTTCTTCGAATTCCAAAATCGAACCGCATCTTCCCATTG
This sequence comes from Gossypium arboreum, assembly GCF_025698485.1. NCBI lineage: Eukaryota > Viridiplantae > Streptophyta > Magnoliopsida > Malvales > Malvaceae > Gossypium > Gossypium arboreum. The sequence continues at coordinate 107,703,539 of NC_069081.1, read as the reverse complement.
GTACCTCAACATTCCCGGTGGGACATTTTGCAATTTTTCTTCGAGGCTTATGGGTTTTTTAAAATATTCTTTTTTCAAACTGCTTTTATGGTCTCTCCATTTTTTTCCCAATGCCTTCTTGATATAGGAATCAGAGACCTCTAAAGCAAACCTCTCCTAAAAAACACAAGTTTAGGAATTAAATATAAATGAAACTTAAACCAAAGTATTATAAATTACATTAACGTTTTGTTACCTTAGTATTAGAGAGAGCTTGATTTTTATTGCTATCAGGCATGTTATGCCATGATTCGTAGTTGATGGGCAACATATTGGCATTTCGTGCTATAATGCCCAAATAGCCTGCTAAAAGTAGAGCTTCTTGTCCAACAGTGACCATGGTCATTTCTAGTTACTTGGACACGCCGATAGAATTTAAGTTATATAAATCATAGGAGCGTCGTCCTCAACCTCTCTAAGCGTCCCACCATTTTCATTTGAAAAATAATATATTATTACTATATTGAAATTTAAAATAAATCAAGAATAAAATTTAATACAATTTGTAAAATAAACTTAACATTACTTTGAAATTCCACAGACTCGTCAAGCGTTTAAAGACGCTTGAAGATCCAACAACTATCTGCTGTTCAGTACTTCTTCTAAATTTGTAGTATTCTTTACAATACTAAGATCTCTTAATCTTCTTCTAGGCATTTTTCCTACAACATATAAAATAGTTAAAATTTTAGTAAGAAATAACAACAATAGTAAATATAAAATAGTTAAATTATATAACATGACCAATGTTAAAATTAAAACATTACATATAAAGAAATATCATAAAATCTCACTACATCATAAATCGTAAATATCTTCGTCCACATCCTGACGAACCCATTGAAATTGTGTACTAGTACTAGGGATATTTTCATTTAAGTTTTGTTTTGGAAAAGGCAAAGTTTCTGATCTTTCAACGATGTCCTCTCTACTTCCATTCCCCATGTCAAACAAGTCTCTAGGGGTGTTTCGGAGTACAACATACCAACCCTCATCAATTGGATCTTTCAAGTAAAAAACTTGTTTAACTTGAGAAGAAAATACATACTGACTCGTCTATCAAATGTTCTCGGTGTGAATTAATTGAGAGAAATTCACCATTGTAAAACCAAACTGATCATTTTAATTCATGAGCAAGATTAGCATCACCCAATCACATCGAAATAAGATAACTTTCCATTTTCCATAGTAATCCAACTCAATAATGTCGGTTAGAAGTCCGTAATACGCCACATTTCCCTCGACAGGATTACTGTCCCTAGCACTAGCGTAACTTGTAATTAATGAATTAACAACTACTCCACAATTTTGAGTTCTCCTCAATCTCTCGCAATATTTGGTATGAAATCTGAATCCATTCATGATGAAGCCACTATATCTTTTTACTACTCGATTCGGACCTTTGGAAAGCCATTTAACTTCGTCATTAACGACATTGGCACTCCAAACCAATTGAATCAAAAGTAAATTGAGTAATTGTAAATGTTATGAGAAAATATTATTATTTGTCAATAAAATGTTGAGTTGCATACCGTTTGACTTAACCATTCATGAAAAGATTTTGCGAATAACCTATAATTGATCCTTCTGGATAACGCTTGTTACGGCAATAAGACTTCAATTTGCTTAGGAACCTAAACACCATATACAACATTATCAAAACTGGTAACTATAGGTATAAAGGTGAATGCCTTTGAAATAAATTAGCACCTTTCAATTGGATACATCCAACGATAGAAAACAGGCCCACCAATTATTGCTTCACGAGGGAGATGAATGACAATGTGCACCATAATAGTGAAGAAGGAAGGTGGAAAGATCTTCTCCAAATTGCATAATGTCAAAGCGGCTCGATCTAGTACTTTTTCAAGTTCTTCAACATTCAGAACTTTGCCACAAATTGCTTTCATTATATTAGACAGTTCAATTATACAGGACGTTACCTTCTTTGACATACAACACCGTAAAACAACTGGAAGTAGATCTTGCATCAAGATGTGATGGTCATGTGATTTTAATGAATATAGTCTTCGATCTTTAAGACTTACACATTGAGATATATTTGATGCATACGCATTCGAAACCTTTATATCCTTCAACACCGTGCAGAACATTTCTTTCTCTTCCTTTGACATTACAAAAATTGTATGCGGCAACCAATAGGACGTACTTGGAGATGAAGATCACGCCTAATTCCCATGTGAACTAAATCAAGTCGACTCTGAAGATTATCTTTGATTTACCATCGACGTTCAAAATTGTCTAGATGATGTTCTCGCAGACATTCTTCTCAATATGCATCACATCAATATTGTGGCGTAATATGTGATGCTCCCAATAAGGTAACTAAAAAAAAATACTTCTTTTCTTCTACAAGTCCGCCTTATTAGGGTCATCCTCCTCGTCAGATTCATCATCAGATTCATCCCTCAATCGTTTATTTGTTTGCCTGTTAGATGGTTGATTCAGCTTCCTGTAACTGAAATCCATATCTTTTAACATGAATAAGATTTCAGATCCAATGATCGCTTCAGAGCTTTTTCAACTCTTGATGATCAAATAAAGCCCTCTGAAATCTATAGCTATGATTTTCATCTAACCACCGACGATGCCCCATATAGCAGAACTTCTTCCCATTCACTACAGCAAAATTGACTTTTAGCGGCGTTTTTTTAGGCCTTTAGCGGCGCTTTTAAGCGCCACTAAAACTATTCGCGGCGTTTTTGCAAGCGCTGCAAAAAACGCCGCTATAGATGGCGCCGCTAAAGGTCATAAAAATTAAAAAAAAAAATATTATAAAATATTGTAAGTCCTGAAAAATATAAAAAAAATTAAAATTCATTATCAAAATATTGAAAAGAATAATAATCTATGATATAAATACATCCCGCCAAACAAAATACCGCACTTATCATACTACACCAGAAATCTAACAAAATACAAATAGAACAAAATAATGATAGAATGCACACTTTAAGATAAGCAGTTAGCTTAAACAAGTCGTCACTATGCATGAATTCAGCTAATCCTGGACTATGCATCCACCAAAAACTCAAACCTGAGAAAAAAGAAAAAAAAAGTTAATGAATGACACATATAACATCAAATTAATAATAAAATATGCAATTAACAAGTCAATATTAACGCCACATATAACATCAAATTGCACAACTTAATATACTCAATACATTAGCAGAAATATATGCCCATTTAGAATTTAATGCCAGAAAATGGAACAATGTACCATTTAGAATTATACTTTTGAATCATCTTTTGCATCAAGTGAATTATATGCCCATTTACATGCAGAATTTACAGTATTTACATGCAGAATTTACATGCATCAACAACATTAATGATATACCTTATTACATGCAGAATTTACAGTATTTAAGCTCCTTAGAATTATACTTTTGAATCATCTTTTGCATCAAGTGAATTATATGCCCATTTAGAATTTAATGCCAGAAAATGAAACAATGTACCATTTAGAATTATACTTTTGAATCATCTTTTGCATCAAGTGAATTATATGAATAAACACTGCCGTCATCAACAACATTAATGATATACCTCATTACATGCAGAATTTACAGTATTTAAGCTCCTTAGAATTATACTTTTAAATCATCTTTTGCATCAAGTGAATTATATGCCCATTTAGAATTTAATGCCAGAAAATGAAATAATGTACCATTTAGAATTATACTTTTGAATCATCTTTTGCATCAAGTGAATTATATGAATTATGATTACCACATCCATAATGTTTGGAATGGAAACGGATTCTAAACATATCAATGTTGGATAGGATTAGGTGATACCTTCTCCAGAAAGCAAAGTGCAGATAGACCAGCCGTTTGATTGAAAGAGATGTCCACCGGTATGTCATTCACAGTGCATTTCACTATTTTAACCTGAAATCAAATTCCAAAATAACCGAAATGAGCTCAAGATGATTTTAAGGTATATTTACTGCTTACGTACATATACTAATATGCAATAAATACCATTTAACTGCACGGGAACAACGACAAAGATGCAGCTGAAAATTTAATATCAGTATAATAGCACAAATAGAAGTTGTTGCCAAGTGTCCAACAGCATATGACTTATGTGGTTTTATTCAATATCAGTTAAGCGCCTAGTCATTTGCTACCCTAATTTCCGTTATCTACATTACAGGAACGTCTTTTAAATTTTTACACGTGACAGAAAGTTATAAAGGGTGCTACCTTAATCGATTAGCATTAGGATGCAGTTTCGATGCTATGTCCAATAAAAGCGAAGTTAAGGAAAGAAATAAATCAGATGAAAAACACAATCCTTTAGATGTACTTGATGACAGCTGCGATTATCTAGTTCATACACATGAAACCATATCAAGCTCATAAATGGAATATACTACATAAGTTTTAGATCCAAGGCATGGGGTCATCTCTTACGTTAACTTGCTAACCTATGACGAGCAATCCTACATATCTCATTCTTAAATTTCTCATACCTCTAGGCATCTTTCTAACTTGGCAGCAACTAAACAGCCATGGGACAGAAAAGAAAAATGATAAGTGCCAAATTCAAGAAAGATGCAAAGTAACAAAGTGGAAGTTAACTATATCTTTAATTGAATTACAAGGTATCACAAATTTTCTGATATTGTGTTAGCAATAATTATATTACTGCTGCAGTCAGCAAGTCAGATATTTTTTAAAAAATATAACAGTTTAATGATTTTTCTTCCTTTTTCCTGGAAAATTCAGGAACAAGAAGCATTAAAAGAAAATAAATATTAATTAGTTGTTGTTGCAACTTTCTTAGATACAAAAGAGGGTTTAATTGAAAAACTTTTCTTTTTTTTTGGAAATATTTATGAAAAATATTTTAGAATTTTATCAAATAATATTTAAAAGTCATAAAACAAACTAAAGTTAATCAAAATAATACCTAAAATTAATATAAACTATATGATTAAAACAAGAATGTTAAAATCATGATAATATAACCAATTTATTGTCTTCAACTAACAAGGCATTTTTCTGGTATAACATGAAGAATATTAATAGCATGTAAATAATAAAAATTTGTTTTACTGATAAAATACTTATATTTAAAAATCTAAAATCGTGTGAGCAATAATTGTATGCTGCTATAGTCAGCAAGTCAGATTATAAAAAAAAAAAGCAGTTTTCTGAATTTTCTTTTTCTTTTTTACTGGAAACTTCAGTAAAAAAAAAAAAACATTAGAAGACAAGAGAACAAGTTTTAGTGAGATGTAGTTGCAGCTTTCTTAGGTAACAAAGAGAGTTTCTCGTCACTTTCATGCCATATGATGCCGTATGCTACAAAAACTTGTTTAGCATTAAGAAGCTAGTGAAATCTTATTCAAAAGACTGAACAAAATAAGTCTTAGTTTATTATGCTTCTAAAAGATCACTGTGATTTTCGGTTTCATTTTTGGTTGCTTTCAGGCTACAACTGTATGAGACAAGAAATATTTGTCAGATACTCTCTGCCTTTTAAAGTATCAAGTAAATTACTTTGATATCCATGCTCACAAGCAGAGTATATAAATGCTCAGTGCTCCTGCATATGAAAACCCAGCAAAATTTACTCATAACATGGTTTCACAGCCATTGGTATCTCTATTCCTGCTAAACATTAAATGGGTACAACACATACCTAGCAAGAAACAAAACATAGATAAAAAAAAAGCTTGACGAGAAACATTAAGCATTGAAACCAAAAGATGTTCCTACAAGGGCATTTGACAGAGCAATCTTTTATGAAGGCACCGATTTCAGAGGCTAGTTTATTATGCTTCAATGTGGAAAACTTTGGAATTGAATTTCCCTAGGTGTAACGTTCACATAAAAGTCTTCACTCCTAAAAAGGCATTTGACAAAGCAAACAATTTCTAGAATTTGTCCAGTTATACAAGGAACACCAACACACAGAAATGAGACCATTTTACAACCCAGGGCTAAAAATTTGAAGGAAAATTAAGTTTACCTCATTCCCATAGTAACCTTTGATTAGCCTCTGAAAGTAAGCAATAATATTTTGTCGATTTTGTTCAAAAACCAAAGAAGGTTGAATGATACAAAGTATCTCCTGCGTTCTTTGCTCAGACAACAGCCACCGTCGCGGGATTTCATGGCATTACCACCCCTATCACCACCTCTTCCACCACCTCCTCTTCCTCTCCCTCTTCCACCATTACCTCTGCCCCTAAACCCACCACCATCACGGCCTGAAACATGATTAAACCATTAGGAATGCCATAACGAGAGTCTGTAACTAAAAATGATAGGAAACGTAAGAGACGTTGGTTACTTACCTCTTGCAGGTCTCATCACTGCGAGAGTTTGAAATAATGAAAGTGAAGAATCAAAAACTAAGTGAAAACAGAGAGTGTGAGGCGATAAAAATGTGTTGAGGCAAATGCTAGGGTTTTGGCGAAAAATGTAAATGGAAAACGAACCCGTTTAAGTTAAATTTCCAATTAAATTTATAAATACTTAACGTAAATTTACGTAAACTTAATATATTGTTTTAATTTTTTTATAAATATATACATGTTATTTTCATTTGATATTTATTAATTTTTAAATATAAACAAGTTAAATATTTTTAATTATTATTATTTTTCTATTAGTCATTGAATTATATGTAAATTGTGGATTTAGTCATTTTACTTTAATTTTGTTATTTTTAGTCATTGTAATTTTGAAATTTTGAAATTATAGTATTAATTAAATGGTAGCTATTAAATTCATTAAGTTTTGCTATTTCCAAAATTTAATGTAACAAACATATTATTCACAAAAAGCCGATTCTGGATTTAATGGTTGTCATTTGTGTCAAAATTAAAATTTCAAAAGTTGAAAAGTATAGGGACCAAGAATGATCTAATTGGATAACATGAACTCAACCTACAACTTTATGCACAATATCAAGACTAATAGCAGAATTTAACCAAACATATATAATTGCTATCATTTGAGTGATCATGACTAAAATTTTAAATTTTGAAAAGTACAAAAGATAAATTTGATCGATTTGAAAAATATAGGGACTAAAACTAATCAAATTAAGTGTAGAGAAATTAATTTGAATTGAATTATTTTAATATATCAAAATATTTTTAGATTAAATCTTAAACCATTTAATATATATATAAAGTATATCTATTATCTCTTAAATAATTTAAACTATAATCATAAGTTTAATATATTCAAATTAAGATTATCTCTTTTACAATTATATAAGAAATCATTTAATATATAAATTAAAAATACTAATTAATCTAAACCTTAAACCTTTTAACCCCTATCCCATAAACACTAAATTCTAAACCCTTAACCCTTAACCCCAAACCCTTGCACCTTAAACTCCAACCCTAACCCCTAAACCTTAAATCATAATCCCTAAACCCATAATTCATCATAAACCTTCAAACACTAGTTAACTCCTAAACCTTAAACCCTAAACCATATATCTTAAACCATAGTTAACTCATAAACTTTAAACCTTAAACCATATATCTTAAACCATAAACCATAAACCATAAACTATAATGATAATTAATTCGATATTTTAAATTCAATACTATCTCTTTTACGATTATAAAAGAAAATATTTAATATATTGTATAACCATAAATTTTAATAATTATTGTTTTAGGGGTTATAGATTAGTGTTTATGATTTTTTGGGGGTTTAGGGGTTATATGACTTTCAGCGGCGTTTTACCAAAAGCGCCGCTAATGCTCTGGTTTTTAGCGGCGTTTTTCCAAAAGCGCCGCTAATGCTCTGTTTTTCGCGGCGTTTTTTAGTAAAACCCGACTATTGCTCTGTTTTTAGTGGCGTTTTTGGTAAAACGCCGCTATTGCTATGTGTTTTACTATTTTTGCGGTGTTTTTTGATAAAACGCCGCTAAAGCCCTATTTTCCTGTGGTGACTATATAACCACTGTGAACACGTTTTGTAACATTCCAAAATAGGGCCTAAACGGAATAGTGGTTGCGAAACCACAAATTCGGGGTAGAGAAAAATTTATTTTATTATTATTTTGAGGTTCATGGTATGATTACATGATTGTGCGAAAATTTCGTAATAAAATTCTATGCATAAAGTGCTTAAGTTGAGGTTAGGGACTAAATCGAATAATTTGCAAAACTTGCATTCTAGAAGTTTTTAGTATGAAATTATTTTGGAATATTAATTAGGAGATCTTAAATGGTAATTTGACCAATTTTAAGTTCATGGACAAAATTAGGACATGGAAGGAATTTTTGAAAGTTTAGTAAGGAGGGCATTTTGGTCATTTGGTTATTAACATTAATAAAAGGTAAAAGATGATAAAATTGTATCATCTTCTTCAAGTTACCAGCCGAACCTTACCTCTCTCCATAGCTGGGGTTTTTTCCAACTTTCAAGCTTCATAGTAAGTGATTCCAAGCCCCGTTTTTAATGATCTTTACGTTTTTGAAGTCCTGGTAGCTCGATAAAGCTTATGCTAGCAATAATTTAAGTTAGGAATCAAATTTGGAAAAATAGCCATAGGTAAAATTTGTGTATTTTGATGTTTTATGATGGAATATGAGGTTTTAAATTATGTTAGACAACTTGTGCTACTTGGTTTTAAGTGAAAACGAGTAAAAAGGCTTAATCGGTAAAAATACCTAATAGTCATAAGTACATGTTAGTGTGTGAATTTGATGTTGTCATAGAAGGGAAAAATGATATGCATGTTTATTAATATGTATGATTGAATGGTGATTATCACATGAAAATTATAAAAAAATGTGAAAGTAACCTAAAAACAGATTTAAGTAACAGTAATGACGTAACTTTGAAAAATCACTAAAAATTGTAGAAACATAGTTTGAAGATGAATAATATATGAAATTAAAGCTTATTATGTCTATTTTCTTATGGAATAAGAAAAATAGGTAAAGGTATTATATTTCATGATATATCTAAGTTTTAGTGAAATAGGGTCAGAGCGATTTCTGGACCCCCTGTTTCAACTTTGGAAATTCACCATAAATTGTAAAAAACTGATTAGAAGGTATACTTTATATGGTTATAATCCTTGTTGAGTCTAGTTTTAAGAGAAACAAACGGCTTAGTGATATGAATTTTTTACAGGAAGAAACATGGTTCGTAGTAACAAGAGATTAGTGCAGTCGAGTTTTGAAATAGGGGAAATTTAACTAATAAACTGTACTAATTGGCCAAGTCAAAAAAATCTATGAAAAAAATTAGTAGATAGATATATGAGTCTAGTTTCAGGAAAAATTTTCGGATCTTAATTTCAAGTTTCGAAACTCAAGATATGAATTTTTAGGCGACTATGACGCAGAATGGCAGCACATTCCAAAAAGCTTAAATAAACAATTTAAACCTATTTAAGGGATAGATTAAGTTTAGTAATGCCTCGTGCTCGATTCTGGCAACAGTCTCGGGTAAGGAGTGTTACACGTTTGAGCAGCACAACAAGGACAAGCATAACGTCCTCTGGTACTCCAACCAGATAAATTCGCATATGTCGGGAAATCATTAATTGTCCACAGCAAAGCAGCACGTAGGTAAAAGTTCTCATTTCTCAATACATCATACGTCTCAACACCCGCCCATAATTGTTTTAACTCTTCAATAAGTGGCTGTAGATATATGTCAATATCATTTCCGGGGCCTTTCTCTCCGGGGATAATCATAGATAATATCAAAGAAGATTACTTCATGCAGAGCCATGGAGGCAAATTATAAGGAACAAGGACCACAGGCCAAGTACTGTACGAGGTGCTCATGATTTTAAAAGGATTAAATCCGTCAGATGCTAACCCGAGCCTTACACTCCGAGGATCACTTACAAAGCTTGGAAATTTATTGTCAAATGATTTCCATGCTAAAGAATCTGTAGGATGCCTTAATAATCCATCATCCATTCGTTGATCATGATGCCACGTCATAAACTCGGCTGTCTTTGACGACATGAATAGCCTTTGAAGCCTTGGGATTAGCGGGAAATAACGCAAAATCTTGTTCGGCTTCCTTATTGACTGTGGCCCATATTCATCCTCATTAACATCTTCTGCATCTCTATTCATCCAACGAGATTTACCGCAAACATGACAAGACTGTTGATTTCTCCGATCACCCCAATACAACATGCAATCATTTGGGCAACTATGAATTTTGTTGTACCCAAGGCTCAAATCTTTTATCACTTTCTTCATGTCTTTACATGATTGAGGGATTTTTGCAAACGGGAACATTTCTCTCAAAAGCTTTAACAGCATTGTCAAAGAGTTTCCGGTCCACCCTCCCAAACATTTTAAGTGAAAAAGGAGAATATAGAATGACATTTTCAAAAATTTTGATCCTTCATAAAGTTCTTCATTCATTTCACCAAGTAACGTGTAGAACTTTTCCGCTTCTTCATTCGATTGTTCATCCGGTACACTTCTTCTCGTTTCCATAAAAGTATTCCCACCGATATTATAATCATCGGATACAACATAGTTTAGTGGAAATGATTGGAAACCTTCACTCCGCATATTAAATGCATCCCGCATCATACCTTCCATGTCATCTTCTCTAATATACTGACGGTAACCACTATAAGGATAACTGTAACGCCCCAATTTTCGGGAATCCTGTGAATGTTGGCATAGGTTTAATTATGTTAGTGGGCAGAACCCGACAATTTTAGTTAATTTTTGTTCCATAAGAAAAAATGGGTGAAATTATGAAATAGAACCTATATGAAAATGTTTGAAAATGCTATAGGCTAAATTGAAGTGGCCAAATAAATAGGAGTGCAAAATAGGAGGATTTGCATGACAAACCTCCCATTTTACATGAAGTGGCCAGCCATCATGTTGTTGAAGACAAAATGTGCACTTGATATCCATAATTTATGGTACAAATTGATACAAATTGATAATAGGTTAGGTAAATGTTCCATGATAATGGGTTAGGTAAATGTTTCATGATAATAGGTTAGGTAAATGTTTCATGATAAGAATTTCATGTCTTTTGTATTAAAGAATTAAATGGATGAAATATGAAGTTTTATTAAAAGAAAAAGGGGTGAAAAGAACAAAGTTTTGTCCATCTTTGTTCATCATAGCTGAAAGTTAGAGAAGAGAAAGGAGAGGAGAAAGCTCTTGAGTGTTAGGTCACTTGGGGAAGAAAATTGAAGGTAAGTTCATGGTAGTTGGCTTCTATCTTGATGTTCATGGGTTCTTCTTGATTCTACCTTAACTCTTGAAGCATATTTTGGTTTTTAGTTGTGTTGTGAGCATTTAGTCATGAATTAAAATGAAGGAAATGGTTGTTGTTTCATGTTCGTTTGATGAAAAATGGAAGATAGGTGAAGTTGAGCCAAACAAATGAGCATGCATGTGCCTTAGATGTTAAAGGGAAAAATCAGCTAACATGTTGTGCTTTAAAATGATGAAATGGAGATTATACTTAAGTAAAATCATAGATATGTGATGATTGATTGGTGATATACATGTTTAAATAACATGCATGCAAGATAGGTGTATGAAAGAGTGATTTGGTAATAAATCTGCTTGGGACAGCAGCAGTAACGTGACTTTGGAAAATCACCATAAATTGTGGAAGATGAATTAGAAGCTGCATAAATTATGTAATTAAAGCTTAATGAGTCTAGTTTCAAATGGAATAAACGGGAACATATTTTGAATTCTGTACAATGATAAATTTGATTCGTAATGAAGAGTGGTCAGATTAGTCAAACAGTGAAACATGGGAAACTTTAAGAAAAATCTGGTATTGATTGGCCAAACCAAAAATTCTGAAAATTTTATGGATAAAAGATATATGAGTCTATTTTTAGGGAAAATTAACGGCACTTGATTTGGAGTTCCGTAGCTCTAGTTATAAATGATTTAGTGACTATTGCTCAGGAAGACAGCTTACAGTGAAATTTTGATTATGTGGTAAACATTGAAAAAAAAATTGTTAATGAGTTGCTTATTGATTTCTTATAAGCTTACTATGATCTGTAAGTGTGGTTGGCCGAATATTGTAAGGGGTTAATACGTAGTTTGTATTTGAATAGTTAGATTAACGTGTTAGTAATCCAATTGTAGGCGGTTCGTGTGTGGATCTCGTCAGCATATCGTCGCAAACAAGTGTGTAACTAACACCCTCTTACTTAGTCTAGATCGGCAAAAGTCGAAAAGCCAAAATGCCGAAAACCGGTATTTTGTAGATTTGCGAGTGTGCGAATGCTCGTGAGGTAAATCGATTAATGTTTTTGGTAAACTGCAAAATTTGGACTGCAAAGTGCATGATTTCTATGCCCTCGATATTTTTGGGCTTAATGGGCCAAAATTGGAATGATGGGCCAAAGGGCCCAATTCAGTAAGAACCCTCGGTACGTGATTCTGTTAGTACGTGAAAAGTAGGAATATGCATGAAAAACTCTAAAATAGATAAATTACTAAAATACCTTTAAAAGTGGAAAATTTACAGTTTTACCCCTAGTAGATAAATTACCGAAATACCCCTATGGTTAAATTGACCTAAATGCATGTTTGATTGTTGTTATTTACTGCATGCCATGTTGTTATTATCGATGCATGGGACTGGGATATTGACGGAGGAATCTTGAAAGTGGCTTGGCCATGTCTTGGAGGCTTTGCCTCAATTCTTTGATAAGCGAGCAGCAAAGGTCAGAATCGTGGAGTGTTGGGTTGGATGGGTTGAGCTATTCCCACATGGAGTGTATGGCTGGTGCGGGTGGAGTGTAGTGGTTGGTGGGTTGAGTAGTCTCCCCAAATGGGCTTGCATATGTTTACTGATGTTGCATGTATTTTGAAATAGGCCTATGGGCCATACTTTTATCTGAATAAGGGGCTAAGGCCCAGTTTATTGTAATCTGAAAAGGGCTCTGGCCCAGTACCACTGTTCCCCAAATGGGCTTGTATATGTTTATTGATGTTGCATGTATTTTGAAATGGGCCTATGGGCCATACTGTCATCTGAATAAGGGCTAAGGCCCGTTTATTATAATCTGAAAAGGGCTCAGGCGATTACCACTTATTACTGAATGGGCTTAGGCCCAATAGGCTTGAGTGACTTGGGCTTGAATGGGTTTTCCTTACACACTGAGTTTCTCCAAACTCACCCCTTTTATTTTCATCCACGCAGGAAATCCCCAACCATAGTGGGCTTGGAGCTGTGAGGGAATTCGGAGTGGCCACCCATTCTAAAAGTTTGATTTTCTTCTGGTGAACTGGATATCCTTTTATTTACGTTTGAGGTTTTGGGTTTTTAAATGTAATGAGGCCGCTTAATTATTTTTGATGGTTTTAATATGTGTTACTAAGATAGGTAATATTTATATTTAACTGTTGAAATTGGATAGCTTTAGGGCGCGTTTTCAAAAACAGTAATTGATTTCAAAATAACACGAAAACAAGCAAAGCTTCCGCAATGAAGACATTTTCCAAAATTAATCATTTTTCCTAAAAAGAACTTAATCAAATTGGTTTCCTAGTAATATACATGACGTTAAGGTATGGCAATGGCGGTTTGCATGTCTAGGATTGGATCCGAAGGGAGTTTGGTAAAGCAGTCCGATGGACTCACCTCCTCTTTTCCAGTTTCGTACCTGGTGCACAGCTTCCATTCACTTTAACCTTTAATGAATTAATCTTTTGAACATCAAGTACGATTTTCTGGACTTAGAATGGAATTTTTTTTTTTACGTTTTTGATGTGGCATGCCGGATCCGGCCATAACGTCTGGGCCGGGTTTGGGGTGCTACAATAACCCGGATTAATCGTCGAAGAGGCTCCACTAGGTGTACACTGTAACGCCCCAATTTTCGGGAATTCTGTGAATGTTGACAAAATTTCATGCTTTGATTTTGTCATTTGTGAGTGAAATTATGAAATAGGACCTATGTGAAAATGTTTGAAAATGCTATAGGCTAAATTGAAGTGGCCAAATAAATAGGAGTGCAAAATAGGAGGATTTGCATGATAAACCTCCCATTTTACATGAAGTGGCCAACCATCATGTTGTTGTAGACAAAATGTACACTTGATATCCATAATTTATGGTACAAATTGATACAAATTGATAATAGGTTAGGTAAATGTTCCATGATAATGGGTTAGGTAAATGTTTCATGATAATAGGTTAGGTAAATGTTTCATGATAATAGGTTAGGTAAATGTTCCATGATAATGGGTTAGGTAAATGTTCCATGATAATGGGTTAGGTAAATGTTTCATGATAAGAATTTCATGTCTTTTGTATTAAAGAATTAAATGGATGAAATATGAAGTTTTATTAAAAGAAAAAGGGGTGAAAAGAACAAAGTTTTGTCCATCTTTGTTCATCATAGCTGAAAGTTAGAGAAGAGAAAAGAGAGGAGAAAGCTCTTGAGTATTTGGTCATTAGGAGGAGGAAAATTGAAGGTAAGTTCTTGGTACCTTGCTTCTATTTTGAGGTTCATGAGTTCTTCTTGATTCTACCTTAACTCTTGAAGTATATTTTGATTTTTAGTTGTGTTGTGAGCATTTGGTCATGAATTAAAATGAAGGAAATGGTTGTTGTTTCATGTTCTTTTGATGAAAAATGGAAGATATGTGAAGTTGAGCCAAACAAATGAGCATGCATGTGCCTTAGATGTTAAAGGGAAAAATCAGCTAACATGTTGTGCTTTAAAATGATGAAATGGAGATTATACTTAAGTAAAATCATAGATATGTGATGATTGATTGGTGATATACACGTTTAAATAACAAGCATGCAAGTTAGGTGTGAAAGAGTGATTTGGTAATAAATCTGCTTGGGACAGCAGCAGTAACGTGATTTGGAAAATCACCTTAAATTGTGGGAGATGAATTAGAAGCTGAATAAATTATGTAATTAAAGCTTAATGAGTCTAGTTTCAAATGGAATAAACGAGAACATATTTTAAATTCTGTACAATGAGAAATTTGATTCGTAATGAAGAGTGGTCAGATTAGTCAAACAGTGAAACATGGGAAACTTTAAGAAAAATCTGGTATTGATTGGCCATACCAAAAATTCTGAAAATTTTATGGATAAAAGATATATGAGTCTATTTTCAGGGAAAATTAACGGCACTTGATTTGGAGTTTCGTAGCTCCAGTTATAAATGATTTAGTGACTGTTGCTCAGAAAGACAGCTTGCAGTGAAATTATGATTATGTGGTAAACATTGACAAAAATTTGTTAATGAGTTGCTTATTGATTTCTTATAAGCTTACTATGATCTGTAGGTGTGGTTGGCCGAATATTGTAAGGGGTTAATACGTAGTTTGTATTTGAATAGTTAGATTAACGTGTTAGTAATCCAATTGTAGGCGGTTCGTGTGTGGATCTCGTCAGCATATCGTCGCAAACAGGTGTGTAACTAACACCCTCTTTCTTAGTCTAGATCGGCAAAAGCCGAAATGCCGAAATGCCGAAAACTGGTATTTTGTAGATTTGCGAGTGTGCGAATGCTCGTGAGGTAAATCGATTAATGTTTTTGGTAAGTTGCAATGTTTGGACTGCAAAGTGCATGATTTCTATGCCCTCGATATTTTTGGGCTTAATGGGCCAAAATTGGAATGATGGGTCAACGGGCCCAATTCGGTAAGAACCCTCGGTACGTGATTCTGTTAGTACGTGAAAAGTAGGAATATGCATGAAAAACCCTAAAATAGATAAATTACTGAAATACCTTTAAAAGTGGAAAATTTACAGTTTACCCTAGGAGATAAATTACCAAATACCCCAGGTTTAAATTGACCTAAATGCATGTTTGATTGTTGTTATTTCTGCATGCCATGTTGTTATTATCGATGCATGGACTGGAATATTGACGGAGGAAGTATTGAAAGTGGCTTGTCCACGTCTTGGAGGCTTTGCCTCAATTCTCGATAGCTGAGCAGCAAGGCTGCAAGCTGTGGAGTGTTGAAATTTGGGTGGGTTGAGCTATTCCCACATGGAGTGTATGGTGGTAGGGTGGAGTGTAGTGGTTGGTGGGTTGAGTAGTCTCCCAAATGGGCTTGCATATGTTATTGATGTTGCATGTATTTTGAAATGGGCCTATGGGCCATCTTGTTATCTGTATAAGGGCTAAGGCCCGGTTTATCGTAATCTGAAAAGGGCTCGCCCATACCACTATTACCCAAATGGGCTTGCATATGTTTCTTGATGTTGCATGTATTTTGAAATGGGCCTATGGGCCATCATTATCTGAATAAGGGCTAAGGCCCGTTTATTATGTCTGAAAAGGGCTCGCCCAAGACCATTATTACTGAATGGGCTTAGGCCCAATGGGCTTGAGTGACTTGGGCTTTGAATGGGTTTTTCTTTACACTGAGTTTCCCAAACTCACCCTTTTATTTTCATCCACGCAGAAATCCCCAACCATAGTGGGCTTGGAGTGTGAGGGAATTCGGAGTGGCCACCCGCTCGAAAGTTTGATTTTCTTCGGTGAACTGGACATCCTTTTAATTACGTTTGAGGTTTTGGGCTTTTAAATGTAATAAGGTGCTTATTTATTTTGATGGTTTTTAATATGTATTATTAAGATAGGTAATACTTATTTTAACTGTTGAAATTGGATAGCTTTAGGCGCATTTTCAAAAACAACAGTTGATTTCAAAATAACACGACAACAAGCAAAGCTTCCCAATGAAAGTATTTTCCAAAATTAATCACTTTTCCTAAAAATGACTTAATCAAATCGGTTTCCTAGAAATATCCATGACGTTAAGGTGTGGCAATGGCGGTATGCATGTCTAGGATTGGATCCGAAGGAGCTTGGTATAGCGATCCGATGGACTCACCACCTCTTTTCCGATTTCCTACGGTGCATGACTTCCATTCACTTTAACCCTTAATGAATTAATCTTTTGAACATCAAGTACGATTTTCGGGACTTAGAATGGAATTTTTTTTACGTTTGATGTGGCATGCGGATCCGCCGAACTTCGGGCGGGTTTGGGATGCTACATTTAGTGGTATCGAGCCATTACAACAACTCGGTGTGGAATGGGTTTACAAAACAAAGATTTTTGAAAGCGAAAATTTTATAAAGAATGCGAAAAACTTGATTTTCAAAATTTAGATCTTTAGAAGGTGGCATTCCGAATCCCCGGCTCAAGTCTGTAATATTCTGAATTTTTCTGAATATTTTCCTGAATTATCTGTCTGTACTGAAACCCTACTAGGACACTCTAGATAGGATGATACTAAAATCATAGGAAAATCTGATAAGAGACTGAAACTGTAGCTAGACTTCAATTCTGTGAAAACAAACTCTGAACTACTGTCTGATTCATAAAACATCTGTAACAAACACTGGAATATTAATTGATGCATAAAAATTCGTAATCAAGATAATACGATATGAGTACAAGAGGCCGTGGATGGAGCCGAGGAAGTGCTCGAGCGAGATCTTCGTCTTGAGACATATGCCGGCGGTGGATGCACCGTACCACCGGCAATGAGGTAGAGTCTCATGATCTGCGGTCGAGGATGATGTCTGTCACGAGCAATGCTTCGTGCTCGAAAAGGGTTGCCGGATAAGTTCGGCAACGAAATTCGAGAATCGATTTCGAGCGACTCAAGCCAACGGAGCGGAGATCTTTAGGGTGTGTCTGGTATAGCCCGAATGTGGCGAATATTGGTTGGAGGCCACGAAGCGGATTATGGACAACTTGACCGCTTCCGAGGAGATTGTGAGTGGCGTATCTGTACTAAGTTATTTGAGTCACTTTCGGTTAGGGTAGATAAACTGTATAGGGATGTACCCTTAGAAACTCAAGGTAGGATTTTCCCTGGAGATCTGATGGAGTTACCGTTTGGAGAGTTTGATCTCATTTTAGGAATGGACTGGCTTGTTAAGCATAAAGCGACCCTGGATTGTGCTGCTAAACGAATGGTGTTAAGGACCACAAAGGATGAGGAGGTTATGGTGATAGGTGAGCGAAAGGATTATTTGTCCAATGTGGTGTCGGCATTAAGAGCCGAAAAGTGGATTCGAAAAGGTTGTGAGGCCTATTTGGCATTTGTGAGTCAGTCGGAAGAGGATGGACTGACAGTGGATAAGGTTAGGACCGTAAAGGAGTTCCAAGATGTTTTTCCGGAGGAGCTTCCAGGATTGCCTCCGAACCGAGAAGTTGAGTTTGGAATAGATTTGTTGCCTGGAACGGCGCCTGTGTCCATCGCACCGTATAGGATGGCACCAAAGGAGTTAGTGGAGTTAAAGGATCAAATTCAAGAGTTGTTGGACAGGGACTTCATTAGGCCAAGTGTGTCTCCATGGGGAGCACCGGTGCTATTCGTGAAGAAGAAGGATGGTACAATGCGGATGTGCATTGATTATCGCCAGTTGAACAAACTGACGATTAAAAATAAGTATCCACTGCCAAGGGTTGATGATTTATTTGACCAACTTAGAGGAGCTTCAGTATTTTCCAAGATTGACCTTCGATCTGGATACCATCAGTTAAGGGTAAAGGAAGTGGATATCCATAAGACAGCATTCGTGACTCGGTATGGTCATTACGAGTTTCTGGTTATGCCATTTGGACTGACGAACGCTCTTGCAGCATTTATGGATCTGATGAATCGCGTGTTCCAACCATTTTTAGATCAATTCGTAGTCGTCTTTATTGACGATATCCTGGTATATTCTGAAACTGAAGCGAAACATGATGAGCATCTCCGTATAGTGCTACAAGTGTTAAGGGAGAAGGAACTCTTTGTGAAGTTTAGCAAGTCTGAACTTTGGTTGAGGGAGGTAACCTTCTTAGGACATGTGGTCTCTGCTGAGGGGATTAAGGTAAACCCTCGGAAAATTGAAGCGATTTTGGAGTGGAAGCCGCCTAGGACGGTGTCGGAAATATGGAGTTTCCTAGGACTGGCAGGATACTACAGAAGGTTTGTAGAAGGTTTTTCTGTGATGGCAGCACCTCTGAC
Source organism: Gossypium arboreum (assembly GCF_025698485.1). Lineage (NCBI taxonomy): Eukaryota > Viridiplantae > Streptophyta > Magnoliopsida > Malvales > Malvaceae > Gossypium > Gossypium arboreum. The sequence continues at coordinate 107,684,502 of NC_069081.1, read as the reverse complement.
AAAACTCATAAGAAAAGGAGTACCGTTTGTATAGACTGAGAAGCAGTAGGAAGCTTTTGAGAAGTTGAAGAAAGTTCTGACTAAAACACCTGTTTTGATTCAGCCGGAGTTTGGGAATAATTTTACTGTGTACAGTGACGCATCACACGTGGGTTTGGGCTGCGTGTTAATGCAAGAGGGTAAGGTGGTTGCATATGCATCACGATAGCTTAAACCTCATGAGGGAAACTATTTGACTCATGATTTAGAGTTGGCGCGATGATATTTGCACTTAAGATTTGGAGACATTACTTGTACTGAGAAATGTGTATTATATACACTGACCATAAGAGTCTTAAGTATTTGTTGACTCAGAAGGAGTTGAACCTTAGGCAAAGGAGATGGATTGAGTTGCTTAAGGATTATGACTGTTCGATCAAGTATCACCTAAGCAAGGCTAATGTGGTAGCCGATGCTCTAAGTCGTAGAGCTGTATCTGATCTGAGAGCAATGTTTGCTCGTCTAAGTCTGTATGATGATGGAAGTCTATTAGCTGAGTTGCAAGTGAGGCCAACCTGGGTGGATCAGATTAAGGAAAAATAGTTGAACGATGAGTCTTTGGTCGCTCGTTTTCAACAAGTTAAGGAAGGAAACTTCGAGTTTGGGAGCCGAAGAGCGATGCAACAACAATACCCTCATCTGTTTGGATTAGGTAAATTTCGAGGACGAAATTTCTTTAAGGAGGGTAGAGTTGTAACGCCCCAATTTTCGAATTTCGTGAATGTTGACAAAATTTCATGCTTTGATTTTGTCATTTGTGAGTGAAATTATGAAATAGGACCTATGTGAAAATGTTTGAAAATGCTATAGGCTAAATTGAAGTGGCCAAATAAATAGGAGTGCAAAATAGGAGGATTTGCATGATAAACCTCCCATTTTACATGAAGTGGCCAACCATCATGTTGTTGTAGACAAAATGTACACTTGATATCCATAATTTATGGTACAAATTGATACAAATTGATAATAGGTTAGGTAAATGTTCCATGATAATGGGTTAGGTAAATGTTTCATGATAATAGGTTAGGTAAATGTTTCATGATAATAGGTTAGGTAAATGTTTCATGATAATGGGTTAGGTAAATGTTTCTTGATAAGAATTTCATGTCTTTTGTATTAAAGAATTAAATGGATGAAATATAAAGTTTTATTAAAAGAAAAAGGGGTGAAAAGAACAAAGTTTTGTCCATCTTTGTTCATCATAGCTGAAAGTTAGAGAAGAGAAAAGAGAGGAGAAAGCTCTTGAGTATTTGGTCATTAGGAGGAGGAAAATTGAAGGTAAGTTCTTGGTACCTTGCTTCTATTTTGAGGTTCATGAGTTCTTCTTGATTCTACCTTAACTCTTGAAGTATATTTTGATTTTTAGTTGTGTTGTGAGCATTTGGTCATGAATTAAAATGAAGGAAATGGTTGTTATTTCATGTTCTTTTGATGAAAAATGGAAGATATGTGTAGTTGAGCCAAACAAATAAGCATGCATGTGCCTTAGATGTTAAAGGGAAAAATCAGCTAACATGTTGTGCTTTAAAATGATGAAATGGAGATTATACTTAAGTAAAATCATAGATATGTGATGATTGATTGGTGATATACATGTTTAAATAACAAGCATGCAAGTTAGGTGTGAAAGAGTGATTTGGTAATAAATCTGCTTGGGACAGCAGCAGTAACGTGATTTGGAAAATCATCATAAATTGTGGGAGATGAATTAGAAGCTGAATAAATTATGTAATTAAAGCTTAATGAGTCTAGTTTCAAATGGAATAAACGAGAACATATTTTAAATTCTGTACAATGAGAAATTTGATTCGTAATGAAGAGTGGTCAGATTAGTCAAACAGTGAAACATGGGAAACTTTAAGAAAAATCTGGTATTGATTGGCCATACCAAAATTCTAAAAATTTTATGGATAAAAGATATATGAGTCTATTTTCAGGAAAATTAACGGCACTTGATTTGGAGTTTCGTAGCTCCAGTTATAAATGATTTAGTGACTGTTGCTCAGAAAGACAGCTTGCAGTGAAATTATGATTATGTGGTAAACATTGACAAAAATTTGTTAATGAGTTGCTTATTGATTTCTTATAAGCTTACTATGATCTGTAGGTGTGGTTGGCCGAATATTGTAAGGGGTTAATACGTAGTTTGTATTTGAATAGTTAGATTAACGTGTTAGTAATCCAATTGTAGGCGGTTCGTGTGTGGATCTCGTCAGCATATCGTCGCAAACAGGTGTGTAACTAACACCCTCTTTCTTAGTCTAGATCGGCAAAAGCCGAAATGCCGAAATGCCGAAAACTGGTATTTTGTAGATTTGCGAGTGTGCGAATGCTCGTGAGGTAAATCGATTAATGTTTTTGGTAAGTTGCAATGTTTGGACTGCAAAGTGCATGATTTCTATGCCCTCGATATTTTTGGGCTTAATGGGCCAAAATTGGAATGATGGGTCAACGGGCCCAATTCGGTAAGAACCCTCGGTACGTGATTCTGTTAGTACGTGAAAAGTAGGAATATGCATGAAAAACCCTAAAATAGATAAATTACTGAAATACCTTTAAAAGTGGAAAATTTACAGTTTTACCCCTAGGAGATAAATTACCGAAATACCCCTAGGTTTAAATTGACCTAAATGCATGTTTGACTGTTGTTATTTACTGCATGCCATGTTGTTATTATCTGATGCATGGGACTGGAATATTGACGGAGGAAGTATTGAAAGTGGCTTGTCCACGTACTGGAGGCTTTGCCTCAATTTACTGTTAACTGAGCAGCAAGGCTGCAACTGTGGAGTGTTGGGCTGGGTGGGTTGAGCTATTCCCCACATGGAGTGTATGGCTGGTAGGGTGGAGTGTAGTGGTTGGTGGGTTGAGTAGTCTCCCCAAATGGGCTTGCATATGTTATTGATGTTGCATGTATTTTGAAATGGGCCTATGGGCCATACTGTTATCTGAATAAGGGGCTAAGGCCCGTTTATTTATGTCTGAAAAGGGCTCGCCCATACCACTCATTACCCAAATGGGCTTGCATATGTTTACTGATGTTGCATGTATTTTGAAATGGGCCTATGGGCCATCTTCATTATCTGAATAAGGGCTAAGGCCCGTTTATTATGTCTGAAAAGGGCTCGCCCAGTACCACTATTACTGAATGGGCTTAGGCCCAATGGGCTTGAGTGACTTGGGCTTTGAATGGGTTTTCCTTACACACTGAGTTTCCCCAAACTCACTCTTTTATTTTCATCCACGCAGGAAATCCCCAACCATAGTGGGCTTGGAGCTGTGAGGGAATTCGGAGTGGCCACCCGTTCTGAAAGTTTGATTTTCTTCTGGTGAACTGGACATCCTTTTAATTACGTTTGAGGTTTTGGGCTTTTAAATGTAATAAGGCTGCTTATTTATTTTTGATGGTTTTTAATATGTATTACTAAGATAGGTAATACTTATTTTAACTGTTGAAATTGGATAGCTTTAGGGCGCATTTTCAAAAACAACAGTTGATTTCAAAATAACACGACAACAAGCAAAGCTTCCGCAATGAAAGTATTTTCCAAAATTAATCACTTTTCCTAAAAATGACTTAATCAAATCGGTTTCCTAGAAATATCCATGACGTTAAGGTGTGGCAATGGCGGTATGCATGTCTAGGATTGGATCCGAAGGAGCTTGGTATAGCAGATCCGATGGACTCACCACCTCTTTTCCGGTTTCCTACGGTGCATGACTTCCATTCACTTTAACCCTTAATGAATTAATCTTTTGAACATCAAGTACGATTTTCGGGACTTAGAATGGAAATTTTTTTTTTACGTTTTGATGTGGCATGCCGGATCCGGCCATAACTTCTGGGCCGGGTTTGGGGTGCTACATACACTCTCCATGGAAAATCCATTTTTTATACCCCCGAATGAAGCCATCAACAATTAGGTGTTCGTAGACAACTTCACGATAATGCCAATAGATATTGCCACACTTCTTACACGGGCAAAGAATCATATTCTCTTGGCTTGAATTGTGAAATGCAAAATCTAAAAAAGATTGCACTCCATTTTGATACTCGTTGCTTGCCCTTGAGAAATTCATCCAAGTCCTATCCATTTCGTAGTTGTTGAAGTCTAAAGTTGGCAATAAGTTACACGGGTAAGTTGTTTATTATGTAAGTCTTGATATGATATATTTTTATGTTTTATGTAAGTTATGTAGATTATGTAAGTTATGAAATTTGAACTTTAAACTATATGCTTTTAAGGAAATTATTAGATTAAACTACATGTATTAGTTAAGTTATGTAAGTTGTTATGTACGTTATGTGAGTTATGTAAATTATATAAGTTATGTGAGTTATGTAAGTTGTTATGTAAATTATGTAAGTTATGTGAGTTATGTAAGTTGTTATGTAAATTATGTAAGTTATATGAGTTATGTAAGTTATGTAATTTATTTAAGTAATGATCAATATTAATACTATTTTGATAAAAATTAGTTATAACTTTTAAAGACATTTAAAAATATTAAATATTAAAATCAAACATTATTAATATAAAAAATAGTAATTTGAATATAATAATATCAAAAAGAATCGTAGTTTAATTTTTATAAGTAAATTGGAAATAAATTAATGTTATATAAATATTCAATAGTAAATGAGCTCGATAGAACTTTTTCATGTCTTTTAAATTTTTAAGATTCATCATACGTGGCGTTGCTACACCTAAGGAGGATCCATTATATCTTACAGCTCGATATAAGGTAACCCGTCAGGTTTCCAGCCTATATACTTTGAATCTTTAAAATATTTAAAATAAGATTGGAGAGAAGGTCAGCTATTGTTGTAATTTTAATGGACAAGCAAGCTACATGGTAATAAAATTAATTCATACTTATTCATACTTAAGTTGAATCAAATAATAATTAAGTTGAACCAAATATAAAAACTTATTCATACTTATTCATACTTCAAATAATAATTAAGCTACAAGAATCAGGTCTGGTTCAAGTTTATTTAAAGGGCTGCAATTCATACATTTAAAGGGCTGCAATTCATACATTTGATTAATGTTATGAAATAAAGGGTGTGCTTGTTTTTCTATCCCATAAAGGATTAGACATTTCAATCGCCAACCCTAAGGATAAAGAGAACTTTGCAAGGACTTTCAAGAGTAAGCCTATCAATTACAGTCCATATTCACTAATATAGCTATCATAGTTCCTAATGCATATATGATAATGATATTCACAGTTTGATTAGTTAAACCTAGAAAAGCAATAACCAAATGCACAATCCCAAACTTATATTTGCTAATAACAGGTGGGAATAAACAAATAAAATGATAAAAAAAATAGAAGCTACCGATTAACCGCGTGAGGAGGCTTGAACCAAAAAACAAAGCAAGAAGACCAAAGATGACAGCAAAAACCGCATTCAAAATAGACAGGCAATGAACTCCACCTACAGATTTCAGTTGGGAATTTAGCATCCACTCCAATCAATGAAAGTAACATGCGCATATATATATAAAAAATAGAGAGATGAAAACTAGCTTGAACTAGCAGTCGGGTAACTACAAAGAAAACTTGGCTAGCAAATGAAAGTATATTCAAGCAGCTAACTTGTTAATAGCTTTATAGTTAATAACTTTCAAAGGATGAACAACAGAAAAAAGATGCTGGTTATTTACTATGAAGTAGCACCTAGAACAGATTCAAATTCCTTCTTAACAGATTGCAACAAGTAGAACCATTTGCTTCACAACACAGCTTATACTTCATTTTGCAATTAAGAGGTTTACTTGAAACCTCCAAATGCAAAAAGTGAGAAAACAGTTTCTATTTTTTAAGGAATTATAACAAAGGACCAAAGTTCCAAAACCAATAAGAAATTAAATTAAATAAATGAAAAATACAGCATACCTATTTTTGAAGCACAGTAATTATTCTCAACCACCTTCAAACATCCATGCCTATTTGGAGCAGAATAAGCAACGGTAATTCCTGCATCATGACTAAGCCATTAGAGAGTAAGACAACAGAAAGCATAGTCATATCAAGATAACAGATCAACAAGCCAGGATAGTAACATAACAAAAAATAAATAAAAATGATAAGGAGAATCAAACATATACAAAAAAACCGAAGACCCAAGATCAAAGCAATTCCCACTAAATTTTTAGCACTAAATAAACTGGCAAATAACATCAAGAAAAAAAAAACAACAACAACAATAGCTTCAATAAAGCAAACATAAAATCATCAAATGAACATGTACAAAAGTAAACAATTCCAAATTTATGATCCAACATTTTCGAGCCTGTTTTAACCTAGTAATAACAAAGGAAAAGAAAGTCAAATTCTGCTATTAATCCTTATACTATGTATAAATTGTAGATTTAATCTCTATAATTTAATATCGTCATTTTTAGCCATACTTTTTGAACTTTAAAATTTCAATCCTAACCCAATTTCTATAGTCTACCATTTTCAATATTATTAAGCGATAAACACATTATCACATATGTAATCAGGGGTGATTTGCCTTGCCCCCAAAATAAAAATTTGTATTAACCCTTTTAAAATCTAAAAAATTGCAAATTAATACATGATAAAATGGTATTTTGTCTCCCTAAACTGATAAAATTGTGATTTAACCTTTCTAAAATTATAAAGCTTTAAGGTTACAAATCAAAAAACTTTTAGTTCTCATAAAATTTTAATTTTAATTTCAACCCTCCATAAAATCTCTTCTTAGCTTCGCCCTATTTGTAATGTTATGAAAACTTGTTATTATTACATAATACTCGCACAAAAAGGCATATTATTTTAGTTAATAGTTTAACAATTATTGTCTAAGTCGAGACTGAAATTTCAAAATCTTTAAAAGCATAAGGACTAAAAAAATGATCAATTGGAGAATAATGACTAAATCTTCAATTTTTGCATAGCACAAGACTAATAACTAAATTTGACCTATCAAATTTAACTGATATTGTTTAGATTAAAATTGAAAATTTAAAATTTAAAAAATATAAAAATAAAAATTAACCAAATTCAAGCAACCTATGATTGTACAAGGGTTAATAGCAAAATTTGACCCTTTTTTTTATATTTCACCCAAAAACAAAAATAGTTTAACTGAATCAAAATATTTACAACCGAACAAAAAAAATTAAAACTGAAATGTGAAATGTAATGAAAAATACCTTATTCACGTGATTGGTTTATTCTTTATGAAGTTAAATTTCCTTTTTTTTTTTAAATTTTGTTGTTCTTCCGCTTTCTTTAAAGCCTTTGGCCCTTTGCAAGTTTATATTTGCAAAGCTTAAAAATTGTGAAATGGTAGTGCCACTGTGCCATTTCCATTGCAGGAACTGTGCTTGTAAGAAAAGAAGCAGAAAACAAACTATTAACTTACACTATTTAATTCATAAGTTACCGATTGGTTGTGGCAGAGAAGAGTGAAAGTGACGGTCGCAGTAGAGGAGACGGTGATGCAGCAGGTCATCCAGTCGGAGTCTTCAACGGCAGAAGGATATTTCAATTTTGATTCGGGGAAATATTTAGGGATTAGGGGAAAAGTTAGGGATTTGGGGAAATTTGGGTGGGGGAAAACTAAGTTCTTTCGGGTTTAACATCATGGATATATTGGATGGAAAAAAAATGACGACGTTTTTGTATAAAACTGAATCAATTTGCGGCATTTCTAATAAAACGCCACTAAAAACAAAGAACAAAACGCAGACATTTTGTAAACATTTAACTTATATTTGTGGCGTTTCCAGATAAAACGCCGGTAATGTATAGTTTATTGCGGCGTTTGGAACCAAATGCCACTAATAACATTGCCAAAACGGCATCGTCCACTAAAACCTTAATACAAATTTGCGGCGTTTTATATAAAGCGCCACTAAAAACAAAGAATAAAACGGCATCGTTTAGAAAACACATAACACAAATTTGCGGCGTTTTTGTCAAAGCGCCACCAATAACAAGTATAAACGGTGTCGTTTCTTGAACTCGTAATACATTTTTGTGGCGTTTGTACAAAGCGCCACTAAAAACAAAACATCGAACAGTGTCGTTTTGCTGCTAATGTATAACCTATTGCGGCGTTTTTGAAAAACGCCACTAAGAACAAGGATAATACGGCGTCGTTTTTTGGACTCGTAATACACATTTGTGGCGTTTTGAATGAAAACGCCGCTAAAGCATAACATTTTGCGGCGTTTTGTGGAAAACGACACTAATTACGTAGCATTAAACGGTAGCATTCTAATATCTTTTTAATGTATATTAGTGGCGTTTTTAATAAAAATGCCACTATTTTTTAACTTAATTAAAATTTGATTCACGTTATACCCTAATCTAGATAGCCAAATTTTAATGGCCAATGCAAACAACTAAAATGACAAAAAAAAATATGATTGTTAAGACACTTGTTATTCGATAATCAAATAAAATGTTTTAAAAGAACTAAATTAGAATGCTAACCATAATTTAAGAGAGATAATTATGAATTCCAAAATAATATTTTCATAAATCTAAAAGTAAACATGAAATATATGTTGAATTGAAAAGGAGATCAATTAACATTTTGATATATATTAGTCATCCATTTGTGAAATGCATCATTTTGCCATTTCACTTTTTTTCCTCTTTTATTGTTTTGTGAAATTTATTTTTAGGGTTTACAAATTTAGGGTTTATAATTTAAGGTATAAGGGTTTAAAGATTTAGTTTTTAGAGTTTAGAGTTTTAGGATTTAAAAGGTTTATAGGTTATGGGTTATGATTTAGGGGTTAGGCTTTATATTTTAGGGTTTAATTAGGTAGTTTAAGGTTTTAGGATATTGCTTTAGAGTTTAAGGTTTAAATGGTTTAGAGTTTAGATCATGGGTTATGATCTAGGGGTTAGGCGGTCATGGGTTATGATTTAGGGGTTAGGCTTCATATTTTAGGGTTTAATGTAGTTTAAGGTTTTGGGATTAGCCTTTAGGGGCAAAAATTCAATTGTAAGTGAAAATGCAATCTGATGATCATTTTCTTATTGGAACATTATAAGTCCCCATATTTTTTCCATTTATAATTTATTTTCAGGGTTTAGAGTTTTAATGTTTATGTAGGGTTTAATTAGACCCTTATAAGGATTTAGTTTGTATGGTAGGGTAGTTTAAATAAAAAAAATTCATTTTAGGGGGTCGAAATGCTTTCAACCCCATAGTTATGTCCCTAATTTAATATGATTCACTTGAGATTGTAAAAACTCGAATTCAAGTTGAATTTATAATTTGAGACGTAAAATTTTAATATTTAAGTTGGATTCAATTTTATAAGATTCAAAATAAAAATCGATGCATTAAAAAGTAGTTGATTAAGTTTGGTTTTGGGGAGGGGGAACTAATTTTGGAAAAATACTAAGGCATTTCGGGGATAACAAAATAGAGTAGTTAAAATAATAAATATTAGCGGCGCTTTTACAATAACGCTACTATAGCTCAACCTTTTGTGGCGTTTAGACCTAAAGCACCACTATATCTCAGTTTTTTGCGGCGTTTTGCATGAAAACGCTACTATTGCTCAGTTTTTAGCGGCGTTTTGCATGAAAACGCCACAATTGCTCAGTTTTTAGCGGCGTTTTGTTTCAAACGCCGCTAATGTATAATATTTGGGCATTTTTCATTCAAACGCTGCTAAAAGTCTGTTTTCTTGTAGTGATTACGAGCTCAATCATCGGAAAATGGGGCTCTCAAACCGTATTTTAATACCATTTACTTTAGGATCATTGCACTTGTACCTTACTTAACTATATATCAATTAAACAAAATTATTAGACCAAATTTTAATATATTTCTATACTATAGTATCGTAAATATTAAATATTAATATTCACAAACACAATTATTTAGGAATTATAATTTCTAACATCAATGAAAAATCAGGTTGTTACAAGAATAAAGAGATTATAAAAAGAGAAATAATATGTTGATTAGGAAATGAATTACCTGTGGGGAGGGGTTTTGTATATTCACAAACAGTCGATATTAAATCCAATATTAATCTCAATCCTTGTATGGGCTGAATTTGGACGGATCAATCAATATTTTTGTATATTGTCTTGTACTTTGTTTTCCATTATTGTTCATGCTGAGCCTAAATATGGAAAGGGGAGGTTGGTTTTAGGGATTGCCTTTGGATGGTGCAAAAATGCAGATTGCAGACCAGGGAGGAACATTGACAGTTGCAGGCAAATTGACTTGTTTTCAGGATAAAGGATCCTCAAGTTATCTGTAACTGTCTTCATTAATGTATTAAATTTACGCTATGGTTCACGTTTTATTTAATACAAAACTTTTTCAATATTTGAACAATTGCGAATGACCAAATAAATATTTGTGGAGAAACCAAACTTGTTCAAATTTTCCATGCCTCCCATCCTTGTCATTGAGAGGAAAATTTCTTCAAACTTGCTATTATTACATGCCAATTAAGACTAATGAATAACATCCTTAATTACAAATTAATATTCAAAAAAAGAGAAGAAAAAAAAAAAAACAATCAATTGGTGTGATTTCCAGTATCACCAGGAGATGTGGAGGCACTCTTGGGTGTTGAAAATGGCAAAGAATTAGGTGGTAGAAATATCAAACTCCCTGGTTGGGAAGTTGTGGAAGGAGGTGGTTTGTTGAAGAAGCTTGAGCCACATCCATTTCCGTTCACTGCAAATGTCTGCTCTCCCCATTTCAACCTTTGTGCCAAGCTCTCCCCGCTACCACCACCACCATTATTATTATTGCCGGTTCCAATGATTGATGTGAGAGCCGCCGCTAAAGCGGATTGGAAATTGGGGTCTGTTGTGATTGCTTTGGTTGCTGCAGCGATGGTATCCGGCAATGGCTGTTGAGGAGGATTTAGGTTATTCTTTTGCATGAAAGATGGAAAAATGCTATTGTTCTCCATGGTGGACTGTGGTCTCCCATTAATGTTAAGAGGGTTTTTCATGTAGGGTTGAGTACTTGGACTACCATAGCTAAGAAGCCCATTGCCCCAAGACACAGTGTTGGATTCGGAAGAACCAAAGCTGAGACTTGTGGAAGCATATCTTGATGTAGTGGGATAAGCTGAAGAAAACCTATTGAAAGGAAATGATGAGGATGAAGATGGTGTTGAAGTAAGGTCAAGAGTGATTGTTGGGTGTGATGAGGCAGCCGAGAGTGAAGAGTTAGGCAAGTAGAACTTTGATTTTGAGTTATCAGTTAGGTAGACATTGAGCCCATGGAGGTTGGCGGTGGAAGTTAACGATGCAACATTGGAACCCGACGACGATGCACCAGACAATAGCATTGAAGCTGCTGCACAAGTGGTGGAAGCCATTGCAGTGGCTGACATTGGAAGTGGATGATTGTGGGTTCCTTCATAAGTTGTGATTAAGACCGACAAGTCTTCAGCACATCTTTGAACCTGTAAGTTCAGGGAGGATAACAGTTTAATTAATGTAGCCATTAATGGCTTAAAAAAAACAGAAAATTAACCTTCAAAATTCACCTGTTTTCTCACAGGGCATGAAGGTGCAACTGTGCAACGATAATATGCCCGAGGGCAAGGGTTTCCTTTAGCAATCTTCTGCCCATATTTCCGCCATTGGCATCCATCATTCATCTGTAAAAAATTACAAGAACATTATAACCGTCAAACCATGATTAGTATAGTCGTATCTATATGCACTAAACACCATGATAATACCGTAGGAGTTTCGCATCTGGTTCTGACGCAAACCCTAGGTTTCTTAACAGGGTTTTGCTGCAAAACTTCATCGTCTCCGGTTCTGGTTGTCTTGAGAACTTTGCTTGGTGGCCATGTTTCCTCCTCCTTGAGTTCTTGAGTACTATTCACTGGGCTTGGATTTGGCAAAGCTTCATCATCTACCTCAGACTTAGAAGCTTCAAGCTTGTAATCTAAGCCAAGAGATAAACCTTCATTCCCTCTCTCCTCCTCTTTTCCATGGCTGCTGGATGCTTTGTTTTTACCATCCTTTTTCGAATCACTCGAAAACCTTCCAAGTGTAAGAGACACAAGCTCGGGTTCTTCTTCTTCTTGTTGTTGGTGGTGGCGGTCATTATTTTCTGCTGGTTGGGATTCCTTTGAATCTTGTCCAACAATGTCATAAAATTGCATTTGTAGCTTCTGATAATCCTTCATAATCCGATTTAAATACATCTTTAGTCTTTGATTTTCTTCTCTAACCTCTCCCATCTCAGCTTTGGCAGATTCAAGTTGATCATCCTATTTCCATGCATAACAAAAACACAATACTCAGTTTAACCAAATAATCTTCTTTATTGCAAATATAATTCAATCATGTACTTCCCCAAGAATTATATCCTTATCTGAAAATCTATACCCTTATTAAAGCATAAAATTCATGTTTTTATTTTCATGGATACATACATACATACATACATACATACATACATACATACATACATATACATAAAACAAAGCTAACCTGCACCTTTCGAGTTGAAGAAGAAGCCATGGAGTACTCAGGTTCGGTTCTTTCAGTATCAGATTTTAGAGATACCTGTTTTAATATTGCACAATGTTGAGTTAGCATAAAATCAGTCTATTTATATTAAAATCAAAGCTGGAAGCCCAGAATGAAGCCAAGCAATTGGAAAATTAATGGTGAGAATAAAAGGATGGGCGATGACTTCAAGTCTAGCATCGAGACAAGAAACATATACATTAGTCAAAATCTAGAAATCAAGGGATTTAAGAAAAATATTAAAAAAAAAAGGTTGAAAAATCTAAAAAAGATGACTCAAATTTCTATGGCTTGATTGTTCATGTTTGTAGCCAAAAAATCTGTCTAATTTTATTGCTTCGTAGCCAACTTGGAATATTTCCCTTCATTTCTTCCACAACCAAATGTTGTATAAATCCAACTTGTCTCTTTCTTGTGTAAAACATATGTGCCAGATGTTGATTTGCGAGATGGTATATGGTGAACTATCTAGGATCAGAAAATTTGCATATCCTTTTTTGGATAATGTAGAAATATATTGTTATTTTATTTTATTTTGTGCCAATTTATGTTAAAAATTTATACTTCTTTTTAGTGCTGTTGGATTTACGTGATTGCATACATAGGTATTGCATCCATAGTGATCACCAAATTTTTATGCTTCACACAAATTAAAATAGTTGATAATATGTTGTACAGACTGTGAATTAAATGATCTATATCTTATTAAAGGTCGATATTTTACAATAACTTTATCCAATTATATAATAGATATTGGTCATGAAGAAAACAATCGAACTTGTAAAATAACCATTCGTTTCAATCCACAGTAACGTGTACATTAATCAGAATAAATAAAATTTCTACTTGAAATTATTATTAAAAAAAAGAATTAATATAAAGCAGGGTTTAATTAATTGTTTACCTTGTTGTTGTTGCTGCTGCTTAAATCATTTTTTCCAGGGGAAGATGGCTTATTATCATCATTCTCACAACAGGGTCTTTTATCTCCTACCTGATCATCAAAATTAATAACATGAAATAAATTAAGAAAACAATTTTTCTTTTATCCAAAGAAACAGCATGAAACTGCTAAAAACAGATATACAAAATACAAATCAATTTTGTTTATAGAAAAAAAGAGGGAAAATATGAAGAAAAAACCAGCAAGGAATAAGAATGGTGTGTGTATTCACCTTGGGAACAACAACAACAGCGGGAGCGTCTTCATCATCAGCACAAGAATCAGCTATCTTCTCTTTCTTCACAACTGCACCACCTCCTATATCATCAGAGCTCTTCTTCAAATTCTCCTCCATTGAGCTTTCTCCTTTTTTTTTTTTTTGTAATAAAATCTCTCAAACAAACCAAGTTCGCTCTTCTTTTATAGAGAGGCTGCTGTATTTGACTCTCTCTTTTTTAACTGTTAAAAAAAAAATGCAAAAACAATGGCTTTCATCATAACTCTTTTAATCACGGATTTATATTGTTATTTATCCATTTAATAATATTGTGAATTTCAGTGTATATATATAAAAATGACTTCATGCTCCAATAAACATTAATGTCAACAAAACCCAAATCCACTTGCATTAAAGAAAAAACTAAAGAACCAACGAAAAACTATAATGGAAAAAAAAAGGGAGTCATTAATATATTCATCCCATATGTAATAAAAAACTATAAGGAAGAATTGAAATTCAACTCTTTTGGATAACATGTACTGGCAAAGGGCAAAAGAATACAAAAAAAAAAAAAAGAAGGGGGGAGGGGTTCGAGCCGCAATACACGGTCCCCACCTAATGTCAAACAATGCTACCATTCGTTGAAGTTTCGTACTTTGCGAACGTCACATGGGGGTATTGGATTGGTTCATGGTCAAAGGTTTTAACCTCTCCTCTTTTTTCTTTTTTCTTACATCCGGTGACGGTAGCTTTGCTTTGTTTTTTAGTAAGACTTCGCTATATTGTAGTGAGATTCGGAATCTGACTCCGATGAAACTACTTTTAGTATTTATTTTTTTAATAATTCAAAAACACTTGAAAATAAATAAATCAAAGGGATATGGCTTTTTTATTTTTTATTTTTTTGAGTTTTTGACAAAGGAGAAGAATTGAGATTGTCTATAAAATCTAAAATCGAGATTGATATTAGCACAAATCGTTGATCTGGCTTTCCCAAAGAGTGGAGGGTTTTTGGGTTAAAAAAATGGTGGTGTGGGGATTGATGACAAACATGGGATAAAATCTTTTAAAAAAAAAAAAGGTAACCCTCCGAATCCATGCAGTACTAACTTGACCTGTTTTAACGAACTAGTCCAAACGCAATTCCATTAATATATTGTGTGAAGAATTATAGCTTGAACCTGTACCTTTTTATACTTTTCCCTTCTCTTTATTTCTTTTTTATTCTCATGTTATCCCCTTCTTTTTGTTACGTTAAGAATTAAATGTTTTGGTTTTTTTTTTTTGCTAAGTCACATACATTATCTATATTTTTAAAAATAATGAGATAAGGATAAATAATTATATAATATAGGCGTCACGTCATCCTATATTCTTTTCAACTATTTAATGGTATTTTAATAATTTTTTCATATTATTGATATATAATTTTGATTATTTTTTAATGTGAACCCGAACTTTGAATCTTAAACTTTGAACCAATTACCTAAATTTTATATCCTAAACGTGACATCTTAATTCGGGTTTAAAATTTAAGATTCAAAATTTAAGATTAAGGTTAAAAAAACTAAAACTATATATCAATAACATAAAAAATTACTAGAATATTATTAAATAATTAAATATATATATATAAAATGACGTGATTTCTCTATTTTATTCAATCTTATATATATATATATATATATATATATATATATAAAAAGTGTAAATGTAAGTAAGAAAACCACGGCGTTGCAATAAATTTTTTCTATAAAAAAGTCTGTTAACTCTACAATTATTATTTCAACTTTTGCTTCTGCAATGGACAGTTGATTGTGTATGCACAGTTTTGGTTTCGTCCATGATTTTGAAAAATGGCTTTGACATTTGCCAAAAACTACATACATCCGGTGTATAGATATTACAATATAAAATTTTAAAATATACATATATTAAATATTTCCCGTTAATTGTATTAATCATGAATAAAATCGTATTGTGTTTATCCTATTCGTGTTATATTTTGAATTAATCCAAATTTATTGAATGCATATATATATATATATATATATATATATATATGATAATAGGATAATGATAAGTGAATAAAGTAATTAAATTCGACTAAATTAATGTTAATTTGTCTGGTTTTTTCCAATTTTCGAGGTCGAAATATTTTATTTTATTAGATTAATTTTAGTATAAATTGAAGGAAAATATATGTACATACCAGCAATTTAATAAAGAAATTAGTCATAACTCATATGCATGTCAGTGCAATTTAAAACTTTTTAAAAATTCATTTAATTTAATATAACTATTTATAGATCCGTTTGATGCAATGGGATTCCCAAGTTGTGATATAATTATATTCATTTTTATAGTATGCATAGTTATTTATTATTTCATATTCAATTAAAAAGAATATTAAAGAGGAGTAGTATGATAGAAATCGATTCATTTAAAGAGATCAAGAAAGGTGAAACAGATGATCATATTCAAAGGTACTGAAATTCGAAATGACTTACCAAAATGCTATTTCAAAAAATGACAACACAAAAATTAACTATGTGTCTAATATTAACACATGCTAGAGTGATGGGATATAACACTTCCAAAACTATGTAAGTATATGACCAATTCTCAATAATCATTATTAATCTCTTGCACGTAATTGAAATTTGAAGCCATAATAATAATTTTACACTCAGTTTCTTAAATATATAGATTTTGTAATAATTAAAAAATTTAAATATATGATAAATTTATGTACTTTTTCTAAATTTTGGAATTTAGTTCTTTTTTACTTTTTAGATTTTAAAATATAAAATTTAATTGTTAAAATTTTAAAATTTTCGTTAAATTTATTGATATGATATTTTGAAATAATAAAATATTTACTTAATAATTATGTAACTAAAAAATTAACTTTATAATAAATTTAAATTTAACAAAATAATTTTAACAATACTAAATTTTAAAATATAAAAAATAAAAAACTAAATTTTTAAAAATAAAATACCACTAAAATCGTAGTTTACGCAGAGTTTTGGGAGTAATGGCATATAGCTTAAGCTATGAATTTAGGATAATTGGTGGCGGCATGTTAAACGCATTACACATGCACGACAGATAGAAAGTGGGGTTTGAAAAAGCAGAGGTTGGCCTTCCTACAGCCTACAGTTGGAAACGGCTGCTAATATCTTGTCGGTTGATGAGAAACTCTGAAGGATTAAAAAAATTTATACAAGCACAGATTAAATATTTTAAATTCATCTGTAATTCTTTGGAATAATTAATTAAAAAATAATGATAAAAACAACTAAAACACAAGAAAGGAAAATAAATAAACGGATATTTCAGTAATTAAAGTAAAATTTGAAACAAATGTTAGTTTACTTAATAACATTCTAATAAATTAGTTATATATCTCTAAAGAGATCAAATGTAAGTTTATTTTCAAGAAAATACCATTTATAATTGTTATATTTTCATATATTATTTCCTCTTTTATTACTATTCTTCTATTTCTTTTAATTAATTTATTTATCATTTAAATTTTTAAAATTAATGATTTTTATTTTAAATGTAAATATTTAGCGTATTCATGTGAAAGTTAATATATAATTGAATTCAATATAAGTTTAAAAATATTCAAAACTTACTTAAATTAGATTTCATTTAATATCAATTAAAAATAATTCTAAAATTATTTTATAATAAAAATAAGAAAATAAATAAAATACATCATTACTATAATTAATTTTTCATTTCACATTTACTTAATAAATCAATCTTAAAAATTCTGTGATTTTTATCAAGTTTGGTAAATGAATATCTATTATTTTATTTTTTTTAAATCCAATACGGATAGACTAAGAATTATATAATCAAATAATTACAGTATAGCTAGAATAAGAACTAGAACAGTCCAAACTAAAACTTATATATGGCGGGACTCGTAGACCCACTATATAGTTACACATTGTGTCTCAAACTTAAATACTCAAGATTTAGGGTTTTTGCCTTTGCCAATTGTATATGTTGTTAATCCCTATACTTATAGAGAATTTGATATTTAGTCTTTGTACTTTAAAAATTTTAAAATTAAGCCATGTAACTTTTTTTATTTAAAAATATCTGTCTAATCATTAAAATTATAAGTATATTTCATCAAAGTTTGTTAGTTTGGCATGGTGATTATAGGCTACCCTCAAGCATATAATTGACAGAAAATAAATAAGTTTAGAGGACAAATTTCTGCGAAAACTACCAACAATGGTAATAATTGGCCTAGGATTTTTAAAATGGAAAAGTAGTATTTAAAGTAAAAGGACCAAATCTCAAATTTTTTAAAAAGTACAGGGATGAAAAGTATATTTTAACCTTTTAAAAATATACAGAGAGTAGAAACGGCGTTTGCATGCAGATAAAGACAGAGAAGACGAAATTTGGGTACGAAGGAGTCAGCCCGCGTCTGCATATCTATTCATTAAAACCAACAATTTCATTTTTTGAAAAAAAAAAGAGTTTTTTTTCCTAGTTTCAACGTTTTTGTCAAATTCAAACACTGCCCACTTGCTTGAATAATAGTTATATTAAAATCCCTAGAAAAAAAAAAAGAAAAAAGAGAGCACTGACCTTTTAGATTATATATTTATATATTTCCACAAATAGACAGAAAATTTAAAATTTAATAGATTTACGATAACATTATTTTACCAACAAATTTTGTTATTTGGAGGTTGATAGAAATGTCTATTACAATTAATAAGTACGAATTACACAAGAACAAAACAAACAATAATAGATGAAGTATAAAATCAGGTGAGGGTGGACTAAGCAAAAATTCGGTTTTTTTTTATATATTTATATTCGTTTTACGGTTTATATTCGAGATTCATAATTGTTCCTTTCAATAATATTATTTTTAAAGTTCGAACTTGCATCCAATTCCATATTGATAAATAATGATAATTTTATTCTAGTTTATATATATTTAAACGTGAAGGATGATGTATGTGAATATGCATATTCAATTGCGTACGGATGCATGTATGGAAAAGGTCATATAATTACCCATAAATAATCCACATGCATAATTAAAGTAGTACATAAATGGAAGAAGCCCTTGAGTTAGTTTAAAGTTTAAACTATCCTAGCTATTAGGTCAACGCTTTGTTCTTTATTCTTGCTTGCGATAGTTTATAAGCATTACGTTACTCTAACAGATAGGTTTTATTTTTCTAAGCATCAAATTGTTTAGATTAATATAATCTATTTATTATATAAAACCAACTCCCTACAAAGTTAATATCGCTTTAGTTTATATATTATATTATATTTGTTGATTAATTTTCTCTGTCTCATTAAATGAAATATTCGAGTATTTATATTTATTATCACTGTTTATAATTTAACTCCACTGTTCATGAACTTGATCTCTTTCTGAACAGGCCTCGAGCATATTGAGCACATGTACCGTTCTGGGTCGCATCTTAGGCCTCACAGTCCCCTACATGTAAACTTATTGGGTGTATGCAAGTTAGGACTAGGAACTCCCCTCAACCTGTATGAGTTGATATCGCGAGCTCCCCTGGCTATCCCCTCACTGTACGCCTTGCATATATTCATCTGGTGATGCCTGACCAGGTCATGGATAACTGATCCGAACCTTATTTAAATTTCAAGTTGGTGATCATTGGTGTTTAACAATACTATATTTTCATCTCTCCTTTTAGTTCTTCAAAATTAAATAGGTTTAAAATCGTTACATTTATTTCAATTTTCTGGATAAAATAACATTTTACATTCCTTTCTAATTTTTTAGATAAATTAAAAATATCGTTAAAATTGAATATAATTATACTAATAAGAAACTTTATAAACTTTTTCCAATCATTATCTTTTATATAGTTTCGAGTTAATTTTGTATAATGTTGAGTTAGAGTTTTTTAGTTATATATAATTTGAAAAAAAATTAATTGAACATGTCTATATCTATATATGTATTATATTATATTTTCCATTTTTATTGTTTAATTAGGAAAATTTTAGTTCTTCAATAAATGCCTGTCAATTACTGTTGCTTTTTCATTAAAATTATATTAATTGAAAAAGTTTGTAGCTGTATCTATATCTAAGAGGTGAAGCTAAGAGGTTGAGAAGGGGCCTTGTCCCCTTAAAAATGGAAATTTTAGTTCAGTACCTTTAAAAATTATAAAATTATGAATTAATCTATAGTAAAATTGCACATTTCCTTTTAAATATGAAAAAAATATTTAATTTCTTTAAAAATAATGGAATTATAAGTTAATATATGATAAAATTAATTTGAATCTCTTAAAAATTTTATAATTCAGTTCCTGCCCCTAAAAAATTTTTTTTTTTTGGCTTCACCCGGTCACCCCTACTATATTTATCTTATACTACATATTGCTTTTATTGACTAAAAATTACATTCTATTAATTTTTTTAATAATTGCCTTTCAGTTATCAAAACATGTTACAATCTCTTCCTTTTCCCATTTAAAACTAGCAGTAATAGGAAATAATTAAAATTAATGAAGTTAATTAATTTTATATGTTATGAATTCAATATGCATACAGTTAGAGTTTTACTATACATATATATATATATATATATATATATATATATGTATAAATTACTTTATAATATATTCAATGTGCATGTTTACTATGTATACATGTAACATATATTTATTATGTAGAATAAAAAGTTATATATGTTTAAATGTTGAGAAATATAATAGGTATTAGTTAATTTAGCTTTGAAATTTTAATGTAAATTATATATTTCAAATAAAAATAAAAATAAAAATATTATATATTTGCATATTAAATTACTAAAAATCAAACATGATGTGTTTAATAAAATGGGCAGGGTTAGGGCTTGGTTTCCAAACGGTCATACAACCAAATTTAAAGTATTGAAGAGTAATACTAGGTTGAGATATAGATGGAGGATTAATTCAACTACAATTTCAAACGGATAGTTTGTCAATTCTTTTGGTAGGGCTTGATAATTAAAGTTAAAAAGTAGTGTAAATTAAAATATATTCATGATAATTTTTAAACTCCTAAATTTTGTTAGATGTATATTTAGCAATAAATTTAAAAGTATATTTTCATTTGAAAATTTTATGTTTTATATTTTCCTAACATATATTATATTGAATGTGGCATTTCATTTTCACATTTTCACTATAACTGAAATTCAAAATGTTGTGCATTGATTAAATAATTTAAGATTTTAGTATATTTTAATAATTTATGTTGAATTTTGTTTACAGTTACAAACATGACAAGGAAAAGGAAAGGAAAAAGTAAAGGCATAAATAACACAAATTATTGAACATAATGAAGGAATTCTTAGGTGGAGGAATATATTTTATATATATAGCTGTATTTCATTTGAAGTGGGAAAGATAGAGAATATTTCAAAGGCTAGATAATAATAATAATAATAATAATAATAATAATACGAAGTCAACTTAATTTCTCTCTAATTTCTTTTTATTTTCTTAATTTACCTAACAATTTATGGGCTAACAACAAATGCGACTTTTCCTTAATATATAAAATAATAAAATGGTTTTGTTTAAATATGTATAAGTCAATGGCAATTGGTTGTTTAAATATTTTAAAATGATATATATATATATATATATATATATGACTTACTTTAATTAGCTTCAACTTGAAATTTATTTAGTGACATATATACATTGAGGGTGAAGGAACAGGCTTCCTAGGGCTCCTTCAATTTCTTAAATATATGTATATACTGAAATTATAGGAATAGTAGTTTTCAAAAGTAATGGTTAGATAATTAATTCACCAATATAAATTTTATGGTGGAATTTAAACTCGGGGTTTCAAGCTTTACAAACCATTCGAATTGGGGCAAAGCTAGATAGAATTAATAAAATTTTGGGTGGCTAAAGAAACATATTTTGTATTTAAATGTTTAAGATTAAATTATTAATTATTCAAATGGGTCAAAACGTATTTTTTATTTATTTATTTAAGTAAAGGTGGAAAACATGTAAATTGAATGTTTTAATTTTTGAAGGGTCTAAAAAACAATTCTCCCGTTTGGTCATAAAGGAGAAAAGTTTAAAAAAAAAAAAATTGAGCAGCAAAAACGTTATCCAACACTAACTAGTGAATGACACCTGAGCAGTCCAAACCAGCAGGCATCATTTAGAACCCAATTGGCCAATTTAGAAATATAACGAAAAGTGACTAAATCAAAACCAACACAAAATTCACGGACCTCCTCAAAGATTTACCCATCCAAAGACAAATCCAAAGTTCGGCTTTTAAGCCTTAATTGCTAGCTATGATTCAAGTTGTTGGTTTTTCTTTTTATATTTACATTTTAAGATAAATAATTAACTACATTTGAAATTACAATATGTCAAACTGTTAAAATTTTAAATTATGTTTTAATATATTTTCAAATTTTCATAAAACATATTTTAAAATAATATTAGAAATTTAATAGTGATGGTGTGGAACACAATTTATAAGCATTTTTATTATTATGCAATACAGTTTTTAAAAATAATTATGTTAATGAAATAGTTTTCTTAAATATATTACAAAACAGAGAATATTTGATGTACAATCAATATATAAATCTCATACACTATTAGTACATCGTTATTAGTGAAAACACAAAGTATTAAAAGGATTAAAAATAAATATTAATTACAATTATTAAACATAAATAAATATTAAAAAAATCAAATCTGAATCTCAAGAGCTAAAAGAGAAAGATAATTATAATTAATATTCAATTATGTTTAAATAAAATTAATTGTATTTATTTTTAAGTCCTTTAATATTTTATTTTACACAAATGATGATATGTCATCTATTATTAATTGATGGTATATGAGACTTGTGTACCGACATTGCATCAAATATTAATACATTAAAAAGAAAAAAACTTTTAAACACAAATTTCATAATATTTTAATAAAATATTGTAAGAATGGTTGTTTTATTACTAAATATTAGAAAACATTTTTGCATTAAATTTTATTAATAATATATTTTAGAAAAATTATGAAAGTAAGCGGCTAAAAATGTCTAAGTAAAGAAAGAATTAAAACAATTATTAAAAAATAACATTTTATAAACTACTATTTGTTGATGTAAATATTAGCTTTTTTTAAATGCTTTTACAATAAATTTTATAAAATGTGTTTTTTTAAGTAAATATTTATTTCAAATATGGATTATAATTAGTCTTGCTTAATATTTTAAATCATTTAAAAATTAGTCCCATTAAAATTTTATATTAGATTATTTGTTTTATAAATTTATTTCAAAGATTTAATTGATATAATATAGTCAATGATTTTAACGGGAAAAAATTAATTTTAACTATTGTTGCAATTTTAATTTTATATATTCAACTTTTTAACAAAAAAATATCATATATCTAATTTTGAATATTCAAATTTTGTACCAAATTTTTAATAAAAATATAATATATTTAAATTAATACACACAATCAACCTATGTGATCACTAGTAAGAAAACTAGTTATACTATTCATTTACAATCTAAAATTAATATTATATAATCTAAATTAAGTTTAAATATTTAATAGATAAATAAAAGGAATTTTAAAATAAATTTTACAATTAAATTTAAGGTTGTGCTTGGAAAGCTACTTAGTAATTAGATTTTAATGTACTTGCTTGCAATTATTCAAAAGTGGCGTATTTAGGTAACCATTGTAATTGATGGGTCTCACCGAATTAGGTATAATTTGAGCACCTATCCACACTTTTCAATTATTAGAGTAATTAGATAAGTAATTACATCCAAATCTAATTTATTAAAATATTTTTATAAAAGTTATGAAAAATATATTATAAGCATGAACGCATATGAGTATTTGAGATGGTTATAAGGAAAAAAATTATATTATAAGTCTTAAAAATTATATTATAAAAAATTTTGTGTATTTTATAAGGTTATAACAAAAAATTATAGTATTTAAATCCTAAAAATTTCTAAAGTTATGGGAACAAATTATTATATATATTTTACATTTTATAAAAGTGTTATAATTTATTTATTTATAAAACGCGATGGTCGGATATGAACATAACTTACTTATGTGTTCATGCTATATGTTATAAAAATAATATACTTATTCATTAAAAAATGTTTTATGTTTACTTTATCCTAACTTGTTTATAAAAAAAATAAACTTTTTAAAGTTATGACAAAATATTATATTATTTATAAGAAGTGTTATGAAAGTATTGAGCAATTTATAAAATATTTTTCTATAAAGATTCTGTAATATAACTTTTATATTATTTTATTTAATTTAAGTATTATAAAATAATTAACCTAATATAATTTATTCTCTAAATTAATTTTTATAATTAAAGTAATCGACTATTTAACTGTGAAATCAAATATTATAAAGTTGATGCTAATATGTAAATAAAAAGTTTTTCTTGCATTGTATTGTGGGGTATAATACCATTTGAGAGAATAGTGTCAGACACAAGCACCATAGATAGCTAGCGAAGTAATATTATAGAAGATCTTGATAATCTTAATGATGTCGATTCAAAATTTTAAATATTTCTTATTATTATAACTAAAATTGTATCAATATATGGATGACATATAACCCATTAATGAATATTATATCACATTGGAAAACATATTTTGGAGATTGGATTGTATTAGATCACCTTATTTAATCCCTTGGATCATGAATATTGGATTGAGTTGTAACACTGATTGCTTAGCTCCAATAGTCCAAGTTTACCTTGTACTTCATTATTATATTGTATTGAGCTTATTCTATAGTTGTTTAATAGGAATCGATATAAACAATTTTATGTTAGGAAGCCTCTATATATTCTATTTAATTAAGAAACTTGTATAGGTTATTGTGCTCAAAGATTTGAAAACTTAATCAATCATTGGGAGGAACTTTATTGTATAAGTGTATATTAATAGTAAAACCTTTTGTGTTGTAGTTTTACATGCTGAATTCACCAAGTTGAAACTAGTGGTGAGAATATAATTCTTCGAAATGCAAAGATGAGGAAATTATCATGGGATTGTGATAGATTAAGACTATTTTTGTAATTATTGAAGAGAATAGATATTTCTCACTAAGTTAAACTCTACAAATGTAAAAGAAAAAAAAAAACTCAACTACACAAGCAACTCTTATGTCTTCTATTTTACTTATTATTTTTCATTCAATACTAAAAGAATACCCAACCCCTTATTACTTCTCCTAACACAGCTTATTTCACGGCAACTGTTTGAACTAACAATTTAAAACCATCCAACATCACAATACCACCCAACACCTACCCCGGCTGTTTCGGCTTCGGCTATGCTATGACCTAAAACCATCAACTCCCACTTATTGAACAAAGCTCAAAACCACTTGTAAAATCTATACCTAAGCTCCAGTCACTTTCCTCTATCAAGGGTTTTTATTTTTTTTTTCACATCAAAATTTGATTTAAATAATAAAAAATATATTTTTATTATCTAATTTAATATACAAACAATTTGATGGGGTGCCAATTTGGGTTTAAATCTGAGCCTACGCTTGAAAATGTACATACAAATCTAGCTTTGAAGTCAATAACTTTGACTAAATCAATTAAAGTAACAATTATTTATCTATCCAGTTCAATGAATATATTAAAGCCTACTAATAATCAAATAAATAAAACAACAGTTCAATCGATAAAAACAAATAAATCCATGAGTTATTTACATTTCCTAATTATTTCCATAACATTGCACATTCTTATTATTTATTAACTATATTTAATATTTATTTAACATTACGAGCACAGCTCCAAAGCCTGCTAGAAGCTGGCATCAAAAAATGCATACACTTGTCACTTGTACATGCAAAATATTTGTTAAAATATAAAATTTTAAAATCATAAAATAAGATTTGCCATGCTAGATCATCATGTACAAGATTAGATGTGGAAGGATTGAAATTTTGTGGTTTTAATATTTCAAATTAACACACATATATTTTAGAGAATTAGACTCTTTCTTTTCTAAAGATAGGATGTTATCAAAGTTAGTATGTGTAATTTGGGAACTATAAGTCTATAACCTTAATATATATTTTTTACACATTAAGCTTAATTTCTAATCAACTCATCATCAATTAGAAATTAATTACTAAAATATCTACACATATTTGACCCATAATTTACTTAATAACTAAATATCAATAGACTTTAATCGAATTAAATCACTTTTAATTTAAATTAACATTTATGATAGTAAATAATAATATGTAATTATTATTATTATTATTATATATTTCGACAATATTTTTGAAAAATAGAAAACCATAAATCAAAACAAATACAAAGAAAACAATAGAAGTCCAAGGTCAATGATGAGTAAGATTTTGCATATGGACGCAACCATTGAGTTAGTATATATATTGCATTCATCTTAACTGTGTTTTATTTGTGAGGAAGTCAACTTTCTATTCACTAGATATTCGTTGGAAAGAAAAAAAGAAATCTATTTTTAAAGTTAAGAGTTCAATATATATTAGTATAAAAGTTTTTGATTTTTATTATTATTATTAATATTTTAATAATTTATTTATATAATTGTCCTTGTTTATATTTATGGAATGATTGAAATTTTTTACCATAAAATAAATAATTAAAAATTAATTTATGGATAATATATATAAATATAAATATAAATGATATATTAAATGATGATGATTGAATTATTAAAATATTAATTATACAAAAGATGTATAAATATATCTCTTTCATATATATTATTTTAAGTTTTTTAGGTATAACACAATAAAATGGCTTATACAATGGGTGATGCAATTAAAAAAAAGTACTAATTGAGTCTTAACTCGATTGATATTAGTAATGTTGTCAGTGCAAGAGGACGTTGGTTCGAGTGTACTAAAGTACATTATCTTCTTATTTAACGGTTGCAGAGGGACTATAGATAGGTTTAAGTATCATATTAAAAGGAACTGATATAATAACAACTTATAATAAAATTAATATTAGAAAAAAAAAGTCAACGGGGTATGTATGTGTATATTATATTCAAAATCATAGTTTATTATACCAAGCCAATCGTATGTAATTTGTATAAGTTGGGAATTTTTATTGAAACAATGTTACCTAAATGTTGCTTTGTCTATGCTTATGTGTATTTGTGAATAAATTAAGGAAATTGTGAAGTTGAAATATATAGAATTGATAAAATATTTGACTTTCCTCCTGATTATGTTGTTAGGTTAACTTTATCATATATTTTATATAAATTTTCAATATATTAATAATTTAATTTTGATTATAATGGAGACTTAATTTGTGTGATTTTTATTTTTATTTTGTAAAAAAGGGTATTGATTTAACAAGATATACAAGGATTCAGAAAAGTTTAGGGTTTAAGAAATTTTAAAATTTTAATGCCAACATTTACAGAACTTTGGTTTTCTCCCCCAATAATAAGAAATTAAGAGGAAAGAAAAGGAAGTGAAAAATGAAATTTTGTAATTGGGAAGCAAGAACCTAAGAAAAGATGGGTTTTAGTGGGTGAATAGCCTTCCTCTTCTATTAGTTGGTGTGAACCATTTTGGTAATAAATTAGAATGATATATATATATATATATATATATATATATTTATCACATCAATACAAATTTTGGCTCCTATTTATTACATTTGTGCAATTTAACTTATATAGACTAAAATATTATGGATTGATTGGTGTATGAATGATATTAAAAATATATAAAAATGACCTACTTTGAATTTTAACTCATATAGAGTAGCAACTTGAAATTAATTTAAAGTAAAAAAATTAATAATTAATAAAAGGAAAAGATTTTACATAACAAACTAACTAACCAAAACATTAATAAGAGAAAAAGACAAAATCTCTAAATTCTTTACGAACACGGCTTCATGTGAATGTTTGCATTACACCTCCATGTTATACATGTAGTAGAGGAGGATCTTGCTGTGGATTTTTTTATTAATATTATCAATAATTTTGTTGTTTAATATATGCTATGATCTATTTTAAATTTGTTGAATTATATAATTTTATTTTGAAAGTGAATAAATAAGGATAACTAATAATGATATTAATAATTTTTGTCTAATTAAACTGATGTGACAATAAATAAAAAAAACATATTAAAATTTTGTCCGAATATGTTGTAAAAAATTTTAATTTTTTTTTTCAATGGTCTTCCTGTTTTTGGTAATTTCGGCTTTATCTTCATCTTCAACCATGGCTATAGAGCCTTAGATCTTACTCTCAATTTTCTCACCAACCAAACAATATTTTGTATAAATAAGAATAATTAAGTTGTAAAAAAAAATATATGAAAACCCAAATTCCAAACAACCAAATATTAAAAACTAAGCTTCAATAATATATACTCGTGTTGCCACAACCAGTGAGCCACTGGTTTGTCTGCTTCATTCTCTTGTTTATTACATGTTTCATGGAATCAGAAACAAATCGAGGGTTTTATCCATTCCTTCAAAAATTTAAATGATGAAGAACTTAATTAAGTACCAATAAATAACAACAAAAATTTAATGTTAGAGAAGGAATAGTAGGGCAAATATGAAATATTAGAGCAATTAGATATTCAATAGGATGCTTATTTTGTGCTACTTTTATTAGCAATCGCCTTATCGCATTTTTTTTTGGACTAGCATATTATATACAATTATTCAATTATTTAATTTTGTTATTTTGTTATTTTGATAAATATTTTTTTCTTTCAAGTAGTATTGCTGATAATCTTTCATGATAATTAATATAGTTTTTTATGAATTTAAAATTTATGTACTACTAAATATGATATAAGAAATTACAAAGCAACCACACTTTATTAGTCGTCATATATGTTTACAGAATTGCCTTTTGAGCCTTAGCTCTATTGACATGAATTTTGTTGCTAATGTAGGAGGACATGAGTTTGAGTAGCTGAAGTATATTATCTTCTTATTTATGGATAGTTTTAGACATCATGTTAAAAAAAATGATTAATACATATAATTAAATTGTTGAAAGAAAATACATGTCTTCAGAATTAAAACTTCTTTAACAAAAACTATAATTATACTAAATTTTTTTTTTTGGTGAAATACTTTCTTTTAATTATGTTGTGATGTTCAACGCAACAAAGTTGTGCGTTTTTGTTTGACTTCCTTTAAGTTTTTATTTGGATTTGGATGTATTAGGTTTATTTTGGTTTTGGGCTTGACAATATATTTTGGTATGAATTTTGAGTTTAAACATATCAATATATATATATTTATATATATAAAGTTAATAGATATTAGATTTTGTTATATTTACTATATGAATAAACAAAAAACGTAATATTTAAATTATATTTATAAAAATGTTATAGATAAAATATTGAAGTGATTATAAATACTTCTTAAACTTGGGTTCAAACATTGCAATTTTTGCTGCTTTATATATTATATTAATAAAGTAAAATTATATTGGTAGTTACTCACTATTAGTAAATTTCTTTTTATCATCTAATTTTAAAAGTTATAAAATTGTCACTAATCGTTAAATAGCTAACAAAATGGATGGTGTGTCATCTCTTAAAATTCGCATAATAGTAACTTTAACCCTTAAACATTTATACATTATGTCAATTTTGTAGTTTTACTTTTATTTGTGATCATTTCACCTAAAAAGCTTTTTTTAAAAAATAAATTTATCAGTTAAATTTGATTAAAGAAATACCAAAAATAATAACACTTGAAAACCTAAGATCATCGTTTTCACATTTTCTCATTCTTTTCTCTTGATGCTTCGATTCACCACTATTGGATTAAGCACTAATAACTAAGATGATTCTTGCTTAAATCGTTTGATGTTGGTTTAGCCAAGTTGCTTTTGTTATTGTGGTCATTGCTGCCATTATTACCATCTCCGAAAAACATAGATAGCCTCACCATTTGTTTAATTAACCCACTATTAAATGGAAAATAAAAATGATTTTGAAATCATTAACTTCTTGCGTTAGAGTCATAATAAATTTAGCCAACTTCGGGAAGTGGATAAGCTAAATGGCATAGGGACTTGGGAGTTCCAATAGAGTCATGATTGAACTCACATTATTGGTCTCCAAAGGCAACATCAAACGACGTATTTTGTTGGTAAATAAAAGCGATCAAAGTACTACCACTTCATCCACTTGTAACATTATCATTGCGTTTGACTCAATGGAAAAATGAAGAACCACAAAAAAAACTATATGACCCCAATTTTAAAAATAACCAATTCAATTCCTTGAAAATAAAAGGCTAAAGATTTGCTTGGTAAGGTGGAAAAAAAAATGGGAAAGATTGAAAATTGAAGGGGCATAAAAATAGAAAGAAAGAAAATATAATTTTTCTTTTAATAGGTGTACTTGGTAGGAAAGATGGAAAGGAAAAGTAAAATTTTTCCCATCCATTGCATAGCAGAGTTGAAAAATGAGGGGAAATAAAATGGAATTTGTTAAAAATACATAATTTTGAACTAATATATACCCTTCTCTCATTTTCTCCCATCTTATCATTCAAGTTTGAAAGAATTGGTTTGTATGTATTAGAATGAAAAATGATCATCTCTCCTATTGTAACAACCTGTTTTTAGTCAAATCAGAACAGTGGCTACGGGACCACAAATTCGAGATCAAAATATTCATTTTACTATTATTTTAATGTTTACAGTGTGATATATGTTGGTGTGAATATTTCGTTAGGAAATTTTATAGTTTGATTGGTCAATTTGATAAAAAGGACTAAATCGCGTAAAGTGTAAAACTTGTGTTCTGTTAGTTAAAGGTGCCAAATAGCTATAGAAACTTAAATTAAGGGTCATTAAATAGTAATTAGACTATTTTTTTGGAAAGTGGACAATATTGGACATTAAATGGATATTTTATTTGGTTTATCATTAAGGGTATATGTGTAAATTGGTAAAAAACATAAAATAAATAAAACAAAACCAAATTAAAGGCATTCATTCTCATCTTTTAACCGAAATTGAAGAATAATAAAAGATAATATTAGGGTTCTTCATTCGGTTAAGGCAAATTGATGCAATTAGGTGTGTGTTTTGTCCCGTTTTTAATGATTTTTATGTTTTTGTAATCGTTGCATCTAGTACTAGTTAGCCCAGGGACTATTTTGCAAAATTTTTAAAGATTTTTAATGATTAAATTGATGACTACATGTGTATTTTGATGTTTGATGATAGATTTTGAATGCTTGTTGATAGATAAACATGTTTTGTTAAGTGATTTTTTGTGAAAATGCAAAATAGGAATTAAATTGAGAAATGTTGAAACTTTGTGATTAAAATGTGAAATAAATAAAAAAATGGGCTGCTAGGGGCATTATAGTAATTAGGCTAGCATAGGTTTATTTTGAATTTCATTAAATTGTGATTTTATAAAATAAGGACTAAATTGTAAAAATGTGAAAGTTTAAGGGCTAATGTGTAAAATAGCTCAAATGTATATTTTGGATTAAATTGAATAAATAGATGATTAAATAAGTTAATTTTGAATATATTTATATCAAGAAAGGAGAAATACAGACTTAGATTGGGGAAAGAACAAATTTACGAAATAGTTAACTTGTTTCGCCGTTTTAGCATCTGAGGTAAGTTCGTATGTGATAATTTCGCTATAATAGTATTTCAAATGTTTTGATGTATTATATGTTGTGAAAAAGAAACTACAGATAAGTTCAACATTGACTTGATGGAAATTCGACATTCAATATCCTGGTTGAACCTTAGAAATAGTTTAGGATACTAGTGACATATCATTAGGGGATATAGTGAGTTGGCTTCGGGCCATGATATTAGCACTTCGGGTACGAGATATACCGATTTGGCTTCGGGCCATGATATAAATATGTGGATATAAGTTAATTTGGCTTTGGGCCATGGTATAGGTACTTATTGTGCGAGATTCCCGAGTATCCGACTTCTACTCTAAATGATTCAACTGGTAAACAAAAGATGTGATTAAGTATGAGAATGATCTGGGGCAATACAGGTACCTACATGACGTATATAAGTTTTGATTAGGAGAAACTTGTAAAGAATGTAATTAATATCGTAATTGTGTATACGGAAAGTTTGTTAGCTAATATATGCTAATTATTGATATATTTAAATTGTTGAATTATAATCTTGAGTTTGAATTGAGTTTATTTCATACGAGCTTACTAAGCTTTATAGCTTACGTTGTTTATTTCTCTATGTTTTATAGTGAATTCAAAGCTAGTTAGGATTCGGGAATAGTTGGAGATCTCTTCACACTATCCATCTATCACTTAGTATCTATGAATTTTGGTATTTTAAGTATATGGCATGTATGGAGACTTTGGTTATTTTGGTTATGACCTGATAATGATTTTAGCCATATGAATTAGCAATGTAAATGTTTATGTTTTGGTATGTATATATAGCCATGTGAGATGACTTATTTTGGTTTATTAGGTATGTTTGAATCATGTACATGTAAGTATGATTATGTTTTATAAATTGAGTTAGTTGATGGTTGTGTGTTGATTGAAGATAATAGGTATTATGAATGTTAAATTGATGATTTGTGGATATTAGTATGCTTGTGAAAATTAGGCCAACTAATGCATTTTTGAGTTTGGTCATTTTGATGTTTAAAGTAATTGATTTTTGGTATTAATTAAATGGTAACTTGGAATATTGTGTGTATTGTATATGGTTGGCATTGAAATGGTTTAAATGATACTTGGTTGAGATGGATTTAATGCCTATTATGCCTTGTGTTAGTGTTTTGAATTGTGATGTAGGTGTGTGACAATTTGGGTGGCAAAATGGCTTGGTAAATAACCTATTTTTGTCCACATGGGCAGAGACACTGGCGTGTGTCTCAGCTGTAAGTGATACATGGTTAAGTACACAGCCGTGTGTCCCTTGGTGTTGAATTTGAAATCACGTCTGTAAGCGGGCCAATTTGCCCGGGTCTACATTAAAGCCCAAATAAAGAAACAAAAAACCAAAACAGTCCATTAAATGTCCAATTACATAACAAAAAAAATAATAATGACTAGCCCAATTACAAATCCTTAACCCAAAACCTTGATGGCCCAATAGGCCCAATGCCTAAACCAAATCTCAGCCAAGGTAAACCCTAGCCTAATGCTTGCGCCGCAACCAGACAACGCCTCCGTACACTCCAGCGCCTCAGCAGCTACGCCACGCTTACGCCTCCGTACGCCAGCATAGCCTCCGTACGCACGCCGTGTACTCTGTACCTGCGAAAGAAAACAAACGAAAACAGCAACAGAGTAGTAGCCAATACGAAAGCAAAGAAAGAAAAATTGTATTATTTTTTATTTATTTTGAACATTCGGCTATAAAGCCAAGGGGAATTGATTGTAATTTTTTTTACGCAGGCACAATACATGTATATTGAATAGAAAAATTCGAAAACAGTTCTTGAAAGGGTGATTTCATTTTTAATCTCTTTCATTCTCTGAGTTTTTTTTTTTACTTATATTCTGTCGATTTTGTTTCAATATTGTTTTTTTAAAACAAAATAAAAAGGAAAAACGAAACCTTACCTTGCGAATCTGCCGTTGATCCTCTCTTGCTTCGTCGAAATCGAAGCTAAAGGGGGGTTTTGAGGCCAAAGAGCGACGAGTCGAAGGCTCCGTTCTTGATGGCGGTTTGATGCTTGAGAAGGGGATTCAGGGTTCGGCTAAAGGGGAAAAAGAAAGGCTAGGGTTTGCTGGAGAAGAGGAAATAAGGCTAGGGTAGTTCGGCTGGCTGAAGCTTGGCTTTTTTTTTAATGGATCCAAAACGGTGCCGTTTTGAGCTTTATTCATTAGCTCCAAAATGACGCCGTGTCGTCCATACCCGACCCGATCCGGTTCTTCATCCCTGGGATCCGGGCGTTTTTGCAGTGAGAGGATATTTTCAATATAAGTCATTCCCCTTTCGCGCAGCATTCAAATCAGCTTATATTCGCATTTCTTTTTCTTTTAAATTTTCCCGTAATTTGCGCGCGTTTGCACTTTGGTCCGAGCTTCAGCGGTGCGTTTTGGGGTCTGGATTATTTCCATACTTGGTCCCTGCGCATTTGCACATGTTGCACGCTGGTTCTTTTTATTTTAACAGTTCATTTTATTTAAACTATCCTCTTTGTTTTAATTTGACTTCAATTTGGTTTATTTTAGATTCATTTCATGTTTTTTATTCGTGTTTATTTATTTGTATAAATTGCATCATTTGTATCGTTTATTTACTTATTTATTGTAATTTTGGTAATCATATTTTTACATTTTTTATAAATGTTTTTATATATACACAATTATATAGATATAAATATACCTATTTTATAACAAAGTTAATTTTATTTCATGTATACTAATAATCTCATATTATTTTACACATAAAATTCCTTTTAAATTTATTCTTATATATTATTACATGATCCTACATAATATATCTTTTAAATCATTATTATGCAAGTGTATATATTTATTGATGCCTTTGTCTAATCCAGTATACATTTCTAAATCTATGTATTTTATACATATAGTTTTTTTATATATATAAGCATGTTCTTAAATCTATTATATAATTTATAATAAAATTGATTTAGTTTTATACATATTATCATTTCAATGTTATTTTTACATGTAATTGCTTTTAAATTTCTATATATATACATATATGTGTGTATGCTTTTAATCCATTACGTATGTAGTATATTTTCTAAAATGCTATTTTATTATACATTTTGGCTATCCGTTTATATTTTAAATTTATTTTTATTGCATGTATTTTAAAATGTTTTAAAACCTTGTATATTATGTGATTTAAAATATCTATTCTATAACACTCATTTAAAAGATTACATATATCTTTGGTTTTTTTAAAATCCATCAATTCATATCTTATACATTGCATGTTTATCATTATTTCAAACTAGTGTATACCATATTTTTTATTTTCATTTTATTTCGTATGTCTTGTATTGATTATATCATATTAGGTTTTGTATATCATTGCGGCATACTACTGTGTGTATTGTTTTATTTTGTTTTGTGATGTATTGTTGTATTATAATTTTCGTTTTGGTATTGTTACATCAATTATTTTCAACGCATGATTGAAACTGGGTTATATTTTTTAGGTTAGCTATATTTATTTTGTTAGTTGATTAAATAGGCTATATTATCTTCATTCATCTATCATGGTATTTATGCAAATATATCGTCTCTTGCTTTTATTTTTTTTGGTTTATGAAATGTAGTTTTATAGTTTTCAACTAGTCTTTTAAAAACTAAGTATTCCATTTTATTCCAAGTCGAATTAACGCGTTTTGAGCTAGTTTTATAATTATTCATTAAAAAGAAATTTCTTAAAAAGCAAAGGCAATATTTGATATTTGACAATTCGGGGAATCGTGCCCTATCGTGCCGGGTTGCAATTTCCCGTTTATTCAAAACAATCGAATATTCTTTTGGAATTTCACTCATGTCTTTAAAAATTATTCAAAATGAAGGTAATATTAGATGTTTGGCAATTCGGGGAATCGTGCTCTATGTGCTGGGTTACAATTTCCCGTTTGTTCAAAATAATCGAATATTCCTTTGGAATTTTACTTGCGTTTTCTAAATGCTAAAGCGAGGCAATGTTCACTGTTTGGAAGAAAGTTCAGGAGCTATCGGATGCTTGGAAACAAACCCGCTGGATGAAGAGGTTGGCTTTCGGTTCCATGGTGACGCCCGAGTATGATGGATGGTTTAGGAAGAAGGTTAATGATTATGTTCCTAGACCAAGTTTGGGAGATACTCGTCCTATGGTGGAACAATTACAAATCGCCCCGTCAGAGTTGGAAATTATAAAGCAAGACTTCGAGAAGAAGAGTTCTGAGCTTTGAAAAAAGATCAAACAATTAGAGGAAGAGAAGATGCATCTGAGATTAGACGTTGATGTTCAGAGGTCAGAGGCTGAGAAGTGGAGAAAAAGGAAAAGTAAGGCCGAAGAAGATCTAGACAGCTTGAAGACTGATTATAAGAAACTACGTCTGTCTATGAGGACTGCGGGGTTAGGTAAAACTTTTGAACAATGGCGCCATGAAATTTGAGAGGAAAAAACCAAAGCCGACTGATGGGAAAGGAAATTCCGATAAGCTCAGGCACAAAATGAAGATTTAGAGAAGAGTCTGTCAGAAAGTAGAAATGAACGAGGTGAATTAAGGGCTAGAGTGGCAGAACTCGAGAAGTCTCTTCATCAGTACCGAAGCTGCAATACCGCAATGGAGTTGAGAGTAAACTTGAGCAAGATAGAAGAAATGAAAGGAAAAATAGAAGAATTAGAAGCGTCACTACAAAACTGTGAGATGCGGATTCAGTTTTTCAAGGCAAATGAGAAGCGTTGGAAGGGGTAGCTTCACCATGCGCAAAATTAAGTCAGAAACAGGGATTACCTTATGGGGGAAGCCATAACTCAGATTCGGGAGGTAGCTGATTACTTGCAAGCTTTAGCGGTACAAGCAGACACACTGAGCGCAAAGTACGAGTTGGAGTCAGATCGCGGGTAGCAGTTAGCCTCGTTGCTTAGGAAAATTAAGACTTTGAGTGCTAGAGCGAAGATTTATTTGTAACTCAGCTTTATGTAAAAGAATTTTATTTTCTAGTGAAGTTTGCTAAAGGGAATTGAATCAAAATTGATGCCTCCTTTGCATTCATGCATTTGCATTACATCACATCATTATGCATTAAAGGTCATAAAAGGTTTCTAATTAATTAAAAAATTATTTCAGTAATCTGGAAACCAACGAAAACCAACCAACTACGCACCCCTACGGTACAAGGAAAAAGTCAATGGATAAAAGACTTGAGAAATTGAAGCAAATGCAAAAGGACATGCAGGAACAGATGCAGTCACAGATGCAAGAGCAGCTAGCCAAGATTCAACGAGAGATGAAAGAATAAATAATGGAATCCCAATGAGAGATGATGAGTCAGTTGTCCTAATTGCTGATGGGAAGAATGGATAAAGGAAAGGGCCCCATGGACAATGTAGGAGAAACTAATGAAGACCCTCAATACCCTCCTGGATTCATTCAAACACATGTATCGACGCAGTCTTAGATTAATCTACAAAGACCATCTGTTATGATTATGCCTCAGCAGATTCAGGCCGGAGCTTCGATACTAATAAATTTCCAAGCCGGCTCAGGCTCTAACCCTGTTAATAACCCGAATTATCCGCCTATTTTCGATTTGGATGAAGTTGTAGAAAAAGAAAATGCGAGGATAGAATCACAAAAACAATTGGAAGAATGGTGTAAATGGCTAGAGAAAAAATTCAGGGCAATGGAAAGCATTGATAGTCATCACGAGATTGATGCTAAGGACCTGAGTTTGGTCCCAGACTTGGTCCTTCCCCCCAAATTCAAAATGCCTGAATTTGAGAAATACAATAGAACGAGCTGCCCCGAAGCTCATATCACTATGTTTTACAGGCGAATAACGGGATACGTCAACAACGACCAGCTATTAATTCACTGCTTTCAGGACAGCCTGGTTGGGGCGGCATCTAAATGGTATAATCAATTGAGCCGTGCTAAAATTAACTCATGGAAAGACCTAACTCAAGCCCTTCATGAAACAGTATAGTCATGTGATGGACATGACCCCTGACAGGATCACTCTCTAAAATATGGAGAAGAAATCAAATGAAAGTTTTAGACAGTATGCGCAAAGATGAAGAGAAGTTGCCATACAAGTTCAGCTGCCGCTTCTAGAAAAGGAAACCACGATGCTCTTTATCAACACTTTGAAGGCCTATTTTATCACTCATATGTTGGGAAGCGCCACCAAAGGCTTCTCAGACATAGTGATGGCGGGTGAAATGATTGAAAACATTGTGAGGAGCGGTAAAATAGAAGTAGGAGAAAGTACCAAAAGGTCGGCCCCGAGGAAAAAAGATAACGAAGTGAACAACACGAGCACATTCAGTAAGGGTCAGTCTAAGTCCCTCACCGTAAATCAACCAAAGACGGTAACCACCAATCAACATAGCACTGTGAGACAAGAATCCAATGCAAGGGAGAACACAAAAAGGCCACAATTCACCCCTATACCCATGACGTATAGGGAGCTGTACCAGAACTTATTCAACGCTTATGTAGTGTCCCATTTTTACCTGAAGCCACTGCAGCCCCCATATCCCAAATGGTATGACACAAACGCCCAATGCGAATACCACGCAGGAATCACCAAGCACTTGATCGAAAACTGCACCGTGTTCAATAAGCTAGTTGACAGACTTATCAAAATGGAGATTGTAAGATTTGATAACCCAGTCGTACCTAATGTAGCAAGAAACCCGCTCCTCAATCATACCGACCAAAGAGTAAAAGGGATAAGCGAAGGCAGAAACAAGAAGATTAAGTATGAGGTTGCAGAAGTCAGGACCCCATTGAGGCAGGTGTGGAAGGAGATGGTCAAAAGAGAAATAATCGTGTTGAATTCAAGAGAAAGATCTGAAAAAGAGAGGAACTAATGTGAGTTTCACAACCAGGTGGGGCATAAAATCCAAGAGTGTGTGGAGTTCAGGGCGTTCGTGTCGGACATGATAAACAATAAAGAAATGGAGCCCGGATAGGGAGATATATGTGGACCGGAGAGAGAATCGATGGTGCAGAATCAAACAGTTAACTACCCTGTGGTCATCATAAAACGACCTAAAAGTAATGAAGTAGGAGTGCAAATGCCACCGAGAGTCATAATCTAAAGACCTGCAGTCTTCCCCTATAAAGACAGCAAGAGGGTCCCATAGAATTATGACTATAACGTGACGATTCTGGGAAAAGAGAACCTGGCTGATGCTTCAAAAGAGGACCAAGATATGGGCTCCTATAAGCGTAGCGGGAGGCGTTACGATTCAACAAACGAGAAAGTAGAACCCTCAAAAGGAAAAGTCATAATGGTCGAATAGAAGAAAGAAAAAGTGACCAATTCTGAACTTTCTGTTAATAAGCCAGTTAACGAAGAGGAGGCTAAGGAGTTTTTAAAATTCCTAAAGCACAGCGAGTACAATATAGTGGAACAGCTACGTAAACAACCAGCTCGTATCTCGGTGCTGGCCTTACTCCTAAGTTCAGAAGTCTATCGCAGCGCGCTGATGAAGGTCTTGAATGAAACATATGTTGCCAATGATATCTCCGTCAACAAGCTAGACCGCTTAGTTAGCAACATAAGTGCCGATAACTTTATTTTCTTCAATGACGACAAGATACCAGGGTCGACTAAAGCTTTATACATTACCACGCGTTGTAAGGGGTATACGCTGCCAGGTGTACTGATTGACAACGGGTCAGCCTTGAATGTCCTACCATTGACTACACTAAACAGATTACCCATAGACAACTCTCACATGAAAGAGTGCCAAAACATAGTGAAAGCATTCGACGACACGGAGAGAAGGGTGATAGGCAGAATCGAGGTACCTCTTCAGATCGGGCCAAACATATATGAGGTGGATTTCCTCATGATAGATATCGGGCCTTCATACAAATGCTTATTGGGAAGGCCCTGGATACATTCAGCTGGAGCAGTGCCGTTATCATTGCATCAAAAGTTGAAGTTAGTATTCAAGGGGCGGTTGATAACGATAAATGCTGAAGAGGATATCATTGCAGCTGTAAGCAGTAATGCGCCCTATTTGGAGACAGATAAAGGAGCAATCAAATGCTTATTTCGGTCTTTGAAATTTGTTAATGCAACGTTCAGTACCGAGGGAAGTAAGATTTTGACGCCGAACTTATCCAAAACTACGAGGATGAGTCTACAGTTGATGGTCAGAAAAGGAGCTCTACCGGGAAGAGGACTTGGGAGACATCTCCAAGGAAGGGTTGCAACGCTAGTATTGAAGGACAAAAGAGATCGCTTCGGCTTGAGATTTAAGCCAGACGCGAGACAACGAAAAAGGGAGCTAAAAAGAAACAAGAAAGAAGGAAAACACGATTAACGGGGGAGGAAATCAAATAGGAGCCAATAATATTCCCCCATATATCGAAAACTTTTGTGTCCGGAGGAATCATTCATCCTAAGTGGGGCACGCCAAGAAAGAAAGCTATGGAAGAAAGGTTAGAAAGCTTGGACATCAACACCACATACGAAGAAGGGGCTGGAAGAGAAAATTTGTCGGGCATTTGCCCCTACATACCTAGAAGTGTTCTGGATAACTGGACCGCGGAAGAGATTCCTATAGTTTTTAGAGCTGATTCAGAGTAATGTCTAAAACACACTTATTGCTCTAGGCCTAGGAGTGATAAGAATCTTTTATGAAATAAGCTTATGTTTAAAATGTTATTTCAATGAAATGTATAGTTATTAAAATTTTGAGCAGATATTCTTTCATTATTTCAATTTTATTCATAATCATATTATACAAACGATTACTTTTGGATTCTTTTGTTCTTTGAACATTCTTCTAAATATTTTTTCATTCTTCATTCATAATCATACCATATAGATAAGTATTCTTATAGTCTTTTGGTTCTTTGTATCTTCCTTCATCCTCATAACAGGTCCCCAGATATCAATGACATGAGTGACACTACTAGTGACTTAGAGTCTCCTTTTGAGCGAGATATGTGTATGGAGGATTTTCAGGATTTCGAAGATGACCAAGGCTATAACCTATCTCTTAATTTGTTGAGGATGGTAGAACAAGACGAGAAACAAATCTTATCTCATAAACAATCAATAGAAATTGTGAGCTTAGGAGAGAGACAATAGGTGAAGATCGAAACTTGTATCACTATGGAGATGAAGCGAGACCTTATCGAATTACTTTAAGAGTTCAAAGATGTTTACGCATGGTCATACCAAGATATGCCCAGGTTGAATACTGATATCGTGGTGCATCGACTTCCCATAAAGGAAGAATGTAAGCCAGTTCAGCAAAAAATTCGAAGAATGAGGCCCAACATCTTGCTAAAAATAAAAGAAGAGGTTCAAAAGCAGTTTGACGCTGGATTTATAAAGGTGGTAAAATACCCAGAGTGGGTAGCCAACATCGTCCCCGTCTCAAAGAAAGATGGAAAAGTACGAATGTGTGTAGACTACAGAGATTTGAATAAAGCCAGCCCGAAAGATAATTTTCCACTGCCTCATATCGACACCCTAGTGGACAACACGACAGGACACTCATTACTTTCCTTCATGGACGGTTTCTCCAAATATAACCAGATCAAGATGCATCCTGAAGACATGG
This sequence comes from Gossypium arboreum, assembly GCF_025698485.1. Taxonomy (NCBI): domain Eukaryota; kingdom Viridiplantae; phylum Streptophyta; class Magnoliopsida; order Malvales; family Malvaceae; genus Gossypium; species Gossypium arboreum. The sequence continues at coordinate 107,643,415 of NC_069081.1, read as the reverse complement.
AGAAGACCACATTTGTAACCATGTGGGGCACGTTCTGGTACAAGGTGATGCCGTTTGAACTGAAAAATATGGGGGCAACATATCAAAGGACCATGGTAACCCTTTTTACGACATGATGCACAAAGAAATCGAAGTTTATGTCGATGATATGATCGCAAAGTCCTGAACAGAGAATGAGCACATACAAGTCCTGAGGAAGTTGTTTTTAAGGTTGAGGAAGTTTCAGCTAAAACTCAATCCGGCCAAATGTACCTTCGGAGTCAAGTCTGGAAAGCTTTTCGGATTCGTGGTTAGTAAGAAAGGGATTGAGATCGATCCAGACAAAGTGAAAGCCATACAAGAGCTATCTCCACCGCATACCCAGAAAGAGGTTCGAGGCTTTCTAGGAAGATTAAATTACATTGCTCGGTTCATTTCACAACTAACCGAGAAATGTGACCCTGTTTTTCGCCTTCTCAAGAAACATAACCTAGGTGAATGGAATGAAGAATGCCAAAGGGCTTTCGACAAGGTCAAACAGTACTTATCCAACGCTCCAGTGCTGATGCCATCTAACCCTGATAAGCCATTGATACTGTATTTGGCAGTATTTGAGAATTTTATGGGATGCGTACTTGGTCAGCATGATGAGTCAGGAAGGAAGGAAAAAGCTATTTACTATCTTAGTAAAAAGTTCACTGAATGTGAGACGAGATATCCGCCGATAGAAAAGTTGTGTTGTGTGCTGGTTTGGACAACCTGAAGGTTGAGGCAGTATATGTTGTATCACACTACTTGGCTCATCTCAAAACTGAACCCTTTAAAATACATGATGGAGTCAACAGCTTTGAATGAAAGGATGGCCCAATGGAAAATTCTGCTCTATGAATTTGACATAGTCTATGTGAACCAGAAAGCAGTCAAAGGGAGTGCAATAGTAGATTTTCTGACCAGTAGAGCTTTGGAAGACTACGAGCCTTTGAACTTTGATTTCCCGAATGAAGACCTGATGTGTGTTGCGACCACTGAAGAAGGTGCTCTGGAAGAACTTCCCTGAAAACTAAACTTCGATGGGGCGTCAAATCCTGTGGGTAATAGAATCGGGGCAGTTTTGGTATATCCAAACGGAGATCACTATCAATTTGCTAGTAAATTGGATTTTGATTGTACGAATAACATGGCAGATACAAAGCGTGCATCATGGGTATCTGTGCAACCATAGAACGCAAGATTAAAGTGCTAGAGGTGTGTGCAGATTCTGCGCTAGTGATTTATCAACTCAAGGGAGAATGGGAGACCAGAGATCCCAAGTTGATCAATTATCAAAAATTGGTCCTTGAATTGGTTAAAGAGTTCGATGACATTACCTTCCGCTACCTTCCACGGGATGAAAATCAGATGGCCGATGCTTTGGCCACCTTAGCTTCCATGATCAAGGTAAACAAACAAGAAGATGTCAAACCCATCTGGATGAGCATTTATAAAACTCCGGCTCACTGTTATAATATTGAAGAAGATGAAGAAAAAGATGATCACCCTTGGTATCACAATATATTGCAATACGTGAGGAATCGTGAGTACCCGAACCAGGCAAGCGAGAATGATAAAAGAACGTTGAGAAGATTGACCATTAACTATGTCTTAGATGTGGAGATCCTATACAAGAGAAGAAATGATTAAGTGCTATTGAGATGCGTAGACGCTATAGCGGCTAAGAAAATCTTGGAAGAAGTCCATGAGGGCGTCTGTGGGACACACACTAATGGCTTTACATTGGCCAGGCAAATTATGAGATTTGGATATTATTGGTCCACAATGGAAGGAGACTGTGTCAATTATGCCAAGAGATGTCCTAAATGCCAAATCTATGGAGACAAAATTCATGTGCCTCATTCACCGCTGCATGTCATGACTTCCCTATGGCCTTTCTCTATGTGAGGTATGGATGTGATTGGACCAATATCGCCGAAAGCTTCCAATGGGCATCAGTTCATCTTTGTGGTTATCGACTACTTCACTAAATGGGAAGAAGCCGCTTCATATGCCAATGTTACAAAGTCAGCAGTGAGTAAATTCCTGAAAAAAGAGATCATATGTCGATATGGAATGCTGGAGAGGATTATATCTGACAATGCATTAAACCTGAACAATAGTACGATAGCGGAAGTTTGCAGTAAATTCAAGATCAGACACCACAACTCGTCACCATACCGCCCAAAAATGAATGGGGTAGTGGAAGCGGCCAATAAAATATTAAGAAAATTGTGGGGAAGATGACTGAAACCTACAAAGATTGGCATGAGAAGTTACCCTTTGCTCTCTTGGCTTATCGAACATCAGTCAAGACCTCTACTGGGGCAACGCCTTTTTCTTTGGTCTACGGAATGGAAGCGGTTTTGCCAATCGAAGTTGAGATCCCATCCCTTCGAGTGTTGTCAAAGTTAAAGTTAGATGAAGCAGAGTAGATCCAGTCTCGATATGATCAATTGAACTTAATTGAGAAAAAGAGGCTAAGAGCTATCCGTCATGGTCAGATGTACCAAAAATGAATGATGCGAGCCTACGATAAAAAAGTTTGCCCAAGGGAGTTTCATGAGGGAGATCTGGTTCTGAAAAAGATCCTTCCCATACAGAAGGATTTTAGAGGAAAATGGATGCCCAATTGGGAGGGGCTTACATGGTGAAGAAAGCTTTCTCCGGAGGAGCGTTGATTCTAGCCGAGATAGATGGTAAAAACTTGCCCAATCTTGTGAATTTGGATTCCGTCAAGTAGTATGTTACCTAAAAAGGAAAGGCCAAGGAGAAAACCCGCAAAGGCGCTTAAAAAAAAATAGAGAGGCTAAGGTGAAAACCCGCAAAAGGCACTTTGAGACCAAAGGGGTGTTTGAGTTGATAACCCGAAAATGGACAGCTCAAACCTTGAATATGGGGCATGTGGTAATCTTGTCCTCCCAAATTAACAAGAGAGAAGAACAGTACATCTTGGAGCATCAAAAAAATACCCTGGATCTCCTGAACACATATTTAGCTAAAAATGGTCTTTGAGATGTTGGAATAGTAAAGCTCGTGCTGCGATATCTGGGACACCTTTTTCTCATATTATATTGTACTTTAGCGGATTTGCTATCCTGTTTAATCTATTCACTTTGAGTTTTGCTCAATAAAATTTCATCTTGTCCATTATGATAGTCTCTTTTTAGCATTTTTGTTAAAATCATGATTTTTGGACTTATAATATTCATACAAAAGAAGTTATGCATATTACTCTGGAAGGTCTCTAAATAGTACAAGGACCTGAAACAGGGCCACTAGTCAGGACTAACCAGATTCGAAAGTTGGAAACATTGGAAAAGAACAGTCCAAATTGTGACTGTTTCTTCAAATTTTCTGTCAAAGATACCGGCTAAACAAGAAGATACGATAGCACATTAATGATAGAACCGTGATGAACTATGAGCAATGATACCTTAAGCATTTAAAAATGAATCACTATTATGATATTTCTACATTCATAATCATTCACCTAGTTAGGAGCATCTGACTCATTTTGATCATGACATCCTAATCATTTGGCATAAGCATAGATACAGGAAACCAATTCTACAAATCATGTCCTTAGAAGATGGTGTAGGAACATTGGTGAATTCACAGATCTTGTCTCCCTAAAGTTGTAGTGGGACAGATCGAAGAAAACAAACCTTAACCCCCTAAGTAGTAGGGTAACAGGTCAAAGATTACAGATCTCGTCTCTAGTGGAGCAGATCGAAGAAAACAAACCTTAACCCTTTAAGTAGTAGGGTAACATGTTGAAGATTGCAGATCTCGTCTCCAGTGGAGCAGATCAGAGAAAACAAACCTTAACCCCCTAAGTAGTAGGGTAACAGGCCGAAGATTGCAAATCTTATCTCCCTAAGCAGTAGTGGAGCAAATCGAAGACGATGAACCTTAACCCCCTTAGCAGTAGGGTAACAGGCTGAAATTTGCAAGTCTTATCTCCCTGAAGTTGCAGCGGAGCAGACTGAAGATAGCAGACCTTATCTCCTTGAAGTTGCAGTAGAGCAGTTGCAGTAGAGCAGATTAAAAGCTACAAGGCTAGTCTCTCTAGAGTTACAGCGGAGCAGATAGGAGCGACAATTCCTATATCCCTGAAGTTGCAGATGATTGGAACGAGGCTACCTTAAAGAAGAAGAACACCCGAAGAAGTCATGAATCTGCGAGACCGGGCAAAATTGACCCTATTTGAAGTCTTTGCTCTATTCTTGTTACACTACAATGAGCAACGAGGGGTAGCTGTAAGCGGGACAATTTGCCCGGGTCTACATTAAAGCCCAAATAAAGAAACAAAAAACCAAAACAGTCCATTAAATGTCCAATTATATAACAAAAAAAAATGACTAGCCCAATTACAAATCCTTAACCCAAAACCCTAATGGCCCAATAGGCCCAATGCCTAAACCAAATCTCAGCCAAGGTAAACCCTAGCCTAATGCTTGCGCCGCAACCAAACAACGCCTCCGTACGCTAGCACAGCCTCCGTATGCGCGTCATGTACTCCGTACCTGCGAAAGAAAACAAATGAAAACAGCAACAGAGCAGTAGCCAATACAAAAGCAAAGAAAGAAAAATTGTATTATTTTTTATTTATTTTGAACATTCGGCTATAAATCCAAGGGGAATTGATTGTAATTTTTTTTACGCGGGTACAATACACACATATTGAATAGAAAAATTCGAAAACAGTTCTTGAAAAGGTGATTTCATTTTTAATCTCTTTCATTCTCTGAGTTTTTTTTACTTATATTCTGTCGATTTTGTTTCAATATTGTTTTTTTAAAACAAAATAAAAAGGAAAAACGAAACCTTACCTTACGAATCCGCTATTGATCCTCTCTTCCTTAGTCGAAATTGAAGCTAAAGGGGGGGTTTTGAGGCCAAAAAGCGACGAGTCGAAGCCCGAAGCATGAGGCGCCGTTCTTGATGGCGGTTTGATACTTGAGAAGGGGATTTAGCATTCGGCTAAAGGGGAAAAAGAAAGGCTAGGGTTTGCTGGAGAAGAGGAAATGAGGCTAAGGTAGTTCGGCTGGTTGAGGCTTGGCTTTAGCCTTTTTAATGGATCCAAAACGGTGTCGTTTTGAGCTTTATTCATTAGCTCCAAAATGACGCCGTGTCGTCCATACCCGACCCGATCTGGTTCTTCGCCCCTGGGATCCACGCATTTTTGCGGTGAGGGGATATTTTCAATATAAGTCATTCCCCTTTCGCGCAGCATTCAAATCAGCTTATATTCGCATTTCTTTTTCTTTTTCGTAATTTGTGCTCGTTTGCACTTTGGTCCGAGCTTCAGTGCTGCGTTTTGGGGTCTGGATTATTTCTAGACTTGGTCGCTGCGCATTCGCACATGTTGCGCGTTGGTCCTTTTTATTTTAACAGTTTATTTTATTTAAACTATCCTCTTTGTTTTAATTTGACTTCAATTTGGTTTATTTTTAGATTCATTTCATGTTTTTTTATTCGTGTTTATTTATTTGTATAAATTGCATCATTTGTATCATTTATTTACTTATTTATTGTAATTTTGGTAATCATATTTTTACATTTTTTTATAAATGTTTTATATATACACAATTATATAGATATAAATATACATATTTTATAACAAAGTTAATTTTATTTCATGTATACTAATAATCTCATATTATTTTACACATATAATTCCTTTTAAATTTATTCTTATATATTATTACATGATCCTACATAATATATCTTTTAAATCATTATTATGCAAGTGTATATATTTATTGATGCCTTTGTCTAATCCAGTATACATTTCTAAATCTATGTATTTTATACATATAGTTTTTTATATATATAAGCATGTTCTTAAATCTATTATGTAATTTATAATAAAATTGATTTAGTCTTATACATATTATCATTTCAATGTTATTTTTACATGTAATTGCTTTTAAATTTCTATATATATACATATATGTGTGTATGCTTTTAATCCATTACGTATGTAGTATATTTTCTAAAATGCTATTTTATCATACATTTTGGCTATCCGTTTATATTTTAAATTTATCTTTATTGCATGTATTTTAAAATGTTTTAAAACCTTGTATATTATCGATTTAAAATATCTATTCTATAACACTCATTTAAAAGATTACATATATCTCTAGTTTTTTTAAAATCCATCAATTCATATCTTATACATTGCATGTTTATCATTATTTCAAACTAGTGTATGCCACATTTTTTTATTTTCATTTTATTTCGTATGTCTTGTATTGATTATATCATATTAGGTTTTATATATCATTGCGGCATACTCTGTGTGTATTGTTTTATTTTGTTTTGTTGTTGTATTATAATTTTCGTTTTAGTATTGTTACATCAATTATTTTCAACGCATGATTGAAATTGGATTATATTTTTTAGGTTAGCTATATTTATTTCGTTAGTTGATTAAATAGGCTATATTATCTTCATTCATCTATCATGGTATTTATGCAAATATATCGTCTCTTGCTTTTATTTTTTTTGGTTTATGAAATGTTGTCTTATAGTTTTCAACCCCTCTTTTAAAAACTAAGTATTCCGTTTTATTCCAAGTCGAATTAACGTGTTTTAAGCTAGTTTTATAATTATTCATTAAAAAGAAATTTCTTAAAAAGCAAAGGCAATATTCGATATTTGACAATTCGGGGAATCGTGCCCTATCGTGTCGGGTTGCAATTTTCTGTTTATTCAAAACAATCGAATATTCCTTTGGAATTTCACTTGTGTCTTTAAAAATTCTTGAAAATGAAGGTAATATTAGATATTTGACAATTCGGGGAATCGTGCCCTATCGTGCTGGGTTGCAATTTCCTGTTTGTTCAAAATAATCGAATGTTCCTTTGGAATTTTACTTGCGTTTTCTAAATGCTAAAGCGAGGCAATGTTCACTGTTTGGAAATTCAAGGAATCGTGCCCTACCGCGTTGGGTTTTGGTTTTTCGTTGGACTAAAAATTGGGCATCCTTTTATAATTTTCAACATATAAACTTTTGGAAGTCGAAATTTATCGTGTTTTCGATGGCATAAAGGATCGTATCCTATCATGCTGGATGTGATGCTGTATTCCTTTGAAACAAGAGAATTTTGACGACCAACTTGGGCTATTCAAATGTTTATAAAAGGAACCACATTTCAAAAAAACATTTTTAAATCTTAGACTTAAGGATAGTATTTAATCGATTTGGTACCAATTTTGGGCGTAGTGAGGGTGCTAATCCTTCCTAATGCTAATTGACTCCCGAACCCGTTTTCTCATATTTTCGTAAGACCAAAATTCTTTGTTTTAGTAAAAAGAAATACTTTATTAAAATAACCAAATTTCTAGGTGATCTGATCACACCTAAATAAAAAGATCGGTGGCGACTTGACATTTTCGTTTTTCAAAAAGTCGATTCCCCGCTTTTCTTTAAATTTAAAAAATGGTTTCGACAAAGTCAATATGCTCTACACAGCCTCACATATAGGCATGTGACTTGGTCGTGTGACATAAGTTAATATACCCTACAGGTTTGGCACGACCTAGCACACGGCCTAATACACGGGACTGTATGGCCATTTTTAAGGCACACGGGCTAGCCACAATTGCGTGTGTGTTGGCCGTGTGACCCAAGTCAATAAGCTCACTTGTTTGGACACGGGGTAGGACAAAGGCTAGGACACGACCATGTGCTTCCATTTTGAATGTTCACACGCTCTGTGACATGAGCATGTCTGGTGGCTGTTTGAGACACATGGTCTGATTACACGGGCGTGTGTCCCCTATTTTGAGAAAAAATTTTAAAGTTTGTGAAAGTTTCTTAAGTTATCAGTTTAGTCTCGAACCACTCCCAAGTTATGTTTAAGGCCTCTTAGGCTCGTATTAGGGACAAATTGATTGATATTGATTGATGAATGTATGTGTAAGACCCAAATTTTGCCCGGGCCCAAAATAAACAGTCCAACAAACACAAAAAAAAACAATTACAAAACAAGCCCAACAGGCTTAAAAACTTAAAACCCAAAATAAAAAACCCTAAAACCCAAATTCTATGGCCTACTACCTAAACAAATTTTGGTAGAAGCCAGAAACCCTTAAGTTTCTGGCGCTGCTACCCATGTGCCGCAGCTACTCCCTCCACGTGCCTTGTTAGTGCCTCTAACGCCTGAGACTCGGCCTTGCACCAGAATAGCTTATCCCGTCACTTCCGTCAGTGCTTGCAAACAACAAAAAGAGAGCAAGCAGAGACAACAAACAGTAGCAAGGAAAAGCAAAAATATAATATTTTGTAACAATCGATTATAAAGCCACCAAAAAACCGAATGTAAAAGGGGTTTTTTTTTTTAATACAAAAAAGGATTGTATTACGCATATCAGAGATCAAAAACGCAGAATAGAAATTTGAAAAGGTTGTTGTTTTGATCTTTTTTTTTCTTTTATCTTCTTGTTTTTTTTTTATTTCATTTTTTTACAAATCTATTTTAAGTATAAAAAAGCAAAGAATAAAAAGAAAAAGGAAGAACCTCACCTGAACCCCCACGGATGCGCCATCGGTGAGTCTTCTCCATCGATGTAATCAGGTTCGAAAGGAGGCTGAGGGATCTCTTCCTTCGTTCTTATAGGACGCTGAGGGTTTGGCCTTCAAAGGGGCTTCGAAACGGGGTTTGAAGTGCCCATTTGCGCGACACCGGCCACCGATCACGGTGGTGGCGCGACCGACGGCAGTTGGGTGTTCTTTTGGTTGACAATGGGGGAAGAAAGGGGAGAGACTAAGGGTTTTTTTAGTTTTTTTTTAAAAAGAGGCAGAAATGATTTTTTTTTTAAAAAATGGGGCTTAAATACAACGTCGAAACGACGTAGTTTCAAACCTTCCCCACAGGCCTCAAACGGCGTCGTTTGGGGGAGGGAACCCGAATCCGACCCGTACCCAGGGGGGATCCGCGTGTTTCCCATTATTGGGATATTTATGCGCAAGGTCCCTCCGTCTTTGTACGCGCTGCAATTTGGCCCTTTCATTCACTTTATTCATTTTTATAAATCTAACCGCATAATTTATTTTTGTTTACATTCGGGTCCATGATGAAACGTTGCGCCTAAGGGAGGGGAATATTTCCCATTCAGTCCCTCATCGTTTCAACACATTTCATCTTAGTCCTTGACCACCTTTTTCTCATTATATACAATTTTTACCTTTAAATTTCTATTTAATTTCAGCCTAGTACTAGTCTGCTAATTTATTTATTTATTCGTTTATTCGTAATTGTTAGGAATTATTTTATTATTATTATTTTAAGTTTGTTTTCTTATATTATTTATTTTAAAATCATTTTCTTATTATGTATTTTAAATATTTACATTTTAAAACTATTATTCATTTTAAGTTCTAAATATATTGTTTGTTCTAAACTATTATACATATTACTTATTTTGAATTTTTTCTTATATCTTTTTATTTTAAACTTTCATATGTGTATATTATTTATTTTAAAAAAATTTATATGTTATTTTGTTATACTATTTTAGATGTAAACTATTTTAAATTCTTTTATTATTTGTTGTAAACTACTTATTATTATTTATCTTAAGATTTCATATATCACTTATATTAAATCATTTTTATATTGTTATATATATTATTTATTTGAAGATTGCATTATTTTATTTTTAAATTACTTTATGTATTAATTGTTTTAGATTGTATTATACTATTCACTTTAAATTGTTTTTTTATAATATCTATTTTAAACTCATTTTTATGTATTACTTATTTAAAATTGTTTCATTATTTATTTTAAATGGTTTTATGTTATTTCGTTCTCTTGATTATTATTGTTAGTATTTAAGTAACGTATGCCATGTGATTATTGCCATTGTATGTTTTATAATTCGTTCATCCGTATTTTCATATCATTGTTATTCACTTGTATAATATTGTATCCATGCATTATTATTCCATGCACATTACTATATTCTTATTTCATGTCATCGTATCGTGTATTAAGCTTTAACATGCTTATCCAATATGGATCATTTTATTTTACTCCAAACAAAATAATACACATCGTTAAATATCATACTCGCTATATTTCGAAATGAAAATTTTCTAAATAAGGCAAGATTTCGCGTTTTAGGAAAATCGAGGAATTGTGCCCTAACTTACGGGGTTTCGATTTTCTCGTTAAACCTAAATGGCCAAAAATCCTTTTAAATTTCAAAACATATGAAATTTCAATCAAAATTTAAGACAAACTTACACTCGGGAGTTCAAGGTATTGCGTCCTAACTTACGGGATGTGATACTTCGATATCTCGAGATGAGGAAATCTTTAGCAAATGTTTTGATCTAATTCAAGCATTTTTAAAATCGACGTTAATAAAAAAGATCGTATTTTAAATCCATTCCTAATTTTCAACTTTCGACATTAAGACACTAACAAATCAATTCGGTACCAATTTTGGGCGTGACGAGGGTGCTAATCCTTCTTCACACGTAACCGACTCCCGAACTCATTTTCTCGAGTTTCGTAGACCAAAAACACCGTTTTAATAAACTAAAACATTTTATTAAAGCAAAGATGATCCGATCACACCTAATAAAGATCGGTGGTGACTCCAATATTCGTTTTCATTTTCAAAACCAAGTAGACCCCGTTTTCATAAAAAAATGGTTTTGACTGTATGAATAGATTAAAAGCATGTTTAAATGTGTTGTAAGTCCGGTAATACTCCGTAACCCTATTCCGGCATTGAATACGGGTGACAGGTGTTACACTTATTTTCTTTCTTCTCACTTTTCTTCCCCATCAAACACACTTAGAGTGTGCTTGGTTGGGTGGAAAAGTAGAGGGATGGGAGGAGGGAGTGGAAAAATGAAAAGAAAATGAATTTGGAGTGTGCTTAGTAGGAAAGAAAAGTGAAAGAAAAGAAAATAGGAGGGATGTTCAATTTCCACCCTAATGCATAAAAATCAACCCTTTCAATTTGAAAAGATGAGATGAGAAAAAATGGAAGAGAAGTGTATTTTAGTTCAAATTATGCAATTTTCAATTGTTTTAATTTCTTTCATTTCACTTTTCAACTCTACCAAGTAATAGAAGGAACAAAAATTACCCTTTTTTTTGTCCCTATTTTTTTTATCTTTCTTACCAAGCACACTTATGTACAAAAAATTTATGTTTTTCATTCTTCTAGTTTTCTACCCCTTCAATTTTCCATTAGTCAAATTTTCTTTTTACTCTATTGACCAAAGTGAAAGGAAAGAAAATAAAACAATTAAAAAATGTATAATTTTGAACTAACTTACACATCTCTCCTATTTTTTTCTCATTTCATCTTTCTAATTTGGATGTATTAAATTTTATGCATTAGGATGGAAAATGATCATCTTTCCTATCTTCTTTCATCTCACTTTTCTTTCCTTCCAAACACACTCAAAATTTATTTTCTTTCCACTTTTTCGCTCTCTGCTCCCATCACTTCATATTTCCACCCAACCAAGTACATACTAAATGCTCAACTTAGGGCTCAACCTTTTAGAAATTACTCATGTAAGGGCAAAACCATTCAAAATGGTCATACAAGAGTCTAACATTTACAAAAGTGCTTAAATAAAGACTATTCATGCGCTTTAGCCTAGTTTGTAGTAAAAAAATAGGTAAACGACGACATATTAAAATAAAAAACACTAGACGTTGCTTGAAAAAAAAACATAATTTGAAACATGATATACAATATTTGAGAAACCATTAGTTGAGCACTTTTGAAAAGATTTAGTCCTTATTTGGGCACTTTCGAAAGGATTTTGTTCTTATTTGACCTTTTTAAAAGGCCACTTTCGAAAAGATTTTGTTCTTATTTGACCTTTTTAAAAGGCTTGGCTTTTATTTGAGTACTTTTGTAAATGTTAAGCCATTATATAACCATTTTTAAAGGTTTGACCTTATTCTAGCAACATCTAAAAGGTTGAACCACAATGAATTTAGTCAAGATAAAAAGTATTCACTTCGTTAATTCAATTTAATTTTAAGTCTAACAACTTCAAAAAAAAAAAAAGCTTTGATTTTCTTCATCAATAGGAGCCAACTCAATCTAACAATAAATGAGTTAATTGTCATTGAAAGATGCCAAGTTCTTAGCCATTTGAAATATAAGAACAACAATGTAATTGGGGAGTATATAGTTTTAATAATAAATAGGATTTTTAAATCTAAATATTTTTGTTCTTATTTTTAATTTACACATTGTGTATTGAATTATATTTTCATGTAAAAAATGAGAAAATTAGGTAATGTGTAAGCATTGAGAGCTAAATTTTACAAAATTAAGACTAAATTGATACATTGTGTAAAAGTTGAGAACTAAATTTGTTATTATATAAATTTTAAAAGCTGTCCTCTATCTTTTTTTAGAACAAAAAATCCAATAGTTAGATGATCATTTTGTAACTTTTTACAAAAAAAGATATAACCACCCTTACAATAATATTGTTATTTTATAAAAATAAAGGAATACTCAAATTATAGGAGACTCCAACTCAATTAGCCTCTTAATATATATATATATATATATATATATACTTACTAGTTTTTTTTTACTTGTGTGATGCACATGTTAATAGTATGTATTAATAAAATATATTATATTTTTATAAATTTTAATAATAAAATTAGAAATAAATTAAAATAATATTTCAAAACAAATATTTCAAAATTTTGTTAAAATTTGTTTTCTAATAATTATGTTAATTTATATTATTTTTGAATTAAATTAAATGTTATAAATGGATCGACACCGATGTAGTTTAGCATTTTCCAATATTAGAATATACAAATTTAACTTTAAAATTTCAATTTTTTATACAATAATTTGTTTTATTAAAATGGTTTTCAAAAATAATTTATGGAAAATGATTTACTTTTCGAAAAGCTTAATATTTTCGGTGTTTGGATGAATCAGTATAAAATATTTTTGTTGTTTGACAAATTTCTTGAAAATATTTCATAAAAGTTGTTTTCAATGAAACATACATTTGAGATTATAATAAGTAGTGAAATGATTACAAAATGATGTTAGGGTAAAATTATAATAAATAATGAATCTTCATGATATTAAGGATTAAATTGTAAACTTTTTGAAATTTCTAACTGAAACAAGAGAAGTGATATGCATGAAAATTTTTCATGTGAAATATGATTTTATAATGAATTATTTGATTAAAGTGCTTATATGGTGAAAAATAAATTACATGGCAATAAGGACTAAATTAAAAAAATGTATAAAAGTTTAAGTGTGAAACAATTTAATATGTCAATAATGAAATTATGGTAAAAGTTTAATGAATGTGTTATGAAATGGTGAAATATGCATAAAGTATCATAAAAGTGAAATGGGGAAAACTATGGAATTTTTATGATAACAAGGATTGAATTGTTAAACTTGAGAAAATTTGTGGATGAAATAGTAGAAGTGAAATACATAGAAATTTGATATGTGAAATAAGATATTGAGATAAATTATATGATTAAAATGTAACAAATATGATTAATTAATGAATATTAAACTTTTATGATAAAAAGGACTAAATTGAAAAGTTATGAAAATTTATAAGAAAATATTTGATAAGAGAAGAATATAGTAGAGAATGTAACATCCTAGTATTTTGACCCAATGTTTGAATAGGGTATGGGGTTGTTAAAGTGAATAGAACCTTATCAATTTAGAAAATATCTAATGGAAAAAAATTGATAAGAGATTTTATGGGAATAACAGGCCTTTTACATTGACTATTCTGTTTTACACGAAACAAACATTGAAAAAGGCTAAAATATTTTAGATAAAAATTTTTAAAAACTATTTTAAGCATTATTTTTAGAAAAGAGATATTTTAAAAGCAACATTATATATTTTAAAAAATATTTATACTATATATAATATTTATTTAATTCAGGAGAAGAATTCACCTACATTAAATAAAATTAAACTGATTTTACATCATTCCGTAATTTTTACACATAATAATTCAATCCTTCAATTTATTAATATTTTTAAAATTGATTAATATTTCAAAATTATTCATTTTAACCGATCCCTTCACTCCAGTAAAAATTAAAATCCATCAAATTAGATTGATAGGTTAAATCAATCTATCCCGAATTTTGCTCTGTTTAATTTAATTTTTGTTGTAAAAATTTTAGTTTATCATTGAAATTCGGAGTTAAAGAAAAGAACAACTAGTTTCATCCCTTCCGTCGTCGCTCAGCTGTGTTTTCTTCAACTATAATTGCAAAACCCTAGAATTGCTCATTCTTTGACAATTCTTTAGTCCAAAATCATGGATCAATACTATCATCACCAACAACCTCATAGTCAGTGGCGGCAACCACCGCTACCACAGCAGCCTAGCCCATGCCCAGTTTGTTCAATTCCTCACTTCCCATTCTGCCCTCCTTACCCTCCTTACCATCATCAAAACCCTAATTACCCTCAGCATCCGAATTATGCCCGACCTGGATTCGACCCCTTCCAACCTCCGGCACCACCACCACCTCCACCTCCACCACAGCCAGCCCCAGCACTGCCACTACCTCCTCCTCCTTACATCAATGGGTTTGCTGATCCTAGATCCTGGCATACCAACCCTAATTACGGCTACGATTATGCTACGGCTGGTGGTGGTGACGTCGATCGGAGCTACAAAAGACCGAGGATTGAGGAGGGTTGTTCGGGTCCTGCTCGGATTTTGACGGAGGATGAGAGAAGGTTGAAGTTGATTCATGATCATGGAGCTGCTTCATTTAGTGGATTTAACCAAGAGAATAAATCTCTCCATAATAATATTAATAACAATAACAACGTCAACTTAATGCCGCCAAGGAGTTCAGAGATGTATAACATCGAAGATTCACTTAATAATTATACCGATTATTATGGTAATAATAATTATAATTATAATCAGCCGCAGCAGATTCAGCATAAAGATTCAGTGCCCACGGCGGTCAATCATTGGCAAGGTTATGAACAGAGACTGGGAGGTTATTTGCCACACCCTGGTGGCAATCACATGTCTCAGCCGCCACCTCCTCCTCTTCCAGCTTCTCCGCCACCACCTCTGCCCGTGGAGGCTTATTCTTCATCATCCAATTCATCAGTTTCTTTATTTCCAATAGGTGTTAGTTCGTCAGTCACAGCACATTCCACTTATCCGGTGGTTACTGAGCCTTACTATCAGAACAAACCTCCTCCACATGCTTTCCATAGGGAGGTAATCGCTTGTTTTTAGTTGGTTATTCAGCATTGGTGTTTGAAACTGTATTTTCCAAGGATGAACGTTATCTTTACATATTTTTGTTTTTAGGATCCTCAGGCTATCCATAGGACGTCCTCTGTGAAATATGCCGCCATTCCTCCAAAGGAATTATCTTCTGATAAGGCTAAATTTGTTGATGCTTCTGAGTTGTTTAAGATGCCTCATAGAGCTTCTCGGCCTGATCATATTGTGATAATTCTTCGAGGGCTTCCAGGTAAATTATATTTAATACTTGCACTTCAGTTGATATATTTACCTCTCTTTTTTTAGCTGCTGGAATGCAGGCAGTCATTGGCTAATATTTGCTAAATAATAAAAGTAAGTTGAATTATCCTCAACGAGTATATGGAGTAGTGAACACCTTGACATTTCAGAATTAAATGTTTCACTTTTAGTTGCTTTTAGCATGTAAAAATGTAACTTTACTCACAGTGAGTTCAGGCATTTTTGAATTGATTGGTTTAAGTTAATAATATGTTTGTTTTTTATCAGAGAAAAAGGAAATTATACTTGTTCTTTGTGCACCACTAGCTGAATGAGAAACTAGATCCAGATCATATCTTATTTATGATTCATCCTTTGTACTTTTCTTTCCTTCAAGTGTTTAGTTTAGTGTTTTTTTTTTTTTTCCCTGTTATTGAAAGATGTAATGATATGACTGTATTTCTCACTTGGGAGGTAATGAAGCTCATCTATGTAGTGAGTTTCTGGAAACAAAATTTTGAAGTGGCACCAATGGTGACATAAGATGATGCTTTCAACTTTTAATCTGAGTATGCTTGAGAACTGCATCTTTTATGAGCATCTGCTGGTTATCCTCAATTTCCTCGGAAAATGCTATGGGTGTTTCTTGTGGTCATAGTGTGCAACAATAACCTTTGTGACCTTTATATGCGGATAAAGGAGACAGGCTAAGATGTCATTAACTGTATGATCATGTTTGGCATATTTAATTTACACCATTTCTTTTATGTTTAGGTAGCGGAAAGAGCTACTTAGCAAAGATGTTACGAGATCTTGAGGTTGAAAATGGTGGTGATGCTCCTCGTATCCATTCCATGGATGATTATTTTATGACCGAAGTTGAAAAGGTCTGTTTGTTTTTCTTATTTCTGTTTAATATTCATGGACAGTTGAAGGATTAGCTATGTGGAAATTTCTAATATGTTTCATGTCATATAAATTAAAGGATGAGGAGATAGAAGTTTCAAAATCATCAAGTTCAGTTCGAAGTAAGAAAACAGTGAAGAAGATGGTTATGGAGTACTGTTATGAACCTGAAATGGAGGAGGTAAGCTAGTAATTTATATAAAATGGGCAATCTTGTCAGGGGCTTGAGTTGGAATTTGCGTTTATGTATTTTTTCATGGTTAGGTTTTACATTGCTGCTGAAAACATCTAGTCATTGAATATTCTGCCAGATTGGAAAAATTCTCCAGTCTGGGAATTCTGGATTTTTCTTATGCATTCAAATATTAGTAGATGCATGCATGGCAGCAACCTAGTCTTTGTATTCCTAATTGCACTATTTCTTTGCTAATGCATGATACTTGCTCTTATTGTTTTAAAAGAATTTAATGTTATGTAATATGCTACAGGCATATCGAGAAAGCATGTTGAAAGCATTTAAGAGGACCCTTGAAGATGGGATCTTCAGTTTTGTAATTGGTATGGCTCTTCAAATGAATACTAGACTAATGAACACAACTGATTTTTATTTTTGTTCTATTATTATTGTCATTCTGTTCTTTAAGTGGATTAGATGACGTTTGTGGTCGAAAAATTAAGTTTAATACTGATATGGTTACATGTTTCCTTTTGGTTTGATGATTTTGTGGTGATGCCTATATTTTATTTTCAAATTCTTCTGTTCTTGGTGGTAGTGTAAAGATGTTTCCTTCAGATTATAGGTTCATGCACCTGCATTAGTTTCAGTATGGTTTAGAAAACTGAGGGTGGCTTGAACTCTTTTCTCATTATTCCTTCACAAGGAGAGAAAAAAGAAATGGGACAGTGAACACATAGGCTTCATTAGATGAAACAATTAAACATTCTCCCTGTTATGCTGCCTTTTTACAGCATTTAACCACATGAGTGATCTAGCTTCATTAGCATTTTAAGTGGTCATGCAGTGCCCATGCACTGCTTACATTTTTACTAACTACAGATGCAGTTTTTGTTCGGCAATTGACCCTTTTCTTGCTGGTATGTGTGCTTCGTCTTAGTGGATGACCGCAATCTGCGGGTAGCTGATTTTGCTCAGTTTTGGGCAATTGGAAAGGTATACTCTCAATTCTTTCTCACACCCCTCTCTGCAAGTATGTTCTGTGGGAATATTTTAAAGGTGTGCAGGTCTTCATTTGCATAACATGGGTCTTATTTCTTTTTGAGTTTTCTTCCTCATCTTTTGATTTTAATTAAAGCTTTTTTTTTTTTTTTACTTGTGAAATCTTCTCTATTTTTCGTCCCTGATTTAATCTAATCCTTTTTACTGCATGGGAAAAAGTGTTGACCCATCTAGGGAAAGAAATATAAGTATAAGTAATCCTTTTGGATTGGAGCTTGGAAGTCTTTGTCTCCGGCATTCATTCGTCCTTTTTATCTTTAGTGTTGTTTTCTTGCCCCCCTAGCTTGAGGTGCTGGTTTGCTTTCGAAATGTAAAGTGGTTGTTGCTTTCATGGAAATGTAAAGTTCTCTGGTTAAGAGGTAATTCAGTTAAAAAAAAAAGAGAGGAAAAATAGGATGCTTTTGGTCATGCTTGAAATACTTGTAATTCGAGGCCCATGGTGTTATCTTCAGAAGGTGCAACCTGTTGTGCAATGGCAATCATAAATCTTCCTTTTAGGTTACAATTAGTTGCCATTATACTTCTCTGATTTTGAACAAACTGTTGACATATTGTGCCTTCTACCAAAATTGAATTTGTGGATTTCATGCTTGACTATTATAATATCATCTAAAAATTCAATTGAGTATACCAAATTATTATTGATATTCCTTATATGCGCTTTTGAACTTAGGGTGTGGAAAAGCCTACATTATGGTCCCAGTATTTTTCTTGCCAGTGCTACGAGTTTGCATGTAGATTTCATGCTTGACTATTATAATATCATCTAGTTTAAGGCATTTCTTATTTTCTGGTATGAGCATGAATGTATGTAATTATGCAAGTTTGATGTCTCAATGGGTTCATTGCTACTATTATTATTGATGATGGGTTTTCTCATTTATGGTCAAATGATTTGAACATATGTCAAAGCTTATTTTACATTTTGCTTTTGCTTTTGTTTTCTACACCTGAATGTTTTCAACAGTACAATACAATGAATTTGTTAAGGGCTAGCTTCTAGGTTGGTGGTGTTGACCCCTTGTTGGTTAAAGTTTTTTTGTTCTGACAACTCCAATTTTTTTGCCTCTATCATAAAAAAGTATGAACAACTTTAATATATATATATATATATATTTGTTTTAATCAGTTGCCACAAGTTTTTTGCATCACTTTTGAAAACTTTTCCTGCAATTTCCATTTATCCTGTAGAAAAGTTCTGCAGTAATCCAAATCCTACTCTGACCGTTTACATATATAATTCTGGACTTGAACCTCTAGGGTGAAGCATGATAAAACTACTAATAGGAACCCTGTTTGCATGTTATTCAACTGATGTGCTATGCTGTAAGCTGTTAATGATGATGACTATTGAGTTCTTTAGTTGGTTCCTCCCCTTTTTTTTTGTTCATTAGCTGTTTTTTCTTATTGTTCCTTTCTTTTTCAGAGATCCGGTTATGAAGTTTACGTGTTACAAGCTACATATAAGGATCCTGTGGTGAGTGTGTGTATAATGTGTTTTCTTAACAAGATTTTTGTCTCATTGCCTGATACGCATGCGTTTAATTTCTAATGTTGATTTGACAAGTTGCTGATTTTTTTTTTTTATAAACTGAACAAGAGAGTTTCTTCACTCAATTGTCCATAAAGCTGATAATAATGTTGAATTTCAGGGCTGTGCAGCTAGGAATGTGCATGGTTTTACCCTAGATGATATCCAACAGATGGCAGGACAATGGGAAGAAGCTCCGTCATTATACTTGCAACTCGATATCAAGGTCTTTTTTTCTTAAGTTTGCTTCCAATTTTAACTACGGTTAATGCTTTGGAAATTCTAGGACAAAGCAAACATCATGGTTTAGAAATTTTAAACATAAACTTGTCTTCTGTAATTTGAAAGAATTTGGAAATCAAAGTTACTTTGATATGATACGACAAGATTATATTGTAACTTCTTCTGAATGGTGTATTTTGCTATTATGACAGTCATTATTCCATGGAGATGACCTGAAGGAAAGTGGTATTCAGGAGGTAATTGACTTTCATATGATGCTAATCTGATTGAAATCTTACTTCTGGATGTGCCTTCCACGTCCATTGAGAAAAAAAAATTCATGTTTAGTCATGACATGCATATATGGGTAAATTTTTTTTGCCCATTTATTAGTGCTTCGCTGATAACTTCTAGTCCAAATGTTTCTTTGCAAGTAAAATTCTTTCTGGCACCCAAACAGAAATGTATGTTTAATCTTCTTCTTCCTTTTTTTTTTTTTTTCCTGATAAGGAAGATTGGTTGTAGTTGGAAAAGTCACTTGGAAAATCTCTTTCTTGTAGCATTGTATAACTTGTTTTGGCACTGTTTTGTCATGTTTCTTCACCCTGGAAGGGTTGTGGTAACACAGACTCTTTAACATGTGATTTTGGAGTTGGTATTCTAAATAGTTTAAGCTGGTTTCTCTTTTTATATCTGCCAGGTTGACATGGACATGGAAGATGGAGATCGTGAAGAAGTATTAGCAGGACAACAAGAACAAAAGACTGAGAAAGTGAACTTGCCCACTCTTGGAGACCATGTACCCGAAGGTATATTTTTTCTCTTCATTTATGTGCCTTCTGCATCAGTTTGTACTCAATATCACTTGTTGGTCATCGCTTCACCCTTCATTTGTGTTATTGACCAACATGAATGGACAAATTTGTTTATATTAAGAATACCATCCATTTGTGTTACGTTTTAGACAATATATTTTCTTGATTTTTTAGTTGCATCTCAAATGAGTTCTGATACTTTGGGTGTGTTGTGTAGTCTGAAACTTGAACTATAATGTATTTTGTTTCTCAAATGCAAGAGTTCTCTTGTTTCAGTTTTCACGTTTTTGTTAGTATATATATTTGCTAGGTTGTGCAGTCTTGTATAAGGGTTACTATATATTGGAATATATGTTGCTGTGGGATTTCAGAACAATATAGAACAGAGATTTCCATTACTGAATTAGCATACAGTATCTCATATTTTAATCTTGCTATAAATCCAAGACTACTTTATTTATAGGTTGGTCGAGGGAGTTCTCACCTTATTGACTGGTTGGGTCATAAAAGGTTGAGGATTCTATAATGTCAGTAGTTGATAATTTTATATGCTTATGAAATTCTTTGCTGTTTAATGGAAGCTACTAATGGCAACACTCCCGAACAATTTGAAGATATAAATACTGGAGAGAAAGCTAAGGGCAGGGAATAAGTAAATGAATATTAGGGTACTTAGCGTATGGTACTAACAAATTTTGTGTTCATTATTTTTCTTCTTTTAGCTTCCTCCTCCAGACTAAAGTTCTTTGTACAGCTTTATAGGATACCTTTTATGTGTATATATACATATAATATATATATTTACATGCATGTGCACACACGCATACTTTATTTGCAAATTGCTGTAGTAATATTGCATGCAGTGTTATAATTTTTGGGGTAAACTAAATTAGTAATCACCGAACTATGTTTTTTTTTTCTTTTTTGGTCACCCAACTATAAAAAGTTACAAAATGGTCACTGAACGTTTCAATTTTGTCGTTTTTGGTCACCCAACTATCTTGGATTTTGGGTGTTTTCATTTTTAGATTAGCCAGCTGGCGATCAAAAAAGATAAAATTGAATAGTTGAGTGACCAAAAAAGAAATTTACTCACAGTTGGCTGACTATTTTGTGACTTTTCATAGTTGGGTGATCAGAAAAGGAAAAAAAACCATAGTTGGGTGACCTCTATTGTAGTTTACCCTAATTTAAAAAAAACAATTGAATATAGTGTTTATATTTTGGTTAAAGTTAATAAAATTTCAATTATGAGTTTATTATTTAGGATATTTTCTATATACTAAGTTGTAATAGTTGTAGAATAAAAATTAGTGATTTGTTAGACCAGACCACAGCTTTGAAATTAGTTCAAGTAAGTTATTTTCGGCTTTGCTTGGTAGAGTGGAAAGAAAACTAGAAGGATGAAAAATAGAAGGCGTAGAAAACTAGAAGGATGGAAAACATAAATTTTCTTTCCATAGGTGTGCTTGGTAGGAAAAATGGAAAAATGGAAAAAAATTTATCTTCTTTCCTTCCATTGCTTGGTAGAGTTGAACAATGAAAGGAAAGAAAACAAAACATTCTAAAAATGCATAATTTTGAACTAATATATACCTCTCTCATTTTTTCTCCGCTCATCATTCCAATTTGGAAGGATTGGTTTTATGCATTAGGCTGGAAAATGATCACGTATCCTATTTTCTTTCCTCTCATTCCCAACCAAGCACACTCAAAATTTATTTTCTTTCCACTTTTCCACTCCCTCCTCCTATCCCTCCACTTTTCCACCCAACCAAGCATACCCTTAATAAAAAATTAATGAGGATTATAAATGTATTTTCACCTTTACAAAAGTTTCAAACCTCTTAATTTCCATTTAATTATATTCATGCATCAAAAAGAAAAACTGAAACTTAGAGGTGCAATTAAACTATTACTTTACTAAGGTAATTGAACTAACATTAACTCTTACAACAAAATTTTATTATAAAAATAATGAGGGTATTTTGGTCTTCAAGAGAGGTTTCACAGCACATTGTATATGGTATTGATATTCAACTTTTACTGTTTGACATGTTATTAAATCATCCCATTTCCTATGATTTGGCTCTTTAGATTCTTCAAAGGATGAGAAGAGATGGGATGCTGAGGGGGATTATCTTGTGGAAGTAAAAGAATTAAGTAGGAGTAAATGGTCTAATAATTTGGACGAAGATGAAACTGAAGGATCAGAAGCTATTAAGGGAAATATGAACGCTCTCTCTGGCTTGATCCAAGCATATGGGAACAAAGGAAAATCTGTACGTTGGAGTGATCAGGTACTCCTTATATATTGCGAAACATATCTTTTTACTTTAGTACCGTAAAGCCAATGCTTTACTCAAATTATTTTTTACTTGAGCTTAAACCAAAGGATAGAAGAAACAAAAATGGGATGGTTAAATGGTTGGGTATCAAAAGAGAAGGCAAGGGTCTAGTGAAGTAGGTGGCAAAGATTGAGTCTGAATAATTAGCTTAATTTTATTAAAATATAGTAATATACTTCTAATTCCATATCCTGGTTAAGCTTAGCTAAAGTCTAGTAAAATAGGTTTAATAGGTTCTTTAATTTCATATCTGTATGTTGTCCTAAATCTTTTGAAAAATTGCGAGTGTCACTCTGTTGTACTCACATCCCATGTCCATGCTATTTCTTCTGAGGTTTTTTGGTTTTATGTAATTTCCTGGTGGCTAATAACCCCGATTTTTATTTCGCTTATTTGTCAGGGTGGTGACACTGGGTTTTTAATAGGTGCAGCCAAGAAGGCCAAGATGCTGTCTCTAGTCATTGGACCAGGAGCTGGTTACAACCTGGTCAGTTGCACAATTATCGCTTCTGTTATTTCAGTTTTACCCAATTTGATTTAAATGGAAGATAATTACATTGAATATCCTCCAATTAGTTAACAGCTAGCCTTCTGTAACATTTTCTTCTTGAAAGAAAATTAGTTGACACTGGGAAGCCAGTGAATGACAGGATTGACTTTATATGGTTCTTCTATTCAAGTTGATTAGTTGAATACCCTTGTGCTCTGAGTTCGGTAGTTTTTGAGAGGCTAACTTTTTAATTTTTTCTTGTGCTTTTACAACATCACATGCAGAAGTCTAACCCATTACCTAAAGAGGAGAGCCATACATCCAACAGCATTGGCAATTCAAAGAAGCAAAGTTCATTCCAAGAGCGACTTCGTGCAGAGCACGAATCCTTTAAAGCTGTTTTTGATAGGAAGAAGAGGATTGGGGGGCTTGATCTGGATGAGGATCAGTAAATAAAAAAAGCTCGGGTAAGTCATTTGCCCTTGTAGAGAAGTTCGGCAACTCCCCCATTTTGTTGGTATTTGAAAGGGTAGACAACCATATTTGTAGAGTATAATGGGAAAGAGGGGTGGTTCAGTTTTTGTAATTCAGAATGAAAACTCCATAGTTAATATCCCTGTGGTAGGAAAAGAAAGATTCCCTATCATGTGTAATATATTTATTTTTCTGGGTTCCGAAGATGTATTCCATGACGTACCCAGAAAGTTATTCATATATATAAAAGTATCCAAGCATTAGATATATTTCAGCCAATGTTAAATTATGTTGAATTCAATAGTCGTAGTCTTATAAATTTAACATATCTAATTGAGATTGTATGTAGCCAATGTTCAGCCATTGCCCCCTATCAGCTTGGTCAAGGAAATTATATATACCTGCAATTTGCAAGGGTGGAAGTCCTTTTAGCATATTAATCTTTTTCTTGAAAGTACATAATTTTTAATATGAAAATGGAAAAATGACTAAATATTTTACCAAAAAATTTATTAAAACATTAGAAAGGCATTAATTTCCTTATTAACGGGAAGCCTACAGGACACGTTTTGCTAAAATGATGAATTTTAAAGAAATTATATTTTCATTTATTGTACAAAACAAACTGTTAAGAATAAAGATGTATTTTTCTGTTTTATGGTTTGAGGTTCATCAGTTTTATAACAATATTTTGGTCAGAATACCAAGAAACACTTTTATGTCCTCCTTTTGTTGAGATAGGTGACTACCTCAATGGTTATTTCTACAACCAACTCTAAATGCCATCTTCTATGAAGTTGATTATCAAGAGCTCAGACAAATCTTGTTGTAAAAGCAGCTTGGACAATCTTGGAGATTACAAAATGAAGGGACTTGCAAATCAAAACTCTGAGAATGCTTGAGGAAGATACCCTTTTTTTTTAATTTAATGCTAAACAATGTGATATTTTTAATCAAGGCTTTGCTTTTGGTGAGGAGCATTCAAACTCCAAATCGATGCGTAAAGTGCTAAGGTTTCACCCTAAACGATTTGCCATTAAAGTGACTACTATAGAGGACGCCAATGACATTGACACAATGAGAATTAATGAACTCATTGGGTCACTACAAACATTTATGATGAACCTTGAAGAGCCTAAAAGGAAACGTTACCTTAGAATAGCTGCAAGAACGGATGGAAACACTTGGAACCCCATCATCAAGACATTCAAGAAGCTGTCCAAATAGAGTAAATGTAAAAAATTCAATAAAGGAAAAAGGGAAAGGTGAAGCTATTGATGAGAACCCTAGAGAAAAGAAGAGAGACATTCAGTGTTACGAGTGTGAAGGGTTTGGTCATGTACAAGTTGAGTGAGCAAACACTATTGAAAAATAAGAATTTTAATGTTTCATGGAGCAATGAAGACTCAAAAAGTGAGAATGACGAAAATATTGAAAAGTTAAATAATTAAATTGCTTTTAGAAGTTGTAACTGATTCTGAAATTCGCAGTGTAGTGAAGTAGAACCAAGATGAGACTTTATAATTAAGCTTGTCAAGTTGGATCAAGTATGTCAATTTAATGCCAAGGCTACTGATGATTTTTTTTTTTTTTGGTTTAAACAAGAAATTCAAAGGCTGTTGAAAAACATTGAAGAGAAGGACACTTTTTTGGGTTTTTTACCTAAATAATTAAAAAAATAATTAAATACTGAAATAGGTTGTTGTATTATATACGAAAATGGTATTTTTTTTTTTGCGCCTATTTGACGGGTGCAACCACTTTTTTATATTAAAATATTTTTTTTGGTTTTCTATAAAAAATATTATTTTATTGGTGGCGCCTTTCTCATAGGTGTCACGCTTGTATTGTAACACCCCTTACCCGTAATCGACGCCGGAATAGATTTACGGAGCATTATCGGATTTATAAGTCAAACAATCATACATTTCGTATACATTTATCATTCATATCAAAAACCATTCAAATACATTTATACAGTCCCTAATACAAGCCCTTGAGGCCCCAAATAGACATTAGAAGTTGTTCAGGATTAAACTGAGTTCTCTACGAATTTTTAAGAAAACATGAAAAATTTTTCAAACTACAGGGGTCACACGCCCGTGTGGACAGGGGACACGCCTGTGTGGCTATGGGACACACCCGTCCTTCAAGCTATGTCCAACCCCGTGTAACTCTCTGACTTGGGTCACACCGTCAGACCACACACCCGTGTGCCAGGTTGTGTACCCTTTGAAATGGCCTCACATGCCGTCTGCCAGACCGTGTGCTAGGCCGTGTGAAAACTGGATTGTGCCGCACGACCAAGCCACACACCCGTGTGAAGCTACTGACTTGGTTTTAAAAGAAACATCACGGGACACATGGCCGTGTATCACACACGGCTGAGACACACGCCCGTGTCTCTGACCATGTGGATAGAAATAGACTATTTTCCAAGTCATTTTTCTCACTGAAAGTGGTACCAACCTACACACATCAATATGCATACAACTAAGGCATAGTAGGCACACAAAATCAACCAATGTCAAGTTTATAACAAACAAATCCATTCGACCACCTTAAAACATACCCAACATACTTCAAAGGTTACCTAAATGGTGAATTACATGTATGAGACATTATGTCTAACTTAGCATTCATAACATTCTCAAATTTCAACCACTTTGCACTTTCAATACCAATTCATCAACATGACTTTCACATAGCAAATATACACAACATACCAAAAGATCATTTATACATATTTACTTAACCAAGTATACCAAAATAAGTCAAATCACATGGCTATATATATAACCAAAACAACATAAGACATATAAGCCACATTAGCCAAAACACCTATACATGCCATTTAACCTCAAAATATAAAGTCCAAAATACAAAAATGAGTATTTGATAGGGTGACGCGATCTCCAGCGACTTCGAATCGAGTGAGCTTCGAATACTATAAAACATGAACCAATAAACAGAGTAAACAATTAAGCTTAATAAGTTCATAATTCATAGAATAAAACTTACTATATAACCAAAAATTTAGGTAAATAAACCAAAACATAACTCAATTTAATTTGACCAAAACCTATCATACAATCCATAATCATGTTAGTCATATGTTCGCATAAAACCGAAAACCATCTATGCTATGATTCCATATCTCAAATACCAATCATTTCCATGTGAATATCGCACTTGTTCATATTGACTGTATAATCCCGTAATGACACTATGCTCATTAAACCATCTAGAATATCATAGGATACGCGGGTGGTACACACGAAGTGTCTTGAACAGTAAACCATCAATTCTTATACATGTATGCTCATATGAGTGATAAAGCGTAAGCTCATCCGAGTTGAATATCGATAAGCTCCTCCGAGTTGAATAACGGTAAGCTCTTAAGAGCTAAGAATCGGTAAGCTCATACGAGCTGCGGTGAGTTCGCAACACATGCAGGATCTCAACCAAAATCGGTAACCCTAATGATATGACATGTCATTTGTATCTTCACAATTTTAG
This sequence comes from Gossypium arboreum, assembly GCF_025698485.1. NCBI lineage: Eukaryota > Viridiplantae > Streptophyta > Magnoliopsida > Malvales > Malvaceae > Gossypium > Gossypium arboreum. The sequence goes on along the minus strand of NC_069081.1, from coordinate 107,616,344 downwards.
GGTTTAAATAGGGCCCGATATTTATAATACTATATTAGTTATGCATTCCATATTTATACAACATAATTATTAAATTCACATACATATAATTCAATTAAAGTATATAAATACACAATGTGATTGTACGAACTTACCTCAAATTAATACGGAGTAAGTCAACCGTTCAATCCACTACTTTTCTTTTCCCGGTTTAAATCCGAACGTGATTTGTAAAAGCCCATTTTGCCCGGTCCCACTAAACAAAAATAAACCAAATAAAATTAAATGGTCTAATTACAACTCCATTTACAAGGCCCAAATACTCTATGGCCCAAAAACTAACCCCAAAACCTAGCCCATAACTTAAACAAATTTCCGAAACCTTAGGGTCTTTCCCCTTTTTGCCAAGGCCGCCTCCACGTGCATCGTCGGCCCCATCCCATCGCCTGTACCACCAGCTCTTGACACTGCAAAACCAAAGCAACAAGCAAAACAAAAAAGACAACAGAGGCAACAAAGCGAAGGACAAGCAAAAATAAAATAATAGAGATTATTTGGTTATAAGAGGGAAAACCGATTTTAATACAAAAAAACATTGTATTACACGAATATTGAGCAATCAAAGCCAAAAGAAAAAGCGAAGCAAAAGGTTTTAATCTTGGATTTCCTTTTCATTTTTTTCATTTCGATTTGCCTTTTGTTTGCTATTTCAAATTTGTTTTAAATAAAATATATAAAGAGGAGGAGAGAAGAGAAGAGACTTACCACAGTTAATCGTCAAAATCGGTGACTTTTGGAGTTTCGACCGTCAGCATGCGGCGGTCGACGGTGGCGTAACCTGCGACGATCGACAACTAGTTTGGGTCTGCGGATCTTGGAAAGGGAAAAGGGTTGAGAGGATTCTTCAATTTTTTGTGAAGAGAGTGTTAAAAGTGAAAAAAATCTGAAATTTTGTCTTATATAGCAATCATAAAACAGCGCCGTTTTGATATATGGGTTGAGAGGCCAAAACGACGTCGTTTGGCCTCTAACCCGTGATCGACCGAATATCCCCGGGATCCGCGTGTTTTCGCATGGAGGAAATTTGCTATTTCGGTCCCTCCGCTTTCTAAAGTCTATTCAACTGATCCTATTTTCATTTTCTCTTTTAAATTTAGCCATGTGATTTTAGTTCCATTTTATTTTCATCCCTTTGGAGCGGTGAGTTTTGGGGATCTGGGAAATAATTTCTCATTTGATCCTCGTTATTTGTTCGTGTTTAATTTAGGCCCCTCTTATTTTTTATTTTTACGATTTATCCTTTTAACTTCAGTTGATTTTGATTCAGTCCTTATTCGTTATTTATATTACACTCCAGACCCTAAATTTCATTTTTGATTCCGATTTAATCTTTTATTCGTTTAATTCCCATCTTTATAGGTTATTATGTTTTTGTTTTATTTGTTTACGCATTGCCTATTTATTTATTTGTTTCCTTATACTCTCATTTCATATTTTAAATTTATATTGTTATGTGTTCTGTCATTCATATGTTTCATTATTATTACTATTACTTTTATTATTATTACTGTTTCTATTATTGCTTTTCTATTACCATTTATGTTATTGTTGGCACTATTCTTTATTTTATTATTATTATTATTTTTTATTATTTTATCATTACTTTCTATTATTGTTATTATTAATATACTATTATTATTCTTATTAACGTATTATTATTATTATTATTATTATTATTATTATTATTATCTACTTTATTATTATATTATTACTATTGCTATCATCATTATTAAACTAATTAATTTTATATTGATTTTGTTATATTATATATTTTCTTTTGTATTTATTTACATTATTATTACTATTATTATTATTTCTATTTTTTGAACATGTCATGGATTTCAAATTATTATCAATTTTAAATATTTTATATACATCATTTCTTTTAAACTATCATACGTAATATTTATTTTGAAATTTTATATGTATCTTTGTATATTAAATTAATATATATATACATATTTTTTACATTGTTACTCTTATTACTATCATTTTATCATTCATTTTATTTATATCTTTTAAATAATTTCAAATTTTAAAATATTTATTATTATTGTGATTCATTTGTTTATTACCCATTGTTTGCATACTTTTATAAATCAACTCATTTAGGTTTTCACTTATAATATTATTATTGTCATTCTTATTATATGGTTATTATCATTATTATTCTCACCATCCTTTTTATTTGTTTTACCCAATATTTTTCTTAATTAGTTCTTATCATTATTATTCGAGCTTCCTTTTGTTTTATTAAGTAATTTTGTTTAGTTACTTATTGTGTTCATTGATTCTTTATTTATTTTATTGATTATTTTGTACTCATTATCGTCATTTATGTCATTACATTTACTACATTTTTCGGTATGCATGCTATTATAATTTCATTTCGCATAACACAATACAATCGTACCATAGCCTTTATCCGATACATAAAAAAGGGATTTTTTTAAAACACAAAGGCAATATTCCGTTGTTTGGAATTTTCGAGAAAATAGTGCCCTACGTGTTGGGTTTCGATTTATCGTTTGACCAAACGATCGAATATCCTTCTTAAAATTTCGATGCATAAATTTGGAAATTATGAGATGATTTTGATATCGAAGGTTTGAAATGTCGTGTCCTACGTGTTGGATGTGATATTTTATTTCTTCGAAACAAGAGAATCTTAATATCCACTCAAGTTATCCAAACATTCATAAAAAAGGGATCATATTTCAAAATTTATTTTAAATCTTTTCAATTTTTGACATTAATACATTAATTAATCAATTAGGTACCAATTTTGGGCGCTACGAGGGTGCTAATCCTTCCTCGTACGTAACCGACTCCCAAACCCATTTTCTCAAATTTCGTAGACCAAAATCGTTGTTTTAGTAAACCAAAATGTTTTATTAAACGACTAAACTTCTTGGTGATCCGATCACACCTAAACAAAAAAAGATTGGTGGCGACTCCCAATTTTCGTTTTCTTTTCAAAATATAAAGTCGAACCCCGTTTTTCAAAAAATGGTTTCGACAGTGACTTTTCTTGATCTATATAATATCAAATTTAAATAATTTAATAAATATCCTATTCAATTCAGTCCAATTTCATAATATGAAAAAATTACCATTTTGCCCCTAACATTTGACTTCTTTACAATTTAGTCCCTAGGCTCGTAAAAAATGAAATTCATGCAATTTCATCTATACACAAGCCTAACTAATTTTCATATATACCTATATCAGCCCATATATTTCACAATTTCACACATTTAACACATAAATTTCACATTTCTCATTTTAGTCCCTAATTGACAATTTCACTTAAAATCTTTTAACAAAAGTTATTTATTAAACAACTAAGATTCATTTTCTTCCATTGTACTTCAAGAAAAACAAAAATACTCTCATGGAAAAACCCTAGACTTTTAATCATATTACAAATTAGTCCCCTATTTAGCTAGCTTATGCTATTACGGTCCCAAAAACATAAAAATTAATAAAAACGGGTCAAAGAATCACTGACATGCAAGGGAACTAAGTGGCTGAAATTTTAAGCTTCAAAAACCCCTATTTTGCTGCAATTTTCGGTGGAGAAGAAGATGAACACTATTGTCTTCTTTTTGTTTTATTTTTTTATCAATAAAATCACCTAATACCAACCTAACTTTGACAATTTCATGATTTTACTCCATGTACCTCTACTAACTCTGGTCTAATTACTCAATAAGGACCTCTATTTTAAAGTTCTATAACTATTTGACACCTTTAGCTAGTAGAACACAACTTTCACACTTTATGCGATTTAGTCCTATTTCACAAATTGAGTATATAAACAGTAAAATTTTTGAACGAAATTTTTATTCCATGGTTCTAACATGCTATGGATATTAAAAATATATTAAAATAAATTTTACAACATCAGATTTGTGGTCCCAAAATCACTATTCGATTTCATTGAAAAGCGAATTCGTTACATGTATTTTTTCCGGATCAAGATATGACCCGTGTAGAGATACGAAAATGGTATGGGGGTAGGTGGCGCCTATCTGGTAGGCGCAACTAGTGGAGCCTATCTGACAGGCGTGATTGGTTGAACAAAATAGCTATAAAATTATTTTTTTAAAAAAATTTACATTACTAAAAACTCACAAAACACAATAATTTATAATAAATTACTAACAAAATATTTAACAAAATAATTTTACATTACCAAAAACTCACAAAACTCAAAAATTTATAATAAATTACTAACAAAATATTTAACAAAATATTTTTACATTACTAAAACTCACAAAACAGAAAAATTTATAATAAATTACTAGAAAAATATTTAACAAAATAATTTTACATTACTAAAAACTCACCAAATACTAAACTAAACACAACAATTTATAACATAATCCTAAATTACTAATAAATTAATTTTAAATAATTACAAACACAACAATTTATAACATAATCCTAAATTACTAATAAATTAATTTTAAAATAATTATAAAAATTACATTTATACAAAATATTAACACAAAACTATAAACATTAAACATAAACAATTTATAAATAACAATTAATAACAAAAATATTTTGATCAGGCAGAGGGCGCAGGAGGGAGGCAGTCACGACTACCTGACAGGAGTGACCAGTTGCGTCTATCTGACAAGCGTGGCTTGTCTCGGGTATTTTTAACCCTTATTTTGATCTGTTGACTGTATTTTGACATGTATATATATATTTAAATATTTTTAATAAAAATAAAATAATAAAAAAATATATTTTTTAATATAAAAAATTTATTGTGTTTGTCAGATAAGCGCGATTCAAAAAAATACCATTTTCATATATAATTCAGCTGAGACACTATTTCAGTATTTTTAAATTATTTAGGTAAAAAACCTACACTTTTTTTAACGTTAAAAGTGTCTAACTCAGTGAAATTGTAAAGTTCTCAACTACCCAATTGATTTTGAAAGGATAGGGTCAACAATGAATATGTTAGTTGAGATTCTTGCTGCTGGACTTGATGTGATGAATATGTTAGGCTGAGGTGGACTTGATGTGATGAAACAATGTCTTCAATTGTTTTGTTAAAGCAAAAGGCAATAGAGAGAAACATGAAAATTCAATGAAAGAAGAAATTGTCCACAATGATGAGAAGATTTAGAGACCTAAAGGTACACTTGTGTGCCATCATTGTGGAGTACCAAGCCATATCAGGCTTAGATACAAAAAAACCTCTTGAAAGATCTCAAGCTTGAACTCAGTCTACAGCTGCCATAAGATACTTCCAAAAATAGAGTACTGGAAGAAGAATGAGAGGCTATCTCATGAAATGATGGAGAATAAGAAAAAAATGTTATTTGCTATTATCGTGGTTTTGTTGGTTATATCATATGCTATTGTTATAAGATATTGAATCATCTTATATGGAAATTTGTTACAATACAATTGCAATTCAGTCAAGATGCAACTAGAAATAAATATGAGAGAGAACATATTATCGATTGGTTGATGTTCGAGTGAAACATGAAGTTGCAACTAATATAGCAACTACTAGAAATCAAATTGAGATTATTCCAAACATTATGAATATTCTCTCAAGATTTCGTGCAAAAGATTTTTATTGCTATGAGTTAAAACTCAATACTTACGAAATTGTTGAAGAATTAACGTCCATCACACCTTTGTTGAAACAACTTATCAAGGGGAATGTATTGATGCTTCTATTGAAAGGGAGTTCTCCTTTGACATGGTTACTAATTTTAAATAAAAAAAATTAAAATATTCTTAGATAAGATAATTTATTTTAATTACGAAATAATATTTTTGTAATTTCTCTAATTGAAATAGTGCTTGATTGACTAGTGACACTAACTCAATCAGATGCTTAAATAATACTATATATATATTATTAAATGTGAATGTACTTGAGAGGTCCCTCTATTATAGGAATTTGATCAAATTAATCCTCTACTATTAAATAGATCAAATTAGTTTCCTTGTTATTAAAAAGAATAAAATTAAATTAAATTGAAATATAATTAACATTTCTTGTATGACAAATATTATTTATTATTCCACGAGATAATTTTTAAAATTTTATGATTTTATAAATGGAGTCTTTTTGAAATTAAATTTCAATAAAAGTAATTTTCAATATATTTTCTATATAATAAATTTAATTAACTAATTAATTATTTAATAATATAAAATTAAATTAATTTATTTAATAATAAAAATTAATATAATAAGAGATTTTAAATACTTTAACCTATTATTGATATTCTCAGAGATAATTTAAGAAAATTATAAAAATTTAATTCCAGTTGTTTTGGTAGCCTCGTGTTTCACAAACATGCTTTGATGGGTTTGGTCTCGGAAAATATCTATTTATTTTTTTAAAAAATATTGAGTTAAAAATTAATATTTAAACATAAAACTTATTTTTATTCATTAAAATATAAAAAAATTAACAATTATTTTAAGTCACATAAAAAATTGTCCCAATAATTAAAAATGATAAATTAAAATATCATCAAATTGTATAGATGAGATAATATTTTGAATGGAAATAATTGAGTGAATGTATGAAAAACATCTTTTTTTTTAAATAATTATCAGATTAGATATTTTTTCTCGAAAAATTATGAGATTAGGTCGATTTTATGAAAACATGTTTTTAGTGTATTTGTAAAAGAAAACATTTTCTGTCCTTAATATCTTTTTTTTGTGCCACCTCTTGTAAAAATAAAACATACAAAATATGTCTTTATATAGATCCTAAGTCTTATTTCTCTTATTTTCTTTAGCGATGTAGGATCTAGGTCTACTCATAATGTAACACCCCACACTCGAGCCCTACTCTGGGACTGAATACGAGGCTTTCCACACTTAATCACATGCATACAATCATTTAGATGTCATTAAAACTCGGACAAATTAAAAACTTTTTCGAACTTTTTTTAAACTCCTTAATATGGGCCTACGAGGCCCCAAACATTCATTGCAAACCAATTAGGACCAATCCGGGTCCTTTAACTAACTTTAGAAAAATAACTCCTGAAATAGGGCACACGCCCGTGTGGAAAGGGCAACACGCCCATGCGGTCATTATAACATGGCCGTGCTGATGGCCCGTGTGACACACACGGCCTAAGCATCTAGGGACAAGCCCGTGTACCATACCCGTGTAACACCCCAAACTCGGCCCAGACGTTATGGCTGGATCCGACATGCCACATCGAAGCGTTAAAAAAACATTTTATATTGTTGATCCAGAAAAACCTACTTAGTGTTTTAAAAGATAATTTCATTAAGGGTTAAAGTGAATGGAGGCTGTGCACTAGGTAGGAAACCGGAAAAGAGGTGGTGAGTCCATCGGACTGCTTAAGTACCAAGCTCCCTTCGGATCCAATCCTAGACATGCATACCGCCATTGCCACACCTTAACGTCATGGATATTTCTAGGAAACCGATTTGATTAAGTCATTTTTAGGAAAAGTGATTAATTTTGGAAAATACTTTCATTGCGGAAGCTTTGCTTGTTGTCGTGTTATTTTGAAATCAACTGTTGTTTTTGAAAATGCGCCCTAAAGCTATCCAATTTCAACAGTTAAAATAAGTAATACCTATCTTAGTAATACATATTAAAACCATTAAAAATAATTAAGCGGCCTTATTACATTTAAAAACCCAAAACATCAAACGTAAATAAAAGGATGTCCAGTTCACCAGAAGAAAATAAAACTTTCAGAACGTTTAACACCCCAAACCCGGCCCAGAAGTTATGGCCGGATCCGGCATGCCACATCAAAAACGTAAAAAAAAAAAATTTTCCATTCTAAGTCCAGAAAATCGTACTTGATGTTCAAAAAATTAATTCATTAAAGGTTAAAGTGAATGGAAGCTGTGCATCAGGTAGGAGACCGGAAAAGAGGTGGTGAGTCCATCGGACTGCTTAAGTACCAAGCTCCCTTCGGATCCAATCCTAGACATGCATACCGCCATTGCCACACTTTAACGTCATGGATATTTCTAGGAAACCAATTTGATTAAGTCATTTTTAGGAAAAGTGATTAATTTTGGAAAATACTTTCATTGCGGAAGCTTTGCTTGTTGTCGTGTTATTTTGAAATCAACTGTTGTTTTTGAAAACGCGCCCTAAAGCTATCCAATTTCAACAGTTAAAATAAGTATTACCTATCTTAGTAATACATATAAAAAACCATCAAAAATAAATAAGCGGCCTTATTACATTTAAAACCCAAAACTTCAAACGTAATTAAAAGGATGTCCAGTTCACGAAGAAAATCAAACTTTCGAGCAATGTGGCCACTCCGAATTCCCTCACGACTCCAAGCCCACTATGGTTGGGGATTACTGCGTGGATGAAAATAAAAGGGGTGAGTTTGGGAAACTCAATGTGTAAATTAACCCAACCATAGCCTATATCAGCTTAAACCACGAAATAGAATAAGTTGGCCTTAGCCGAGCAATGTAATTGAATAAAGCCCATAGGCCCATAATGTAACGTAATGATATTACATGTTTATGCGAAACCCAACCATATCCAATCGTATACACCCCGTACCAACCTTACACCGTGGGGAGACAACTCGACCCACCCAACCGCTACACACCACGAATTTGCAGCATGGCTGCTGAGCGAATAATGTGACGAGTCACCAGATCTGAATAATCGTGGCAAAGCCACCAGAACAGATATATGTGGCAGAGCCACCAGATCAGATATTTGTGGCAGAGCCACCAGAACGCTTCCTCCATAATATAACCCATGTCCCCATGCAACAGATATATAATTATGGCATAAATCATACAGAATCAGATCGTCATGCTTTTCAATCAAAATTAACCCTAGGGGTATAACGGTAATTTTGCACCTAGGGGTATAACAGTAATTTTCCATACATAGGGGTATTATAGTAATTTAGCTACTTTTAGGGTTTTCATGCATATCCTAACTATTTACGTACTATCAGAACACTTACCGCACATACTTACTAAATTGGGCCCGTTGGCCCATGAACCCGATCTTTGGCCCATTAAGCCCAAATTATCAAAATGTACTGAAATCGCAGCATCTGCAGTTTATTACTTTAGATTACCAAATATACAAACCCAAATATCTTACAAGCATTCGCACACTCGCAAATTCCCAAAATACCGACTTTTCGGCATTTCGACTTTTCGGCTTTTGCCAATCTATTCTATGAGAGGGTGTCAGTTACACACATGTTTGCGACGATATGCTGACGAGATCCACACACGAACCGCCTACAATTGGATTACTAACACGTTAATCTAACTATTCAAATACGAACTACGTATTAACCCCTTACAATATTCGGCCAACCACACCTACAGATCATAGTAAGCTTATAAGAAATCAATAAGCAACTCATTAACAAATTTTTGTCAATGTTTACCACATAATCATAATTTCATTGCAAGCTGTCTTCCTGAGCAACAGTCACTAAATCATTTATAACTGGAGCTACAAAACTCCAAATCAAGTTCTGTTAATTTTCCCTGAAAATAGACTCATATATCTTCTATCCATAAAATTTTCAGAAGTTTTGGTTTAGCCAATTAATACCAGATTTTTCTCAAAGTTTCCCATGTTTCACTGTTTGACTAATCTGACCACTCTTCATTATGAATCAAATTTCTCATTGTACAGAATTCAAAATATGTTCTTGTTTATTTCATTAGAAACTAGACTCAATAAGATTTAATTACATAATTTATTCAGCTTCTAATTCATCTCCCACAATTTATGGTGATTTTCCAAAGTCACATTACTGCTGCTGTCCCAAGTAGATTTATTACCAAATCACTCATTCATACACCTTTCTTGCATGCATGTTATTTAAACATGTATATCACCAATCAATCATCACATATCTATGATTTTTACCTAAGCATAATCTCCATTTCATCATTTTAAAGCACAACATGTTAGCCGATTTTTCCCTTTAGCATCTAAGGCACATGCATGCTCATTTGTTTGGCTCAACTTCACATATCTTCTATTTTTCATCAAAAGAACATGAAACAACAACCATGTCCTTCATTTTAATTTATGACCAAATGCTCACAACACAACTAAAAATCAAAATATATTTCAAGAGTTAAGGTAGAATCAAGAAGAACTCATGAACCTCAAAATAGAAGCAATGTACCAAGAACTTACCTTCAATTTTCCTCCTCCTAATGACCGAATACTCAAGAGCTTTCTCCTCTCCTTTCTCTTCTCTAACTTCAGCTATGATGAACAAAGATGGACAAAACTTTGTTCTTTTCACCCCTTTTTCTTTTAATAAAACTTCATATTTCATCCATTTAATTCTTTAATACAAAAGACATGAAAGTCTTATCATGAAACATTTACCTAACCTATTATCATGAAACATTTACCTAACCCATTATTATGGAACATTTACCTAACCTATTATCATGGAACATTTACCTAACCTATTATCATGAAACATTTACCTAACCTATTATCAATTTGTATCAATTTGTACCATAAATTATGGATATCAAGTGTACATTTTGTCTACAACAACATGATGGCTGGCCACTTCATGTAAAATGGGAGGTTTGTCATGCAAATCCTCCTATTTTGCACTCCTATTTATTTGGCCACTTCAATTTAGCCTATAGCATTTTCAAACATTTTCACATAGGTCCTATTTCATAATTTCACCCCCTTTTTCTTATGGAACAAAAATTAACTAAAATTGCCGGGTTCTATCTTAAGCTTGGGCTTTCTAGAGGCCCACTAACATAATTAAACCTATGCCAACATTCACAGGATTCCCGAAAATTGGGGCGTTACAGAACGGGTGGCCACTCCGAATTCCCTCACAGCTCCAAGCCCACTATGGTTGGGGATTTTCTGCGTGGATGAAAATAAAAGGGGTGAGTTTGGGGAAACTCAGTGCGTAAGGAAAACCCATTCAAAGCGCAAGTCAGCTCAAGCCCATTGGGCCTAAGCCCATTCAGTAACAGTGGTATTGGGCGAGCCCTTTTCATTATAATAAACCGGGCCTTAGCCCTTATTCAGATAACAAGATGGCCCATAGGCCCATTTCAAAATACATGCAACATCAGTAAACATATGCAAGCCCATTTGGGTAACAGTGGTCTTGGGCGAGCCCTTTTCAGATTACAATAAACCGGGCCTTAGCCCTTATTCAGATAATGATATGGCCCATAGGCCCATTTCAAAATACATGCAACATCAGTAAACATATGCAAGCCCATTTGGGGAGACTACTCAACCCACCAACCACTACACTCCACCCGTACCAGCCATACACTCCATGTGGGGAATAGCTCAACCCATCCATTTAACACTCACGATTCTTGCACCTTGCTTTGCTCAGTTATCGATAAATTGAGGCAAAGCCTCCAGTATGTGGACAAGCCACTTTCAGTACTTCCTCCGTCAATATCCCAGTCCCATGCATCAGATAATAACATGGCATGCAGTAAATAACAACAGTTAAACATGCATTTAAGTCAATTTAACCCTAGGGGTATTTCGGTAATTTATCTCCCAGGGGTAAAACTGTAAATTTTCCACTTTTAAAGGTATTTCAGTAATTTATCTATTTTAGGGTTTTTCATGCATATTCCTACCTTTCACGTACTACGAATCACGTGACGAGAGTTCTTATCGAATTGGGCAGATTGGCCCATCATTCCAATTTTGGCCCATTAAGCCCAAAAATATCGAAGGCACGTAAATCATGCACTTTGCGGTCCAAATTTTGCAGCTTACCAAAACATTAATCGATTTATCTCACGAGCATTCGCGACACTCGCAAATTTACAAAATACCGCCAAAGATTTCGCTTTTCGACTTTTGCCGATCCGGACTATGAAAGAGGGTGTTAGTTACACACATTTTGCGACGATATCTCGACGAGATCCACACACGAACCGCCTACAATTGGATTACTAACACGTTAATCTAACTATTCAAATACAAACTACGTATTAACCCCTTACAATATTCGGCCAACCACACCTACAGATCATAGTAAGCTTATAAGAAATCAATAAGCAACTCATTAACAAATTTTTGTCAATGTTTACCACATAATCATAATTTCACTGTAAGCTGTCTTCCTGAGCAACAGTCACTAAATCATTTATAACTCGAGCTACGAAACTCCAAATCAAGTGCTGTTAATTTTCCCTGAAAATAGACTCATATATCTTATATCCATAAAATTTTCAGAATTTTTGGTTTGGCCAATAAATACCAGATTTTTTTCAAAGTTTCCCATGTTTCACTATTTGACTAATCTGACCACTCTTCATTACGAATCAAATTTCTCATTGTACAGAATTCAAAATATGTTCTCGTTTATTCCATTTGAAACTAGACTCATTAATATTTAATTACATAATTTATTCAGCTTCTAATTCATCTCCCACAATTTATGGTGATTTTACAAAGTCACGTTACTGCTGCTGTCCCAAGCAGATTTATTACCAAATCACTCTTTCACACCTAACTTGCATGCTTGTTATTTAAACATGTATATCACCAATCAATCATCACATATCTATGATTTTACTTAAGTATAATCTCCATTTCATCATTTTAAAGCACAACATGATAGCTGATTTTTCCCTTTAACATCTAAGGCACATGCATGTTCATTTGTTTGGCTCAACTTCACCTATCTTCCATTTTTCATCAAAAGAACATGAAACAACAACCATTTCCTTCATTTTAATTCATGATCAAATGCTCACAACACAACCAAAAACCAAAATATGCTTCAAGAGTTAAGATAGAATCAAGAAGAACTCATGAACATCAAGATAGAAGCAAACTACCATGAACTTACCTTCAATTTTCTTCCCCAAGTGACCGAACATTCAAGAGCTTTCTCCTCTCCTTTCTCTTCTCTAACTTTAGGCTATGATGAACAAAGATGGACAAAACTTTGTTCTTTTCACCCCTTTTTCTTTTAATAAAACTTCATATTTCATCCATTTAATTCTTTAATACAAAAGACATAAAATTCTTATCATGAAACATTTACCTAACCCATTATCATGGAACATTTACCTAACCCATTATCAATTTGTATCAATTTGTACCATAAATTATGGATATCAAGTGCACATTTTGTCTACAACAACATGATGGCTGGCCACTTCATGTAAAATGGGAGGTTTGTCATGCAAATCCTCCTATTTTGCACTCCTATTTATTTGGCCACTTCAATTTAGCCTATAGCATTTTCAAACATTTTCACATAGGTCCTATTTCATAATTTCACTCCCTTTTTCTTATGGAACAAAAATTAACTAAAATTACCGGGTTCTATCTTAAGCTTGGGCCTTCTAGAGGCCCACTAACATAATTAAACCTATGCCAACATTCACAGGATTCCCGAAAATTGGGGTGTTACAGCCCGTGTGAATTAAATTCTAAATTCGAACCTATAGGGGTTTTCACACGGCCTGACACATGCCCGTGTCTATGGCCTGTGTCCCTCACATAGCCATGACACGCCCGTGTCTTAGCCCATGTCTAAAAACCTTGACATTCTGTTTCTGACGTCAGCATCCAATTTAGGGCACACGGCTAAGGCATACACCCGTGGCCAGAAGCCGTGTCCTTCACATGGCTGAGACACACGGCCGTGTAACTCTCTGACTTGGGTCACACCGTCAGACCACACACCCGTGTGCCAGGTTGTGTACCCTTTGAAATGGCCTCACATGCTCGCTCGCGGTGTGTGCTAGGCCGTGAAAACTGGATTGTGCCAAGACGACCAAGCCACACACCCGTGTGAAGCTACTGACTTGGTTTTAAAAGAAACATCACGGGACACATGGCCGTGTATCACACACGGCTGAGACACACGCCCGTGTCTCTGACCATGTGGATAGAAATAGACTATTTTCCAAGTCATTTTTCTCACTGAAAGTGGTACCAACCTACACACATCAATATGCATACAACTAAGGCATAGTAGGCACACAAAATCAACCAATGTCAAGTTTATAACAAACAAATCCATTCGACCACCTTAAAACATACCCAACATACTTCAAAGGTTACCTAAATGGTGAATTACATGTATGAGACATTATGTCTAACTTAGCATTCATAACATTCTCAAATTTCAACCACTTTGCACTTTCAATACCAATTCATCAACATGACTTTCACATAGCAAATATACACAACATACCAAAAGATCATTTATACATATTTACTTAACCAAGTATACCAAAATAAGTCAAATCACATGGCTATACATATAACCAAAACAACATAAGACATATAAGCCACATTAGCCAAAACACCTATACATGCCATTTAACCTCAAAATATAAAGTCCAAAATACAAAATGAGTATTTGATAGGGTGACGCGATCTCCGACGACTCCGAATCGAGTGAGCTTCCGAATACTATAAAACATGAACCAATAAACAGAGTAAACAATTAAGCTTAATAAGTTCATAATTCATAGAATAAAACTTACCATATAACCAAAAATTTAGGTAAATAAACCAAAACATAACTCAATTTAATTTGACCAAAACCTATCATACAATCCATAATCATGTTAGTCATATGTTCGCATAAAACCGAAAACCATCTATGCTATGATTCCATATCTCAAATACCAATCATTTCCATGTGAATATCTGCACTTGTTCATATTGACCTGTATAATCCCGTAATGACACTATGCTCATTAAACCATCTAGAATATCATAGGATACGCTGGTGGTACACACGAAGTGTCTTGAACAGTAAACCATCAATTCTTATACATGTATGCTCATATGAGTGATAAACCGTAAGCTCATCCGAGTTGAATATCGAAGCTCCTCCGAGTTGAATAACGGTAAGCTCTTAAGAGCTAAGAATCAGTAGCTCATACGATTGCGGTGAGTCCGCAACACATGCAGGATCTCAACCAAAATCGGTAACCCTAATGATATGACATGTCATTTGTATCTTACGAATTTTTAGGGTTTAAATAGGGCCCGATATTTATAATACTATATTAGTTATGCATTCCATATTTATACAACATAATTATTAAATTCACATACATATAATTCAATTAAAGTATATAAATACACAATGTGATTGTACGAACTTACCTCAAATTAATACGGAGTAAGTCGACCGTTCAATCCACTACTTTTTCTTTTCCCCGGTTTAAATCCGAACGTGACTGTAAAAGCCCATTTTTGCCCGGTCCCACTAAACAAAAATAAACCAAATAAAAATTAAATGGTCTAATTACAACTCCATTTACAAGGCCCAAATACTCTATGGCCCAAAAACTAACCCCAAAACCTAGCCCATAACTTAAACAAATTTCCAGAAACCTTAGGGTCTTTCCCCTTTTGCGCCGCGCCGCCCTCCACGTGCACGTCGGCCCCCGTCCCATCGCCCGTACCACCAGCTCTTCTGACACCTGCAAAACCAAAGCAACAAGCAAAACAAAAAGACAACAGAGGCAACAAAGCAGAAGGACAAGCAAAAATAAAATAATAGAGATTATTTGGTTATAAGAGGGGAAAACCGATTTTTAATACAAAAAAAAACATTGTATTACACGAATATTGAGCAATCAAAGCCAAAAGAAAAAAGCAGAAGCAAAAGGTTTTAATCTTGGATTTCCTTTTCATTTTTTTTCATTTCGATTTGCCTTTTGGTTTGCTATTTCAAATTTGTTTTAAATAAAATATATAAAGAGGAGGAGAGAAAGAGAAGAGACTTACCCTGGTTAATCGTCAAAAATCGGTGACTTTTGGAGTTCCGACCGCCGCGCACGGCGGTCGACGGTGGCAGAACCTGCGACGGTCGACAACTAGTTTGGGTGCCGGATCTTGGAAAGGGAAAAGGGGTTGAGAGGATTCTTCAATTTTTTTGTGAAGAGAGTGTTAAAAGTGAAAAAAAAATCTGAAATTTTGTCTTATATAGCAATCATAAAACGACGCCGTTTTGATATATGGGTTCAGAGGCCAAAACGACGTCATTTTGGCCTCTAACCCGTGATCTGACCCGAATATCCCCCAGGATCCGCGTGTTTTCGCATGGAGGGGAAATTTGCTATTTCGGTCCCTCCGCTTTCTAAAGTCTATTCAACCTGATCCTATTTTCATTTTTCTCTTTTAAATTTAGCCATGTGATTTTAGTTCCATTTTATTTTCATCCCCTTTGGAACGGTGAGTTTTGGGGATCTGGGAAATAATTTCTCATTTGATCCTCGTTATTTGTTCGCGTGTTTAATTTAGGCCCCCTCTTATTTTTATTTTTTACGATTTATCCCTTTTAACTTCAGTTGATTTTGATTCAGTCCTTATTGGTTATTTATATTACACTCCAGACCCTAAATTTCATTTTTGATTCCGATTTAATCTTTTATTCGTTTAATTCCCATCTTTATAGGTTATTATGTTTTTGTTTTATTTGTTTACGCATTGCCTATTTATTTATTTGTTTCCTTATACTCTCATTTCATATTTTAAATTTATATTGTTATGTGTTCTGTCATTCATATGTTTCACTATTATTACTATTACTTTTATTATTATTACTGTTTCTATTATTGCTTTTCTATTACCATTTATGTTATTGTTGGCACTATTCTTTATTTTATTATTATTATTATTTTTATTATTTTATCATTACTTTCTATTATTGTTATTATTAATATACTATTATTATTCTTATTAACGTATTATTATTATTATTATTATTATTATTATTATCTACTTTATTATTATATTATTACTATTGCTATCATCATTATTAAACTAATTAATTTTATATTGATTTTGTTATATTATATATTTTCTTTTGTATTTATTTACATTATTATTACTATTATTATTATTTCTATTTTTTGAACATGTCATGGATTTCAAATTATTATCAATTTTAAATATTTTATATACATCATTTCTTTTAAACTATCATACGTAATATTTATTTTGAAATTTTTATATGTATCTTTGTATATTAAATTAATATATATATACATATTTTTTACATTGTTACTCTTATTACTATCATTTTATCATTCATTTTATTTATATCTTTTAAATAATTTCAAATTTTAAAATATTTATTATTATTGTGATTCATTTGTTTATTACCCATTGTTTGCATACTTTTATAAATCAACTCATTTAGGTTTTCACTTATAATATTATTATTGTCATTCTTATTATATGGTTATTATCATTATTATTCTCACCATCCTTTTATTTGTTTTACCCAATATTTTTCTTAATTAGTTCTTATCATTATTATTCGAGCTTCCTTTTGTTTTATTAAGTAATTTTGTTTAGTTACTTATTGTGTTCATTGATTCTTTATTTATTTTATTGATTATTTTGTACTCATTATCGTCATTTATGTCATTACATTTACTACATTTTTCGGTATGCATGCTATTATAATTTCATTTCGCATAACACAATACAATCGTACCATAGCCTTTATCCGATACATAAAAAAGGGATTTTTTTAAAACACAAAGGCAATATTTCATTGTTTGGAATTTTCGAGAAAATAGTGCCCTACGTGTTGGGTTTCGATTTATCGTTTGACCAAACGATCGAATATCCTTCTTAAAATTTCGATGCATAAATTTGGAAATTATGAGATGATTTTGATATCGAAGGTTTGAAATGTCGTGTCCTACGTGTTGGATGTGATATTTTATTTCTTCGAAACAAGAGAATCTTAATATCCACTCAAGTTATCCAAACATTCATAAAAAAGGGATCATATTTCAAAATTTATTTTAAATCTTTTCAATTTTTGACATTAATACATTAATTAATCAATTAGGTACCAATTTTGGGCGCCACGAGGGTGCTAATCCTTCCTCGACGTAATCGACTCCCAAACCCATTTTCTCAAATTTCAGTAGACCAAAATCGTTGTTTTAGTAAACCAAAATGTTTTATTAAACGACTAAACTTCTTGGTGATCCGATCACACCTAAACAAAAAAAGATTGGTGGCGACTCCCAATTTTCGTTTTCTTTTCAAAATATAAAGTCGAACCCCGTTTTTCAAAAAATGGTTTCGACAGTGACTTTTCTTGATCTATATAATATCAAATTTAAATAATTTAATAAATATCCTATTCAATTCAGTCCAATTTCATAATATGAAAAAATTACCATTTTGCCCCTAACATTTGACTTCTTTACAATTTAGTCCCTAGGCTCGTAAAAAATGAAATTCATGCAATTTCATCTATACACAAGCCTAACTAATTTTCATATATACCTATATCAGCCCATATATTTCACAATTTCACACATTTAACACATAAATTTCACATTTCTCATTTTAGTCCCTAATTGACAATTTCACTTAAAATCTTTTAACAAAAGTTATTTATTAAACAACTAAGATTCATTTTCTTCCATTGTACTTCAAGAAAAACAAAAATACTCTCATGGAAAAACCCTAGACTTTCAATCATATTACAAATTAGTCCCTATTTAGCTAGCTTATGCTATTACGGTCCCAAAACATAAAAATTAATAAAAACGGGTCAAAGAATCACCGACATGCAAGGGAACTAAGTGGCTGAAATTTTAAGCTTCAAAACCCTATTTTGCTGCAATTTTCGTGGAGAAGAAGATGAACACTATTGTCTTCTTTTTGTTTTATTTTTTTATCAATAAAATCACCTAATACCAACCTAACTTTGACAATTTCATGATTTTACTCCATGTACCTCCACTAACTCTGGTCTAATTACTCAATAAGGACCTCTATTTTAAAGTTCTATAACTATTTGACACCTTTAGCTAGTAGAACACAACTTTCACACTTTATGCGATTTAGTCCTATTTCACAAATTGAGTATATAAACAGTAAAATTTTTGAACGAAATTTTTATTCCATGGTTCTAACATGCTATGGATATTAAAAATATATTAAAATAAATTTTACAACATCAGATTTGTGGTCCCAAAATCACTATTCCGATTTCATTGAAAACGGGTCGTTACATGTATTTTTTTCCCGGATCAGTATATGACCCGTGTAGAGATACGAAAATGGTATGGGGGTAGGTGGCGCCTATCTGGTAGGCGCAACTAGTGGAGCCTATCTGACAGGCGTGATTGGTTGAACAAAATAGCTATAAAATTATTTTTTAAAAAATTTACATTACTAAAACTCACAAAACACAATAATTTATAATAAATTACTAACAAAATATTTAACAAAATAATTTTACATTACCAAAACTCACAAAACTCAAAAATTTATAATAAATTACTAACAAAATATTTAACAAAATATTTTTACATTACTAAAACTCACAAAATGTAAAAATTTATAATAAATTACTAGAAAAATATTTAACAAAATAATTTTACATTACTAAAAACTCACCAAATACTAAACTAAACACAACAATTTATAACATAATCCTAAATTACTAATAAATTAATTTTAAATAATTACAAACACAACAATTTATAACATAATCCTAAATTACTAATAAATTAATTTTAAAATAATTATAAAAAATTACATTTATACAAAATATTAACACAAAACTATAAACATTAAACATAAACAATTTATAAATAACAATTAATAACAAAAAATATTTTTGATCGGGGCAGAGGGGCGCAGGAGGGAGGCAGTCACGACTACCTGACAGGAGTGACCAGTTGCGTCTATCTGACAAGCGTGGCTTGTCTCGGGTATTTTTAACCCTTATTTTGATCTGTTGATTGTATTTTGACATGTATATATATATTTAAATATTTTAATAAAATAAAATAATAAAAAATATATTTTTAATATAAAAATTTATTGTGTTTGTCGATAAGCGATTCAAAAAATACCATTTTCATATATAATTCAGCTGAGACACTATTTCAGTATTTTTAAATTATTTAGGTAAAAAACCTACACTTTTTTTAACGTTAAAAGTGTCTAACTCAGTGAAATTGTAAAGTTCTCAACTACCCAATTGATTTTGAAAGGATAGGGTCAACAATGAATATGTTAGTTGAGATTCTTGCTGCTGGACTTGATGTGATGAATATGTTAGGCTGAGGTGGACTTGATGTGATGAAACAATGTCTTCAATTGTTTTTGTTAAAGCAAAAGGCAATAGAGAGAAACATGAAAATTCAATGAAAGAAGAAATTGTCCACAATGATGAGAAGATTTAGAGACCTAAAGGTACACTTGTGTGCCATCATTGTGGAGTACCAAGCCATATCAGGCTTAGATACAAAAAAACCTCTTGAAAGATCTCAAGCTTGAACTCAGTCTACAGCTGCCATAAGATACTTCCAAAAATAGAGTACTGGAAGAAGAATGAGAGGCTATCTCATGAAATGATGGAGAATAAGAAAAAAATGTTATTTGCTATTATCGTGGTTTTGTTGGTTATATCATATGCTATTGTTATAAGATATTGAATCATCTTATATGGAAATTTGTTACAATACAATTGCAATTCAGTCAAGATGCAACTAGAAATAAATATGAGAGAGAACATATTATCGATTGGTTGATGTTCGAGTGAAACATGAAGTTGCAACTAATATAGCAACTACTAGAAATCAAATTGAGATTATTCCAAACATTATGAATATTCTCTCAAGATTTCGTGCAAAAGATTTTTATTGCTATGAGTTAAAACTCAATACTTACGAAATTGTTGAAGAATTAACGTCCATCACACCTTTGTTGAAACAACTTATCAAGGGAATGTATTGATGCTTCTATTGAAAGGAGTTCTCCTTTGACATGGTTACTAATTTTAAATAAAAAAATTAAAATATTCTTAGATAAGATAATTTATTTTAATTACGAAATAATATTTTGTAATTTCTCTAATTGAAATAGTGCTTGATTGACTAGTGACACTAACTCAATCAGATGCTTAAATAATACTATATATATATTATTAAATGTGAATGTACTTGAGAGGTCCTCTATTATAGGAATTTGATCAAATTAATCCTCTACTATTAAATAGATCAAATTAGTTTCCTTGTTATTAAAAAGAATAAAATTAAATTAAATTGAAATATAATTAACATTTACCGTATGACAAATATTATTTATTATTCCACGAGATAATTTTTAAAATTTTTATGATTTTATAAATGGAGTCTTTTTGAAATTAAATTTCAATAAAAAGTAATTTTCAATATATTTTCTATATAATAAATTTAATTAACTAATTAATTATTTAATAATATAAAATTAAATTAATTTATTTAATAATAAAAATTAATATAATAAGAGATTTTAAATACTTTAACCTATTATTGATATT
Organism: Gossypium arboreum; assembly: GCF_025698485.1. Taxonomy (NCBI): domain Eukaryota; kingdom Viridiplantae; phylum Streptophyta; class Magnoliopsida; order Malvales; family Malvaceae; genus Gossypium; species Gossypium arboreum. The sequence continues at coordinate 107,594,958 of NC_069081.1, read as the reverse complement.
CTACAGAGATAATTTAAGAAAAATTATAAAAATTTAATTCCAGCTTGTTTTGGTAGCCTCGTGTTTCACAAACATGCTTTGATGGGTTTGGTCTCGAAAATATCTATTTATTTTTTTAAAAAATATTGAGTTAAAATTAATATTTAAACATAAAACTTATTTTTATTCATTAAAAATATAAAAAAATTAACAATTATTTTAAGTCACATAAAAAATTGTCCCAATAATTAAAATGATAAATTAAAATATCATCAAATTGTATAGATGAGATAATATTTTGAATGGAAATAATTGAGTGAATGTATGAAAAACATCTTTTTTTAAATAATTATCAGATTAGATATTTTTCTCTAAAAATTATGAGATTAGGTCGATTTTATGAAAACATGTTTTTAGTGTATTTGTAAAAGAAAACATTTTCATCCTTAATATCTTTTTTTTGTGCCACCTCTTGTAAAAATAAAACATACAAAATATGTCTTTATATAGATCCTAAGTCTTATTTCTCTTATTTTCTTTAGCGATGTAGGATCTAGGTCTACTCATAATGTAACACCCCACACTCGAGCCCTACTCTGGGACTGAATACGAGGCTTTCCACACTTAATCACATGCATACAATCATTTAGATGTCATTAAAACTCGGACAAATTAAAAACTTTTTCGAACTTTTTTTAAACTCCTTAATATGGGCCTACGAGGCCCCAAACATTCATTGCAAACCAATTAGGACCAATCCGGGTCCTTTAACTAACTTTAGAAAAATAACTCCTGAAATAGGGCACACGCCCGTGTGGAAAGGGCAACACGCCCATGCGGTCATTATAACATGGTGTGCTGATGGCCGTGTGACACACACGCCTAAGCATCTAGGGACAAGCCCGTGTACCATACCCGTAACACCCCAAACTCGCCCAGACGTTATGGTGGATCCGACATGCCACATCGAAGCGTTAAAAAACATTTTATATTGTTGATCCGAAAAACCTACTTAGTGTTTTAAAAGATAATTTCATTAAGGGTTAAAGTGAATGGAGGTGTGCACTAGGTAGGAAACCGGAAAAGAGGTGGTGAGTCCATCGGATCGCTATACCAAGCTCCTTCGGATCCAATCCTAGACATGCATACCGCCATTGCCACACCTTAACGTCATGGATATTTCTAGGAAACCGATTTGATTAAGTCATTTTAGGAAAAGTGATTAATTTTGGAAAATACTTTCATTGCGGAAGCTTTGCTTGTTGTCGTGTTATTTTGAAATCAACTGTTGTTTTTGAAAATGCGCCCTAAAGCTATCCAATTTCAACAGTTAAAATAAGTAATACCTATCTTAGTAATACATATTAAAACCATTAAAAATAATTAAGCGGCCTTATTACATTTAAAAACCCAAAACATCAAACGTAAATAAAAGGATGTCCAGTTCACCAGAAGAAAATAAAACTTTCAGAACGTTTAACACCCCAAACCCGGCCCAGAAGTTATGGCCGGATCCGGCATGCCACATCAAAAACGTAAAAAAAAAAAATTTTCCATTCTAAGTCCGAAAATCGTACTTGATGTTCAAAAATTAATTCATTAAAGGTTAAAGTGAATGGAAGTCATGCATCGTAGGAGACCGGAAAAGAGGTGGTGAGTCCATCGGATCGCTATACCAAGCTCCTTCGGATCCAATCCTAGACATGCATACCGCCATTGCCACACTTTAACGTCATGGATATTTCTAGAAACCAATTTGATTAAGTCATTTTAGGAAAAGTGATTAATTTTGGAAAATACTTTCATTGCGGAAGCTTTGCTTGTTGTCGTGTTATTTTGAAATCAACTGTTGTTTTTGAAAACGCTACCTAAAGCTATCCAATTTCAACAGTTAAAATAAGTATTACCTATCTTAGTAATACATATAAAAAACCATCAAAATAAATAAGCGGCCTTATTACATTTAAAACCCAAAACTTCAAACGTAATTAAAAGGATGTCCAGTTCACCGTAAGAAAATCAAACTTTCGAATGTGGCCACTCCAATTCCCTCACGACTCCAAGCCCACTATGGTTGGGGATTACTGCGTGGATGAAAATAAAGGGGTGAGTTTGGGAAACTCAATGTGTAAATTAACCCAACCATAGCCTATATCGGCTTAAACCACGAAATAGAATAAGTTGGCCTTAGCCGAGCAATGTAATTCGAATAAAGCCCATAGGCCCATAATGTAACGTAATGTATATTACATGTTTATGCGTAAACCCAACCATATCCAATCGTATACACCCCGTACCAACCTTACACCGTGTGGGGAGACAACTCGACCCACCCAACCGCTACACACCACGTAATTTGCAGCATGGTCGCAGAATGTATAATGTGACAGAGTCACCAGATATAGATAATCGTGGCAAAGCCACGTATCAGAGATATATGTGGCGAGCCACCAGATCGATATTTGTGGCGAGCCACCGTAACGCTTCCTCCATAATATAACCCATGTCCCCATGCAATGATATATAATTATGGCATAAATCATACGTAATCGATCGTCATGCTTTTCAATCAAAATTAACCCTAGGGGTATAACGGTAATTTTGCACCTAGGGGTATAACAGTAATTTTCCATACATAGGGGTATTATAGTAATTTAGCTACTTTTAGGGTTTTCATGCATATCCTAACTATTTACGTACTATCAGAACACTTACCGCACATACTTACTAAATTGGGCAGTTGGCCCATGAACCCGATCTTTGGCCCATTAAGCCCAAATTATCAAAATGTACTAAATCGCGCATCGCAGTTTATTACTTTAGATTACCAAATATACAAACCCAAATATCTTACAAGCATTCAGACACTCAAGAAATTCCCAAAATACCGACTTTTAAGCATTTCGACTTTTCGGCTTTTGCCAATCTATTCTATGAGAGGGTGTCATTACACACATGTTTATGACGATATCTTCGACGAGATCCACACACGAACCGCCTACAATTGGATTACTAACACGTTAATCTAACTATTCAAATACGAACTACGTATTAACCCCTTACAATATTCAGCCAACCACACCTACAGATCATAGTAAGCTTATAAGAAATCAATAAGCAACTCATTAACAAATTTTTGTCAATGTTTACCACATAATCATAATTTCATTGCAAGCTGTCTTCCTGAGCAACAGTCACTAAATCATTTATAACTGGAGCTACAAAACTCCAAATCAAGTTCTGTTAATTTTCCCTGAAAATAGACTCATATATCTTCTATCCATAAAATTTTCAGAAGTTTTGGTTTAGCCAATTAATACCAGATTTTTCTCAAAGTTTCCCATGTTTCACTGTTTGACTAATCTGACCACTCTTCATTATGAATCAAATTTCTCATTGTACAGAATTCAAAATATGTTCTTGTTTATTTCATTAGAAACTAGACTCAATAAGATTTAATTACATAATTTATTCAGCTTCTAATTCATCTCCCACAATTTATGGTGATTTTCCAAAGTCACATTACTGCTGCTGTCCCAAGTAGATTTATTACCAAATCACTCATTCATACACCTTTCTTGCATGCATGTTATTTAAACATGTATATCACCAATCAATCATCACATATCTATGATTTTTACCTAAGCATAATCTCCATTTCATCATTTTAAAGCACAACATGTTAGCCGATTTTTCCTTTAGCATCTAAGGCACATGCATGCTCATTTGTTTGGCTCAACTTCACATATCTTCTATTTTTCATCAAAAGAACATGAAACAACAACCATGTCCTTCATTTTAATTTATGACCAAATGCTCACAACACAACTAAAAATCAAAATATATTTCAAGAGTTAAGGTAGAATCAAGAAGAACTCATGAACCTCAAAATAGAAGCAATGTACCAAGAACTTACCTTCAATTTTCCTCCTCCTAATGACCGAATACTCAAGAGCTTTCTCCTCTCCTTTCTCTTCTCTAACTTCAGCTATGATGAACAAAGATGGACAAAACTTTGTTCTTTTCACCCCTTTTTCTTTTAATAAAACTTCATATTTCATCCATTTAATTCTTTAATACAAAAGACATGAAAGTCTTATCATGAAACATTTACCTAACCTATTATCATGAAACATTTACCTAACCCATTATTATGGAACATTTACCTAACCTATTATCATGGAACATTTACCTAACCTATTATCATGAAACATTTACCTAACCTATTATCAATTTGTATCAATTTGTACCATAAATTATGGATATCAAGTGTACATTTTGTCTACAACAACATGATGGCTGGCCACTTCATGTAAATGGGAGGTTTGTCATGCAAATCCTCCTATTTTGCACTCCTATTTATTTGGCCACTTCAATTTAGCCTATAGCATTTTCAAACATTTTCACATAGGTCCTATTTCATAATTTCACCCCTTTTTCTTATGGAACAAAAATTAACTAAAATTGCGGGTTCTATCTTAAGCTTGGGCTTTCTAGAGGCCCACTAACATAATTAAACCTATGCCAACATTCACAGATTCCGAAAATTGGGCGTTCATGAACGGTGGCCACTCCAATTCCCTCACGACTCCAAGCCCACTATGGTTGGGGATTTTCTGCGTGGATGAAAATAAAAGGGTGAGTTTGGGGAAACTCATGCGTAAGGAAAACCCATTCAAAGCGCAAGTCACTCAAGCCCATTGGGCCTAAGCCCATTCAGTAATAAATGGTATTGGGCCGAGCCCTTTTCAGATTATAAATAACCGGGCCTTAGCCCTTATTCAGATAACAAGATGGCCCATAGGCCCATTTCAAAATACATGCAACATCAGTAAACATATGCAAGCCCATTTGGGTAACAGTGGTCTGGGCCGAGCCCTTTTCAGACATAATAAACGGGCCTTAGCCCTTATTCAGATAAATGATGGCCCATAGGCCCATTTCAAAATACATGCAACATCAAGAAACATATGCAAGCCCATTTGGGGAGACTACTCAACCCACCAACCACTACACTCCACCGCACCAGCCATACACTCCATGTGGGAATAGCTCAACCCATCCAAATTTAACACTCCACATTCTTGACCTTTCGCTCGATTATCAAAGAATTGAGGCAAAGCCTCCAAGATGTGGACAAGCCACTTTCAAGACTTCCTCCGTCAATATCCCAGTCCCATGCATCGATAATAACATGGCATGCAGTAAATAACAACAGTTAAACATGCATTTAAGTCAATTTAACCCTAGGGGTATTTCGGTAATTTATCTCCCAGGGGTAAAACTGTAAATTTTCCACTTTTAAAGGTATTTCAGTAATTTATCTATTTTAGGGTTTTTCATGCATATTCCTACCTTTCACGTACTACAGAATCACGTATCGAGAGTTCTTATCGAATTGGGCCCGTTGGCCCATCATTCCAATTTTGGCCCATTAAGCCCAAAAATATCGAAGGCACAGAAATCATGCACTTTGCAGTCCAAATTTTGCAGCTTACCAAAAACATTAATCGATTTATCTCACGAGCATTCGCACACTCGCAAATTTACAAAATACCAGTTTTCAGCATTTCGGCTTTTCGACTTTTGCCGATCCAGACTATGAAAGAGGGTGTTAGTTACACACCTGTTTGCGACGATATCTCGATTGAGATCCACACACGAACCGCCTACAATTGGATTACTAACACGTTAATCTAACTATTCAAATACAAACTACGATAACCCCTTACAATATTCGCCAACCACACCTACAGATCATAGTAAGCTTATAAGAAATCAATAAGCAACTCATTAACAAATTTTGTCAATGTTTACCACATAATCATAATTTCACTGTAAGCTGTCTTCCTGAGCAACAGTCACTAAATCATTTATAACTCGAGCTACGAAACTCCAAATCAAGTGCTGTTAATTTTCCCTGAAAATAGACTCATATATCTTATATCCATAAAATTTTCAGAATTTTTGGTTTGGCCAATAAATACCAGATTTTTTTCAAAGTTTCCCATGTTTCACTATTTGACTAATCTGACCACTCTTCATTACGAATCAAATTTCTCATTGTACAGAATTCAAAATATGTTCTCGTTTATTCCATTTGAAACTAGACTCATTAATATTTAATTACATAATTTATTCAGCTTCTAATTCATCTCCCACAATTTATGGTGATTTTACAAAGTCACGTTACTGCTGCTGTCCCAAGCAGATTTATTACCAAATCACTCTTTCACACCTAACTTGCATGCTTGTTATTTAAACATGTATATCACCAATCAATCATCACATATCTATGATTTTACTTAAGTATAATCTCCATTTCATCATTTTAAAGCACAACATGATAGCTGATTTTTCCCTTTAACATCTAAGGCACATGCATGTTCATTTGTTTGGCTCAACTTCACCTATCTTCCATTTTTCATCAAAAGAACATGAAACAACAACCATTTCCTTCATTTTAATTCATGATCAAATGCTCACAACACAACCAAAAACCAAAATATGCTTCAAGAGTTAAGATAGAATCAAGAAGAACTCATGAACATCAAGATAGAAGCAAACTACCATGAACTTACCTTCAATTTTCTTCCCCAAGTGACCTAACATTCAAGAGCTTTCTCCTCTCCTTTCTCTTCTCTAACTTTAGGCTATGATGAACAAAGATGGACAAAACTTTGTTCTTTTCACCCCTTTTTCTTTTAATAAAACTTCATATTTCATCCATTTAATTCTTTAATACAAAAGACATAAAATTCTTATCATGAAACATTTACCTAACCCATTATCATGGAACATTTACCTAACCCATTATCAATTTGTATCAATTTGTACCATAAATTATGGATATCAAGTGCACATTTTGTCTACAACAACATGATGGCTGGCCACTTCATGTAAATGGGAGGTTTGTCATGCAAATCCTCCTATTTTGCACTCCTATTTATTTGGCCACTTCAATTTAGCCTATAGCATTTTCAAACATTTTCACATAGGTCCTATTTCATAATTTCACTCCCTTTTCTTATGGAACAAAAATTAACTAAAATTACGGGTTCTATCTTAAGCTTGGGCCTTCTAGAGGCCCACTAACATAATTAAACCTATGCCAACATTCACAGATTCCCGAAAATTGGGGTGTTACAGCCGTGTGAATTAAATTCTAAATTGAACCTATAGGGTTTTCACACGGCACGACACATGCCCGTGTCTATGGCCTGTGTCCTCACATAGCCATGACACGCCCGTGTCTTAGCCCATGTCTAAAAACCTTGACATTCTATTTCTGACGTCAGCATCCAATTTAGGGCACACGGCTAAGGCATACACCCGTGGCCAGAAGCCGTGTCCTTCACATGGTTGAGACACGGCGGTGTAACTCTCGACTTAGGTCACACTGTCGGACCACACACCGTGTGCCGGGTTGTGTACCCTTTGAAATGGCCTCACATGCTCGTCTCGCGGTGTGTGCTAGGCCGTGAAAACTGGATTGTGCCGCACGACCAAGCCACACACCGTGTGAAGCTACTGACTTGGTTTTAAAAGAAACATCACGGACACATGGTCGTGTATCACACACTACCGAGACACACGCCTGTCTCTCGACCATGTGGATAGAAATAGACTATTTTCCAAGTCATTTTTCTCATTTGAAAGTGGTACCAACCTACACACATCAATATGCATACAACTAAGGCATAGTAGGCACACAAAATCAACCAATGTCAAGTTTATAACAAACAAATCCATTCGACCACCTTAAAACATACCCAACATACTTCAAAGGTTACCTAAATGGTGAATTACATGTATGAGACATTATGTCTAACTTAGCATTCATAACATTCTCAAATTTCAACCACTTTGCACTTTCAATACCAATTCATCAACATGACTTTCACATAGCAAATATACACAACATACCAAAAGATCATTTATACATATTTACTTAACCAAGTATACCAAAATAAGTCAAATCACATGGCTATACATATAACCAAAACAACATAAGACATATAAGCCACATTAGCCAAAACACCTATACATGCCATTTAACCTCAAAATATAAAGTCCAAAATACAAAAATGAGTATTTGATAGGGTGACGCGATCTCCGACGACTTCCGAATCGAGTGAGCTTCCAGAATACTATAAAACATGAACCAATAAACAGAGTAAACAATTAAGCTTAATAAGTTCATAATTCATAGAATAAAACTTACCATATAACCAAAAATTTAGGTAAATAAACCAAAACATAACTCAATTTAATTTGACCAAAACCTATCATACAATCCATAATCATGTTAGTCATATGTTCGCATAAAACCGAAAACCATCTATGCTATGATTCCATATCTCAAATACCAATCATTTCCATGTGAATATCTGCACTTGTTCATATTGACCTGTATAATCCCGTAATGACACTATGCTCATTAAACCATCTAGAATATCATAGGATACGCGGGTGGTACACACGAAGTGTACTGAACGGTAAACCATCAATTCTTATACATGTATGCTCATATGAGTGATAAACTGTAAGCTCATCTGAGTTGAATATCAGTAAGCTCCTCCGAGTTGAATAACGGTAAGCTCTTAAGAGCTAAGAATCGGTAAGCTCATACGAGCTGCGGTGAGTCCGCAACACATGCAGGATCTCAACCAAAATCGGTAACCCTAATGATATGACATGTCAATTGTATCTTACGAATTTTTAGGGTTTAAATAGGGCTCGATATTTATAATACTATATTAGTTATGCATTCCATATTTATACAACATAATTATTAAATTCACATACATATAATTCAATTAAAGTATATAAATACACAATGTGATTGTACGAACTTACCTCAAATTAATACGGAGTAAGTCGACCGTTCAATCCACTACTTTTTCTTTTCCCCGGTTTAAATCCAAACGTGATTGTAAAAGCCCATTTTTGCCCGGTCCCACTAAACAAAAATAAACCAAATAAAAATTAAATGGTCTAATTACAACTCCATTTACAAGGCCCAAATACTCTATGGCCCAAAAACTAACCCCAAAACCTAGCCCATAACTTAAACAAATTTCCAGAAACCTTAGGGTCTTTCCCCTTTTATGCCGCGCCGCCCTCCACGTGCACGTCGGCCCCCGTCCCATCGCCCGTACCACCAGCTCTTCTGACACCTGCAAAACCAAAGCAACAAGCAAAACAAAAAGACAACAGAGGCAACAAAGCAGAAGGACAAGCAAAAATAAAATAATAGAGATTATTTGGTTATAAGAGGGGAAAACCGATTTTTAATACAAAAAAAAACATTGTATTACACGAATATTGAGCAATCAAAGCCAAAAGAAAAAAGCAGAAGCAAAAGGTTTTAATCTTGGATTTCCTTTTCATTTTTTTTCATTTCGATTTGCCTTTTTGTTTGCTATTTCAAATTTGTTTTAAATAAAATATATAAAGAGGAGGAGAGAAAGAGAAGAGACTTACCCTGGTTAATCGTCAAAAATCGGTGACTTTTGAGTTCGACCTTGGCAAGACGGCGGTCGACGGTGGCAGAACCTGCGACGGTCGACAACTAGTTTGGGTGCCGGATCTTGGAAAGGGAAAAGGGGTTGAGAGGATTCTTCAATTTTTTTGTGAAGAGAGTGTTAAAAGTGAAAAAAAAATCTGAAATTTTGTCTTATATAGCAATCATAAAACGACGCGTTTTGATATATGGGTTCGAGGCCAAAACGACGTCGTTTTGGCCTCTAACCCGTGATCGACCGAATATCCCCAGATCCGCGTGTTTTGCATGGAGGGAAATTTGCTATTTCAGTCCCTCCGCTTTCTAAAGTCTATTCAACCCGATCCTATTTTCATTTTCTCTTTTAAATTTAGCCATGTGATTTTAGTTCCATTTTATTTTCATCCCTTTGAACGGTGAGTTTTGGGGATCGGGAAATAATTTCTCATTTGATCCTCGTTATTTGTTCGTGTTTAATTTAGGCCCCTCTTATTTTTATTTTTACGATTTATCCTTTTAACTTCAGTTGATTTTGATTCAGTCCTTATTCGTTATTTATATTACACTCCAGACCCTAAATTTCATTTTTGATTCCGATTTAATCTTTTATTCGTTTAATTCCCATCTTTATAGGTTATTATGTTTTTGTTTTATTTGTTTACGCATTGCCTATTTATTTATTTGTTTCCTTATACTCTCATTTCATATTTTAAATTTATATTGTTATGTGTTCTGTCATTCATATGTTTCATTATTATTACTATTACTTTTATTATTATTACTGTTTCTATTATTGCTTTTCTATTACCATTTATGTTATTGTTGGCACTATTCTTTATTTTATTATTATTATTATTTTTTATTATTTTATCATTACTTTCTATTATTGTTATTATTAATATACTATTATTATTCTTATTAACGTATTATTATTATTATTATTATTATTATTATTATCTACTTTATTATTATATTATTACTATTGCTATCATCATTATTAAACTAATTAATTTTATATTGATTTTGTTATATTATATATTTTCTTTTGTATTTATTTACATTATTATTACTATTATTATTATTTCTATTTTTTGAACATGTCATGGATTTCAAATTATTATCAATTTTAAATATTTTATATACATCATTTCTTTTAAACTATCATACGTAATATTTATTTTGAAATTTTTATATGTATCTTTGTATATTAAATTAATATATATATACATATTTTTTACATTGTTACTCTTATTACTATCATTTTATCATTCATTTTATTTATATCTTTTAAATAATTTCAAATTTTAAAATATTTATTATTATTGTGATTCATTTGTTTATTACCCATTGTTTGCATACTTTTATAAATCAACTCATTTAGGTTTTCACTTATAATATTATTATTGTCATTCTTATTATATGGTTATTATCATTATTATTCTCACCATCCTTTTATTTGTTTTACCCAATATTTTTTCTTAATTAGTTCTTATCATTATTATTCGAGCTTCCTTTTGTTTTATTAAGTAATTTTTGTTTAGTTACTTATTGTGTTCATTGATTCTTTATTTATTTTATTGATTATTTTGTACTCATTATCGTCATTTATGTCATTACATTTACTACATTTTTCGGTATGCATGCTATTATAATTTCATTTAGCATAACACAATACAATCGTACCATAGCCTTTATCCGATACATAAAAAAGGGATTTTTTTAAAACACAAAGGCAATATTCCGTTGTTTGGAATTTTCGAGAAAATAGTGCCCTACGTGTTGGGTTTCGATTTATCGTTTGACCAAACGATCGAATATCCTTCTTAAAATTTCGATGCATAAATTTGGAAATTATGAGATGATTTTGATATCGAAGGTTTGAAATGTCGTGTCCTACGTGTTGGATGTGATATTTTATTTCTTCGAAACAAGAGAATCTTAATATCCACTCAAGTTATCCAAACATTCATAAAAAGGGATCATATTTCAAAATTTATTTTAAATCTTTTCAATTTTGACATTAATACATTAATTAATCAATTAGGTACCAATTTTGGGCGCCACGAGGTGCTAATCCTTCCTCAAACGTAACCGACTCCCAAACCCATTTTCTCAAATTTCGTAGACCAAAATCGTTGTTTTAGTAAACCAAAATGTTTTATTAAACGACTAAACTTCTTGGTGATCCGATCACACCTAAACAAAAAAAGATTGGTGGCGACTCCCAATTTTCGTTTTCTTTTCAAAATATAAAGTCGAACCCCGTTTTTCAAAAAATGGTTTCGACAGTGACTTTTCTTGATCTATATAATATCAAATTTAAATAATTTAATAAATATCCTATTCAATTCAGTCCAATTTCATAATATGAAAAAATTACCATTTTGCCCCTAACATTTGACTTCTTTACAATTTAGTCCCTAGGCTCGTAAAAAATGAAATTCATGCAATTTCATCTATACACAAGCCTAACTAATTTTCATATATACCTATATCAGCCCATATATTTCACAATTTCACACATTTAACACATAAATTTCACATTTCTCATTTTAGTCCCTAATTGACAATTTCACTTAAAATCTTTTAACAAAAGTTATTTATTAAACAACTAAGATTCATTTTCTTCCATTGTACTTCAAGAAAAACAAAAATACTCTCATGGAAAAACCCTAGACTTTCAATCATATTACAAATTAGTCCCCTATTTAGCTAGCTTATGCTATTACGGTCCCAAAAACATAAAAATTAATAAAAACGGGTCAAAGAATCACTGACATGCAAGGGAACTAAGTGGCTGAAATTTTAAGCTTCAAAAGCCCCTATTTTGCTGCAATTTTCGGTGGAGAAGAAGATGAACACTATTGTCTTCTTTTTGTTTTATTTTTTTATCAATAAAATCACCTAATACCAACCTAACTTTGACAATTTCATGATTTTACTCCGTGTACCTCCACTAACTCTGGTCTAATTACTCAATAAGGACCTCTATTTTAAAGTTCTATAACTATTTGACACCTTTAGCTAGTAGAACACAACTTTCACACTTTATGCGATTTAGTCCTATTTCACAAATTGAGTATATAAACAAGAAAATTTTTGAACGAAATTTTTATTCCATGGTTCTAACATGCTATGGATATTAAAATATATTAAAATAAATTTTACAACATTAGATTTGTGGTCCCAAAATCACTATTCCGATTTCATTGAAAACGGGTCGTTACATGTATTTTTTTCCCGGATCAGTATATGACCCGTGTAGAGATACGAAAATGGTATGGGGGTAGGTGGCGCCTATCTGGTAGGCGCAACTAGTGGAGCCTATCTGACAGGCGTGATTGGTTGAACAAAATAGCTATAAAATTATTTTTTTAAAAAAATTTACATTACTAAAAACTCACAAAACACAATAATTTATAATAAATTACTAACAAAATATTTAACAAAATAATTTTACATTTCCAAAAACTCACAAAACTCAAAAATTTATAATAAATTACTAACAAAATATTTAACAAAATATTTTTACATTACTAAAACTCACAAAACAGAAAAATTTATAATAAATTACTAGAAAAATATTTAACAAAATAATTTTACATTACTAAAACTCACCAAATACTAAACTAAACACAACAATTTATAACATAATCCTAAATTACTAATAAATTAATTTTAAATAATTACAAACACAACAATTTATAACATAATCCTAAATTACTAATAAATTAATTTTAAAATAATTATAAAAATTACATTTATACAAAATATTAACACAAAACTATAAACATTAAACATAAACAATTTATAAATAACAATTAATAACAAAAATATTTTTGATCAAGGAGGGGCGCAGGAGGGAGGCGATCACGACTACACAGGAGTGACCGATTCGTCTATCGACAAGCGTGGCTTGTCTCGGTATTTTAACCCTTATTTTGATCTGTTGACTGTATTTTGACATGTATATATATATTTAAATATTTTTAATAAAATAAAATAATAAAAAATATATTTTTTAATATAAAAAATTTATTGTGTTTGTCAGATAAGCGCGATTCAAAAAAATACCATTTTCATATATAATTCAGCTGAGACACTATTTCAGTATTTTTAAATTATTTAGGTAAAAAACCTACACTTTTTTTAACGTTAAAAGTGTCTAACTCAGTGAAATTGTAAAGTTCTCAACTACCCAATTGATTTTGAAAGGATAGGGTCAACAATGAATATGTTAGTTGAGATTCTTGCTGCTGGACTTGATGTGATGAATATGTTAGGCTGAGGTGGACTTGATGTGATGAAACAATGTCTTCAATTGTTTTTGTTAAAGCAAAAGGCAATAGAGAGAAACATGAAAATTCAATGAAAGAAGAAATTGTCCACAATGATGAGAAGATTTAGAGACCTAAAGGTACACTTGTGTGCCATCATTGTGGAGTACCAAGCCATATCAGGCTTAGATACAAAAAAACCTCTTGAAAGATCTCAAGCTTGAACTCAGTCTACAGCTGCCATAAGATACTTCCAAAAATAGAGTCTGGAAGAAGAATGAGAGGCTATCTCATGAAATGATGGAGAATAAGAAAAAAATGTTATTTGCTATTATCGTGGTTTTGTTGGTTATATCATATGCTATTGTTATAAGATATTGAATCATCTTATATGGAAATTTGTTACAATACAATTGCAATTCAGTCAAGATGCAACTAGAAATAAATATGAGAGAGAACATATTATCGATTGGTTGATGTTCGAGTGAAACATGAAGTTGCAACTAATATAGCAACTACTAGAAATCAAATTGAGATTATTCCAAACATTATGAATATTCTCTCAAGATTTCGTGCAAAAGATTTTTATTGCTATGAGTTAAAACTCAATACTTACGAAATTGTTGAAGAATTAACGTCCATCACACCTTTGTTGAAACAACTTATCAAGGGGAATGTATTGATGCTTCTATTGAAAGGGAGTTCTCCTTTGACATGGTTACTAATTTTAAATAAAAAAATTAAAATATTCTTAGATAAGATAATTTATTTTAATTACGAAATAATATTTTGTAATTTCTCTAATTGAAATAGTGCTTGATTGACTAGTGACACTAACTCAATCGATGCTTAAATAATACTATATATATATTATTAAATGTGAATGTACTTGAGAGGTCCCTCTATTATAGGAATTTGATCAAATTAATCCCTTTACTATTAAATAGATCAAATTAGTTTCCTTGTTATTAAAAAGAATAAAATTAAATTAAATTGAAATATAATTAACATTTCTTGTATGACAAATATTATTTATTATTCCACAGAGATAATTTTAAAATTTTTATGATTTTATAAATGGAGTCTTTTTGAAATTAAATTTCAATAAAAAGTAATTTTCAATATATTTTCTATATAATAAATTTAATTAACTAATTAATTATTTAATAATATAAAATTAAATTAATTCATTTAATAATAAAAATTAATATAATAAGAGATTTTAAATACTTTAACCTATTATTGATATTCTACAGAGATAATTTAAGAAAAATTATAAAAAATTAATTCCAGTTGTTTTGGTAGCCTCGTGTTTCACAAACATGCTTTGATGGGTTTGGTCTCGAAAATATCTATTTATTTTTTTAAAAAATATTGAGTTAAAATTAATATTTAAACATAAAACTTATTTTTATTCATTAAAATATAAAAAAATTAACAATTATTTTAAGTCACATAAAAAATTGTCCCAATAATTAAAATGATAAATTAAAATATCATCAAATTGTATAGATGAGATAATATTTTGAATGGAAATAATTGAGTGAATGTATGAAAAACATCTTTTTTTTAAATAATTATCGATTAGATATTTTTCTCGAAAAATTATAAGATTAGGTCGATTTTATGAAAACATGTTTTTAGTGTATTTGTAAAAGAAAACATTTTGTCCTTAATATCTTTTTTTTGTGCCACCTCTTGTAAAAATAAAACATATAAAATATGTCTTTATATAGATCCTAAGTCTTATTTCTCTTATTTTCTTAAGCGATGTAGGATCTAGGTCTACTCATAATGTAACACCCCACACTCGAGCCCTACTCTGGGACTGAATACGAGGCTTTCCACACTTAATCACATGCATACAATCATTTAGATGTCATTAAAACTCGGACAAATTAAAAACTTTTTCGAACTTTTTTTAAACTCCTTAATATGGGCCTACGAGGCCCCAAAAATTCATTGCAAACCAATTAGGACCAATCCGGGTCCTTTAACTAACTTTAGAAAAATAACTCCTGAAATAGGGCACACGCCCGTGTGGAAAGGGCAACACGCCCATGCGGTCATTATAACATGGCCGTGCTGATGGCCCGTGTGACACACACGGCCTAAGCATCTAGGGACAAGCCCGTGTCCCATGCCCGTATGAATTAAATTCTAAATTCGAACCTACAGGGGTTTTTACACGGCCTGACACATGCCCGTGTCTTAGCCCATGTCTAAAAACCTTGACATTCTGTTTCTGACGTCAGCATCCAATTTAGGGCACACGGCTAAGGCATACACCCGTGGCCAGAGGCCGTGTCCTTCACATGGCTGAGACACACGATCGTGTTTCTGCCCGTGTGTTTACTACCATGCATACTGACTTGCAAATTTTACGTATAGGGGACACACGACCAAGCAACACGCCCATAGGGCTGACCGTGTGTCACACACGGCCTAGATACACTCTCGTATGTCTACTCGTGTGGACAAAATAAGGCTATTTACCAAGCCTTTTTGCCACCCTTACTTGCACTAACCTATATAACATCTAACATGGCAAATCCACACAATAATACATGGTCTAATCAGCCACAAAAGGCATTATCTCATTCATGCAATTTACTCATCCTTGAAAATATCATCATTTGTATATATCAATAATGAACATTAGCCATTATCCAAGGCTTTAAACAAAATGAAGGGATTTATCCTAAGCCAACACATTTGGCCAAAATAACATTGACACAAAACTCAAATGTCTAAGCCTTATACATGCCATATTCAAAATAATAAAACCAGTTATACCAAGTACTTCAATTGATAGTATGATTGATGTCTCCGACGTCCGATGATCCTCGAGCTAATTAGGCGGCACTATAAGAAAATGGAAAGGAGAGGGAGAAAGGATAAAGCTTAGTAAGTTGCATGCAAATAAATATAACAACAACTTTATCATTCATCATCATGCTCATAGTACAAAAGTAGGCATAAGCACAACTTACTCATCACTATCCAATACAATTTACATAGCATCTATTGAACTCATATCTCATACATTTCAAATAGGTACCTGTACCACTCACAACATGGTTATACTTTTCTCGTTTAACTTAAACTGTAACTCTTACCATTGAACTA
The DNA here is from genome assembly GCF_025698485.1 of Gossypium arboreum. Taxonomy (NCBI): domain Eukaryota; kingdom Viridiplantae; phylum Streptophyta; class Magnoliopsida; order Malvales; family Malvaceae; genus Gossypium; species Gossypium arboreum. The sequence goes on along the minus strand of NC_069081.1, from coordinate 107,578,068 downwards.
TTTGGAATACTATCTGATATTCACTAAGCCTCAAACACAGGGTATAATGCTGATGCCATGTCCCAAACATAGTCTTACACTGGCTCATCTATCAAGTCGATGCCATGTCCCAAACATGGTCTTACACTGACTATCGAAATCGAGGCCGACGTCATGTCCCAGACATGGTCTTACACTAGCTCTCACATATCCATGCCGATGCCATGTCTCAGACATGGTCTTACACTGACAACTGTATACATGCCGATGCATGTCCCGGACATTTCTTACACTGGCTTACATCTTGAGGCTGATGCATGTCCCAGACATGTCTTACACTAGCTCTTGTCTCAATGCCGATGCCATGTCCCAGACATGGTCTTACACTGGCTCTCATAATGTGGTCGATGCATGTCCCAGACACGTCTTACACTAGCACACAAATAACCCGAATGTCATGGCATGAATATCCGATTTATTTCCTAAGGTTCAAATGGGAGTTCTACTATCTCAATATTTATCATATATAATCATTTCCACAAACAAGCAATTTATGCTATATCAATTCAAAAACATATAATAACTATGTAGTTGTATTATTTACATACAACTTACCTCGAATTACAAAATGTAGACGACTAGTTCGGCTTAGTCCACTTGCTTTGCTTTTCCCTGGTCTAATTTTGTAATTCTTGATCTATAATAATGAGAATTCACACATTTAATCATTTTATTAATCTAGGTACTCAACAATTTAAAAATTGGGCAAAATGATCATTTTGCCCCTAGACTTTTGTAAAATGACCATTTTACCCTTATGTCCAAAAATCAATTTTTATCACATTTTCTCACTAACCAAGCCTAGACAAATACTTTTTATACTAGAAGTAGCCCACAATTCTCGTTATTACACACATGTAACATTTTTTTCACAACGTATGCAAAATGGTCCTTAGTTAGGGTTTCCGTGAAAATTACTTCACAAAAGTTGTTTATTTAAAAACCATGATTCATTTTCTTCCATAAAATTTCAGAAATAAACATATTTACTATCATGTTAAAACCCTAAAATTTCAACCATTTTGCAAAATAGTCCCCTCATTTGAAAGCTAATGCTACAAGGGGTCCAAATATACAAAAATCATCAAGAAAAACTATTAAAATTACTTACTTGCGAAGGTAAAGAGTGGCCGCAATTTTTAAAGCTTCCAAACCCCTATTTTTTCTAGTATTTTCAGTGGTGAATAGGGTGAGGAAAATATGATATCTTTTCCTCTTTATTTTATTTCATTTTGGTCAAATAATTTACCAAATTTCCACCTAACTTTGACTTTCTCTATCTTTTGTCTCCTATGGCCGGCCATCACTTATCCAAGGGTCTATTTACCTTTAAAGACCCCCAATTTTGGTTCTCTAGCTATTTAACACCCTTAGCTATCAAAATAGGACTTTTGCACTTTATGCGATTTAGTCCTTTTTCACAATTGGGCTCACAATCGCTAAAAATAATTCACCAAAATTTTCATGCACCTATATAATCATGCTATAACACATAAAAGAATATTAAAAAAATAATAAAATAGTTTCTCTAACTTTGGATTTATGATCTCGAAACTACTGTTCCGATTAAGCTCAAAATCGGGTTGTTATACATAATCCATTTGCAATTTGTTCCTAAACAATGTGAGATTGTTTACTCCTTTAACTAACAACATAAGATTAAAGACTACACTTAATTTTTTAAAACTAAAGACAAAAATTTGTACAACATTAAACTTTAACATACGGCAAGTTGTACAAAATTTTGTCTTTAATTTTTAAAAAATTAAGTGTAGCTTTTGATCTTATGTTGTTAGTTAAAAGAGTAAGCAATCCCACATTGTCTAGGAACAAACTACAAATAGATTATGAGTCTATATAGACCCATATCCCACATCGCTTAAAAAAATAAGAGAAATGATACATGGGTCTATATAAAGACCTATTTTGTAAGTTTTATTTTCACAAGATGTGGCACCAAAAAATAAAAGTTAAAAAAAAGATATTGGGGTAGAAAGTGCTTCCAATTGGAAGTGTTTTCCTACAAATACGTTGAAAATGCTTCCAACTGAAAACACTTTTTTATAAATCAGTTGAGAATGCTTTTAGCTAGAAACGTATTCGTAAAATTGGCTTAGTCTTGTAATTTTTCGAGTAAATGGCCTAATCTGATATTTTTTCTTAAAAATTAGCATTTTTAAGAAATTCAATCAAAATAATGTATATTTAAATTAAGGGTAAAGTATACTAACAATTACTAAAATTTACGAAAAATAACAAACTAGTCACCAGTAACCATTTTTCGTTTCGTCTGTAATAGAAAGTTGAACTATCATCCCTGTAAACTGCCCCAATTTAAGAACCCTAACTAGGCTGGATAGTAAAAGAAGGAGAAGAAGAAGAACAAAAAGAGCCTTAGCAATTATTTCAACTTTGGGAACATGTAAAATTTTCAAACTTTTCATCCACTATTACTCTCTTACCAGGTTCACTTGTAATTTACATTGTTTTATGGTGATTTAATGGTTGTATAGGATTATATTTGATTTGGGTTTTGTTTGTTTATTGTAAATTTTTTAGTTCCCATGTTTGTGCTGATTTTTGTGGTTTCATTTTTGTTTTGGTAGGGTTTGATTAAGAAGAAGAAAAAAGTTAGGGTTTGGTGTAAAATGTTGGTTTTAAGCTTGATCGAAAAGGCAAAGACATACTAATGTTAGGTTAAGGGAAAAAGGGGATGTGTCTGCTGCATTTGCATGTGGATTTTCTAAAAAAACAAAGGAAATTTTAGTAGATAAAAGATGGAAACCTGATTTTCTCAACTCTCAAATGAATGAATTTGTTACTATAAATGAGTTTTCTAAAGGGAAATCACCAGATTTCTTGAATTTGGACCCTGGTTTTTTGTTGGCTGATTTGCAACTGAACAGAGAGAATAAGAACTCAAATTCTTCAAATTTGATTTTCGATTTGGTTACTGCTGATGAAATTGAAATGATAAAGTCTAGTATAAATTTTGGTACGATAACAAGAATGCAACAAGAAAGAGTAGTGACTTCTTCTTCTTCTTCTTTTTGCTTACCCGCCCGTCCCTTTTCCCCTCAAAATTAAGACCCTTTAACTCCTCATATCTAATGTGGCAAGTTAACTGGTCACCTTAGCTAGTTAACGGGCCATGTCACTTGCTCCATTAGGCTTGCAACGAAAAATGTTAATGGGTGATTGATTTGTCACTTTTTGATAACGTTAGTGACTGTTTTGTTATTTTTCTAAAGTTTAGTGACTGAATTGAAAATTTAGTGACTATTTTGTTATTTTATCAAAGTTGAGTGATTGTTGGTATAGTTTACCCTTAAATTAATTCTAATTTACATGCACATCCCAACAAAAAGAATGATAAATATATTTTATTTTTAAATGAAAATTATATGGATCAATAATGTATAATTTTCGTTTTAAAAAGAAACTATATTTTTTTCAAAAGATAAAATATATGTTTTCTTTTATCATTTTATTATAAATGAATTATTTTTTTATCACACATCGACTTGAATTTTTTGAAAATATTTTGAAAAAGAAAAGAATTGTAAGGTTAAAAGGGTAGAATGTATATCTTGAGTAATCATTTACACATGAGTACATACTTTTTGCCTCTAAGCTTTTTATTTACATTAAACCAATTAAGTCCATATAAATTAACTTCAATAGACTAGTTTTCTGAATCAATTGTAACTATATACATGACTTGCTCTACTCTTTGCCTTTTAAGAAATCACCATATTTTTTTAGTATGGGTCTCCTAATTTGGGACACCCCTTCATTGCATCATAATGAACTAAACGTTGCAAAGCTTTGAAATGAACATGATCAAGTGTTTCATGTCACAGTACAAGTTCAGAGCTACTTGCCTTGTTACATTGCAAAAGTTGAATTAGCTTGTAGCAATTGTCTAATGTCCTTACTCTTTCCATTACAGGCTCATTGCAACAATAGTTTACCAAACACTTATTTTAAGTGAAATTAACAAGTATAACTGGATGATATTGATCAATTTGGTCTTCAAACCTTCAACAAGAAAAACTTTCTGAAGCCTTGATATTTCGTCAACATTTAAGATTCATTTATCAATAATTTGACTATTCTTGCCATCTCTGAAGGTTACACAACTGTCATGATTTTTCTTGAAATTAGATAAATAAGATTTGTTACTAGTCATGTGATCAAAGCATCTGTAACACCTCCAACCTGAACCCGTCGCCGGAATAAGGTTACGGAGCATTACCGAAATATACAGATCAAATAACAGATATTTCATATAATTTAACACTCACACCAAAAACTAATCCAAATCCATCATATTGTCCCTTATGTGAGCCATTGAGGCCCAAAATACATGTTAGAAATAAGTCAGGACTAAACCAGGTACTCAGAGAATTTTTTGGAAAACATTCAAAATTTTCAAAAGTGCAGGAGACATATACCCGTGTGGCCAAGACGTTTGTCTCACACGGTCAAGAGACACACCCGTGTCCCAGGCCATGTGGATATTCGAAATAGGGACATACGGTCGTGTCCTAGCCTGTGTCCAAACTTATGAGCTCTTTTACTTGGGTCACATGGCCAAGCCACAAGCTCGTGTGGTAGGCCATGCGAGCATACTGACTTGTATTAATAAGGTGCAGAGGTCACAAGGCCAAGCCACATACCGTGTAAGCACATGGCCTAGACACACGTTGATGTCTTTACCCATGAGGATGAAAATAGGTCATTTTCAAGCCACATTTCTCACCCCAAATTTTCCATCAACTAATCAAACATTTTTACACAATAACAAGACTTAACAAGGCATTTAAATCAAGCCAAAATCAAGTCTTATACATATTATATTACCACTTATATCCAATAATTCATACTTACCAAATTGACGAAATACATATATATACATATTTGTACCAAATATACTATCTCAAACCTAACATTAATATGCCTATATGATTTCCACCATTCAACCATTTCAAACACATACCAAGCATGGTAAGGCCATTTATAAACACATAAAAAAATCCAATACAAGCCACTCAAATGGCTAATCTCAACAAGATAAGTACATGCCACCAATGGCCAAGTTAACCTATACATGCCATTATAACCAAAATTGATTTACAATATATACCGAAATGAGTCGATAGATAGTGTGATCTGGCTCCAACCAGCTTCCAACCTTAACGAGCTTCCGAGTTACTATAAAATAGGGGAAATAAAATAGAGTAAGCATTTAATGCTTAGTAAGTTTGTATAACATGAAATTTAACTTACCATTTAATGACATTTAAGGTAAGCATTTAAACGAGCTTCCGAGTTACTATAAAATAGGGGGAATAAAACAGAGTAAGCATTTAATGCTTAGTAAGTTCATATAACATGAAATTTAACTTACCATTTAATCAATTTAAGGTAAGCATTCTAGGCATATTCAAATCAAATTGGCCAAAAGCCCTAACACATATCCTTATCAGCCATGTTAGTCATGTAGTTCATATGAATATCAAGAAACATGTATGAGCTCAACAATAATCAAATTTCCATATACATAAACTTTCCACATCATGTGTCCATATAACATGTATAAATCATATCCATGTATTTCAAATATATACCCGTAATAATTCATCTCGAATTCATATTGTCTCATATCTAAACTTTGCCCGTTGAACTATTTAAAATATCGTTGGATACACGGGTAGTACACACGAAGTGTACAAATCTATAATCCGTCAATTCATATACAGGTATACCAATACAAGCATGCAATGGGAAAGCTTATAGAGCTGTATAACGGGAAGCTCTTGCGAGCCAATTATCGGGAAGCTCTTGCAAGCCAATTATCGGGAAGCTCATACAAGCCATAAACGAGAAGTCATGAGAGCCATTAATCGGGAAGCTCGTGAGAGCCAAATTGTAGCACCCCAAACCCGACCCAGAAGTTATGGCCGGATCCGGCATGCCACATCAAAACGTAAAAAAAAAAAATTCCATTCTAAGTCCAGAAAATCGTACTTGATGTTCAAAAGATTAATTCATTAAGGGTTAAAGTGAAAGGAAGTCATGCACCGGTAGGAAACCGAAAAGAGGTGGTGAGTCCATCGGATCGCTAATACCAAGCTCCTTCGGATCCAATCCTAGACATGCATACCGCCATTGCCACACCTTAACGTCATGGATATTTCTAGAAACCGATTTGATTAAGTCATTTTAGGAAAAGTGATTAATTTTGGAAAATACTTTCATTGCGGAAGCTTTAGTTGTTGTCGTGTTATTTTGAAATCAACTGTTGTTTTTGAAAACGCGCCCTAAAGCTATCCAATTTCAACAGTTAAAATAAATATTATCTATCTTAATAAAACATATAAAAACCATCAAAAATAAATAAGCGGCCTTATTACATTTAAAAGCCCAAAACCTCAAACGTAATTAAAAGGATGTCCAGTTCACCAGAAGAAAATCAAACTTTCAGAACGGGTGGCCACTCAATTCCCTCACAGCTCCAAGCCCACTATGGTTGGGGATTTCCTGCGTGGATGAAAATAAAAGGGGTGAGTTTGGGGAAACTCAGTGTGTAAGGAAAACCCATTCAAAGCCCAAGTCAGCTCAAGCCTATTGGGCCTAAGCCCATTCAGGTAACAGTGGTACTGGGCCAGAGCCCTTTTCAGATTACAATAAACTGGGCCTTAGCCCCTTATTCAGATAACAGTATGGCCCATAGGCCCATTTCAAAATACATGCAACATCAATAAACATATGCAAGCCCATTTGGGGAGACTACTCAACCCACCAACCACTACACTCCACCCGTACCAGCCATACACTCCATGTGGGGAATAGCTCAACCCACCCAGCCCAACACTCCACAGTTGCACCTTCTTTGCTCGATTATCGATAAATTGAGGCAAAGCCTCCAAGACGTGAACAAGCCACTTTCAAGACTTCCTCCGTCAATATCCCGGTCCATGCATCAGATAATAACAACATGGCATGCAGTAAATAACAACGATCAAACATGCATTTAGGTCAATTTAACCCTAGGGGTATTTCGGTAATTTTGCACCTAAGGGTATAACAGTAATTTTTCATACATAGGGGTATTATAGTAATTTAGCTGCTTTTAGGGTTTTTCATGCATATTCCTACTTTTCACGTACTAACAGAATCACATACCGAGGGTTCTTACCGAATTGGGCCCGTTGGCCCATCATTCCAATTTTGGCCCATTAAGCCCAAAAACATCGAGGGCACAGAAATCATGCACTTTGCAATCTAAATTTTGCAGCTTACCAAAAACATTAATCGATTTACCTCACGAGCATTCGCTTTTTCATAAATCTACAAAATACCGATTTTCGGCATTTTTGCTTTTCGACTTTTACCGATCCAGACTAAGAAAGAGGGTGTTAGTTACACACCTGTTTGCGACGATATGTTGACGAGATCCACACACGAACCGCCTACAATTGGATTACTAACACGTTAATCTAACTATTCAAATACAAACTACATATTAACCCCTTACAATATTCGCCAACCACACCTACAGATCATAGTGAGCTTATAAGAAATCAATAAGCAACTCATTAACAAATTTTGTCAATGTTTACCACATAATCATAATTTCACTGCAAGCTGTCTTCCTGAGCAACAGTCACTAAATTATTTATAACTGGAGCTACGAAACTCCAAATCAAGTGCCGTTAATTTTCCTTAAAATAGACTCATATATCTTTTATCCATAAAATTTTCAGAATTTTGGTATAGCCAATCAATACCAGATTTTTCTCAAAGTTTCCCATGTTTCACTGTTTGACTAATCTGACCACTCTTCATTACGAATCAAATTTATCATTGTACAGAATTCAAAATATGTTCTTGTTTATTTCATTAGAAACTAGACTCAATAAGATTTAATTACATAATTTATTCAGCTTCTAATTCATCTCCCACAATTTATGGTGATTTTCCAAAGTCACGTTACTGCTGCTGTCCCAAGCAGATTTATTACCAAATCACTCTTTCATACACCTATCTTGCATGCATGTTATTTAAACATGTATATCACCAATCAATCATCACATATCTGTGATTTTTACTTAAGCATAATCTCCATTTCATCATTTCAAAGCACAACATGTTAGCCGATTTTTCCCTTTAGCATCTAAGGCACATGCATGCTCATTTGTTTGGCTCAACTTCACATATCTTCCATTTTTCATCAAAAGAACATGAAACAACAACCATTTCCTTCATTTTAATTCATGACTAAATGCTCACAACACAACTAAAAATCAAAATATACTTCAAGAGTTAAGGTAGAATCAAGAAGAACTCATGAACCTCAAAATAGAAGCAAGATACCAAGAACTTACCTTCAATTTTCCTCCTCCTAATGACCAAATACTCAAGAGTTTTCTCCTCTCCTTTCTCTCCTCTAACTTTCAGCTATGATGAACAAAGATGGACAAAACTTTGTTCTTTTCACCCCTTTTTCTTTTAATAAAACTTCATATTTCATCCATTTAATTCTTTAATACAAAAGACATGTAATTATTATCATGAAATATTTACCTAACCCATTATCATGAAACATTTACCTAACCCATTATCATGGAATATTTACCTAATCCATTGTCATGGAACATTTACCTAACCCATTATCAATTTGTATCAATTTGTACCATAAATTATGGATATCAAGTGTACATTTTGTCTACAACAACATGATGGTTGGCCACTTCATGTAAAATGGGAGGTTTATCATGCAAATCCTCCTATTTTGCACTCCTATTTATTTGGCCACTTCAATTTAGCCTATAGCATTTTCAAACATTTTCACATAGGTCCTATTTTATAATTTCACCCCCTTTTTTCTTATGGAACAAAAATTAACTAAAATTGTTGGGTTCTATCTTAAGTTTGGGCTTTCTAGAGGCCCACTAACATAATTAAACCTATGCCAACATTCACAGAATTCCCGAAAATTGGGGCGTTACACAAATAACGGGAAGCTTAAGATAACCATATATCGGGATGCTCATAAGAATTAAATAATGGGATGCTCTTGCGAGCTGTGGTGTGTCCGTAACACATGCAGGACCACAACCAATTCGGGAACCCTTAATGACAATGCCATTTGTATCCATCGAATTTCTTAGGTTCAAACGGAACTTGGTACTTGTCAGATGTATTCGGATATCTGATCAATGCTTATACATGATAGTTATACATTTCATAAACATAACATTCAATTTAAACATATAAACATACAATTTAGTTACATGAACTTACCTCGACAAGTGTTCATATACACAAAAGTTACTAATCCGATACTTTCTCTTTTCCTCGATCTAACTCCGTATTCTGTCTATCTGAATCTATACGAATGAATTTAACACAATTTAATACAATTCTATTCAATTTAGTCCAATAGACATCTTTGGCAAAAATACTATTTTGCCCCTATACTTTTAATTAATTACTATTTTGTCCCTAGGTCAGAAAATAAAATTCATACAATTTAATATTTATTCCAAGTCTAGTTGATTTTTATGTATAACAATAGCAGCCCATGTATTTCATGAAATTCAATTTTTTTCATAAATTTTCCATCTTTTCAATTTAGTCCCTAAATCATAATTTCATCATAATTCTCTTTACAAAGTTGTTTATCTATCAACAACCTTTCCTTTTCTATTATAAAACTTCATAATTCAACTATACTCATCCATAGAAAAACCCTAATACTTTAATAGTTTTACAAATTAATCCCCGAGATAGCTAGATTAAGCTATTACGATATCGGAAACATAAAAATCATTAAAAATAGGACAAGAATACATACCTAATTAAGCCAAATAAGTTTGCTAGAATAAAACTTTCGTGGCTAGGGTTTCCATGTTTTAATTTTAGGAAAGATGATGAAATGATGATATTTTATTATTTAATTCATTTATCATCTTTTATTTAATCATCTTTCCAAAATTACCCTTAATAATTTACTAATTTTCAATGATAAATAATTATTCTTATATACTAACTCCACTAAATGGTCTATTTGCTATATAAGGACCTCTAATTTTGAATCCCATAGCTAATTGATACCTCTAACTATTAGAACTCAACTTTTGTACTTTATGCAATTTGATTCTTTTCATCCAATTAGATATGTAAACAGTAAAATTTCTTAACGAAATTTTCTTACGGTATTTCTATCATGCTATAAACTATAAAATAATATTAAAATAAATTTTCTTTTGGCCTCGAATTTGTGGTCCCGAAACTACTGTTCCAATTTCACTAAAAACAGGCTATTACAGCATCCATTGTCAAAGTAATGCACATGATCTAAATTGGCCTTCAGGATTGATGAGCAACAACTAATCATCTTCGATCTTTCCTTCTCCACACAAGATTATGCTTCTATTTGTGAGAAGTGCCACGAACAATTAGAATTGCCATTGTATTTGCTTGTTTCATCTTTAGGTCTCTCAACATCTTGAAGCATTTTAGCCTGATGCGTCTAGAAACTCCACAATAATAACAAACAATCTTATGATGTTGATAAATTATTTTTAACCAAATGTGTTTATCAAATTTCAGCATAAGGCTTTTTTAAAATCTATGATTGACTATTTTGGTACAAAGTCAGCATAACCTAATATATATGTAAATGGTTGGTCTCCCAAGTTCTATCCATGGATAAAATTTAAGTTTAAGGGTGTACAAAGTTTTTGAATTTAAAAAAAAAAAGTAATTAAGTCTTTTTTTTTTAATCAATTGGATATCTGAATTGTCAAAGTGCATAAAAAAAGTCTTTTGACCGTTAAAGTTAATGACCCCATCTTTTTTTTGAGGTATCTTCGCCATGTGTTATGCTGTGATTGTGACACGTGGTAAAAATGATAAAAACTATTAAAATTAATAAAAATAATAAAAAATATAGAAACATATTTTAAATTTAGAAAAATATAAATGTATTTTAAATTTAAAATAATTTTAAAATGATTAAAAATATTAAAATATAGAAAATTATAATATTAATATAACAAAAATATATATATTTTAAAAATATTGATTAATTACATTTTAATCCAACTTGAAATTAAACTTACTAATAAATAATTAACTTTAACGGTTGACCTTTTTACTGTATTTTGATAGTTCAAGTGCCCAATAAAGTGTAAAAAAATGTAAGAGCTTAATTTTTTATAAAATTGAAAACTATTTACACTTTAAACCAAAAATTTAATATTTTATAAAATATTTCTAGCCAAAATGTATTTATCAAATTTCATCACTAGTGGCTTTTAAAAAAATTATGATTGAACATTTTTTACAAAGTCAGCATAATCTAATATATATTAATGGCTGGCCTCCCAAATTTTGAATTTCATCAATCGACAACATCTATTAAACTTTAAAAAAAAAAAAACTTTGAGCTAAAAATCAGTAAATTATACCAACAACTTCTTAGCTTAATGGAAAAACATTATGTTGAAAGAATGAAAGTTTGAATTTGATTCCAAACAACTCCATTCTCCTCCCCAATTATTAAAAGAAAAACAAATCAATATATGATAAATTATTTCTAATAAAATGTATTTTCTTATTCCAATATTGAAGGTTTTCTAAATTTATGATTGAATATTTTTGGTATAAAGTCACCATAATTTTAACATAGACAATATCTATTAAAAAAAAAATCTTGAGTTAAAAATCAATGTTTGATAAGTTATTTCTAATCAAATGTATTTACCATAGTAGGCTGGTTTCTAAAATTTTGATTTTCTGTTAAATATTAATATTTGATAAACTATTTATAAACCAAATGTATTTGTCATGTTCCATTATTGTAGGATTTTTAAAATTTATGATAGAATAAATTTTTTATAAAGTCATAATAAGATAATATTTATTTATTTAAAAAAGTTAAATATAAAATTAGTATTTAAACTTGTCTACTTTTTCTAGATTAGTACTTACGATTTTTTTTTGTCTTAGATTGGTGCTCGAACTTTTTTCCCGTCCACTAGTTTGGTACCTAAGCCTAATGGCGTTAAGATTTTGCTGAAGTGGCGGCGTTGGCCACTCGCACGCCGCCATGTGTTGCACTTCCAAGACCCATTTGACCCATGTTTAATTTTTTTGACCAGATAGTTTTAAATATAATTACTTAATAATTTTAAACCATAATATTATTCCTTTAAAAAATTTTCTTCACCATGTCTTCAATAATTTTCTCTTCTATCTCTTTCATTTTTCGCTCTTTTGTTCATCCAATTGTTTTTTTCCATTCACTTCTTTGGTTCCTATCTCTTTCGTTTGCAATGCGAATAAGGTTTTGTGCTCTCTTTCGTTTTCCATCTCCTTCACATCTCCACCATGTCTTCTTCTACAAACAAAAAATCAAGTGCGCAGAAAAGGATTTTGGACTACCATTGCAGGTTAACAGCTCCCGTTTACAACGCGAATATTCCAAAGAACAAAGTGCGAAAATTCTATGGGTGTGTGGACTTCAAAAGAGGTAACTTAGGGTTTCTGTTTTGGTCTGCCATGGTTGGGTTTGTGAGAAACAAAGGGTTTTGTGTGTACTGCCATTTTGTTGCAATTTAGGTTTAAGATGTATTCTTAGATTTTTAGTATTTTGATTTTTTTATTGTATGTAAGAAATGAAGATCGGGGGTTGTGATTTTTTTGGTGGGTTGAAGGTAATAATGACGGGATAGATTCAACTATAGAAGAACAAGGATGCACAATCAATGAAATAATGCTTCAAAATAATACGTTATTGACAGAGAACAAGAGATTAAGACTTGAGAACGATGAGCTCAATATTGATCAAATGCGAAGAATGCAATTGAAGGAACAACAAAAATAGTTGCTTAAAAGTTGTTGTTAATTGTATCATGAATGGTGTTTATGGGTTATCTTGCCTGTGGATGCTGAAATGTTGTTCTTGTATTTGTTGCATTCGTTGTTAAGAATGAATAAATTGAATTGAATGAAAAATCTTTTTATGTTGTTGTAAAAGTGTATGTAGATACCAAAATCAACATCAACAAAATAGAACCACCCAATACAATAATCATATAAATGATCAACATGATAGAACTATCCAATAAAATACAACCATCAAAATAGAGTCCAACAAAATAAAACCATCAAGTTATCCATCGTATGTTAACTAAATGAACCTAACTAGGAGGTATAAACAACAAAATAGAGTTCATAACTCATCCACGAAATTATGTTGACATCAATTATCTCTATGGCTTATAATTGTGTTTGGCTCCATTTTTGGACTTATCTTTTTTTGTGTTCCTACTTTCCCGAGTCCCACCAACAGTTTCTTTATTGTTGCTTCCCTTCCTTTTATTGGTGCACTTGGTTGGGACAATCACCATGATTTCCCTTCTCATACCAAGCTGCAATGCAAAAAATACATAATTAAAAAAAATGTCACTAAAATATAATAAGCATAACAGTTCAACAATTGGTAACTTACCTTCAAAATTTGCATCATTGTCTTCTCATTAGTGTATAACCTAATCCTTTGCACAACTTGTTTTCTCCTGCTACGAAGTCTTGTAAGTATTTGCTGTGTTGAAAATGTTGCATGGTGGGAGGAGTTGGCTGTGTTGAAGGACCTGGTGGTGATGATGCATATGCTTTGGATGCAACTGTTTGAGAATAAACTGGTGGAACAAGACAAGAAGGAGCTGGTGGAACAGAAGCTTCTGGAGCAGGAGTTGTTGGAGCTACTCGAGTTGGTGGAGGTGTACTCTATAAAATTCACATGTTAGGAGTTCTCAAATTAGCCAACAATTGCATTAAAATTCTTAGTCATCAAAATACTTATAGCAGATGAAGTTTGACAGCTTCTGAAGTTGTGTCCAACCATGAAACACTTATGACACTTTATTTTTCTCTCTTTTCTAGATAGTTTACTCTTACCCATCTCTTCCTATTCTCTTACTTTGTTTTTTTTTTGGTCTCATAGGTATTTTTCTTGGAATAAAGGGGGTCAATTGGTCCAATATCGATTTTAAACCATCAAAATTTATGGTTTGATGGAGTCATCTGTAGGGTGTACCATCATGATGGCATTTGTTCCTGTTGTGGGTACTCCCGATAGTCAATGTTCAACTTACTCAAACCTACATTCCTATCACCCATACACGAACCTTGGGGTGTACTGAGCAAACTAGAAAAATAGTGTCACAAAGGTTTCCTTGAAAGGGGTGAAGTACTGGGGTGGAATGGGCTAAATATATTAAACATCAATGGTAACCTCGGTTGCTGATAGGAAGAACTACAACCGCGCATCTCTGGGTGAAGTGCATAACTTGAATACTCTAGGGCAAAATTGTTTATCCTTAACTCAGGATGATAGGAACTACTGATCGATTGTGTGTATGACATTGTAGGTTTAGGCTTTGGCTCTGGTGGGGAAGGAGGAGGCGGGTGACAAGGTTGGTTGTGATGGGGACCTTGTCGATGCATATATAGAGGGACTACCATCAATTCACCACTATATAGGTAAGGCAATCCAATCTACATGTACCACACCTAGTAGTCAACCGAGGGAGTGAAATAAAAAAAAAAAACATGATTCCAGCTGAGGCTTTCTCTTCAATCGGGCGTTCTACAATGTAATATATTTTTGATGCTCTAATACCAATTCTTTGAATCTTTCCCCCTCTTGTTAATTTTGTAGGTGTCATTATCCAAATGCATAAGAATGTCTTGAATATCTTGATGACACCCAAATTGACGCAACACCCGATCTCTATTGTACCATTTCATTATTGAAAAATTCAAACGGGTGCGTTAATGCACCACATGAGTACGTGAGAGCTAGCTGACGGAGGAATAGCAGGCGCAACGTTTGAAGCACTATACGGCATCCACACAAACTATACAATTAATAACATGATTACGGTAACATAATTAAAATACCTATTGTGAAATATAGGGTCACATTTCTCAGTTAATTGTGAAATAAACCGAGCAATATAATTCAACCTTCTAAGAAAACCCCGAACTTCTTTCTGAGTACGCGGTGAAAGCAAATCTTATATGGCTCTAACTTTGTCTGAATCAACTTCTATTCCTTTTTCACTGACTACAAAACCTAGTAACTTCTCCGATCTGGCTCCGAAAGTGCATTTTGCCAGATTAAGTTTTAACTGAAACTTCCTTAATCTCAAGAATAGTTTCTTTAAAACCTCAATATGTTCCTCTTCTATTCGAGATTTGGCAATCATATCATCAACATACACCTCAATTTCCTTGTGCATCATATCGTGAAATAAGGTCACCATAGCCCTTTGGTATGTTGCCCCTGTATTCTTTAGCCCAAAGGGGATTACCTTGTAACAGAAAGTCCCCCACAAAGTTATAAAGGTGGTTTTGTCCATGTCTTCAGGATGCATCTTTATCTGATTGTACCTTGAAAAACCATCCATGAAGGAGAACAACGAATATCCCGCTGTGTTGTCTACCAAAGTGTCTATGTGAGGCAAAGGGAAATTATCTTTTGGGCTAGCTTTGTTCAGATCCCTGTAATCAACACACATTCGTACCTTCCTATCCTTCTTAGGAACTGGTACAATGTTAGCTACCCATTTAGAATACTTCACCTCTTGTAAGAATCCTGCATCGAACTGTTTCTTGACTTCATCCTTTATTTTTAATACGATATCTGGTCTCATTCTTTGCAACTTCTGTTGAACTGGTTTACAAACCTGTCTTATTGGAAGATGATGCACCACAATATCAGTATTTAACCCTGGCATATCTTGATAGGACCATGCGAAGATATCCTTGAACTCATGTAACAACTCAATCAGTCTTTGCCTTATATCATTAGCAATATGCGTGCCAATTTTCACCTTTTTCCCTTCCTCTAGGGCTACATTCTCTACTGCCTCTTTCTCATGTGGCATGATTTGTTTCTCCTCCTGTTTCACCATCCTCAAAAGATCTAGAGACACATCACAATCCTGGACATCTTCAAAATCCTGTGATTCCTCTAAACACATGTCTTGCTCACGAGAGAAATCAGGATTTGTAATATCAATGCTCATGTCATTGATATCTAGGGATCTGTGAAATATAAAGAATATATAAAGAATGAATGAATTTAAGAATGATTATTTATGTGCTATGAATGAAAGAATAAGAATTGCCAAAATTTATCGGAATATTGGTTGATAAAAATGAAACAATACTCGTTCAAATTGATAAAAGTTATGCTTTAGTAAAAAATAATAGATGATTGTAAGCCCATTTCACAAATGAAATCATATTACTCCTAGGCTCTAGAGTAACAAGAATGTTTCGAGAATTACTCTGAAAAATTCCTAAAGACTACAGGAAGTTCCTCCACAGTCCAATTGTTCAGAGAGCTTCCCGGTTCGTAAGGGCGAATGCTCTCAAGGTTTCCTTGCTCTGATCCTTTGTCGTGTATTACTCTCTTTATCCCTATTAATTTTAACTAATTAGGGTCTTTCTATAAACTTGAATGCATATGATACAATGAGATGCTATGAAATGCAAATGCATGAATATAAAAAAATGTCGATTCTGATTCAATTTCATTTTAGAAAATGTTATTTAAGGAATAAAAATCTTTTCATAAAATGGATTACAAATACGCTTTCGCCTGTAGGCCTAGAGTCTTAACCCTACCTAATAACAATGTTAACTCTCGTCCTCTGTCTGACGATGACTCATACATTATACTCGGCGTTCTAGCTTGTCTCGCCAAATCTCGCAAGTGTTCAAGAACCTCTCGAATCGAACTAAGGCTTCTCCCATGAGATAATCCCTATTTCCAACTTGATCCTGAAGATGGTGAAGTTCTCCCTTCCACTGTTCTTCTCTTGCCTCGAGTTGCTCAATCCGTAGCTCACAGCCCTGTAGTGCTGCTTCCAACCTTCCGATATCGTGTTTCATTTCCTCAATCTAATTCAAGCTTGCCTTTAACTCGATTGCAAGGTTACGACTTCGGTGATGATGAAGAGATCGTCCAAGTTTAGCCACTTTAGTTTTTAATCCTTGATTTTCCTTCTCTAGGGCCTGGTTATGCGACTGTATCTCTTGGAACTTCTTCTCCCAATACTCGGCTTTGGCTCTTTCTTCTTGAATCTCTTGCTGCCACTGCTCTGGAGATCTCCCTAATCTGACCCTTTTCAACGTTACTTGGGCCTTTTTGTAGTGCGTCTTTAAATCATTTCGATCTTCCTCGATCTTTCTCTTTTCCTTTTTCACCTTCTCGACTTCCATCTTTTGAACATCGACGTCAAGACTTAAGCACATTTTTTCCTCTTCGAGCTTCTCAATCTTCTTTCAATCTCTAAATTCTTTATCTCGAACTCTTGCTTCATAACTTCCAACTCTGATGGAATCACTCGTAAGCTCTCCTCTAATGATCGAGCCACTCCCAAAATTGGCCTAGGGACATTATCGTTGACTCTCCTACTAAACTACCCTTTATACTCAAGGATTGATGTCGAGCCTTCGGTCAAGATCTTTATATAGAAAGGCTTCTTCCAAGCCTCAGAAATCTCTCGCATCTTCTTCTTATAGTGATCTCCTTTATAAGAGAAATCACTTTGAGCTAGACCTTGTGTAACCGGTATGAACTGCCTCGCTCTATATTGCCTTAGAACAAGCAATGGTGCATATCCAACAACTCCTCAAATCCCTGGCAAAGAGACCTAATCAAAACTGCCACAGCGGTAAAGGACTTCACTAGGAACCAACCAAGGAGCCTTCCACATAACATCTTTCTCTCGAAGATTCTGAAGAATGTCTATCCACCTTTCCTCTGAAATGTCATCTCTCCTCGGCATGTCTACTGCTTCTTTTAAGGGAGAATAATCTTCAAAGAATACTCGGCAAGGAACCTTATCAAGCTTCCAAAAATAACTGTGGAACCAAACCAACAGCAACTGTGCACATCCAATGAATCTACCTTTGCCGGCTCTCCGACATGCACTCAAAGATCTAAATGTCTCAGCTAGGATTGCTGGTACCGGTGTATTCTGCTTACCAACGTGATCGAACAAATCCGCAACTGCCTCATCTATGTGCCCCAACACCTTTGGAAAAATCACCATGCCGTAAATACTCAAAGCTAGGACGTCGACCCTTTTCTTTACGTCTGGATGTGTCAATATCAAATCCCTCAAAACGGCCCATGAAACGCACTTACTATCACCCTTTTGATATACATGAGCTACAGCCCACTGTTCACTCATCCCAATAATCATCACCAACTTCTTTGCAAAAGTTAGAAGACTAGCAGGCCTAACATAAGCCTTGTGACCCTGAATCCTCGGGGCAACGCAGTAAAGTCGTATACTTCTCCAAAGTAGGTGTAAGATCAACATCACCAAATGTAAAGCAACTATAAGCAGGGTTCCAGAACTGTACCATAGCTCGAAACAAGTGCCTATCTACTTTGACGTCTAGCAAATAGGGAAGGTCTCTATAATTTTGATAGAAAAGCTGTTTAGCCTCGTCATCCTATTGGGCCCAAATGTTTCTCAGCTCCTGAAACTCATTCTGCGTCGATTAATACGGGTGAAGTCCCATAACTCTGACGTATATCCCTTAATGACACTATCTCCTTTCTCTAATTGGGTTTTCTCTGACCAGGTACAGACAGAAGCATTATCCTCCACTCTATCAAGGTATTCATTCCTCATTACAAAACTTTCTAATCTAGAAATCGAGCCGTGAATCGACACCTTTAAATGCCAAATGACATGCAATGACAGCAAAATAAATATAGGTTAGTATCATAAAAAAAATGATAAACAAGTACTTACAAGGGTAGCTTACTAAAGGCTATCACTATCTTTTCTAAACTCTTTAAAGTTCACTATATGAGTTTTAGCTCTAAAGCCAGGGTACCTGAACCAGCAGATTCTTTGGTCTTCACCCATTATAGGCTTATATAGACCAAGTTCAGTTCAGGGGGACACATTTCCCTATGGCCATACGGAGATGAAAACCTCACAAAGACATAGGTACAGTATCCCGGAAGTAATCCACTAGCTCATACGAAGGTGAAAACCTTACAAAAGCGTAGCTTCTCACTCCCACTTAAGGGTGTGACCACAACGGTCATGCAAATGCAATGTACAGCAATAAGGTAACAAACATATGTAGCAAACACATGTAAAAAGGATCCAATTTTAAATTTTCCAAACTTCCGACATTAAGACAGAAAATACTCAATTTCTTGGCTTGACTCTCTTAAGTTCCCAGTGGAGTCGCCAAGCTGTCGAAACCATTTTTTAAAGGGATGTTTGAAAAATGGGGATAGACTTTTGAAAAACGAAAACGGGAGTTGCCACCAACCTTTTTAGGTGTGATTGGATCACCCTATAAAACGTTTTGGTCTACGAAAATTAAGAAAATAGGTTCGGGAGTCGGTTACGTACGAGGAAGGATTAGCACCCTCGCAACGCCCAAAATTGGTACCAAATTGAATAGTTTTCTGCCTTAATGTCAAAAATTTGAAAGGATTTAAAAATAGGATCGCTTTTTTTAAATCGGAATTATTTAAGTTGAAAAATCGATATTCCTTAGCTCCGAAAGGATACAAACACCACATCCAGCATGATAGGACACGAAATTCTTAAACTCTCGTAACTGAAATCATCTCGTGATTTACAAAATCTATTTAGAATGATACTTTAGGCATTTAGACAAACGGGAAATCGTAACCTAGCATGTTAGGGCACTATTTCCCAAATTCCTAAATACGAAAAACATTACTTCATTTTAGAAAAACTTTTGGATAAAATATGACAATTAAATGAAATATATATATTTTTAAAATAATGATTTGAGTAAAATTTTTAAAATAATTTACTAAGAGTAATAAAAAAATTATTAAAAAATGAAAGAGTTTGATATGATACAAAAATTATTAAAAATTAAAATATATAAAAAAATCAGGGAAACATGGATTAAATCAAAATAAAAAGGGTTGAAAAACGAAGATGAACAAAGAATAAAATAAGAACAAACCGTAAAAAATAAGAACGTAAGTGGGAGAGAAATTTGAGCGAAAGCTCTCAAAATTTTTATTGTTTCCCAAAACTCCAGCGTCTACAATGAAGGGAGAGGCCTCCATTTATAGTTGAACCTCCTCAAATCCAACGGTACAGATCAATTACATCAACGGTTAAGATTAAAAGGTATCTACAAATTAAATCTCTAAGATTACAAAATCATATCTTCTAAAATTGCATATCATATCTAAGATTGTATCATATCTAAGATTGCATATCATTGAAGATTATATTTCCATATGAGTCAAGCTTGTAGATGGACCTTAAATCTTTTCAAGTAATGGGCCATTCCGATCGGGCCAAATTATATTCTAAAAAGTATACTATCTAAAAATAAAACAAACTCGTAAGAACATACTTTCATAAAAAAAATCTTGATCCAAGTTTTATTTTTTTTAACCTATTTACAGGTGGGAACACATGTGCTTGGTGACCTACTGATGCCAGAAATGGCATCCTGTATAGCGCACAAGATCGTAACAGTACCAGGCACCTGCCTATATCTCATGTTTTGTGATCTGTTACTCAAAAAGGCTCATGATACAACATTGCTAGTACTGCTAATCCCTAACTGTAGGAACAGACAACTTGCAAATTAGATAGTAGTGGTAGGTACATCAAGTGGGCTTTATTATTATTAATGTTTGGGATAAGTACCCCTTATAAGCTACAGTATATATGCTCGTGCAACGCACATATTCTACCTTTCAGTCACAGTACTCAATAGTGTTTCGAAATTTGCCTTTAACCATGAAAATTTTAAATCCATAAATTTAGCTCCACCATCACAAGGAGGGTGTTCAAGCAAGTCATAGCAGAGCGTCGTAGGTTCTTTTACTTTTCTTGAACTGGTTACTGCATCCATGAGGAGCCTTAATTGCAGTGCAACATCCTATATTGTGATGGTGTATTCCCCACATGGAAAATGATATGTGTGCGTCTCTGGGTGCCACTACTCAACCAATGTTAATATTAAGTCGGTCATTATAGCTAAAAAACACAGATTAATGCTGCTGGTCCAAATTTGGTGGCATCTCGGTAGGGCATAATCAGTTTGTCTAGCCGGTAGCTCGGACCATGGCCATGCGGCCTTAACACGTGGTATGAACCCTAATCATATTAAATTACAACATTAGTTAAGATCTTCGAGTTAAATAAAAAATTATGTGCAACTTTACGTACATACTCTTGAATAAAAAATATAACTTTTTTTACTGACACATGAATCATCATTGCTATGTGATCTTCTGCTGTAATTAAAGAACCCATTTCGATATTTACACAAACAATTAAAATTTTAATCATCGATTTAACAAATATACAATATAAAAGTAACGAATTTTTTTTTCGTAGCCCATTTTCGTAATTAACTTTTTATATATAAAAGGTATCTTAATATTATTTTCAACTTGTTAATTATGACTCTATTTCAGTCAAATTTGAGAAATAATCTTCTAGCTAAACTCTGTTTATTTATTTCAATCAAATACTAATCAGTTTAGATTATTTTATTATTATTTGACCTATGAATTTAGCCTATAAATATGTTCTTTCATAACCTTAGAAAAAACACCCATTAGATATTAGAACTTATAACATATTTAGAGAATTTTGTGTTTATGTTTTGAGGGTTCTTTGTTTTCGGGGTTTAGTTTTTATCTCCATCTTTTGTACTCTTCGTTCTTTTGCCATTATAGTAAAATTATCTTTACCCGTGGTTTTTTGTCCTCTTTGGAAGGGTTTTTCCACGTTAAATTTGGGTGTTCAATTTCTCAATTTATTCCGCTATTTTTTTTACTTGTTGCTTAATCAGGTCGATCCTAACAAGTGATATCAGAGCTAGTTCAATTTTCATAGATCAGCCCATTTATATATGGCAGCAACAAGGTTTGAAATTGAGAAGTTCGATAGTGAGACAAATTTCAATCTGTGGCAAGTTCGGATGATGGCAATTCTAGTTCAAACTGGCTTAAAAAAGGTTGTTACCGGTAAAAAAGCCTAAGAATCTAAATCAATCAGAATAGGAAGAGCTTGATGAAAAGGCCTTGTCTGCAATCCAGTTATGCCTCGCGAATATGGTATTGCAGGAGGTATTGATGGAAAAAACCTCATACGCCTTGTGAAAAAGGTTAGAAACTCTTTATGCAACTAAGTCTCTAGCTAACCGTTTAGTGTTAAAATAACGTCTATTTACATTTTGCATGAATGAAGGTGAGCTTCTTAGAGATCACATCAATCAATTCATTACTCTTTTAAATGATTTAAAGAATGTTGAGGTTCATATTGACGATAAAGATCAGGCTATACTATTACTGTGCTCTTTACCCCATTCATACAAGTATTTCTAGGAGGCCTTGATTTATGCCAGAGACCAACTCTCGTTCGAAGATGTGAAAGGTCATTATTGAGTAGAGACAAACTTGAAAATGAGTTTGGTTTGGATAGCAAGGCAGATAAGCAAGCTTCCGTTTTGGTAACATCAAAGAAACAAGACAAAATGTGTCGCTATTGTAAAAAGTTAGGTCACGTCAAAGTAGATTGTTATAAACTGCGAAATAAAAGAGCTGCTAAGAGTAACGAGGAAGATGTAGTTGGTGCTAATTTGGCCAATGAAAATGGTGATGATTTCTTGTTAGTGCCAACGAGCGATAACTTCAAGCTCACATCCGAGTGGATTCTAGATTCGAGATGTTCTTTCCACATGTGTCCCAATAGAGAATGTTTCTCCACATACAGTTCAATTGAAGGTAGAGTTGTGCATATGGGAAACGATTCATCTAGTATGGTAATTAGTATTTGGTACTGTTAAAATTAGGATACACGATGAGACGATTAGGATACTCTCAGATGTTAGGTATGTACCTGATTTACGAAAGAATCTCATCTCATTGAGTATTTTAGACTTGAAAGGATGCAGAATCAACATCGAGTCGAGCGACATTAAAGTATCTCGTGGAGCTCTCGTTTTGTTAAAAGGTAAAAGAACTGGAAATCTTTATATTCTGGAAGGTTTTATAGTGACTGGTGAAATCGAACGTCCCTCGTCTGTTATAGAGTCGAAGTCAACTCGTTTGGAGCAGAGGCAACTTGGTCATAGGAGGGAAAATGTATGACCGGTTTGTTGAAGAGATGTTCTCTTTTGGATGCAGGTTTTGAAAAGTTAGTGCACTGTGTTTAGTGAAAATTAAACCCGGGTTAGTTTTGATTTGGCAGTGTACAAGTTGAAGGCTAGAAGTCTTCCAGTTTCTAAGCACGGATTCGACTCAGTTAATTCCCTGCATGGTTCAAGATAGGCTCGTTGCTGGCTTTGACAAAGATGGGGTTGTGGAAATATGAGTCAAGGTGGAGATTTGTAAAGTATGACTCCTATTTTAGTCAAATTTGAGAAATAATCCTCTAGTTAAATTCTGTTTATTTGTTTCAATCAAACACTGATTAGTTTATATTATTTTATTATTATTTGACCTATGAATTTAGCCTATAAATAGGCTCTTTTACAACATTAAAAAAAACATCATTTAGAGAATTTTGTGTTTATGTTTTGAGGATTCTTTGTTTTTGGATTTTCGGGGTTTAGTTTTTATCTCCATCTTTTGTAATCTTCGTTCTTTTGCCATTATAATAAAATTATTTTTTCTGTGATTTTTTATCCTCCTTGGAGGGGTTTTTCTACGTTAAATTTGTGTGTTCAATTTCTCAATTTATTCCGCTATTTTTTTTTACTTATTGCTTAATCGAGTCGATCCTAACACAACACAAATCTAATTATTCAAACCAAAATATAATGTTCAATGTTATATTTTAAAATATACAAATTATTATTACAATATAAAAAATACACTAGTCAAACCAATTTTAATAGTACTTTCAACCTAAGTCTAATCATTTGATCAAAATATAATGATCAATGTTATATTTACTAAGATAATTCTACTACCAAAACTATCTTAATAAACATACACTACAAAACAAAATAAACCCACATTACAAAATATACATACACAATTCTAATAATTCAAACATAAATATAGTTTTCAAAGTTAACATACCTTAATATTAATCTTATCAAATAATGTATCAATAAATAAATTTTTAACACAAATCTAAACTAATAATAATGATTATTATAAATATCACAAATTTAAAATATAAATAATTCTAATATTACAAAAGAAAATTAACATACTTTTTTTGTGAGGAACCTACCTTCCTTTCTTTTTATTTGCGCTGTGGAAAATCTTTGGCTTTTTTTATTTTAATGGATTGATTGTGTGGGGGTAGAATCTATGACTGACCAGTTACGTTTGTGGCAGATTGTTAAGCCGACGTCGTCATGCTGTTAGGCGGCATCGGTCTGTCGACTTGTCACTAATGTGATTGGTCAATAACGAATTTTGTCGATTTTTTATTTTTTTATATATATATTTTTAATTTTTTAAAAAATAAAAAATAAAAAATAAATTTATTTCAGTGCTGTTTGATATGTTGACAACATCATTAAAAAATATTATTTTTTGGGTTTAACAATATAAAATACTCTACATATTTTTTTAGATAACTACATATCGGTGCCACAGATTATTCAGACAGCACAAAAAAAGATTATTTAAAAAAAATTATATCATTATGTAAATGATTGCAACTAAAGAAGTATGGTGCCACTGATTACTCAAATAATATTGTGGGATCAATGTTACTTCTACTTATTTTTGTTAATAATGGCAAAACAATCCCATTTCAATAATTAAAATTTTTGTATTATGTAGGTAAAAAATCTTAAAAGTTGCCAACCAATGAGATGGGCAAGTGTGATTTTCATTGGAAAAGGGAAAGATAGATAATGCATCAATAATTTATTTTATATTATTTTTTTTTTAAAAAAAAGCCCTAAAATTTGCCCATGTAACGGTATGGGCAGGTGTGATTTTCCTTGGAAAAGGGAAAGACAAATAAATGCATCAATAATTTATTTTATATCATGAGGCCTTTGGTAATTAGTGGTATAAATAATAGTGGTTGCCACTTGTTTTTTTAACAAAAGTTGAGGCTGCTGCTGAACCTTGAACTTTTTTTGTTTCCTTCTTTAGTGTGTGCAGTATTGTTACTCGCCGAAAATAATGGCCGGAGCTGTAGTGAGACATTACCTAACTACGCGTTTCATGGATTCAGAGACCACCAAATGCAACATTTCTTATTCCCTTCACAGTCACACTCGTTCCCCCTATTCCCTCCCACTGTTTCACAACGTAATTCTATACTTTCTGTTTTCTTTCTATGTTTTCTGCTAACCATCATATTTATGATATAATTTAATTAAGTAAAGGAATGTTTAAAAATGGAGCAGAAATATGAGACTAGGAGAGTGGTAGCATTGATGAATGGGTGCGAAGGAGACCCCAAACTCCCTATAGGCAGCATAGAGACGCGCACATTAACAACGGTTCCATCACCATCAAAGGCAATGGAGAGGTTGGATGTAGCTATTAGAGAGTTGAAATGTAACCCTCCTCCTCTTACCTCTGGCATTCTTCGACTTCAGGTAAACTTCCCCTTCCTTCATAATTAAACATCCAGGAACGCGCAAGATTTGCTAATTTCTTCTGTCATTATCTCCAAGATAATGGCTGTTGCCACATGGTTAGTATGACATCTTGCATTTTCCTCGTCCCTTCATCAATATGAAAATATTTACTCCCAAAGTCACTAAACTAAACTAAATTATTACTTATGTTTTTGTTATTAAACTTTAAAAAATTATAAGATGGTAATTAAATTATTTAAAAATTTTTATTTATATTATTCAATTGTTAACTTTTTTTAAAAAATTCAACTAGTGAGCTCTTAATGACAATTTGACGATCGGTACGATGGATCAATGCTTATCGATGAATAGAAAAACATATCTTAAATCCAAGGTAATCTAATGATCAGTGTAAAAAATCAGAAAAGAAAAATGTTTGAATTTTAATTTGTAAATTTGTAACATTTAAAGTTATTTCATGAAATAACTTATGCAAATAAAAAACATTTAGCAACAATTTTTAATAATTGAGTAACTTAAAAGTTTAATTAATTTAATAATCATTTGAAATTAAATAATTAAATATAAATTTAGTAATAATTTAGCAATTAGTGTACCTAAAACCAAACTAATAAAATGATTGAAAGATTCAATAATTTTAATTAATAAATATATCTATAATTTATAATTTTATTTTTATTGTTTCAAATTTTATTTTTAATTAATAAATATATTATTTTTAAATTTATTTATTTTTAATTCATCTTTTTAATTAATAGCTTTTTATTTATAAAATCATATAATAAATGTATATTTTACATATATGATATATCATTATGTTAAAAATATTTAAAATTAATAACTTCTTTATATATAATATAAATATTAACTAATTTTTATATATATTTTCTTTATATATAATATTTATATGTCAAATATTTATTTTCTCCACGTATATTATAGGTATGATGATTTCTAATATTATAGAATGAAATAATTAATTCAAATATAAATATTATTTTGACATTTAAATATTTCAAATATCATTATTTTTTCATCTACACTATATGTATGATATTTCAAATATTTTTATAGGTGAAATATTTTAATTAATTATTTCAAATATTATTATGTTTATATATGAAATATTTTAAATACACATAAAAATATATATAATAATAAAATTTACTACACTCATGATACAAATTGAAAAATAAATATTACACACATAAAATTATATTTACTAAAAATAATGATATTTGTATTAATTATTTGATTTCATAAATAAAAGATTTATTAATAAAAAGATGAATTAAAAAATTGAAAACAATATATTTATTATAATAATTTTTTGAAACAACATGAAATAAAAACTAAAATGTGTTTAGAAGATGAATTGAATCTGAAATGGAATTAAGGATATACTCAATATTTATTTAATCAAAGGAGCTTATATGTTAAAAATATTAATTAAAAATAAAAACTTAAAACAACATGAAATAAAAATTATAATGTGAGTGAAAGAGGAATTATGTTAAAAAGTAAAAAAAAAAATGCAATTTAAAGGTGGACGTACTTTCCTACTAACTGAACAGAAAATGCACCCAGCTTGACGCACTTTCATACACACTTTTAAAAAACGATCTATTTCCCTAAATTTTCAAAAAATCGACATATTTAATCAATTAACTCTTTTTACTTATTTGCCTTTTTAGCTATGGAAGCTTCAAAATACCACATCTAATCTAATTTATATTTTTATACATAAATTTTGATTTAGTATAATTATATTATTAAAATTTTACTATAATTTAAACTTTTATTATAATTTTAATATATATTTTAATTCAACTATATATATAATTAAATACATCAAATTATTTATATTTATGTAATATGTAAATGTAAAATAAATTTTATAATGATAATTACATAAGTGATTTATAAAAAAAATTACATAAAAATTTCATGTATAATAATACATAGAATCAAAATTAATGTTTATCTGTTTAAAAAACCCGTAAAATTCAAATGGATTATTGTTAAATCCGTTGGAGGGACTCGTGTGTCCGCGCAAGTAACGGCTATTCAAAAGTAACACCGTAAAGACAAAAGAAAACTGAAATTGGTAAGTGTTGTTTAAAGGTACCGATCGAGGAGCAAATCGAAGCAATCGAGTGGCTCCATGCTCAACATGATAATCTTCCACGTTGTTTCTTCTCTGGTAGAAGAAGCAGAGCCAATGGAAATGGTTCCAATCTCTTGATGGAAATAGGTAATGGAAATGGCGACAACTGTTTTACCCATAATCTTGTTGGTGCCGCCGGTGTCGGCTCGGCGGTCTTCTTTCAACAACTTCATCCTTTCTCATATCACGATTGGAGGTCCATTAAGAGGTAGATCGTGCAGATTTCTCTTAAATAAAGTTGTCAGGTCAAAGCAAATAATGCCTCACGAATTTGGAATTTAGTTGTATGTTTTCTTTGTTTTCTTTGGATTGAAGGTTTCTGTCTGCAAAGTGCCCTTTGATTCGTGCATATGGAGCAATTCGTTTTGATGCGACGGCTAATATATCACCTGAATGGAAGGCGTTTGGTTCATTTTACTTTATGGTCCCTCAGGTTGAGACCTTGTTTTTGTTGACCAAGTAGTTTGTAGGGAATAATTCAGTTAACTTTTTATTTTGTCTCTTTAGTATTTAAACGACCTACCGCTACATACCAAATGACAGGTTGAGTTTGATGAGCTTGAAGGAAGTTCAATGCTTGCCATAACGATTGCATGGGACAATGCCCTTTCATGGACTTGGGATGAAGCCATTCATTCACTTGAAACCACAATGCAACAGGTGCCTCAACTTTTTAACTTATTTTGCTCATCCTATATACCTATAGCCTCTTTGATCTGTTTAGTACTGTGCAGTTAATTAAATTTCCAATTATGAAGATTGCTTCAGTTGTTGTGAAGTTGAAGAAAGAAGCTTCAGGAGAACCCATCCTCAGTAAAACTCATGTTCCCAATAAGACACATTGGGATCTTGCTGTAGAGAAAGCTTTGCAGGAAATAAACACAAGCAGCTCACAGCTTGTTAAGGTATTTTTAATCCCTTCTGCTGATGAAGTCTCCGAAACACCATCCCTAAACCATAGTCCTTCTACTCTCCTGCACTATACATCAGGTTTTTTTGTTAATCATTTTGATGTGAAAAACTAGGTTGTGCTTGCCCGTAGCAGCAGGATTTTAACCGCTACAAATATCGATCCTATAGCTTGGTTGGCTTGTCTGCAGGTACTCTTTGTCTTTTCTTCTCTTCTATAAAGCGTTATAAGGGAAGATAAATTTCATTGAGCTGTATACTTACTGCAGGTTGAAGGAGAAGATGCATATCAGTTTTGTCTTCAGCCACCTAATGGACCCGCATTTGTGGGAAATACAGTAAGTGTGACAGCAGATTTCATTGTGCAATATACATCTCTTTTTCCCTACTCTGCCACATGCTCTTTATTTCTATCTCCAATTTTCCTTCTTCCCCTATGACAACAATCTGTGTTCAATATATTTCCTACTAATGTGAATTTTGCATGATATTTGATTGGTATAGTTTTGAGACGTGACTGAAGTTTAAGCATAGTTGATAGAAGTAAAACTTGATAGCTGTAAGATACTTAAAATCCCTTTTCCCACTTTCTACTCCATTGCAGCTGATATTAGATCTCATGTTTAATTTATATTTAGAATATACATACTCTTCTCGATTTCTCTTTGGAATGATCCTTATTATTCATGATATCAAATAGATAGTTTCTACCCTTTGCAAAGTGATAATTAACCATAATTTACAATGTCCTCACATTCCATGTCACTATTTTGAAGTTCATGGACCTGATTTCACTGCCATTCAGAATTTGTATTTGATTAGAAGTTTATTGGTGTAAGGCTCTCTTGTAGATGAAGTAATGATGCAGGGAAATGGAAAATTATGACCTCCCCCTTCTTTGCTGAACTTAGGTTGTTTTGAATTGTTTTGAGTATCAAAAGTGTCTCAAGGTGTGGATTGGATCTGAAAATATAAAGGCAAGGCATTTTTAGAAAATACAATTCTTGGGACACTATGGTTTTACGCGAACAGAACAATTCTTATTGTATTATGAATTGTTCTAAATCAAAATGAAATCAAAGAAACACTAAAGAAAGAATATTTTTCACAATTGGAACGAGAAGTGATTAATTTTTTTCTATTCCAAACCAAATCTATATATAATGCACCAATAGCTGTCTAAGTACTTTTATGAATGATCACAACTTTTCATGTTAAAAGATTTATGAATAATTGTGACGTTTGAAATCAATCAAAGTTTGAATTGAAATTTGAAATTCAATTCCACAAAAGGATATATATTTTTTATTTGAAAATACTTCATATAATATATATTATATACAACAGTTTCTTCTTGCTTTGACTTATGCGAGCTTTGGTGAATAGCCAGAGCGACTATTTCACAGAAAATGGCTAAGCATTAGTAGTGAGGCACTGGCTGCAACCCGCGCTAGAGGTGAATCCAGTGATCTTGATCTTCAACTAGAGAATGATCTACTTTCCAGGTTCCTTTTGTTACTCTCAAATCTTTACCGAATAACTTCCGTTTTTTCAATGTGTTATTACATAAATTCTTTTGTTACTGATTAATAACCTGTTTTTGTTGCGAATCATGTAGTCCCAAGGACCACCTGGAATTTACCGTAGTACGAGAAAACATACAAAACAAATTAGAGGCAAGTTTTCTTCCGATTTCTCAATTTGTCAATTTGCTTTTCTAGGCACTGAAATTTCTTCACTAGGACTTTTATGAAATTAAAGTTCTTTCGTAGAATCA
The DNA here is from genome assembly GCF_025698485.1 of Gossypium arboreum. Taxonomy (NCBI): domain Eukaryota; kingdom Viridiplantae; phylum Streptophyta; class Magnoliopsida; order Malvales; family Malvaceae; genus Gossypium; species Gossypium arboreum. The sequence goes on along the minus strand of NC_069081.1, from coordinate 107,547,517 downwards.
TTTAGGTTGATGCACTGTCCAATGCTATCATGCATCCTCTCCTGCACTTAAACACGTGAGCTAATGTCAAAGATAAAAACATGTTACCACTATTTCAGTGGTCTCATGAAAGGGCAGGGTTTAATCATGCTATTATGGGATGCCACTATTTCCTTAAAAAACCACTGTACTCGCAGTATGTTGTATCGTTCTGGCATATGCTTGCTGTTCACTCACAAGGGTATATTTAGCAACAATTGTTTCATGTTATTGGATGCTCCCTCTGTCCTATAAAGGTTGGCTATGTTTCGTCTTTGTGTGTTCAAGTCTTACTTATTTTACCTCTTCTGTGTATATTTATTGTTTAAGTTTCCTGGAATGCTTTAAATCAAAAGGCTATTCATATAATTTTTAAATATGTTTATAAAATATAAAGAATATCAAGTTTTAATGTCAGAGAGTTTGAAACGAAGCCTCTGTTTTACCTGAAAAAAAAGTGATTGTTCTACTCTTTTCTGCTTCACAGTCTGTATGTGAGAGAGTTGTTGTTGAGCCAAAGAAAACGGTACGAAAACTTCGAAGAATTCAACATTTATATGCCCAGTTGTCTGGTAACCTGAGAAGGGAAGATGATGAGGTAATTTCATTATAAGTTTCATATGTCAAATAACGAAAACTCCATCAGAGCACTAATAATTTTTTTTTGCATGATCTAGTATGTCAGTTTGAATAAACTGTTTTATTAAAGTTCCATGCTCTTAACTGTTGTTGATTCTAGAATGAGCAGTTAGCTGTAGTAGTCTCAATACAAAGACTTCTAATTTGTCAAAGATCTAGGCGGTAGCTTTCTCTATAGCTTCGCTGTTGTGATATATTTTGTGTTCCTACGTTCCTGTGCAGTTTGAAATCTTGTCTTCTCTCCACCCAACTCCAGCAGTTTGTGGACTTCCAAGAGAAGCTGCACGCCTCTTCATTTCAGAAACTGGTATCCTTACATATTATATACAATATTTTTGTTTGTTCTTCTACAGCCATGTTACTTGGGATGAGCGTGGGATAGGAGTATGTGATCGGCACAGATATACTCAACACAGATATACTCCACTTTTAAAAGCTTTTTCAAATATTTGGAGATTTCTAACCTCGTATCTCTGTTTGAATATATAAACTGGACACGGATACCTGAGGAAATTTGAAAAGTCGGTTCTATAGAAATTTTGAGTTCCTCCTTAAGTTTTACAGCTTGACATCTTGTGCTCCATATGTTCATTGTTTAGTGATCTAGGGAAAATGATCTGTCTATAAACTTAGACTGCCAACTACCATTCTCTTACTGAACAAAACCATTTTATGGCTGCTATACTGATTTCTTAAATTTTTCTGCCTTCAGAAATGTTTGACCGAGGGATGTATGCTGGACCAGTTGGTTGGTTTGGAGGAGGCGAAAGTGAGTTTGCAGTTGGTATAAGGTCAGCATTAGTGGAAAAGGTGAGCTAATTAAATAATGGCCTCTACTAAAGCATGTTTGACTTTTGAGTGAGCATTGAAGTATCATCAAAGCTTCATATAGTTCCACATCAATGCTTTCCTTTTTCAATGACCTCCAACGAGATTATCACCTTATTATACTTGTAGCGAGTCAATTTAATCATTTTAAATTATTGTAAGAAAGCTTTTATGCTGTCACCAAAATATTTGACAGTTTAAGTTGATAGGATTCTGGAGCATTGGTATACGCCGGAACCGGGATAGTAGAAGGCAGCAATCCCTCGTCAGAATGGGATGAACTAGAGCTCAAGACATGTCAGGTGAGTGTAAACGGATTTTTGTCCTTGTGAATTTTATATATTTGCTTCCACATGGATGTGACATCAAATGCTTATACATCTGATTTGGATGTTAATCCGAGTCATTTGGACTTTGAGAGTGAGCATTCAATACAAGTATGTTTATTCTTTTTCCATGTATTTAGCATATTTTCATACTCATATTCAAATATAGAAATTAAAATTCCGGGTAACATAGTATTCAACGTTTTTCAGTAGTGTATGCTTTCTAAGTGATTGTGGGAGTGCTTTTGATTCTCCATGCAGTGCACCAAGTTGCTTCAACTGGAGGTTCCTAAGCAATCAAAAGTTGAGATTTTGGAAATCATCTATTAACAAGGTTAGTGATTTAGGGTAGAAATATATGATTCAGCAGGTCTGGAGATTTGGTTTCTTTTTGTTTACCAATTAACAAGTTTTTTAAAATTTGTGTGAATGATTGAATTAAAGCACTTAAAAGTTTGATTTTCATTCGTAATATTTTACAATCTTGGTACACTGATTTTCTTATGCTATGGTGCACCCACGTGTTCATAGATTGGTATTATCTTCTTTAAGCGTTATTGATCATTCAAGATTTTGCGACTTAAAAGTGTGCTTCCCATGTTGGTACCCAAGACCTTCAGTTATACTTAAGTGCACTTTTGAATCACAAATCGTTGAGAAGAAGCCGGTCGACGATGATACCGACTGGTGCTAACAGACATCAGTGTCACAACCCAAATAAATAGTAATACTTTGTTTTTGGATGACTGACTTGTGAAAAATATTTTTATCTAAAATTAGCAGCTTTAAAGCTGCTGAGAGGGCGTGAAAAGCGAGAGCATTGAACCTGATTGCATGTCCCAAGTTTTGTCATTATCACATGTTGCCAGTCGGATTCGTCTCCCTAGTTGAATAAAGAAGGCATCATTTATCATATCATTCTCAGGGCCGCGCTTTCGATGTGTATACTCATGATACGCATGTGTTAATTGTATTACATATTAAGTTAGTGATGTCTATTTTTAAGTTAGATTAACATTTAAAAAGCTTATGGTTTGAGAAGATTAAAATAATACATTTGTTGTGTAGTAGAAACAACTATAATAAAAATTGTAAAAAGGACATAACGAATAAAAAAACAGAAAATGAACCCATAAAAATGTAAATATAATTGCAAATGTAGCAAAAAAGAGGATAATAATGTAAGCACTCATTTCTCGATTGGGTGGACTTCTTATTTGCAAATAAGAAGTACGAGTTAGAATAGAAGACCATAAATTTATCTAATATGGCCTATATTCCAACCACGTCTACAATGGGTAATTTAGGAATCGCCTCATTAATTTAATGAGTGATAGTGGGAACTAACAAAATAAAATTTTATTTAATAATATAAATATTTGTAGATAGTAGAGTGGAAATTCTATTATTTATTTAGTAAAAACAAGTAAAATAAAGATAAAAAAGAGATTTTGAAATTAAATTTAAAACTAGAGTAAAATAAAATATAAGACAATTTAGTCACATATAGAATATCGGTTTTGACTCATAAGTTTAATCATCAATGCAAACATAAATTTCAATATTCCGTAATATATTAGTTATAGTTACCAACAAGTGCCTAACAATCAATTTTTCATATTATCTTCTCAATAACCAAAGTGAGCTTGTTGAAACTATTTCTCTTATTAGCAAAGAACTTTGTAACGAAGTGCCTAAAATTCAGTTTATTAATAGCATTAAGAATTAGAGAGATCCAATTCTAACCAACAAATTCACACAAACATTGTTCATTCATATTAGATTACATATTCACAATAAATTACGTACTTCAACATACACAACTATGTTATTCCTCACAATTATTAAAATAATTAAACATTTACCAATTTAAAATTCTAATTGACAAGACAAATATTCCAAGTTATCAAATACGAGCTTTATATTTGTTAGAATTAAGTGACCCAAATTCTTATTTAAATAAAATACGATGGAAAATAAAATAAAAGTAAAATCCATATAGAACTAGACTTCTTTTATTTTATTTTAGAATAAGGTTTTAAACCTTATTAAACTCCATCTATTTTATATTGATTAGGATAAGGTGTTTCAATCCTACTAGAATATGGCTTTGCAAGCCTATAAATAGACATAGTCTATTCCTCTTGTATTTGAGTAAAATTTTTCGACATAGTGAATTTTCTTCTCCTCGCCGTGGTTTTTTCCGAAAGGGTTTCACGTAAAATTTATGTATTCTTTATTTTTATTTATTTTATTCTATTTTATTTTTTCACAAATTGGTATCGAGCTTTGGGTTATTCATCTCGATCACGGTAATGGCGTCTTTGAAGTATGAAATTCATTGTTGGATCGCAACACCGATTTGCGTTGTGGCAAATTAAGATGCAAGCGCTTCTTGCACGATGGATCTAGAGGATGCCCTGCTAGGATAGATAAGATGCCTTCGACATTAACAGATGAAGAGAAGAAGCGTAAGGATCGAAAGGCATTAACACAATTACATCCGCATTTGTCCAACGAAATTTTGCAGGATGTGATGAAAGAGAAAACCGCCATTGCATTATGGAAGAGGCTAGAACAAATATGTATGTCGAAAACTCTAACAAGCAAGTTGCATATGAAGCGGCGTCTTTATGCTCATCGTTTGGAGGAAGGTGCGTCAGACACGAACACTTAACGGTGTTTAAAGAAATTCTCTCAAACTTGGAGGCCATGGAGGTTCAAGATGATAAGGAAGATCTAGGGTTGATTCTACTTTGTTCGTTGCCCGTCTTATTCAACCTTTAGAGACACGATTTTATATAGCCGAGTCTCTCACAGTTGATGAGGTTTATGATTCTTTAACCTCGTATGATAAGATGAAGCATCTTGTGGTTAAACCCAACTCTCGGGAGAGGGTCTCATTGTTCGTGGGAGACAAGACCGAATGTTGATGATGATCGTGGTAGAACACAGGAACGGAATCCTCGTGGTAAATCTAAGGGTAGATCGAAATCTTCAAACAGAGGTAAAACTTGCAACTTCTGCAAGAAGAAAGGGCACATTAAATCTGAGTGCTATAAGCTACAAAATAAGATTAAAAGGAGGTGCGAATCAAAAGGAAAACAACCGGAAAAATTCGGTGAAGTCGATGTTGTAGAAGACTACAGCGATGGTGAACTTCTAGTTGCTTCATCAATGATTCTAAAGTAAGCGAGGAGTGGATACTTGATTCAGCTGCACCTTCCACATGAGTCCCAATCGGATTGGTTTACAACTTATGAAACGAAGATCTGAAGGTGTTGTTTTGATGGGAAATAATGCTTCATGTAAAATCGCAGTGTTGGAACAATTAAAGTTAAGATGTTTGATGGAGTTGTCGAACACTTAGTGACGTGCGGCATGTTCCGAATTGAAAAGAAATTTAATTTCGTTGAGTACTCTTGATTCAAAAGTGCGGATACACGGTGAAAGTGGGGTTTTAAAGATTTCAAAGGGTCCTTGTTGTGATGAAAGGGCAAAGAAAGATTGCCAAGTTATATGTTTCTGAGGTTCTATCATATTGGTGATGCAATTGCCGCTTCCTCTTCCTTGTCGATGATGATATTACTAAACTTTGGCATATGCGCCTAGGGCATATGAGTGAGAATGGCATGGCGAATTAAGCAAAGAGGACTTCTTAATGGGCAAGGAATTTGCAAACCGAATTTCGTGAGCACTTGTGTTTTGGGAAGCAAAAGAGAGTTCGATTCACTAGAGGAATCCATAACACGAAGGAAGCGTTGGAGTATATCCATTCGATCTGTGGGGCCGCCCAGAGTGCCTTCGAGAGGTGGAGCTAATTATATGCTAACCTTTATTGATGATTTTTCCGAAAAGTTTGGGCGTTCTTCCGAAGCGAAAAGCGATGTGTTTTCCACATTTAAGTCTTGGAAAATTATGATTGAAAAACAGACGGAAAAGCAGATAAAATACCTCCGCATGCACAATGGCTTAGAGTTACATTCGATGAGTTTAATAGATTGTGCAAGTCGGAAGGATCATGAGACACTTGACGATTCGTCATACTCCACAACAAAAGCGGCGTTGCGAAGCGAATGAACGAACGATCATGGAGAAGGTTCGATGTATGTTGTCAAATGCCAACTTACGAAGTCATTTTGGCGTAAGCGACCCTCTGCATGTTTTTGATCAACCGATCTCCATCCGCTGCCATTGAGAAAAGACTCCACAAGAGGTATGGTCCGTAATCCCGCTAATTATTCGATTTAAAGATTTTGGGTGTCTGCGTATGCTCATGTTGATAATGGAAAATTGGAACCGAGATCCATTAAATGCGTTTTCTTGGTTATAAAGTGGTGTAAAAGGCTATAAGTTATGGTGTCCGAAAATAGAAAAGTTGTGATTAGCAGAGATGTTGTTTTGATGAAACCGCTATGCTACCTAACTTATCTCTTAAAGACTCTTCCAATAAAGAAAACCAAAAGCGGTGGAGCATCGATTAATCTGAGAATCAACTCCTCAAGCCAAGACAAAAATTGAGAATAGAGTTGCTTCTTCACCGCAATACTCTATCGCCAAAAACAGGACAAGAAGAGAAATTAAACCTCCAAAGAAGTATGCCGAGGTTGATCTAGTTGCTTATGCTTTAAATGTGGTGAAGATATAGATGCGAATCAAGAGCCATTTAATTATTCGAGGCGATTAGTGTGAAGACTCGAAAAGTGGATGTTTGCTATGCAAGAGGAGATGGAATCACTCCACAAAAACAGAACATGGGATCTTGTAAAACTTCCTAAAGGTAAAAAGGTCATTTCGTTGTAAATGGGTGTTTAAAAGAAAGAAGGGACTCAGGAGTTGAAGAACCCGGATATAAAGCAAGGCTTGTTGCAAAGGGTTACTGATCAAATTCCGAGTGGACTTCACAGATGTGTTCTCTCCGGTTGTTAAGCATAGTTCGATTCGAGCTTTGCTTGGTATTGTTGCCATGCATGATTTGGAGCTCGGCGGTTAGATGTAAAACGCATTTTGCATGAAGAACTTGAGGAAGATATTTACATGCAACAACCGAGAGGGTTTTATAGTCTCGAAAAAGAGGACTATGTTTGCTTGCTGAAAAAGTCCCTTTACGGTTTGAAACGATCACCAAGACAAGTGGTACAAGAGGTTTGATTCCTTTATGACTTCTCATGATTTCAAAAGAAGTAGTTTTGACAATTGTGTCTACTTTAAGAAAAAAGTTGATGGTTCTTTTGTGTATCTACTTCTTTATGTTGATGACATGTTGATAGCAAAGAAAAGATAAAGAGAGATAAGAAAGGTTAAAGCCCAACTAAGTGAAGAATTTGAGATGAAAGATTTAGGACCAGCAAAGAAGATACTTGGTATGGAGATTCTCGAGATAGAAAAGCAAGTAAATTGTACCTAAGTCGGAAGGGTACATTGAGAAAGTTCTTTGCGGTGTTCAATATGCGAGTGCTAAGCTCGTTAGTACTCCTTTAGCGACCCATTTCGGACTTTCATCGGCCTTATCTCCTCAATCGATAATGAGATTGAGTACATGTCACATGTTCCATACTCTAGTGCAGAGGATCTCTCATGTATGCTATGGTTTGTTCACGCCCGATTTATCATATGCAATCGGCAGATTAGCGATACATGGCGAATCTCGGTAAAGAACACCGGAAAGCGATTCAATGGATTTTAAGATACTTACGAGGCACTACTAATGTTTGCTTACAGTTTGGAAGAACTAAAGATGGAGTTATAGGGTATGTTGATGCTGATTTTCTTGGAGACCTTGATAGAAGAAGATCTCTCACAAGTTACGTCTTTACAATCGGAGGTTGTGCAATTAGTTGGAAAGCCACTTTGCAAACTACGATCGCTTTGTCTACCACTGAAGTGAGTACATGGCGATTCTTGAGGCTTGTAAAGAAGCTATTTGGTTGAAGGACTATTTAGTGAACTCAATGAAGACCTTCAAATCAAGACGAGATTTTGTGACAATCAGTGCCATCTTTCTTACAAAAGATCAAATGTTTCATGAGAGAACAAAACACATTGATATTCGGTATCATTTTGTTCGTGATATTATTGCTCGTGGTGATATTGTTGTGAGCAAAATTAGCACTCATGAAAATCCTGCAGATATGATGACTAAGTCACTTCCTATAACCAAGTTTGAGCATTGCTTAGACTTGGTTGGTGTTCATTGTTGAAGTTAAACCCTTAAGGGGTTTTTGGAAGAGGTGAAGAACTTGTTTATTGAAAGTTCGCGATGAAGAACTTGTTCATTGAGAATTTGTGTCAAGGTGGAGATTGTTAGAATTAAGTGACCCAAATTCTTATTTAAATAAAATACGATGGAAAATAAAATAAAAGTAAAATCCATATAGAACTAGACTTCTTTTATTTTATTTTAGAATAAGGTTTTAAACCTTATTAAACTCCATCTATTTTATATTGATTAGGATAAGGTGTTTCAATCCTACTAGAATATGGCTTTGCAAGCCTATAAATAGACATAGTCTATTCCTCTTGTATTTGAGTAAAAATTTTTCGACATAGTGAATTTTCTTCTCCTCTGCCGTGGTTTTTTTCCGAAAGGGTTTCCACATAAAATTTATGTGTTCTTTATTTTTATTTATTTTATTCTATTTTATTTTTCACAATATTCAACAAACCTAAATATTTACAATTGAAACAAAAGATATGCAAATACCAAATAATAAAGAAAATATTAAAATAAATTAGTTATATATAATAAACTTGGAGAATCAAAATGTTAAAATCTCTTTGGCTACTTTTATTTTTGAAAACTCATGTAAAAGAAAACAAAAAAAAAAATAAAACAATACTAAGGTGGCTATATGTGGCTTTCTTATTCTAAACCAGAAACTTTGTATTTATAGGGCAAAATTTGCATAAAGGAAAAAAGAAGAAGATAAAAGTGCCTTTAATGAACTGAAACAGTTTTTTAGGTTTTTGATAGATTTGTGTCAGCGAACTTTTAGGTCATTTTTGGACACTTTTTGAAATATCTCTCATCTTTAAATCAAATATCTTGAAATATTTTGGGCACTTCCAATAACATTTTGAAATCAAATATCTGGAATCATTGTCGGTTGTTCACTTTAACACTAAATATGCAACTTAGGAATACGACATCCTATGCAATATTTGATTTTAACAAATAGTTGTTGGATTTAGGTGATGGAAGAATACCTAACGTCATAAAAGAGTTTAATATAGATGACCCACTTATTATCATATCGAATAGATTCTTAATCCATTTAATGAATGATTCAATCTGTAGACAAGGTGAACAATTTTGGGCTTTAGAGGATTTCAAGTGAATTTAGAACATATCTCAATGTACATAGAATAACTCCAACATCTAGAATTAGACCACACTAAATTTTCAAATAGTAAATGCCAAACCTTACCTAGAGCTCTCCAAGGGAAAGAACACTTCCCTCTTGCCATACTGTTTGAAATCAACTCCTTCATTTCATACTTCGTATGAAGAACACGAACCCATAAAGCATTGTCATTTGAGACTAAATCGAAACCCAACTTCATCAAAAAGGAAGCATTCTGATCCTCCAAGTGTCGAAATCCAATACCACCACAAGCGTGAGGCTGATACACAGAATCTCAGTTCACTAAGGTCATCTTCTTCCTTCCATTTGATGCTCTCCAAATAAATTTCCTAACTATTTTGATTTATGCACAAATGTTTTTGGGTAACATCATGGATTGCATAAAACAATTAGGTATAGAAATAAAAACATATTGCACTAAAATAATTCTACTTACAAAAGAGAGTTGTCTGACATCCCAATTATGTAATTTGTTACGCACCTCATCAATCACAAACCTCAAAGTACCACTCGTCACTTTATCATGAAATAAAGGTACTCCCAAATAGGTTCCAAGATTTTGTACCTTTTGAAATCCAAGTGTAGAACTAATTTTGTCATTTAGGTCCTCATCAACACCACTAAAAAAGAAAATATTAGTCTTGCAAGCATTGACTTGATGCCTTGAGAAAGCACAAAAGTTATCTAGAGTCTCCATAAGAACTTGAGCTTGTTTCAAATCTGATTTAGAGAAGATTACAAGGTTATAAACAAAGAAAAGATGAGATAGATTCAGTCCAAACCGAGATAGGCGAATGAGACAACATCTACCACTAGAAATGGCCGAATGAATACTATGACCCAACCATTCCATACAAAGCACGAACAAGTATGGAGACAAAGGACACCTCTATCAGATCCCTCTAGCAGGTTTAAACCTTTGCATAAGCATACCGTTCCACAAAGTCTGCATAGTGGAATAAGAAATAGCCTACATGATTATCTTTCTAAGATAATCTGGTATACCAACTAATTTGAGGGAGATATCAATGAAATCTCATCGGACTCTATCATATGCTTTCTCCAAATCGATTTTAGCCGTCATCCATGTAATGGCCTAAATTCAAGGTTATCGAAATAGTAGTTTCGTAATCACAAATCCGATTTAAAGATAAATTTATTTTAATAATTTTGCATAAATATTGATATGATAGGAAAATCGTATGAAAATATCAATAGAAAAATTTTACCAATTTAGTGGTTAGTTAGAAAAAGAAATTATTGAAGAAATTGGGTAAAAACAAGGTATCAAGATCTCGATCTCGTAAAACTAAGTCAAAAATATTTTTATAAATATTTATGAAATGTTAGTAATATGGTATTAAAATTTCGTTAGAAAATTTTAATATTTGGGTAGTCAATTAAATTAAAAGGACTAAATTGGAAAAGGTGTAAAAGTGGCTGGGATGATTAAATAACTTAAGTGTCTAATGAGAAAGGATTTAAAAGGCAATTAGACCCAAAATTTATATGGGCTGGACGGCAAGGGCATGAAATCAGCGAGAAAATAGATGATTTAAGGACAAAATTAGAATATTGCATAATTAACTAAATAAAATTACGACTAGTATGGAAATATCTAGATTTCTTGTGATTTCTCTTCATTCTCATCAGAAAAAAAAAGCCATAGGAGGGGTTCTTTAAGCTGGTATTTCATAATTTTTGCACCAAGTGAGTTAATCCTTACCTTTTTCTTATTATTTTTGTGTTTTTAAGACTTTTACAACTAGGTCCTACAATTAAATTCATTAGTTTTTGATTTCATGGATGAAATTGAAAGTCACCATGGTCGAGTACTGTAAGTTTATGATGAAATAGCATGAAATTGAAGCTTTAAATTGTTTATTAGATGATTTTATTAGGTAATTTCAATAGAAATTGATTTTTAGGACCTAATTGTGAAAATGTTTGGAATTAAAGTCCAATGTTGAAATTATGATTCCCAAAGGTTATAAAGTAGTTTAAAGTGATCGAATTAAGTGTTAATTGAGAAAAAAATCAGCTCAATTGAGAGGCTAATTGAATAGGGACGAAATTATTATTTATTAAAAGTTTAGGGGAAAATGGTAATAAACATCTTGCACTAAAATAGTTTTGGACAGCAACAGTAGAATAACTTTGAAAAATCACCATAAATTGTGGAATCAAATTAAGGATGAAAAAAATATGGAATTAAAGCTTATTGAGTCTAGTTTCTCATAGAAGAAACAGTGTAAGCAATGGAATTATAAATTATGAGATATAATAAATTTTGTGAGACAAGGTTAGAATGAATTCGGGTTCCCCTGTTTTGAATTTGGAAAATCATAAAAAATTGAATAAAAATAATTAGGGGCTTAAATTTATATTTTTAGAATCCTAAATGAGTCTACTTTCAAGAGAAACAAACAGGAACATCATTCGAACCTTGTCTGAGGAGATAATTAATTTTTAGTGAAAAAGGATTGGAACTATCAGACAGCAGAATAGGGGTGATTTTAAAGTATAAATTATACTTATTGGTTAAACCAAAAATTATGAAAATTTTATGATAATAAGATACATGAGTCTAGTTTCAGGAAAAATTAGCAGATCTTAATTTGGAGTTCTATAGCTTAAAATATAAATAATTTAGTGACTATGACTCAAGTAGATAACTTTGAATGAACTATAAATAATAGTGAAATTGTAGAGAATGTTACATATGAAGATGAAATGTATTAAATTGATGATTAAATTTATTTATTTAGATCCAGAAAATTTAAATACGAAGCTAGATTGAAGAAAAGAAAAAGTTTAGGATTAGTAGATTTTTGTATACGAACAAGTATCGAGGTAAGTTTGTGTAACTTGAATTATATTCTTAAATGCTTGAAATGTATGTTATTGATGTGAATATGATTTGAATGTTCATTGTATGAAAATTGATGAAACATTGATATATTTGATAAAAAGGGGAAGAAATCCCGGTTGAATGAAAGGAAATTTCAATAGATCTCTGAAAAGGAATTGATGGTAAAAAGGATCTAGCCCAGACGGGTGATCCTATCCTGATATAGCCCTCCCAAAGAATATGTGTAAAATGGATTTAGCCAGGACGAGTAATCCGAATTAGGGTCTGAATTTAGCCTAGACTGGTAATTCAAATCCAAGCTCATTAGAGTAATTGTCTTTGCAAGTGATTTAGCCTGGACTGGTAATCCCGACAATACTCTATGAGTTTATATTACAAGGGATTTAGCGTAGACTGGTAATCTCGCTGTAAGGATGAGGTTCGCGTAAGTGTGCTCTCTGAAATGGAAATGTGCACACATGAATATGAAATGATGGACCCGAAAATTGTACACTAAAAGTGTACCTCTGAAAATCCATCGAAATTCCGAGAAATTCAACGGGATAAATATGGAAAAATAACAAGGGAATTGAAATCATGGTATTGATGAGCTCATCAATCATGATATATACTATTGATACATGGAAATTATTGGACTAACTTGAATGTTGAGTTTATGCAGGTTAGGATAATAATGCATTGAATGGATATTTGAATGTTTATTGCATTGTATTGAAAATATTAGATAAGTATAATTCTTGTTACATGAGCTTACTAAACACAAAGTGATTACCCTGTTTCCTTTTCCCCTGTTTTATAGTGTTAAGAGCTCAGAGGTCAGATTCGGTCGGAGACACATCACACTATCAACCTCAAGATTTCGGTATATAAAGAAACTTTATTTTGGAAATCAATGGCATGTATAAGCTAATAAAGTAAATGTTAATGTGAAAAGATTGTAAAGTCAACCATTGGTATGGCTAACAAATATTGGCTTTGGTATGTGATGAGGTTATGTAACATCCCGAAATAGGGCCTAAACCGAACAGTGGTTGCGAAACCACAAATCCGAGGTAGAATGTAACGGCCTAATTTTCAGTGGTGTCAAAAATGGTGATTTGAGATCACTAAATCGGACAAATAAGATTGAACAAGATAGTAACTTAATATTTATGAGTCAAGTAAGAATTAAAAAGAATTTGTGAAATGGTGAAATTAGTGAATTAAAATAATTTATTAGGTCAGACGGGTCAAAAACGAGGTATCGAGACCTCGAATTTGAAAATCGAGCTATAAATATTTTTATAAATATTTATGAAGTGTCATTGAGTTAGTATTAAAGTTTCGTTAGAAAATTTTGATGTTTGGATAGCTAATTAATTAAAAAGGACTAAACTGAAAATAGCTCAAAATTTGTTAAATTGTGAGTAAATAGCTTAAGTATTTAAAAAGATGGATTTAAAGAGCAATTAGACCCAAAGGTTAATGGCTGGACGGTTTGGGTATGAAATAAGCAAGAAAACAATGTGAACAAGGGACAAAATTGGAATTAGCATAAAAGTTAATAGTTAAAAAACTGATGTGATTGAAAATCTAGACATTTCTTCATCTTTCTCAGCCGAAACGCCGTAGCAGGTCTCCTATGCTGGTTTTTCATATTTTTGCACCATGTAAGTTCAATTTTACTATTTCTTAGTAATTTTATGCTTTTGTGACTTTTACAATTAGGTCCAATCATCTAATTCATTAGTTTTGATTTGGTGGGTGAAATTGGAAGTTACCCTGGCTGAGTAAGGGTAGTTTATGATGAATTATTATGAAATTGAAGTTCTAATTTCATATTAAGGTTGTTTTATTAAGTCATTTTGATAGAAAATGGTATTTAGGACCTAATTGTGAGCAAAATTGTGAATTAGATGTTGGTGTTGAAATTCAGAATATCAAAGGCTGTGAAATAGTTTATATTGATAAAATAAAAGTGTTAATTTAGAAAAAATTAGTTCAATTGATGGGTGAATTGAGCAGGGACTAAATTGTAAAAACTATAAATTTTGGGGTAAAAGTGCAATTTCGAATTTTGAACAGCATAAATTGTGAAGTGAAATAGAAATCAAATAAATGCTAATGAGTAGAAATATTTTATATTATAGATCAAGAATCCAAAGAAGAACGAGGAAAAGAAAAAGTAAAGGACTAAATTGTAAGGTTTAGTCACATTTTGTATCAAGGTAAGTTTACAGTAAATAAATGCAATATTCTTTTATTTTACATTATTATTGTCAATTTCCAGCATTTATATATTATGTTATGAAAATATTTAAAGTCGAATTTAAGGTGAAGTGACAGAGGAAAAGTGTTAGAAAGCCCCGGTTGAACCCTAGGAATGTTAGGATATTAGGGTTGACAGGACAGAACGAAATGAGCCATGTAAGTCCATATTAGAAATATGGCTTTGGAGACAGGATTGAGCCATGTAAGTCCATATTATATATGGCATTGGAGACAGGAATAATTCATGTAAGTCCATGTCAAAGACATGGCATTGGCAGGATATTGATAGACAGGAACGACCCTAGTATCCTTAGTATTCCGAGTGGTTCAACGGGTCAGGATACGAGTTAAATTACAGTGAATTAACAGCAAAGGAAAAGTAGATTATACTTATGAAAAGGAAAGGTCGAGTAAGAAAGAAGGTAAGGGAATAAAGAAGAAGATAGAAATTAAGAAGTAAAGAAATTTATGATGTTAGATGATATTATGCATAATTATCCATTATGTTGAATGTTGTGATTTATTTGCTTGTAAGCTTACTAAGCCTAGTGCTTAATCTCTTTATTTTCTTCTTCTTATAGTACTTATCTAGTCACTCGGGATCGAAGGAAATGTCGGAGGCCGATCACACTATCAAAGAAATAACTCGGTATAACTAGACGTTTTGTTTTGGGTATGGCATGTATAGAAACTTAGCTACTTTTGGTATAATATGAATAATGAATGATGTGTAAATACTTGCTAGTGATTAGCTAAGAAAATAGCTGATGATATACATGTTTATTAATATGTATGATTGAATGATGATTATCACATGAAAATTATGAAAAATGTGAAAGTAACCTAAAAACAGATTCAAGTAACAGAAATGATGTAACTTTGAAAAATCACTAAAAATTGTAGAAACATAGTTTGAAGATGAATAATATATGAAATTAAAGCTTATTATGTATATTTTCTTATGGAATAAGAAAAACAGGTAAAAGTATTATATTTTATGATATATCTGAGTTTTAGTGAAACAGGGTCAGAGCGATTTCTGGATCCTCTGTTTCAACTTTGGAAATTCACCATAAATTGTACAAAACTAATTAGAAGGTATAATTTATATGGTTAGAATTATTGTTGAATCTAGTTTTGGGAGAAACAAACGACTTAGTCATATGAATTTTTTACAGGAAGAAAAATGGTTTGTAGTAAGAAGATGTCAGTGCAGTCGAGTTTTGAAACAGGGGAAACTTTAACTAATAAACTGTACTAATTGGCTAAGTCAAAAATTCTAGAAAAAAATTAGTAGATATATATATGAGTCTAGTTTTATGAAAAATTTACGGATCTTAATTTCGAGTTTTGAAACTCAAGAAATGAATTTTAAGTAACCATGACGCAGAAAAACAGTTTATTCGAAAATTAAAATAAGTGATTTAGAGTTGTTTAAAAGGTAAGATAAGTTTAGTAACACCTCAAGCTTGACTCGGTGATGGTTTTGGGCGTGGGGCGTTACATTTATTGGTATCGAGCAGGTTTAGTCGGTTCTCGGAACATCTAGTGTGAGAAAAGTCTAGCTATACATGCCATACTTGTATTTTGATAGTGTGACGACTCGACGATTTTTAAATATTTTGTTTTATTGTAATGGATCCCGAGTGAGCTGGTGATGATGATGTAGAAAGTAATGCGCCTGCTCCGTAGAAGGGTAGCGCCATCCGAGAATAGGCGAATGATTAATCAGGGAGGAGTGACTCGAGAAGCTCTCTTCCAAGCTTTGAATGATTTGTTTGCCGAGTTCGTTCGTACGAATCCGGCAGTTAGACCTCCACCCCCTAATGATTATCAGGCTACCCATGTAGCTCAAGCTCCCCCAATCACAGGTACAGTGATAAGAGAAAAGCCACCATTGATAGAATCAGAAACAAAGGCGAAGAGTTCCGAGCAACAAAAGATGATAATGCAGAAAGAACAGAATTTTGGTTAGAAAATACTATCAGAGTCTTTGATGAGTTATCTTGTACACTCGAGGAATGTATGGAATGTGTAGTATCACTTCTTAGAGACTCAGCCTACTACTGGTGGAAGACACTTGTATCAGTTGTACCAAAGGAGAGGGTCACTTGGGATTTCTTTCAGGAGGAATTTCGTAAAAAGTACATCAGTCAGAGGTTTATTGACCAGAAGAGAAAGGAATTCCTGGAATTGAAACAAGGTAATATGACGGATCGATGAGATTCTGCTTAAATTATCGGCAACTTAATAAGGTAACAGTAAAGAACAAGTATCCATTGCCTAGAATTGATGATCTGTTTGATCAATTGAAGGGAGCTACTGTGTTTTTCAAGATAGATTTAAGATTCGGATATTATCAGTTGTGAGTTAAAGAGTCAGATGTCTTGAAGACTGCTTTCCGGACTAGGTATGGTCATTATGAGTTCCTTGTGATGCCATTTGACTTGACTAATGCTCCTGCCATTTTCATGGACTTAATGAACCGAATTTTCAGACCGTACTTGGATAAGTTTGTAGTTTTGTTTATTGATGATATCTTGATTTATTCTCATGATGAGACTGAGCATGCAGAGCATTTGAGAACGCTTTTCTGATTCGAAAGATAATCGGTTGTATGTCAAGTTCAGCAAAAGTGAGTTCGTTACGAAGTTGGTTTTCTTGGACATATTGTTTCGTGAAGGTATTAAGGTTGATCCGAGCAAGATTTCAGCCATTGTTGATTGGAAGCCTCCTAGAAATGTATCAAAAGTTAGAAGTTTTCTTGGTCTTGCCAGATATTATAGGCGATTTGTAGAGGGATTTTCCATGATAGCTACCCCACGACAAGATTGCTGCGAAAGGATGTCAAGTTTGAATGGATCGAGAAATGTCAACGAGTTTTGACAAATTAAAAGCATTGTTGACTAAAGCTCCTGCTTTAGTGCAACTAGAACCGTAAGGAGTTTGTGATTCTGATGATGCGTCCATGAATGGACTTGGTTGTATACTTATGCAGAAGGAAGGTAATTACTTATGCCTCTAGACAACTAAAGCCACATGAGAAGAACTATTCGACACATGATTTAGAGCTAGCGCCATTGTTTTTTTTGAAGATTTGGAGACATCATTTGTACGGTGAGAAGTGCCACATATTCACCGATCACAAAAGTTTGAAATATTTGATGACTCAAAAGATTTGAATTTGAGGCAAAGAAGATGGTTAGAGTTGATTAAAGATTATGAGCTAGTGATCGATTATCACCTGTAAGGCAAACGTTGTTCTTGATGCTTTGAGTAGGAAATCTTTATTTGCATTAAGAGCTTTGAACACTAGTCTAGCCTTATCGGATGATGGTTTTATCTTAGCTGAGTTGAGAGCTAAACCGATGTTTCTTGAAGAAATTTGTGAAGCTCAAAAAAAAAAATGATGATGAGTTGTTAACCAAAAGAGATCGGTCTGAGTCGGATGTAGAGTCGATTTTCAGATCGATTCGACGGTTGTTTGATGTTCGAGACAGGTATGCATACCAAGAATGATGAGCTTATTCGAAAGATTTTACTGGGAAGCACATAGTAGTTCTTTGTCTATTCATCCGTAGTATAAATATGTATAATGATTTAAAAAAAAATGTCTTGGTGGGTAGGAATGAAAAGGACATTTCGAGTTTGTTTTAGATGTTTGATCTGTCGCCAGTAAAGGCGAACATCGGTACCTTCAGTTTATTGCAGCCTGTGCTAGTCCCTGAGTGGAAATGGGATCGAGTTACTATGGATTTTGTGACAGGATTGCCGTTTACACCGAGAAAGAAAGATGCAGTATAGGTTGTGATTGATAAGTTAACGAAGTCGGCTCATTTTATCCCAGTTCGTATGGATTATTCACTTGACAAGTTGGCCGAGTTGTATATGTCAGAGATAGTCAAACTACACAGGGTACCATTATTGATCATTTTAGACAGAGATCCAAGAGTTACTTCAAGGTTTTGAAAGAAATTACAGAAGGCTTTGGGCACAAAGTTGAGTTTTAGTACAGCTTTCCACCCTCAAACCGACGGTCAGTCAGAGAGAGTTATTCAGGTACTTGAAGATATGCTTAGATGTTGTGTACTGGAATTTCAAGGCAGTTGGGAAAAATATTTACCATTAGTAGAGTTTGCCTACAATAATAGTTATCGATCGAGTTTGAAGATGGCACCTTATGAAGCTTTGTATGGACGTAAATGTCGCACACCTTTATATTGGATGAGCTTAAAGAAAGCCGGATTCTGAGGTTGATCTAGTTAAAGAAAAGAAGAAAAGTGAAAGTTATCGAAATTGTTTAAAAGCGACTTGATGCATGAAGTCATATGCGATTTAAAAGAAAAGAGATCGAATATCAAGTTGGTGACAAAGTTTTTTTGAAAGTATCCCGTGGAAGAAAGTTCTCGATTTGGCAAGAAAGGAAAACTAAGTCCATGTTTTATTGGACCGTTTGAAGTGATTGAGAGAGTCGGACCATTAGCATATTGGTTAGCTTTCTCGATTGAGTTAGAAGATTCAAAATGTATTTCATGTGTCTATGCTACGTCGTTATCATTCAGATCCGTCACATGTGATTTCTTAGACAAAGGTTGAGATTCAACCGGACATGACTTACGGTGAAGAACCGTAAAGATTCTAGCTCGAGAGGTAAAGCAATCAAGGAACAAAAGTATTGCACTTGTGAAAATACTATGGAATAGACATGGGGTAGACGAGGCTACATGGGAACCCAAGAGGCTATACAAAATAGTACCAAAATCTCTTCACGGTAAGATTTTGGGACGAAAATCCCTAAAGGGGGAGAAATGTAACATCCGAAATAGGGCCTAAACGGAACAGTGGTTGCAAAACCACAAATCGAGGTAGAATGTAACGGCCTAATTTTCAGTGGTGTCAAAATGGTGATTTGAGATCACTAAATCGGACAAATAAGATTGAACAAGATAGTAACTTAATATTTATGAGTCAAGTAAGAATTAAAAGAATTTGTGAAATGGTGAAATTAGTGAATTAAAATAATTTATTAGGTCAGACGGGTCAAAAACGAGGTATCGAGACCTCGAATTTGAAAATCGAGCTATAAATATTTTTATAAATATTTATGAAGTGTCATTGAGTTAGTATTAAAGTTTCGTTAGAAAATTTTGATGTTTGGATAGCTAATTAATTAAAAAGGACTAAACTGAAAATAGCTCAAAATTTGTTAAATTGTGAGTAAATAGCTTAAGTATTTAAAAAGATGGATTTAAAGAGCAATTAGACCCAAAGGTTAATGGCTGGACGGTTTGGGTATGAAATAAGCAAGAAAACAATGTGAACAAGGGACAAAATTGGAATTAGCATAAAAGTTAATAGTTAAAAAGCGATGTGATTGAAAATCTAGACATTTCTTCATCTTTCTCAGCCGAAACGCCGTAGCAGGTCTCCTATGCTGGTTTTTCATATTTTTGCACCATGTAAGTTCAATTTTACTATTTCTTAGTAATTTTATGCTTTTGTGACTTTTACAATTAGGTCCAATCATCTAATTCATTAGTTTTTGATTTGGTGGGTGAAATTGGAAGTTACCCTGGCTGAGTAAGGGTAGTTTATGATGAATTATTATGAAATTGAAGTTCTAATTTCATATTAAGGTTGTTTTATTAAGTCATTTTGATAGAAAATGGTATTTAGGACCTAATTGTGAGCAAAATTGTGAATTAGATGTTGGTGTTGAAATTCAGAATATCAAAGGCTGTGAAATAGTTTATATTGATAAAATAAAAGTGTTAATTTAGAAAAATTAGTTCAATTGATGGGTGAATTGAGCAGGACTAAATTGTAAAAACTATAAATTTTGGGGTAAAAGTGCAATTTCGAATTTTGAACAGCATAAATTGTGAAGTGAAATAGAAATCAAATAAATGCTAATGAGTAGAAATATTTTATATTATAGATCAAGAATCCAAAGAAGAACGAGGAAAAGAAAAGTAAAGGACTAAATTGTAAGGTTTAGTCACATTTTGTATCAAGGTAAGTTTACAGTAAATAAATGCAATATTCTTTTATTTTACATTATTATTGTCAATTTCAGCATTTATATATTATGTTATGAAAATATTTAAAGTCGAATTTAAGGTGAAGTGACAGAGGAAAAGTGTTAGAAAGCCCGGTTGAACCCTAGGAATGTTAGGATATTAGGGTTGATGAGATGAACGAAATGAGCCATGTAAGTCCATATTAGAAATATGGCTTTGGAGACAGGATTGAGCCATGTAAGTCCATATTATATATGGCATTGGAGACAGGAATAATTCATGTAAGTCCATGTCAAAGACATGGCATTGGCGAGATATTGATAGCAGAACGACCCTAGTATCCTTAGTATTCGAGTGGTTCAACGGGTCAGGATACGAGTTAAATTACAGTGAATTAACAGTAAAGGAAAAGTAGATTATACTTATGAAAAAGGAAAGGTCAGGTAAGAAAGAAGGTAAGGGAATAAAGAAGAAGATAGAAATTAAGAAGTAAAGAAATTTATGATGTTAGATGATATTATGCATAATTATCCATTATGTTGAATGTTGTGATTTATTTGCTTGTAATCTTACTAAGCCTAGTGCTTAATCTCTTTATTTTCTTCTTCTTATAGTACTTATCTAGTCACTCGGGATCGAAGGAAATGTCGGAGGCCGATCACACTATCAAAGAAATAACTCGGTATAACTAGACGTTTTGTTTTGGGTATGGCATGTATAGAAACTTAGCTACTTTTGGTATAATATGAATAATGAATGATGTGTAAATACTTGCTAGTGATTAGCTAAGAAAATAGCTGATGATATACATGTTTATTAATATGTATGATTGAATGATGATTATCACATGAAAATTATGAAAATGTGAAAGTAACCTAAAAACAGATTCAAGTAACAGAAATGATGTAACTTTGAAAAATCACTAAAATTGTAGAAACATAGTTTGAAGATGAATAATATATGAAATTAAAGCTTATTATGTATATTTTCTTATGGAATAAGAAAAACAGGTAAAAGTATTATATTTTATGATATATCTGAGTTTTAGTGAAACAGGGTCAGAGCGATTTCTGGATCCTCTGTTTCAATTTTGGAAATTCACCATAAATTGTACAAAACTAATTAGAAGGTATAATTTATATGGTTAGAATTATTGTTGAATCTAGTTTTGGGAGAAACAAATGACTTAGTCATATGAATTTTGTACAGGAAGAAAAATGGTTTGTAGTAAGAAGAGGTCAGTGCAGTCGAGTTTTGAAACAGGGGAAACTTTAACTAATAAACTGTACTAATTGGCTAAGTCAAAAATTCTAGAAAAAAATTAGTAGATATATATATGAGTCTAGTTTTATGAAAAATTTACGGATCTTAATTTCGAGTTTTGAAACTCAAGAAATGAATTTTTAAGTAACCATGACGCAGAAAAACAGTTTATTCTGAAAATTAAAATAAGTGATTTAGAGTTGTTTAAAAGGTAAGATAAGTTTAGTAACACCTCAAGCTTGACTCCGGTGATGGTTTTGGGCGTGGGGGCGTTACAGGTTATCTTATAAATATGCATGAATATATCTTGAAAATATATTAAACTGGATTGGTTGATGTGGATTGGTCTTGGTTTAAAATTGCAGGAAATGTTAGGTATCTATAAAGAGGTTATATTGAGTTAAAAAAATTTTAATTCGTAAACTCCGGTAATTCCTCGTACCTTATTCCGGCAACGAATACGGGTGGGGGGTGTTACAATCTATCGTTTTTTATTCTGTTTCCCTCTCATAGAGTGAATAATCTCTTGTGTAATTATAATGTTATCTGAGATGTTCCTTCCCGATATAAAACCAGCTTGTTCTTGTGCCATGATTTTAAGGAAAAACCATTTTGAAGCAATTAGCTATAATCTTCATAATCAACTTGTATAAAACAATACAAAGGCTTGTAGGGTGAAATTGTGAAATACTTTTTGAGTTAGAGAACTTAGGTATAAGGACAATGAGAGTATTATTTAGTACCGGGATCAATGATCACCATCAAACACCCAATCACAAATAGTACTTCCACTTACACTCTATTGACTTCGAAAAAAAATATATAGGTTTTTAATAATATTTTTGAAAGAAAATAAAATTCACATATTTTTTGTGCAACTTAATTACTGTAACGAATTCATGGTCATTATTGTTGCCTATATAGGTCACAATAGACAAATACCATCAATTACGACAACTTTCATCCATTATTACATCATGGAAGATTAAATTGCACATCACGAGGATGTGAGATACCATAAATATTAATAAGGGAAATGAATTCATTGACCTTGGTCTAATATAGGTGGATAAGAACGTATAAACCATTTTTCAACTACATTTATTAATTTATTTATTTACTTTACATATAATTAATTTAATTTAATTTTATTATAAACACATTCATAAAATAGTGTATAATAGTTGGATGAAGAGTATTATCACTTATTTATTAAAGGTAATGTATACATCATTTAGAGTTTCAAAATTTTAAATCTTACCGTTTAATACAATGGTTTCTCACAAAATTACATTTGTGAAATGTATCAACTTTGCAACTTATTCGATTCAAAATGGTTCATAAGTTAAAAAAGAAAAATTAACTTTTTTGTGCATTTTTGTGTATTTTTACTATTTTTTTGAATAATTATTTTTTTTTTTACGTAAAACTAGTGTGGTTTCCAAATGTTAGGTTTGGTGAAGATAACTTTCTTCAATAATGCGAAAGACTCAAGCATGGTTGACTTATCCTCAGTAAGGCTTTTATTGAGCTTAAAATTAGAAATAGAGGCAGGATCCAACAATCTTTATTCTCATATCTATAAACCTTGTCTAACCCCCGTCATCTGGTGAATAATAGACGCGGGAGCTTCCTCAATTCAACAAGTACTTCCTTCGCTTTTGATTCCCTCCTTAGCTAGAATATGAACAACAAAATTAGATGTTGTTTGAATATAATTTGATGGTGGAATGTAGAAATCAAGATTTAACAATTAAAAAATGACACGCCTAATCACCTATCTATCTTTTCTCTAGTAACTGCCATGCTTTGCCATTATTTATCTACATTATAAATCCTAAGGTTGATCGATAAATAAATACTTCTTCAAAAATTCATTTTCCCGCTACAACATCAGCTATTCACAATTTTCATATTTAGGGACAAAAATAGATAGAATTTAATATATTATAGTTGAGCAACAAATCATGAGTGCAATGTTGGCTCTCAAATCTACAGCTCAAACTGTGTGAACTGTGAAGTGAAAACATTACCTCATCCTAATTTGAAGGTAGCAACAGTATTGCCCTGGGTTGACCCAACACGCCAGGCTTTGTACAAGTGGGCCTTGCACAACTCAATTACCTTCACCTCAACATGATCTTTTAAAAGTTAAGAATGACAAGTTAATTAAAATAAATTTGAGAAAAAAATTCACTCAACTCAAACTTGCAATTTTAAAAGGTTAGTCTATCACTGAGGGTCTATATTATTATCTAAAGTTTATTTTAGATGTTAAAATTTATGCAAATCATAATATTATTACAATTTATTATTATGTTAATGATAATTTAGACAAAATATATCATATTTAATTAAC
Organism: Gossypium arboreum; assembly: GCF_025698485.1. Classification (NCBI taxonomy): domain Eukaryota; kingdom Viridiplantae; phylum Streptophyta; class Magnoliopsida; order Malvales; family Malvaceae; genus Gossypium; species Gossypium arboreum. Next base: position 107,523,578 of record NC_069081.1, on the reverse strand, counting down.
ACCAATTACTCAACTTGACAAATAAACATTAAAAGGAAAAAGAATCATATATATATATATATATATAAACATTATTATAAAATTGAATTAGTTGCTTTGCTTTATGCTTACTTATTCGACTAAAATGAATAAGAAGGTCTAAAATTATATGGTTTTGCAACAAATTCTAAAAAACATGTTTTTCCTTGTTGGATAGTGCAAGAATATCATGCGCAGGAAGCTAAGACATGTAATACAATGAAGAAGAGCAAAGTCTGAGTGAAGTTTGGAATAATTGATGCGCATGGATTCACAAGAAATTAGACCAACGTTACCAACATGGGTTAAATACGTACCTATATATAATCATTTATGACCCAAATCTCTCCATTCCTACCTATACAAAACAAAGACATATATAGAATTGTAGATCCTCATTGTAAAGCAAGCAGCAAATTTGCCTATTTGGGAACCAGTGGTGATCAATGGCTAATCTTTTCCGTCAAAAGATTGTGCCTTCCTCTGATTGGACTCATGACGACAAGGCCAGTTTTCTCTTGGTTGATCTTCCTGGTACAAATGCAATACCCTCTCTGTATGTATATATAGCATTTTACAATATATATTATTGATGTTCATGCGTTGTGGTATGTTGAATAAGGTTTTAAAAAGGAGGAGTTGAGGCTTGAGCTTGCTTCAACTGGCCATATAATCATCAGTGGAGAAAGAAGAGTTGATGAGAACAAATCCGTATACTTCGAGGAATCCTTTGAAGTGCCTGAAAATTCAGACACGGATAACATCAATGCAAAATTCGATGGTGATTTTCTTCATGTAACTCTCCCCAAGCTATCGGTTGCTGAACAAGACAAACAGCAGGAGCTCAGCCATGGAAATTATGCTGCAAATGGCTTAGGAGAAACTACTGTTCAAAAACAAACCAACATTGACCATCCTGAAAATCAAAGTAAACGTGAAGATGATCAGGAGGAGCGACAACCCAAAGGAGAGGCGATCGGTAAGGAAGCTTGCCAAGTTGCGAGCTTTCCCAAAGAGACGTTAAAGAAATGGGAAGAAGATGAGAGTCCATTAGAAATGGCAATGAACTTTCTTAAGAAAAATAAAGGGGCCGTTGTTTCAGTCATTATTGCTTTTTCGGTTGGGGTTTTCATTTGTCGAACATTTGATTGAATTGAATGTGTATGTATGCACACTTGCATCCCACATTTATGAAGAATAAAACAAAAGATGAATTTCTATTGAAAAAGATTTCAAACCCTTTTATCTTCACATTTTTCCATTCCAAATGCACCCAACAAATCATGATAAACAATTTTAATATTTTATCTCTTCTAATATTATATTTCAAGAAATTACGTAAAAGTTAATTTAAATAAGTATTGATGTTGTTACTTTTGACCGGATTTATTTCACTAAAATAAATTTTAAAAATAATTTCTGGGAAGCTGAGATTTTTTATGTTTGACAAATTTTCCTGAAATTATTTTCTAAAATTATTTTTTGAAACGAACGCGACATAATATATTTGTTACAAAATATTGTAGTACACAATTTCATTTTGACAATCAAAATTTATTTTATGATAAGATAATATTTTCTAATAATGATTTAGTCCTTGTTCTTCTATTTTGAGATTTTAATACTTCATTTTAGATTACAAAATTTAGATCTAACTATTAACACTGTTAAAAATATTTTGTTAAATTCAGATTTATTACAACATCATTCTTTAATTACATGACTACTATGTGAGAAATTTTATTTAAAAATGTTACATCAACAAACTTGACAAAAAAAATTAATAATGTTAACAATAGAACTTGATTTTCAAATTTAAGAAGTAGATGGACTAAATTCTTGAAAATAAAAGTACGGGACTAAATTCCAAAATTTGAAGAGTACATGGACTTATAACATATTTTAAATTTTATATTATAAAACAGTTATAATTGTAATATATTTAAATTTTAAAATTATTATTAAAATAAAATGTAATATTAAATAATTTATTAAGATAATAATTATATTAATAATTTATCATATTATTAAATATAAATAATTAAATATATATGTTTAATAATATTTTATTTTAATATTTTTAAATTAAAATTAAAATTTAATTATTAGTATAATAATATTATGCTTGATTTAAGTTAATTTTTATATAAAAAATATTTATAAAGGAGTTTTCTTCCAAGAAAATAAAAAAGGCTTTTCTTTTTTTTTTGAATTATAAATCATTTTTTGTTGACCAAACTGTTTTCCATGAAACGAATACAAGAAAATGCAAAAAACACACACACACATTTTTCGTAAGTAATTTTTCGTGAAACAAACACACCTTTAATATATTTTCTAGAATAACAACTCTTGTTTAGAATAATTATTTTATTAAGAGCAATTGTTATTTGACAATATCTTCTGTTTAAAATGATTGTTATCCATATTAACTATGATTAGAGAACTACTCTTGTTGAGATGGAATATTTTTGTTTAGAATAACTATGCTTTAGTAATAGCTATATTAGGAATAATCATCATTCAGAATATTTTTATTTAGATAAATTATTTTTCAAAAAGTCATTATTTATAATGTATCTTTAGTTTTGGGATCTTATAAAAAGTTTGACCCGGTAGATCAAATATGGGGGAAGTTAAAAGGTTTCCTCTTAATATTTGTAATGATCTGATTTTCGGTGGTATTAAAAAATACAGTTACAGGATCTTGTTTTTGTAAATCAAGTTCATAAATATTAAATAAAGATATTTACAGAGTTATTATGTAGGTGAATTAAATTTTGAATGATTAATTTGACCAAAATTGTGATTAAGTTGGGCCTAGTAACTAAATTGTAAAATTCAATCGCTATAAATTTTAGTTAAAAATAAATTGAGGACTTAAATTGTAATTAATTAAAGACCCAAAATAATAATTAAACCATTTAGAATTAAGATATAGCGGACGGTAATAAGCATATCCATAAAGTTTTACGCGCATTGAATGTTTGGTTTTATAACTACTATCTGTAAAATTTATAAATAGGAGTCTACCACAAATTGTAAAATGACTTTTTTAGACTTTTTTATATTTTGATTCACAAAATTCTCTCTAAAATATTCATTTGCTTAATTTTTTTTTCACATAAGTTTAAAGGCTATTTCACTAATTCTTCACCTTACCGACTACTGGGGGTAAGCGTTCAATCGAATCGAATATTTCGAGTCAATTGAGTTGACGAATCATATTTTATCATCCTAATTTGATTTGAATTTTTCTCGAATCGAGCCGAGTGAGATGAAATTCAAATCGAATAAATTCAAATATATTTTTCGAGTTAAATCTTAAAAAATAATTTTGGGTCCTTGTAACCTCTGTCACCAATCGTAATAAAATTTGTCCACCGTAATCAAATTTTTTATTACCTTTCATCACATCATAATTTATTTATTAATCTTTTATATACAGGTTAGCTTCTTTACTTGCTTAGTTGTTTCAATTATCTTCATATTCTTGTCACTATGTATTTTGGAATTAAAAATATATTAAATGTAAAATGTGATTTTTTTAATAAAATTTATTTTAAAGATAAAATGTGAAATTGATACCAATATAAAATTTTAACACAAATATTTTATTGCATCATTAATAATTTAATTTTAATATAAATATTCAATATGACTAAACAATTCAATAATATAAATAATATAAAATGTGAAATTTAATTTAATAATATAAATAGTAGATATAAATAAAATTATTACTATTTATGTTTAGGGATTTTTTGGATAATTTGGATTTTTATTTGGGAGTCAAGGGTGAGAAGTAAAAGTTTTGGTGAGTAAAAGTTTGAGGAAAGTAAATAGGGGGAGTAAAATTTTGGAGGGAAAATATTAAAAAAAAATAGGGGGGACGGGTTTGGGGTAGATAGGGGTTAGGATGGGAAGGAAGTAAAAGTTTTGGGGGGAAAGTGGGAGGGAGTAAAAATTTAGGGGAAAAATAAAAAGTTTTAAGGTTTTTTGGGAGTAAAATTTTGAGGAAAAGTAAATGGGAGAGTAAAATGATGGTGGGAAATGGATTTTGGGTAGATGGGGGAGTTGGGATAGGAGGGGAGTAAAAGTTTTGGGGCAAAAGTGAGAAGGAGTAAAAGTTTTGAGGAAAAAATAAAAAGGTTTGGGAGTTTGAGGTAAAAATATAAAATATTATAGTTTGATATTCGAATTATTCGAGTTATTCGAATTCGAAAACTCAACTTGCTTCGAACTCAAAATTCGAAAAAAATTTCGAGTTGACTCGAATAACTTGATTCGTTTAACTCGAAATTTAAATTTTTTTCGATTTTTTCGAGTTGAATTGAATTTTGCTCACCCCTACTAACCACCGCATGTTAGAAAGCTTGCTCAAGCTTTCCTTTGTGTCTTATATTTGGTTTACTTATTTAAATATAAGTATGCAAATATATTCCTATTCATATCCAAAAATCTTATATGTAATTTAGCTAACAAAATTAAACTTCTTATTTTTATTCTAATAATACAAAAATAAAAAATCACCTTTTTATTATATATTTTAAAATATTAATGAGATTTTAAAAATTGATTTTACCAGTTGATGTTTGACTGGATTTAAAAATATATTAAAAAAGTCGGTTTTTTACAAAATTTGTACTAGTTTAGCAAATAATATAAAATGTGTATTAATTTGGTAATTTTTAAAAAAAAATTATATTATTGGAATAAAATACCCAAAAATTACTTATCCCCTTGGTATCCCTTGGCAAAATCTTGAAGCACAGTAAAAGTATAAAATCTTTCTTATCTTGAAATACAACCTAAGAAAACAATGTCCTAAGTTAGGAATAAAGGTGCAGTACAATGACAAGAAAACTTGAATGAAAAGCATACACATAAAAGAAGAAACTATAGTTTTAGTCCCTGGTAATGTTTGGTTTCAGTATTAATACTTCATTTGGAATTTTGGTTCATTATGGGTGATATTCGTCGGGCAAGAACAGTTGAAGAGTTGGTACCCCATTTGAATTGGATTGAAGACTTAATGAAACATTACTTATTAGTTCATCTTCCTGGTACAAATCAACACATTCATCTCTATGTTTCTTTTTCTGCAATCATTTGGTTCAACATGGGTGATATTCGTGGAACATGAATGTGTTTGTGTTCAGAAGCTTTTCTTTTCCTTGTTGCTTTTAAGCCTCTTATAAGCATAAAAATTGCTTTTTTGTTCAAGTAGTGATGCAAAATGGTGAGAGTAGTAATTAAGAGAAATTCTATATGGGTTCAACCCAACATTGTTCTTGAAATACTCATTTGCCATGGACATGTTTTTATACATATCAAGCATATTTGTAACTCCTACCTAAGTTTGAGTTTATCTAGAGTTTGAGTTTATCTAGATTTCAGAGAAAAATTCTGTTGATAAAAGCATCATATTTGAAAATCCTTAATGAATTATTTTCAATATGACATGAAAACTAAATAAATAAATCAAAACTCCATTCTTTCATGCCAAATAAAATTAGGAATAGGATGAATTAATTATACAAATCCCAAAAAACATTTAGCATCAATAGAGAATAGCACCACTTGTTTGTTTAAGTTTTTGCGTCACAAAAAATATTTATGTATTGAAATTGAAAAACCCAATTCATATAGGTTGCAGAAAGGAAGAGATGGAGGTTGGACTTGCATACCCTGGCTATGTAACAATCAGTGGAGAAAGAATAGTGAATGATAAGAAATGCACATATTTTGGGCAAGCTTTAAAATTGCCAGAGAATTTAGATATGAAAAAGGTAGGTCAATCTTTTGAGGATGAAATACTCACTCTAACTTTTCCCAAGAGAACAGAAGAAGAAGAAGAAGAAAACAAAAATGGCAACCCTAGCACTACGAAAAAGAGTTTACAAGAAGAAAAAGAAAAACAAAAAGAAGTAAGCAATGAACAAAATTAAACAAGTACAACACATGAACAACATTGTCATGCTAAGAGTGAGGAACAAAGCAAGCAGACTGATGATTATAATATTATTAATGCTACTGACAAAGAGATGAGAAAGAATGGAGAAATATTGTAGAGGGTTATCAATTTGCTTAGGAACAACATTCTTCTATCACTTGCTTTGGCATTTGCTTTAGGAGTTTTTGCGTCTAAAAGGTTTGAATCAATTGGAGAGTAAACAAACAATTTGATTTGCATATCTGTCTTATTGTTATCAATGAGATACACACTAGCTTTTTAACCCCTCAACTCATGTAAATATTAAAAACAACTTGCAATAACTTCGAATATTATATGATTGTTGTTTATGTTATTTAACAATGTTTTTTCTTCTTTTCTTGAATCTCTTTTCAATTACTATGGTATTAGAGCTACATCATTTTCACCACCTATCTCACTAAAAAATCCACTTCCAATCATCTTTTCTAACTAGGTCCGACCATTGGAATACACACGTGTAGCCTACACGTATCACTGTATAATTTCTATTCTTCTCCCACACACTAACGTGTGAGCCACCCTCCGACCACCATTCATCATAGTGAGTTTGTTGAGATCCAGTACGTTTAGTATAGTTTTTCATCATATACACTTTTAATTTTTTAAAGATTGGTTTAATAAAATTTTATTATTTACATTAATATTGTTTGTATTTATCCTTGATAGTTTTTGCACGTAAAGTAAAATATTTAAGCAAATATTGACTCACTGATTACTTTACGTTTAACTAATATTAAGTTATATTTTGCGACTAGATCATAATACAAAGGCAACTTATATTAGTAGGTAAACTAAATGTCCATAGTCTGATGAATTGGAACTAAGTAAATCAATTCAAGGACTATTATGTCATTTATCAAGTTCAATTAAGAAGATACTTTGTTTTTGGTATCAGAGCGGGTGACTCTTAGAAGATTGAGACATATACATTTGATGTTTTGAAAGCTTGAGTTCAATTAGTATAGAATCGAAAGTTAGCATGTTGGGTATATGACTTTTGCAGCATAACTTATTTACAATACTAGAATTCATATCCTAATAAATGGTAGATGATATCATTTCATTGACATTACATAATTGATGGAAAAATAACATGGCCACAGGTCAATTTGTCTAAGACGAATAATTTAATTACTATGTGTTAGTGATTGACATTTTCATGAAGGAAGATGTAATTATTACCATGATGTAAAATATGATTATATTGGGTGAACAAATTTAACCTAAATATATTAAAGATATCTTATGAGGGTAACACACATATGATCAGGTCATTGATCAAGCACTTGATAAATTGCTTTCGTAATGGTATATGATGGGGAGAGTTCAGTAATGGTACTTTTAGTGAATTGACTCCATGATTAATATTGTAATTAATAGACGAAGAGTCGAAACTTAATTACAAATTGTTAGAATTGAGTGACTCAAATCCTTATTTAAATAAAATACAATGGTAAAATAAAATAAAAGTAAAATCCATATTGAACTACACTTCTTTTATTTTATTCTAGAATAAAGTTTTTTAAACTTTATTAAACTCTGTCTATTTGATATTGATTAGAATAATGTGTTTCAATCTTACTACACTCCTATTAGAATATGGTTTTACAAGCCTATAAATATACATAGTCTACTCCTCTTGTAATTATTCAAATTCAACATAGTGAATTTTCTTCTCCTCTGCCCGTGATTTTTTCCCGAAAGGGTTTTCACGTAAAAATCTGTGTGTTCTTTATTTTTATTTCTCTTTTCTTTGCAATATATTGTCATTACCAACGTTCTATTTTTACACAAATTATTTGAGTCCTAATTATATTTGTTTAATTTGTTCTTTCGCTATCTCGATGCAACCCTTGAAGGTTTTATTTGAACCAATACAATGAATAAATGAAAATGATGAATTAGAGAAATAGATCACATGTATTACTATCTACAAAATGCGTTTTCTTGCTATGAGTAAGAGATGACTTAGAGAGTAAATTACTTTTTGAATTATTTTATTTAATTAATTATAATTAAATAATTGAAGTTTGAAGTAGTAATTATATTAATTAGTCACTGCAGATTATTGAATAAGACAATTAAATTTATTTACTTGTAGATTTTAGATAGTAAAATCGTCATGAATTTGATGGAATTAAAATTAAGTTGAGAAAATAATTTAATTGAATAAATTAATTAAGCTTATTTTAATTAATTAAATAAATAATATTTTGTAAATAAAATTAGTTATTGAGTTGGTTTAAAGACCGAAAAGAAACATATAATTGTACTTAATATACAAATGAACCCAATAAGCCCACTTGATGAGTGATGAGCTTCAAACCAAGGGTATTCGTTGCCCACTTTAATCGATCTCATAGGGATTTTATATTTTTTTATTAAAATATTAATATTTAATTATTTCTCGTTCAACTAAGACTATTGGCTATGGGCTAGGCCAATATATACCCATTGTTTTATAGAGAGATTTATTCATTGTGTTAATCGATTTGTGAATTTAAAACATAAAATCTAAGCAAGCTGAGAGTTTAAGAATAATGAAGGAGATTGTGTTAGCAGATAGCCGGAACACAACCTAAAGTGCCTAGCCCAAATCATAGATACTAATTTGGTAAATTATTTATTGCTATAAATAACACGACTCGATTTTAGAAAAAAAATATTGTACAACAAAATCGATTTCTAAACTGATTTTTTTCCAACAAAGTCTTCTCGAAGGTTGATATTGTTCATCCAACTCCGGAGGTGCTGTGCACTTGCTATTCCGACCCCGGCTGCTGTTTTCATTGAACTTCTCTTTTCAGTATGGATCCCTCAAGTTCTCAAACTATTATTACTATCAAATTTCAAGGCAATAATAATTACGTATCTTGGGTCGCTTATGTTGAATTGTGGTTTAGAGGGCAATGATGCAAGGATCATCTAGAAATTGATGTTAATGAAGTTGATGAAATTGGGTCGCTTCTGTTGAACTATGTAGTTTATCGTGGCATTTATTTAACCCAAAGCAACTTTCTTTGTTGCAGTCCTACAAAACTTCTTACAAAGTTTGGACTAAGGCCAAAACTTTATACTTCAATAATATTAGGTAGATTTACAAAGTTGTCTCAAATCTTATTCATCTGTAGCAAAACCAACAGGATATGGCCAATTACTTGGGTCAGGTTGAAACTTTGAAGGATGAGTTCAATGTTGTTCTGTCTCTTACTAAAAATGTTGCTTATCAGGAGCAGCAATGGGATAAATTTTTCATGGTACTTCCTTCGATTAGATTGTGAGCAGATTTAGCCTCGACCCAAGATCAGATTCTTACTAGCCCAACCATTCCAACTCCTGATGAGGTGACTGACTGATTATTTCACATCTCCTCAAACCAAGCCCAAGTTGAGGCAGAAGCCTCTATTCTAGCAGTACAAAAAACTGGCCACAAGGTGATAATCGAAGAGGAAACTGAAGTGGGTCTTAGCCTCCTCGCCATAATCGACCCACTGCTCATGTAGCCCAAGTTCAAGGACATAGACTTCTTCCGCTTTCAACCACCCATGCACAAGGAACCAAATCTGTTTCATTGTTTGGATTAGGTTGTAATGAATATTTATAGTATCACGCTTTGGATCAACCAAGTAAATCTTTTGACTAAGGTACTTCTGATCATAGTTTTGGTAACAAAATCTTTTTTTTCTATCCTTAGTTACCTCCCATTTTACTTCCTCCTCTACAGTTAACTTAGATAATAGATCTCAAACCATTGTTAAAGGTGAAGGAAAATTTTGTTGTATCTCTTCTATGCCTTTTAATATGCTCCAGTATGCCCTCATAACTTAATTTTTATTAAGAAACTCTCTAAACAATTTAATTGTTGCGTCATATTTTATTTCTATTATGTTTTTGAGCAATTGGAGTATCTCCCTACCCCTAAAATCTACATCAGTATTTGTCGCCTTTATTTTCTTGGTGTTTCTTTTTAAATGGTTCAATTCGTAGTACTTCTATCCTCATATATTGTTGCTGCAATTGCATATTTACTCACAAACAAAATCAAAATTTGAAAAAAAAAATTAAGCAAATGAACATAAAAAATGGCAGTATCACTAATGCTGGTATTTTCAGTTCTTATAAGAGTCTCTTTGAAAAAAAAAAAAAGACTGAAAATAATAGTATCCTTCTCACTATATTAAATTAAGTTGTCACTAATTCACAAAAGTATAGGCAAATCCAAGATGAGAGACATCTGATTTAGGCTGGCATTTTCGATGGACCGTATTATTGGTTCCTGGAAATTTCGTTTCATACAGGAATCTTTTGTTTGTCACTACTTTTGAAGCTTCCTTTCTGGCTCATTCTTCTCATTCTCAATAAATTTTCGTGAAACAATATATATATATATATATATATATATTAAAATTAAAACTGGTTAATAAACAAGCTGAAATCCGCTGTTTAAAAGCTTAAACAACAAATTATCATGAATCCTGGTTTATACTTTGCTATAGGCAGGAAAGCTAGAGGTTACTTTATAACATTGTTTAATACAGATTCAGAATTGTTTCCTTAAGCACTTGCTGTTCTTCATTCATGCTTACCATCTGAATGTTTTGTTAGATCTTCTGTACAAGGATTATGCTCAACCTCAACCACTACAGATTCGGTACCAAAGTTATGATTGGAGTTTTGATTTCTCATGCCAAAGTAATTTTTCTCCTCTTATTCTCTTTTATGTTTTAAGTCTGTTTTCCAGGAATCTGCTTTTGGCCATATATATATATATATATATATATATATATATATTAATCAAGTTGCTTCTTGCACAATTGAGTTGAATTGAGTCTATCATATGCAGCAGAATTTCTTGTTTGTAGGAAATTCAGCTGATGATTCATTTCCTGGCTTACAAAGTTTTTATGGTTTTACAGTTGAAGAGGTTTTGCCTGGATTGAACACAGTTTTTAGAGTTGTTGTTCCAGATTCAAGCCAGGTACTTAATAATATGCTTTAAATTTTCTTGTCATATGAAACTTGAACAATGTAATGCACAATAAATATGGACAAGAATCTATTGTAAGTATGCACAGTGCTAAGTCTTACGGCAATGGTGATTGCAATAACAGGCAGAACTGCAATACTTGCGTGATTATGTGGGGTTTAGTGCTGGAATAGGACTGAAGGCAAACTCTGCACATGGATTTGATCCGATTGCTAACATCTCGGGTGTAATAGGAAGCACTGTCGTCTCTCTTGGAGCAGACCTGGGGATCGACATAACAACAAGGACTCTCAACAAATTCAGTGCCGGTTTGAGCTTGAATAGTGCCTTCCTTATTGCTTCCATGACCCTGTGAGCATGCAGTATATAAATTTAGAGAAGAAAATAGAACTGTTATTGTTAGAATAGAAGAAATAAAAAACCTAGCATCTGTGACAATGCAGGAGTGATAGTTGTGACAGTGTAAAAGCATCAGTTTATCATCCACTGAACCCCCCAACAATGACTGCAATTGCAGCTGAGTTGAAGCATAGGATTTCCAGGGATGCAACCACCCTTACATTTGGAGCCCAGCATGCACTGTTGCCATATACATTGGTGAAGGCTCGTATGAATACTGATGGCAAAGTCAGTGCTGTTCTTCGGCAGGAAATTTGGCAAAGGTTCTATGTCTCCATTGCAGGGGAGCTCGATTTAAGGGACAACAATAGTATTCCTAGAATTGGACTTTCAATGGCAATCAAGCACTAGAAAGAATACCCAATTCATCATACTCAGTTGATTTGGTCGCCACAAAATCGTAGTATTTACTGTTATGTATACAGGTTCCTTGTATTAGTGATAAATAATGATGTGAAAGATATCAAATAATGCAGAAAAAGTTAAGTTAATGAAGGGTTCATCGGAAGTTAAGCCATGAAGCAGCTGCTAATGTTGTGGAAACAATTGCAGTGAAAACAAGTGTTGCATTTGCATATGAGAAAAGACAAGATTGCAGCAAGAGGAACTCATGAACTAGACCAGGCAATTCTTGGTATTATTTTTGTGTCATAATCATATTGTATAAATTTTGATAACTTCATATGATCACATTTTGTTCCGCGGTATCATATTTTTTGTTATTTTTTTACAAATCATGTTCTTGGTCATGGATGACAACCACAACTACAAAAGCAAAGGCAGCAAGAACTAAACAGGCACACATCAAAACCCATTATTCCCTGTCTTAAGCAGAACCCAGTCATATAGTTACAGAAAGGTGGCCTGGAGGAGTCCATCTCCATTACAATCTGAGAAGTGACATGGGGAGCAGCTGCAATTCCTTTCATGTCAATCACATCATTTCATTTGCAGTAATCCCCTCCCCAGGGACATTAACAGAGAAGCTATCTCGCAAAAACTATGAACAATAGACAGTTGCTGATCAGCAATACCAGCCACTCTCGCATATATTTACATATTCAGTGATCATCATGTCAGTTGGTTTGATTTTCAAAATTTTCTCATTACCCTTGCAGCTGCCTGCAAGTAAACACACAATAACAAAATTATATATTTTGAGGCAACTGTTACAAGAATCATAAAATAAAATTAAAATGTGCTTGGAGCTGGCTCCTAGTAAGGCACCATAACAAAGTTATATTTTAAGGAATGAAGTCCCATTCTGAGCAAGGAAAGAGGGTTTGGGAATCGGAACATGGAAGCAAGAAATCCAAAAAATAATTAAAATGATTTGGAGATGCGGGGTATCGATCCCCGTACCTCTCGCATGCTAAGCGAGCGCTCTACCATCTGAGCTACATCCCCTTTGTTGCAAGGCTTCAATCAAAATTAAAATAGAATAAAATTATTTGCATCCAAAAGCAGGAGGTCTAGTCTGTTTGATTGTTATCTAGTCATTTAAGGCAAACCTTTTGAAAAGAGAGTGATGATTGGAATTCTGAATGTTACTCTTTTTTTTTTTTTTGGTGAAAAATGTTACTTATTTTGATCAATGTTAGTTATTCACCTTGCAATTTGCAGGTATGTTGTTGTATTTCTTCATTTGTTATTTGTTTTTTTTGTGTCCGTATAAGGGTAGGCACATGCTAGCCTTAATGTTTCAATTAATGATGATGAACTGTTGAGTTGCCTAGAAACCAAGGAAAGATGACTTGTGATTAAGCACATGAGAATGCAGGACCACTACCAAATTTATTGCTCTTATTTCAATGGAATATTTATTTCGTTCCAACATTTCCCGGTTTCAGGTACTCAACATATTGTCGTCAGATCAATCAAAGTGGGGATGGGCTGACATTGCCCTTTTCCTCCCTTGAAGAGTCCAGCTAACATGCATATTCGAGGTCACTGTTCCATTACATATTACACTTTTCATTTACTTTGATCTCAATCTGTTTACAAGTAAAAGTTGCATGCTATACTTTAAACACCCATACTCTCGTTAGTTGTTAATATTGCTAATTTCGTGCCACTTAGACATCCTTCTTTTTATTTGGAGGCAGGCAAATATTTCAAGATTAAGCTGTTTTCTTGGATGGTGTTGCTCTTGAACATTCAGTAAGCAAAGTAAGTGTGATGATTTGTGCACTCTGCCAACTTTGCGGCCATTTCTTGACTCGTTTATTAGCTGATTCAAATGTAAGTGAAAAGGTATTAGACATTAATCATTCATATAAATGGGGTGTACAACTGATGAATTTGGTTGACCACAACTAGTCGATCTCTAGATATTTTAATCAGCTGTGCTTTCTGTTCTGTACTTGTAACGGTTTGCCCAGAAGAGATAATGGAAGAAATTTAGACTGCTAAGTATGCACATTAACCAATAAAACCTCTCTAGGTGGTAGTGATTCAAATTGCTACCAAAAAGCCATGGCGTGTGTCGAAAGATGCTGGTAATATTGTTGACCATTGATATAAGCACTGAACTGAAATAGTATCCCATGGAAAGTGAAGCCCAAGAGAGGGAAGTGGCCAAAGATCTCATGCTTTTCGGGGCCTCGGTGAAGAAGAAGTCCATCATGCCGGCTAAGGTGAAAAGATCAGCAGATCCCAGAAACAAGTACTGGAGAGCTATCCATAGGAATGTGATCGGTAGAGGCTCCGCAGAATTAAGTAGCCCCGACTCGATTGCTACCTTTTTCCTCTTCATTTCCACTATAGCTGCCACTGCCATTGCAATGATGGATAGAATCAGCCCTGTTCCTATTCTCTGGAGATGAGTGATTCCCATTTCAGTCTTGGTTACTTTCCTGGCAAATGGAATCACGACATGGTTATAGGTTGGTGCAATGAGCATCATGAAGATGACAGGGAAGACAGGTAGAGAAGCTGGTGGAACTTTTAAGGAACCAATCTTGGTGTTCATGGTGGCTGCTTGTTGAATAGAAAAGGTAGAGAGCTGAGCAAGGCAGCAGTTCAGCATTATAGTGCACATAAAAACTGGGATTATTTTAAGCACTACCTTCACCTCTTCTACTTGCTTTACCGTACACTGTAACATTGGGCTAACTGTTTGTTCTGTGACTGCTTTATTTAGGAACTCCAGGTCTTCTGTAAGAGTCTGACTTGGGACCTTCACCTTGGTAGCATTCCCTTCTTCACCGGTTTCAGTAGTGTAGGATGAGGGACTTGTCTCCATGCCCATGACTGCATTGCTTGGATTCTTAGACTTGCAATTGTTGTAAACTGCTGCAATTAAAACCTGTTGGGCATGAATGAGAAAGGGTTACTTAGTCAAGCTCTAGCTTTGCAACTTGCAGTGCTTTTGTACTCTTAAATTTAAATATTCGTTTGAGTTTCTACCTTAAACATTGTGGTAATGGGACTTCCTGCTGGAATCTTTGTCCTGTAAATAGGAGAGCCAAGGAGAAAAACGGGGATAGAAGCCAGTATTGCAGCAGTAGCAACACCAAAACCCCATTGCCACCCTTTGTTGTCTTCAATCCATACCACAAATGTTACTGCAATTAAAGCTCCACAAGAGAGGGAGAAAACATAGTAATTGAAGAAGGATGATCTCTGCTTCCTCCCTTGTGGGGTGGTATCATCAAATTGCTCAGCTCCATGAGGGGGAAGTGAACCTTTTATTCCACCAACACCTAGTGCCACCAGATAAAGTCCAGTAAACAACATGGCTGCTTTCTGCAGATTGACTTTCTCGCATTGAATTTCAGTGCTTGCTGAAGCACAAATTGGTGGTTTCAATGAAGGTGTGTGAGCTTGCACTGTGAGTATCAGTAAGCCCTGTTGGATTATTAGAATTTGTTAAAAAAAATCAGGTAGAAGCCAAGTAAAAAATATCTGCGGGAAAACAAACAAACAAACAAAAGTCCCTATTACTTATTACACATCTAAAAACAATGGCAAATGGAGTTTTAATGGGCACCATATTCTTTTGGTCACACTACATTTACTTTATGAAGATTGGGGGAGCTTGTATGGCACATACACTTTTGCCCCCTTAATTGCATTAATAACACCCGCTTTTAATCAAGTTTTTACATGGTTGGACATGGACTGCATTTAATTGAAGTGGACTCAGATGGGGAATTAGACGTGGAATTTTTTTCTTCCACCAATAAAATTTCTCTAAAGGAAAAGCAGATTCATTTGTGGGACCAAGCCCAGTTGCCATGAAATGTAAATTTACAATGCTAGGACAGGCCAAATTAACACTTTCAATCTTTGTATTTCCCCCTGCCCCACCCCTTCTTTTCATTGATCATTATTGGCTAGGCTTGCCCTGTCTTACTTGCGATGGAGTCATTGTTCTGAACCCATTGATAATGTGTCAATTGTAGGTAGGGACATCATCAGGTGGGCCTAGGGTAGTAACATATCCCTTTGAAATGCTAATTGGGACATGCAGCATTGTTCACACATGCTTCTAGATGAATGAAGCATTAAATGTTTCGTCGTGCTTGAAATAACAAACAGATACTTTGTGGTGATTTCTGTTCTACACCCTTCCTACCAAAGAGACTTGAAATTTATGTTACCCGAATTTGGGTGTAAGTTTTGGATATGGCTAATTGCCCAAAACAGATATGGTCAGGTTTTTTTAAGTTTTTACATGTATTGTGAGGATCTTTGAAAGTCATATCTCCATACCCATATATCAAACACAAGCTTTTGATGCTGAGTAACTCAACAAAAATGAAAAATCGGAGCAACATAGCTTGAAAAAGCCGATTAAGTGCTCTCTTGACCAACTTGTACCCCAGTTGATGGCAGCTTTTGTGCTGGTCGATTTTCATATTTCAATATTCGGCTAGTTTATTGTTCTAAGCTTCCAAAGAAAATGGGGAAAAAATTAACATAAAGTTGGAAGAGTTTAAGTTTACTAAAGATTCTTACCATGAATTCTATTGCAGCACTTGTCAAATAGAGGCGATAGGTGGTGAAGAAAGCATCCGATAAAAAGCCACCAAGGACAGCAAGGAGGAAGGCTGTTCCCATGAAATTGGTAACAATGTTTGCAGAACTTGATGGAGAGTAGTGCATGAACTTTGAAAGGTATAGCACAAGGTTGCTTGCATTAGCCAGGAAAGCTAGATTCTCCAGTATCTCCACCACTAGGGTATAATTTAATTGCAATATCAATATAAGATAATATAACATATCGTAAAAATTTCTTTCATATTGTTGAATTTACTATATCTAAACTGTTCTTTGCTGCAACAACCAAGTTGCGTACTTTTGTAAGACCTTGGAATCGGATAAAAACAATACAGATGATGGTGCTACTGACCTAGGACAAAGGAGGCTGCTAGCATGCCACCGTGTTGGTCTCTCTTAGCAGGTTTATTCCTCCAATTTACATACCCTTCCCATTTGTTTAACTCTTGTCCTTCTTCCTGCAACATGAACCAGCAACTGCATTAGAATCAAGTGGCAAAGCGTGAAGATAAAATAAGAAAAAGGAACAAGATGTTAAGATCACCATAGCAACGTTTATTGTTATTATTATATTTAGTGTTTTAAACTCAAGTGGGATATCTCTGGTAGAGAAGAATTTGATACAGAATTTCTTGAATAAAAGGTAGTAGAGATTTGAGTCATTTATATAGACAGAAAATATGTGGTCCAAGCCTTAGAGAAAGGTCTAGACCCAATGATAATGACTACTCATTTCCTCCTATATTGTCAGTGTAGGTTGTAGATTGAAGGGGAGGGAGAGAGAGAGAGAGAGATACTAGTGGAGGTGTATTCTTATCTAAGATCACTTGGTTATAGTGAATCATACAGGAAATGATGATAAAAATGAGAAGCATATTAGGTTAGGAATCAAGACCTGTTTGCACACTTGTTATGATGATTGAAAAATGCTGTTATGTTTTCTGTTTTAGATGGGCTTCGATTACCCCAGATGATATGCCTAACCATTATCATCAAAACAACACGAATAAGAAGATTATTTGAACTTCATGATGATGGTCATATTTATTATTTACGCAAAGGAGCTCATAAAGAGGAAAGAATTGCAAATATTAAGGCCAACGTTTTCATGGAACCAACTGGATTAATTCTCAGGTTCTACTTAAACTTGTCTATTCATGTCTAAGGAAATTATGATAGCGAACATGTGTAAGGAGATTATTTTCTAGTTGATATTAGCTGCAAATTGGAAATGAATGTGGTGTCAGATGATTGCCTGTCCAGACTGTGCAATACATAGATGCCCAAACAAGGATGAGTATCTGAGAATGAGATATAAAAATAAAAGAAACAAGTGGAGTAGATTAAATGAAGCTATAGTGATATGATGTTGATGAGGGTAAAGTTAAGATCCTTGCTTTCTGTACATGCCCCACACCCACACTCACTCTTTCTGGTGGTAATGCCATTGGGACTTAAAGCTAATAAAAGAGAGATAAGTGCCTTTTCTACTTCCACTATCTGTGTTTTATCCTCATAAATCCTATATTTTGACTTTCCTAACACAGATAAAGTGATGAACAGTTGAAATTTTTTCTTGTATAAAAAAGTTGTTCCAGATCACTTGGATTAGGCTGATTGAATTTCTAATCTGACAAAAAGAGCTAATCTCTTTGTCATGTCGTGTCACCGTCTAATACATGTGAATTTACTGTCCGTTTTTCATGTTGCTACTAGTGTTTTCAGCTTCAATTCTCACAAGTCAAGTCACTACAAAGAAGGCCATCTGAGGAGTGTGGTGTACTATTTGATTCCAATGGCATTACCTTCATCACCGGTTTCCTTTGTAGGCCACCTGAAAGTCCCTTTGCTCAGCCGATTATGTGGACGTGATAACGATGTACCTTTTCCAAATCTCCAAATTGGGTGGCTTATAGCCTTTTAGGATTGGGACCAGACTTCCTTCCATTTGCTTGCATGCATATATTGCCACCCATGCATAGATGCTTTTCATGGGACACATCGCTGAAGCTTTCCGGCCATAACAAATAACTTGGAAGTTAGGTGTGAGTTCCCACAAGTTTTTGCCCTTGGCCTTGATATGGTAACCATTATAATGAAACAATGTAAGGTGAATGAGCATTTTAGGAAACAATAAATAAAAGCCAATGAAATTAAAGGGCGATTGCATGTGCA
This sequence comes from Gossypium arboreum, assembly GCF_025698485.1. NCBI lineage: Eukaryota > Viridiplantae > Streptophyta > Magnoliopsida > Malvales > Malvaceae > Gossypium > Gossypium arboreum. Next base: position 107,504,997 of record NC_069081.1, on the reverse strand, counting down.
TTAAACTAGTATATCGAGCAGCATATCTTGTTGACCAGAGCAGGAATGGGCATACTGTAGAGGGTGGACAGTGTCACTATACGCCCAGCTCCTTTGCCTATTGATGAAGGAAGAGTCGTACCGGACGTAGGCCGATGTTCCGTCACATACCACCGCCCACTGATCCATGCCCCCCTTCCGCACCTCTTTAAAGATTTTATTCATTTTTTTGAGTATAATAATTTTTTTAAAATCATTTTAGTCATCTATTTAATTTTTCGTCTCTTTTAAGTCTTTAATTTATATCTTTTTATCAAATTAACATTTTTCAACTTTTCTGACATGGCATACATATGAATTGTCGTGAAAGGCACGTTGGCATTTAATAAATTTTTAAAATTTTAAAACTTACAAAATATAAAAATCATTTTAAAATTAAAAATATTTTTTATTATTTTAAAAAATTAATTAAATGTTAATATATCATTCATGTGGCAATCTACGTATATGTTACGTTAGTAAAGTTAACAAATATTAACAATTTTATTCATTTTAGAGTGATTTGATAAAAAATACAAATTTAAAAAGAAAAAAGATGAAAATTAATATTTTGTAAGCATTGGTTAATAATATATTTGGATGGGATATAATCCTAACATTAAGCCAATAAACAATTATTTTAAAAGCTGATCTTGATTCTGCCTTTCACTTCACTTCACTTTTTCTTTTCCTTTTAAATTATTTAGATTCTGATTCTATTAAATGTTTCATCTCCTCAATCTCAGTACACTTAAACTGAGGTTTTGGATAACCAATTCCACTATACTTAATTTCCTCTCAAATATGTTTTAATGTTGTAGTTGACTTTGATTCCATTTAGTAGTGTTTTTTTTTTTTTGTAATAATTTGATTTGATTTTCGGTTTTCTATTATGAGTTTCAACATTATTCGATAAAATTTTAAAGTATTTTTTGTAAATATCTTTTTATAATTTCATTCAAATAAAAAGATTAAAACATGTTAGAGTTTTTTACTCTTTTCAAAATTAAATTCTAATTTATGTATTTTAATTTTGAGACATTGAATCATTATATTTTTAATTTGAAAATCTTGATCTCTTCATCTAATTTTGCTGTTAAAATTAATGGTATTAAAGGTAAAATAATTTTCAGCCCTCAGCAATTATAATTTTTATCAATTTGATCATTACCTTTTAAGAGTGTATAAATTTTTTAAAATTTATTTTTGTCATAATTTAATAAAAACATAAAATATATATAATTGTTAAAAATAAAAATTATAATTTTAAAAATATATATATTAAAATTTATTTAAAATTCAAAAATAAAAATAAGCTTAATTTTAAAATATAAACAAAATTTTCAAAATTTTAATATTATGTAAATCAGACTTTAATCAAATTGAAAACCAATTAAAATATAATCTAAAAATCAATCCCATTCGAAAACGCAACAATTACATATTAAATTCACAGTCAACATCCTCTTAAAAAGACCACAAAGGCCAAGGCAAAGCAAAAGTCAAAGGTTTAAGCTTTTATTTGAATTCCATCAGGTTGATCTTGAATTTTGGATTTTACTCTAATTGTAGTTTAATTGACTGAGTTGAAGAATAGATAAATTTGATTAATTCCAATCACTATTCCAATTTTAAAATTTTCATTTTATACACAACTCCAAATAATAAATACATTAAAAAAAGATGTGTCATAGCATATACATCATTGCAATTTTATAGGAGGAGAGGTGATTCATTCCATAATACAAATATGTCATATAAATACATAAATCTCATAAAAGTCATTATATGTATAGAGTCATCCACAACATTCAAGATGCATGTATCATAACAATTTATTATTTTAATCATTTTTTTCTTTTCTTACTTTAATCGTCTAATTATGAATTTTATTATTACACTTTATGAAAATTATCAAATTAATATCACCACTTTAACTTATGAGAATTTAATCATCATATTTTACTGAAAAGTAAGAAGTTAATCCAATTATTGATAATCATGTGAACTAAAATCGTTGATTTTTGTTAATTTATTACATATAATAATTAAACTGATGAATTTTACTAATTCATTGCATATAAATTGTTAAAGCTTCTAATTTGAAGTTTGAAATGTTTACTAATGTTACACAATTGGACTAACTTACTAGTTTTCGTAAAGTATGAAGATCAACTTCTAACAAAATTTAAAGTAAAAGGTTTTAACTTCTCAATTTTCATAAAATAACGATAAAATTATATTTTTAAAAGTGTTGGCATGCTTTTATACTTAAACCTATTTTAAACATATTTTTTTACATTATCATTATGACATTTGAAACCAAATATTCACTAATTTTAAGCTTAGTGGTATTGTAGTTAATTATTTTAATTTTATTAAAACCAATTTCACAGCTTATTGAAGAGTTGACAATATTGAGCATGACACACAATTATGTAATATATAAAATAAAAATAAATAACTAAAAACACAATAAATAAAAAACATGACATAAATATGCAAATATATCAAAATCTATATAACACAAATTATTAACAAAAAAAATTACATAAAATATGAAATGATATAGCAGTGACAACTAAGCCATAAGTCTGGTACATGTTTGCCCAACATGATAAAAAGAGGGAAGGAGATATGGCAATAGTTGCGTTGTGGCCACATATGGTGGGATGCATGTTTCAACGTTTTTGCCATGCGCGCGCCACTTATTTATTTTATGTACATCTATGAACTCTGGACTGGTAACTAAGGGTTATTCGGGGAGTAGTAAAAGAATTTTATTTGTACAATTCTAATGCGTGCATGTATGATATGAGTATTGTTATACAAAATCTGACAATAATATATTTTTATATTGAATTTAATTATATGTATTATTTTTCATTCTGCTTATATTTTAATTATCTTTTTACTACTTAGGTTGTATAATCATATTTTTCCGTTACTAGTCATCCATCTTTCGGAAGATGTTTGATTGTTAAGGGTTGCTATATTGTGGGGCTCTTCAAGTAGTTCTGGAGTTTTCTCAAACCTTAAAAATTGAGTTGAATCTAATAATAATAATATTAGATTTTACTGAAAAATGAATGTAATAAATTTTAAATAGTTAGAATTAATCATCAAATATAATTTTGATTGAAATACTAAAATTGATATTAAGTTATTATGTTTTAGATTTTATATTAAAAATAAAATCATCCTCAAAATAATATTTATTATTTTGTAAAATAAAGAGCTTTTAGTAATTGTACGATTAAAATCTTACGATTAAAACTTCGTTGGTTTAATTGAAAATAGATTTGAAAAATACTTTCTGTGTTTTCTTGTGTTTGTTTCATTTATCCTACCAAATGACTTACCATTTTAAAAATATAAGTTATTTTTCAGAAAAGCTCCTTTTGGGTGAATTTATTTTATATAAAAATCAACTTAAATCAAGTTTAATATTATTATATTATTACTAAATTTTATTTTTATTTTTAAAAATAAAATTAATAAAATATTGTAATTTCTAATATTATTACACATACATATTTAATTATCTATATCTAATCATATAATAAATTATATTAATAATTTATTATTTTAATAAATTATTTAATATTTCAATTTTATTTTAATAATAAATTTTAAAAATAATAATTTTAAATAATATTCTTCATATATTATTGAAAATATTTAATATAAATATTTTAATAATAAATATTTATTACATATATGAGAATACATATTAACACGTTAAATGAAGCTAAGCATTATTTAAACAATACTCATATATATAATTAAAATATTCATATTTTTAATAATAAATATTTATAACAGATATATTTATGTCGTGTTTGCTTTACAAAGAACAATGTCAAATATAAAATAAACTCAATTAAATAATAGAAATATGAAAAATCTCAAATGTATGTTTGTTTCACTGAAAATAGCTTTTATGAAATATTTTTCAGGAAATGTACCAAACAATAGAAAATATTAACTTTTCCAGAAAAACAAATCATTTTCTTGAAGTCATTTTCAGTGAAAAATGGAGCCTAAATTGAGACCCGGTTGATGGGTGATATATACAATATGTACACAATTAAAATAGAATAAATTAGTTTAAATTGTGAGTAAAAATAATTTTAAATATGTAAATAAATGCGATTAAGAATATTAAATGTACTCCAATTGATTTCTAGCTCGTATTGTCATTTTTCTATAGCACACTAAAATGTTATCAATGTTAGGTGGCATTATTTAACATGTTATCAAAATGTCAAGTGAGATATAGTTATAAAATATTAAAATTTATATGCATTATTTAACATTAAAAATATAGTTATAAAATATTCATTTAACAATTGAATGGCAAGTAGAGTGGTAACTTACAAAAAACCATCGTCAATTTTAAGTTAGTGTCAAGTTAAGTTGTAATGTCAATTCAGTCTTTAAACGTTTCGAAACTTTGGTAAATAGTAATAAAATTTTTCATAATTTTTATACAATTATTATTACTATCGATAAACCATCTCAAACCCTTATTATTTTATACAATTGTTATTATTATCAATAAATCTTCTTAAATTTTTAAATTAGAGAATAATAGGTACTTGAGCGAACTTAAACTTATGTCATCATTATGCTTACAATAAACAACAATACTAATTGATCTAATACCCAATGGACAATTACATCAAAATATTTTTTTTAAAATACATAAGTAGATTTTTTAGAAAAATAAAATAGATTATTTAAAATTTCTATCCAAATATATTACGAAGTCACCACAAATTTTTTTCGCAATAATATCAAATAAACAAAAATTTCCAAATCTCATTTTTCAGCATTATTTTTTAACTCAATTAATTTTCTGTAGATATATACAAAAAAAACAAAAAGATATTTTGGGTTCCAAGCCTAGAATGGACAAGGCAGTGTTTACATCCAAAATCTTCTAGTAGAAAGAAAGGACCATTTATCATTTCCTTGTGTCGAATGATTGATACAGAAATTTCTAGTGCAGGTGGGAAATGTCTAAAGAAACGATCTAAATTTTTTGAACTTACAACCATGCGACCCAACTTGGCTGTGGGCTCCAAATGGTCGAAGAGCCTACTTGATCTGACCCGGGACGATGCCATAAGGGACTGACCTTACCATTGCCCCAAGAGTTTTAGATTCTGAATAAAGACTATGGGCCATAGTTGCGGCCTTGAATGGTGTCCGAACTTACTCACATGAACTAAAACCACACTTGAACTCCATTCTTTGTTCATACATGTATCTTGATCTGATTTGCAATGTCTTTGTTGGGGTTAATAAAGGTATGTATTTAGTCGGGATCGATTCAGTTTACATATAAAATCAAGTAAATTGACAATTTTCAACTGCTAGATCGACAAACAAAATAATCAAACTCAACTCTTTGTTCCATTAGGTTGATTTTAGCAGTTTTTGACTTTTTTTAATTATCAAATATTATGAGCTAACATTGACATGGTGTGTAAATACTAAAGACAAATTAAGTCTTATGAATCGAAGTTGGATAATATTTTTATTAAATATTTGGCTTGAAAAGCAATGATAAACACAACCCAAATCTGTCTTACTGGGAGATTTTAATCAGTTGTGACAATCTCAAGGATTGTGAAGTGTTCAGTGACTTGCTTGAAATTTGAAACACATAATAGTAGATGTAAAGTAAAACAAAAGTTGAAATCAAAATGGGAGAAGAATGTTAAGGGCATGCCAGCTTTTCAAGTAAACAGAGTGAGTATGTTGGTAGAATAAAAAATCCAGGCCTTAGAAGGAAAAGATGATTAAATAAGGAATTGGCAGCAAGAAGCTGGAACCATTAAAGAGAAGAGTTGATAATGGAATTTGGTTCTTAAAAGATAGCTATAGGAATGCTATTAAAAATACAGAGGGTGTTAGAATTAAGTGACCCAAATTCTTATTTAAATAAAATACGATGGAAAATAAAATAAAAGTAAAATCCATGTAGAACTAGACTTCTTTTATTTTATTTTAGAATAAGGTTTTTAAACCTTATTAAACTCCATCTATTTTATATTGATTAGGATAAGGTGTTTCAATCCTACTAGAATATGGCTTTGCAAGCCTATAAATAGACATAGTCTATTCCTCTTGTATTTGAGTAAAAATTTTTCGACATAGTGAATTTTCTTCTCCTCGCTCGTGGTTTTTTTTCCGAAAGGGTTTCCACGTAAAATTTATGTGTTCTTTATTTTATTTATTTTATTCTATTTTATTTTTCACAAATTGGTATCGAGCTTAGGGTTATTCATCTCGATCACGGTAATGGCGTCTTTGAAGTATGAAATTCATTGTTGGATCGCAACACCGATTTGCGTTGTGGCAAATTAAGATGCAAGCGCTTCTTGCACAGATGGATCTAGAGGATGCCCGCTAGGATAGATAAGATGCCTTCGACATTAACAGATGAAGAGAAGAAGCGTAAGGATCGAAAGGCATTAACACAATTACATCTCGCATTTGTCCAACGAAATTTTGCGGGATGTGATGAAAGAGAAAACCGCCATTGCATTATGGAAGAGGCTAGAACAAATATGTATGTCGAAAACTCTAACAAGCAAGTTGCATATGAAGCAGCGTCTTTATGCTCATCGTTTGGAGGAAGGTGCGTCGTACACGAACACTAAAAAGTGTTTAAAGAAATTCTCTCAAACTTGGAGGCCATGGAGGTTCAAGATGATAAGGAAGATCTAGGGTTGATTCTACTTTGTTCGTTGCCCTGCCTTATTCAACCTTTAGAGACACGATTTTATATAGCCATGAGTCTCTCACAGTTGATGAGGTTTATGATTCTTTAACCTCGTATGATAAGATGAAGCATCTTGTGGTTAAACCCAACTCTCGGGAGAGGGTCTCATTGTTCGTGGGAGACAAGACCGGAATGTTGATGATGATCGTGGTAGAACACAGAACGGAATCCTCGTGGTAAATCTAAGGGTAGATCGAAATCTTCAAACAGAGGTAAAACTTGCAACTTCGCAAGAAGAAAGGGCACATTAAATCTGAAAGTGCTATAAGCTACAAAATAAGATTAAAAGGAGGTCATGCGAATCAAAAGGAAAACAAACGGAAAATTCGGTGAAGGCGATGTTGTAGAAGACTACAACAATGGTGAACTTCTAGTTGCTTCATCAATGATTCTAAAGTAAGCGAGAGTGGATACTTGATTCAGTTGCACCTTCCACATGAGTCCCAATCGGGATTGGTTTACAACTTATGAAACAAGATCTGAAGGTGTTGTTTTGATGGGAAATAATGCTTCATGTAAAATCGCAGTGTTGGAACAATTAAAGTTAAGATGTTTGATGGAGTTGTCGAACACCGAGTGACGTGCGGCATGTTCCGAATTGAAAAGAAATTTAATTTCGTTGAGTACTCTTGATTCAAAAGGTGCAGATACACAATGAAAGTGGGGTTTTAAAGATTTCAAAGGGTCCTTGTTGTGATGAAAGGGCAAAGAAAGATTGCCAAGTTATATGTTTCTGAGTTCTATCATATCGGTGATGCAATTGCCGCTTCCTCTTCCTTGTCGATGATGATATTACTAAACTTTGGCATATGCGCCTAGGGCATATGAGTGAGAATGGCATGGCGAATTAAGCAAAAGAGGACTTCTTAATGGACAAGGAATTTGCAAACTGAATTTCGTGAGCCTTGTGTTTTGGGAAGCAAAAGAGAGTTCGATTCACTAGAGGAATCCATAACACGAAGGAAACGTTGGAGTATATCCATTCGATCGTGGGGCCGCCCGAGTGCCTTCGAGAGGTGGAGCTAATTATATGCTAACCTTTATTGATGATTTTTCCGAGAAAAGTTTGGGCGTTCTTCCCAAGCGAAAGCGATGTGTTTTCCACATTTAAGTCTTGGAAAATTATGATTGAAAAAGCAGACGGAAAAGCAGATAAAATACCTCCGCATGCACAATGGCTTAGAGTTACGTTCTAATGAGTTTAATAGATTGTGCAAGTCGAAGGATCATGAGACACTTGACGATTCGTCATACTCCACAAAAGCGGCGTTGCGAGCGAATGAACGAACGATCATGGAGAAGGTTCGATGTATGTTGTCAAATGCCAACTTACCGAAGTCATTTTGGGCGTACGACCTCTCATGCATGTTTTTGATCAACCGATCTCCATCCGTTGCCATTGAGAAAAAGACTCCACAAGAGGTATGGTCCGTAATCCGCTAATTATTTCGATTTAAAGATTTTTGGGTGTCCTGCGTATGCTCATGTTGATAATGGAAAATTGGAACCGAGATCCATTAAATGCGTTTTCTTGGTTATAAAGTGGTGTAAAAGGCTATAAGTTATGGTGTCTGAAAATAGAAAAGTTGTGATTAGCAGAGATGTTGTTTTTGATGAAAGCGCTATGCTACCTAACTTATCTCTTAAAGACTCTTCCAATAAAGAAAACCAAAAGCGGTGGAGCATCGATTAATACGTAATCAACTCCTCAAGCCAAGTACAAAATTGAGAATAGAGTTGCTTCTTCACCGCAATACTCTATCGCCAAAAACAGGACAAGAAGAGAAATTAAACCTCCAAAGAAGTATGCCGAGGTTGATCTAGTTGCTTATGCTTTAAATGTGGTGAAGATATAGATGCGAATCAAGAGCCATTTAATTATTCTCGAGGCGATTAGTGTGAAGACTCGAAAAGTGGATGTTTGCTATGCAAGAGGAGATGGAATCACTCCACAAAAGCAGAACATGGGATCTTGTAAAACTTCCTAAAGGTAAAAAGGCATTCGTTGTAAATGGGTGTTTAAAAGAAAGAAGGGACTCTGGGAGTTGAAGAACCCGGATATAAAGCAAGGCTTGTTGTAAAGGGTTACAGATCAAATTCGAGTGGACTTCACAGATGTGTTCTCTCCGGTTGTTAAGCATAGTTCGATTCGAGCTTTGCTTGGTATTGTTGCCATGCATGATTTGGAGCTTGAGCGGTTAGATGTAAAACGCATTTTGCATGGAGAACTTGAGGAAGATATTTACATGCAACAACCAGAGGGTTTTATAGTCTCGTAAAAAGAAGACTATGTTTGCTTTTTGAAAAAGTCCCTTTACGGTTTGAAACAATCACCAAGACAAGGGTACAAGAGGTTTGATTCCTTTATGACTTCTCATGATTTCAAAAGAAGTAGTTTTGACAGTTGTGTCTACTTTAAGAAAAAAGTTGATGGTTCTTTTGTGTATCTACTTCTTTATGTTGATGACATGTTGATAGCAAACAAAAGATAAAGAGAGATAAGAAAGGTTAAAGCCCAACTAAGTGAAGAATTTGAGATGAAAGATTTAGGACCAGCAAAGAAGATACTTGGTATGGAGATTCTCGAGATAGAAAAGCAAGTAAATTGTACCTAAGTCGGAAGGGTACATTGAGAAAGTTCTTTGCAGTTCAATATGCAGAGTGCTAAGCTGTTAGTACTCCTTTAGCGACCCATTTCAGACTTTCATCTACCTTATCTCCTCAATCGATAATGAGATTGAGTACATGTTACATGTTCCATACTCTAGTGCAGAGGATCTCTCATGTATGCTATGGTTTGTTCACGCCCGATTTATCATATGCGATCGGTGCAGTTAGCAGATACATGGCGAATCCTGGTAAAGAACACTGGAAAGCAGTTCAGTGGATTTTAAGATACTTACGAGGCACTACTAATGTTTGCTTACAGTTTGGAAGAACTAAAGATGGAGTTATAGGGTATGTTGATGCTGATTTTGCTGGAGACCTTGATAGAAGAAGATCTCTCACAAAGTTACGTCTTTACAATCGGAGGTTGTGCAATTAGTTGGAAAGTCACTTTGCAAACTACGATCGCTTTGTCTACCAATGAAGTTGAGTACATGGCGATTACTGAGGCTTGTAAAGAAGCTATTTGGTTGAAGGGACTATTTAGTGAACTCAATGAAGACCTTCAAATCAGCACAGTATTTTGTGACAGTCAGAGTGCCATCTTTCTTACAAAAGATCAAATGTTTCATGAGAGAACAAAACACATTGATATTCGGTATCATTTTGTTCGTGATATTATTGCCCGTGGTGATATTGTTGTGAGCAAAATTAGCACTCATGAAAATCCTGCAGATATGATGACTAAGTCACTTCCTATAACCAAGTTTGAGCATTGCTTAGACTTGGTTGGTGTTCATTGTTGAAGTTAAACCCTTAAGGGTTTTTGGAAGAGGTGAAGAACTTGTTTATTGAAAGTTCGCGATGAAGAACTTGTTCATTGAGAATTTGTGTCAAGGTGGAGATTGTTAGAATTAAGTGACCCAAATTCTTATTTAAATAAAATACGATGGAAAATAAAATAAAAGTAAAATCCATGTAGAACTAGACTTCTTTTATTTTATTTTAGAATAAGGTTTTTAAACCTTATTAAACTCCATCTATTTTATATTGATTAGGATAAGGTGTTTCAATCCTACTAGAATATGGCTTTGCAAGCCTATAAATAGACATAGTCTATTCCTCTTGTATTTGAGTAAAAATTTTTCGACATAGTGAATTTTCTTCTCCTCTGCTCGTGGTTTTTTTTCCCGAAAGGGTTTCCACGTAAAATTTATGTGTTCTTTATTTTTATTTATTTTATTCTATTTTATTTTTCACAGAGGGACTTAAGGAAGCTTTTATCAATCATTTGTGTCGTCTTCAAGACAATCGTAGTGAGTACTTGCTTCCCCCAATGGATGCCCCCATTACAAAAAGAAGATATCAGAGAAGCTTTCTTCTCTCTTGGCCACTTAAAAGCTCCTGGGCCTAATTGGGAATTCATGGGTAACTACATTATGTCAAGGGAAAGTCAATAAAACCTTCATCCCCTCATCCCCAAGAACAATGCTTCCTACTATTCCCCTGAAATTCTGGTAAACAAACTTAAGCTGGTTCTTGGAGATGTTATCACTCCTTTTCAAGAATGCTTTTATTCATAAAACACAAATGGGTGATGATGACGTTGTTACGACTATTTTTCGGTTGAAATTATAAAAAATAAAAAATCAGCTTCACAAATATTTGAAAAAAGATATCAATATTTTGGTTTTTTTAAAAACAATGAGCGATTATTAATGTTTTGGTTAAGTTTGACTCAAAACATTTAAAACTATCTTTATAAAAGAAATTTCAAAAACCATTTTAAAAATGATAATTTTAAGTCCTATAAAAAAAAATTTGAATTCAAAAGTCAATTACATGCAAGATTTTAGCATCATTGCATCTCTCAAATTTGATATTTTATTAAATGCTCGTTGTTTTAATTTTTAAAATAATAAATTACCTAATTTTTTAGAACACTCTCATTTTGACCATTCAAAAAAATTCTTGCAAATTTATTATGCAATTTTTAAGGTGTTTTCATTTTAATCACTTAAGCATTAAATCATTTTCCCTTAAAAAAAGAAGAAGATAATAACGTTTCTCTAAAAATTGTAGACTAGCAAGTTATATAAAAAATGGGAAGAGCATGCAAATTGTTCTCGAAAATTTTGAGAAGAGTAAGTTATGGTATTTGGGAAGACCATGTTTTGCTTTTCTCTAAGATAAATAAATAAATAAAATTGAGAAGTGCATATCATAGTTAATCTTTAAAAAAATTAAAAATAACTAGTTATAATATTTCCTTTGAGAAATGATTGTATGAAACAGTGATGAATCTAACTGAAAATACTAAAAATCAAGAGGAAAAATCTGATTTATCATTCTCCTATTATAAAGGGATAGGGATAGAGTAACAGTTTCATACAATCCCTTTTCCGCTTCCCTAAAAGAATGAGAATAGATTGCTGTAGTGTTTTCCTAAAAAGGTAAAAACAATCAACTATAGTGTTTTCAGAATAACTAGCTATATTGTTTCGTTAAAAAAAGAGGGAACAATTTGTTATAACGTTTCTCTAAAAAAGTGAAACAACTAGGTATAGTGTTTACGAAACAAACTATCATAGTGCTTACCTAAATTAGTGGGAACACCCTAGTATAGTGTTTCCAAAGCGACAAAAATAATATTCAAGTATAGGTATTCTAGATATAGTTATTCTCAACCAGCAATTGTTCTGAACAATAAATATTCTAAACAAGAGTTGGTGTTCCAAAAGAAATATTCAAGTGAAACGACAGCATTACTTATTTTACGTTTGATAACACAATTTCTTAAAATATAATATTATTTATCTTAAGAAAGAAAAAAACATTAGTAGTATGTTTAAATTCAAGCCACAAAACTAAGAGACTTAATGCCTCTCTTGACAAACGATAATGGGATGTTAAAGCCTTGAATGACATCCTTGGTGGGGAAATTAGTTTGACCTATTGATGAAGGGTCAGGATGATCTCCTTTAGAAGTTGAACTCTACATGGAAGTATCATGTCAAGACATGATACAATATGCTCAATCTTATTGCTTACCACAACACCAATCCTTATTAGGAAAGGTATAGAAAACTTTGGGACAAAATATGGTAACTCGAAATTCCATTTTAAAAAATTGCCTTTTTTTTAAGAGTGTACTTAGGTGAGGAATTTGCAAGAAGGATTTTATTTATATAAGGTTTTTTAAATTCTAAAATGAATTTATTTGTTTGAGTAAATATTTAAGAGAATTTTAAAATTTCTAGGTAATTCCAAGAAATTTAATTTTTTAAAATTTTATTTAATTATAATTTCTATTTTAAATTTTTATTTTATTAAAACTATTTATAAATTTTTACAAATATAACAATATTCATATTGAATATTTTTATATTATTTATTTTAATAAAATTATTTTTCTTTTATAATTATTTTTAATTTGTAACTTATTTTTTCTAAATCAATTATTTATCCAAAATAAATCAATACAAGTAACGTATGCAAGTAATTCAAATTGCATACTCAACAGATGAGAAAGCTAATAACAATCTTGTAATTAGGATGGGAAAAAGGAAAGACAGGTAAAGCCAATTAGCCTACCACTTAATTTATCTGTTTATTCATAAATAATACATTATTTTAAAATTTACTTAAAATTAAATTCATATCATTTTAAACTACTACCAAGTCTTCATATGCACTAGCTTGCTATTATTACCCCCCAAAAAAATCAAATTAGAAAGGGAGTCTGCAATTTAATGATATTATTTACAACTTCATCCTTCTTATTATATCTTCCAAGTATAATTATTAGACACGATTTTTTCTATTTAAGTATCTTTCTTTTTGTCAAAGTAGGTTTTACAGTTTTATTTCGTTTTATTTTAAATTCGACTCTTAATTCTTGTTAAAAATTATTTGAACCAATCAAACTATGACATATAATGTTTTTAATTAAATAAAATTAAAATTAAAATTTGAATACTATACAAATCCAATATTTTTAGCAAATAATCTCCAAAATCCATGTGTAAAATAAAATACCCAAATACAGCCTCGCATGTCCTTGACGTTGGAAAAACAAAAACCTTATAATCTTATCTTTTCAGTTTTAAGAATTTGAAAGAGGAAAGGGAAAAAAAATTACTTAAAATGCGAAACAACACAAAAATTGGTGTTTGTTTTAATGGCAAATAAGATGAGGCTTAAATATTGGAACTTATGTGGTTTGTTTTGATGGGAGAAATTTGAAGGTCAATTTGCAATATATATATATATATATATATATATATGTTGAGAGAGAGGAGATCTTTTAATTTATTTTTATGTAATATTAACTTTAAATATTTTTATTTAATTTAAAATATATTATCTCATATTTGGATTGATTCAAAGAATTTTTTAACGGAAGTTAACAGTTAGACTAAAAGTGATAACGAAATAAAATTTTAAATACTTTGACAAAAAAAAATTTAAGTACCTATTCATTATAATAGGTCAATTTTGACCTGGGCTTAATATAAATAAACCAATAATGTTCAACCCTCATTAAAACCCAATTCCTAACTTAAGCCCTAAACCCAATTACCCAATACAGATCAGCCCACTATCCTAAAACATTTTCAACCAAACCCTAGGAGTCGCCCTAGCCACTGCCCCCTCCCACGTGCTTCGTCGGCACGTCCAACGCTCGAAGATCAGCTCCCCTAACACCGCTTGTACCAACATGGCAAGTTTCTGCACCATCGCTTCCGTCTAAGCCTGCAAAACGAGAACAAAAAAAGAAAGCAAGACAGAGGGCAGAGAAACATGCAAAGTAGAAGCAGAAACAAGCAAAGAATAGTAACAAATCATATGTAATCGGCTATAAAGCCAAATGAAAAAATCAATGTAAAGGGGGAACCGATTGTTCAAAGAAAAAATACTTATCAATAAAAAAGAGAAAAAGTTTTGACGGTAGTTTCTTTTTTTTTTCTCTTTATTTCATTCTATTCTTTTCATTTTTACATATATTTTATACGAAAATCAAAAGAAGAAGAAAACGAAAAATACCTGAATCGATCTCCCTCCTCGTCGACGGACGTAGTCGGTGTCCGAGGGTCCCAAAAGGCGACGGAGTGGTTGTATGTTCGTTTGTTAATCATTTTCTCCATTTTTTTTAAAAATAAAAACTGATTTAAAGTTCTTTAAAAAAAAAGGAAAAGGAGGTTTCGAAACGGGGTTGAAAGGCCTTGTCTGTGCATCGTCGGCCGCCGGTGCTATGGTGGCACGGTGGGCAAAGAAAGAGCCTTCGTCAGAAGAGATGAAAGGTTTCAAAACTTTTTTTGTTTTTTTATCTAAAAAAATATATATAAAGATGGGTTTTAAAACATTGAATGAAACAGCTGTGTCGGGTGTGAATCCGTGCATTCCCACCTTGAAAGGGTGATTTACATTTTTAATCCCTCCCTTTTGTAGCACCACTTGATCAGGCTTATTTCTTTTTTATTATTTTTTATTTGGCCCTCAAATTTCGTGTGGTTTTTTTTTCAATTCGGTCCCTTGGGCTGTCTTGCTGAACATGCGGAGGGAACCAAGGGAATGTTTTCCCATCTAGTCCCTGCTAGTTTTAATGCGCTTCGTTCGGATCCTTAATTAACTTTCCAGTATTTATATTGAGCACCCCGAAATTTTAGCTTGTTTTCATCCCTGTCCTTAATTCATTTACTTCATTTATTTGCTTATTTTTTAAAAACTGTTGTATTGTTTATTGGGTTTTTTACCTCAATATTATAAAAAAAGAAATTTATACACCAAAATAGGTTGTCAGCCAGATTAATTACGAAAATGGTATATTTTTTTAGGCCATGCCTATCTGACAGGCACAACCGATTTTTTTAATATTAATTTTTTTCGTTAAAAAAAGTATTATTATATTATTTTTTTAATATTTATATTAATATATATGTAAAAAAACGGATTTTATACGGGTAAAAATACCCGAAACGGGTCGAGCCTGTCAGGTAGACACGACAAGTCGTGCCTGACAGGTAGGCACAACACCCCTTGCTCCTGCTGCCTTCCCCCTGCATGCTGCCCATTTTTTCTCATGCATGAGTCTTATCACTCATGGGAAAAAAAAAATTTATGGGGACCTTATAAGCATGGTCCCCCCCATATTGAAGCATTTACGGGTGAGAAAGAAAGGAGAGAAAGGAGAAGGAGAAAAAGAAGGAAGGTGAAGGAGAAGAAGAAGAAAGAAGAAGAAGGAAGAAGAAGAAAAAAAAGGTAATGTATTATTTTAGTAATTTATTATAAAATTATGGTGTTTTGTGAGTTTTAGTATGTAAATTTTTTAAAAAATTGTATAATTATTTTGTTAGTAGTTTATGATTAGGTTATAAATTATTAGTTTTTTGTATTTTGTTATAGTTATTTGTTTTGTTAATAATTTATGGGATTAAGTTACAAATTGTTAGTGTTCAGTGTATTAGTGTATTGTGATTTTTTAGTAATAATATATTTAAAAAAATTATAGTTGATTTGGTTATATAAATTGTTAGTCTTTAGTAGTTTAGTGTATTAGTGTATTGTGATTTTTTAGTAATATATTTTAAAAAATAATTTTATAGCTATTTTATTAGTAATTTAAGATTAGGTTATATAAATTATTAGTGTTTAGTGGTTTAGTATTAGCGTATTGTAATTTTTTAGTAATATATTTTTAAAAAATATGTTTATAGCTATTTTATTAGTAATTTAAGATTAGGTTATATATTGTTAGTGTTTAGTGGTTTAGTGTGTATTAATGTATTGTGATTTTTTTAGTAATGTATTTAAAAAATAATTTTATAGTTATTTTGTGTTAGTATATGATTATAAATTGTTAGTGTTTATAGTTTAGTGTTTTGTGATTTTTAATGTAATTTTTATATAATGTAATTTTATATTATTATATATTTATTTGATAATTTTATTGATTTATTAAAATGTTGATTAAATTTGTTGTTACATAATTTTATAGGTTATTTGGAAGTTCTTCTAATTAGGTATGTTTCTATTTTTTTTAATTGTATGTTTTTATATTTAGATAGTTTATTTGTTTTTAATTATATTATTATTGTTATCTAACATAAAAAAAATTGTAGGTAAAAATGAGAAATTATGAGATATTTCTGTGTTTATTTCTAAAATTTGAAAAATTTATTGTATCTTTTGAAATAAGAAAAACTGAATTGAATTTTTTTTAATTGTAGATTTGTAACAAATGGGTTCTTTGATTGATAATACAAATCACATATCAAGTACCATTAAGGAGATGGTAATAAAATTTTTATTTCATAGTCTTGTTATTGGTTGAATTAAATTATATTGTATTAATTATTTCGCTAATATAATAATGTCAGGAGTCGTACCGCGTATTGAGAGGCCGTGTTAATAGTATAGGGTTTCAGCCAGATGAATGCCTAATACCGTTCTTGGAGTTAGCCGGGTTCGGATCAGCAGCATTGATCCGGAGTTTTGATCTGCGATATGACCTGATTTCCGCTTTAGTCGAGCGATGGCATTCGGAGACCCACACATTTCATTTGCCGTGCGGGGAGTGCACCATCACTCTAGAAGATGTTGCAGTACAGCTCGGGCTCCCTATCGACGGGAATGCGGTCACGGGCATAAGTTCGATCTCCAGGCCGGCAACCCTTTGCTATGAATTACTTGGACGCTCGCCAAGTGAGGGGAAATTTGCTAGTTTGAGGTTGTCATGGCTAAAAGCCAATTTTGAGTATTTGCCGAGTACTGCCAATGAACGGGAGGTGATGCAGGCCGTTCGAACTTACATTATGCACCTTATAGGGGGTGTACTTATGAAAGAATCAAACGGTAGTACTGTTCACTTGATGCACTTACCCCTATTATCTAATTTGCATAACACCCGTTCATATAGTTGGGGGTCCGTAGTGTTAGCCATGTTGTATCGAGAACTTTGTCGGACGACAGATCCTTCTGCGGTGGACATAGGCGGATGCCTCATACTACTGCAGTCGTAGGCACTTTACCGGATACCATTCTTGGCATCAATTAGTCACCAATCATATATATTTCCACTCGTTAATAGGTGATGAATTTTTATGCATTGTAACAATTAGTTGACTTTTTTTTTCGGATTATGTTGTTCTAACAATTTTTTCTTAGATGGAGCACAAACCGTATCTAAGATCATACACGGTTCCGATATACCGCCTGAAGATCGAGAATCATTCTGGAGAGGGGGTAAGTTTTTTCAATATCAATTTTATTTTATTATTTTATTTCACTCGACCTACGTTGGAGAGATAAGCATGAAGAATATGTTACGATGTGGAACAACCGGTTTGAGAGGGTACCTCAAATGGATCGTGGCTTGGATCTTCAGCCCTCGTTACAGTACCTACAGTGGTACTGTGAGATAGGGAAACCATTTTTGTTTGGTGGGCGGTCGATGGTAGTCCCCCCACATACGACACGAATTGGGCAACATCTTCCAGATCCGAATCATGCACCAGAGCTGGAGCCACAGCAGGAGCTAGAGCCGGAACTACACTCTGGAGATAGTTCTTATCATCCAGATTTAGGGGGCGATGACTATTTCTCGGGCTCCTCAGGCCACGGATATCATTCAGAGTTTGATATCTTCAGCCCACTACCACCTCAGTACTCCAGTCATCCCGGCTCATACTTATCTCAGTACTCTACTCCTTCCGGACCGTATCCACCTATGTACTCAACTCCTCCAGAGCCGTATCCACCGCCGTACTCTACTCCTCCTGGCCCATATCCACCTCCATATTCTACTCCTCTCGGCTCAAGTTCATCGATGGCATTTGAGACATATGATTTTTCGTCTATGTTTCACACACCTCCACATACAGATGAAGAGAACGTTGATCGTCGTAGTCGTCCGCAACGTGAACGTCGGGCTTCACAAAAATATACCCCTAGAACCACACCATCAAACCATCAATTTTAGGGGGTTTTGTAATATAAATAACTTCTTTTTTTATGTAATAAATTTTTTGGCAAATTATGTAATGACTATTTATGTAATGAGTTTTTTATCATTAATTACAAAGGATAGTTATCATTTCCTCAGTTGAAGAACGTTATTATAATAGTAAATGAAATACATAATAAATTCGAGTTAAGTATGTATGAACACAAATAGTCATGCTTCACCTGGAGTAAGTATGTAAATTGTATATAAACATGTGCTTCGAAGGCGAATTTTGGATTTGCTTGGGTTGAAGTGCATAATTGCAAAAAAAGAGGAGTATTAAAAACAATCAATTTTAAAATGCTTAAAAAATCCATTTAATACTACTTGGTGGGACTTTTTCTTCCAACATGTAATTAACAAAATCTTAATTTCTATCTGATCGTGACAATTGTCCAATATGGTAGTTTGGAGCGGGCATTTATTCCGATTATGACCTTGTAATCCGCAAACTCCACACAACTTCCCATCGGATTTCTCTCTAATGTCCATTTCGTTACGGATTCTAGATGATTGCGGACGACCTTTTGGGTTCCTACGCAACCCTTTGTCTGGGACAAGCTCGAATGTCGTCGGAGGAACCTCCCAAGTAGATAGGTCAGAAAGTACGGGAAACTCATTCTCCCATACACGTAACGTGTATTCGAGGGTATACACTTCATCGATAAATTGATCCACATTGAGCGAGACTTTAGCACAAGCTGCTACAACATGTGCACAAGGATAATGAAGTGTCTGGAACCTCCTACAATCGCACCGTCTATTTCGGAGATCAACTCCGTAGGACCTAGGTGGTATACCGGGTCGACGACCGATGGTCTCTGTAACGCGAAACATTTCATTACGTCGTGAATATACTTCTATATTCATCAACCTCGCCATCCAACGGTTTGCAACCATTGCATCCCTAACATATTCGACAAACACGTGTCCTGCCTCTATCTAGTTGACTTGTTGCTGACCCATTCTTGGCATCAAGGTAGCCAACCTGTAGAATATAGTTGAGAAGACAGATGAAATCGGAAGATGTCGTGTTTTTAATAACACAGCGTTGATGCCCTCCACCAAGTTTGTAGTCATTTGACCGTAACGAAAGCCCTCGTCAAAACTTTGAGCCCATTGCCACGGCTCCATAGTACCCAACCATTGTCGGAAAGATGTCTTCGTTTGACCTTCCATGTCATTCTCAAGTCGAGTCATCCTTTTCCGAAAAATGTGTGGCTCAAGCTCGTACGCTGTGTATGTATTAAGAAAATATAAGTTACAGTCTCATCACAAAACATTAGGTTATATATTGAAAGGATAAGGTTATTCTTTACCCATTTTCACAACTTGTCTCTTTCAGTCTGCATTCTTATAATCTCGATGAAAGTTAGACGCAATGTGCCGTATGCAGTAAACAGATCTCCATGGCACACCGGAACGCCTAATGGCAGCAATTAATCATTTCCCTCTATCGGAGATGATGCAAATACTATCATTACTAACAACATACCTCCGCAGGTTTGTAAGGAAGAATTCCCATGACTCCATATTCTCTTTATCTACGATGGCAAATGCAATCGGGAGCACGTTATTGTTCCCGTCCTGAGCAATCGCAAGAAGTAAAATCTGTGTATATTTACCGTATAGCCATGTCCCATCTACTTGCACAAACGGCTTGCAGTGGGGAAATGCACGTACACATGGATCAAACGTCCAAAACATCCGTTGGAAAATTCTTTTTCTGTTGTAGTTGCTCATCCAGGCCATAATAAGGTCGTGTCTGCAACTCAATGGCAGTCCCTGGTACGTACTCCCTCATAGCGGCAATCCATCCCTGCAACTCATTATATAATGCATCGAAATCTCCGTACAATTGCTCCATTGCCATCTGTTTAGCTATCCATGCCTTTTGGTATGACACTCGATACTGGAATTGTAACGACCCGAACTTTAAGGTTATTAGAAAAGTGTATTTTCAGGTCACCGTTTCTGAAAAATGGATTAGATTATAAAAAAAAAGTAAAAATATTTATGAAGTTAAGTGAGTGATTAATTAAAGTTTAATTAAGTAAATTTAGCTTAATTAAAGATAATTGGATAAAAGATTAAATTGAATATAATGTGAAAGTTTAGTTTTAAAGTAATAGAAAATAAAAGGATCAAAATGGCAATTAAGCCATACCCATGAAATGAGGCGGTGAATGGAAGAAAAATCAAGATTTTTCTTGAATTATGTATATTATTAAATTATTAAATATATATGTATATATAATAAAAAAAAGAAAAACAAGTGTATAAAAATGATTGGTACAAGTGTTAAATAAATATTTGTTATTAAATAGATTTTTATTATAATTATTATTGTCATTATATATATATATATAAAAGAAACAAAAGAAAGAAACAAAAGAATAAAAGAGGAAAGAAACAGAATAGCAGGGGACAAAACAGAGAAGGGAGAAAGGAAGAAAAGAAAAGGGAAAATAAGGTTTTAAAGGTTCCAAGTTAATTTGGTAAGTCAATTTAGCCCATTTTCTTATGATTTTTGAGTTTTTGGAATCCTAGAGATAAATACTACTTGTTTTAAGTAGAAATTTTGAAAGTCATTAGATTTCTAAGTATGGTTCATGTTGAATAAAATGATGGAATTGGGGGTTTATTTGATAGAAATTTTGATTGGAATTGAATAAAGGATTGAATCGTAAACTAACCTATAAGTTTTGAGTTTTAGGGATTAAATGGAAATAAATTCGAAATTATGAAAATATGCTGGAAATTTAATAGTTAAGTATGAGTTTGGACAAAATTTGAATAGAAATGAAGTATAAATTGAGATAGAAAAAGTAAGTAAATCTAGTTAAGATTAAATTGAAATTAAAGTAGAAATTGAATAAAATTGTATTAATTAGATATAAATTAGTAGTGAATTAACGAATATGAATTGTTTTAATTCTCGTAGCTAATGTTGTCTCGGGAAACCTCGGCTAAGCAATGAAAAAATGGCAAAGACAAAGGGAGTTAGCTCGAGAAAATACGGTTTGTATTTCTATAATCCGAACCTAGTTATTAATTGTTATATTTTTTTATTCAATGCATTTAATAAATATTGAAGTGAGAATTATTGTGTTTATAATGGAAATGGATTAATTTGGTATGTGATGAATTTATATTGATTGAATTAAATTGAATTATATATTATAAATATATATATATATATATATGTGTGTGTGTGTGTGAATGAGATATTATGCAATTATGATAATTGAATTTTGGATAAATATTATGATAAATAATTAAGATGGGAATTATTTGTATTGTGTCTTTATAATTGAAATGAATTGATTTAGTGTGTGATAAATTTATATTGAATTGATTTATGAATATCTGTTTTATTGAATTTATATTGATTGAAATTATTTTGATTGAATTTATATTGATTGAATTATATAATATATATGATTTATGTAGAAATTTGAATATTGAATGAATGTTATATTGAAAAATATATTGATTGGAAATATGAGGAAATTGGTATGAATATATGAGATTGTGATATTTGAATATTTGATATTGAAAATGAATTGAATTGTATTGAATTATGAATTAATGTGAATAATTGAAATATATTGTTGAATTGAATGAAATTGTATGAATTGTGAAAATGGGTAAATATATGTAATTATCTGAATGAGATATTGATGAAAGAATTATTAAATTGAGAAAGTGAATGAAATACCCTATTAACTAGTCGGGCTAAGTCGGATATAATTGGTATGCCATAGGATCTGAAAGTGTACAGGATTTGCCGGCTTTACCGATTAGGCACTTTATGTGTCGTATTTCAGGTACCTCGTGTGTCGTATCAGGCACCTCGTGTGTCGTATCAGGCACCTCGTGTGTCGTTTTAGGCACTTTATGTGTCGTATACTGATCAGGTACTATGTACCGTTTTAGGCACAATGTGCCGTACTGGTGTGTTTGGGTTGGAATCCGTGTATCCATCAAAGTCCGGGTTTGTTAATATAGGTAAATAAGTGAAAAGATAAATCGAGTGAATTTGATTGATTGAACTATTGGAATGAAATGAGAAATTGAATTGAGAATTGAAATTAAGATATGAGATTGAAAACATGAACCAAAAGGTTCATGAAATGAGTAAAGTTCAAATAGATGATGATTGATGTTAGAATGAATTAAAATGATATATTGTTAAGAAGTAAAGTGTGAATACAAATGAATTGTGAATATATTGAAAGAATTTATACAGTAAGCAAATGAAAAGAATTGAGCAAATATGTTGTTGTGTTTGTTATATGGCTTGTATAGAATTTTTATGGTAAGTAAATGAAACTTATCTATAAAATAAATAAATGAATGGTTATATTTATCATTGTGATTTTAAGTTTAATTGTTATATTATCAAGTGTTCGGATTATAGAAATACCACTGAGTATACCATACTCAGCGACGGTTTGTTTCGTGCATGCAGTTTAGTAAAGATAGAACGTTGAATCAAGATCCCATCGATCCCGAATTCATTAAGGTAAAGTGTGTTAATTATTGGTAATGGCATGTACCTAGGATGTCTTATGTGTATGTCATTTTGAAATTGTAAATGTAAGGATGAAATAAATAAATTTAGATTTGGCTATGGTATAAAATAGGATTTGACTAATTTGGTATGAATTTGAATTTTTGTGAGACAATGTCAGATTGATTTTGGAATTCCCTATTCTGAATTGGGAAAATCATTAAAAATTATATAAAAATAATTACAGGCTATAATTTATATGCTTAGAATCTTTAATGAGTCTATTTTCAAGAAAAATAAACAGGAACATCATCCAAGTCCTGTGCTATGAGATAATTAAATTTTAGTAAAGAAAGGTCGAAACTGTCAAACAGCAGATCAGGGGTAACTTTGAGGAATAAACTGTACTAATTGGCTAAACCAAAAATTCTAAAAATTTTATGGTAGAAAGGTATATGAGTCTAGTTTTAAGAAAAATTAACGGAACTTAATTTGGATTTTCGTAGCTCTAGATATAAATATTTTAGTGACTGTTACTCAAGAAGACAGTTTTGACATGAACATAAGAAAGTAAATGAAATTGTGTGTAATTATTCTGTAAACTCTGGTAATGCTCCATAACTCTCTTCCGGGACGGTTTGGGGTTAGGGGGTGTTACAGGAATCGTGTCTGTATTTCGAAAATTAGTACCGAAACCTTAATGGCCGGCATGTCTTCAACCATTGGCATGATGCACGTACAGATAGTTTTGGAATCAAGTTTTCGATGATCTTCTGTCATACGTGATGAAGTGCATGTGTGAGACCCAACAAATTTTCGTATCTCCCACATCTGCGACTTTTTTGATAAATGCAGCTCGTATCCGCCAATTGCAGCTTCCGCTGACTTCCAACATTCTCCAATATATAATGTCGGTTTAGACACGACGACTTTATAGTCTACTGATATATTCATACTATACCGTTTAATGGCAAATACACACACTTCCTTATTTTCGAATCTCTGGCCCACGAACAACTCCTCAGGATCAGAATATACGGTCATCCGATGACTAGATTGTATTTCAGGGTACTCTGGGAACTCGGCTACATGCACCGCATCGGGGTCTATCCGAGACATGTGTACCCCAGGATTATTATGTATCACAATATGACGAATCTGGTTCCCGACTGAAGACGCATTAACATTTACTTCCTCATTCACGCCTTCATCGTCAATATCATCCGAGACCTCATCCATGTCGGGATCACTTTCACTATCGACTTCATGATCAGAAGGATCACTACTATGGTATACATCATCACCAACCACGCTAGTCGGGTAAAAGATTAAGATCAATGTCGATCCCATGTATAGTTGATTGACTACCAACGATGATACCGGAACCACCATACACGGTTCTTGAGCTCTATCTTCTTCACCTAATGGAGTGGCATCTTCAGTTTCCTCCACACCACCTAACTCAAAGAAATAACCGAATCGGTGCATTTTGGTTGCTCCAAGTCCCACAATAAAGAGCGACCATTGTCTCCACGTTTTCATCGTCTACAAGTTCCATTTCGGTGAATTTTATGGGATCCGTCGAAACTGGAAACTTGTAGAAAAGTTTCGAGATCCTTCTCCCACAACGTTTATAAATTTTTTCACTAATTTTTTCCTTCATATCATCAAAAGAGATATTTCTATTGAATCTCATTGCACTTGTTTGCGACATTCAAATATACATCCTACGTTTGTTGTCAAAATTTTTCCATCAAAATAAACGCATACGAAAAACCGATTCTCCATATTCAATACTAGATCTGTTAAAAAAATTTCAAAATTCTCAAAATAGTTTCGAATAGCAAAAAAAGTTACATAAAATTTTTAATGCAAAATTTTTTATTCAGAAGCTAACAAAATTAATAATCTAACAAACTTTTAAATAATAAAATTTCTAACAAAATTCTACATCCTATTTAAAAATAAATAAATTAAAATACCTTATCCTTCTTCTTACTTTCCTTTCTTTGCTTCTTCTCACTCTCTTCTTACTTTTATTTTGCTGCTAAATTTTCTGTATGTTCTTCATCTGATTTTCGAGGGAATATATAGGGAAAAATTAAGCATGTGGGCTCCACCAGTTGTGCCTACCAAGAAGGCACAACTAGTCGTGCCTGTCAGATAGGCTCAACTAGGTAGGCACAACATGTATGTATGCTTCCATATACACGGGTTGTATACTAACCCAAAAAAAATATATATATATATAATAATAATTTTTTAAACAAAAAAAAGTTTAATATTAAAAAAATCGGTTATGCCTGTCAGATAGGCACGACCTAAAAAAACATACCATTTTCGTAATTAATCTGACTGACAACCTATTTTGGTGTATAAATTTTTTTTTATAATATTGAGGTAAAAAACCCATTGCTTATTATTTTATTGTTTTGCATTATTTGTTTCAAGTTTTGTATCATTCAGCTTAAACCTTTTCATATGTATTTTTTTTTGATTATCATAAATAATTACATACTGTTTATTTTAAAATTTGTCTTACATATATTATTTTTATATATTCTATTTATTTTTAGACTGCCTTATTATATATTAATACATTATTTCATTTATCATATTCTTTAAATTTTGTATACTATTTTATATATATAACTATTTTTTATTTTTATTTTAGATTACTTTGATACATTATTTATTTTAAACTTGTTATATTATTCTCAAATTATTTATATATTGTTCTTTTTTTCTAAATGTTATTTGAGCTAAACTATTTTTTATGTCATTCTAAAATTTGTTATACGTTACTTATTTGTAAATTTTATGTATCATTTATTTTAAGCTATTTCAGTATATTTTATTTATTTTGAAGGGTTTTACATATATTTGATTTTGAATTTGTTTTCATGTATTATCTATTTAAAATTGTTTTATTATTTTAAATTATTTTATATACCTTATTTTTAAACTCCATTTTATTTATTTTAAAATGTTTCATTATTAATTATATTAAGTTTTTTTCCATATTATTCATTTTACCCTTTTATGTATATATATTTTAATATTATATTTTTATATATTATGTATATAGTTTTTAATACTATTATCATGTATATTTATATGTAGCATTATCAGTATTTTTAATATTATGTTTTCGTCACCTTACTTACTATTATTATATGTTTATATATATATTCGCTGTTTTTATTTCGTGATTAATAATATTATTATCGCATTTAATATCGCATGCATTGTTATCGTTTCTAACATTATTGTCAGGTTTATTATTTACTTCGATGTATTTCTAACTCTTTTATTTTTTGTTTCTTACGCATTCTGTATCAGTTTGCTTTTTATTAATTTAAAATTTTTCATTCATGCTTTCTAATTAATTTCAATAAGCAAGGCAACGTACTGATTTAACATTAAGTCGTCGATTTCATCGCTATGTTGGGTGAATGTCAATCGACTTATGTTAAAAACGGAATGTCCTTCTCAAAAGAAACCAAAATTATAAAAATTCTCGTGTTTTGATTGGATCACGATTAAATGTTACATTGAACTCGCATTTTTGAAAATTGAGACGACACATGTTTAATGAGATACTATTTTTTAGGCGTCACGAGAGTGCTAATACCTTCCTCGTGCGTAACCGACTCCCGAACCCTATTTTTCTCTAGAGTTTTAATGTAGACCTAAACCCGGCCTTCTTTTTACCCAAAAATAAATTTTTCTGTTAAAAAGAGGATTTATTAGGTGTCCGATCACACCTAGGAAAAAGGATTGATGGCGACTCTCCACTTTTTTATAAAATCAAAATTCGATTTTCAAATTTTTAATAAATCACCTCAATTAGCGCCCAAGCAAATTTTATGTCGCTACATTCATGGGCTGGGCCGAGTCCGGTCAAAAAGTGGGAGGCTTTGAGCAAAAAATAGGCTCAAAAAATAAATTTGGACAAAAAATAATGCCCGTTTAAAAAATGGATCGAGCTTCAGGTAAGACATTTTTTGCCTACGCCCAACCCGAATTCACAAAAGAACAAAAAAAATCTACTTTTTTTGTTGTTTTAATGTTATTTTCTTATTGTTTTCTCTATTTTGCTATTATTTTACTATTATATTACTACTATTTTATTTTTATTGTTTGGATATTATATAACAGTTGTTTTATTGTTAATTTTGTTATTATTTTAGAGACAAGTTATTTAAGTATAAATATTTTTTAAAATTGATTGAGAAATATTTATTTTAATGTTTTTAGCCTTTTGATGTATTGTATATATTTAAAAATTATATAAAAATTAATATTGATGGGTCAGGCTAGGCCTGTATTTTAATATTTTTATCTAAGTCGGGTTTGGATAAAATTTTAGTCTCATTTTTTAGGTCGGGCCAAACTCAAACCTAATAAACAGGCCTAAAATTTTGATTGAACCCAACTCGGCCCATAAATACCTCTAACAGGATACCTAGTTTGAGTATTTTTTTCATATAAACCTTAATTATTATAATAATTTATATGATTCCTTATCATTTTGTAGATATCTTTTGGAAATTCTAAAAATTTCTTGAATTTGATCATAAGTTGTTGATGATTTTGATAGATATGTTCTCATATTTGGGTTGTCATCCAATTTTCTTTTTTACCCATTTTCATAAGTTAAAGGAAGATTCCTTTTCATTCCCTATTGCTTTTGCAATTTTACATATGAAATTCATGTGTTGTTTCACATTTAAAGAACAAATAGGGCAATATGAGCCCAAGAAAGCCATGCAAGTTACTGTATCCTAACTATTGGTAGCAATCTAAAACTAGGAGATACTATTCCAAGCAAAAGTTGGAACAATGTTGAGTACTTTTCACAAATAAAAAGTGATGGCCTTAGGTGTAAAGAATTGATTCATTAAAGCTATTTTAGGAATATTAAACAAAGATAAAATAAAAATCAAATTAAGCACATCATGCCCCCATGAAAACCAATCTGCTGGACTTAATACAAACCCATCATACTCAACTCTCATTGTTGTTGTTGTTTTTGTTTCAATTTTTTTTTTCTCTTTTTGCCACTTCATCTTCTTCCCCAAGCTTTCCTTCCATCTATTTCCTCTACCGGAAACTCAACAAAATTTCTACTTCTTCTGACTGATGATGGGTGTGATCTGCCGCTGTTCCCACACATCCCATATCACTGAAATCATCATCACCAGCTTCTTTCGCCACAAGCCTTAAACAAGTGAAGTGAAGAATTTCATATTCTTTGAAACAAAGAAACCCACCTATCCAGTGTGGCCTTCTTTTCCCCTTTTAATCTTATTGGATCTTCTTCTGACGAGTTGATGATAATGATGAAGCTGATATTTTGAAAGAAAAAAAAAAAACAGCAAGATCGATCCTTTAGCTTGAAAATTTTAATGGCGGGTGGGAGGGTCTATCGTAGTAATACTAGTGCTGATGCTGGTTCTAATAATCTCTCTGTTTTGCTTCAAAGTCAATGGGTTCCTTCCTCTTCTGAGCCTCTTGATACCCTTTTCATTCCAGGCTCTTCTCCTTCTCCTTTTCTTGGTATTCTCTCCATCTTTTTTTTTTTTTTTAATTTTATTCTCATCCTTTCTTTGTGATCTGAAAAATGATGGTCCAGTTTCAGGTACAAGATCGATGGTAAGCTTCGAAGGCGTTGACCGAAGAAGATCGTATTTTAGGACATTTGATGAAGAAGAGAAGGTGGAGGAGGATATAGAAGAGTATTTACATCGATCTGAAAAGAAGAGACGGCTTACGGTTGACCAAGTCCAGTTTCTAGAGAAAAGTTTCGAGGCGGAGAACAAGCTTGAACCCGATAGGAAAGTTCAGCTGGCTAAAGACCTTGGGCTCCAATCACGACAAGTTGCCATATGGTTTCAGAACCGCAGGGCTCGATGGAAGACCAAGCAGCTTGAGAAAGACTATGACAGTTTGCAAGCCAGCTATAATAGCCTCAAGGCCGACTATGACAATCTCGTCAAGGAGACTGACAAACTAAAAGAAGAGGTAATTAATTAGCTACAAAATTCCATATAGTCAATAATGAAGTCAATTTTCATGTTTATATATTTCAGGTTGTTCAGCTCACGGACAAGTTACTTTTGGAAGGGAAAGAGAAGGGAAAGTCGGAGCTTCCTGATGCGAAAACATCCTCGCAAGAGCTACCATCAGAGGCTGCCGAGGGGGAAGAGTCTAAGGTTGTGCCAGTGATGAAAAGCGATTACACTGAAGGGGTTCATTCTTCAGTACTCTTGGAGGGTGCTGGTTCATCTTATCCATTTGAACCAGACCAGTCTGATTTATCACAAGATGAGGAAGACAACTTGAGTAAGGGCCTCTTACATCTTCCTTCATGCGTCTTCCCTAAACTCCAAGACATCGATTACTCCGACCCGCCTGCAGGTTCCTGTAATTTTGGATTCCCTCTTGATGATCATGCCTTTTGGTCTTGGGCTTACTGAGTTCCTGTATTTATAATCTCTCTTGTTTAAGTCTGTTCTGTAGTAGCAATTATAAGTAAGCAATAAAAACCCAATGAATGGCATTGAAATGCAAATGTGTTGGTGTTGGTTTGTGGTTCGAAATGGTTGTTTTTTGTCCCCTTGTGTAATCTTAGTTTGCTTTGGGGGGATTCTTACTTCTTAGAGTTGGATAAGCTTCAATTCCCCAGGAATGTAATTAAATAACAACTTTTCTGATAAGGTTCTTAGAAATGTTACACAATCCATTGCAGCTTCTTTTATGCTTTATTCATTCATTATGGGATCATAAATATAGAGATTCGCTTATTGAACGCAGGCATTTGACCCTTTGCATATGCAAAATTCAATGAGATAAGATCAAACATAGCAGTTAGCAGGCTTTGAATTGCTAATACGGCTATCTCACTGAAAGCTGAAAAAAGTAGTATTTTCCGTGATGTGAAAACCCATGAGAATGCTTTGATTGACACTTTCTGTATAAATTCTTTATCTACAGTTTCAGTAACTTTCATGGTGGAGCTGCTTTAATGTTGAACAACAGTATGTTGCTTTACTTCCAGTTGACATATTTCCTTGGAATTGGCTCCACAAAAGGAGATTTGGAATTTTATTATTCTGTATTAGTGGGATGAACTATTGAGTGGGAACCACTCCATGTGTGAGGTGCTACCATCCCTTCAAACTTCATTGCCTTTGCATGGGTTTTTTTACTGATATAAGTTTAAAAAAAAATTATATATTAAAATAAGTTGTTAGCTGGATTATTTATTAAAATAGATTATTTTTTTTCATTCGTGCCTATCTAACAGGAGCGACTCTTTTTTTTTATATTAAAATATATTTTTTTTTGTTTTTTAAAATAAAATATTATTTTTTGTTTTCAGATTATAGATACGAATACAAGTTGTGCCTATCTCTAAGGCGCGACTAATTGAGCCTTTCTCAGAGGCGCGACTAATCGTGCCTATCTCAGAGGCACAAATGGTGAGGCCCACAGGAATGTATGTTGCTTAAAATACAAAACACTAAAAACATTGATATTTGTGGGTGTTAAATAATTTATATAACTTAATCTTGATATCCAAGTTGATATAAAAAAAAATTAAATGAGTTAACAGCAACTATTAACATACCAATACTTAACAGTAACTTAAAAAATTTAAATGAGCTTAAACATTATTTGTCCAAATTTATTTTCAAAATGAAATGATTTTAATTTTTTATAAACTTATATGTTAAACTCACCAAATATTAAACTAAACACAACAATTTATAACTTAATCCTAAATTACTAATAAATTAATTTTAAAATAATTACAAACACAAAAATTTTAACATAATCCTAAATTACTAACAAATTAATTTTAAAATAATTATAAAAAAAAAATTACATTCATACAAAATATTAATCCAAAACTATAAATACTAAACATAAATATTTTATAATTAATAATTAATAATTAATAACAAAAAA
Organism: Gossypium arboreum; assembly: GCF_025698485.1. Classification (NCBI taxonomy): domain Eukaryota; kingdom Viridiplantae; phylum Streptophyta; class Magnoliopsida; order Malvales; family Malvaceae; genus Gossypium; species Gossypium arboreum. The sequence continues at coordinate 107,474,079 of NC_069081.1, read as the reverse complement.
TTACATGCATGCAAAGAACAAAGGTCAGAGGAGAGCTATCAGACGCAGGTAAGGGGCAGCTGGGTGGACGGTTTGCTGCTGCAGGAGGGGGACTGTGTGGGCAGCCCATTCGTGCCTACCTGTTAGGCTCGATTAATCGTGCTTATTTGACAAGCGACAACTGCTTTTACCCGTATTTTGACCTGTTAGACCATATTTTTACCTGTATATATATTTAAATATTTTTAATAAAAATAAAAATAATGATATTTTATTTAAAAAAATAAAAAAATTAATATAAAAAATTGAATTGCGCCTGTCAAATAGGCGCGAATGAGAAAAACAACCCATTTTGATAAATAATCGGGCTGACAATTTATTTTGGTAAATAAATTTTTTTTAAAAATTATTTCAGTAGAAACCCCCATTGCATTTTAGATTTTAGATGCAATTTTGGTTTGTGATTCTTTTTTTTTTGGGTCACCCTTCTTTTGCCAGTGAAATCTTCAAAGTATTTATACTTTCAATCACACACAAATGAGACTACTAATAAAAACCCAGAGATGCTAACAGGGAAGATGTTTTACACTGCTTTGAAGAACCAACTCCTGGTGCCTGGGCGCTGCTTAGGAATGACTTGCTGTGTTCTGATTCTTGTAATGGTTAATTAGATTGAGTTCCTTTCTTTTATTATAAAAAACAAAAGGTCAAATCAATGTGCTTTCTAAACCTTAGATTCAACAGCTTGAATTGTGTTATTCAGTGAAAATACACATTTTCTTAAGTGCCCCGTCGATCAAAATTAGAAGCCGAACGGAGAAAATGGATAGTTGATACTGATGATGATGCTTTTGTTCGGTGCTATTCGCGGCCCGTGACAGTTTCACTTATACTTTGCAAGACTTCTTATTTTAGCAATCTAAGGGCCAGGGGCAAACCCCAAACTGATTTCACCTTAAAATTTATGTTATTTAACCAAAAAATTGAACACATGTACAATATACCACCACTCTAAACCCAGTTTTATAAAACTTGATTAATGATGGTGTAATTCAACTAGTTGAACCAAATTTGTGAATCAAAACTTATTTTCAACCTTGTTCAATTTTATTTTTAAAAATTGGGTTTTATATTAGATAAAATTAAAACTCGGTACGAGAAATGAAATTTTATAGAAAAGAAGCTCATTATTTGAGCTTGAATTTAATTAATTAAAACACTAGTGTGAAATAGTCAATTAACTTGAGAACAATGCAAAGTCTTTCTCTCAAAATTCAAATTTTAAATACCCATTGGAGACACCTTTTTCAGCAACCCCTGACATGTGGCAACTAGCCTATGGGCAGTTGGTAGCCACTCTCATTCAATGGGGAATCTAGAACTATTTTTAAATTAATTTTGACCATATATTAATTTATAATTTTATTAATTTTAAATTATCATTTTAAAATTTTGGGTGTACCTCTCCCCAAATTAATTTATTAATTTTTTCGCCAAGGCCCTTTTCTAAGTTTGATCAGTTTTCAACTTGAAGAAATTTTCTTTTTTTTTTTTTTTTTTTTAATAATAAAACTCCGTCGAGTTAATAGCTACTCAAGTTTATTTGAGTGTATTGTATGGCGACTTATTTTCTGGAGCTCAATGGTGCTTGATTAGCCCAAGTAATTGGTGACTCGTTTTTATCAACGCGGAATTCACGTATTTTGATCATATTATCAAGAACAAATTCATGTTTTGTTTGGGATGATGAGCCCAAATCAAATATTTTTTTAAATTTAATTTAACTCCATTGTACTGGAGTTTGTTATAATTTTTCAAAGAAGTTTATAACTTAATTATGCATAGGGCAATAAGTAGAAATGTAGAAAATAGTAGGTATAAATTCATTATTCATATTGCAACTCTCTTATCCATATCTTAAGTTTCATAACTTAAATTATATAATATCAAAACCACATTGAAGTTATGAAGAGAGAGATAGTTAACAATAGACCTGGTGAGTTGGCACAACTTTTAAATTTATATTTAATAATAATTTTAACTATATTTTATTTTTAAACAATTAAACTAGTTTTCGACCTACAATAACCAAAGACTAGACAAAATTACCTCCAATTAATTTTTATTATATAAGAGATCTGGTCTCGGTGTATATTAAATTTGTAATATAAATTAATAAATTAATTTTGAAAGTAGATATTTTATAAATTTAAAATTAGTTAAAATATGTTTTCATTAATTAATTAAAAATGTAATGAATACGTAAAATTTTCAGTACAAAGTTCACCCATATAAATTTTGTAAATAGAAAAATATTGTGTTTGTATAGGTATAACATAATTCTGGTCTTCAAAAATCTATATATATATATATATATATATATATATATTCAATCATGTTTTGGAAGTTTATATTACCTGCCCGTATAAAATTTTAAATTTCAACTCTAATATTTAAATTTTGTTAGGAAACTTCGACTTTTATAGTAAATTTATTAATTTTAGATATTTATACAATATGATATAGTAAACTATAATTAAATTAGTTTGCCTACATGTGTTATGCACATTTTTTTTGTATTTAATAATAAAAATATGTTTAATAAATTCATATTGTATTTCATAGATATTATGTAACTACACAATATAAATTTGAAATTAAAACATATTTATTGATAATCAAATATTAAAAATATTAAATGATTTTAGTAGATTTTGTGCATATATAAATATGTTATTTTATTAATAAGATAAAATTGTCCTTCGCATTGCATATTCATAAAACCATGAAAGATCGAAACTGAAATATGAAATTATACCATTTAAAAGAAAGCATGCTAACTTAAGGTGCGCAAGTCATTTCTCATAATTGCCGACCTTCACCCTACAAAATTTCATCTGTTCCTCCTTTCTTCTAACTTAAAATCAACTCAAACTCTCAAGATCTCTAACATGTTCAACGCACAATTTAACTAACATGTAGTTTTTAAAAAATTTGAAATAAAAATCTAAAAAGAAAATTAGGATATTAAAAAAAAAAAAGAAAATTTATATTGAGAGTGAACAATGATGAAAAAACAACCAATTTTTTTCATCATCGCGGTGGGCGTTGTAGTCCTCTCATTTCATCATCATCTTCATAATCGGTAAAAGGAAAAAAAAGTTATTATAATATATATAATTTGGTTGAAAAGTATTTTTATTAAAAATTAAAATTAATAAAAGAATAAAATATTTGAATTATTTTCAATTTTGGATATTTTATTGGTTTTGAACGATTCACTGCTTTCCTGATTCAAACTCTGATAGTTGGATAAAAATAGAATATCTGGTAATTGATAGATGGATCAATTGTGTGAAATATCTTACAAATAAAATTCCAAACTACTGGGAATTATTAATAGTTACATCCAATGAAAAATAATAAAGAACTAAGTTTTATACTAACTTTAGCTTCATATATATATATATATATATATATATATATATATATATATATTATGAAAATTATGGTTATTATAGATTAGTTGTATAGTAAAATCAGACGTAACTTTTTTGTTGTTAGAATATAGATTATTTTATAGAGTTGGCAAGTACTTCAGTTTCCTTAAAATAAGAAATTTTTAAGCTTTTTATAGTTTATAATATTTTAAATTAATAATGATAAAATTTTATTTTAACCTCTAAAATAATAATAATTTAATTTAATTTTTAAAAGTTATAAAAATATAGACTATGAAAATAACAAAATTAAATCTTTATTATTATAAAATATATAATTTAATTTCAGTTTCGTGCGTGCACTAAATGAATCATTGGAAAAGCCAATAATATTGCCATACTGGACCTTCCATGGTCCTTATTATATGCGTTATAATAACGTGGACGTGCTTGCATGACTTAATTAAAGTGGATGATGGATGATATCCTTTGGTTTTCAAAGTTAGACCTCTTCATTTGGGCTGGACATTGAAGTCCATTTCCGGCCTCTTTGATTTTTCAATTACATGCAATTGTCGGGTGAACCCATAAATATCTATTGTAATCGCTTATTTAGTTTAGGGTTCAAACCAATTTACATAATGAATTATACCATCTAATTCATTATATCCTTATGAATATAATTTACAAAAGAAAGGATATTTCAAAAAGTAAAATTTTTTAAGGCTATTTTGGATTTTGATATCCATGCCTTGTTTAGGCTTTATATATTCTTTTTTTATAGCAAAATTTTTAAACTTTATTTTATTTTATAGCAGGTTGGGCCTGATCAAAAACGAGCATAAACATGAATTTTTTTTGAAATTTTAACTTTATCTATGAAAAACCATCAATCTTTTTATTTAAGAGCTCTACCTGGTTGATAACATGGTGACCACGTCGAGGTTGAAAACACCGGCTACTTTATTAGGTTTTATCCTCATGACTTGCCACTGATAGTTATTCAGTGACATCTCCTCTATGAACTCATAAGCCTCCTCAGGTGTTTTATTATTTATGGTACCACTGACGACTGCATCGATCATATGCCTAGTTGAGGGGTTCAAACCATTATGAAAAGTTTAAACCTGTAACCATAGAGGTAACCCATAGTGAGGGCACCTTCTCAATAAGTCCTTATACATCTCCCATGCATCATATAAAGTCTCTAAATCCATTTGCATGAAGGAGGAGATATCGTTTCTCAACTTAGCTATCTTACCTGGTAGGAAATATTTCAATAAAAACTTCTCGGTCATTTGATCCTAGGTAGTGATGGACCCTCGTGGTGAGGAGTTCAACCACTGCTTAGCCTTATTTCTTAACGAGAAGGGGAATAATCGTAAGCGAATGACGTCGTCAGAAACCCCATTTATCTTGAAAGTATCACAAAACTCTAAGAAATTGGCCAAATGAGTATTTGGGTCTTCATCCTGCAAACCATCAAGCTGAACAACCTGTTGAATCATTTGAATAGTGTTAGGTTTCAGTTCAAAATTATTTGCAGTAATGGCAGGTCTAACAATACTCAATTCAGCCCCAGTGAGAGTGGGCTTAGCATAATCGTACTTAGTACGAGGAGCAGAATTCTAATTTACAGGAATTGCGACAATCACAGGACGTAGCAGTTTCAACCATCTCCTCAGTATTATTAGTTTAGTCCTCGTGCTCTTCTTTTATATACTGTAGACTCTGCCTTATTTCTCTACGATTTCTGCAAGCTGTGCTTTCAATTTCACTGTAAAAAATTAGAGGTCCTGACTGGTTTTCTCTAGTCATAAACCACAAGAACCTTCCAGAAGCAAATAAAAGAAAAATTAGTAATTAAAAATAAAACCAAAACAAAAAAATAACATGCAATAAAATAAAATGGCTAAATTAATAAAAATCAAGTGTTCCTAATATCTTAGTCCCCGGCAACGGTGCCAAAAACTTGATGATCTTTTTATGATTCACTAAACTAGACCACGATCACGACTAAGGCAAGCGCACCTATCGAATGGTAGTATAGTTATGGTGAGTCCAAAATATCGTATCCACAATGACTAACAGTACTAGTATTAACTATCTTTCTATGATTTAGCCTAAAATATGAGGGATTTGTTTTAATCTAAAACTAACTAACTAATTAACTACTGAACGCGATAGAGAGTGAATTGGGAAAAATATTTGAAGAAAACTTACAAAGAGGACAATACCCAGGAAAGAATCCACCTAGATTTCACTTATTATTCTGACTTTGAATCAAACTATTTATTCACTTGTCTTGATCCGTAGAAATCCCTAAATTATGTTAATATCTCTTTCGAGACTAAAAACAACTAACTCTAGGTTGATTAATTGAAATCTCTTTCTTATTAAAACCCCTATTGTCGCATTAACTCGATCTATGGATTCCATTATTAGATTTGACTCTAATCCGGCAGATTTATATCGTCCTATTTCTAGGATTGCAATCAACTCCGCTTAATTATGGTAGATCTTCTCTTAAACAGGGACTTTTGCTCCACTGAGTAAGCACATCAAACTTGGAATAATATTCTGAAAATATTAAAACAATGATTAAGAGCCCATAATCAAGAACAAGTATTTATCGTGTAATTCAAACAATTAAATAATAAGATCCATCGTAGGTTTCATCCTCCCTAGGTATTTAGGGATTTTAGTTCATAATGTAAAAGGAAATGTAACGGCCTAATTTTCAGTGGTGTCGGAAATTGTGATTTGAGATCACTAAATTCGACAAATAAGATTGAACAAGATAGTAATTTAATATTTATGAGTCAAGTAAGAATTTAGAAGAATTTGTGAAATGGTGAAATTAGTGAATTAAAAGAATTTATTAGGTCAAACGGGTCAAAAATGAGGTATCGAGACCTCAAAGTTGAAAATCAAGCTATAAATATTTTTATAAATATTTATGGAGTGTCATTGAGTTAGTATTAAAGTTTCGTTAGAAAATTTTAACGCTTGGATGGCTAATTAATTGAAAAGGATTAAATTGAAAATAGCACAAAATTTGTTAAATTGTGAGTAAATAGCTTAAGTATTTAAAAGATGGATTTAAAGAGCAATTAGACCCAAAGGTTAATGGCTGGACGGTTTGGGTATGAAATAAGCAAGAAAACAATGTGAACAAGGGCAAAATTGGAAATAGATAAAAGTTAATAGTTAAATAATGATGTAATTGAAAAATCTAGACATTTTCTTCATAATTTCTCAGCCAAAACGCCATAGAAGGTCTGGAGAAAGCTGGTTTTCATATTTTTACATCATGTGAGTCTAATTCTTGCTTTTTCTTGATACTTTTTATGTTTTTATGACTTTTACAATTAGGTCCACTTGTAGAATTCATTAGTTTTTGATTTTATGGGTGAAATTGGAAGTTACCCTGGATGGATAAGGGAATTTTATGATGAATTATTATGAAATTTAAGTTCTAATTTCATATTAAGGTGGTTTTATTAAGTGATTTTGATAGGAAATGATATTTAGGACCTAATTGTGAAAAAGTTGTGAATTGAAGGTTGCTGTTGAAATTCAGAATATAAAAGGTTTTGAAATAGTTTATAATGATAAAATAAAGTGTTAATTGAGAAAAATTAGTTCAATTGATGGGTGAATTGAGTAGGGACTAAATTGTGAAGACTGTAAATTTTGGGGTAAAAGTGCAATTTCGAAATTTGAACAGCATAAATTGTGAAGTGAAATAGAAATCAAATAAATGCTAATGAGTAGAAATATTTTATATTATAGATCAAGAATCCAAAGAAGAACGAGGAAAAGAAAAAGTTATGAATAGTCCCAAAATTTCAATATCTTCTACAAATTAGCCGGGTAAGTTCATATGGTTGAAATTAGATGTTTATTTGTGAATGATTGAAGTATATAATGTGTTATTATATACGAATTTGTTGTGGGATTGTGTAGATTTTGTTAATGAAAGAATAAATGTGGAAATGCAAATTAGGAAAACGCAGGATTGAGTACGCTCAGTATCGTGACGTGTGATGAATTGACGGATAAGACCATGGTTGTTCCATGGCAAAGTGTGAAATGTAGGTATGGTATCATCCATACTGAGTTGTGAAATGTAGGTATGGTATTATCCATACTGAGCTGTGAAATGTAGGTATGGTATTATCAAATCCATCTCGAAGTTAAGAAATGTAGGTATGGCATTTCCCATACCGAAGTTAAAAAATGTAGGTATGGTATTTCAATGAGGAAAACCATACTGAGTTGTGAATCGTGGCATTGAGCAACGACGTACTCAATTTCGTAAGTCGCTTCCTAATTTGATTATAAGAAATAAAAGAGAAGTGATGCAAATGAAAGAGATTGAGTAGTTGTTCTTGTTGAGCTCAACTATGTGAATTATTATAACAATGGTTGTGAATCGCAGGAAACTTTAGTAAATGTTTTGGTATTGTTTGGAAATATTATGTTTGGTAAGCATTACTTTTAACCTATGAACTTACTAAGCTTCAATAAGCTTACTTGTGTGTGTTTAATATTTTATGTAGATTGACTTGAAGTGAAGTGGGTAGATCGGATCAACACAACAAAGCACACTATCCAGATCAATTCCGTAGCTTTTGTTTTATGTTTGAAGATTTATATGGCATGTATAGAGTTTGAATGAATTGAAGTAAAGATGTTATAAACTAGTTAACAATATTTGTACTAAAACAGTTTTCGTAAGTAGCAGTAGTTTGATTTTGAAAAATCACTAAAAATAGTAGAAATGGAATTAAATAATGAATAAATTATAGAATCGAATCTCGATGAGTCTATTTTCATATGGAAGAAGCAAAACAGGTATATGAGCTATATTTTATGAGATGTTTAAATTTTTGTGAAACAGGGCCAGAGCAATTTCTGGATCCCCTGTTCTGACTTTGGAAATTCACCATAAATTTTACAAAGATAATTAGAAGTCATACTTTATATGTACAGATTCCTTATTGAGTCTAGTTTTATTAGAGACAAACGGCATAGTCATTGAAGCTCTGTACAGAGAGATATCTGATTCGTAATACACAAAGGTCAGAGTAGTCAAACCCTGAAACAGGGGAGATTTTAAATAATAAACTGTACTAATTGGCTTGACCAAAAATTCTAGAAAAAAATTGGTAAGTAGATATATGAGTATAAATTCAGAGAAAATTTACGGATTTGGATTTCGAGTTTTATAACTCGAGATATGAATTATTTAGCAACTATGACACAGTTGGACAGCTTGTCTGGAAAGTGTGATATAAATTGTTTGAATTTGTTTAAGTGCTCAAATAAGTTTAGTAATGCCTCGTGCTCGACTCCGGCGATGGTCTCGGGTAAAGGGGGCGTTACATTTATTGGTATCAGAGCTTCGGTTTAGCGATTCTCGAATATGTATGATGTGAAAAGTATCTAGAATTACATGCCATATAAATCTGTGATAGTGTTGTGTATGATCCGATCTAATCCTTGTTTTATTATAGATTATCTTCGATTTGAAAAGATGTCGATAGACCGAACAAACCGAGCAAGAAGAAGTTAATAGCAGAGTACAAACCTCTGAACAAGGAACAAGTAGTGAAGCTCCAATTTCATTGATGCGAGAACAAGAACTCAAAAATATGATTTATGGATTCATGAATCAGTGGTATAATGAGAATGTGCGAGAAAGAAATCAGACTCCGCAACCTCCTCCCCCTATCTCAACATCTGTAGTACCCCCGGTTGCTCCTCCACCTCCTCCGATAACTGAATCTAGCAAAAGAACACCAATTGAAAAACTCAGAAAGTTTGGAGCTGAAGAATTTCGAGGGAGATCGGACGATGATCCGGTTAAAGCAGAGTATTGGTTAAAGAGTTTGGAGAGAGTTTTTAAACAGATGATGTGTTCTCCGGAGGATTATTTGGGATGTGCAGTTTCGCTATTGAAAGAAGAAGCGTATAATTGGTGGGAAACCATTGAGGCAGTGGTACCTGCAGATAAACTTACCTGGGAATTCTTCCAAAACGAATTTAAGAAGAAGTATGTGGGAAAGAGATATTTAGATAAGAAGAAGAGAGAATTTCTTGATCTTCGACAAGGGAATAAAACAAAGTGGCGAATATGAAAGAGAATTTGTGTATCTCAAGAGATATGCTCGAGATGTTAAAATCGACAGAGGAAGAAATGTGCATTAGATTTGAAGAAGGGCTTAATGATGAAATCAAAATGATGATTGGAGGTACAGAGATTCGGAATTTGTGATTCTCGTCGATCGAGCTCAAAAGATGGAAGAAGTGTATAATGAAAGATGCAAAGAGAAAGAAGAGGTAAAGAGGTATACAAAAGAAGTTTCTCTAGACCAACTTCGACTTTTTCGCCAAAAGTTCAGAATGATTCGTCGACTGTTATAATCCCGAACGATCGAATAACAAGAAACGACTCAACAAGATGTCTGAGTAACTAAGAAACCAGCAGCTAGTGTTAGTAGTGTGCAAAATATTCGAGACTTAGATGTAAAATTGTGGTAGATTTCATATTGGTGAGTGTTGGGGAAGAGCCGAGCTTGCTATAAATGTGGTGGAACTGATCATTTTATTCGGGATTGTCCTCAATTATTAAAAGAAGATAGAGAACAAGGGGAGAAGCAAGCAAATACTCCTCAGAAAGGTAAACGTTCAGGTCAAAGTAGTGCTACTGGGACTGTTCATTCGGGAACGAGAGATACTGCAGCCCGATCAGAGACAAGAGTACCTGCACGTACATATGCTATCCGGGCAAGGGAAGAAGCTTCTGCTCCAGATGTGATAGCTGGTAATTTCTATCTTTTTGATGATTCTGTGTATGCTTTAATTGATCCTGGATCTACACATTCATATATTTGCACTGCATTAGTGTCAGAAAAGAAAATGACTGTTGAGTCCACTGACCTTGAATTGCAAGTCACTAATCCACTAGGGCAAAGTGTGTTGGTTAATTTAATATGTCGGAATTGTCCACTGAAAATACAAGGCTGTGAATTCTCTGCTGATTTAATGTTGTTACCTTTCCGAGAATTTGATGTTATTCTTGGAATGGATTGGTTGATTGAACACGATGCCATAGTGAATTGTAGAGAAAAACGGATTGATTTAAAATGTCAGACAGGGGAAATAGTTTCAGCTGAGTTTGGGGATAAAAAGAATGATGTCAGGATTATTTCAGCCTTTACAGCTTGAAAATTGATTCGGAAAGGTAATAAAGCATTTCTAGCTTATATTCTTAATACTCGGGGTTTTGAATTGAAGATGGAACAATTGTCAGTTGTTAATGAGTTTACTGATGTGTTTCCTGAGGAATTACCTGGTTTACCCCCAGATCGTGAGGTTGAATTCACAATTGATGTAATTCCGGGTACAGCTCCAATATCAATAACACCGTATAGAATGGCACCAGCTGAGTTAAAAGAGTTGAAGACACAGTTGCAAGAGTTATTGGATAAAGGGTTCATCAGACCGAGTACATCACCTTGGGGCACTTTGTCTTATTTGTGAAAAGAAAGATGGTTCGTTGCATTGTGTATTGATTACGTGCGGTTGAATAAGGTAACAATTAAAATAAATATCCATTACCTCGTATCGATGATTTGTTTGATCAACTGAAAGGTGCCGCAGTTGTTCTCAAAAATAGACCTTAGATCTGGGTATTATCAGCTGAAGGTTAAAGAGTGTGATGTGCCAAAGACTATTTTTCGAACTCGGTATGGTCACTACGAATTTTTGGTAATGCCTTTTGGTTTAACGAATACCCCTGCTGCATTTATGGATTTAATGAATCGAATTTTCAGTCTTATTTGGATAGATTTGTGGTGGTATTTATTGATGACATATTGGTCTATTCAAAGACAGAATCCGAACATGCACAGCACTTGAGAATTGTACTACAGACTTTGAGAGAAAAACAGTTATATGCGAAATTTAGTAAATGTGAGTTTTGGCTTCATGAGGTTGGATTTCTGGGTCATATTATATCAGCTGAAGGAATTCGTGTGGATCCAAGTAAAGTTTCGGCAGTGGTGAATTGGAAAACACCAAGAATGTAAATGAAGTGCTAAGTTTTCGGGATTAGCAGGATACTATCGCCGTTTTGTAAAGAATTTTTCCATGATTGCTTCACCAATGACTCGCTTATTACAGAAGAATGTTGAGTTTATGTGGTCTGATGAATGTCAGCAGAGCTTTGATCAGTTAAAGAAAATGTTAACAGAAGCTCCAGTCTTAACTCAACCGTAATCGTATACCGTATGTTGTGTGTGAAGGATGCATGTGTTAATGCAATGGAAAGGTAGTGGCTTATGCTTCACGGCAATTAAAACCACATGCAAAGAATTACCCTACACATGATCTTGAGTTAATGCAATTGTTTTTGCCTTAAAAATTTGGAGACACTATTTATATGGTGAGAAGTGTTATATGTATACGGATCACAAAAGTTTGAAATACTTAATGACTCGAAGGAACCGAACTTAAGACAGAGACGGTGGTTAGAGTTCTTTGAAAGACTATGATTTGGTTATTGACTATCATCCGTGGAAAGCTAATGTAGTTCTTGATGCATCGAGTCGAAAGTCATCCTTGTTTGCACTTCAGCAATGAATGCTCATTTGGCTCTTAATGAAGAAGGTGTTGTATTAGTAGAATTGAAGGTAAAACCAATGTTTCTTCAACAAATTCGAAGTCGCAAAATGAAGATCCAAAATTGGTCTTGAAACGACAAATGGTTCGGGATAATTTAGATTCGAGTTTAGTATTGATGATGAAGGTATATTGCGCTATCATAATAGGATTTGTGTTCCCAATAATTCGATTTAAAGAATGATATTCTTTCTCAAGCACATAATAGTATGTATTCTATTCATCCGGTAGTACAAAATGTATGGTGATCGAAAAAGACATATTGGTGGCCCGGTATGAAAAGAGAAATTTCGAATTTATTGCAAAATGTTTGATTTGCCGCAAGTTAAAGCAGAGCATCAAGTGCCAACGGGTTTATTACAACCCATTATGATTCCGAATGGAAGTGGGAGCATATTTCAATGGATTTTGTGTCGATTGCTCGTGACTCAGAAAGAAAGATTCGATATGGGTGATTGTTGATAGATTGACAAAGTCAAGACACTTTATTCCAATGAATAGATTTTTCACTTAATAAGTTAGCGAATTGTATGTGTCGAGATTGTGAGACTACATGGAGTTCCAATATCTATCATTTCGCATCGGATCCGAGGTTTACTTCAAGATTTTGGAATAAATTGCAAGAAGCCTTAGGCACCAGATCGAATTTTAGTACAAAGATTTCATCCTCAAACAGATGGACAATCAGAGCGAGTGATTCAAATTTTAGAAGATATGTTAAGATGTTGTATACTCGAGTTTGGTGACAGTTGGGAAAGGTATTTACCGCTATCGAGTTTGCTTACAACAATAGCTATCGCCTAGTATAAAAATGACACCATTTGAGGCTCTTTATGGTAGAAAATGCAAGACTCCATTGTGTTGGTCTGAATTGAGTGAATCAAAAATAGTTGGGGTTGATTTGATTCGAGAAACCAAGAGAAAGTCCGGATTATTCGAGATAGTCTAAAAGTCGCCTGGATCGTCAAGTCATATGCGGATTTAAAACGAAGAGACATAGAATATGCAGTGGGTGATCGAGTATTTTTAAAAGTTTCACCATGGAAAAGGGTGTTACGATTTGGTAAAAAGGGAAAATTAAGTCCGAGATTCATAGGGCCATATGAAATTGTGGAAAGGGTTGGTCCTGTGGCTTATCGTTTAGCTTTACCTCCGTAACTTGAGAAGATTCATAATGTGTTTCATGTGTCTATGCTAAGGCGGTATAGGTCAGATCCTTCACACGTAATTCCCCATACTGAAATTGAGCTTCAACCAGATATGACTTATTCAGAAGAACCAGTGAAGATTTTGGCTCGTGAAGTTAAGGAATCATGAACAAAAGAGTACCATTGGTTAAAGTATTATGGCATCGACATGGTATGGAGGAGGCAACCTGGGAAACAGAGGAGTCAATAAGATCACAGTATCCAAATCTATTTTCAGGTAACAAATTTCGAGGACGAAATTTTTAAAGGGGGAGAGTTGTAACTACTAATTTTCAAGTGGTGTCGGAAATGGTGATTTGAGATCACTAAATTCGACAAATAAGATTGAACAAGATAGTAATTTAATATTTATGAGTCAAGTAAGAATTTAGAAGAATTTGTGAAATGGTGAAATTAGTGAATTAAAAGAATTTATTAGGTCAAACGGGTCAAAAATGAGGTATCGAGACCTCAAAGTTGAAAATCAAGCTATAAATATTTTTATAAATATTTATGGAGTGTCATTGAGTTAGTATTAAAGTTTCGTTAGAAAATTTTAACGTTTGGATGGCTAATTAATTGAAAAGGATTAAATTGAAAATAGCACAAAATTTGTTAAATTGTGAGTAAATAGCTTAAGTATTTAAAAAGATGGATTTAAAGAGCAATTAGACCCAAAGGTTAATGGCTGGACGGTTTGGGTATGAAATAAGCAAGAAAACAATGTGAACAAGGGGCAAAATTGGAAATAGATAAAAGTTAATAGTTAAATAATGATGTAATTGAAAAATCTAGACATTTTCTTCATAATTTCTCAGCCAAAACGCCATAGAAGGTCTGGAGAAAGCTGGTTTTTCATATTTTTACATCATGTGAGTCTAATTCTTGCTTTTTCTTGATACTTTTATGTTTTTATGACTTTTACAATTAGGTCCACTTGTAGAATTCATTAGTTTTTGATTTTATGGGTGAAATTGGAAGTTACCCTGGATGGATAAGGGAATTTTATGATGAATTATTATGAAATTTAAGTTCTAATTTCATATTAAGGTGGTTTTATTAAGTGATTTTGATAGGAAATGATATTTAGGACCTAATTGTGAAAAAGTTGTGAATTGAAGGTTGCTGTTGAAATTCAGAATATAAAAGGTTTTGAAATAGTTTATAATGATAAAATAAAGTGTTAATTGAGAAAAATTAGTTCAATTGATGGGTGAATTGAGTAGGGACTAAATTGTGAAGATCAGTAAATTTTGGGGTAAAAGTGCAATTTCGAAATTTGAACAGCATAAATTGTGAAGTGAAATAGAAATCAAATAAATGCTAATGAGTAGAAATATTTTATATTATAGATCAAGAATCCAAAGAAGAACGAGGAAAAGAAAAAGTTATGAATAGTCCCAAAATTTCAATATCTTCTACAAATTAGCGGGTAAGTTCATATGGTTGAAATTAGATGTTTATTTGTGAATGATTGAAGTATATAATGTGTTATTATATACGAATTTGTTGTGGGATTGTGTAGATTTTGTTAATGAAAGAATAAATGTGGAAATGCAAATTAGGAAAACGCAGGATTGAGTACGTTCAGATCGTGACGTGTGATGAATTGATTGGATAAGACCATGGTTGTTCCATGGCAAAGTGTGAAATGTAGGTATGGTATCATCCATACTGAGTTGTGAAATGTAGGTATGGTATTATCCATACCGAAGTGTGAAATGTAGGTATGGTATTATCAAATCCATACCGAAGTTAAGAAATGTAGGTATGGCATTTCCATACCGAGTTAAAAAATGTAGGTATGGTATTTCAATGAGGAAAACCATACTGAGTTGTGAATCGTGGCATTGAGCAACGACGTACTCAATTTCGTAAGTCGTTTCCTAATTTGATTATAAGAAATAAAAGAGAAGTGATGCAAATGAAAGAGATTGAGTAGTTGTTACTGTTGAGCTCAACTATGTGAATTATTATAACAATGGTTGTGAATCGCAGGAAACTTTAGTAAATGTTTTGGTATTGTTTGGAAATATTATGTTTGGTAAGCATTACTTTTAACCTATGAACTTACTAAGCTTCAATAAGCTTACTTGTGTGTGTTTAATATTTTTATGTAGATTGACTTGAAGTGAAGTGGGTAGATCGGATCAACACAACAAAGCACACTATCCAGATCAATTCCGTAGCTTTTGTTTTATGTTTGAAGATTTATATGGCATGTATAGAGTTTGAATGAATTGAAGTAAAGATGTTATAAACTAGTTAACAATATTTGTACTAAAACAGTTTTCGGTAAGTAGCAGTAGTTTGACTTTGAAAAATCACTAAAAATAGTAGAAATGGAATTAAATAATGAATAAATTATAGAATCGAATCTCGATGAGTCTATTTTCATATGGAAGAAGCAAAACAGGTATATGAGCTATATTTTATGAGATGTTTAAATTTTTGTGAAACAGGGCCAGAGCAATTTCTGGATCCCCTGTTCTGACTTTGGAAATTCACCATAAATTTTACAAAGATAATTAGAAGTCATACTTTATATGTACAGATTCCTTATTGAGTCTAGTTTTATTAGAGACAAACGGCATAGTCATTGAAGCTCTGTACAGAGATATCTGATTCGTAATACACAAAGGTCAGAGTAGTCAAACCCTGAAACAGGGAGATTTTAAATAATAAACTGTACTAATTGGCTTGACCAAAAATTCTAGAAAAAAATTGGTAAGTAGATATATGAGTATAAATTCAGAGAAAATTTACGGATTTGGATTTCGAGTTTTATAACTCGAGATATGAATTATTTAGCAACTATGACACAGTTGGACAGCTTGTCTGGAAAGTGTGATATAAATTGTTTGAATTTGTTTAAGTGCTCAAATAAGTTTAGTAATGCCTCGTGCTCGACTCCGGCGATGGTCTCGGGTAAAGGGGGCGTTACAGGAAAACATCTCAACTTTAGAAAAATAAAAAGACATAAAAATACCCAAATAAACTTCGAGAGAAATTTGAATGGAGATCTTCAATCTTGAGTTGGATCTGCTTCTAAGATGATTCCAACGGCTCTGTGTCCCCCCCTTAGGTCTTCTTCTAATGTGTTTATATAGACTTTAGAATGCTCAGAAACCTTAAAAATTGGTTTTTTTCGCGTGTTTGGGAAGCAGGGAGCGATATCGACACGGGCTGGCACATGGGCATGTGGCCTGCCCGTGTGGATCACTTGGGCATGTGCTCAGTCCGTGTGGATCCTGAAAACTTTGATTTTGACATCTTTTTCGCTCCTTTTGCTCCCAAATACTCTCCTAATTATAGAAATATGAATTTAAGGGATTAGGAGCATCAAATTCACTAATTCTCATAATCATCCAAAAATATGCCAAACATGGAACTAAAATATGTTACATTTATGGTTTATCATTAACCCAATAAAAAAAAGGATGGATTCTTCTTGGAAAATAAACTGTCTGATAAATATGAAACAATTTTTACAGATGATATTAACAACAAAAAAATATCAACTAATTTATATCGTGTTGGGTTGATTATTTATTTGTATCAAATTATTGAGTAAGAATTTGGAGATTAAAATATGTTTCAAGTATCTATACATTATGTACATTTGGATTTTATCCTCTTTTATTTTTAAGAATTTACTCTTATTTTTGAATTTAAAATTTTAAGTCTAATTGTTATCGTTATTAAAATTCTTCTATTAAATCTACTAGAATGGCATTTTAAATTTAAAAGAAAAATACATTCATTTTGTAGTCATGTAATAATAAAAATAATGTTGAAAATATTGATTAGAATTTTTTCCTTATAAACACCCGCTCGAACTTGTATTGATAAAATAATTTTTTGTTGTAGTGTTTTAAAGAAAAAATATTGTCAACGTTTTAATTGAAATAATTAATTATTTAGATTAACTAATGATATTATAAAATAAATGAACTAAAATATATAAAAATTAAAGCATGTAGATTAAATATCAAGTTTCAATAGAATATAATAATTAAAACTAAAATTTGACCATTATCTTATAATATAAAAAATAAAATAAAGGCAAACTAAAAAAATTAAGTTTTAATACTAACATTCAGAATATATATTCGAAATGTAATATTTTTAATAAAAATTAACATACGTATTCAAATTATATATATATATAAAAAATGTTAGGTCCTCTTTCCATATATATTTTTTCTTTAATCATTTAAACAATCAAAGGAAAGTAAGGAGCTATATAAGGACAAGTACTTTAAAACTAAACATCAAAACAAGAATAGTATGAAGATCATGAATTCTGGCTTCTCACTTATCCTTTTTATTTTTCTTGTTTCGTAGGAACATGTCAATAGAATATGAATTAGATGCAACATCAATCTCTTGAATTTATCCTGCTTCTCTTCAGTCCTAAAACTGCATATTCTTGTTGGATCTTATAATCTAAAGCTAAAGTAATAAAGGGTTTTCATCTAAGTTAGCTACCTATACATCATCTATATATGAGTACAATTCAACATAAGACTAAGGTTTATCAGACTGCTGTTTCTCGCCATTAACGTGAAGCTCAAGCTTAGGGGTATTATCGCTATTTCCTTTGTATTTATACCAACTTACGCATAACAAAAAGTAGTCCAAGTTTAAGATTCCTAGGCCAGCAATTATGTAATAGTAGTAATCTAATCTTCCCTTATCCAGATCCTCCTTTAACTAGTTTTCGATGGCTGTGCGGTTTGTTGTTCGATGAATTATAAAGATCAACAAGCTACTGAAATAATTTGAACCTGCCAACCTACAATAGAATAGAGACCCTCCGATGCTTTTCATGTTCTCAGGGAACTACTTGTAGTACAATTCAATGAGGCCAATGGATGCAAACGCTTCCGTCAGTCCACCAAGTATGAATATAGGGATTAAAATCAAGGCTGACATTGACGAAATGACACATTTTCTTGGCACAACTCCTAGGGTCGGTTTCATCAGAGTTATGCTTCTTCGGTGTTGTTCTACCATCCCAGACACAAGCATGGTGAATATGGAGACAAACATCCCAATACCGATCCTCTGCAGGATTGTAATGCTCCCTTCTTTCCCTCTGATTTTTTGAAGGAATGGGATGATAACTCAATCGTATACAGGCATAAAAATGGTCAGGCTAAGCATCATGAAGATAACATAGGATGCAGCTGGGATCTTGAAGTTGTTGTTTCCGAGGCGTCTATCAGATTGAACGACTTGAAACACGGCATAGTTATGCAGTTGAACAAGGGTAACACAATACATGATTTGTGATACCCATATAGGAACTACTCTAAACAGACATTTCAGTTCTTTTACTTGCTGCAAGTTGCACAGTCTCCATGTATCCGCTGGTGATCCATCACCCTTTATTTCATCTTGGGGTGTCACAATAGCTACTTTGTCTAGGAATCTAAATATACAAAAAAGAAAAAAAAACTAACTTAAGCCAATTCTTAACATGTTCTTTTCCCCTCTTGTTTTAGCTACATTGCTTAGTCCTGAGGCATGCATTGGATATACTTAAAGTAAACTGATAAGTGGGAGCAGATAGTGTGCTAACCTGAAATGGTCGGTATAGGAAAGCTTGGAGTTAATAGACTTGGAAGGAAAATACCTGAAAAGGGAGAGCCAAGACTGCTCCACAGGTTTTAATTTTCTTTTCTTGATAGCTACCACTATTACTTGTGCTACACTGGTCATTGGACTACCAGTAGCTTGAACTTTGACATATATTTTAGAACCAACAAAATACACCACACAAGCTATAAACATGAGAGTTGCAGGAATCCCAAGGCCAACAGCCCAACTCACGTTTGATTGAATGTAGACGATGAGGGTTAAGGATACCATCTGCGCAAAAGTGAAGGTGAAGAAGTACCAATTGAAGAAGCTGTCGATTCTTCTCTTTCCAACTTCTGTTTTAGGATTGAATTGGCCCACCCCAAATGCCAAGTTACATGGCCAAACGCCCCTATCTCCCACAATCATTAGCCCCAAACCCATTAGCAGAAATGGCAGTTGCCCTGCTATTGGCCCTTCGCATCCCCACTCTCTTTTGCTGCACACCGGTGAGGATGTAACTCTGGGATAGCTGCTGTTAGTTGTATTGCTAGCAATCCCTTTATAAACAAAAGAGCAGAGAAAAAAAAAAGCCAAAAGATTATATCAAAATCTGTACTGTAGCACAAAATTGATAAAGTTTGATTGGGTCAATGTCCTATTATAGTTTAGCTTTAGATCTATACTTTTTTATGATTAGTTTCCTTGTTGGGGGTTTTCAAATGAAGGGTAGGGTGTGATCTATGTTAAATGTTATTACCAAGAAAGAGGTAGCTGTAGCAAATCCCAAGTTTTGTAACGGTCGAAGTAAGTATCGCAGAGGAAAGCTCCGACCAGGGTTCCAAAATTTGTAGTGCCATTGAAGACATTAATCATAGTTGCAGCTGTAATACTCTTTACGTTGAAGACAGTAGTGAGGTAGATCAACAGGTTGGCTAAGGTCCCAATGGCTCCTAATTTCTTAAATGTATCATTCCCTGCCATGAATCATACACCTCAAAAACCCAAGGCAAAAAATCAAAACCAAACAAGCTTTTGTTCCAAAGTTACCTATAATAAATGGCATGGCTTTCCATCATCTGTAGTTGATTTCAGGCTCATCATCTGTTGCGACGGTAGCTTTCTCCTCCTTCTCCATTGCTTTTTTGTCACTCTTGTTCATTCTGTCATCCATCTTTTTCGACTGTTTGCTAAACAAGATGTTACTATCTCATTTATAACATTAATTGCACGTATGAGACCTTTAGTGTGAACATAGCTCAGCTGAATGATTTAGAGAGCCAAACAAGTGGTGGTCTCCAAAACTTTACTTGTCACAATTTTCTTGCTTCTGATTGGCAACGCAAGAGACCCACCCTACCAAAATTTCTTACCTCAATGTGATAAATATCAAGGATATATTCATATTACACAAAAATTCTGATATAATTAGATGTAACATCAAGTCATTTTAAGTATACGGACATTAATAGTTGGATTTATTTATTCAACATTAATTAGTCTCTCGATATGATAAATTAAGTGAACGTCCATTGTAATAACTATTAGAACAAGAATAAATTGTGAAAAAATTAATTGATTTTCACAAATTATCATGATCATTATTAATATAATAGAATTTTATATTTACATATTAAATACATAAATAATTTTATTTATTAAATATAAAAATAAACTAAAGCATTTATTCATTTAGATTTATATATTTGAATCAAAATAAAATTTCTACGTCTACATTCCAATTTTTTTATGTATAATTACATGAAATAAAATTTAATGTATGAAATTATATAATAGATAAAACTGATGTAATTTATATTATCTTTTTAATGATAGTCGAATGACCCATCACAGCCTAACTTCAATTTGAACCACTTCGATAGTATATGAACGGTTGAATGTTGGACCACTTGGACAAAGTGTCCCCGTACTTTATTGCATCTTTTTTTTTTTTCTCTTGTTTGTTTATTTGTCTTTTTTTTTTTTTTTTTTTTAGCTTATATTGTTGATTAGGCATTTGTTTCATTGATATGTTTATGTATGGATGTGTTATAAGTCATAGATTAAAGCCTGTAATCTTACATATGAAACGTCCTATGAAAATTAATTGATCAAATGGGCTCATTTATTGAGACATTTGTGTTAATGGATAAAAAGTGAAATATGATATAAATATTAGCTAAAGGTATAGTACGCTGATTTGTATGGAATATTATGTTAGCTAGGCTTAAAGTAATTTGGTTAGAAATCAAATGTATATCTTAACGTGATAAGTTTGATGAAGGGAACTTATTTATATTTTCTCGGAAACTGTAGGCCAATAAGAAGATAATTTTTGATACGTACGACAATTGTTAAAGCAAGATGAATCATATTTATATGTGAGAGTGTGTTCTGAAAAGGGGTTCTTCCTTCTTTTCCTTAAGTGGTGTCTACTGAAACCTTCCTTAAATCTAAATGTATTCTACGTTGATGATTTAGAGGCTAAGATTCTTTTATGATTAGTAGTGTAACAACCCGTTTTTCAGTGATGTCGGAAACAATGGTTTTGAGACCACCAAATCCAACGAGTAAGTTAGTAAATATTATTTATATAATATTTATGAGACAAGTGCGATTTTTAAAAAGGTTTTTGATTTGATAATTTATGTTATATAAGTGATTTATTAAGTTCAAGTGGTTTTTAAAAATGAGGTACCGGGACCTTGTTTTTATAAACTGAGTCGTAAATATTTATAAAAATCTCTACAGAGTGTCATTAAGATAGTATTAAAGTTTCGTTAAGAAATTTTAACGTTTCAATAGTTAATTAATTAAAAAGGACCAAATTGAAAAAAAAAGAAGTGTGTTCCCGGGACTCCGTTCCTGTAAATCGGACTAGTAAATATTTTTAATAAATATTTACATACCTAGTTATGTAATTAATTAGGTTTCGGTTAAGTGAACTTTCTTGAATTAAAAGTAATTAAGTTTAAGAACTAAATTGCATATAAGGTGAAAGTTGAATTATAGATTAAAGAATAATTAAAGGGACTAAAGAAGAAATTATACCTTATTCTATTAAGTGGACGATATTAGTAACTTACATGTGTAAATTTATTTAATATATATTATAATATTGAAGTTAAAATATATAAATATATTATAATAGGTTATCGTAAGTATATATATTATATAATTAAAATGAAACAAATAAGTAAAAGAAAAGTAATAAAAGACAAAAGCAAAAACAAATTAGAAAGGACGAAAAAGGGAAAGAAGAAAAGAAGCAGACGCACAGCCTTAGGGGTTTTAAAATTACAAAGTTAATTAGTTAGTCAATTTAGTCCTTCTTCTTGTAATTTTTATGTTTTTGAAATCTCGAGTTAAGTATTACCCGACCCATGTTGAAATTTTAGCATTGATTGAGTTTTTAAAGGTTGTTAATGTTGAATAATTTTAGTATTAGGGATTAAATTGATAGATTTTAAGTTAGAAATGAAAAATGATTAAATTGTAGAATAAATTGTAAATTTTGAGTAATAGAGACTAAATTATGAAAAAATTAGAAATTTAGAGATTTAAGTGAAAATAGGAGTTAAATTTAGTTTAAAGTAGAATTTGTATGAAAATATAGAATTAAATGTGAAGAATAAAGTTAGTCTCGGTTTAAGGACTAAATTGAAATTTAAGCAAATATTGAGTCAAAATTTAAATATTCAATACGAAATTGAGTTATGTTATATTGATGAATTTTAATTGTTTTAATTCTGTAGCTAATGTCGTACTGAAATCCTCAATTAAAAAAAGGAAGGATAAAATTAACGTCGAATAGCTCGGAATTCCTGGTTTGTGTTTCTATAATCCGAACCTAATTGCTAATTGTTGTATTTTGATTTAATCTATATAGAAAGTGGTTAAGGTGAGTATTTGGCACTTTGACTATTGAATTGATTTAAAGTTGATTGAATTGGATTGAATTGATATATATATATATAAATATATATTATGAATATATATGTACAAATATGATAATTGGATATTGGTTGTATTTGGAAAGTGAATTGGAACCCTATTAATTGTATCAGGTTGAGTCGGATATAAATGGCATGTCATAGGATAAGAAAAGTTCAGGAATTTCTTCGACCTCAAGTGGATGAGACACTAGGTGTCAATTTACTTCGGTTTAACCGATGAGACATTGGGTGTCAAATTTATATAGCGCTGGGTGCATATTACTTCGGATTATCTGATGAGGCACTGGGTGCCAAAATGGTATGTTGGTTAGATCCGTGTATCCGTCCAAGTGCGAGTTGTGTTAATCAGGGTAATTAAATAAAACAGTACTATGATTGGTATTGGATGATATTGTATATGAATTGAAAGTGGGATAGTGAATTGAAACATGAAAATGAGATACATGAATTATGTACTCATGAATTGGATATGGAATGGCTAATGTTATTGTTTAAATGATATGTGGATCAAATTGTGAAAAGCTATTATATTGCAAGTGATGGGAATTGAGTATGATATAAAATGATGTATTTATGATTTGAGTATTGAATGGCTAATGCTATTGTATGAATAAATGTGGTTTTAAATATTCAATTGTGCTTATAATTAATATGTGTATATTATATTATCTTGTCTTTAATATTCGGATTATAGAAATACCTCTGAGTTTTACTTAGCATACGGTTTTGTTTTCTGTACGCAGATTAGGTACTTCGCTTTTGATCGTCGATTTAGCATCCAATAACGATCCCAAACTCAAATGTGGTGATATTTATTTTTTATGTTGGCATGTACCTAGGGTGTCTAAATAATAGTTTTTTGGTGGATTGATTGTAAATGAGGTTATAAGTTTAATATTGGTTTGGTATATATATAAACATGTGTTTGTTTTTGAAGCCATATTATGGCATGGTAAATTGAACCAAATCTAAATACGTGTATGTGAATTTAGGTGTTTAAGTGCTTATGAACTAGGCAAAATGGATTGAATTTGGTTTGTTTATAATTTGGATTTGAATGATGCTTTAATAATGTAAATGTGATACCAATGAGGGTACATTGGTTAGACACCTAGGATTATTGTTTTGGCATGTTTTGAATGTGTTTGATCGTATTTTGAACAGGTTAAACGAATGGTTATTAGGTTGTTTAATGCTCGAGCATGTAGAAAATGGTAAATTTGTTATTTAAGGCACCTTTTAGGTCACACGGCCAGACACACGGGGGTGTGACTCGGCCGTGTGAGACACACGGCAAGCACACGTGTAACGGCCTAATTTTCAGTGGTGTCGGAAATGGTGATTTGAGATCACTAAATTCGACAAATAAGATTGAACAAGATAGTAATTTAATATTTATGAGTCAAGTAAGAATTTAGAAGAATTTGTGAAATGGTGAAATTAGTGAATTAAAAGAATTTATTAGGTCAAACGGGTCAAAAATGAGGTATCGAGACCTCAAAGTTGAAAATCGAGCTATAAATATTTTTATAAATATTTATGGAGTGTCATTGAGTTAGTATTAAAGTTTCAGTTAGAAAATTTTAACGCTTGGATGGCTAATTAATTAAAAGGACTAAATTGAAAATAGCGCAAAATTTGTTAAATTGTGAGTAAATAGCTTAAGTATTTAAAAGATGGATTTAAAGAGCAATTAGACCCAAAGGTTAATGGCTGGACGGTTTGGGTATGAAATAAGCAAGAAAACAATGTGAACAAGGGGCAAAATTGGAAATAGCATAAAAGTTAATAGTTAAATAATGATGTAATTGAAAAATCTAGACATTTCTTCATATTTTCTCAGCTAAAACGCCATAGAAGGTCTGGAGAAAGCTTGTTTTTCATATTTTACATCATGTGAGTTTAATTCTTACCTTTCTTGATAATTTTTATGTTTTTATGACTTTTACAATTAGGTCCACTTGTAGAATTCATTAGTTTTTGATTTTATGGGTGAAATTGGAAGTTACCCTGGATGGATAAGGGAATTTTATGATGAATTATTATGAAATTTAAGTTCTAATTTTATATTAAGGTGGTTTTATTAAGTGATTTTGATAGGAAATGATATTTATGACCTAATTGTGAAAAAGTTGTGAATTGAAGGTTTCTGTTGAAATTAAGAATAGAAAAGGTTTTGAAATAGTTTATAATGATAAAATAAAGTGTTAATTGAGAAAAATTAGTTCAATTGATGGGTGAATTGAGAAGGACTAAATTGTGAAAATTGTAAATTTTGGGGTAAAAGTGAAATTTCGAAATTTGAACAGCATAAATTGTGAAGTGAAATAGAATTGAAATGGATGCTAATGAAGGAATGATTTTATAATTATAGATCAAGAAAACGAATGAATCGTGGAAAGGAGAAAATTCAAGAATAGTCCACAATTTCTACGACTTTTACAAATTAGTCCAGGTAAGTTCATATGGCAAAGTTCAATGTTTTGATATGAAAATATTATGATTGTTAAAGTATTTTATTGTTGATGAATACTATCAATTTGCATTAACTAATGAATAATGTGTAACTAAAAGTACAAATTAGTAGGAACAATGGATTTGAGTGCTTCTATTTTGTGACCCTGATGAGTTGACGAAACATATGTGACAAGTGTGCCCGTTTAAGACCATAGCTGGGCTATGGCATCGGTGCAATGTGATAATGTGACTCCGTATAAGACCATAGCTGGGCTATGGCATCAGTATAATGTGATAATGTGATTTCAGATAAGACCATGTCCAGGATATGGCTTCGGTATGATATGTGAACCGTAAGACCATGGCAAGGCTATGGCTTCGTGTGTGATGCGATCAATGTGAAAGTCCATGGTTTACTATGGTAATGTGATAATGAAGCACTCAATTCCTTATTGTTCCCTAATTTGACAATGAAGTAAATGAGAAATGGGCCTAAGGGAGTTAAATTGTGAGTTGCCATATGGAAATTATTCCAATGAGTTATTAATGAAATTGTGATTTGGAGGATGAAATAGTTAAACTAATAGATATATGATTGTGTACGATATTTGATATGATTTGTGTTTATATGCCTATGAGCTTACTAAGCTTCAATAAGCTTACTTGTGTGTGTTTAATATTTTTATGTAGATTGACTTGAAGTGAAGTGGGTAGATCGGATCAACACAACATGGCACACTATTCAGATCAATTCGGTAGTTTTGTTTTATGTTTAAAGATTTATATGGCATGTATAGAGTTTGAATGGATTGAAGTAAAGATGTTATAAACTAGTTAACAATATTTGTACTAAAACAGTTTTCGTAAGTAGCAGTAGTTTGACTTTGAAAAATCACTAAAAATAGTAGAAATGGAATTAAATAATGAATAAATTATGGAATCGAATCTTGATGAGTCTATTTTCATATGGAAGAAGCAAAACAGGTATATGAGCTATATTTTATGAGATGTTTAAATTTTTGTGAAACAGGGCCAGAGCGATTTCTGGATCCCCTGTTCTGACTTTGGAAATTCACCATAAATTTTACAAAGATAATTAGAAGTCATACTTTATATGTACAGATTCCTTATTGAGTCTAGTTTTATTAGAGACAAACAGTATAGTCATTGAAGCTCTGTACAGAGAGATATCTCATTCGTAATACACAAAGGTCAGAGTAGTCAAACCCTGAAACAGGGGAGATTTTAAATAATAAACTGTACTAATTGGCTTGACCAAAAATTCTAGAAAAAAAGTGGTAAGTAGATATATGAGTATAAATTCAGAGAAAATTTACGGATTTGGATTTCGAGTTTTATAACTCGAGATATGAATTATTTAGCAACTATGACACAGTTGGACAGCTTGTCTGAAAAGTATTATATAAATTATCTAAATTTGGTTAAGTGCTCAAATAAGTTTAGTAGTGCCTTGTGCTCGACTCCGGCAACGGTCTCGGGTAAGGGGCGTTACAACACGGGCGTGTGGCTTGGCTGTGTGACCCAAGTCAGAGAGTTACACCGGCACAGACACGGGCTAGGACAAGGTCATGTGTCCCTATTTCGAATGCCCATACGATCTAAGACACAAGCGTGCCTCTTGGCCGTGTGACTCATACGGCCTGGCCACACGGCCTTGTGAACCCTACAGATTTGAAAATTTTTAATGTATTCGGAAAAATTTTCTGAGTTTCCGAATTAGTCCCGACTTGTTTCTAACCCGTATTTTGGGCCTCGAGGGCTCGAATAAGGGACAATTTATATGATTTTAATTAGTTTCAGACTTGAATATTATATGCTATGAAATGTTTGAAATTTCTGCCTGTTTAATCTGTAAATTCCGATAATGCTCCATAACCCGGTTCCGATGATAGATACAGGTTAGGGGTGTTACAAGTAGTTACTTAGCATCAATGTAAGTATTTCAGCTCTGTACGTTAAGTACTAAATAAGTAAATATGTATTAGGTAACTAAACAATGAGACTGTAAGTATAAGGCTTTTGCATGAGATTCTCAACTATTGAAATGATAAGCAACTTGTATGTATAAGAGTAGTAATAGTGAAAATTTGTTCTTAAGCAGAGATTGCTACTGGTTTGAGAGAGATGTATGGATTTGGAGTTTTAAAAATAGGTTGGGCCTCGAATAAGGCTTTTTGGCCCGGCCCAGCTCGACTCGACTTGAATTATACTATTTTTTTGTTGTTTTCTCACTGTTTTGTTATCATTTCACTATTATATTCCTACTATATTGTTGTTATTATTTGAATATTGTATAACTCTCGTTTTGTTGTTAATTTTGTTACTATTTTATAGGCATTTGCTTGTAAGTTACATCTATCTTAATGTTATTTAAGTATAAATATTTTTTTAATTTATTTTTAATTTGTTGAGAAATATTTATTTTAATATTTTTAGTATTTTTGATGTATTATATATTTTTTAAAAAATTATATAAAAAATTAATTTGGGCAGGCCGAGCAAGACTCGAGTTTTAGTATTTTTATCTGGGCCGAGTCTAAGCCTATCAAACAAGTCTAAAATTTTAATAAAGCCCGACCTCAAACTCGACCCAACCCATAAATAGGTCAAATGGAAACAAGGCAAGGTGGGGCGAATTTTTGCCCACCCCATTCTCGACCTGAAGCTTTACTAATCTGCCCTGAGCTTAATCCCACTCTAATTCTTAAGAAAAATCTGTCTCAAATTAAAATTTTAATAACAGGCCTAACTCAATCTGACCTGACCTGACCTCAATTTAATTTAATTGTTTTATTTTTATTTTAAAGAAAATAAAATTACTTTTTTACTTAGAAATTAAGTCACATAAACCATTTAGTTGGCAAAACAAACGGAATCCAGTTACATTTTTGAATTTAGAGCAATAACTTTTTAGTTCAAAAATAGGAAATTATGTGCAGAAGTTATGAGACTTCACAACCTTGAATTGTGCGACTAGATAAGAACAAAATAAATGAGAGAAAATTATGAGAAAATAGAAAAAGGAAAAGTCGAGGTGGGGATGAGCAACACTGACTAAACAAAGGAAACGCACTATAAACATTTAAAGTTTTTATCACATTCTCGATCAACCAAAATATTTTATATTAATAAAATGATTATTAATATCAACTTGTTATTCTTATATTCAATTCTTAAATAATATTTTTCAATTATTTTATTTAAAATTATATAAAAATATGAAAAGATAAAAATATATTTCTAATAATATTAATTACCCTTAAAATAAAAATATTTTAATAATTTCACAATTAAAATAATTTAGGAGAGGTAACTGAATTAGATTTGAACAACGAATCTAAAGAAGTATTATCTACTATAAATAATAAATTAGATCAGGTTCTTATTAACAAATCTATAGAACAAGAAATGGATTTAGGTCCTTTATATTATGGCAATAGTAACATAATATTAACTTTATCTCGAGGAAGAAGACACTTTTCGGAAGAATCATCTTTACTAATAAAAGATGTAAAAACCTTGAAAAACAAAAAAAGAAAATATACTTGTCAACAAAAATATGATTTCCAATCTTATAAAGAACTTATAGAACATTGGAAATTTAAATTTACTAAAAGTACAGATAAAAATGAAAGAATAGAATATTTAAAATTAATAGAACAACATTATGAAAAACATAAAGACTTATTTACTTTATTTAACTATCATTATATGTTAAATTATGATACTACAGATAGTAGTAGTTCTAGTAATTATGATAATCAAGAAGATTTAAAGGTTACTAGTTATAAATCTAATGAAGAAAACACTTCAACAGATGAGGAAGAAAATATAGAAATTCCAGAACCAATGGATACTGAAGAAACAGATCCTTATGGAAAAAGAAAAATAGAGTCAGATATTCAAAAAAATGATTATCTGATAGCTTTAAATAAAGATTTTGAAAAAATTGAAAATACAGCTAGAATTTTTGGTAACCAAATCGAAAATATAGCTACTAATGAAATTAAAATTGAATATCCAAGAGAGTCATCTAGTCAACCTATACCACATAGGATTGATGATTTAAATAAAAGAAATGTGGCCTAAGGAGGAATATATTTAGACTTAACTAATATTTCAATATCAGAATATGAAAAAACTATCAGAATATGAAATGTGGCCCAAGGAGGAATTTTAAAAAGGAAAACAACAAAAAAAGTCAATTAATTAATCAGATAGGAACTCCTAAAGATCTTTTAAAAGGATTAACTTTTATTCTAACAATAGAATTTTGTGACTATTTTGATAAAAAGATTAGGATAGTATATCTAGTTATATATTATCTAAGATTAAATTATGTAATATTAGATATTTAGAAGAATTTTCTAAAAATTTCTTCATGAATTTCAAAAACTAAAAATGAAAACATAAAATTTTGGAAAACCAATATTTTCATAAATTACCGCCACCATGGGATGAAATTTGCATACAAAAATATGTAAATTATCTAGAAAAATATAGTTAAAAGGTTGGAGTAGAACCAGAAAATATAGATTCTATAGGAAATAGGATAAATTTTGCTAAAGAAATAATAACTTTACATTACTTACAATCTAAAGCTTCTAAACAAGTTAAAAATAAATTAAGTGATAAACATTGTACTAAAATTTTAGAAAATGAATGAGAATTTGGATGTAAACCAATACGTCCTAAAACTTATAAAAACATAGAAAGAAAAATAGAAGATATAAACTAGTTAGATAGAAACCAGGAAATAAAAAATATACTGGTTATAATAATAAAAAGAAAAAATTTCTAAAAATCTAAAAAATAAATATGTAAATGTTTTATATGTGATGAATAAGGTCATATAACAATAAATTGTATAAAATTTGTTTATATAAGCATGTTAGGAAGATAAAACCCGGATTGCATTTTAATCATTTATTCAATATAATTAAGTGACAAAAATAAAATAAAATAAAATAATTATTTTATAATATTTCATAATTAAATAACAAAAAAGAAATATTCATAATTGGATGAATATTAAAACCAGTCTTTGAAATATCAGAGAGGTAAACTTTTGTAACCCCAATGAGATAGAAAGTAAAGAGATGACAGTGATTCAGTCTTCAACAGGGGACCACTTTCCTTCTCATACATTTATCATACTGAAATTTTGGTAGAGATGACCAAACCATATGGATTTTGAATCCCACCGCTTCGATAGGAGTGGATAGGATGAAAATAAACAAACAAGAGAAAAAAAAAATGCAAAATAAAGTAAGGGGACACTTTGTCCAAGTGGTCCAACATTGAAAAACTCTTAGGAAAAAGTAGCTTACAAACACTTAGGAAAGAAACATTGAAAAACTCTTGAAACCACTCATCCAACTTCCAGATATCTAGATAGCCAGTTTCTGCATTTTTCCAATCTTTTATACTCCAATAAAACGAATAAAACATTCAATATTTGTCATTATTTCGATGATTAGTGCAACTCAAACCACTAGAGAAATACAAATTGGTTTAGACTTTTTAAGTTGAAAAAAGGCCATTGAAATTGAATATGTTTGTCTTTTCCTCTCAAGGCCATCTGGTGAAAAAGCAGTAGAGAAGTCGGAATAGAAAATCTCAAGAGTTTAATTTAATTAATATTTGGGGGGGGGGGTAAATTTTAAAATCATATATTCACTTTTATTTCATCTGTAATATGACACATAAACTTTGATTTTTCATAATTGTATCTATAAAATTTTAATTTTAGTTTCATTTTCGTAAATTAACATTATTGTTAGGAAAATTATTGTTGTTTATTCTATGTCATGTTTTAACAAGATTGTTTCTCTATTTGGGTCATTGACTTAGGCCTTAAATAGAGTTGAGTTCGGTTCATTTGAATGTAGCATATTTGTAATAGCCTAATTTTTAGTGGTGTCAGAAACAGTGATTTGAGATCACTAAATCTAACAACTAAGTTTGAAAATTTAATAAATTAATAATTATGGGTCAAGTGTGAATTTAGAAGAATTTTTCAATTAGTGAATTTTGTGATTTAAAAAAGAAGAAGAAGAATTTAATAAGTAAATTGGGTCTAAAACGAGGTATCGAGACCTCAAATTCATAAGCCGAGCCATAAATATTTTTATAAATATTTATGGAGTGTCATTGAGTTAGTATTAAAGTTTTGTTAGAAAATTTTAACGGTTGGATAGTCAATTAATTAAAAAGAACTAAATTGAAAATAGTGCAAAATTTGTTAAATTGTGAGTAAATAGCTTAAGTATTTAAAAAGAGGGATTTAAAGAGTAATTATACCCAAAGGATAATGACTGGACGGTTTGGGTATGAAATAAACAAGAAAACAATGTGAACAAGGGGCAAAATTGGAAATAGAATAAAAGTTAGTAGTTAAAAATGATGTAATTGAAAAATCTAGCCATTTCTTCATCTTTTCTCAGCCAAAAACTCCATAGCAGGTCTCCTATGCTGGTTTTTCGTATTTTTGCACCATGTGAGTTCAATTTTTACTTTTTCTTAGTAATTTTTATGTTTTTGTGACTTTTACAATTAGGTCTACTTATTGAACTCATTAGCTTTTAATTTTATGAGTGAATTTAAAAGTTATCTTGAATGAGTGTTGTATGTTTATGATGAATATACACGGATTTAAAGCTTTAATTTCATTAAATGATGATTTTATTAAGTGATTTTAATAAAAATGATTTTAGGACCTAATTGTGAAAAATTATGAATTAAGGTTTGGTGCTGAAATTATGATTTTCAAAGGTTGTGTAGTAGCTTATAATGATGAAATAAGTGTTAATTGAGAAAGATAAATTTAATTGAAGGTTAAATTGATCAAGGACTAAATTGTAAAAACTGTAAAAATTTAGGAAAAAAGTGTAATTTTAGGAATTAAAGGGTATAAACTGTGAAGTAGAGTAAAACTGAAATAAATGCTAATAAATGAATGATTTTACAATTATAGATCAAGAACCCGAAGTAAATCGTGGAAAAGAGAAAATAGCAGATTAGTCCCTGAACTTGTACGACTTTTGCGAATTTGCCCAGGTAAGTTCATATGGCTAAATTCAATGTTTTGTTATAAAAATTTCATTAATGCTATGGTATATTATTGCATATGAATGCTATTAAATTGTGATAATTGTAAAATAATGTTTGAGTAAAAGTACAAATTGCCCAGGTGGAACGACGGATTTGAGTACTTTCGTTCAGTGACTAAGACGAATTGACGGTAAAGACCATGATTGGACCATTGCAACATATGATATGTGATTTCCGTATAAGACCATAGCTGGGCTATGGCATCAGTGTGATATGTGCTTCCGTATAAGACCATAACTGGACTATGGCATCAGTGTGATGTGATTATGTGCTTCCGTATAATACCATATCTGGGATATAGCATCAATGTGATATGTGCTTCTATGTAAGACCATATTTGGGATATGGCATCAGTGTGATATGTGATCCGTGTAAGACCATGGCTGGGCTATGGCTTCGGTGTATGATATATGATTATGTGCAAGACAATAGTTATACTATGGCATTGTGAAAACGAAGTACTCAATTCCGTAACTGTTCCTAAAATTGATTAAGAAAAATAAGCGATAAATGGACCCAAGAGATTGAAATTGATTATTTATTGATATTGAGCTCAATGAAGTGAAATTTGTCATTGATTTTGTGATTGACAGGAAGAATTGGTGAAATTATATATTGTATAATTATTATACGATTTTTGGTAAGAATTATTTTCTATGCCTATGAACTTACTAAACTTTTATAAGCTTACTCCTGTGTGTTAAATGTTCTTTGTAGATTGACGTGAAATCGGTGGATCGGATCAACACATCAAGGCACACTATCTAGATTACTTTGGTAAATTTTATTGTGCATTTTAAGGTTTATATGGCATGTATAGGGTTTAATTGAAAGGAGTGAAGGTGTTATAAACTTAGTTATCAACATTTTTCACTAAAACAGTTTTGGACAGCAGCAGTAGTCCAACTTTGAAAAATCACCAAAAATTGTGGAAATCGACTTAGAGGCTGAATAAAATATAAAATTAAAGCTTATTGAGTCTAGTTTTACATAGAAGAAACGGTGTAAACAAAAGAATATTATTTTATGAGATATTTTAATTTTTGTGAGATAGAGTCAGAATGATTTTGGAATCCCCTATTTTGATTTGGGAAAATCATTAAAAATTGTACAAAAATAATTATGGATTATAGTTTATATGCTTAAAATCCTTAATGAGTCTATTTTCGAAAAAAACAAACAAGAACGTCATCCAAATTCCGTTTGAGAAGATAATTAATTTTTAGTAAAGAAAGGTAGAAGCTGTTTGCTTCTCTAAATCATTCAGCTGAGCTATGTTCACACTAAAGGTCTCATACGTGCAATTAATGTTATAAATGAGATAGTAGCATGTTGTTTAGCAAACAGAGGAAAAAGATGGATGACAGAATGAACAAGAGTGACAAAGAAGCCATGGAGAAGGAGGAGAAAGCTACCGTCGCAACAAATGATGAGCCTGAAATCAACTACAGGGGATGGAAAGCCATGCCATTTATTATAGGTAACTTTGGAACAAAAGCTTGTTTGGTTTTGATTTTTTTTGCCTTAGTTTTTTGAGGTGTATGATTCATGGCAGGGAATGAAACCTTTGAGAAACTGGGAGCCATTGGTACCTTAGCCAACTTGTTGATCTACCTCACTACCGTCTTCAACTTAAAGAGTATTACAGCTGCAACTATGATTAATGTCTTCAATGGTACTACAAATTTCGGAACCCTGGTCGGAGCTTTCCTCTGCGATACTTACTTTGGCCGCTACAAAACCTTGGGATTTGCTACAGCTGCCTCTTTCTTGGTAATAACATTTAACATAGATCACCCCTTGCCCTTCATTTGAAAACCCCCAACAAGGAAATTAATCATAAAAAAGTATAGATCTAAAGCTGAACCATAACAGGACATTGACCAAACCAAACTTACCAATTTTGCGCTACAGTACAGATTTTGATATAATCTTTTGGCTTTTTTTTCTCTACTTTTTTGTTTATGAAGGGATTGCTAGCAATACAACTAACAGCAGCCATCCCAGAGTTGCATCCTCACCGGTGTGCAGCAAAAGAGAGTGGGGAATGCGAAGGGCCAACAACAGGGCAACTGGCATTTCTACTAATGGGTTTGGGGTTAATGATTGTGGGAGCTGGGGGCGTTCGGCCATGTAACTTGGCATTTGGGGTGGACCAATTCAATCCAAAAACAGAAGCTGGAAAGAGAGGAATCGACAGCTTCTTCAATTGGTATTTCTTTACCTTCACTTTTGCGCAGATGGTATCCTTAACCCTCATCGTCTACATTCAATCAAACGTGAGTTGGGCTATTGGCCTTGGGATTCCTGCAACTCTCATGTTTATAGCTTGTGTGGTGTATTTTGTTGGTTCCAAAATATATGTCAAAGTTAAAGCTACTGGTAGTCCAATGACCAGTGTAGCACAAGTAATAGTGGTAGCTATCAAGAAAAGGAAATTAAAACCTGTGGAGCAGCCTTGGCTCTCCCTTTTCAAGTATTTTCCTCCCAAGTCTATCAACTCCAAACTTCCCTATACCGACCAATTCAGGTCAGCACACTATCTGCTCCCACTTATAAGTTTTCTTTAAGTATATCCAATGCATGCCTCGAGAACAAGTAATGTAGCTAAAACAAGAGGGGAAAAGAACATGTTGAGAATTGGCTTAAGTTAGTTTTTTTTTTTTGTATATTCAGATTCTTGGACAAAGCAGCTATTGTGACACCCCAAGATGAAATAAAGGGTGATGGATCACCAGCGGATCCATGGAGACTGTGCAGCTTGCAGCAAGTAGAAGAAGTGAAATGCCTGTTTAGAGTGCTTCCTATATGGGCATCACAAATCATGTATTGTGTTACCCTTGTTCAACTGCATACCTATGCCGTGTTCCAAGCCGTTCAATCTGATAGACGCCTCGGAAATAGCAACTTTAAGATCCCAGCTGCATCCTATGTTGTCTTCATGATGCTTAGCCTGACCATTTTCATACCCGTATACGATCGAGCTATCGTCCCATTCCTTCGAAAAATCAGAGCGAAAGAAGGGGGCATTACAATCCTACAGAGGATCGGTATTGGGATGTTTGTCTCCATATTCACCATGCTTGTGTCTGGGATGGTAGAACAGCACCGAAGAAGCATAGCTCTGACGAAACCGACCCTAGGAGTTGTGCCAAGGAAAGGTGCCATTTCGTCAATGTCAGCCTCGATTTTAATCCCTCAATTCATACTTGGTGGACTGACGGAAGCGTTTGCATCCATTGGCCTCATTGAATTCTACTACAAGCAGTTCCCTGAAAACATGAAAAGCATCGGAGGGTCTCTATTCTACTGTGGGTTGGCAGGTTCAAATTATTTCAGTAGCTTGTTGATCTTTATAATTCATCGAACAACAAACCGCACAACCACCGGAAACTGGTTAAAGGAGGATCTGAATAAGGGAAGATTGGATTACTATTATTACATAATTGCTGGCCTAGGAATCTTAAACTTGGGCTACTTTTTGTTATGCGCAAGTTGGTATAAGTACAAAGGAAACAGCGACAACACCCCTGAGCTTGAACTTCACGTTAATGGCGAGAAACAACAGTTAGATAAACCTTAGTCTTATGTTGAATTGTATTCATATATAGATGATGTATAGGTAGCTAGCTTAGATGAAAACCCTTTATTTCTTTAGCTTTAGATTATAAGATCCAACAAGAATATGCAGTTGTAGGACTGAAGAGAAGCAGGATAATTTCAAGAGATTTTGATGTTGCATCTAATTCATATTCTATTGACATGTTCCTACGAAACAAGAAAAATAAAAAGGATAATGAGAAGCCAAAATTCTTTATCCTCATACTATTCTTGTTATGATGTTTAGTTTTAAAGTACTTGTCCTTATACAGCTCCTTACATTCCTTTGATTGTTCAAATGATTAAAGCAAAAATATATATAAAAAAGGACCTAAATTTTTTATATATATAATTTGAATACTTATGTTAATTTTTATTAAAATATTACATTGAATATATATTTTGAATGTTAGAATTAAAACTTAATTTTTTTAGTTTACCTTTATTTTTATTTTTACATTATAAGATAATGGTCAAATTTTAGTTTTAATTCTTATATTCTATTGAAACTTGATATTTAATCTACATGCTTTAATTTTTATATATTTTAGTTCCTTTATTTTATAATATCATTAGTTAATCTAAATAATTAATTATTTCAATTAAAACGTTGACAATATTTTTTCTTTAAAACACTACAACAAAAATTATTTTTCAATACAAGTTCGAACGGGTGTTTATAAGGAAAAATTCTAATCAATATTTTCAACCTTATTTTTATTATTACATGACTACCAAATGAATGTATTTTTCTTTTAAATTTAAAATGCCATTCTAGTAGATTTAATAGAAGAATTTTAATAACGATAACAATTAGACTTAAAATTTTAAATTCAAAAATAGGAGTAAATTCTTAAAAATAAAATAGACTAAAATCCAAATGTACATAATGTATAGATACTTGAAACATATTTTAATCTCCAAATTCTTACTGAATAATTTGATACAAATAAATAATTAACCCAACACGATATAAATTAGTTGATTTTTTTGTTGTCGATATCATCTGTAAAAATTATTTCATATTTATCGACAGTTTATTTTCCAAGAAGAATCCATCCTTTTTTTATTGGGTTAAGCTGCAATTTTACAATTATATGATATTTGAAAAAAAATTTATTACATTTTATTTTGTTGATTAGAATAAATATAAATTTATCATTACACCTTAATAATTAATTTTTATGGATAGAATACTTAGAATTTGAGCTCTTTATGAGTCGGGTTAAAATACAATTTCAAGACAAGTTTGTCTTGCTAATATAATAGCGTATAAATAGGCTTTATTCTCTCCTGGTAAATCACAAGAGAGAGAGCTGAAAGATCTTCACTTTCTTGAGTTCTTCTATTACGAGCTTTTTTTTCTTTCTGGTGTTGAGAGCAACTTGTGGAGTGTTTTTGTCGACAACTTCACTGTATTTTCTTATGGTTATTTTGTTACACTCTTTTAGGAATTATTTGGAGAAGTTTATTAGTCGTATTGTGAGATATTTGAGTGAGTGACTTGTGATAATTGGGGTCAATATTATGCTGCAATTATTTCTTTGTGTAATGGTAAATTGGGATTAAGCTAATAGATGATCTAAATAATTGTTGAATAAAATCATTCAGTGCATTAACAAAGATTGATTGTGTTTGATTATTTTCTGCTCTTATTTTTTATATTATTTATTTTTGTTGTAATGGTTGTTACAATGAACATTTAGTTAATTTATATATGTACAGAGTAATTAATGTTGAATAAATAAATCCAATTATTAGTGTCCGTATACTTAAAAATGACGTAATGTTACATCTAATTCTATCAAAATTTTTGTGTAATATGAATATATCCCTGATATCTATCACATCGAGGTAGGAAATTTTGGTATGGTGGGTCTTTTGCGTTGCCGATCAGAAGCAAGAACAATGTGACTAGTAAAGTTTTGTAGACCATCACTTGTTTGCCTCTCTAAATCATTCAACTGAGCTATGTTCACACTAAAGGTCTCAGATGCAATTAATGTTATAAATGAGATAGTAGCATCTTGTTTAGCAAACAGTGGAAAAAGATGGATGACAGAATGAACAAGAGCGACAAAGAAGCAATGGAGAAGAAGGAAAAAGCTATTGTCGCAACAGATGATGAGCCTAAAATCAACTACAGAGGATGGAAAGCTATGTCATTTATTATAGGTAACTTTGGAACAAAAGCTTGTTTGGTTTTGATTTTTTTGTCTTGGTTTTTTGAGGTGTATGATTCATGGTAGTGAATGAAACCTTTGAGAAACTGGGAGCCATTGGTACATTAGCCAACTTGTTGATCTACCTCACTACTTACAGCTACAACTATGATTAATGTCTTTAATGGCACTACAAATTTTGGAACCCTGGTCGGAGCTTTCCACTGCGATACTTTTTTCTGCAGCTAAAAAACCTTGGGATTTGCTATAGCTGCCTCTTTCTTGGTAATAACATTCAACATAGATCACCCCTGCCCTTCGTTTGAAACCCTCAACAAGAAAATTAATCATAAAATAGTACAGATTTTAATATAATATTTTGGCTTTATTTTTTTCTCTGCTCTTTTGTTTATGAGGGGATTGCTAGCACTAAAACTAACAGCAGACATCCGAGAGTTGCATCTTCACCAGTGTGCAGCAAAAGAGAGTGGGGAATACTAAAAGCCAACAACAGGGCATCTGGCATTTCTGCTAATAGGTTTAGGGCTAATGATTATGGGAGTTGGGGGCATTCGGCCATGTAACTTAGCATTTGGGGTGGACCAATTCAATCCTAAAACAGAAGCTGGAAAAAGAGGAATCGACAGCTTCTTCAATTGGTATTTCTTCACCTTCACTTTTGCGCAAATGGTATCCTTAACCCTCATCTTCTATATTCAACCAAACGTGAGTTGGGCTATTGGCCTTGGGATTCCTGCAACTCTCATGTCTATAGCTTGTGCGGTGTATTTTGTTGGTTCCAAAATATATGTCAAAGTTAAAGCTACTGGTAGTCCAATAACCAGTGTAGCACAAGTAATAGTGGTAGCTATCAAGAAAAGGGAATTAAAACCTGTGGAGCAGCCTTGGCTCTCCCTTTTCAAGTATTTTCCTCCCAAGTCTATCAACTCCAAGATTCCCTATACTGACCAATTCAGGTTAGCACACTATCTGCTCTCATTTATCAGTTTTCTTCAAGTATATCCAATGCATGCCTCGAGACCAAGCAATGTAGCTAAAACAAGAGAGGAAAAGAACATGTTGAGAATTGGCTTAAGTTAGTATTTTTTTTCTGTATATTCAGATTCCTGGATAAAGCAGCAATTGTGACACCCCAAGATGAAAGAAAAGGTGATGGATCACCAGCGGATCCCTGGAGACTGTGCAGCTTGCAGCAATAGAAGAAGTGAAATGCTTGTTTAGAGTGCTTCCTATATGGGCGTCACAAATCATGTATTGTGTTACCCTTGTTCAATTGCATACCTATGCCGTGTTTATTACCATTGCTTACACTATTTTTTCTATGAGAAACTAGACTCAATAAGCTTTAATTCCATATTTTTTTTCATCTTCTAATTCGATTTCTACAATTTATGGTGATTTTTCAAAGTTAGTCTACTGCTGCTGTCCAAACTGTTTTTGTGCAAGCTGTTTATTACCATTTTTCCCCTAAGCTTTTAATAATTGATAATTTCGTCTCTACTCAATTAGCCTCTCAATTGAACTGATTTTTCTCAATTAATATTTTATTATATCACCTTAAACTAGTTTACAACCTTTAGGAATCAGAATTTTAGCAATAGACTTTAATTCCAAGCATTTTCACAATTAGGTCCTAAAAATCAATTTCTATAGAAATTACCCAATAAACAAATTAAAGCTTTAATTTCATTCTATTTCATCATAAACTTACAGCACTCAACCATGGTGACTTTTAATTTCATCCATGAAATCAAAAACTAATGAATTTAATAGTAGGACCTAGTTGTAAAAGTCTTAGAAACACAAAAATTACAAGAAAAAGGCAAGGATTAACTCACTTGGTGCAAAAATTATGAAATACCAACTTAGAGAACCCTCCTATGGCATTTTTAGCTGCTGGAATTGAAGAGAAATGAAGAGAAATCTAGATATTTCCTATTTAGTCCTAGCTTTATTTAGTTAATTTTGCAATATTCCAATTTTACCCTTAATTTATCAATTTTTTTGCTGATTTCATACCATTGCCGTCCAGCCCAAATAACTTTTGGGTCTAATTGCCTTTTAAATCCTTTCTCATTAGACTCTTAAGCTATTTAATCATTCTAGCAACTTTTACACCTATTACAATTTAGTCCTTTTCATTTAATTGACTACCCAAACATTAAAATTTCCTAACGATATTTTAATACCACACTAATAACATTTCATAAATATTTATAAAATTATTTTTGACTCGGTTTTACAAGATAGAGGTCCCGATATCTTGTTTTTACCCAATTTCTTCAATAATTTATTTTTCTAACTAACCACTAAATCAGTAAAATTTTTCTATCAATATTTTCATACGATTTTCCTATCATATCAATTTTCATGCAAAAATATTGAAATAAATTTCTCTTTAAATCAGATTTGTGGTTACGAAACTACTATTCCGATAACTTTGAATTTAGGCCATTACAACTGGCCCCATTGAATTCTACTACAAGTAGTTCCTTGAGAACATGAAAAGCATCGGAGGGTCTCTATTTTACTGTGGGTTGGCAGGTTCAAATTATTTCAGCAGCTTGTTGATCTTTATAATTCATCGAGCAACAAACCACACAGCCACCTAAAACTGGTTAAAGAAGGATCTGAATAAGGGAAGATTAAGATTACTACTATACATAATTGCTGGCATAGGAATCTTAAACTTGGGCTACGTTTTGTTATGCGCAAGTTGGTATAAGTACAATCGAAACTGTGACAACACCCCTGTGCTTCAACTTCATGTTAATGGCGAGAAACAACAGTCTGATAAACCTTAGTCTTATGTTGAATTGTATTCATATATAGATGATGTATAGGAAGCTAGCTTATGTAACACCCCTTGCCCGTATTCGACGCCGGGACAGGGTTCGAGGTGCTATCGGACTTAACTCATGCACTTTCATTTCTAAACCGGCCATAAAATTTCGTTCAATTTAAAACTCTTCTTTTTACATGCATACTGGCCCTTAAACGAGCTACCAAGGCTCTAAACATGCATTAAAGGCAGTTTGGGACTAAACCGAGAACTTAAAAATAACTTGAAAAATTTATGCTTTAAGGCTCCACACGCCCGGGAACACGTCCGTGTAATCGATTGACATGGCCGTGTTAGTTGCCCGTGTGCACCACATGGCCTGGTGTTCATCGAGACACGTCCATGTCCCTCATCCACGTAGAATTAAATTCTACTTCACACCTAAAGAGTTTTTCACACGACCAGACACACGCCCGTGTCAATAGCCCGTGTCCCTCACACGAACACGTAACGCCCGTGTCAATAGCCCGTGTGCAACACTGACTTTAAAATACGGTCATGACACACGCCCGTGTGACCTGCCCGTGTGGACAAAAAGGAGGTCATTTTCTAAGCCATTTTGCCACCCTCACAACACGTACACACAAACTTAATCAATAGCATATTTCATGGCATAGATGAGCACTTAAACATCCATACACATGTTATGATCATGTTACAACCTCATGCAATAGATATCATAGATTTTATTCTCCTCTTTACCACATTTATGCTACATTTATCATCATATCTCAAATATTAACTCCCCTATACATGCCATAGACTCAAAACACTAGAAATTACTTACGCTAATAGCGATAGCTTGACAGTGTGATGATATCTCCGACGGACTCCAACCCGAGCTAGCCTGAAACATTAGAGAACATGGGAAAGGAATGAGGGTAAGCTTGGAATATTAAATGGATACTCGAAACAACTCTTGCACATAAGTGCCATATATGTAGCCAAAGCTACCTCATATCTTATGACATTTAAATGCTCGCTCTCGAGCTAATCACATGTACTCTTAATTCCTAGTGACATGTCACTTATATCCTATTCTATTCCTAAGGTTCAAACGGAATTTTCCTCGCTTATCAAGACTTTGTCTTATCACATCTTTATTAATCACATACACAATAATATTTGCACAATACATGTAATAACAAAACATTTAAATACATGTATAGCATGGCATCATTTACATATGAACTTACCTCGATACCACAAAAGTAGAAAAGACCTAATCGTCCCTTAATCAATTTCTTTCCGTTCTAGGTCCAAATCTCGATTTTCATCATCTATAACATCACATTCAACTTATTAAAACAATGTACTAATCAAATTAGTCCATTGACACACTTGGGAATTTTTACAATTTTGCCCATATATTTTGCCAAAATTACCAAATTACCCCTAGGCTCAAAAAATAATTTTTTATTCAATTTCTTTACTCTTTAAGCCTAGATGAACCATTTTTATAACCATAGCAACTCACAATATCAACTATTTCATACACTTACACTTATTATACTATTTTGCAAAATATCCTCTTTTTTAGGAGTTTTCATGCAATCTTCCTTCACAAAAAGTGTTTATAACACTACCAAGACTCATTTTCTTCCATAAAAACTCAGCAAACAACACATATGCTTTCATGGCAAAACCCTAGACTCTTAATCATTTTGCAAAATAGTCCCCTCTTATGAAAGCTGATAAACTGTAAATTATACATATTTTGACCCATGTTTAATGCATTTTATGGATGATTTCTCATTAGAATTGGTAAATTCGATGCTCCTAATGCTTTAATTTCATGTTTTATACTTAGGAGAGCATAGGAGAGTAAAAGGAACGAAAAACGGGCCAAAGTACGAAATCAACACGGCCTGGACCTCTTCACACGGGCAGACCAAACGGCCGTGTCAATTTGGCAGAATTGAAGCACGATTCACACGGGTATAGCACACGCCCGTGCCATTTTAACAGGCTCGAACACGGCCTGAAGTAATCACACACGGGCGTGTCCCTGCCGAGCCCAAGTTGAGTCCAATTCGGAAAAGGCCACTTTTGAGGGCTTATAGGCATTCCAAAGCCTATAAATACACCCTAGAAGAGGAGAAAAAAAG
Organism: Gossypium arboreum; assembly: GCF_025698485.1. Classification (NCBI taxonomy): domain Eukaryota; kingdom Viridiplantae; phylum Streptophyta; class Magnoliopsida; order Malvales; family Malvaceae; genus Gossypium; species Gossypium arboreum. Next base: position 107,430,916 of record NC_069081.1, on the reverse strand, counting down.
GGGATAGAGAAGAGGGGGCAAGGAATTGCTCCAAGAAAGCCGATTGATCCATCTCGGAAGCCGGATTCATCATCAAGACTGAAGATCTCTCCTCAATTTTCCTTCAAGAGTTTTGAGTTTTCTTTACATTTTGTATTCTTTATTCTTCTTAGATGTTTTCTTATTTAGTTATGAACTAAAACCCCTAAATACCTGAGGGGAATGAAACCTAAGACGAATCTTGTTATTATTTTCTGAATCATATGATAAATATTTAACTTGTTCTTAATTATGTGTTCTTAATTCTTGTTTTGATATCCCAGGATACTGATTCAAGACATGCCCTTATTCAGAGGAAGAATAGACCCTGTCTAAGAGTACTGTTGTAATAATTAAGCGGAGTTGATTGCGCGCATAAAAATAGGGTGTCAAGATTTTGCCGGATTAGAGTGAAACCTAATAAGGGGATCTATAGATCGAGTTAATGTAACCTTAGAGTGGTAATTAGAGAAAAGTCTCGGTTATTCAATCTAGGGATTAGACATTATTAGTCTTGAATAGGGATAATAACATAACTTAGGGATCTCTACGGAACAAGTTGAATAAATAAATCGTCCGATTCAGAGCCAGAATAACAAGTAAAGTCTAGGTGGAGTTTTCCTTAAGTATTATCTTAATTCAATCGATTCTCCCAAAAGCAATTCCCCAATTATTTTCTCTATGAGTTCTTAGTTTAGATAATTAGTTAATTAAAACAAAATATCTTTATTCTTAGGCTAGATAATAAAAAGACAGTCATTACTAGTACTTTTAGTTCCTTTGGGTTCGACAATTCGATTTTACTAAAACTATACTACTGTTCGATAGGTACACTTGCCTACATCGCGATAATAGTTAGTCCAAGAACGAGTAATTATAAATATTTAAAACCTATCACGAAACCTCGTGATGAAAAGCACATGCTTTAGGGGTTCCAAAAATGTAAAAATCTTTAAGAAAAAGCATTAAAATCACTTACTTTCAAGTGAGTTTCTTTGCTGAAAGTTCAAAGCTTCAAAAACCTTTTCTTTTCTGGTATTTTCAGTCAAAGAAGAAGGAATAAAATGAAAAAGTTGAGGCTAAGTCCTTAGGGTACCATTTTATCACCTAATATGACATCACCTTACCAAATACATTGACGATTGGAAATTTCTTGTCCCATGGCCGGAAAAGCCATATTCAGGGGTCTAATTTCACTCTAAAAGCCCCTAATTTTAATACTCTAGCTATTAGACACATTTGGATATTAAAATACAACTTTTACCTTTTACGCGATTTAGTCCTTTTTCGAAATTGGACTAGAAATCGCTGAAATTAATATACCAAAAATTTCATGCACCTTTATAAACAGGTTATATCACATAAAATAATATCAAAATAGTTTTCTCTGGCTTCGGAATAGTGGTCCAAAACCACGGTTCCAACTAGGCCCAAAATCGGGCTATTACAATTCTCCCCCCTTAGGGATTTTCGTCCCCGAAAATCTCACCAGAAGAAGTTTCTTCCAACTTTCACAAGTTACTACCACTCTTTTCTCAAGATTACAAATCAACTCAGTCTCATACTCAGGATTTCTTGTAGCCTTTCTATAGTTGCGGTATAAACCTCGACTTAATTCGAAACACTAGAGGCTGACATTCTAGGAACTATAAACTCAAAAACATACGATTCAGTTACATCTGTCAAATAACATATTTATACATACCAAAACCATGTGGACTTTCATCATCAATCTATCACAATCCAACTTGCATCCCTTATTTTTCTCGGGGATGAGAGATATCGCAATACGAAATTCATAATAACCCTTTTTCATTTTCTTTCCACTGTCATCACTGACAATAATTATCTCGAATACATTCAATATTTGGCTTTACTCGGTAGATAATTCAATATCCTTTGGACAAATTTATAAGATACATCTGTGAACTCTGTACTCAATTCTTTGCATAACCCGGAGTTTCTCGGTACTCATATCTTACTCAGAAATAATAATAACAGAAACCAGAAATCAGATCCTCTCTGAAATTCCAAATTGAAAGTCGAATCATGCTATACTAGTTTAATTTACCACTTATAGCCACATTTCTATACTCTGGTCATTAACTGTTTAGAAACTTTACTAACATGAATCAAATGATTTCAACTTCATAGATGTAGTCTCTTTATTAATCAAGACAACTATACTTATAACAACATTGATAAACCGTAATTTATACATATTTTTACCCCATGTTTAACGCATTTTATGGATGATTTCTTATTAGAATTGGTGACTTCGATGCTTCTAATGCTTTAATTTCGTATTTTATACTTAGGAGAGCATAGGAGAGCAAAAAGAACGAGAAACGGGCCAAAAACGGAGAAAATGGGCCAAAGTATGAAATCAACACGGCCTGGACCTCCTCACACGGGCAAACCACACTGCCGTGTCAATTTGGCAGTTTCGAAGCACGATTCACACGGGCGTGTCCCTGCCGAGCCCAAGTTGAGTCCAATTCGAAAAAGGCTAATTTTGAGGGCTCTTAGGCATTCCAAAGCCTATAAATACAATCTAGAGGAGGAAGAAAAGGGAGGCACAGGAGAAGGAGTAAGGAATTACTCCAAGGAAGCTGATTGATCCATCTCAGAAGCCGGATTCACCGTCAAGACTGAAGATCTCCCCTCAATTTCCCCTTCAGGAGTTTTGGGTTTTCTTTATGTTTTCTATTCTTTATCATTCTGAGATGTTTTCTTATTTAGATATGTACTAAAACCCCTAAATACCTAAGGGGAATTAAACCTAAGACGAATCTTGTTATTATTTTCTGAATTGTATAATAAATATTTAACTTGTTCTTAATTATGTATTCTTAATTCTTGTTTTGATATCCCAGGATACTGATTCAAGATAAGCTCTTATTCAGAGAAGGAATAGACCTTGTCTAAGAGTACATTTGTCATAATTAAGCAGAGTCGATTGCGCGCCTAGACATAGGGTGACAAAATTTTACCGGATTAGGGTGAAACCTAATAAGGGGATCCATAGATCGAGTTAATGCAACCCTAGGGTGTTAATTAGAGAAACGTATCAATTATTCAATCTAGGGATTAGACGTTATTAGTCTTGAATAGGGATAATAACATAACTTAGGGATATCTACGGAACAAATTAAATGAATAAATCGTCCGATTCGAAGCCAGAATAACAAGTACAGTTTAGGTGAATTTTTCTTTAGGTACTGTCTTAATTCAATCGATTTTCCCAAAAGCATTTCCTCAATTCCATTCTCTGTGAATTCTTAGTTTAGATAATTAGTTTGTTAAAACTAAAACCTCTTTATTCTTAGGCTAGATAATAAAAAGACAGTCATTACTAGTACTTTTAGTTCCTTTGGGTTCGACAATCCGGTCTTGCTAAAACTATACTACTGTTCGATAGGTACAGTTGCCTACATTGCGATAATAGTTAGTTTCAAAAACAATTAATTATAAATATTTAAAACCTATCAGGAAACAACAGGATCAAGTTTTTGGTGCCGTTGCCGGGGAACTAAGATATTAGGAACGCTCAATTTTTATTACTTTAGCCATTTATTTTTCTTGCAATTTAATTTAATTTTTTTATTATTATTACTTATTAATTTACTTTTTCCTTCTCTTGACAGGTTTTTATAGTTTATGACTAGAAGAAACCCGTTAGGACCACTACTTTTTTACGAATAAATCGATCGCACAGTTCGTAAAAACCAAAGAGAAAAAAGGCAAAGCTTAAGATATATAGAGAATGAGCAAGAGGACGATACTCAACCCCCAACCGAAGAGATAGCTGAAAACCAAGACAATCAGCTACCTCCTGCAATTGCAGTTAATCAAAATCCTGCTCCACGCACTATGTATGATTATGCTAAACCTTCTTTAACAGGAACTGGGTGGTTGGAGGAAAAACTTAGAACAATGGAGATTGCTGATTACCATTGCGGGGTTGACGCCAAAGATCCGAGCTGGTTCCAGATTTAGTACTCCCGTCGAAATTCGAGACTCTAGAATTTGAAAAGTATAATGGGACTAGTTGTCCTAAAGCTCACATCACGGTATTCTACCAAAGAATGACAGGATACGTTGATAACGATCAACTGTTAATTCTTACTTTCAAGATAGTCTAATTGGGTCAGCTGCCAAATGGTACAACCAACTGAGCCGTACCAAAATTCATCCATGGAAGGACTTGGTACAGGCTTTCATGAAGCTATATGGCCACGTGACAGACATGGCACCTGACAAAATTACACTGCAGAATATGGAAAAAAAGTAAAGTGAGAGCTTTAGGCAATATACCCAAAGATGGAGAAAGATAGCGACACAAGTCCAGCCACCTCTTTTGGAGAAAGAAACTATGATGCTTTTCGTTAACACTTTTAAAGCCTTGTTCATTACCCATATGTTGGGACGCGCTACCATGAGTTTATCAGATATAGTAATGTCTAGCGAGATGATTGAAAACACAATAAGGAGCGAGAAGATAGACGCGGAAGAAAGCGCTAAGAGGTCAACCCCAAAGAGAAATGAAAATGAAGTTAATAATATAAGCAATGGGTATTTTAAATTGGTTACTGTAGGCCAGCCGAAGGCCGTAACTACTAGCTAGCAAGGCCCCTTCAAGCAGGAATCCAACTCGAGGCCAAACATAGAAAGGCTCCAATTTACACCCATCCCAATGTCATATAAATAGCTGTAACGAAATCTGTTTGATGCACATGTGGTATCCCCTTTCTATTCGGAAACCATACAACCTCCGTTCCCGAAATGGTATGAAATGAATACTCAATGCAAGTACCATGCAGGAATAACGGGGCACTTAATTGAGAATTGCACCATATTTAAGAAGTTAATCGAAAGGTTCATCAAGATGGGCATCATGAAGTTTGGCAATCCATCAAGACCTAATGTGGTAGGAAATCCGTTACCCGGTTATCTAGACTTAGGAGGTAAATATGATAATTGAGAGTAGAGGAAGAGGTAGAAACCGCCACTAAAATGGGTTTAAAAATAAATGACGGATATGAGAATCCGGGGAGGATACCCAAAAGGATGGAGAGTTACTGTGAGTTCCACGCTGAAGGTTATCACGATATCTAGGAGTGCGCTGAAATCAAAGTTTTGGTGCAGAGTCTAACGAATAATAAAGAGTTAGAATTCTTTGAAGAAGTCAAAGGCCCAGAAAGAATACTAGGGAATCTGAATACAGTATCGGAAGAGGGATCTGGAAAAGAGAATTTATCAGGCATACTTGGAAGTGTTTTGAATAATGTGGCTGTGGGATAGATCTCTATATTTTTAGAGCTAACTCAGAATAATGTTCAAAACATACTTATTGCTCTAAGCCTAGGAGTGATGAGAATCCTTTTGTGAAATAGGCTTATGTTCAAAATCTTTATTTTAATAAAATGCATTTTTGCTGTCATTTTGAGCAAAATCTTTATTCTTAGATACTTTTGTCTTTTGGACTCTCTTTCAAATATTCTTTTATTCTTTATTCATGATCATACCATAAATAACTATTCTTAGATTCATTTATTCTTTAGAATATTCCATCGTACCTACAACAGGTCTCCAGATATCAACGACATAAGTGACGCTGCTACTGATCCAGAGTCTCCTTTTGAGCAAGATATGTGTCTAGAGGGATCGCAGGACTTTGAAGAGGTGGAGATTGTAGCCTATCTCCTGGTTTGTTAAAGATGGTAGAACAAGATGAAAAACAGATCCTACCTTACAAAGGGTCAATGGATATCGCGAGCCTAGAGAAAAAGAAAGAGGTATAGATCAGAGCCTATATCACCACAGAGACAAAGTAAGACGTCATTGAGTTATTTTGAGAATTCAAAGATGTTTTCGCACGATCGAATCAAGATATGCCTGCGCTACTAAGACGTGTGGATGCTGTCAAAGCTAAAAAAATCTTAGAAGAGGTCCATAAGGGTGTCTAAAGAACACATGCTAATGGTTTTACAATGGCTAGAAAAATCATGAGGTTCGGGCACTAATGGTCCACCATGGAAGAGGATCGCATCAGTTATGCCGTAAATACCAAATTTATGGGGACAAAATTCATGTGCCTCCTTCATTTCTTCATAGACTTTCTCTATGTAGGGCATGGATGTTATTGGGCTGATCTTGTCACAAGCTCCTAGCAGGCATCTTCATCTTTGTGGTCGTCAATTTCTTCAATAAGCGGGGAAAAGTCGCTTCATATGCCAATGTCACAAAGTCGACAGTCATCAAATTCCCAAAAAAAACAAAAAAAAATCATGTACTGACAAGGAATGCCAGAAAGGATCATATCTAACAATGCACAAGAGTACGATATCAAAAGTTTGTATTATGTTCAAGATCAAACGTTATATCACCCCAAAATGAACGGTGCAGCAGAGGCAGCTAAAAAAAGAAGGAAAAAACAAAAAATATATATATAAAAAACCAGAAAAAAATAAAAAAATTATGGGAAAATGATCGAGACTTGTAAATATTGGCATAAGAAGTCATATTTTACCCTCTATGCTTATCGAACGTCAGCCAAGACATTCACCGGGGTAATACCTTTCTCATTGGTTTAAATAATGGAGGCGGTTTTACCCTTTGAAGTTGAGATTCCTTCTCTCTAAGTTTCGATTGAGTCAAGAATTGGATGAAGTAGAATGGGTCCAGTTTCAATATGATCAAGTGAACCTGATTGAAGAAAAGAGTTTGAAAAGTATCCATCATGGTCAAATGTATCAAAAACGAATAATGCGAGTTTATGGCAAGAAGGCTTGCCCCAAAGAATTCCATGAGAAGGACTTAGTGTTGAAAAGGATCCTTCATATACGAAAGGACTTCAGAGAAAAGTGGATGCCAAATTAGGAAAGACCTTATGTAGTAAATAAGGCTTTCTCTAGAAAAGCGTTAATTTTAACTGAGATTGATGGAAAGAACCTGCCTAATCTCATAAATTCAGATTCAGTCAAAAGTTTTCCAAAAAAAAAAATAAAAAAAGGGAAAAGAAAAGAAAAATGAGAGGTCAAGGCGTAAACCCGCAAAGGGCGCTTTGAGACCAAATGAGTTTTAAATTGAAAACCCGTAAAGGGCAATTCAAATAAAAAATGGGGCATAGAGTAGTCTTGCTATGCCTGAATTAATAAGAAAGAGATATGCTACATCTTGTGGCATCGACAAAGTACTCTAGATCTTCTAAACACATGTCGAGCTCAAAATGGTCCTCAAGAAGTTCGTACAGAGAAACTCAGGCTGCGATATCTGGGGCACCTAGTTTTCATCTTACCCCTATTGAATTTTCTATCCTTGATTATTGTATTCGTTTTGAGCTACGCTCCCAATCAATTTCCTTCTTATTGTATTTGCAATCTTTAATTAACTTGTTCATTTCGAGTTAATTTCCTTCTTATTACATTTGCTATCTTTGATTAATTTATTCATTTCAAGCTATGATCCCAATCAATTTCCTTCTTGTCTATTGTTATGATCTTTTTCAAGCATTTCACATTGAAATAACGATTAATGGACTAATAATACTTTCACAAAAAGAGTTTTGCATATTACTCTGGAAGCTTCTAAATAGTACAAAAACCTGAAACAGGACTATTATTTAGAATTTACCAAACCCAAGGGTTGGAAATATTTGAGAAAGAATAGTATAAATTATGGCTATTTCTTCAAATTTTCTGTCAAAGATATCAGCCGAACAAGAAGACAGGATATTGCGTCAGTGATACAACCTTGATGAACAATGAGCAATGACAACCCAAACATTAAGAAGAGATCATTCTCATGACATTCTGTATTCATGCAAATATCATTCATACATATCTAATTAGGAGCATTTGATTCTGATCATGACATCCTAATTATTTGGCATAAACATAGGCCCATGAAATTGATTCTACAGGTCATGTTCCCTAGAGGACAGTGTAACAAGATCGGTAAATCCACAAATCCCATACCCTTGAAGTTGCAGTGGGATAGATTGAAGTTATAATGATGAATCTTATCTCCCTGAAGTTGCAGTGGAGCATATTGAAGCCACTAAACTTTATCTCCCTGAAGTAGCAGTGGAGCAGGTTGAATTGAAGTCTTATCTCCCTGAAATTGCAGTGGAGCAGACTGAAGATAGCGAATCTCATTTTCCCGAAGTTACAGTGGAATAGATTGAAGCTATAAATAAACAGATCTTATCTCTCTGAAGTTACAGTTGAGCAGATCATAGCAAACCTCATCTGCTTTTAGTAGCAGTGGAGCAGGTTGAAATTAAATTCTTATCTCTCTAACTGAAGATAGCGAATCTCATTTCCCTGAAGCTGCAGTGGAACAAATTGAAGCTATAAATAAATAGATCTTATCTCTCTGAAGTTGCAGTAGAGCAGATCATAACAAACCTTATCTCCCTGAACTAGCAATGGAGCAGGTTGAAATTAAAGTCTTATCTCCCGGAAGTTGCCGTGGAATAGACTGAAGATAGCGAATCTCATTTCCCTGAAGTTGCAGTGGAACAGATTGAAGCTATAAGTAAATAGATCTTATATCTCTGAAGTTGCAGTAGAGCAGATCATAGCAAACCTTATCTCCCTAAAGTTGCAGTGGAGCAGGTTGATGTCACAAATCCTATACCTCTGAAGTCGCAGTAGGTCGATCAAATCTACCATGGCGAATCTTGTCTCCCTAAAAGTGCAGTGGAGCAGATTGAAGCCACAAATCTTATCTCCTTGAAGGTGCAGTGGAGTAGATTGAAGCCACAAATCTTAAATTGCAGTAGAATAGATTGGAGTCACTAATCTTATCCCCTTGAAGCGGTAGTGGAGCAAATTGAAGATAGCAAATCTCATCTCTTTGAAATTGCAGCAGAGGAGATTAAAGTTACAAACATTATCTCCCTGAAATTGCAGATAGTCAAAACAAAGCTGCTTGAAGAAGAAAAGCACCAAAAGATGTAATAGCCTAATTTTTAGTGGTGTCGGAACAGTAATTCGAGATCAGTAAATCTGACAAATGAGTAGGAAATATTATTAATTTAGTGAGTATAAGTTAAATGTGAAGTTAGGAAAAAATTTGAAATAGTGAAATGTACAAAAAATATCTATATATTAAAATATTAGAATTGAAAACGAGGTATTGAGACCTCGGGAATTTTAAATCGATCCATAAATATTTTTATAAATATTTATGGAGTGTTAATAAGTTAGTATTAAATTTTCGTCAAGAAATTTTAAAGTACTGATAGCTAATTGAACAAAAAGGACTAAATGTATCAAATGCAAAATTGTGGGAAATGATTAAATAGCTTAAATGATAAAAGAAAGAGGGTTTAAAAGGAAAATAGACCCAAGGTCTATTTGGGCTGGACGGCAAGAGCATGAAATCACCAAGAAAATAAGGGCAAAATTGGAAAATTGCAAAATTTACTTAATAAAGCTAGGACTAAAGTGGAATTATCTAGATTTCTCTTTATTTTTCTGCACTCTCATCAGCAAAAACACCATGGAAGATTTCCCTTAAGCTGGTTTTTCATATTTTTATTGAAAGTAAGTTCAATTCTTGATTATTTCTTGAAATTTTTGTGTTTTTGTGACTTTTACAACTAGGTCCATTTGTTGAATTCATTAGTTCTTGATTCTATGAAAGAAATTGAAAGTTTCTATGCATATGTGATCGAAGTATATGATGATTTGACATAGAATTAGAGCTTTAAATTGTTTATATGCTGATTTTATTGAAAGAATTGAATAGAAAGTGAATGTTTGGGACCTAAATTGTAAAAGAGTTTGAAGTTAGAGTTTTATGTGGAAATTTTGAATTTCAATAGTCATGAAATAACTTATAATGTCTAGAAAAAGTATTAATTGAGAAAATTAGTTTAATTGAGGGGTTAATTAAGTAAGGACTGAATTGTATGAACTGTGAAATTTGGGGCAAAATGAAAATCAACATTTTGCACTAAAACAGTTTTGGACAGCTGCAATAGTCTAACTTTGAAAAATCTCCAAAAATTGTAGAAATCTAATTAGAGGATGAATAAAATATGAAATTAAAGCTTATTGAGTCTAGTTTCTTATAGAAGAAACGGTGTAAGCAATGGAATTGTAAATCATGAAATATAATAAGTTTTGTGAGACAATGTCAGAATGATTTCGGGTTCCCCTGTTCTGATTTGGAAAATCATCAAAAATTGGATAAAAATAATTAAGGGATTAAATTTATATGTTTAAAATCCTTAAAGAGTCTATTTTCAATATAAATAAGCGGGAACATCATCCGAATCTCGTACGATGAGATAATTAATTCTTAGTGAAGAAGGTTTGGAACTATCAGACAGCAGAACAGGGCAACTTTAAAAAATAAACTGTACTTATTGGCTAAACCAAAAATTCTGAAAATTTTATGGTAATAAGATAAGTAAGTCTAGTTTCAGGGAAAATTAAAATATCTTAATTTCGAGTTCTGTAGCTTAAGATATAAATAATTTAGTGACTATGACACAAATGGACAGTTTTGAATATACATAAGTAAATAGTGAAATTATTGATAATGTTACTTGTTGCATGTTATATAAATTAAGGATGTGGAATGGAGAGGAGGAGGAGGAAAATATGGATGAATATTCAGCTAGCATGGCTAATTTGTATGTTTTAGGCTCATGGACTAAATTGAATAAAAGTAAAATTTTATGGGCAATTTTGTAAAAAAAATGTTAGAAATGACCAATTTGCATGAAATGGATTATTTTATTATTTAAATTAAAAAATTGAATGAAATTATTAATTTAGCTCAAGATTAGGGAAAAACATGTTTTAAGGATTAAATTGAAAAGTTTTGAAATTATGGAAAATTCTGACATTTTATAGAATTCATAGGTTGTTATCAATTTGTGTGAGAATAACGGCTGGAAATAAGGATTAAATTGCAATAATTTTATTTTATTTTAACCTAAGGATGAAATCGTCATTAATTAAAAGTTTAGAGGTAAAATTATAATTTTGTTTAGAGCATTAGTTGAATGTATTATAACATGAAATAAATGAAAACGACTATCAAATTTCTTTATAAAGATCCGGATGACTTGAATACGAGACTTGAACGTGGAAAAGAAAAGATATCGGATTAATGAAATATTTGATAAATGAATCGGTAACTCCGGTAATGCTCCGTAACTCTATTCCGGTGACGGATTCGAGTTAGGGGCGTTACAAAAGAAGTCAAGCCTCGGCAGGTTTAGGCAAAATTGGCCTTTTTAAGTATTTGCTCCATCCTCGTTACATGATAACGAGCAAAGAAGGGCAGCTGTAATAGGCCTATTTTGCCCAGCCTAGACCCAAATTAGGTAAATAAAACCAAATAAATAATTAAACAATCCAGTCTAGTTACATCTAAATTTTATAAACCCAAGAACATTACAAGCCCATAGCCCAAAAATTTTTAAAAAAATTAAAAACCCTAACCCTAATGCCCTTGCGCCGTGCCTCCCATGTGCCTCCCTACTACCACCTGCGCGCACGTCGCTAGAACCTGCAAACAGAGAAGAAAAGACAGAAAAACAGCAAAAGCAACAGAGAAATAGAGGCAAAACAATAACAATAACAATAGAAATAATGTATTTGTTTGGTTATAAAAGCCATCACCGAACAATTGTAATGGGGGGATTTTTTTTTTTGAAATAAAAAAAGGGTCTGATTCAAAGCAAACACTTTCAGATAGAAAGTAAGAATTCTTTAAGGTATATTTTCATTTTTTATACCGCATATTTATTCACAATACAGCAAATATATATTCATACATATTTAAAATAAAGAAATCTCACCCTTGCCGTGGTCAGAGTAGAAGAAATCGAAAGGTTTTGTTAGAATTAAGTGACCCAAATTCTTATTTAAATAAAATACGATGGAAAATAAAATAAAAGTAAAATCCATATAGAACTAAACTTCTTTTATTTTATTTTAGAATAAGGTTTTTAAACCTTATTAAACTCCATCTATTTTATATTGATTAGGATAAGGTGTTTCAATCCTACTAGAATATGGCTTTGCAAGCCTATAAATAGACATAGTCTATTCTTCTTGTATTTGAGTAAAAATTTTTCGACATAGTGAATTTTCTTCTCCTCTGCCCGTGGTTTTTTTCCCGAAAGGGTTTCCACGTAAAATTTATGTGTTCTTTATTTTTATTTATTTTATTCTATTTTATTTTTCACAAATTGGTATCGAGCTTAGGGTTATTCATCTCGATCACGGTAATGGCGTCTTTGAAGTATGAAATTCATTGTTGGACGCAACACCAGATTTGCGTTGTGGCAAATTAAGATGCAAGCGTTCTTGCAGATGGATCTAGAGGATGCCCTGCTAGGATAGATAAGATGCCTTCGACATTAATAGATGAAGAGAAGAAGCGTAAGGATCGAAAGGCATTAACACAATTACATCTCGCATTTGTCCAACGAAATTTTGCGGGATGTGATGAAAGAGAAAAGCGCCATTGCATTATGGAAGAGGCTAGAACAAATATGTATGTCGAAAACTCTAACAAGCAAGTTGCATATGAAGCGGCGTCTTTATGCTCATCGTTTGGAGGAAGGTGCGTCAGACACGAACACTTAACAGTGTTTAAAGAAATTCTCTCAAACTTGGAGGCCATGGAGGTTCAGTATGATAAGGAAGATCTAGGGTTGATTCTACTTTGTTCGTTGCCCCCGTCTTATTCAACCTTTAGAGACACGATTTTATATAGCCGCGAGTCTCTCACAGTTGATGAGGTTTATGATTCTTTAACCTCGTATGATAAGATGAAGCATCTTGTGGTTAAACCCAACTCTCAGGGAGAGGGTCTCATTGTTCGTGGGAGACAAGACCGGAATGTTGATGATGATCGTGGTAGAACACAAGAACGGAATCCTCGTGGTAAATCTAAGGGTAGATCGAAATCTTCAAACAGAGGTAAAACTTGCAACTTCTGCAAGAAGAAAGGGCACATTAAATCTGAGTGCTATAAGCTACAAAATAAGATTAAAAGGGAGGCTGCGAATCAAAAGGGAAAACAACCAGAAAATTCGGTGAAGGCGATGTTGTAGAAGACTACAACGATGGTGAACTTCTAGTTGCTTCTATCAATGATTCTAAGGTAAGCGAGGAGTGGATACTTGATTTAGGCTGCACCTTCCACATGAGTCCCAATCGGGATTGGTTTACAACTTATGAAACAAGATGTCTGAAGGTGTTGTTTTGATGGGAAATAATGCTTCATGTAAAATCGCGGTGTTGGAACAATTAAAGTTAAGATGTTTGATGGAGTTGTCGAACACTTAGTGACGTGCGGCATGTTCCGAATTGAAAAGAAATTTAATTTCGTTGAGTACTCTTGATTCAAAAAGTGCAGATACACAATTGAAAGTGGGGTTTTAAAGATTTCAAAGGGTCCTTGTTGTGATGAAAGGGCAAAGAAAGATTGCCAAGTTATATGTTTTCTGGGGTTCTATTTATTATTGGTGATGCAATTGTCGCTTCCTCTTCCTTGTCGATGATGATATTACTAAACTTTGGCATATCGCCTAGGGCATATGAGTGAGAATGGCATGGCGAATTAAGCAAAGAGGACTTCTTAATGGGCAAGGAATTTGCAAACTGAATTCTGTGAGCACCTTGTGTTTTGGGAAGCAAAGAGAGTTCGATTCACTAGAGGAATCCATAACACGAAGGAAACGTTGGAGTATATCCATTCGATCGTGGGGGCCGTCCGAGTGCCTTCGAGAGGTGGAGCTAATTATATGCTAACCTTTATTGATGATTTTTCGAGAAAAGTTTGGGCGTTCTTCCGAAGCGAAAAGCGATGTGTTTTCCACATTTAAGTCTTGGAAAATTATGATTGAAAAGCAGACGGAAAAGCAGATAAAATACCTCCGCATGCACAATGGCTTAGAGTTACATTCGATGAGTTTAATAGATTGTGCAAGTCGGAAGGATCATGAGACACTTGACGATTCGTCATACTCCACAAAGAAAGCGGCGTTGCGAGCGAATGAACGAACGATCATGGAGAAGGTTCGATGTATGTTGTCAAATGCCAACTTACCGAAGTCATTTTGGGCAGAAGCAGCCTCTACTGCATGTTTTTTGATCAACCGATCTCCATCCGTTGCCATTGAGAAAAAGACTCCACAAGAGGTATGGTCCGTAATCCCGCTAATTATTCGATTTAAAGATTTTGGGTGTCCTGCGTATGCTCATGTTGATAATGGAAAATTGGAACCGAGATCCATTAAATGCGTTTTCTTGGTTATAAAGTGGTGTAAAAGGCTATAAGTTATGGTGTCTGAAAATAGAAAAGTTGTGATTAGCAGAGATGTTGTTTTTGATGAAAGCGCTATGCTACCTAACTTATCTATTAAAGACTCTTCCAATAAAGAAAACCAAAAGCGGTGGAGCATCGATTAATCCGAATCAACTCCTCAAGCCAAGTACAAAATTGAGAATAGAGTTGCTTCTTCACCGCAATACTCTATCGCCAAAAACAGGACAAGAAGAGAAATTAAACCTCCAAAGAAGTATGCCGAGGTTGATCTAGTTGCTTATGCTTTAAATGTGGTGAAGATATAGATGCGAATCAAGAGCCATTTAATTATTCGAGGCGATTAGCTGTGAAGACTCGAGAAAAGTGGATGTTTGCTATGCAAGAGGAGATGGAATCACTCCACAAAAAGCAGAACATGGGATCTTGTAAAACTTCCTAAAGGTAAAAAGGTCGTTCGTTGTAAATGGGTGTTTAAAAGAAAGAAGGACTCAGGAGTTGAAGAACCCGGATATAAAGCAAGGCTTGTTGCAAAGGGTTACTGATCAAATTCGAGTGGACTTCAGATGTGTTCTCTCCGGTTGTTAAGCATAGTTCGATTCGAGCTTTGCTTGGTATTGTGGCCATGCATGATTTGGAGCTTGAGCAGTTAGATGTAAAAGCGCATTTTGCATGGAGAACTTGAGGAAGATATTTACATGCAACAACCAGAGGGTTTTATAGTCTCGAAAAAGAGGACTATGTTTGCTCATTGAAAAAGTCCCTTTACGGTTTGAAACAGATCACCAAGACAAGTGGTACAAGAGGTTTGATTCCTTTATGACTTCTCATGATTTCAAAAGAAGTAGTTTTGACAGTTGTGTCTACTTTAAGAAAAAGCGTGATGGTTCTTTTGTGTATCTACTTCTTTATGTTGATGACATGTTGATAGCAAAGAAAAGATAAAAGAGAGATAAGAAAGGTTAAAGCCCAACTAAGTGAAGAATTTGAGATGAAAGATTTAGGACCAGCAAAGAAGATACTTGGTATGGAGATTCTCGAGATAGAAAAGCAAGTAAATTGTACCTAAGTCGGAAGGGTACATTGAGAAAGTTCTTTGCGAGTTCAATATGCAGAGTGCTAAGCTGTTAGTACTCCTTTAGCACCCATTTCGGACTTTCATCGGCCTTATCTCCTCAATCGATAATGAGATTGAGTACGTGTCACATGTTCCATACTCTAGTGCAGAGGATCTCTCATGTATGCTATGGTTTGTTCACGCCCGATTTATCATATGCGATCGGTCAGCTTAGCGATACATGGCGAATCTCGGTAAAGAACACCGGAAAGCGATTCGGTGGATTTTAAGATACTTACGAGGCACTACTAATGTTTGCTTACAGTTTGGAAGAACTAAAGATGGAGTTATAGGGTATGTTGATGCTGATTTTGCTGGAGACCTTGATAGAAGAAGATCTCTCACGAGTTACGTCTTTACAATCGGAGGTTGTGCAATTAGTTGGAAAGCCACTTTGCAAACTACGATCGCTTTGTCTACCAATGAAGTTGAGTACATGGCGATTCTTGAGGCTTGTAAAGAAGCTATTTGGTTGAAGGGACTATTTAGTGAACTCAATGAAGACCTTCAAATCAGACAAGATTTTGTGACGATCAGAGTGCCATCTTTCTTACAAAAGATCAAATGTTTCATGAGAGAACAAAACACATTGATATTCGGTATCATTTTGTTCGTGATATTATTGCCCGTGGTGATATTGTTGTGAGCAAAATTAGCACTCATGAAAATCCTGCAGATATGATGACTAAGTCACTTCCTATAACCAAGTTTGAGCATTGCTTAGACTTGGTTGGTGTTCATTGTTGAAGTTAAACCCTTAAGGGGTTTTTGGAAGAGGTGAAGAACTTGTTTATTGAAAGTTCGCGATGAAGAACTTGTTCATTGAGAATTTGTGTCAAGGTGGAGATTGTTAGAATTAAGTGACCCAAATTCTTATTTAAATAAAATACGATGGAAAATAAAATAAAAGTAAAATCCATATAGAACTAAACTTCTTTTATTTTATTTTAGAATAAGGTTTTTAAACCTTATTAAACTCCATCTATTTTATATTGATTAGGATAAGGTGTTTCAATCCTACTAGAATATGGCTTTGCAAGCCTATAAATAGACATAGTCTATTCCTCTTGTATTTGAGTAAAAATTTTTCGACATAGTGAATTTTCTTCTCCTCTGCCCGTGGTTTTTTTCCCGAAAGGGTTTCCACGTAAAATTTATGTGTTCTTTATTTTTATTTATTTTATTCTATTTTATTTTTCACAGGTTTCTTCCCATTTTTTAAACTTGCAGTTGGTTTCTTTGGTATTTTCGTCCCAAATCCGGGCTAAGGATGAAAAAGCGGTCAAAAAGATGCCATTTTTACTTTGCCAGCCGCCGTGAACGGCGGCGCCGTCGTCTATAATCGGCTGCCGACATGGCTGAGTCCGGCGTCCCTTTGGCCGAATACTGGAGAGTGAGAGAGAGTTGAGAGGTTTTTTTTTTTTTCGAAAAGAATGCTGAAAATAAAAAATAAAAATCTAAAATTTTTAACTTAAATAGTGGTACCAAAACGGTACCATTTTGGCTCTAAGCCCCCAGACACAAAACGGCGTCGTTTAGGGTAAAGTGGGCTGATCCGACCCGCTTTGGCTAGGGTCCACGCGTTTTAGACCAGATGGTCTATTTGCGCATTAGGCCCTTCCGCATTTTCAATATTTTTAATCCAGTTTATTTTTTTCTAATTTATACCTCAAATTTTATCTCAGTTTCAATTTGATCCTACCAGAACGGTGCATTTCAGAGGGTGGAGATATTTTCCCATTTAGTCTCTCCGTGTTATTCACCCCTTTCGAATTGATCTTTATTTATTTTTTTATCTTAATTTATCTCTTAAATTTGATTCGGGTAGCAATGGAGTCCTTCTATTTTGATTCTTTCATTTATTTATTTATTCACTTGATTATTTATTCATTGTTTCTTACATTTTATTCATTTGTTTGTGTATTTATTTACTTATTCGCACACCATTCAATTATGTATTTACTTTTTATTTCACCCAAATATTCATTTGTTTACTATTCTTTCATTTTTTTATTTTCAATTTTTTTCATTTATCTAGTTTGTGCCTTTGTCATTATCATTATTATATTCCATTATTATTTACTTATTTATCTATTTATTACCCTTATATATTAATAAATTTTCAGATTATTATTTTTACTATACATTGTTCTCATTATTATTATTATTATTATTATTATTATTATTATTATTATTATATCTATTTACTATCCTTTTTATATATATACATGTATATTTTAAAATTTAGATTATTTGTATCGCTTTTACTCACACATATTATTATTATTATTATTATTATTATGTGTTTTATTACAAATTGTGCCTTAAATTTTATTTATATTTTAATTTGGTTCTTTACTTCCAATATTTTATAAACTCTTTCTCTTATATTTATATTCATATTTATTTATTATTTTGTTATTATTGTCGTCACTATTATTTATGTATTTCATCTTTGCTTATTCATGTTTATATGTTTTATTATTGTTGTAATTTGTTTGTTAATATTACTATGACTATAATAGTATATTAGTATTATCATAACGTTCATTTATTTATCATATATACTTGACTCGTATAATTGTTTTATATTATTGCATTATTATTACCCCATGCACAATGTTTAAATATAATCGGTTGTCTTTGTATTATATTTCAAATAAGCCCACGTCGTTTTAAACTCACGTTTGATAATTAATTAAAAAGAGAAATTTTCAAAGTAGGGTAATATTCCATGTTTAGAAATTCGAGAGATCGTGTCCTAACGTACTAGGCTTCGATTTTTCTCGTTTGACCCAAATGACCGAATATCCTTTTAAAATTAAAATGCATGAGTTTTGAAAATTAAAAGACAAACTTATTCTCGAGGGTTTAAAATGTCGTGTCCTAATGTACTGGATGGTAGCATTTTATTACTTTGGGACAAGAAAGTCTTTAGCATCCGCTTCGATTTATCCAAGCATTTTTGTTTAATTAACATTAATAAAAAGAGGGATTGTATTTTAAATTCCTTTCGAGTTTGCAACTTTTGACATCAAGACATTAATTAATCAATTAAGTATCAATTTTGGGCGTTACGAGGGTGCTAATCCTTCCTCGCACGTAACTAACTCCCGAGCCCGTTTTCTCGAATTTCGTAGACCAAAACCGTTGTTTTAGTAAATCAAACATTTTATTAAAACGATCACGAGGTGATCCGATCACACCTCATCAAAAAGGATTGGTGGCGACTCGCATGTTCGTTTTCGTTTTCAAAACCAAAGTAAACTGTTGTTTTCAAAAAAATAGTTTCGACAATCTTTAAATTCTTACTTAATATTTTGATAGTAACAAATAATTAACTCAACACAAATAAAACAGTATAAATTAGTTGATATATTTTTGTTGTCGATATCATGTGTAAAAATTATTTTATATTATCAGACAGATTTTTTTCCAAGAAGAATCCATCTTATTTTTTTTATTGGGTTAAGTCGCAAATTTACAACTATATTCTATTTGAAAAGAATTTGTCATTACATTTTATTTTGTTGATTAGAATAAATATAAATTTATCATTACACCTTAATAATTAATTTTTATTGATAGAATACTTAGAACTAAAGCTTTTCATGGATCGAGTTAAAATAATTTTAAAAATTTTCATGTTTATGCTCGTTTTTTATCCGCCCAACCTGCTCAAAAAGTTGATATTACTACTCATAAATAATAAAATATTAAAAAATATTTTTTAATTGATATCTTATATATTTTATAATTAAATTTAAATTTTAAAAATTATTTTTTAAATTAAATTCAGTTAAGCCAAATTAACCTAAAATACAAAAATTCTTGTCTAAACCTAGCTCAAGTCGGGTCAAGCCAAGTGGGCTACTTGACCCTTGGATAAGTCTATTTAAAACTATCAGTAACCCCTCTCTGACCTTTAAATAAGAGAACAAACGCAATTCAATACATTAAAACTTATATCATCCTGCCCTTACGACAACAAATTTCAAAAATAATTTTAATTTTTCAACTGAGATAGTTTTTCAATAGCTAATTTGTGAATTTTTTTACATTAAATGGATAATGTTTTTAGGTTAAAATATGTGAAAGTGTCTATTTTTTATAAATTTAAAATTTAGTCCCTGTACTTTATTTTTAGAAATTTAATCTCTTTACTTTTTAGATTTCAAAATTCAAGTCCAATCGTTAGCATAGTTAAAATTATTTTGTTAAATTCAGATTCATTACAACATCATTTTTTAGTTACGTTGCCACCAAATGAGTAAATTTTTTTATTATTTCAAATGGTCGTACAAACAAATTTAATAAAAGAAAAGCAACAAGGTTAACAATTGGACCTGAATTTTAAAATTTAAAAAGTAAAGGGACTAAATTCCTAAAAATAAAAGTATAAAGGCTAAATTCCACATTTAACCATATTTAAAAAATAAATTAATATCAAATGGCATAATTACCTTTACATATATCGCTATGTGATTCACAAAGTATGAGTTGTTTTTATCAATTGAGTCATGAAGTTGTTGTATTTAACTTACGACACTAAATTTATAGAGATGACACATACGATCTGAGTGAAAAAATAAATGAGGTTTTAGTTAAAAATGATAAGCTTGGATTTTAGAGATTGTGATGTCTTTAGTTCAAATATCACTTTAAGTATTTTTCTAAATTATATTGATTTTTATAGATTTTACATAAAAATATAAAAAACAAAAACACAAGTATAATAATTTCTTTTATTATAAGTAAGAACAATGGATTTTAGTGCTTTATCAATTGAGTTAATTTTTATTGACTCTTAATTCTAATTTAATCAGATTTAAATATAGTATAATTTTTATTGACTCTTAATTCTAATTTAATCAGATTTAAATATAGTATAGATAGAGATGAATGAATAACAAATTTACATTTTAGCCTATACTTATATTAAACTCTTTGAGCTAGTGTGACGAGCCAATCAGACACCAACTTAATTAAAAATTTATTAAAATAATTTTTATATACAAAATAAGAAATATTAATACAAAAATATTTTGCAATTTGAACTTGAGGCACATGAGTTTTAAAATTTTAATTTTTTGTCGGAACTAGACATTCACCATAAGTAGCAATGATTAATCTCCAGTGAATACTCTTTAAAAGGTAAACAAACTTTTAATTTTAACATTTCAACCATAGTATCACTTACCTTTAATAGAAAATATTTGTAAATAGATTTTTACATAGATTTTGGTGTGCCATAATTTAAACTATTTTATTTGTTTCGGTTTATGATAATAAAAAAAATAACTATTCTTTAATCAAAATATTTTACAAAATAAATTATTAAAATTTGACAAAAATATAAATAAGTGTGGTGTTTATTGGTTTAAGGAGAAAATATAAATTTAAACTCTATAGAAAATATTGTTAAAAGAGCAACTATAAACCTTGAATTTAAAAAAACTATTTTTTTAAAAAATCATTTGATACGTTAAAACTTAAAACAAAGTAAAAACTCCTTTTTCTTTTAGAGTAAGTTACTAAAAGTGAATTCCTAAAGCTATGTGGGATATGATGGACACAGTTGAGATGCAATGAATATATGAGTACTAAACAAAAATGTCCATCATTAGAGTATATTTTGTGTGGGAATAAAATCATTTTGATTTAAAGAATGGAATGATAAGGACAAACGCCTTTTAGGTCTTGTATTTGGATTTTTGACTATGGATTGGACCCGATTGTGACGTCAGGAATGACGTCCACCAATTTCAACCTTCCTTTTTATTAAAAAGATATACAAATACTTATATTTTATTAAAAATAAAATAAAATTAAAATTAACAATAATATTGATATATTTAATTTATCATTAATGAATTTTTTAGTGTTTAATATTATTGCAAGAACACACAATATTTAAAAATGATATTAATATATGGTTCCTAGTAATAATTGAATAAATTCATAGTATTAAAAAGCTGTATAAGTATGCTATGAAAACTATTCTAATGATGTTATAAGGAACATTGTCCCGATTGTCATAACAAAAGTAAACACAACAAACAAACCATAACTAAAGTAGTTTAATGGGTCTTACACAAACTTGAATCTCTTAAAAAATCTTAATGCAGGCACTAACTACAATTTAAACAATCCAACGATTTCTGTAGCCTTAATCTTGCACACTATAAAAAATTCACTCAGTAATTTTGTAAAATTTTAATATGGGTGGATTGAACTGAGTTTGAGTTTTAGTATTTTTATTTGAGTTGAGTTTGAACAAAATTTTAGATTCATTTTTCAAGCTAAGCTTGAGGCCTATAAAATAAGCTTAAATTTTTGTCCTAGTCTATGGGCATGTCTACATCAGATTAAAAATCCTAAATGAATACAACAATTTTAAGTTGGTGTTAAATTAGTTTACGACACTAGCTCAATCAACAACATTATTAATAATAAACTGCATCACACACACCTGTGTGTGAAACCATGTATTTTGAACATAAATTTGTATTTAAAATTAACATACAATAAATAATAAAATGTATGGCTTGAAACTCATTAATAATAACACATTAAATATATACGATATAAAAATAAAAATTTAGATTAAATTACAAGTAAAACGAAATTTATGAATACATCATATTAAGAATACTAAATCCCTCCATCTGTATTTTTTTTTAGAATAAAAGACTAAAGTACCATGTAATAACTCTTTTTGTCACTGTTTTAGTGTCATTTTGCTATTATATTGCTATTATTATTTAGATATTGTATAACTCTTTATTTTCTTGTCAATTACATTATTATTTTAGAGATATTTGCTTGTTAAGTTGCAACTATCTTAGTATTAAATAATTTTTAATTTATTTTTAATTTGTTAGGAAACATTTTTTAATATTTTAGTCTATTTGATGTATTATATTTGTTAAATTTATTTTTATATAAAAATAATATAAAAATTTAATACGAATGGACCGAGTCAAGTACGGATTTTAACATTTTTATCCGATCTAAATTTGGGTAAAATTTTAAGCCTATTTTTTAAATATGGCCCAAGCCTAAAATTCTATTAAGAACCGACCCAAACCAACCCATCATCACCTCTAGTTATGAAACAGCTTAAAGGTTATAATAAACTCTGAAATGCATTAATATAATGTTTGTGGAGTTTTTACTCCCCATAATTATTCTAAGAATTGGATTGTATGAAACAATGATGCTATATTATTTGTATCTTTTTTTTAATAATTTTATGTCATATCAATATTTTCATCTTGAAAAATATAATATCCCTATTTGATACAATCCTTTCTCATTATACTAAACATGCATAATAATAATCCTAAAAACATACGATGATTTAATTTAAAAAAACAGTTCCATAATTTATATAAAACAAAAAGCATCATATCCGTTGTCTCCCTTAGTATGGGTATTTTATAAGCAGAATCTTTGCGTAGGGTTTAATAGGAAACATCACTTGAATAAGCAGCTGGATAACAAGAATGAGTTTCTTGGTTTTATTTAACTAGAACATGCACACGGTTGGTAAAGTTTTCAAAATAGGGAAGACAGACCCTTAAGACATATTATCCTCATGGTGAGCCTAAGGTAGGTTTCTTTCAATTGGCAATGGATGATGAGAGAATTGCACGCTTGTCTTTCATCTTCTATAGTACTCTCGTGTTATATGAGCCACAGTTGGAGCACTTATGATACTTCCAATGGTAGGGAGCTGTTCCTTTTGTCTCACAGTCATTGCATAGTATTGCCTGTAATTTAAGTTAATAATTTCACTGTCCAGTCCGTATCATAATTTCTCAAACACGGCTTCTATAACTTACAAAGACGAGTGCCTATGATAAACCAAGACAAATAAACAACACGATGAACCTGATTTCGGTCATGATGTTCCTCTGGAATTTTCTCTTCAGCCAAAAAAGCATCCAACATCTTAAAATAGACCTGCAAAAAAACACCCTTAAAAGGTTTAAGGATCATTCAACTCCTCAAAGCATCAATTCATCGTCATTTACTAAAGATAGTTCCAATGCACTTGATATAATCAAATTAAACAAGCAGGCAATCTGAATTTCCATGTAAAAAAAGAAACAAATAAAAGTTGAAGTCAAGCATGTTAGTGGCTAGCATGATCATCTCTGCTAATAGTACTCACATGGCCACTCATGGGGAAGACTAGAATTTGAACATGGATCAATTTGATACAAATGTGAGGCATTGTTTTCTTCAGTTTGTAGACTTCAGATCTTCTCAAGCCGGTTAGATTCTGGATTACTGATTCTAAAAGTTTAGCTGTTTACATATCTTCAAGCACTAATTACAGCATAATGATGTGAAAGTGTTATTTCCTCTTTCTTCCCCTTAACTAAAACTCCCGGGTCCCAACTAATTGAGACTAACGAGGGTAGAAATTACAGGACCAAAAAAATTGTTATTACAGAAATGTTTTAACCCTAAACAATTTGTTACTACAGGACACTGATTTTGATTCCCCATAGGTTCACTCTTTTTATGAACCAATTGATTTAGGAAATCACAAACAAGTACATTTTAGGGAAGGCAACATATCATATATTGTTGCTGTCAGCAGTGAAGCACTCATATGAGAAAATGCAAGCAATTTCAGATATAAGGATAAATTTGCGCTGACATGATAACTGGATATAGTCAACTTAGAACTACAATGATAACATTCATTGACATTAGAGATAAGGAGAAACAAACCTGCATGTCCCCAAGTGACTTGCTACAGATTGGGCAGGTGTAGTGTGTACAAGTATAATCCTAGAAACAACACAAGAAGCAGATAAATTTGGGTGAAAGTTGCAAGGAAAAAGGAACTTCAGACTTAAGTACCTGAAAACAAGCTGAGTGCATCATATGTCCACAAGGAAGCGCTTTTACTGGAGCTGTGGAGCTGAAGAAATCTTCATGGCAAATAGGACAATTGTCCTCAAAGGACTTTTCTCTGCATACATGCAGTGACAGAGATCGTGACATGCAGGCATTGCAATTCATGCAGTGAAAGTAGTCAACACCCAATCCCTTCCCTACTCGGCAGAGGTTACAGTAAGGGCAGTGATAAATTTGCCTGTTGAAAATTTTCCATGTAAAACAATTCATAAATGTAGAATCAAGAAGTTAACAACCCTCTATATTGCATGATAGGTAGTTCACAATAGCTTTAAACTTGCACCAACTTGCAGTTTGTTAATGTTATGTTTGGAAACATATTCCAAATTTTCGATTGGGATTTCGTTTAATATATAAAATGAGAATGAAATCTATAAATTATGCATTAAGCTAGTTCAGAATCAAAATAATTATCTATTTGACAGGTATAAAGTGATGAATTTCAAATTTACAATTACATAATAGAAATTTCAAATTCACTGCTCATAGGCATCCAAAAATTCATATATTTGAAAACTAATCATGAATACTACATTTATATGCATTTTATCACGCAACTTATGCTATTTTAAATCCAAATTCATCTTTTGAATTCCAAGTTCCTAAAGGCAACCTAAGAAGACTAAAAAAGAAAGAATAATATTTGAAATAATAACAATTTAGAATTCAGAATGAAAATAAAATTATAGTAATGTTTAGACTTTCTAATACCCTTTGACTGTATAAAATATTCATATCTGAGTTATCTATTGTCTTTTTCCATTCATGAAAGTACGAGGTGACATCATTTTATGTCAGATTTTGACATGGATAATACACATTTCCCTTTATGTCTGCTCAACGAAAAATTTCATTCCCTTAAAATTTCATGAGGTCCCTGATAAAATGCAATGACTTCTACGTGACTATGCATAATATATGAGATCATAAAGTATAACATTCCAAACATTTGAAATCAGTTTACTTTTGGCCTTCCATTTATGCGAAGAAAGAATGCTTTTAAGTTATAACTGCAAAACTTATCAACCACCCACCAATGACCACATATCAAGCACAAGCATTTAAATAGTAAACTAGAGAAGAAACATATAAAAATATCAATATCAAATTCTAATCGTGCAGTGGAAGTAGCTTTGCATACTAATTTCTAGTATTGCATATTCTAGAATAGAAATAGAGAAAGGTAAGTTGCATGTTTCCAATGCCACTTTGATCAAGGACAAACTCTTAAATCTGATCCTTTCCTATTAAGTTTGTTAGCTTAACAAAGGTAAAAATAATGAGTCAATGGTAGCAATGAAGTTTGAAGAGAATCAGAATATAGTTGCATCACGTTAGGTCTCTAGAAATGGCCAAAATCAATCTTCAACACTGTAAAGATCTTATATGAGAACAATTAAACAAGATATCACCTTTCGTCATCGAATAACTTGCAGATCCTGCAATAATATTTTCCCATTGATAGATTATGGCAGGAAACCATTGAGCATGTAAATCCAATTGGCTGAATTACCAAGCATTTCATGCACATCATTTTTGTCACAGATTTTCTGCATATTTATTAGGAACAGCAGGTAAATGTGATGAAGAGAGACAAAATTTGGAACTTCTAATTTTTAAAAGGGAAAAGCAAATTTATATACAAAGTGTTAATACCTATCCAATTTATGATCAGCCACCTCATTATGGCAATGAATGCATGTATAAAGCTGGTTACAACATGGGGCAAAAAGTTTACAGTTCCTCTTGTAGTGTTTACAACCCAATGCTAGTTCCAGAGGGTCACGATACGATGGATGCTGACCTGGAATTCCTTCTCCATTATTTGAATTGTTTACTTCTAAATTAGATATCTGTTGCTTAAGAATCCAACGACTGTACCAGAAAAAAAAGAGTCAAATTCTATGAAGATATAAAAAACACATAATTCTATGAAGATATAAAAAACACATACACCCCACAAAATAGATATATAAACTGCTAAAAAGGTACTAATTGTATTTTCTAGCAGCCTATTGTCTCATTTGAGATAAATGTATTAGCTCATGGGTTTTTGCAGATAGGATTTTCTGCCTGCAAAGCCAATTATAAACATGTGAAATAAGCGTTTAGATTATCTAAAAGCAGCCTACGAAGACCACAAATCTTCTCCTAAAGTTTAAAAGATATCATTAATGGAAAAGGAATGCTTATTACCCACCTCATTAGTAAGTTCTGCATCACGTGTGATTTCCTTTCAGGATCTAAGGATGTGTCAGATGACACCCTTCTTATGGCAGCCTCTAGATCTTCTTGACTCATTGTCTTTAGTTGTTTGCATTGCCCAGTGTTATGAGTTACTTGAAACTTTTGATCTGGCTCATTAGTCCTGCCCATCAGATCAGCTGCTTCATTGCATCGCTTGTCACTGCTCATGCTAAACAGTTTGGAACATTCAGAACAGTTTTCATCACCTTTAAAAGCCTTTACTTTATCATCTATGTTGGACAATCTTAACAGCTCAATATCAGCACCATTCGAGCTAGTTCTTGAGAAATTATCGCAAATGGCTTCTCGTTTGTTAAGGACTTCAGGATAATATGTTAAGATAATCTCCAATGGATCTGGGGTCCATGAAGGAATAGTTGACTCCTCTGTTTCCTTAGCTATTTTATGTCCTTCCCACCATTCTCCTAACCATTCATCAAACATTGTATTTCTTGTGGCACTGTGCCATAAGGACATAACAGTTTGCTGCTCATCCGGAGTCAAAGATGACATAAGCCAGGGTATCATATCTTGTAATATTTCTGCTCCTGTTCTTCCCAGCATGTTTCCTATGATCCTTTCTTGCTCCTTTAGTGTGAAACATTCTCTAAATAAGGGCCAAAGTTCAACTTCTTCACGATGCACATGATCAGAGAGTAACTTATGCATCGATTTACATGTATCCTGAAGATCAATACACAGCTTTTGGTGCTTCGCCACCCAGTCCAGTGTAACTGGTTCACCACTAGAATATTCAAGTTGCAATTCATATATCTCATCCAAAATGAGGGATATTTTGCTGAAGTTTTCAGCTTCTATTTCATGGTCCAGAGAATAAGAGTGGCTGATATTTCTGTGATTTCCCTTTGCTTCCAAAGCTGGAAAAGCTACCTCATCCTCTGCATCACTGTGGATCTGATATAAGAAGTGTATCAAATGGAAGCGTTGGCGGAACTCAGGGAGAAACCCGGCATTTTCTGTCAGCAGAGCTGAACCAAGGACAAGATAATCCAAATCTTTCTTTAAAGCCTTATGAAAGAAGAAAATCATATCCATTGGTATTGGTTCATCAATAGCATAATCAACACAGTTCTTCTCAACAGAAAAATCTGGAAAAAAGCATAAATCCCTTGTCATTTTGGGAAAAAATATATGCAAATTGATTCCACCGCAGTTTGATGTCCCATCGTGCTTAATGCCATGGGAGCTAGCTGAAGAATAAGGGAAGTCCTTCTTTCCTTTGTAAACAAAAACTGGCTTAATTATCTTAGATTTAGATCCTTTACCAAGGGACATATCGGAAAGAAAGGAAGAAGATCCAGCATCCTCCTCAATTGACACAGGAAGAAAAGAGCATCTGCTGCTGAACAATTTCTCCAAGTCCCTTCTAAAGCTTTCAACTGAGGTTTTTCCTGAATAACCTAAAAGGAACCACTCCAATAAAAGGGATGCAAAAGATGCATGGGTCAAAGAATATCCTTCCTTTATAATATGCAGAATGGACCTAGATTCATCCTCAGATAAATGAGCAGCAAACCAGGTGACCACGCATTTCAGCAAACCTAGTGGCACCACCTGGAGGCTTATGCACAGAAGCTGCTGCTGCATTTCTTTACTGCAGTTCTTGCTAATGATGGGGAATACCTGAAAGAAACTGGAAAAGTGTCAAAGGAAAATGTAGCAAAACATTTTTAATAATTAGTTAATGGCAGTCATCCAGGCAAAACTTCAGTGAGTGATTATTGGAAACATAGTTGGTATGTAACTACAAAGAGATAAAGCTATATCATGACTTAAAATTGAAGCTTCAATAGAGACCATCTTATCCTACTTTGCTGTATAAGAATGGCAAATAAATAATCACTTTATACCTCATTTTCTTGTAAACTAAATTTTATGTCAATGTTCATCACAAAGGACTCCAGTTTCTGGCACAGCTCCTTCACAAACTCATTTGCTGTTATCCCCTTTTGACTATTATAATTTACCAAGTACAGTAAATGTTTAATATCACTTGCAATGTAGAGATCTTGAGCGGGCAGAGACAGCTGAATGTTGGAAACATCAACCAAGACAGGGTAAAAAAGCTTCTCCAGTGCATTGCTGCAAATAACAAAACAAGTTCTGAAAGTTTGGACAAGATGATAAAGAAATAATAGCACAAGGAAAGATAATAGAGGTATTTCCTAGACTTAATAGTGCATGTCTCGAGACTTAGTTGTTAAGTCTTGAGACTAAGATTCCCTGTTTTCAAATCTTGGCTATTGACTTTGGAGGTCTTGATACTCTTTCCTTCAAGTATCATACTTCACAGTTCACTTTTAAACCATAGTTAAACCAATCTAAGGGGCCCAGAGTCACTGTTCACACCATAGGTTGACCATATAGAGACCTCAAATTAGTTAGGCTCATAGAGAGCCACCAACCATAATTTGAGGTTTCTATGACTGGGGCTGTTGCCAACTCAGTTAGGGGCCCCTTAGATATTTGATTAAGGTGTCTACTTTAAATATTTCAGTCTGATCGGGCCGTTGCCAACTCAGTTAGGGGGTGTTACATTTAGTGGCACAGACAGAAATATTTAAAGTAGACACCTTAATCAAATAAATTTTAATTCGTCTACAAAAATGTTTTAGGAAACATATGTTACCTGTAGAAGATTAGGACATCAGCAAGGAATTTCAGTCTGAGTACAATAAAATCAAGATTTTGAAAGCAGCTTGATGTTTTTACTTGATGCAGCTCTGCCAGAATTTCTTTCAAATCTTTTTGAATGGCTCCTTGCCAGAAAAGAAGGCCATCAATTGGATTTTTCCCGGGATTTGTTTGAAAACAAGGCGCTTTCATCCATCCAAGAGGATTCTTAATCAAATGGAATTTGAATTTGCTTTTGATAGAGATAGTTCCATCAAGAGGCTGAACTCCTTTCGCAAGCTCAATGTGAAACTCAAAACCAGTCCGGTGTTTCTTATCTAGCCAGGATACTACAACCTTCAAAATTTGTTTAAATTTGTTACCGTCAGGAAGGTTCTCAAATTCTGGTAAGAATATAACAAGGGATCTACCTCTTGCAATGATTTTTCCTTCGGTACAACTTCTCTTACAAAATTTTTTATTTCTTCTTGCTCATCTGGATGAGAAAAAGAGATCACCCATGGTAGAAAATCCTGCAACAGAATTACAGGGATGCTACCAATGAACCGCCACACCAGAGAAGCTTGTTCTTGGAAAGAAAATTGTTTAACCAGCAGAGGGAAAACCTGCATGCCGTGCATAAGATTGTAGAACATTGGTTAGTCAGGTATGCATTGACATGTTGAACATGAAGAACGCAACTATATCAAAAATTAATTGTTGGAACTGCTGTTGTTAAATAAATTAAGTATCCTACTACTTTAAATATTTTGAGTGTCATCTTTAAAGAGCTCATTGTGCTAAAAATTAAAAGATAAACAAATGAAAAAGTGACACAAAGACATAAAAAGAGAAGTTTGCAATTTTACTCTCCCCTGGTTAGATATCTATCAATTGCCTTAAAGACATATTAAATTAGAAAAATAGAAAATAAAAGTCATCTAATCAATCAATAGATGCCATGGTTTTCCAGGCTAAAAAATTGCGGTGAAGTAGAAGTTTCTTATTCATAGCATAGCGATTTCCTTCTTTTGCATCCTAGTTTTGATAAGGGCGTCTAATTAAAAATACTATTAGGGCATTTGAATAAAAAATACTTTTGTTCAATTTATAGACTAACAAAAAAGGAAACAAATGTAATTTAGGACTACAAGCTCATTTCGACTCCCTTATTATAGTTTGATGGACACACAGCATGCATTTAAATCTATTATGGAGTTATAAAACTTCCAGAAGCTGTGTATAGGATAATCCTTTAAACTTTTATATGCATCTAATCTAATTATATATCTCCTCTGAGAATGCTTTTGATACTTTAGATGTGACAATGGTAAAGTTCTCTCATCTACAACAGTTTCACAGTATGAACACAAAATGGATGAAGGTATGTATATATATACACTTTTTAACATAATAATTTATGCATCTATATAGCTCTAAGAAAAAAAATCTTTGTGCCCACTCCCCAAAAACAATCCAACCTTCATCTTTGGTTATTGCTTAAACTGGAAACGAAGGGCAAGCTAATGGGGGAAAAGCAACACAATGCATGTAATGGGAAAAAGAAAAGAAAAAAGAAATAACTAATAAAAATAAATAAGAGAGTTACCTGCTTTTCTTCTTTCAACATATGCTTGCAAATAGAAGCTTGGATGGCGCCAATGCAAAATACAAGTTCTTGCAATGCTTTAGAGGAATTTTCACTTCCCTCCAATGCATTTAAGCAATAGAAAACGGAATCGAAGTTGTGATCTATACTTTCATGCTCCAGTGAATATGTACAAGCCACATTTTTAACATGTGCATCCAGAGCTAGAAAGACAACCTGCCAACAATTTTTGTTTATACTCATGGAACTACTGATGTCAATTGGAAAGTTATACGTACATAAACGCATACTATGATGGAGGTTAAAGTATCTAGGCAATCCTTGTATGTCAAAAATGAGATCTAGTCTCTACTCTATAAAACTAGGTTTTAAATTTTTGTACATTTCATATTGCTACAAACAAGTAAAATTGAAAACTTCGCTAATGAAAAACCATCTAAATGCTAATGTGGACTTCTGAAATCCGAAAAATATCCGAGTTGAAACATTATAAAACATATGTGCTTGACGGAAAAAATTCTTTTGCTACTTTAGTTCTACCTACCGGTTTGTATTGTCAAATTTTAGGAGTTCATGTCAGCACTAAGACGCTTTCCACTAACATTTTTATACACTGCAAGTACATCAAATATTAACCTTTTAACATTAACCTATGTTTTAAAAAAAGAGCGTTTCTTTATTAGCTAAGGTTTGTTCAATGCTGTCTGTCTTTAATTAATTTAGTATTACTAAAAGAATTAGCAGCTATTCTTATTTCTTTAATTCTTCTACTTATAAAAATCAAAAGCCACATAACCTACCTAAACTCTGATTAATTTATTAATCTGATGGATGAAACATATAAAATATTCAGTGTGAAAGTCAACTTATGTTTTGGTTACACCAAAAGTCTTTTGTTTATAGTTGATAATTAAACAACAATGAATTAATGCTTATTGCATGCATAATCCTCGGTTAGTTACTTGATCATCTTATATTCGTAAAATTAGTTAAAAAGAATCAAAAGATTTCAACTGATCCAAAGCCAGCTGATCTATTTGATTGCTGAGAAATGAAAATAAAGGGAAAAAGGAAAATTGCATAGATTTTATCTGAAGAAGACAGAAGGACGACATTTGTCCGTTTTCTTCGGACGAGTCTATTTTCATTTTCTAGACAGCCAAACAGAATAAATATGCAGTCAGATCAGCTCACCTCATCTTCAGCAGCGCAGTGATACTTACAAACAAGCTTAAGAAACTCGAACCTTCTAAACAGCTCAACCACGAATTCACGCGAGTATGAATCACTCTTCCCATCCGCAGCGGCCGCAACTGCCAGACGCCGGAGCTCAGTAAGCTCCGCCCGTATAGCCGTATGGAAGTAAAGCAGGAAAAGAATAGGAGCATCTTGGAGCCGCAGACCAGCCACCGCAGCAAGCGGCGACTTTCGGTCCTCCTCCTTGTCGGGCGGGTCTGAGTGAGCCTGGCCACCGCCCATGCACTGCTAAACCACGGGAAAAAGTAGGCAACATGAAGAAAAGAGAGCGGGAAGGGCTTTGCATTTGGGAGAGAGTTTGGATTTTAAGCTTGTTTGAGGACTAAAATTTCTGTTATGAATTGAACGATGGCAGTTTGAATGATTTTTAAATTATTTTTTGTTGTTTTTTATTATAGATTTAAGAGATTGCCACGGGGGGGTGATGGGGATGTTCTACCAAACAACGTTATGGGAAGAGTCGTCTTCTCTTCTCTTCTGAGGCCAAACTACAAGCGCGCGCACCGCAGGCCTTTTTGTGGTGTTGATGTCATAATGGGGCGTCAAAACGGGTTTCATTCGGATCGGGTCATGCCTAATAGAAATTTCTTTGGTTTTTCTTTTATTTTCTTATTTACTTCATAATCATTAATGTCCTTCAATAAAAGGTTCATTGAAAGATTTGTTCTCTCTTTTTTCCGTACGATTTCGAATTTCGTCTAAAAATGATATGTGCATATATTAGTCTATTTTAATTTAACAGTTTTTGGAATTTATTAATATTAGTTAATTTTTTATTTGTAAAATATAGGTACACATAAGCATTGCTTTAGTACATTAATATATATTTATGTGTTAATATAATTTAAAATTTATGAATATTTAACATTTTCAATTTTCAAAACATAAAATAAATTAAGCAAATATAAAATATTAAAAATGAGTGAATATCTAAATTGAGTTTCACTATATACAATTGCGATACATGCATAAATTATGTGTGAGTTTTTTCAATTTTTTTTCATTTGATCTGGTTCTTCGTCAATGTACTTTATCTTGATCTATTCTATATTATACTTGATCGAATAGACATGCATATGTGTTATCTGAATATGGTAGCATTATTCTAATATCAACATTTTAAAATAAATAGATTTAACAATTTGTATCTAAATTCTCGAAGAAAAGGAATTCATATTTGAATAAATAATAGTTAGAATTGAGTATTATAAAGACAATTAAATTAATATTTAAAATATATCCAAAATAAAATTAGAATAGTTCTAGAGTAAAAATACATGATGAGTTTTAAGTTAAAATAAATTTAAAAATATCCCACATATGATTTTATGTAAGTAAAAGTCAAACTCGGAGCATCAAGATCTTGAGACTTCAACTTCCGCCAACAATACTAAAATTAAATGTATCTATATATTAGATATAAATATGACATATTTAATTACATTTAAATATATTTTCATGCTTACTAAAAATGTTGTATCCAAACTTCACACAATGTCCTTTAAAATCTTTATTTTCTTTAAAAGAGAAAGAAAAATCGTGACATTTTCATGTTTAGTATTTATATATATTATTTTTAACTTTAAGAATTTGAAAACGTGACAAAGAACAGTAATTTAATATTTATAGTGAAGCTGTTTAGATAGATTTTATTTATTAAATAAATAACTTAAATAATTATTCAATAATAATAATGATTTTTAACTTCTCGATTAATTATATATATATATATATATATACATACTAGCTATTAAGAAGCAAAATTGGAAATGATTGACCCCATGTGAGGAGCTCTCCAATCCCATGATTCCAAAATAGAAAAGACAAGGGAAGGTGAGGTTTACGCGGAGAAGGAGAGAGTGAAGGGGGCCTGATTATTTAAAAAACAAAAAGTGATTAAATAAAGTAACGGGAGGGCCAGGAGGGCTTAAGTCCTAAATCATGCCGTCCGCTGCTTGTCATCACGTGAGGGGTCACCCATTGAATTTTCAGTTACTAAAATTAAGCTGTAATGTCGCTACTCGCGCGCGTGTGTAGCTTTCGCCCAGCATGTGCCCTCCCCATGTCTCCACGTTCCCTGCCCTTTGGATTGACCGCTTTTTGCTTACACCACAGGACGTATGGCTTTCATAAAGGCTTTATATTATATACAGGCTATGTTTGGTTAGATTGAATGGTCATTATATTCTATTAGATCATTTTTGAAGTAAACTATTTCGTATTTTGATTAATAATTCAGTGTGGAATAACCATTCTAAAGGTAGATTTTATTTTGATTATTTTATGATTCTAATGAATATATATAATAATTTTGATTGAACCACGTTGTCCTTTATTTTTATTTATTTTAATTTTATAGTAATTCAAGCTAAGCATAAAAAATCAATTATCACCCATGATTAATATATATCATCAATGACCACTTTGTTCGACGGTAAGGAGAAGTTCTTAAACTAAATATAGGTTTACATAAGTAATGCGTTTACTTGCAGTTAATATAAAAATAGTTGTGACGGTGAGATTAGATATTGTAATAATATTATAATGTGAGATAAAAAGTAAGTTAAATGTACTGCACCGCGTTCCACCGCTCATCCAAACCCACCCTAAAACCATGTTATATTTGGATATTTTTAAAATTTTAATTTGATTTAAAATTAAATATATAGATTTTCTTTTTCAAAATAAGTTTAGATGTATGCTGATTATTTGTGTAATAGTATATTAAAATTTGGTTTTATTTGCAATTATTCGCCTTGCATTGTTTGCATCTTTAATTGTAAATTTGTAATCATAATTTAAAAAAATTGACTTATAATGTTTATATTTGTAATTTTGCTTTAAAAATCAAATATGATAATTAATATATTTGGCTTCAAAATAATAGAAAAAATTAAAAATAATAAAAATAAAAGGACACACCTCTCTAGAGTTTTTAAGTTAGGTTAGTTACAAGTAAAGTTTATCACGGATTAAATTCTTATTACGTTGATTTATGATATTAATATTATACACGGTTGTTTTAGTTTGATTTGACCTAAAATATGAATCTCAAATTTTATCTATGATTGGTTATCTTTGTAAATAATCAATTTAAAACTATTTAAGTCCACTCATTTTTTAAATATAATTATTTTAATTTAATATTTAGTAAGTATAGGTAACTTCTTTTACCATTATATATTTTAAATAACCTATCATATTTTTCAATCTTTACATTATAGTATAGTATAATTAATAAAATATATATCATAAACTTGAAAACGGATCATGTTAAGTCACTCTCAAGTCTTAAATATTAAACTTGAGCTTAATCCATATTTGAATAAGCTTATTTTTTTATTTAAATTCATTTTAGTATGCTTGGCTAAATATTCCCAAATTTCATGTTTAAGTTTGGGTGGGTAACCTAACCTTTAATAAGGTATAAGTATGGTTGGATTTTATTTTATTTTTGAATGGGGGAGAATGATGAAAACATATTCTAGAAGAGGGGGGGATTGAAATTTTTAGTTCATCCATTATTTATTTTTAACTGAAAAGGTATTTTCATCCTTAAAATTTGATGAAAATTTCAAATATTTTCATGATTTGGATGATACTATGTGTCTTCTTAAAATAGCAAGTGCTAAGTTTGGTATGACAAACTAGCATATATGGTGGGTGCGAAACAAACTCATATGGCACAATGGTGAGGTTCTTTTTTCGATTATTTTATCACGATCACTTGTTTATTTACAAGAGTGACAAGCAACAAGGAACGGTATTCAAACTTATGGTGATCCAATGAGACACGGTTTCTCTATTGAAGGGGGACTGAGTGCAGGAATAGGTGTGCGAGAATGCTTGATTGATGCTACATTGTTCGCGGAGGAAGCCAAGTGTGGTGCCGATGTTGTGATAAAAAGAACGGATGTGTCTTTTCTAAAGCCCCTTTCTTCGGTCTCCAAGCGATGGCATTAAGGTGCAAATTGCAATGGATAATTTGGAATCTATAAGGAGTTGTTAACATTTTTGAACTAAATTACATAAGTTGTTACTCCACTATTAGAAAATTTATTATTAAATCATTCAACTTTAAAAATTATAAAATAATTATTCAATTTATCATTTTATTTTATTTTAGTTCAAAATCATTAAAATACTAATACTAAAATGACATGTAATTTTTATTCATTAATTTTTTTCACATAATTTTAA
The DNA here is from genome assembly GCF_025698485.1 of Gossypium arboreum. Classification (NCBI taxonomy): domain Eukaryota; kingdom Viridiplantae; phylum Streptophyta; class Magnoliopsida; order Malvales; family Malvaceae; genus Gossypium; species Gossypium arboreum. Next base: position 107,394,593 of record NC_069081.1, on the reverse strand, counting down.
TTTCATTTTTTATTTTACATAAAAAGCTTAATTTTAAACTTAAAACCCAAAACGCTCCTTTGGGTGAAGCTCCAACTTATCTACTTTAAACAAATTGACTCACAAGTCAAAACAATATCCACTTATCTAGATTAGATCATAATAAAACCCATTAAAGCAAATCCAACTATTGTCTTATTTCACTGAAAGAGTCCAGACAAATCGTTTAAATGGAAATGAGAAAAAAACTACCTTCTTTCTGTCAGTGAGCAAGCATCTTCCATGAGCATTACGGGTCAGGACCATACGAATCCACTTAGAAAACCAACTGATCATAAACAATAAAGCCATTATTGGTGAAGAAAAGCGAAGTTTTTTTTTTGTGAAAAAAGATACTTACAAAACTAAGTTACATGGTTGGAAAATGGAATACAAAAGTTCTTCTCTTTATCAGCTTTGATGAGTGTTGAGACTGCTTCTGGAGGGGTTTCAATTAGTTGAAGGTCTTCCTTTTCTCTGAAATCCAATTTGGCTATAAAATCAACACTTTGATTTTGCTCCCTAGAAATGTAGCGTAAGATCCAATTACTTTCTTGGGATAGGATGCATTGTATCCTTCTGATAAGAATAGAGTGTGAGGACTTCAGGACACTTCTGCGAATAGCTTTGACTGCTTCCAAGCTAGCAGACTGAATTACAACCTTGACTTTGCCTTTTCGTTGGATGAGTTTTAGGCCGTCAAGAATACCCCAAAGTTCTGAATCTAAGATCGAGCAATTACCTAGGGATTTGTTGTAACCTAGGATCTACTCTCCATTTTTGTATCGTAGCACTCCTCCTACAACTGCAATCCCTGAGTCCACTCGAACGGCACTATCTGTGTTAAGATAAGTCCACTCTCCTTCCAATGGTTCTCCACGGGTCGATTTGATTTTAGTATCCGCAAAAAGCAAGTTTTAAGCATAGTTAGATGTTTTTCTTTTTCGTATACATAATCATCATCTACCACCCAAGCCTAGCCGTGGGGGGTAGCCTGAGAGTGCATCTATCCAGGGCCTAAGGTTGGAAAGGACCCCAAAAAATTATTTCTTCAAAAGTGAAGAAAACTCTTCATCTTCTAAGCTTTTTGATACATTACAGGCAGGAAAAAAAAAAACAGAGGAGTTCATTGCAGTAGGAAAAAAAAAGGAAAAAAATAAAATAGACTTTCAATTCTTCCCCTTCATCTCCAACTCTTTGACTTCTCAAACCTCTTTTGGTTACTAAATTTCAACTCCTACCATTAAAGCTAAAAACAATTTCATCCCCCTCCACCCCAAAAAAAATCAACCATTACTAGCATTGTTGCAGGTATAATTCATTAATTCCCCCTCCTTCCTCCAAAAAAATATTTCTTCAAAAGTGAAAAAAACTCTTCATCTTCTAGGCTTTTTGATACATTACAAATAGGAAAAAAAAAAACAGAGGAGTTCATTTTAGTAGAAAAGAAAGGAAAAAAATAAAAGAGACTTTCAATTATTCCCCTTCCCCTTCATCTCTAACTCCTTGACTTCTCAAATCACTTCTGGTTACTAAATTTCAACTCCTATCATTAAAGTTAAAAACAATTTCATTCCCCTCCCTCCTCAAAAAAAAAGAAATCAACCATTACTAGCACTGTTGTAGGTATAATTCATTAATTCCCCCTCCTTCCTCTTTGTAACTTGCAGATTTAGGCAGAGTACATCACTTTGTTAGTTTGTTATGCCATCAGCATCCGGTCATTATTCATGTTATTTCTGACATTGATTTTAATGCAATTTAGCTATCTTGAATTCTGGGTTTTCAACACAGTAATACAAGCTATTGTATTTTGGTTGATGTATTAGGAAGTAACCAACAATTTGCTATTTTATGGAATTTCTCTTGGTAGAAATTAGAGATGGTAAAATGAAACCCGAAAATTCTCTGGCTTGTTTTTAAAAGCTTATTACCCTCATTTTCCCTCTACCTCTACCTCTACCTCTACAGCTTTTTATGATGACGACGATGATGATGGTTGTCACTTGTAAGCTACAACTTGGGGTTCATAAAACCTATTGAACTTGAAACCAAGCCTCAAGTTTTGGACGGAGTTCTTATGTTTATATGCTATTATTTTCAAATAAAAAAACTGAAAATATGGAACATTATGAAATTTTGAAAGATATCGGGTCAGGGAACTTTGGTGTGGCTAAACTGGTTAGAGATAAATGGATAAGAGAGCTTTTTGCTATTAAGTTCATTGAGAGAGGGCAGAAGGTTATTATCTTCATACCCTTTTTATTGTTTGTTGAATCTTTCCAATTTCTTTCTTTTTGCCCCTTGTTTTATTGCTCTTATAAGTGTTGAATTCAGTTGTGAGATTTTTACATTTTTGATAATATTAAGATGGTATAAGTGTTGAATCTTACCAGCTTTGCAATTGTCTGTTGTATCTTGTACCAAATTCTTTTCACTTACAATTATATTATCAAAAAGCTTTGAAAGAATGATAAAATTGATGAAGCTTACCAGCTTCTAACTGAGATGATTGAGAGGAATATTAATCCAGATACATGGAGTTACAATGTGATCTTGGCTTATTATTGTAAACATTCTGAGGTTAATAGAGCTCTTAGATTAATTTCAAGAATGTAAAAAAATGTTTGTTTGCCAGATAAACACACTTACAATATGACATCAGTTTCACTATCATGTGTTTGTTACTCATTTAAATTTTTACTTGCATTTCATTTAATTTTCTTGTTAATTAATGCGTCTATTTGTAATTGATTATTATAGTTATATTTACAGAATTTCAGTGACTCTATTTGATTTTTGGAATTAACAAATGTGAAAGCAAATATTTAACTTGGAATTCTTCTATCAGTTACTATTATTTTATTTTCTTGTGTTACTTGAGTGTCTGATTTATCTTTTATATATAATGTTTCCTAAAAAGCATTTATCTAGAAGTGAAAAAAGGAAGAAAGAAAACATGATGAAGAGTTAAAAAAATCACAGCAATGTGCTATTGATAATTTTATTTTTAAAAAAATAGTTTTTAATGAAAATTTAAATCAATCAAATGAAGGTTTGAATAATGATGTCAATGAGAATGATGGAATTAATTATCCAAATGAGCCTAATGATGTTCCAAATATATCCAATTTTAAAAATCTTGGTCTTAATGAAGAACAAACAATTCCTCCTGATATTGGCATTGATGAAGAACAAAAATTCATTATTTGATATTTATGATCCTAGAAATTGGGCTAATCTTGATAACAAAATAAGAGACATTTTAGCTGAAAAGGGGCTTATAAGAGAAATGAATCTTGATTTTCCTCACGATAATAACAATAGACATTTTTCTTATGCTTATTTTTCTAAGAAGTTGAGCAATGGTGAGATTAGCGATAGAAAATTGTTAGTTTATTCCAAACATGTTGACAAAGTGTTTTGTTTTTGTTATAAGTTGTTTAAATCTATTAGTAACAAAAGTTTGTTAGCAAATGAGGGTTTAAGTGATTGGAGGCATATTAGTGAGAGACTCAAACAACATGAAAACAATGCTGAGCATATGACTAATATGAATACTTGGAATGAAATAAGAATAAGGTTGGATAAAAATAAAACAATTGATAAAAGCTTACAAGAACAGCTTATGAAAAAGAAAGAACGATGGAGGCAAGTTTTACTTAGAATATTTTCAACTATGAAATGTCTTGCTACTCATAATTTAGCTTTTCGAGGATCCACTAAAAAGCTCTATCAAGATAGCAATGGTAATTTCGTAGGTTTGATTGAAATGATTGCGGAATTCGATGTGATAATGCAAGATCATGTTAGACGCATTCAAAACTGTGAAATTTCATTATCATTATCTTGGGCATAAAATTCAAAAAGAATTGATTTCCCTTTTGGCTGATAGTGTTAAAAATTCTATAATTAAGATCATCAAAAAGGCGAAATATTTTTCTATAATTCTTGATTGTACCTCTAATATTGGCCATCAAGAACAAATGACCCTAATAGTACAATGTGTGAATATGTCAACTAATAAAATAAAATTTGATGAGTACTTTTTAGAGTTTTTGAAGGCGGGTAATACATCTATATTGAGACTTTTTAATGAATGACAAGATGTTTTGAAGTCTCTTGATCTTAGTACTGATGATGTAAGGGGTCCAGGTTATGATAATAGTTCCAATATGAAAAGAAAGCACCAAGGTGTTCAAAAACGATTTCTTGAAATAAACCCGAGAGCATTATATATGCCTTGTGCTTGTCACGGTCTGAATCTTACTTTTAGTGATATGACACATTCTTGCATTAGAGCTATTTCATTTGTTGGAATTGTTTAACACATATATTCATTATTTTTGGGTTCTACAAAAAGATGGAAAATTTTGCTTGTTAATATCCATTAATTAATAGTGAAATTTTTATCTAATACTCATTGGGAGAGTTGAATTAAAAGTGTTAAAGCTATTAGATTTCAAACTCCCCAAATAAGATTGACTTTGTCGAAATTATATGAATCTTGTGATGATGCAAAGTTAATGAGTGAAGTGAAGAGTTTGGTCAATGCACTTGAGAGTTTTGAGTTTTTGCTTTGTATGGTAATTTGGTATAAAATTTTATTTGCTATAAATATTGTAACACCCCTAACTTGTATCTGTCGCTAGAATAGAGTTACGAAGCATTACTGGATATTACACTTCAAAACTATCCAAAAACTTTAAAACATTTAATATCACAACATCAATCTTAGCAAAGTTAATTTTTAACATATATTTTGTCCCTTATACGAGCCTTTGAGGCCCTAAAAATACAATAGGAACAAGTCGGGACTAAATCAGAAACATATAGAATTTTTTGGAAAAAAGATAAAAAATTTCAAACTACAAGGGTCACACAGTCGTGTGGCCAAGCCGTGTACATGTCTCAGGCCCTGTAGACATTTGAAGTAGGGATACACGGTCGTGTCTCAACTCATGTCCGCGCCCATGTAACTTTCTGACTTAGGACACACGACCAGGCCATACGCCCGTGTGCCAGGCCGTGTGCTAGCCTGTGTAACTGTCTGACTTACAACCTTTTGTAAGCTACAAAGTACACACGACCGTGTCGCCTAGCCATGTGTTACACACGGCTGAGACACAACCTTATGTCTCAGGCCGTGTGGACATGAAATTGGTCAAATTTAAGCCATTTTCATGCCCAACTCCAACATGTACCCAAAAGCATTTTGTTCCCATATTAAAGACCTCAAAACAAACCAATTCATTAATTAAATAATCCATTCAATATACCAAAAATTCATCCAACCAATATGTCACAAGGTACCTCAATTTCAAGCAATCAACCATTCATTTAAACATGTCAAAGACTTATCAAAATGAAGCATCATGACTTATTATAAACTAAGCTAATTCACATACCATACTTGAAGTATTCAAGCATCATCATTTGACACCAAAAGATTTATATATTTTCGACTTATATATATTCCAAAATGTTTACCTAATTATGCACACAAGTTCAACTATCTTGTACTAGCAACAAGCATAACATGTTAACTTCCAATATTGTACATCATACAAAATATCTAAATACTAAAGACCCTTCCTAATACATGCCACTTAAACTAACTAGAAACAACCAAAATGACTATTCAAATGTTGATTACAATGTGCGAGCTTCCAAGTTGATCCAATCAAAGCAACGATTCCAAAGATCTTACAATAATAAATCAAACTAATAAGCATCAAAAAGACTTAGTAAGTTCGAAACTAACTTCATTTATTAATTAACGGAATAATCACCGGCACATAGCCTGCTAGGCACATAGCCCGAATAATCATTGGCACGACTAAATGTTTTCATGACATAGTTCTCCAATCATCAATGCATAATACCATATGAATTTGAAGTACATATAATAATGATAATTAATATATAAACGCAAACTATATAATACGACTTACTGGAGTTCGATAGTTGTGGAAATGAGACTATGTCTACTCAAGACCTTCTCTTTTCCCTAATAAATGATCAACGCAGTTGATTCTTGATCTAAGTATAATCATTAATTTAATTAATGGACTCAACCATCTTAAAAAAAATCACAAACAGTTCACATAGCTAACCTTTCAATGAAAGTATTCATATTTAATCTAAACTTTTGCTTTTATTCCATTTACCCCTTTCTTTTAAACCTCCCAGTTTAATAACTAAGCTAGAGGAAATTATGTTGATTTTTTAATAGTCCCTATGTAGTTTAAATATTAGCTTCTAGTCCTTGAATTTCCTTATTATCACAATTACATCCATAACTACAAGACCAATCGATAGTACCTTTCTAAATAGTCTAAAATCATCACAAAAATCAAATATACATCTATTAACATAAAAAACATCCAATTTTCAACAATGGGAAACTCTTAAACATTTGATAATTCTACAAATAGATCCATAAACTAACTAGATGAAGCTTCCAAGACTCGAACAATATGAAAATCAAAAGAAATAAGCTTCAAATTACCTACCATGCAACCCAATTATGCTTGGCTAAATATTCTTTTAATTTTCATTGAGGTTTCGGCGTGGAGGAAATGAAACAAACAAGTAATAATAATAATAAAAATAAAGTGCTTTGTGCATCTTTTTCTTTTTCTTTAACTATCTTATTTAATTAATAATAATATAATTATAACATATAATAATCAAACCAAGCACTAACCGTGCATACTATTAAGCTTTGGCATAATTGCTATAAAAGCCCTTGCAACCGTACTAAATTAATCTTTTAATACCTTTAACTTATAGTAATCAACTTTTGTAACTTTTTAACAGTAGTTCTTTTTAATTATTTAACTAACTAAACGTTAATATTTCTAAACCAAATTTTAATACGACTCTAATGACTCTATAAATATTCTAAAAATAATATTTATGAGTTGACACAATGAAAATTTATGGTCTTGAAACCACTGTTTCGCCACCATTGAAAATTGAGTTGTTACAAATATGGTAAGTAAGAAATTGCAATCTAAGTCTATGTGCATTAACATCACCATAACGCAATTAGAAGGTGTATTGTTATATTTTGAAATGTATAGAGATGAAGACTTTACTTCTAGTATGAATATTGCTAAAAGTATTGCACTTGATATGAATGTAAAGCCTACCCTTCCAACAAAGCGTCGTGTTATTATAAAGAAAAAAAATTTGATGAGAATAATAAAGAGGATGAAGAAATTCAGTTAGCTGATGAATTATTTAGAGTTGATTATTTTTTAGTTATTGTAGACATGGCAATTACTCCTTTAAAGAGCAAATTTGAACAACTAAAAACATTTGAAAGTATTTTTGGGTTTTTGTTTAATTCAAACAAGTTAAAGTCATTGAATGAAAAAAAAAAATTGTGAGAATGTTGTTACTTTTTACTCTTCCTTTTCTTATGGTGATTCATTAAATGTTGATTTAAATGATTACTTTACCAAATGAATTAATGTCAGTCACTGAAATTCTTGAGTTTGTCAAATCTGCAGATTGCTATCCGAATGTTTCAATTACTTATAGAATTTTTTTAACGATCCCTGTGATTATGGCATCAGCTGAAAGAAGTTTTTCAAAGCTAAAGTTAATTAAAACCTACTTGAGTTTGTCAATATCACAAGAGCAGTTGAATGGTTTGCTAATTTTATCAATCGATAAGGATTTTTTTAGAGAACATTGATGTTGATGTTATCATTAATGATTTTGCATCTCGGAATGCTCGTAAAACCTATTTTTTTATAATTTTTTGTGTTTTTGTAGTTGATGACATAATAGTAGATTGAATGAAAAAATGTTTTTTTTTTTAATTTTGTTAGAAAATATCTTATTCGCTTAATGTCATAAAACGTATTATTTTAATGAAATTACTAGTATATATTTTTATTTTATTATATTGCGTTTTATAATTTTTTTTAAATGGACCCAATTTATTGTTTATCCTAGGGTCTCAAAAATGTCAAGAACGGGTCTGCCACCACCAAACTTGGTTTCATTTTGTTATACTATACGCCGATAATGGTAGTAGGAATAATTGCAAAGCAATAAGAAAAAAAAAATAAAAACACGCAGATTTTATGTGGAAAACCTTTATTGAGAAAAATCACAGGCAGAGAAAGAGAAATTCACTAATGTTGAAAAACAAGAATGCAAGAGGTTTTCGGCTATGTGAAGTTTTTAAGGGTTAAACAATCTTTTTTTTTATTCAACATCTAATAGAAGAAATATAGTCTTATACAGATTCCCGGCCTGAGGCTGTAGCCCACCATAGATCCTAATTTTGACTCTCTATTTTATTTCTTTAACAAGTGAGTTGCACATCAAACTTTTCAGGCCGAATCAAACGGGATTCAAGTCAAACAACTCTAACACATTTCTTTTCTCTAAAGTACAATCAACCCTTCTCTTCTTCTTCTTTTTCTTTAGATTCCACAACCTTTGAATTTTGCAGAAAAAGAAAAACTGAGAAAAATGGAAAACTTTTTTGGTGAACTGTGAGGAATGGAAATTAAAAGGTTGACGTTGAGGAAAGGTAAAGCATTTAAGGGAAGATTTATAGTTTATAGTGTTTTTTCATATGAAGATGAGTATATATTTGATTTTCATGTGTTTTAAAAACTTTGATAACTCATTAATGGAGGGTTACCACTTGTGACTCAACTCGTTTAAAAGAAGATGAAGCTAGAGTTTCAATGGGTAGTTTAGGGTTTAAAATTAGTTTTTTTTATATAAAATATAAAACGATAGAAAAAATAATGAATAAAATTACATGTCATTAACTTAACAATTATTTCAACAAGTTGTTAGTATTTTAACGATTTTGGACTAAAAAATAAATAAATTAGGTGATGATTTTATAACTTTTAAAAGTTGAATGTAGTTCTATTATGTGGTTGGCATTCCATCACCTCAATTTAATCATATCCAACGGTTCATACTTATTTCATAAATTAAATATCTTATCGAAATAATATTTTCAATTTAAAATTTTTGAGAAATGACCCAAATGCTCTTTCGTGATAATCTATCATTTTGTCATTTTTACTTTTTCAGCTCAATTATTTTTTACATCGAATAGATATTTTATCAACTCAATTCTCATAAATCATATTTAACTCTTAATAATAACCCTTGGATGGTAGAAATTATATTTTTATCCTTTTCTCGGTAGAAATAGAAAATTTACAATCTAGTTTATGTACTTTTGGATCTTTTTCAATTTAAAAGTGACTTTCATCACACCAATACATATTCTAACTTATTCTCACCATCTGTAATCTCTTTTCTTTATCTAATCATATTCTAATTTTCTCAAAAATTTATTGTATTTGATCCAGGAAGAGTGCAACATGTCTTATAAAATTTTTTGGAGTATTACACAAATTATGCGAAATCCAAAAAAAACACCCGAAACACCATAATTTTCATTATCTTTACCAGTTCAAATAAAGTTTTATTTGGTCCTTAAATCAATTTTTATGAATATATTTGTTACATAAAATGTGTCATTATCTAGTATTTTATTAATAAACTAAATTATAAATGTATAAAGATTAGAGTAAACTATACTATTAGTCACTCAATTACTAGTGTGTTTCTATTTTGGTCATCAAACTATAATTTTTTCAATTTCGTCACTAGCATTTTAGATTGTTTTATTTTATTCACTCTACGTTAAATCATCAATACTTACATATTCTATTATTTTAATCCTCAAACATATATAATCAAATAGAAATATAATTAAATGATTACTATATATATGAAAAAGTACAAAATATAATATTATTTACATATGTTCGTAAAGATAGGGATTCCTTTGCAGATTTCATTGCAAAGCTTGGTCAATTGCTTTGCGGGAAGTCCAGCAAAAATTGGTTGGGCTCGTTGCAAATGTTTGCGTGGCTTTAACATTCTTTTGCAGTTGTAACTGGTGGAACATTTTCAATGTATATATAGTGTTTCAATAGTTATAAATAAAAAGTTATAAATAATCAAAAGTTATATCAATTGATTATAAACTAAGAGTTATCATTGTTGCAGATCGACCCGATTAAGCAATGAATGTAATACCCCTACTCGTATTCATTGTCGAAATAGGGGACGAGGCATTATCGGAGTTTACGAATTAAAATTTTTTTTATATTCAATATAGCCCTTTTATAAATATCTAACCTTCCCTGTAATATTAAATCGAGACCAATCCACATCAACCAAATCAATTCAACATATTTTCATGATAGATTCATGCATTTATATAAGATAACGTCATCACATATCTATAACCAGGTTTGTTAACCATACTAATGGCTAACTTTACATTCATTTCACGTTAACATTTACTTTGTTAGCTTATACATGCCATTGATTTCCAAAATAAAGTTTCTTTATATACCGAAATCCGAGGTTGACGATGTGATGTGTCTCCCACCAAATCCGACCTTCGAGCTCTTAACACTATAAAAGCAGGGAAAAGGAAGCGGGTAAGCACTTTGTGCTTAGTAAGCTCATGTAACAAGAATTATACTTACCTAATATTTTCAATACAATACAATAAACATCCATATATCCATTCAATGCATTATTACCCTAATATGCACAAACTCAACATTCAAGTTAGTACAATAATTTCCATGTACCAATAATATATACTATGATTGATGAGCTCGTCAATACCATGATTTCCATTTCCTTGTTATTTTTCCATATTTATCCCGTTGAATTTCTTGGAATTTTCGATGGATTTTCAAAAGTACACTTTTAGTGTACAATTCTGGGTCCGTCAATTCATATTCATGTGCGCACATATCCATTTCAGAGAGCACACTCCCGCGAACCTCAACCTTGAAGCGGGATTACCAGTCCAGGCTAAATCCCCTGTAATATAAACTCATAGAGTATTGTCGGGATTGCCAGTCCAGGCTAAATCCCCTGCAACGACAATTACTCTAATGAGCTTGGATCTGAATTACCAGTCCAGGCTAAATTCAGACCCTAATTCGGATTACCCGTCCGGGCTAAATCCATTTTACACATATTCTTCGAGAGGGCTATATCAAGATAGGATCACCCGTCCGGGCTAGATCCTTTTTACCGTCAATTCCTTTTCAGAAATCCATCGAATTTTCCTTTCATTCAAACATGATTTCTTCCCATTTTATCAAATATATCAATGTTTCATTAATTTTCATACAATGAACACTCAAATCATATTCACATCAATAACATACAATCTCAAGCATTTAAGAATATAATTCAAGTTACACGAACTTACCTTGATACTTGTTTGTAAACAGTAAAAATCTACTAATCCCGAACTTTTTTCTTTCCTCGATCTAGCTTCGTATTTGAATATTCTGGATCTAAATAAATAAATTTAATTATCATTTTAATACATTTCATGTTCATATGCAACATTCTCTATAATTCAACTATTATTTATAGTTCATTCAAAGCTGTCTACTTGAGTCATAGTCACTAAATTATTTATAACTTGAGATACGGAACTCAAAATTAAGATCCGTTAATTTTCCTGAAACTAGACTCATATATATTTTTACCATAAAATTTTCATAATTTTGGTTTAGCCAATCAGTACAGTTTATTCTTCAAAGTCACCCTGTTCTGTTGTCTAACAGTTCTGACCCTTCTTCACTAAAAATAAATAATCTCTTTATACAGAATTCAAATGATGTTCTCGTTTGTTTCTATTAAAAATAGACTCATTCAGAATTCTAGAAATATAAATTTAAGTCCCTAATTATTTTTATTCAATTTTTTATAATTTTTCAAAGTCAGAACAGGGGAACCCGAATTCATTCTGACCTTGTCTCACAAAATTCATTATATCTCAAAATTTACAAATCCATTGCTTACAATATTTCTTCTATGAGAAACTAGACTCAATAAGATTTAATTCCATATTTTGTTCATCTTCTAATTCGATTCCTACAATTTTTGGTGAGTTTTCAAAGTTAGTCTACCAAACTGTTTTAGTGCAAGCTGTTTATTACCATTTTTCCCCTAAGCTTTTAATAAATGATAATTTCGTCCCTACTCAATTAGCCTCTCAATTGAGCTGATTTTTCTCAATTAACATTTTATTATATCACCTTAAACTATTTTACAACCTTTAGGAATCATAATTTCAGCAATAGACTTTAATTCCAAACATTTTCACAATTAGGTCCTAAAAATCAATTTCCATTGAAATTGCCTAATAAAAGCATCTCATAAACAAATTAAAGCTTTAATTTCATTCTATTTCATCATAAACTTACAGAAATCAACCATGGTGACTTTCAATTTCATCCATGAAATCAAAAACTAATGAATTTAATAGTAGGACCTAGTTGTAAAAGTCTTAGAAACACAAAAATTACAAGAAAAAGGCAAGGATTAACTCACTTGGTGCAAAAATTATGAAATACCAGCTTAGATAACCCTCCTATGGCGTTTTTAGCTGCTGGAATTGAAGAGAAATGAAGAGAAATCTAGATATTTCCTATTTAGTCCTAGTTTTATTTAGTTAATTTTGCAATATTCCAATTTTACCCTTAATTTATCAATTTTTCTGCTGATTTCATACCCTAGCCGTCCAGCCCAAATAACTTTTGGGTCTAATTCCTTTTAAATCCTTTCTCATTAGACTCTTAAGCTGTTTAATCACTCTAGCAGCTTTTACACCTATTACAATTTAGTCCTTTTCATTTAATTGACTACCCAAACATTAAAATTTCCTAACGAAATTTTAATACCACATTAATAACATTTCATAAATATTTATAAAATTATTTTCGACTCGGTTTTACGAGATAGAGGTCCCGATACCTTATTTTACCCAATTTCTTCAATAATTTCTTTTTCTAACTAATCACTAAATCGATAAAATTTTTCTATCAATATTTTCATACGATTTTCCTATCATATAAATTTTCAAGCAAAAATATTGAAATAAATTTCTCTTTAAATCGGATCTATGATTATGAAACCATTGTTCCGATAACCTTGAATTTAGGCCATTACAATGAACAAGTAAAAATAGTGAAAAAATTTGAGAAATTGAACACACAAATTTAACATGGAAAAACCCTTCCAAAAAGGATAAAAAAACAACGGGTAAAGATAATTTTACTATAATGACAAAAGAACGAAGAGTACAAAAGATGGAGATAAAAACTAAACCCGAAAACAAAGAACTCTCAAAACGTAAATACCAAATTCTCTAAATGTGTTATGAGTTCTAATCTCTAATGAGTGTTTTTTCTAAGGTTGTAAAAGAGCCTATTTATAGGCTAAATTCATAGGTCAAATAATAATAAAATAATCTAGACTAAGTAGAGTTTGATTGAAACAAATAAATAGAGTTTAACTAGAAGATTATTTATCAAATTTGACTGAAATAGGAGTCATACTTAAGAAATCGCCACCTTAAATCATATTTCCACAATACCATCTTTGCCAAAGTCCGCAACGGGCCTATCTTGAACTATGCAGGGAATTAACTGAGTCGAATATATGCTTAGAAACTGAAAGACTTCTAGCCTTCGACTTGTACACTGCCAAATCAAAACTAACCCGGGTCTAATTTTCACAAACACAGTACCCTAACTTTTTCAAAACCTGCACCCAAAAAAGAACCTCTCTTCAATGAAATGGTTATACATTTTTCCCTCTTATAACCAAGTTCCCTCCGCTCCAAATGAGTTAACTTCGACTCCATAACAGACGAGGGATGTCTGATTTCACCGGTCATTGTAGAACCTCCCAGAATATAAAGATTGCCGATTCTTTTACCTTTTAACAAAATGAGAGCTCCACGATATACTTTAATGCCGCTCGAATCGATGTTGATTTTGCATCCTTTCAAGTCTAAAATACTCAAGAAGATGAGATTCTTTAGTAAATCAGGTACATATCTGACATTTGATAGTGTTCTAATCGTCCCATCGTGCATCCTAATTTTAACAATACCAATACCAATTACCTTACTGGATGAATCGTTTCTCATACGCATAACTCCACCTTCAACCGAACTGCATGTGGAGAACCATTCCCTATTGGGACACATGTGGAAAGAACATCCCGAATTTAGGATCCATTTGGATGTAGGCTTGGAGTTAGCGCTCATTGACACTAACAAGAAATCATCACCACTTTCATTGGTCAAATTAGCACCAGTTACATCTTCCTCGTTACTCTCAGCAGCTCTTTTATTTCACAGTTTATAACAATCTGCTTTGATGTGACCTAACTTTTTACAACAGCGACACCTTTTGTCTCGTTTCTTTGACGCTACAAAAACGGAAACTTGCCTATTTGCCTTGCTATCCAAACCAAACTCATTTTCGAGTTTGTCTCTACTCAAAAAATGATCCTTCACATCTTCGAACGAGAGTTTGTCTCTACCATAAATTAGTACCTCCTTGAAAGACTTGTATAAAGAGGGTAAAGAGCACAATAATAGCATAGCCTGATCTTCATCGTCAATCTGAACCTCAACATTCTTTAAATCATTTAAAAGAGTAATGAATTGACTGATGTGATCTCTAATAAGCTCACATTCGTTCATGCAAAACGTAAATAGACGTCTCAACACTAAACGGTTAGCCAGAGACTTAGTCGCATAAAGAGTTTCTAAACTTTTCTACAAGGAGGATGAGGTCTTTTCCATCAATACCTCCTGCAATATCATATTCACGAGGCACAACTGGATTGTAGATAAGGCCTTTTCATCAAGCTCTTCCTATTCGGTTTGATTTAGATTCTTAGGCTTTTCCTGGTAACAACCTTTTTCAAGCCAGTTTGAACTAGAATTGCCATCATTCGAAGTTGCCACAAATTGAAATTTGTCTCACCATCAAATTTTTCAATTTCAAACCTTATTACTGTCATCTCTAAAAGAGCTGATATATGAAAATTAAACTAGCTCTGATACCACTTTTTGGAGATTAACCCAATTAAGCAACGAACAAGTAAAAATAGTGAAAGAAATTGAGAAATTGAACACACAAATTTAACGTGGAAAAACTCCTCTAAAAAGGATTAAAAACTACGAGCAAAGATAATTTTACTATAATAGTGAAAGAACGAAGAGTACAAAAGATGGAGATAAAAACTAAACCCCGAAAACTTGAAAATAAAGAACCCTCAAAACGTAAACACAAAATTCTCTAAATGTGTTATGAGTTCTAATCTCTAATGGGTGATTTTTCTAAAGTTGTAAAAGAGCCTATTTGTAGGCTAAATTTTTAGGTTAAATAATAATAAAAATAATCTAGACTAATTAGAGTTTGATTGAAACAAATAAACAGAGTTTAACTAGAAGATTATTTCTCAAATTTGACTGAAATAGGAGTCATACTTAACAATCGTATTTGATAGTGATTAATTATGTCACTTAAATTAAAAATTATATCACTTTATTATTAATAATAAATCATGATTATTCAAGGATAAATTTATTGAATAATTATGTTTCTTGTTAAAATACGTGATTATCCATTTAGATAGTTGTGTTCCTATGAAAAAATATGAGACCTCCTATAAATAGGAGTGAACTTTCATTTTTATGACACAAACAAAAAAACGTAGAAATAAAGTTTTTTTTTCTATTATCCCATCATCTTTTATATTTTTAGATTATTTTATAAAGAATTACTGTAAAAATTGATGTATTTACTAGGGGTGTTCAATCGGTTAACCGATTCGAACGACTATTAACCGAATTAACTGACCCTTCTAAACCCTTAATCGTTAACCGAATCGAAAATTTTCAAAAAAAATTTAACCAAACCGAACTTTTTCGGTTAATTCGGTCAGTTAACTGAATTAACTGAAATTTATATATATATTTTTTTATTTTTGGTTAAAACAAGTATAAAACATATAAAAAATTAACCGACTTAACCGACCTATTAATTTATACCAAAAAATTAACCGAACCGATCGAATACTTATATATTATAATATTATTTATTAAATTCGATTAACTGATTGATTTCGAATCGAATTAACCGTTAACCGAACTTTCAAAAAATTATTAACCGACCCCTAACCGAATTAATTTGGTTTTACCCGAAATTTGTACATCCCTAGTCCTTACTATGCTCTGGTCAGTGGACTATCTCTATCAGTGCAAAACGTAGACAATCATTAGGTTTCATTGTATCTTCGAGGTTCATTTATCAGTAACTTATTTACACATTATAATATAGGTGAAGGCGAATAAAATATTAAAAAAGGTGAAATTAATACTGAATCTTGAAATATTTATTAATTTGTTATAAACTTATATTTATTATTAAAAATAAAATATATTTTAATTAACATACATGATCACGTCATCTCATGTAAAATAGTTTATAATACTATTCAAATTTTAATATTTTTCCACAAAGTTTATGCATGTAATACATTCAAAATATTATAAATATATTATATAAATTAGTAAACGCGTGGTTCAGACCAATAAAATATTAATTAATTATATTATCAATATAATTTTAATTTTACCTTTTAATTTTTAAATTAATTTTAAAAATTATTTAATTCAACTTAAATCACATTAATTAAAAAATTTCAAATCAAATTAAAATAAATTAAATATTAACTCAAAATTTCTGGACACAATTCAATGGTATTGACGTTTTAAGGGTACCAAGATATTTTCTGAGGTGGCACGGCTGAAGCACAGTCTACTTACAAATGTCGCAAACAGACAACATATCAGACAGAACACTAGAAGTCTAGGACAGAAAAGCAGAACTCATAAGAGTGACGGATGATTGATTACTAAATCAGAAAAACCGATCAAAGTTTGCAGCCGATGGAGAGGCTGAATCTGAAACACGAGCTCGGCGATAAATGGATTTCAACCCTAGCCAGCATATGGATCCAGTGCACCAGCGGTTCACTCTACACCTTCTCCATATATTCCCCAATTCTCAAATCCACCCAACGATATGATCAGTCAATCCTCGACACCGTTTCCGTTTTCAAAGACATCGGTGCCAACTGCGGCGTCCTTTCCGGTCTCCTCTACACTTTCGCCACTCCATCTAACCGCCGCAACGCTTATTTTGGTGGACCCTGCTTGGTCCTCGCGGCGGGTGCTATCCAATGCTTTATGGGCTACTTCCTCATCTGGGCTTCCGTGGTTGGATTGATCCCTCGCCCTCCGATTGTAGGGATGTGCTTCTTCGTGCTTTTGGCAGCGCATGCTCAGACTTTCTTTAATACTGCTAACGTGGTCACTGCTGTGCGGAACTTCCCTGATTATAGTGGCACTGCTGTTGGTATTATGAAGGTATGATTCTGGCTTTGGTTCTCGGATGCTGTTAAATCTTGAAAATTTCAATTTGGGTCTTGGATAACTCTGATGTTCTTTCTTATTTATTACGCTTTTCAATGTTGCACTTCTTATCTTCCCCCTTTTGATAGGGGTTTGTGGGTCTGAGTGGAGCAATATTGATTCAATTTTATGAGACTATATTCCACAACAAACCCACTTCGTATTTGCTGGTCCTGGCACTGTTGCCTACCATCAATCCTTTGCTGCTTATGTGGTTTGTGAGAATTTATGACACAAAAGAGCAAGAGGAGAAGAAGCTTCTCAATGCCATTTCATGTGTTGCTCTGCTACTTGCAGCTTATCTTATGGTTGTAATAATAGTGGACCACCTCTTTACTTTCCAATTGCTTGTACGGATCGCTACTTTTGTGGTGCTTCTACTGTTACTTTCATCGCCACTGTGCATTGTGCCGAGCCTGAGAGCAAGGGAAAAAGATTCTTCCGTGATTCATCAGAGTTTGATTTCTGAGGGGCAAAGGTTTGATCAAGAAATGGAGGTTCATGATACGAGGGACTCATTGGAAGAAGACAACCTTAATCTTTTACAAGCCATGGGCAGCGTAAACTTCTGGATTTTGTTCTTTGCCATGGCATGTGGCATGGGGTCGGGGCTTGCCACGGTGAATAACCTTGGCCAAATAGGAGAATCTCTTGGTTACTCCAACTTTGAGACCAACACTTTGGTTTCCTTGTGGAGCATCTGGAATTTTCTGGGCCGGTTCGGGGTTGGATATGTATCGGATCATTTCCTGTATGTTAAAGGATGGGCAAGGCCATTGTTCATGGTGCTAACTCTGTCAAGCATGAGTGTTGGTCATGCTGTGATCGCATCTGGTATGCCTGGTGCCCTATATGCTGGTTCGATACTGGTGGGTGTTTGTTATGGGTCGCAGTGGTCTCTGATGCCCACGATTGCTTCAGAAATATTCGGGGTGAAACATATGGGAACCATATTCAATGCCATCACGATAGCTAGTCCAGTGGGATCGTATCTTTTCTCGGTGAGAGTGGTTGGGTTTATTTATGATAAGGAGGCGTGGGGATCAGGTTGCAGTGGAACTCATTGCTTTATGTTATCGTTCCTTATTATGGCATCTGCCACCTTATTGGGTTCTCTTGCCGCTTTAGCCTTGTTTTTCCATACCAAAAACTTTTATAATCAGGTTATACTCAGAAGGCTGCTACATTCCTTGAGGGAGTAATTCACCTTAACATAAGAGCCCTCTGGTTGAATGTTTTTGGATTGCTCTACAATTAATTTAATGCCCCTACATAACATGAGTGCAGTGAAGAAGGGACATTGAAACCGCTGTTTAATCCATGGCCCCAACTTGTAAGTTTTTAGAAAGAAATTCATGCCAATCCTTTTCAAAGTTTGCCATATCTAGTTATAAAGGATTGATGGTGGAAATTTGAATTTTGAGGCCTAGCATTTGCTTAAAATTTATGCCTCGCCCTAAATGGTGTTAAACTGTCTTAATCCACAAATTGAATTTAACTCAACTTGTATAACATTCTATAATTGGAGTCCAAAGTAAAAAAAAAAAAAAGAAAAAGAAAAAGAAAAAGAAGAGAGGCTTTTGAGCCTCCCAAGCATAGTCAAATCTTTCCTTTCCTTGTTGATATGGGGCTTCATCATCTTTACCCACTCAGTTCCTATGCATTTGATGCGACTCTCATTATCCATCTAGTCTTGTGATGCTTCTTTATAAACAAGACAAACACTCAATCTATTAAATCAAGAAATTAAATTCGACTTCAATTTCAAGTAATTTATCTCCCACCTTTAATTATATATATATATATATATAACACTTTACTAGAGTAGTTTGTATTGTATGCTTCAAGTTTATTCTTTAATGTCATTATTTATTTTTAATTATTGAAAATTTGCAATTAAACAACAAGTCAACCACAAATGAGTTTAAAGTTAAACCTAAAATTGAGTTAATCTTTTATTAGGTAAATGAGTAATGATTATTCGAGCTCAAACAATTGTGGAATTGAGTTTCAACTTTAAATTTAATTTCAAACTTGAATTTGAGTTTTTTATAATATAAGATTACTTTGGTGCATTTGGTATGGGTAATAAATCTTCAATCTCAACCGTTAAGTGCTACGTGAAATAAATACTTTATATTGTAAGCCAAGATAGAGGACCGACTATAACCTTAAACTTTGGTCATTGTCGATAAAAGTTGCCATCTGAAGTTACATAATATATATGTAATCAATGTAATAATGTGAGTTTAGTCATTATATTTTATTTTTGATGATTTTTATTTTTTATATTTTTTAAAATTTGAAATCGTTAATTTGTTAAATTAATAAATTCATTGTTAGTCGAGGGGGTGATAGGAGTAGTGAGTCTTTGATTATAGTTGGGACGATGGCGGCAATTGCAAAGGCCAAGAGGTATGTGCATAATGATTGTGGTTTCAATGTAAATGTGAAGGCTTGATTTTTTAATATTTGGTTTTATAATTTTTTAAAATAAGGAAAATGATTTGATGCAAGAAAAAAATGAATTAGGATACAAAATACAAATATTAAAGTTTAAAATTATTATCATTATTTTACTTACCATCATAAAGAGTTTTGACCACTAAAAAGACGAGAAAAATGAGACAAAGGTATAATATATAAGGTAGGGATGGTTTTGTTATTGTTGATTATAACTGTTGGAATTAATAATAAAATAAAATATATAATTAAACTAAAAGTACATAATATTAAAACTGAATTTTTGTTTTAACTTCAGGTGGGTGCGTAAATAATGTAAATACAAATTTCTGTAAGGTTAATAAACCCGAAACAGAAGATCCAAGCAAAGACCCAGGTTTTTGTTCATCCCCAAATTTCTCCATCTTCTCTTTCTATTTCTCCGTCGGCTTCCGTTTCTCCTTCCAACCAAACAGAAACTCCCCTTATTTATTTAATTTAAAAAAAAAAAAAGGAAAATACAAGTGAATGGAAGGATGGTTGGGATCTAGGGTTCTCCTTTCTTCTTCACTCCTCTTAACCCAAGCAAGCCTCCTCTCAATAAAATCACCCTAATTCTTTTTCTTTTCTTTTTTCACTCTTTTTCTTAAATTTTTTTATATTAAATAAACAACAATAAACTAATTTCCCCTTTTCTCGCTTTCTTCAAAATGGAAATCTCCTACACTTAATCCCACCGTAACTACCCTAAAACCCTCGTTCCGATCTCACCCTTCCCCACCATGTCCCTCGATTCTTCCCCTTCCCTTCCGATCCCTTCCGACCCACCTCAAAACGATACCCTTCCTCCCCAAAACGACACTCCTACCCAAACCCCCGACGCAACTCCGATCCCACCCTTGACCAGGAGCAATCGTCCCTCCCGCGCTTGTACAATCCGAGCTTCCCAGAGGCTCTACGCCCAGCAACAGCAAGCCGCCATCGAGCGGCGGCAGAAACAGGCCAAGAAGGATCAGCAGCACAACCACCACCAGCCCAAGCAACCCAAGGACGATAGTGATGGTTCTTCGTCGCCGCAGCAGCAATGTGGCGGTAATAGCAAGATCGTTACTCCGTTAGTGGCGCCACCCGAGCCTTCGCAGTTGCCTAGGTGGACCATTCGGTCTATGTGGGAGTTAGCTTCCGTACTTAATTTCTTGCATGTAAGTTTCCAATTTGTTGTCTTGTTTTGTTCTGTTCTGTTTCTATTCATTCATTATGTGGCTTTGCTTTTTGTTGGGAGCTTACGGGCTTTGAGCGTAATAGGTTTTCAGGCCGCTTTTGAATATAGCTGTGGAGTTCTCAGCGGAGGAGTTTGAGACAGCGTTGATTACTCCTAATGATACTTTGGCAGATATTCATATTCCTTTGTTGAAGGTTTCTTCTTTTTCTCTTCATCTATTCAAAAGTATGATTTTATTGTTGGGTGCTTTAAAACGTACCCTTTTCCATAGAGGTTTCTCTCTCTCATGCTTGTTGGTATTACTTTAGTTCTTATTGAGCCAATTCGGTCTTTGTAGAGACTAGAGTCTGACTTTTCTCTTAGGCGATTCTTTAATAGTTTGAGTGCCATTTAAGTGTATAGATTAGTGCTAAGTGTTTCTGAACATGGTAGAGTAATAGGTGGATAGTTATGTGTTTCTGAACATGGTAGAGTAATAGGTGGATAGCTATGGAATCTACTTCTTGAAATATGGCTTTCTTCAGCTAAGAACTTTATTTATTGATGAAGCTATTGGCATGCAAGTCTTTTCATGGGATGCAGTTATAGGACCTATTTTACTTTATACTCAAGGATCTGTTTTACTTTTATATTCAAGTGCTAGGGTTGGGCTCTCTTTGAGTGCCATAGGTGGTGTTGAGCCCCAGGAAATGGTTGAATAAAACATGAATATACATTTTTCTTCTTTAGGCTGATCTTCCTCTTCTCAGTTCTCTGACGTGTTATATCAGATCAATGAAGTTAAAAAGAACATGGACGCAGTTATATGGATAAGTTGTCTTCTTTGGAATATTCATAATTCAGGATATAGGTTCTCACATAATAACATTTGATTTTTCGTCAAACAAGGATGAACTCTATGTGTTATTGGTTGAAATCCCAGAACATGAACTCTGTCTTTTTCTAGATCCCGGAGTATGTTATTTGCTTAGAGTAGTATATGTCTTGGCTTACAAAGACCTAGGGTATGAAGAAAGATTCGTTAAGCCAACTTATCTGGATTGGGTTTTTTGACATGAGAAAGTTGGATGAAGTATGGTGAAACATCAAGAAAGAGAAGTGTCGTCATATTACCAATGGTTCTATTCAGCATTGTCTTTTTTGTGGATTTATGGCTTGATGACACTTAGGAAGCTTATGAATGGGGTGACACTCTAATGGAAGGAAACATGGTGAAATGTGTCATTGCATTGAATGATGATACCTGGAGTCGGTAAGTGGGTGGGAAGGAGCTTCACTGAGTTTTATGTTCTTCAAAGGTTAGCCATAGCTAAACACTGATTAACTGAAGACTTTTCTGGAAAGGAATGCAGGTGGCCTCATGTATGAAAATTAAAAGCCTTAAGTGACATGAAGTAGGTGCTTGATGGGAACTACTGCTGTAACTGAATTAAAATTGCCAGTGATATGATTCTAAATCCTAAATTGTGTTCATCTTTGAGTTGCATGGAAATTGTTTATAAGTTGTGGTAAGTTGTATGAATTATTGGATTCTCATAACATGTAGTCTGATTGTATGGATCCAAACATATTTTGTAGTTCCTGACTTCCAGCTGCCTTGTTTTGGTTGCCTGTAGCCATTGTGTCTTCCATCTGTATAAGACAGTTTTTGGGGCAAACTGTGCATCAGAAATTTGTTTGTAGTTTGTGCAGTTGAGTTGTTAAAAGGAGATACTTTGCCCAATGAGTGACTCTGAACCCCAAAGCATTGTGTCTCTTTACATTTGTCTGTGATTAGAGAAAGGAGTTCTAGGTTGGTACTTATAATTACCAATGTACTTGTTGGCCAAGTAGTATGTAATTAATGTGGGTAAGACTATTTCTACTGGATTTGTTAACTTAAATGGCTTGCCTGAAAACAAATACATTAAGAATATTTTTATCTGGAACTGCAATGAGTTATCAATATACTTTCTCCATTTCAGGCAATCCCTCCAATTACTCGGATGCCCCTTACACGTGATACCTGGGTTACTGTTCTTTGCAGAAAATTAAGAAACTGGTGGCATTGGGTAACTTGTCATCTCTAGTCCTTTATTCTTGTTTAATAATATGTGGCATGCATGCTTACATATATATATACACATTGTTTTGGATGTTTGCAGGTTGCTGATGGGGATCTTCCCATTGTTGCTTCACATGGGTGAGTTGCCATGTACTTTTGGAATATTCTTTAACATATAATGCTGTTAGTGTATCTAATGAATGCTAATTTGTTATAGGGCGGAGATTGAATTATACAAGTCGCTTGATCCTGGAGTTCGTGTAGTGATCCTGAAAGCACTGTGTGACATTCGTGTTGAGGTATGATGATCATCAATAAATTGTCTTTTTAATCCCATTTGTAAATGCTTGATGCTTCTCTTATCTTGATTAGGACTTTGATTTCTATTAGTATTATATTATAAGTTTGAGGGCAGCATCAAGTCTATACATGTAATGTTGGGGACACAAAAATCTAAATTCGCTATTATCACAAATAAGTCCCAAGTGGCTGAATTCCTTAGCCCAGGTTTGGATGGTTGGACACCACCTGTGGCACAGTTGGATTTTAACGAATATTGATGCGGTAACATACTGGTCCGTATGGCTTTTGCTGTATTTGTCTAGAGTTGTTATCATGAAGTTGAAGGCTTCCTTCTCTTTTAGTTCCTCATTTTGTTGAAGGAATTTTGATATCAACCTAAGTAGTAACTCCTTGACAATGACTTTTAGATCCAAATGTCTGATTTGATCTTCTCTGTTATTTAAATTGCTTCTTATAATTAAGTTGTACAGCCTTTTCTGAATGGTTCATTACTTGGAGGGATTGCTTTCTTTTCCAATTCTGTGTGATCATATCTTTGGAGCTTACTGAGAGATGAAATATCTGTTGTCCTTTTGCAGCAAGACGACATTCGAAGCTACATTGACAACTCACTTAAACATGGTGTTCAACTTTCAGCCTTTCGTAAAGAACGTATCGGAGGCGATTCTCAGGGAATTAATTACTGGTAATGTCTTGGGCTTATCAAAAAGCTTCTATCTGTTACCTCTTTGTAGCTTGTTTGGTTTGAGTGTTGCACTTGTAGATTACTTATGGTAGTTTTTTGTTGTGAACATTTCTCTGCTGGCATTGCTGTTTAAGCAATTTTTTTTTCTGTTGTTTGCACAGGTATGAAGATGATGCTGTTGTTGGTCATCGCTTATACCGTGAAATAAGGAAAGTTGAGTTGAAGAAAGCAAAGATGAAAGGTTCCCATGTTCCTAATAGTGCAACATATCTGTGGGAAACAGTTGCAACAAATTTCGAAGAATTTCAAGATGTTTCTGTAAGTTGTGTGTGTATTTTATATAAGTCCTTTTATGTGTTTGTGGGTTTATTATGCTGTTCATAATGCATCACTACATTGAAACTTATAGAGCTTTCTTTTGAGCAGTCTTTATTGAGTTTGCATGGTTCATTATATCTGATGCTTCTTGAAAGTTACCAGTATGATGAACATTCTGATGGGGTTTTCAGATAGAAAAAATGGCCATATAGATTCATGCACCGGAATGTCTATTCTCAAGGGGAACTTGGCTTAAGCATTGATGTTAGACCATATTGTTGCTCTCTCTCTCTCTCTCTCTCCCTCCACACGGCTCAAAAATCCATGCTGAGGATGGTACATGTCTTTGTAGCAAACAAAACCTTCATAGTAGGCAGGTGCCCTCTGTGAAAAACCCTAAAGTTGCTCATTTAAGGTAGGTGCAACCAGATCATCACCCTCTATAACAATGCATGCTAACCCTATCATCTAGCAAAATCCAAACTTTTCAATACAGTGGCAATCTGCATGTAAGTTGTTCATTTAAGGTAGGAACGGTCAAAATATCACCCTACGCAATGGTGCATGCTAACTCTATAATCTAGCAAAACTCAAGCTTTTCAATACAACAGCAACTTCCTTGAGTTGGGTCTCTGGGGTACTGATTTTTGGGACTAACTTTGCAATGGAAATTTGTGGAAGAAATGGATAAGGAAATTTCCGCTGACATTGACAAAGAATTTTGAAGTAAATAGCTATGTTATTGAAGTTTTATTCTACTAACTTTGAAGTATTTGGAGATCCACTGGAGCTAAGAAATAGTCATTAGAGAAGGATAATGGTTTAAACTATGGCATTAACAATATAGAGTAGGGCACTGGGTGTTCAGTTGATATTATGGGCTTCATAAGAGTACTCTGTGGTTCTGCTTACTTCCGAAGTTAGATATAAGGTAGGAAGCAGCCCACATTCATTTTACTGAATGCTGTTTTCAGGCATGTTTTCTGTGACTCCTTGTTATCCAATCATCTCTTGTTGCTTTATTTTAAGGCCATAACAAGCATAATGATAATAGTATTCTGCTCTACAATAAATTCAAATTGATGTTTACATAACTACCTTGTGGTCCTTGCCTACTTGTAGAAAATTTCTGAGGAGTTTTCGTTAATAATTTCTGTACTAGGCTAGGTTATTGTTGGGGTATATGTTCTATAATTATAGATGCCATTATCAGCTTTGATCCATGCATGTCATTGGCACCAAAGTTCCCAGAGCTTTACCTTTGCTTTTCTTTGTGGAGTGGCATGGGGATCATAACAGAGACAATTCTGATTGAGACGAAAACTTTCTTTTTCTGAATCACTTGCGTTGCCTATATCTTTCTCAAGACCTCTAAGTAATAATGTTAAATTGTTGGAAGTAATCTTATCTATTATGACATGGTCATACAATTAAATTTAGTCATACAGAAGTTTGGATGACAAAGATGTTCTGTCCAGTTCTACTGTTGAAGAACAGACTGAGTTTTGTGTCAGTCATCTGTTTTTATTTGCTAGAAATGCAAAGCTTATATAGCGTTTATTTGATCCTTTTATTGATATTATCTGTTTCATGTGCTTCCGCAGGAGAAACTTTTTGCCAGTAAAAATAGAGCAGAAGCTTCACTAGGGAAGAAATTAAAGAACGACAAGCTTCCTGAGATTGAAAAGGAACACAAGGTACATAAAAAGTTGCTTATTATCATTTGAGCAGCATCACAAAACTGTTATCCTTCTCTTGAGGTAAAAATTGTTTCTTAATCCAATTCTTCCTTTTGCCCAGAGGAAGGAGAGGTTACTGAAAAAACAACATAGACAAGCTCTTCTTCTTGACAACTTCTTGGCTGTTGATGGGCTTGGTCCAGGACGCTCCCTTCGTGACAGAAAACCTGTGACTTACACATTTGGTACGGAACTTTAAAGTCCAACATGCCTTTCAATTTTTAACTGGATTTTTGTCATTCAGTAACCAGAGATTCAAGTTTCTGGTGGTTTTTTTTTTTTGCTCCTAGCCATAAATACTGACAGTATTAAACTGACTTATCTGGGCTTGTTAGTGTTCAGATTCTGGGTAAATGCTTTTATCTGAATTGATATAATTTCTTATAATTGTGCGTTCAGATTTTGATAAATGCTTTTATCTAAGCTGACATATTTTGTTATAATCTTGCAGATGATTATGATCGGTCAATAAATGAGGCTATTAAGATTACCAAGTATGTAATATATAACATAGACATATTCCTGAATACATTGATATGATTTCCTTGCAATGATCTGGACTTGTTTCTTCTGCCTTAAAAGTGGTTTCTCACTGTTGACCATGTGTTAGGCGGAAAGCACCATCACCGGATCCTCTCAATGGAAGAGATGTTGCCAAATCTGAACCTTCTGCGAATGGAAAATTGACCGGTCCTTCACATGGCTCTGAACAGGACAGTTACAATCTACCCTCCCCCAAATCTCCCGAATATGATGATTTTGATGACAATAAATCTGGGGAATTGGATCGTAGGTATGATACTTTATTCTTGAATGTCTCCTATTGTTGCTGTAAAGTTTCATCTAATTTTTGTATGATCCTTTGTAGCAATCGAAGGAGGCAGAGACCTCAACGATATTCAGCGAAGGAATTCGTTGAAGCTGTTTCGGATAACGAGGCTGACTTTGACAGTGATGATGATATAGTTGGAGAAGCAGTATATGATGAGGAATACCTAAGAAAAAGAAAACAGAGAAGGCAATCCAGCAGCTCAGAAGGAGATGAGGAATACCGTTGGGACGAAGAAAATGCTGAAGATGAGGAGGAGGAAGAAGAGGATTCATTAAGTATCAGTGAGGACAGTGATGAGGCCCCAAAAGTCAAGAAGTTGCCAGGCCGTACTCGGAGGGAAACTAAGCTAAGGTCAGTGGATGAGCTTCAATCAGGTCTAAGGCGTAGTAAAAGAGCCACCAGAAATCGTATTAATTATAGACAGTATGAGCTGTCGGAATCTGAAACAGAGTCGAAACCTGAAAAGTCGAATCCATCGGATGAACACTCGGATGCAAGTGAGAAGGAGGAGTTCTCAGAAGGAAGTCAAGATTCCAATGGCAGTGATGATGAGCAGGAAATGGAAGTTAATCCACCTATGGAAGGTAACTCTGATCCAGTAGAGAAAGAGCAAAGCCAGGCACCTGAGCAATCTAGTGGCAGTGGGCAAGATGAAGCAGACGGTGCACAAAAACGACGCTTCCTTGACCTAAATGAGCTTGCTCCAGGTTCTGGTTGCGACGATGGTCCAAATACAATAATGAAAGATGAGGATAGAAATGATTTCTAGAGGTGGTGTGGTGGGGAGCAAATGTTGTAATTTTCTCCTGGGGGAAGCGAATTGTATGATAGTAAAATTTATAAATTTTGCGAAAAGCCTATCGAGGAAATTATGTTGGGGCGTTCCTCTGAGGCTTCTTCACTCCACCTGGATGCATATCCCTTGAGGGCTTGCAGCAGGGAAGCAACACGCTGAGAGTGAGTGAGTGAATGAGAAAGAGAGGTGTAGATTAGGTAGTCATATTTTAGCATTTGTCTACATTGAAGAAGAAAAAACCTACGGCAGTGTGGGCGATGGGGGTTCAGGAGATTTTAGCTTTATCCACTTGATGTACAATAACCCTTAACAAATATTTGTAACTGAGAGAAAAAAAATGGTTTTAGATGGGATGGTCTAGCCCTGTAGTGTGATTGGTTTTAGTATCCTTACTATTATTATTATTATTATCATCATCATCTTCATCATCCTAATGGAACCATCTTTCGTCTTTTCTTCTTTTTTTTCTTATTATTGTAACCGAACCATCCTCTGACAAAGTTATTTAGAGTTTCCTCCTTCAAATTCCCTGTTTTGTTCTTTCCTTACTAACTTTCCAGCCTCAAATTGGAATGAAGTTTGGAGGAGCTAAGGTAGATCATTGTACCTACGTCCGTTTGAATGGTTTTCAAAAAATGAGCGTGGGCTGGGCAAGTTTGAAAAATGAGTCAACATTTAAGTCTCTTCAATCTATTTTTTAAGTCTGTAATATTTTTTATTGTATCTTTTTTTATAGTAATATATAATAGTCTAATGCAAGTATATTAAAAAAAAAAGTTAAGTTGTTTATCTATATAATTTTAATAAATTAAAATTATATAAAATTATTAAATATTAAATTAAAAATAGTATGTCTTCTTTTCAAAAATTTAAAAACAATGACAAATTTTAAAATAAACTTGGATAATTATTTACAAATATGAATGGATTTAGATAAATTTTAAACTCATATTTCAAGTCGACCAAGTTTGATAAGTATAAAGTGTGTTAATATTATGTTTAAGTCTATTTTGAATCCGACCTAACTCGGTTCATTAATACCTTTATACTTAATATCTTTACATTTAGACGATTGTATTAAATTTGATAAACTTAAAAAAATAACATGAGTATGAATAGACAAATGTGTTAAAATTTAATTGTATAATAACATAAGGAAAAACTTATTCATTATGTAAGTGTTAAAATGGCTTGTTATAACATAAGGAATAATTAGTACAATATTTGATAGACATTTTGAATTTATCACAAACATTTTCTACTTCCCCGAAACAAAATCTCTCTTTTTCTACTTCTCTAAGTCCTCAAAGAGCTCCAATTAGCCTCCTCTAGTAGTTCATTCTCCATCAATAAATGAATAAGTTTTTAGGACAAACTTGAAGATAACATCTCTATCGCCAAAGGGTGGCTCGAAGTTTCCACTTCTTTCTCTTAAAAGGCAAATGTATGACATTAGCTTGAGCTTCTCCCATGACAACAGTAACTTTAGGAGAAGGCTTCGCTAGGACTAAGGCACGAGAAGTATTGACAAAAGCCACGCTCTTTGCAAAATAAGAAAGAAGATGCTGCAACAATGGAAAGAAAAAAAAAACTAAAATCTAAAAACAAAATTTAGGCTTAAATGTACTTTTGAGTTTATGTAAGGCTTTTGGCGACATACCCCTCCATTACTCTAAGCGACATACCAAAGAGCTCAGTGTTCAAGTGCTCACACACATGCTAAAGAACGAAATCAATATGTTTCTTCTCTCCAAGCATAAGCTTCATTAAAAAAACCTTACTTTGTCGCGACCACACATTATGTGACTTGTGCCAAGTGCTAATATTTGGCATATAGAACAGCCTACTCACTTCTTTTTGGGTCACACCGTTGGGACTACGGTTATTAAAACAAAACCTCCAAAAGTTACTTAGAGACCATACCTAGCTGAACTTTAAAGGCTCTGTCTTTAGGCAGCGAGTTCATTGAATGAAGGAGCCAAAAGTCTTGCATATGAAGGAAGGGTCCACTTAAAGGGGAAAGAAGAAATCTTTCAACTTACTCTTTATCAAAATGTACTTAAGATGATAAAAAGAAATTCTTTTAGGGAGTTTATTCACCTCAAGATTAAGACTATCCTATGTCTCAAATGACCTATGCCAAGAGAATCCTCAAAAGTAGTAGCAAACAGGTTCCTAAAACTAATTGAATAAGGTTCTTCTTAACACTTCTTACAATATAAAAAATACAGTACCAATAAGCGCCAAGAAGTCTCAGATATATGTACAGGGGCAACATTATACAACCGTAACATCTTTACAAACCAAAGATGAATGGGCAAGTGAAAGCCCGCTTCAAATAAATGGAAAAGGAGATGGAAACCTCTCTCATTGGTGGTGACTTCACAAAATCCAGTGGAGTCCTAACAGAACAAAAAATCAGTATTTATAGTGAAGACGTTTAACATATCACAATAGCATCATGTCAGCCATTTTTGTCATAATGGTGGTGCATATTGTTCCTCACCTTTCATTGGAGCATTATTAGTGTGAAATATTAAAGGATCGACATCTATTTTTAAAGACAAGAAGTCAAAAGTAAAAAGACAAAAGATAAGAATTGATTTCACAACAACAAAAAAAAAAAATAACGAAATAGGATTGAAAGAAAAAGAAGAAGATATGATCCTTAGTGTAGTTATTTTTGTCATTTATTGCTTATAATTTTTCAAATAAATTGGTTAATAAAATTCAATAATTAAATTATTTTCTTTTGTATAAACCGTCCCTATTGGTTTTTGCACAAAAAATAAAGTGAATAAAGCAAACATTGACTCATTAATTATCTAAAAATTAACTAAAATTAAGTTGGATCATAAGGTCAGATTATGATGTAGGAAGACTACTTACATTGGTAGGTAATTTAAAAGGTCCATAGTTTAAGCAAACAAAATTGAGCAATTGATTCAATGTACTATTATATTGTCTATCAAGTTCAATTAAAGAGATATATTGTCTTGGATATCGGAGCAAGTGACTCCCAGAAAGATAGAGATATAGGTGTTATCATTTGGATTAACAATATATCGGACATAACATAAGTTATGGATCTATTCACTTGTGACATTTATAGTATGACTTACCTCAATATTGAGTAAGTGACTAATTATGTGCATGTAATTTATACGCTTTGATATATTGAAAGCTTGTACTCAATTGGTATCAGAGCTAAAAGTTTATCCACAAATAAAGAGTATTCTTTCACTAGCATTGCTAAGATTATGAAAAAGAAACATGACCATAAATCATTCATCAAGGACAAACAATTGTTTTTACTATTTATTAGTAATAATCTATTTTATTGTGGAAGTTGTAATAGTAACCATGAGATAAAATAGGATCATATTAGGTAAACGAATTTAATCCAAAGACATTAAGAATATCCTATAAGGGTAACACATTGATGACACTGTCATTGGGCAAAGCATAAATCTAAGTTTCTTTCGTAATGATGTATAATGGAGAGTTCACTTATGGTACTTTTAGTGGATTGACTTCATGACAAAATAATATTGTAATTAATAGACGAAGATTCAGAACTTAATTTCCCTAATTATATATGTCTAATTGATCCCTCCACTAGCTCAACAGAACCCTATATAGATTGCACAAAAATTGATATGTTGAATGAATGAAAACAACCCAAGAGAAATAGATTACATGAATTATCATCCGTAGTAAATGATTTTCTCAAAAGTAACATGAGCTAACTTGGAAATTAATTTAAATTCTTTGAATTATTATTTAATTTATTGTAAATAAATAATTAAAGTTCAAAGTAAAAATTAAATTAATCAATCATCGCGATTATACTGAGTAGGACAAATTTATCTACTCATAGATTTTTATATGATAAAGTCGACATGGTTTTAATGGAATTAAAATTGGGTTAAGAAAATAATTTAATTGAATAAAATATTATTTAGGAACAAAAAACTAGTTATTTGGTTGAATAATTATATGAGTTTGTTTTAATTAGAAACTAAATTGCATACATAATTATACTCAATATATGAAAAAGGTCTAATAAGCCTATTCTTACTAGAGGTGGGCTATGGAAGAAACCTAGTGTATGTGCCACCCACTATAACGAATCTTAGTGGGACTTTAAATTTTGCTATTAAATGTTATTTTTTTTCTTTCCCTTCTTATTTAAGTAAAACTATTGTGATTTTTTTTTCTTATAAATAGGGGCTATGGGATAGCCAAGTACAAAACTTTGACATATGTGGATACTTTGTCAAATTTTAGAAAAGTTTATTTAGCTACAAAATAAATTCTAAATTCATGAGTGCTTGAGTTTGTGTTTTTTCAGTTTTGGTTAAATAAAGAAAGTGAGTTTTTCCTATTGGAAAGTTAGACTTTTCATTCTATGTTCAACTTGGAATAAGAGCCCACTCCTTTAGCAATCGACGCTTCGAGGATAGCAGAAAATATCATTTGGTAGAAAATTAGGAATCGACATATCTCACAAATCCAAAACATAGGTATTAAATTTGGTAAAATTTATTACCATAGATAAAACAATAAGGTTCAGTTTTAAAAAAAATTAAATCTCCTCAGTGTAACAAAACTATTTTCATATAAATATTTCCAACATTAAATTCATGAATGAGCCCTATTTATAAGTATTCAGGGAGGAAACTAAAGTGACACTTTAAAAGAAATGTCAATAACAAAGAAACTAACATATCTTGAAAAACCCCAATCAAAGGTAAACACATGTTCAAAAGCAATTAATACAATGTTACAAAAATCAGGACAAAAATCATGACATTTTAGAATCTCTTCAAGTCTCACCAAAACTCTCGAAAGCTCTGCCAGGGATTCAATTGAACCTAAGTCACTTTTTAACATGCCTTTCATTTACTAGACAATTGTTATACCCTTATTAAACCACACAATGCCTATGCTTAAAGGTAAAATTTGGTGACACTCAATCTTGCAGCTTAAGCAGAAAGATAGTCCTAGCCTCACACTGCTAGAGCACCACATCACAAAAAGTAGGCCCATACAATACTTCAAAGATATATATGGAAGAGCTCTCATCAACATATATCAATCAAATGTTAGATTATCGGTACGCTCGTAGCGCAGTGTAAAAATTACTCCGATGATCGCAAACCAAGAATTCATGTGCGAGGAATGGTTCAGGTTTCTAAATTGAAAAATAACTGTTCAAAATTATACCTCCGCAGAGGATGTGTAAAATAGTTTTGATTCTACATAGTAAATTGTTTCACAAACCACAACCGCAATAAAAAAATTTGGCTTTCACATAATCCACTTAAGTGATCAACAGTCAAGATAAAAAACCTAACTTTTAGAAAGGTTTTTGGTTTTTTGATATTCCCCTTAGTCTGCTAGAATTTTGTGAAATTCATGATAAAAGAAATTGAGATATATGTGGAGTTTTATTCAAAGTCTCTTATATTGGAAAAAATTCGATTCGAAAACAGTTTTCTTGTATTACGAAAAATTAAAATTTTGAAAACCGAGCTGGTATGTGATATTTATAACAATAAACCATTTACCGAAAATGCACTTGTGTTTTTGGCTAGACGGATCTTTGTCATTCTCGGCTTTCAACCGAACGTCCTTCTTTCGCTATTCTCGTACTAGGAATTGCTTTAAATATAGACTCAATTAAATTCGAATCAAACACAAAACCATAAATACTTTCTTTACTTTTAGTGGGAAAGTAAATTTCTCTTTAATTGAAATGGGAAGAACTGTTATTTCGAAAACTAGATTTTATCCTTAGAAGTAAATTCTCACTATTTTCAAGCAGAATACAAACATCTCAAAGTTGTGTATAACTTACTTGTGTATTTAGCCCTTCTGGTGTCATCTATTTATAGGAAGAAAAAGTAAAACTCTTGTTGAATTGTAAAATTTTATTTCGGTAGAAAAACTAAATTCTAGTCTAACTAGGATTAAGGGGCGCAACCTTAGTTAAATAAACCAGGGCTTGTCATCCTATGTACCGTCATGAGAGGTTTTTGGGCTTCTTCTATATCGGGTTTAATTATAAGTATTTCTTAAACTTTTAATCCAGTACTTTATAATTCAATCTAATCGAACACTTGTTTTTCTCTTTTCAAAATAAACATCATAAATTAATTTAAATTAATTAATTAATTTCCTAATTAAATAATTTTCTTAACCCAATTCTAATTTCGTTAAAATCATGACGACTTTACCGTAAAAAAATCTATGAGAAAATATATTCAATATTTCTACATTTAATGGATTCACTATGACCAATTAATTTATTTCTATTTTCGAACTTCAATTATGTAATTAATTAAATAATAATTTGAAAAATTATAAATTCATTTTCAGATCATTTTCATTTAAAGAATGTTTGTCATTTCTCTAACTTTACCATTTCTATATATTTCTGTTCATTTGGTTTAACATGCAATTCATTTATAGTTTCAGCAAGCTAGCAAAGGGACTGATTGGACATATGCAATTAGGGGTCAAATGATTTATAATTAAATTCCAACTTTTCACCTATTAATTATAAACTCATTTAATCACGAAGTTATTCCACTATAGTATCGTAACTGAGCTGTCCCTAATGGCATACCATTACGAAAGCAACTCATCAGTGCTTGTCCAATGACCTTGTCATAAGTGTGTTACCTTCATAAGATATCCTTAATCTCTTTGGGACAAATCTGATCTCCCAACGTGATCTTATTCTATCTCATGGTAACCATTACATTTTCCTTCATGAAAAGTCAATTACTATTAAATAATAATTAAGTCATTCATCACAAAAATGAACAACCCATGACCATGTTTATTTTTCATCTACCATGTAATGCCAATACGAGGATATCATTTACCCATATCTCGAATTATGAATTCCACTATTATGAATGACGCTACATACTATAGAAGTAGTATATCTAACACACCATCTTTCAGTTCTTTATCTATTTGAGCTCAGGCTTTTACTCACATCAAAGTATACGATTCACACATACATAGTCTGTCATCCACTCAGGATTAAGGTATGTCACACTTTGAACATCACAAGTGAATAAATCCATAAACGAACTCAATATCTATTATTCTTAGGTCCAATCCGATGAATTGTCAGTCCACTCAGTCACATATATGTCTCTATTTTCTAGGAGTTATCCGCTTCAATGCCTAAGACAAGGCATCTCTCCAATTGAACTTGATAGACGACATATTAGTCTTTCAATCGGTTTGCTCATTTCTGATTAGAATAAAGACATGTTTAGGTTCATCTACTAATATAAGTTGTCTTTCCATATTATAATCTGACCATGTAATACTGTTTAGTATTAGTTTAAACATTAGACAACCAATGAGCCAATATTTTCTTCTATTTTGTTTTATATGCAAAAGCCACATGAGAACATTATACAAAGTATACTAATGTAATCCATGAATTATTTTATTAACCAATTTATTCGAAAAAATTATAACCTTACAAACGAATATAATACACTTAGGGCATCAGATCCAATATCTTGTTAGAATAAATTCTCTCTCGTAGAGTTTAGAACCAACCCTATTACTTCAAAGTGAATCCGAGAAAATTAAGTTAAATGTTATATTTCCCAACAACTGATATCCACATTTTTAACTTAAGTTCCTTAATCTACCAACTTAATTGTTTTATTAAATACAATATTTAATCAACCAATCAAGTTAATTTTTCCCAATTAAATATGTGTAGCATGCAGCAGACTGACTTAAGTGGATCATCTGCATTTGTACATCAAGCATGTACATTAATAAATAACTTTTTTCGAATTAAATTAATTATAGACATTTTCTATTATTATTTTAACTTGTGGGTTGAGTTAAATATATTAGCTCATTCTTTTTACAATATTCCAATCGTCTCACCTAATGGGTGTAGCCATGTAGGTTCTTGTAGCATTGGTAATAATATTAGAACACTTCTGATGTTAAAAGCAATGAGTGACATCTAGTAATGCATCATTGCTATCCAAATTACAATAAGTCATGATTTGACATATTCATTACTCTGATGATATCAATGTGTAGCGTATCCCTTTATCCATGATATCTAGATTGAACATAAGTTATGGAACAATTACACTTATATAGTCTCATCTGCTTATTTCTTGATTCCAAGTAGACTAACATAAACAAATGAGTCTGATATCCCATATCAAACTCATTTGTGCACGACCATACATTTCTAGTCTCACTTGATCCAAAGGCCTATGATATCACTCCCACTATGTAGGAGGAATAAATCCTATCTTGATCACTCTCATTCCACTACATAAATTGTGACATACCGAACATCCACCTTTATAACACAATCATTTACGGAAAATGTTTGACTGTGTCAAAACATGTGACATTTAATATTGGAACTATGATGACCTCAAATCTAAGGATTATATTCACTATCATCACTATGAGAATTGTTGTGATCATTACATAATAATCCAAGAAGCATTCTCATGATGGGTCAATCTAGTACATCTATCTTTAGCATGTTCCTATGCATTGACTCAACATCCTTATATCCATGACAAAGCTTTGTCATCAGTCAATGCATATTAGTCTTAATGTAGTATTGTAGTCTAAACCCATAATGGTACTTGACTAAGGATGTTTAAGAATAACCATATTATTCTTTGGACTTTATGATTAACAATTTATTTAAACACAAAAATATAAATTGAAAATAACAATAATAATGCCTTTTATTAATAAACTTGGTAAATACATATGCAAAATACAATTATCTCATGACTGATCTTTAAAAATACTCTAACATCCACCACCTCCTGAAGTTTAACAACTTTCATCTAATTATCTTATATAATCTATGTTGAAAAGTCAATTAAGAGGGTGTTGAAAAGTCAAAAATAGGAGGTACAATTGGCACCAAAAGAAAAAGTGATAGGCAGGTTGTTTAAAGTTGAATAGGATAATTGCAATTTTGGTCCCTAATTTTTTAGGCCATTTGCAAGTTGGTCCCTGAACCTCAACTATAAATAGGCCTAATCATTTTTCATTTCAACCATCCCAACCAATCTTTCTCTCTTAGTTTTCTCTCTTCTTCCATTTGAGAATTCTTAAAGAATTCTATTTGTTTGTAATATTTTGGAGATAGTAAAGTTATCATCTGGTGTTAGTGCCCGAGGACGTAGGTATAATTTACCGAACCTCGTTAAAACTCTTGTGTTCTTTCTTGTCCTATTTTTCTTTCAATATTTGAGGGTATAATAGTAGTATTTAATTATGCTATTAAATTACTATAGAAGGGATATTCTGACTAAGGAAAGACTTGGTATTTAAGAGATCCTTGTGATCCACCTCTCTTCCCTGGGAATTGAACTTTGTGTGATTTTTTAGCACAATAATTTACACGCTTCCGACCCTATTGGAACAACAAGTGTTATCAAGAGCCGAAGGTTAATCGTAGTATGCTCTGTGGTTGCGTTTAAACCGATCTTCCACATCGAAAAGATTTCTTAGGTATATTGAAATATTATGGAGAAAAAACGGTGTAGGAGCTTTAACATCGTCCATGTGGACAAGACCGACAATTGCAAATGCAAGATTGGCCGTGAAGATCTTTGATGGCACGGGCCATTTTGGTATGTGGTAAAGTGAGGTTCTAGATGCCCTTTTTCAGCAGGGTCTAAACATTGCCATTGATGAAGAGAAACCAGATGATGTACAAGAGAAAAATTGGAAGGCGATCAATCGGTTGGCATGTGGCACAATTTGATCATGCTTTTCTCGAGAACAGAGGTATGCTTTTTCAAAGGAGACTTCTGCAAATAAGTTGTGGGTGGCACTTGAAGAAAATTTTTTGAAGAAAAACAGTTAAAATAAGCTCCACTTGAAGAAAAGACTGTTTCGCTTCACTTACATCCCAAGTACCATAATGAATGATCACATCACCAAATTTAATCAGTTAGTCACTGATTTGCTAAATATGGATGAGACATTCAAAGATGAAGATTTGGATTTGATGCTGTTGGGGTCACTTCCTGAGGAGTTTGAGTTCCTAGAAACTATTCTACTTCATGGCAGGAGTGATATATCTCTGAGCGAAGTCTGTGCGGCCTTATACAGTTTTGAACAGAGAAAGAAGGACAAACAAAAAAACTCAATCAAAGATACAGAAGCTTTAGTAGTCCGAGGTCGTTCATACACTCGGAAGAAAACTCAGAAGGGGAGATCAAAGTCAAAGTCCAGACTTGGGAAAGATGAATGTGCCTTTTGTCACGAGAAAGGCCACTGGAAGAAAAATTGTCCAAAGCTAAAGAATAAGGGAAAAGCTGTTGTAGATGCTTGTGTTGTAAAGCATGATACCAGTGACTCTGAACTATCACTGGTTGCATCATCATCGCCGTTCTATTCAGATGAGTGGATATTGGATTCGGGTTGTACCTATCATATGTCCCCTAACCGGGAGTGGTTCTCTGATTTAGTTGAGCTAAATGGAGGAGTTGTTTATATGGGCAATGGCAATGCCTGTAAAACTGTTGGGATAGGTTCAATCCAATTAAAGAATCAAGATGGATCAACTAGAGTTCTGACTGATGTTCGGTACGTGCCCAGTTTGAAGAAAAATCTCATCTCATTGAGAGCCTTAGAATCCAATGGTTCAGTTGTTACTATAAGAGATGGGGTTTTGAAAGTGACATCTGGCGCACTTGTGATATTGAAGAGCATGGGGAAAAATAACTTGTATTACTACCAAGGTAGTACAGTTATTGGAGCAGTCGCTGCAGCTTCCGGTAACAAAGAATTGGACTCAATGCAATTGTGGCATATGAAGTTGGGACATGCCAGTGAAAAATCCTTGCAAATTCTGACAAAGCAAGGATTGTTGAAAGGTGCAAAGGCTTGCAAATTAAAATTTTGCGAGCATTGTGTTCGGGAAAGCAAAAGAGAATGAAATTTGGCATCGCTATCCATAATACAAAAGGTATTTTGGAATATGTTCACTCAGATGTGTGGGGGCCTTCCAAAACACCTTCGTTGGGAGGAAAACACTACTTTGTTACTTTTGTTGATGCCTTTTCCAAAAGAGTTTGGGTGTATACCATGAAAGCTAAGGATGAAGTGCTTGGAGTTTTTCTTAAATGGAAAACTATGATCGAAAACCAGACTGGCAAGAAAATCAAGCGGCTCAGGACGGACAATGGAGGGGAATATAGAAGTGATCCGTTCTTCGATGTGTGCCAAGAGTATGGTATTGTTCGACACTTCATAGTTAGGAATACACCACAGCAGAATGGAGTGGCAGAGCTTATGAATCGAACATTGCTGGAGAAAGTTCGATGTATGTTGTCCAATGCTGGGTTGGGCAAGCAATTTTGGGCTGACGCTGTGACATACGCTGGCCATCTTGTTAATCGTTTTCTATCATCTGCATTAGAAAGAAAAACTCTTATGGAGGTATGGTCTGGAAAACCGGCTACAGATTATGATTCCTTACATGTGTTTGGATCCACTGCATATTACCATGTGAAGGAGTCAAAGTTAGATCCGAGGGAAAAGAAAGCTCTCTTTATGGGAATCACTTCTGGAGTAAAGGGATTTCATCTTTGGTGCTTAGACACAATGAAAATGATCTGTAGCAGAGATGTTACCTTTGATGAATCTGTCACATTGAAAAAGGTAGCAGATAAAGATATTCAGACGAGCAATACTCCACAGCAGGTGGAGTGTACTCCAAAACAGGTGGAGTTTGAGCAGATGGGGATTTGCCCAGTTAATAAGTCTAATGCTCCAGCCACAATGGAGGAATTAGAGGTTGAAGAGGTTCTGACCCAAGAACCGTTAAGTACACCAGAACCAGTTGCAGTTGCAAGTCCACAGAGAGAAATTCGTAAACCTGCTCAATTTACTGATATGGTAGCCTATGCCTTTCCCGTTATTAATGATGATATTCCTGTCACTTATCAAGAAGCAATGCAAAGCTTAGAAAGTGACAAATGGAAAAGCGTCATGGATGAAGAAATGCAGTCTCTCCGGAAGAACAATACTTGGGAGTTGGCGCAATTACCGAAAGGTAAAAGGGCAATCGGATGCAAGTGGGTATTCGC
Organism: Gossypium arboreum; assembly: GCF_025698485.1. Taxonomy (NCBI): domain Eukaryota; kingdom Viridiplantae; phylum Streptophyta; class Magnoliopsida; order Malvales; family Malvaceae; genus Gossypium; species Gossypium arboreum. The sequence goes on along the minus strand of NC_069081.1, from coordinate 107,354,680 downwards.
AAAGAAAGATGGATCTCCTAGCAAGAAAGATATTCGCTACAAGGCAAGATTGGTAGCTAAAGGCTACGCTCAAAAGGAGGGAATTGACTACAATGATGTATTTTCCCCTGTTGTGAAGCATTCCTCCATCAGAATTTTGTTGGCCTATTGAATTTGGAGCTAGCTCAACTTGATGTTAAGACGGATTTCTTGCATGGTGAATTAGAAGAGGAAATCTATATGACTCAGCCCGAAGGATACATAGATGCTAGTGGTAGAAATTGGGTTTGTAAGCTGAACAAATCGCTATATGGATTGAAGCAATCCCCGAGGCAGTGGTACAAGCGATTTGATAGCTTTATGAGAAGGCAGAAGTACACAAAAAGCAAATATGACAATTGTGTGTATTTGCAGAAGCTGCATGACGGATCTTTTATTTATCTACTCTTGTATGTTGATGATATGTTAATCGCTTCGAAGAGCCAAAAAGAGATAGATAAGCTGAAGGCTCAGTTGAATCAAGAGTTCGAGATGAAAGATCTAGGTGAGGCCAAGAAGATTCTCGGCATGGAGATAAGTAGAGATAGACAGAGAGGCAAGCTTTGTTTGAATCAGAAGCAATATCTGAAAAAGGTATTACAATGTTTTGGTGTAAATGAAAACACAAAACATGTAAGTGCCCCACTTGCTTCTCATTTGAAACTTAGTGCTCAATTATCTCCAAAACGAAGAAGAAAGAGAATATATGGCAAAAGTCCCATATGCTAATGCAGTTGGGAGTTTGATGTATGCGATGGTGTGTACGCTGACCGACATTTCACAAGCTGTTGGAGTTGTGAGCGGTATATGCATGATCCCGAAAAGGACATTGGCAAGTCGTGAAATGGATTCTACAAGATCTTGAAAAACCGTAGATGTTGGTTTAATTTTGAACAAGATAAAGCACTTGGTCGGTTTGTAGTTGGATATGTTGATTCCGACTTTGTTGGTGATTTAGATAAACGTCGCTCAACTACGGGTATCTGTTTACTCTTGCGAAAGCCCAGTGAGTTGGAAGTCTACCTCATATCTCTGAGAGCAGTGTCTACTACTGAGGCAAAATATATGGCGATTATGAAGTCATTAAGGAGGCTATTTGGCTTAATGGATTGTTGAAAGACTTGGGAGTTGTTCAAAGTCACATTAGTCTATATTGTGACATCGAGCGCTATTCATTTAGCGAAAAATCAAGTCTATCATTCAAGAACCAAGCATATCGACGTAAGATATCACTTTGTGCGGGAAGTCTTTGAAAAAGGAAAAATTCTACTTCAGAAGATTCCAACAGCAGATAATCCCGCAGATATGATGACCAAGGTGGTAACAACAATCAAGTTTAATCATTGTTTGAACTTGATTAACATCCTGAGAATTTGAGCACCTTCAGGTGTATGGCGCTCGAGAGCGCATTTAGAGGCACTACAAAAGATAGCTTTATCGAATATGGGGAGTTGAAGGAAGTGTGTGAAGATGTGATTATCCTAATCAAATCTTCAAGGTGGAGATTGTTGAAAAGTCGATTAAGGGGGTGTTGAAAAGTCAAAAATGGGAGGTGCAATTGGCACCGAAAGAAAAAGTGATAGGCAAGTTGTTTAAAGTTGAATGGGATAATTGCAATTTTGGTCCTTAATTTTTTAAGCCATTTGCAAGTTGGTCCCTGAACCTCAACTATAAATAGGCCTAATCATTTTTCATTTCAACCATCCCAACCAATCTTTCTCTCTTAGTTTTCTCTCTTCTCCCATTTGAGAATTCTTAAGGAATTCTATTTGTTTGTAATATTTTGGAGATAGTAAAGTTATCATCTGGTGTTAGTACCCGAGGACGTAGGTATAATTTACCGAACCTCGTTAAAATTCTTGTGTTCTTTCTTGTCCTATCTTTCAATATTTAAGGGTATAATAGTAGTATTTAATTGTGCTATTAAGGAAAGACTTGGTATTTAAGAGATCCTTGTGATCCACCTCTCTTCCCTGGGAATTGAACTTTGTGTGATTTTTTAGTACAATAATTTACACGCTTCCGACCCTATTGGAACAACAATCTATTCACATCGACTTCAAAAATGTTCTTAGCTAACATCTGTCGCTCTACCTTCTTTACCTAAAAACCAAAGTGCTTGGTTGGAACTTGTGTCAAACTTGTCTTCTCTATAAATTAGTTTTATCCAAGATTGAAGTGGTTTCAAATTTTCATTACGTAGAAATGGTCTTTTTTATATATTTTTCTTTAAGATTGTATTTTAAACTATATCATTGTCATGTAAAATATTTTAATCTTTATAAAATAAAAAAAAATTACTTGATATAATAAAAAAATTGGATCTAGCAAAAAAAAAAAAAAAAGAACCGGAGAAACAACAATTTAATCATTTTTTCCCTTGTACTTCGTCATTCTATCTCTATAAACCCTAACCATTGTTGTTCCCTTCATAACTTTTTCATTGTGATCTAAGTCAATATTGTAAGTTTATTGATGTTTTAAAACTTAATATTTTTTATTAAACCTCAAGTGCTAGAAAGCAATAATTTTTTTTTATTTATTTCTTTTAATATGAGTGTAGTATCACTATTTTTAGTTTTTATTTTTTAATACAATGTCTAAAATTATCTATAGTCTCTCTCCAACTCTTAAATAGGAGGATAATGCACTTTAATACACATGAATTTTCATTATTCTATACTGACAACAATACCATAATTTTGTGAATAAAAAAAGTAGGAGAGTTTTAGAGCAAAGCAAAGAAACGGTAATACAAGTTACGGTAGCCATACTACAACAACAATTCAGAGCTTGGATGATGAAAGGAGAGGAAGAGTTCAATTTGATTTCTCTGTACGTGAAAATATATAATAATCATTTTCATAGTAACTTATTTGAACAATCCCATGCTTCAACTTCAGGTCAATTTTTCCCCTTAAATTTCAGGCCTCTTTTCATGATTCTTTTTCGATTCATAATTTAGTTTAATGGCTTGCTATTTTATTTGGGTGCTTATTCATGAATGAAATAATTTGCTAATTTTAATTTCTTCCAGTTGTTTGAATGCTATATTTAGGTTTGGGGAGATAGATACCGAATACCAAATGCTCAAATTTAATTTTAATTGATAAACCCTAATTATTATTTAACTTACAATAAATAATATGAAATTAAATAAACAAATTCAATCATTAAAAGATTAACAAACTTACAATATGATTTCTTTGACGTGAGATTTGAGAAAAACAATTATGGAGAGAAGAATACTGTAAGTTTGTTAGAGATATAATGGTTATGTCAAAAGAAAAGTTTTGGGTTAAAGTATCGTTGTTTACCAGTGTTTTCCTTCTGAAATTTAAAATATTTTTTAACATCCCCTGCCATAGAAAATTTATCATATTATTTATGATGTATTTTTAATTATTTAATGATATTTCAATACTTTTTTTATATCATGGATATATAATTTTGATAATTTTTTACATTGACCCTTGAACCTTAAATTTAAACTCGAACCCCAAATAGGTTTAAAGTTTAGGGTTCAAGATTCGAGTTCGAAATTTAGTGTCTAAGATTTAGGGTTTAGAGTTTAAAGTTTAATATTTAAGTTTAGGGTTCAGGGTTCAAGGTAAAAAATTATCAAAATTATGTATCAATAACATGAAAAAAATTACTAAAATATCATTAAATAATAAAAAAAACATGAATATATGATGGGAAATATTTATAAACTAATTTTTTCATAGCAGTAATAAGACTTGAAACATTTTTTAAAGGAAAAACTGTTTAAAAATCTAATAAAAATTTAAACCACCCTACACAAATAAACTCGTTTATAAATACTTCTTTTCAACTCTAAGTATAAAAAAGTTAAAGTCAACTCTATAATTAATATTTTATGGAAACATTGTCTCAACTCAAATAAATTATCATTCTTAACCATTTTCTACACAATATATAACATTTTGTATAAATTAATCGAGTAACAAATTTAATTATTAATTAATTCGTTTATAATTAATTAAATGAAAGTAATAAATTAAGTGGATCAAATCATAAAAACTAACCAAACCGACCGAAATGGCATTTTGAGTTGGGCCCACTGCTTAGATTTTACTCTATATTTAATCAAAGCGTTTTCCACGGAGACTCAATAAGAAATATAGATAGATAGACTACCAAGTGAGTCAATGGTCAACACAATCTGCCGCAATTTTAGAACATTAAGCCTCCCAACTTCTTTACACACGTGCGAGCACACACCCATTTTTTAACACCTTTCCCTTCTAGCCCAATTTCTCATTATAAAATTTTGGGGAAATAGTTCATTTCTCCAAATAGTCCCTAAAACTTTTTAGGATACTTCTATTTTCATCCCCATTTTTTTAAGGTCAATCCATAATTAAAATTTATTTGGTCACTCATTTTTATTGATATAATAATAATTTTATCTTTAAATAGTTACATATTTTATCAATTTAGTTTTGATTGTAAAAATTTTAACAAATTCAATTCTTAAAGTTGATGGAATTTGTAAATTTAGTTTTGATTCTAAATATTCAAAAAATATAAATAAAAATTCAAAAATTTAAGATCTTAACAAATTTAAAATATATAAAAATAAAAAGTTATTAAAATTTATAAAACTATTTGTAAAAATATTCAAACAGTTAAAAAGTACTTAAAGAGTCGTTAAAAGTCAATATGTTATTTTAAAAATACGTAATGTGAAGATAAAGGCGAAAATGAAAACTTACGAATCCATAGCGATGGATTTTTATATTTTTAATATTTTATATTTTAGGCGAAAATATGAACTAAATTTTCTTTTCTTTCATGTTTCGGTTCCACCCTCAAATTTAATTGGTTTTCTTTATTTTATTTTTTAATATTTTATAATTTTAAAGTTTTTAAAATTAAGATTATTTGATAAAATATTCGAATGTTGTAAGTTAAATTTATTATGTTTAAAATTAAAATTAAACTAATAAAATATATGAAATATTAATTGTTGAATTTATTATTATATCAATCAAAATTTTATTTCGTAGGTAAATATATTTTAAACGGTTGAATGAATGAACTTGAAATTACCCTGACAAGATAACCTAATTTACCATTTTTTAATGACTAACATAGAAGTCCATTCAAATTTGAGGGACTATCTGAGGAATTTATCCAAAAATTTATCAATCAATCAATCAAAATTTTTACAACAGTACCCACCGCAATGCACAAGCCCAACCGGCCCTTAAAAAAACCACGCAACAGCCCCCCTTCTCTCCTCCTTTCTCTCCAATTCCAACCACACCGGCAATTAGATAACATGGCTCACCGCCTCACTCACCGCCGCAGCTTACCGGCACCGGAACCCAACCCATCTTCCCATCCCTTAGATCCCACCCTAAAAAAGTCGCCCAAACCGACCATAACCACTCATCCAACAACCCGAAGCTCAGATCCGTTAATGGCTTCCAAGAAGCCCTTTTTCATCACCAATCGCTTCTCCAGATTGAGCCTCAATCACAAAACCCAAAAGCCTACCAACACCCAACACAGTAGAGACATCCATTTACAAGCCAAAGCTTTGACAGTTTCAGCTGATGCTGATTCCTCCATTTTTTCACTTATCAAAGCAAATCATCTGTTGGCCCATGAAAAGGCTAAAGAGTCATTAAAAGAATCGGTCAGGAAAGCGTCAAAGGATTTGGGTAGAAAGAAACAGCAGCAACAACAACAACAACATCACCAAAGTTCAGTACTTGATAGCAAGAAATTAGCTTTGACGGTGAAGGAGAAACAGTTGAAGAAACGAGATGAAGGGCATGATAATGATGATATGAAGAAGGCTTCAGCTTCATTAGGCAGAAGGAGATCCTTAGGCGGTTCACAAGTAGAGTTGGGTGATATTCTTGCAAATTGTGGTGTCAAAATTGTTTCAGTTGATATGCCACCGTTTATGCAGATCCATGCGGTTGATTGTGCAAGAAAGACTCACGATAGCCTTGAAAAGTTCACTTCTAAAGCCCTTGCCCTTACTCTCAAGAAGGTACTGTTAATAATTTATATAAAAAAGTGGTTTAGTATATCCAATTACTCGCATAGAAAAGATTTCCCCTTTGCTACTACCTGTTTATGGCGTTTTTGTTGATTCTATGAACTATGATCTGGGAATTTGAATTACAGTTTATGAGTGACATAATTGAACAACTTTTTTGGGTGTGCAGGAGTTTGATGGTGTCTATGGACCGGCATGGCATTGTATTGTGGGGACGAGTTTTGGGTCTTTTGTAACACATTCAGTTGGTGGGTTTCTCTATTTCTCAATGGATCAAAAGTTATATGTCCTCTTGTTCAAGACAAGTGTCCAAAGAGCTGATTGAAGTGTGGTGACAAACATAGAACAAAATTTGGAAGTTAAAAGGCATTTGTAGTATAGCAAAACTTTTGGAAGCTTAAAGCCAGTGTTTATCCATTTGTAGCTTGTACATTGTTTTTCATAAGAACAAAAGAGTAGGATATTGAAGTCTTTGGCAAGTGGTCTAGCCTGTATGACATTCTTCTTCTAATGTATCGTTTTAGAAATACAGAATCCATTAGCAGCTCATATTCCAATCATCCAATATACCGTCTTCGTTTTGTTTCTTATCTTATACTAATTTTTGTTCTTTGTAAATTTCTTATTGTTTCTTATCTGAGATTGCTTGAAATTCTTGATTTATTACATTGCTAGACAATGGAAGATGGTTTGGTTTCAGCACCCTAGCACTAGTTCAAACGTGGCATACTATGGTTGGTCCCCGCACTAATAGGAGTCTCTCAAACTACAGAGGACCCCTCATGTTCCTCCCTGCAAAGCTATCAAGTTCATCATTTCACATTTTTACCTCTGATTCTGAGCACACGGTCATTTCCTGTAATTTAGCATTTAATTTTTTGACAATGGTTGTCGCTGTATAGGGTCCATAAGCAATGGAGCCCTATGCGTGTGCTTATTAAACTCGCAAAAGATCGGCGTCACTTCCACTTTAGTTTTGATGCAAAGCATTGGTCTTCCGAACATGGCTATAAATGGCAACCCAACCCTCTAGAAAATGCTCTTGCATGCCGCCTGGTCAAGCTCATACGACCGAATATTTAAATAACACGACGGATAAAAACATTGTCCGAGCGAGTTAAACCGTGTAGCGGATGGAACATTACTTAAAAAGAGTGTTGAAAGGACCGGTAATGAAGCGCTTTTGACAGGTTTGTTTCTCTCAAATAATTTAGGTTGGTTGGAGGAATGGGGCCTAGTGCTCTGCTCATTTCAATTGGGAAATAAAGGGATTCGGCTAATGGTGTCGGGGCTCTCAGCCACTTGAGATAGTCCAGTAACTTCCCAAAGCTTTGCAGGGCGTTTATACAATGGACTTTTTTTTTTATTTTTTTAAGGAAATAAATCCTTGGAAATCATATTAGATATATTAAACATTATGGAAGATTTATGTTTCCAATTATTGAAATCTATGACTATTTAGCACATTATCAGATATACTATTTTACTTTGATTGATGAAATATAAGGTTACTTAAAATTATATATTATTAAATTATCCTTGTTGTACAATCTTTTTCAACTAGTTTAGCTAGGGGTAAAAATGTTATCTAATGAAGATTGCTCTCAAAATCTTATATTACCTAAGGAAAAGTTAGTCTTGAGACTATCCCCTTTATTCTAAAATATTGGTATTATTGAGAACTTAAAATTATTAACTCAAGGTAACCTTTGTGAACCAAATGTGAGAATGTTATGCCGGAATATAAATTATCTAAAGAATATAAGATGATTTGAACCAAAATCCCCCCAACTTTTCTTGACTATTGTTATACCCTCTTGCCTGAGCACCTTTTATGCCTCTCATACATGAAACCTCATGCCACTATGAAGAGAGTATTGTTGTGACACCACCAAAAATAGTCGTCACATTAGACCCTATCTCATTAATATTTCCTACTTTCCAAGCTCACCAACCCCAAAGAAGGTCATGTTGGGACACATCTAAACCATACCCTAGTCTAGGTTTAAATTGGACTTTACCAAGGACGCAATCAAAATAAGAGACCAACTCTAGGCCTTCATTCATCAATGTATACAAAGTACCCCTTTTTCAAGATCAGGAAAGAGAAGATCAACTCCATAGCCTGTACGATGCTCACACACCATCTCAACTCAAAAAAACTATCATCTTTAGTGGCTCTCTGCATTATCTATGATGTAAACCACTTTCTTTGTCTCCCTCGACACTTCGTATAACTTAATTGTTATAATAATAGGTGGTCTATGGGATCTGAATGAGAAACTATTGTTAATTGGCTTAGAATGTCCTAGAAGTACAATTTAACAGGGTCAATTACGAGCAAGGTGACCAGTACTACAACCAATATGAGTCTGGAGATAATCCAATTGGTCAAGGAGACCAATACCAGTAAGGTTACAACCAAAAGGAATATTATCAGCAACAACCAGGAGCAGAATATCAAGATTATGCTAGTTACGACTAGTATGGCCTATTAGGTGGCCAAGAAGATCAATACCAGCAACCTCAACAAGAGCGACAACTTAGGTACCATCAAAATTACCCTAATCCACCAAATCATTCTGAAGGCATCATCAACTGCGACACCATGGGGTCCAAGACCCTACAATACAACAGTTACATACTTACATGAGAATAAGGTGAGTCTCAAACGCCTTCAAGTGTAAGTTGTTTTCTTTTACGCTATGTGAGCACGTTAAAAGTTGGTATATATAACTCCCTATAAGGTCTATAGGTAACTTCAATGAATTGACTCTCCAGTTTGAAGGCTACCACCCAACTAACATCATTACATCGAAAAACCCCACCTCCTCGTTCAGCACGAGACAAGAAGAATGAGAAAGTTTGCAGGAATATATTTTACAGTTTAACATCACGTCAAAGGGAATCAAAGGCCTAATAGATTGGTAACCTATGAACATATGAAATATACATTAATAGACCACCAGTCAGGCCCAATATGAAAAGGCACATAGCTATGCAAAGACGAAAGAACTAATGCCATGTTTGCGTCGGTGAATTAGAATGTGGTTCCGGATCAATTCCGAGAAGGACACTTATTATGTTGTTTGGTTTAATTTTAGTTTCTAAATTGTTAATCTTCATTTCCGTCCTATTCCGTCCTATTCGTTGGAGACAAAGAATAGCTCAAAATTATTTTTCTTACCAACACACTCTTTAGAAGGTTTTATTATATATTAGATAATAGTTAGTATGCATTAAAATATTATAAAATAATATTTTTTATATATATTATATGTTGATTTTTTTTTAATATTGAGTTTGGAATATTTTCTAATATTATATAGTTTTATTGTGAAATAAGTATATAGTTTAATATATTATTTTTAAAAATATATTAATATTTTAGAATTATTAAATAAAGAAATTTCATATTAAAACTATTATATTTTATATTTTTATATTATACTTATAAAAAATATTTAATAAATTATATTGAATAATTTAAAATATTTTATCATAATAATTTTTTATTTTATTAATAAATATAATGTATTTAAATGTTTATTGAAATATTGTTAATAATATAAAAAGAATAATATTTGATGCACCGTCGGTCGTAAATCTAAATGCATTATCATTGAATAATAACATGACACATCATTAAATAAAACAAAAATAGTGGAGGACTTAGAAATAAATACTAATAATTTTATGTAAACATAATTAAATAATAATTAATTATGAATAAATATTAATAACTCATGGATTTAGGATACTGAGTTTAATACAAGGATAAAATTATCATTTTCAATATACTCCATTCCTATTCAGTAATATTATTTTACCAACCAAACAATGTAGTACTATTACATCTCTATTTTATTTTCATAATATAACATTTCATTTCAGTACATCAAACGCGTCATAAGTTCCTCCAACTAAGGGATTACGGCAACGAGCTAAAAAGAAACCAATAATCAAAATTAAGAAAATAGAGACAGACAAAAAGGATCCAAACTTGACTCAATTTAAATCGAATTTAGGCTTGGACTTCGACCCAATTTGAACATTAAGCAAACAAGTTTGGGCTTGACCCAAATTGTACCAATTTAAAGAAAATAGGTTTAAACAACGTATTTATTTAAAACCAAACCAACATACTTTTTACTTTTCAAAATCATTAAAAAAGCCATTATTTACAAAATAAAAATGATTTTATTTAAAAACATTTTTTCTTCAGAAACTATATATGGACATCCTAATATCCATCCCATCACGCCAGATTTTCTAAATTTCAATTAAATGGAAACTGAAATTAAAAGATAACCTTAAAATAAATTTAAAGTTAATTTAAATCCAATCCCAATTTAATTATGAAGTTCAATTCAAACCTAAAATTTGTAAAAATCAGTTTGATTCAGTCGCTGTCTCAAAATCCAAGTTTGATTTTAATTTTAAAGCTAATTTTATTTAACCTTCAAACAAATTCAATTTTATCTCTCATCCAACCACCCTAAGATCTACGTAACTCACAATCGAAAGCCCAAATAAAATTAGGTGTCCATATTACTAAAATGACCAAACTGTTTATTCATAGAATTAAACAGATGTTATTCATTATTCCTATGTCTTATTGTCTTCGATAGTTTTTATAAATAAAATAAAATAAATAAATAAATATTGACTCATTAATTACTTTAGGTTATATGGATGAATTATAATGCGAGAAAATTTATATAAGTAATTAATCTTAATTGTCCATAGTCCACAAAATCAAATTGAAGAAATGATTCAAATAATAAAATATTGTTATATAGTCTCTAAATTCAATTGGGGAGATAAGTTATCTAAAATTAAAATTTTTAAAAGAATTTTGAACTACTCAAATCCTCTCTTAAAATTCTTCGCAAACTTTTTGAAATTCTTTATTATTTTACCTAAACAAGTAAATTTATTTTTAAAATATTAAAATCTATATAAAAATAAAATTCTTTTTAAGTCCCACAAAACACCCTAAAATTACAAAATATTATACTTTTAATATTTCATTCTTAAAGTATTAAAATATAAATTATAATGAATAAAGCACCTATATTAAAACAAGTTGGCAGCGCCACCTTATTAAAATATAAACGGCATTAATATTTTGGACTTATTTGTGTAAAAGAATACAAGTTCAACTATTAACAAAAAAATTTGGGTATCAATTTGGAAAAAGCTGACAAGTTTAACAAAAATAGAGTGAAAACGAGGGACTGATAGAGCAAATTCTAATAGTTATTTTGTTAACAAAAATAATGCTTGGTTAGCTGCAAGGAAAAAACTGAGATTTGAGGACCAAATCCAATCTCCCCAAACCCTAAGCATGACTTGATCGCCAAAATCCTCAAACCTCCAGCTTCGTCCTCTGCCGTTCGATCAAAACTCCTTTATAAAACAAAATAGTTACGAAAGATCTCATCGAAAAGCTTAGCGATGCCGTCCCACGGCGATCTAGACCGTCAGATCGAACACTTAATGCAGTGCAAGCCTCTTCCGGAGGTGGAGGTGAAGACTCTGTGCGAGCAGGCACGTGCGATCCTGGTGGAGGAGTGGAATGTTCAGCCGGTGAAGTGCCCCGTCACCGTCTGCGGCGATATCCATGGCCAATTCCACGATCTCATCGAGTTGTTTCGCATCGGCGGCAATGCTCCCGATACTAATTATCTCTTTATGGGCGATTACGTGGGTAGGTCCGCTTTTCATTGCATTTAATTGCCATTGCTTACTTTTCGTCTGAATTAAATTGTTAGTATGATAATTTCTGGGTTTACAGATCTTAATTATTATTGATTGAAAAGAGAAAGTCAAAAAAGAATATTTAAGAAAGGAAATTATACGCGCGTAAAATTCCAATTTCTTGGTAGTTTGACATTGATTAGCTTATCTGTACAAAGCGAAGTTAAAATATTTAATGTGAGAGCTTTGGTGAATAAACATGTATCCTTAATCTAACTAGTTGAAATAGAAGTGTTGACAATGTTAAGATAGAGCTGTTAGAGTATAGGTTTATTTTAAGAGCATTTACATATTGAATTGAACCTCGACATTTATTAAGTTTCAGCTAATTCCAAGCCCTTCTCTGAGAGTTCAAGGAATCTGGTTGATTATAGTGCTGTTTGTTTCATCGTTTAATCTGCCCAATTTAGTAATGTGAGCCACAACTACCCAAAAGAAAAACCCTTATATAATGTCCGTGCTTAATGCTTTACAAAATCAAGATTTTAGGCACTTGGCCGCAACTACCAAATGATGGCACTGTTACCTTTAGGACATGTGCTTGTGGAAAGTTAACTTGAGATTGAGCGTTATCTGCAATGTAGGGTATATCATTTTCTTCACTGTTTGTTTTTCTCTGGTATTGTTTATGCTGGGTTTTTTTGGTCCAAGATTGTAATAAATCATACATTTCGATGCATCTTTTGTAGGGGCTCTGTATAGAGCTGATTTTTTTTGCCTCCTTGTATGCAGATCGAGGATACTACTCTGTTGAGACTGTCACACTTTTAGTTGCTCTGAAAGTTCGTTATAGGGATAGAATAACTATTTTGAGGGGAAACCATGAGAGCCGCCAGATAACTCAAGTGTGAGATATACATATTTAGTGTTTTTTCTTCTTTTCATTCTGTAAATGCATTAGCAGTCCTTTTTTCATTCACTAAATAAATTCATCATCCTGGAGCAAAAACGTACTCTTGATATGTCAAATGTTAATGTAAATAAATCTAAAATGTAATGGTAAGTTTTCTTACGCAATTAGTTTATTTGATTAGTTCACCAAAATATTTTGTTCTTTTCTGTTGTTATGGCAAACCAATGCTTCTTGTTAGAAAATTGGAAAAATGGAGTATGAATACTCATTAAACCAGTAATATATATCTGGATTATGACATCCAAGTATTAAGTAGTGGAAGTTATTTAGTGATTATGCTGGACCAGTTCGTAACCAGCTGCCTTTCTTTTCAGGTATGGCTTTTATGATGAATGCTTGAGAAAATATGGAAATGCTAATGTGTGGAAGTATTTCACTGACCTCTTTGACTATTTACCTCTGACTGCCCTGATTGAAAGTCAGGTTTGAATTCTCAGACACGGTCTTATCTCTAATATTTCCAAGATCTCAGCTGACAACTATTTGTGTCCCTTGCAGATTTTCTGCTTGCATGGTGGACTCTCCCCATCTTTGGATACATTAGATAACATCCGTTCTCTTGACCGTATTCAAGAGGTAACACTGTAGTCCAATTATGCTTTGCACTTAAAAGTTAATAGTCTTAGAGTAGATTGTCTACCTTGTTACAAATAATAGTATTTGCTAAATAAAAAGCTTTTCAAAACATAGTGTGCATATAAAGTGCATTATTAAGTATCAACACTTGTGGAGTTCATAATGGATACCATGACTCATAAGACATGATTGGCCCTAGGGATGCTGTGTCTTTTTTATTTTTATGATTGTAGGCACTAGAAATGGTACCCGTTTTATCTGGTGTAATCATAAGAACATCTATCAATTATCATTGTAGTTTCGCTGTTCTTGTAGTAGCCTAACAGGCGTCATCACATCAAATATGCCTTTTCCAATGTTGCTACATTTTTAATTTTACTAGCATCTTTGTATGTGTTGGCTGTGTAGGTTCCTCATGAGGGTCCAATGTGTGATCTCTTATGGTCTGATCCTGATGATAGATGTGGATGGGGAATATCTCCTCGAGGAGCTGGGTATACCTTTGGGCAGGATATTTCTGGGCAGTTCAACCACACAAATGGGCTGACCCTGATTTCTAGAGCTCACCAGCTTGTTATGGAAGGATATAATTGGTCCCAGGTTTGTGGTATCCTAATCAAAATAAACACAATGTTGTATAATCTATTCTCACTGATTGCTATTTATATCAATATCTGTATTATTGTAGGAAAAGAATGTGGTAACCGTGTTCAGTGCCCCAAACTACTGCTATCGCTGTGGAAATATGGCTGCAATACTTGAGATTGGAGAGAATATGGAGCAAAGTTTTCTTCAGTTTGACCCAGCTCCACGTCAGATTGAGCCTGAGACCACACGCAGAACCCCCGACTATTTTTTGTAATCCCCTTGACTTACCTCCTACCTGAAAATGTTCATATTTACTGTTGTGTTTTTGTAGATATGTATTACGAAGTTGGGGAGTTGTCGTTTTTAGTTTGTAAGGAGGGACAAAGAAACCATTGTTTTTGTCATTCTTTTTGGTTGTTGGAGTGCACATTCATACTAGTCTATAGGGTTAATTGGTAGAAGGTTTTTTTTTTTTTTTTGGTTTTGTATTCTGAAAGGTGAAAGAAGTAGAATAACAAGGGATTCTTTACTATGAAATTGCGTGTTCCATTTTTTTTTCTTTTTTATTGTAAATGTTGAATATAGGTGAGTTGTTTCTTGTTGTTCTTTTACTCGTAAACCTTGTTTAGAAGGAAAAATCAGGAGAAATTTTGAATACAACAGATTGATATGAAAGGTGTAGCAGTTTTAGGATAGCGTAAAATAAATAATAAAAAAATGCAGTCCTCTTTTGGGGATGACAACTTCCTCTTTTTGTGAAAGCTAGCGTCTTCAATTGGAATAGATCAGTGGGAGAGAACACTATGTTCAGACCAAAAAAAAATATGGTTGTAGATGTTATCTTACCCAGGAAAATCCCCTTTTGTCTAGAAAATTCTCAAGAACCTCTTTTTACGCTGGTTAGGTTTCCAATTATTTGTTTCTTGGAAAAAAGTCCTTACCCTTGAAAATTAATCTATCTCTATTCTCGTATAAAAATCATCAATGAAAACTAAGAAGCAAAATGGAAAGAAACCATTAACATTTCAATTACACGGTAATTTGAAATTGTGGGAAGACTCATCGCCAACAAGTATTCAAAGTTAGTTGATATATTCAGAACAATATATATTTGTGTGTGTGTGTGTCTATAAAGATACTCTTTCTCCCTAACATATATGCCTACCAAGTCTAAACCAGAATCTCAGATTTATTTGATTGCATCAGCTCAAAAGCTTGCCTGCCAAGTCGTTGCAGAGTTCAATTTGCTGCTACTCCTGCGAAATGTCTCCATGTAACAAGTCTTAGTAAACTTCTTACCTAAGTAGAAGGGACCAAAAGTGGAAGGCTAGAAAACCCCCCAAAACGATCAAATTAAGAATGTTATATACATCCTAACAAGAAAAGAACAAAAACATAATGCGTTATCAATTAAAGGAATCTTAATTTACACTCAAACAACGTGTACAGAGGTTTCTAAGTAAGCACATAACCCTAAAAAAAATGAGTATATGCAAAGGCTGAAAGTGGCAAACGTAAATGCATTAATGGTCATGAAACATTACCAGAAATGGGAGTGAAGATAATCAAGTATCTCAACTTTCAGCATGAGGCATTGTCATTGAAGCTTTTGTGGGTTCTAGAAATCTGTATCAGTAATTTTGCTGTTGCTACCTGCTTCATCTGTAAGATGCAGAGTCAGTTGTTGAATGGTTTTGAAAATCCTAAAGCTTCATCATTCATAGAGTAAGCATGTTACCTGTTTCGTCTTCCATGTCAAATTCATCTTCACTACTAGACTTTGAGGAAACGCCCTCACTGAGTTTGGAAATATGGCCACTCTTGTTAATATTTTTTAACCGTCCCAATGGGCGAACACCTTGAATGACTTTCTTCGATTCTTCGCCTCCCATCATATTCATACCTTGCATCGAATCAGAGTGGTCAAGATTCTGTGTTTTCCCTCCAGTGTTGGGACCTTGATTAAGTCTCCTAGTAGGGCCGCCACATTCAATTCTTCCATTGAAAGAGTAAGATAGTAGTTTCAACACATGACTGCCTACATCAGTCTTGCCTCTTTGTCTTGGAAAGTCGAAATCCTTTAAGAATCCATACTTTTGTCTATAAGCGTCAAGTTCAGCCTGTAAATCTTGAACTTCTTCTTCTCTTTTGACCAGCAAGTTGTAGATCTCTTGTAGGGCTTCTTGGTCATATTCTGCCTGTTCGTCCATCATCCTTTGGTATTGTAAAGCCTCCATCTGAACGGCTGCCTTCTCAGCTTGCAACCTAGTGATCATGGCCATTGCATTATTAGCTGCTTCGGCTGATGCGCTTCTTTCTTCATCCAGTTCCATGTACAATGACATCAACGACCTGCGATCCATACGAACTTGTCCCTTCAGATGCCGCAAGATATCATCTTCGGCTTCCTGATTTGGTACTTGTCCCTCTGCAGTTTCCGAAGCCAACTCCATCCTCTCAAGCATTGATTTCCTTGGAATTTTTGTCCACTTTGGACTGTTTGCTGCCGAATCCGATAATGAGATTCCAAAAAATTTGTTTCCCCATATGAAGTTAGGGGTCTTATCTTCCTCAGCATCCATCAGCGATGGTATGGTACTGACCTTGGCATGGTCCTCTGCTGTTTGAAACATCCATGACCAAAATCAGTAAAATCCAACATATCATGGTACCATTCTAAAGAAAATGCTGCATTCATAGTGAAAATTTCACAACTAGAATTGCCACTAGTATAAGCTTTAAACTCACATGGCTTTTCATTGGTTGTTTCTTTGACATCTGACTCATTGGAATTGGATGTAAGGTTGAGAGGAGAGCATTTGATGTGAGACAAATCGGAATCGCGGGCAGGAGCAAGGGAAGAAACCTTCCATTTAGAATCGGAGGAATTGAGCTTCAAAGGCTCCCCACAACATGCACAACGATGATCTTTGCTCTTCTGAACCACTTCATCTTTTGTTCCAGTAGGCAATGACAGATGAACTTGCTGCTCTTCGTCCAGAAACAGTTCAATATCCTTGTGTAATATCCCCAGAAGGGACTTGTAAGTATGGCCATCAGATTCTTTCTCAGTTGCAAAAGACAGAAGACAGTTTTCGCACAAGTTTCTCATGTCAGAAAGCTTCTTGTGAGCATGACAGAATGCAAGACATGAAACGTTCTTCTTATGGCTGTTACATATGGATTCATTGTAATAGAACTGTTCATTTCTCCCGACAAGAGCATGATCAATTCTGGTGCAAAGCAAGCAAGGAATAGGCAAACCAAACCACTTGGCTAATTCATTGGCTAGAAATGCAAGAAAGCCGTCGATGAACAGAATTAAGATGATCATCCATTCAAGCAAAGCATAAATGAAAAACTTGGGTACTCTTCCAAGGTTTTGTTCTGCAAACTGTATAAACGATCGTTTTGGTTTTTCCATTTCTTATCGTGTTACAAAGAAACAATTTTCGGGATTATTAAGGATTATTGAGAAAGGGTAATCATTATCCGTTGGCATTTAGCCGACCACGATCATGGTTTATCCACTTTGTATGTCGAGGAGAAAGCCAATGAGGGAAATGTTTAGTTTAAGTATTCAAATTTTGGTGGTGAATTTTCCTTTGGCCATTTGCTCACAAAATTTGAGGTTCTTAGACAACATTGGCCTTTAAAAACGGTTTATCAAACATTTCTCAGCCATTTGTACATCGAAGTAATGCTAACCCACATTGCTTTACCCTTGCTGCCTTGCCCATCCTTTTTTTTTTTTTTTTTTTTCCATATTTAACAAATTATTATTTCATTTTAATGAAGGGTTGGTCTTTAAATATGTAAATTTGAATGTTTGAGAGTTACTTTTATACACTGCGTAACCCACTTTAATTTTAATGTCTTTGACAAAACCTAATAATTGAAAAATAATTTATACAATACCTAAACTATGTCTTATTTAGTATCATTGAACCCAACTCAATTGTAAAATTATCAAAAAATTATTTTTTTATAATGTAACAAATATTATTTTAAAAATATTTTTCTATTATTTTGAAGGTATTTTTATTTTTATATTTTAATATAATATTTACAAAGCTACACACTCATACGAGATTTAAACCCAAACCATAATCATGATGAATAAGAACCAGAGTGGATCCACCAACAGTGTACAATCCTAATGAAAATTTTCATAATTTTCTTTGGGTTCACTAGGGTGTAGTATTTCAGCCACTTTTCAAAGTTTAAATTGTTCGCATCACCAGTAGACATGTTTCAATAATTAAACTGAAACACTAAGCCAATAACACTGACTATTAAAACACTGCATTAAACCAACTATTGTAACTGTACAAAAGGATGCAAAGCAAAATTCATAATCAAAACTCAGGCTTAGCCAAATTAGTTAAATATAATTATCAACATGTCTGATATTTGAATCACAGCATCTGCATCCCCTTCCCTTTTTTAGGATGCACCTTCCTTTATATAAAAAAAAAAAAAAAAAACAAGATCAAATAACCACTACATCCTTATAGCATATCTAATATTTTTCATCAATAAAGCAGACTCTACTTTTTGTAAAAGATAGTTGTTGAACATCCTATTCTGTGGAACTAATGGACATAACTTTTAAGAAAAACTATGAGAGCTAGCTCCCTGTTACTAAAAAAAAAAAAAATACAGAAGCCAGCTAACGTCATCTATTGGCAACTGCCTATAGCAACATGGCCATATAAGCAAACTTGGAACATCAATAAGAGATCTTTGATGAAAATGATTCTTTGGGTTAGTAAAACCTATCCGACAAAACATTTGAAGTTACGTAAGGTGATCTGCATCCCTTAACCTGTAAAATTGTAAATATGTAACCAATTGTCAAGAGAAGAACCAGAGTCATAAACATACAAGGTGTTATTAAAAAGGAAAAAAAAAAAAAAAGTCTATGGAAATATCCATCAACTACCAAGTATAATCTTAAGATTATAGAGTGCAAAGAAAATTGTACATGCTACATACTGCATAGACATCTAAAACTAGTAATATCAGAATTTTATTTGAGCTTATAATGCGGATACAAGTCAATATGCCCGAATAGAGGTATTAGCAGTGAAATGGACTGCACACGAGCTAGACACAATCCAACTCAGCAGGACTGAGTCCAATAGAATTTTTGCACAATTTATTTCCCTCTTATGGCTAATTAAGTGGCAGTCTCTCTCTCCCACCCACCCTTCCCCACTATTCCTCCCAATCCTTATGTTATAAGAACAATGCATCCTATATACTCTGATCCTTGTCTATCAGGCTAATTCACCCCAAAAGAGAAGAGATAAACAGAGAAAAAGAGAGAATAGGGGGGTTGCAATGATAAGAAATAAGAAATAATGTTTGGCCTTTACAAGTTTTACAGTTTTAGGCTCAAATTACCTGCAACAAGCAAGTAGGAATCTGAATAAAGCCCTGCAGGAAAAGATTGACCTTCTCCAGAGTGCTTGGAAGAACAGGAGTGATCACATAAAGCACACCTTTGAATGTGTCAATTCCTCTCACAATTCCTGGTTCATAGAGGCATCAAGTAAGATGAAAAAGAAGTCAAGTTACTTCAACACTATGCTTTACTTTTTCAGTCCTTCCAATGGAGGCATGGGAAACTCTTAGTTCACACTAGTATTCACCCTAGCTAAGCCCCAGAAGGTCTTATACGCTTGTTCAGCAGGGCCATCCAGCTTATATATTGCTGAATGCTTTACTCATTGCAAGTTTAAAGATTCTGTTATCATCCTTCATTTTCAGGAGATCAGTATTTTGCATTTATCCTACATTGAATTTCTGTGATACAAAACCACCAAGAACATGTCACTGGCTTGTTGGTATGAAAGTACGAAACTCTAAACTTATATGCCATTAGTTAACCACACATGGATAGCTATAAAGGCTTCTTAACATTTTCCAATAAAATAAATGGAAAATTGGACTGAAAAACTATGCAAAGTAAATATCATTAAACAACGATCAAGATGACCAAGCAATCAACAGAGGCAGTGTAACTGTGACCTACCAAGTCCAACACACCAGGGCAAATCCTCAGACTCCTCTGAACTAACTGCCAATCCAACAATAGTAGCATTCAAACTGTAGTATGTTTCAGTGCTTGGGACCTAGAATTACAAAGAAAAACAATTATACAAGGAGTTTACTGACCTTTTTAGTTTTTACATTACAAAAGTAAGTGCAGTGCTCATACTAAAAATGATTTATACTGCTCTGTGATCATCACTAAGTTATTCCTTCTTAACATTGTGCAATGAAAGTAATTAACAGAGAAATGGTTGGCCTCGTTTACTGAAACACATGAGAGATACACAGAGCTCCCAAGACAGCATCAAAGCATTATTTGGAGGGAAATCAAAGAAAACTTTATAGACAGGACATGGTGCGAAACAGGGCCAGGCATATAACAATATGACCAGTATAATTGGCCCCAGATAGTAAGAGAAGGCTTATTTTTTTTTAATTCTAGAAGTAATTTAAAAAAAAAAACCTGCAATTCATTTTCTGGTAACTAACCTGGCAGTGAAGATGTCTAATTTTGATAATTGATATTGGAACTTCATAAGGAGGATGAGAAGCCAGTGCATGTGCAAGTTCTTTGATTGTAGTAATAGGCTTGTCACTAGGGAAGCATTGCCTGAAATAAGCCATGATCCGTAAATCTCGCAGAAGGCTAGCATCCTTCTGTACTAGCACCCTACAAAAGACAAATTAAGGTAAGATATAGGAAGCAAAGCCACATCTCCCCAGAATTATGATGTTTTACAGAAAACATGCACATTTTATTAAAATAGCTAAACATAGAAAAAGAGAGAAACAATATTAAGCAGCCAAACAAATGCCATTAAAATACATGTGAAGTAATTCAACTTGCTAAGATTCAAAATTTAACAAGTTGCCGGTTAACTTAAAGATGGCCTCAAACTTACGATCTATTAAAGTTGTCCTGCTGAGCTGATTTGATCTCTATAATATTAACCATCCCATCACAATCACCATCTAACCAGAATGCCCCACCTGGAAGATTCTTACTCTCGGCAGATATGTTTATCTTAACAACATGAGTAGGACAAATAAATCTCAGCATATCCACCAATATTTCATAACCAATGCCTGACAAATGCAAGAAAACAAAAACATCAACTTTATAGTTATAGCAAAAGTACAACTAATTTGTATAGAAAAGGAAGATCCAAAAATTGTCATTGAAGAACAAGAACATGAACTGGAAATAATAAGTTTCAAGAAATAAGGGTATTAGTAATCGATTGGAAGCAGATCAGAGCCTACCTTTCACCCAGCCAGGGGTATTGACAATAAGGGGCAATTCTATCCTACCAGCATTTTCACTCTTGTCAAACATGCAGTATTCCTCTCGATAGTAATCGAATAGGGTAAATATATATTTCAAGTATGTTGATGGATCCCTTTTTGAAGATACGTCACCAAAGAAAAAACACCTTAAAGAAAGTCACACTGAAGAGTGTTAACGCTCATTACAACCAAAAATAAATAGATATCAAGTTCAAGTCTTGAAATACTCGGTCCGCCACAAAAATCAAAGTCAACAAAATAGATTCAAAGCAATGTACCTCTCAGGTGTCTTCAAGCATGGAATTGCCAAATCTATTTGGAAAGCCAAAAATTATAGAAAGCATTCGGTCAGTTGACAAAAGAACGAGTTGATCAACCCAGAGAACTTTTGAGGGTATGATGAAAAGACAAGTGTTGGGAAAGCTGAAAACCTGGGGTTATTTTGTCAACAACTGTAAGGGACACGAAACCTGGAACCGTGAACTCAGGCTGCCCAACATCTGTGTCCAAATAAGCTACTTTTCCATACCTGCTAACAACATACCGACCAGATTATCATAATTATGTTGTCAAAACTCTGCCCAACATCTGTGTCCAAATAAGTTCACGGAAGGAACACAATTTATTGTCTACTACTGTGTTTCACATATAATT
This sequence comes from Gossypium arboreum, assembly GCF_025698485.1. Lineage (NCBI taxonomy): Eukaryota > Viridiplantae > Streptophyta > Magnoliopsida > Malvales > Malvaceae > Gossypium > Gossypium arboreum. The sequence goes on along the minus strand of NC_069081.1, from coordinate 107,332,781 downwards.
GCTACCAAAACTCTGCTTTTTTCCTTCCATTAACAAACAAAAAACAGCAAAAAAAAACACAATTTCCCCTTCCATAATTATAGCTTGAATAAGTCCACTAAATCACTAAAACGGATATTGAAATACCCTCTAAAGGAAATATTTCAGCAAATATCAGTGCGTATTTAAATATTTAGTCATAAACCCATTTCACAACAAATAAAAGAAAACTCTGAGAGAAGAAAACAATAATCCTCATGTGAACTCTAACCTTTGGAGAAGAATGTTAAGGAGGTGACGGGAGAAAGTGGTTTTGCCAGAGTTTTTGGCGCCGCAGATAAAAGAAAAAGGAGGTGGGGAAGTTACTGAGTCATAGGCTATGGAATTAGCAGCCTCCGACCACTCTTCTGGTACATATATGTTTGCTGTTGAGCTTCCAGGTCCTAACATCGAAGCCATTGTGGAGGAAAACCAAAGAATAAAACGAAAATCTTACCCAACTTCCCCTTATACGATGTTTACTGCTTCGTTATCTTTGTAAAGTCGTATCGAGTTCTTTCAGTTCCGATTTCTGGCAGACGAAGCCGCTTTAGTGTGACTTCAACGCATTTTACATGGCTATATACATAGGTTTGCTGGTTATATGCTTTTCTTTTTGGCATAATGAATTATTTAATCCTTCAACTTTACAAAAAGAACATTTTAGCCCTTATTTAATTTTTTTTTCTTTTAGCCCCATTGTTTGTTGAATCCATCAAAAATTAACATGCGTTAACTTTTCAATCTATTTTAGTTAATTTAACAAATAATGTAAGTTTAAAACTTAAAAATAATAAAAAATTAAATAGAGGGCTAAAATGATTTTTTTATAAAGTTGGAGAGTCAATTAATTCGTTATGCCTTTCTTTTTGGGCTAAGATCTAATATGTTAAAACTTAAAAGGTAAAAATAAAATGGTAAATTGTACAGTTAGTCGTCTAATTTTCATTAATTTTCACTTTGAGCACTAAAAATAAAAAAATTTGCAATTTGAGAGTTGTTATTACATATTTTATCATTTTAATCACTCAACTTTAATAAATTTTTATTTTGGTCACATATGTTCATTTTAGAATTAATTTTATTTAAAAAAAAACTTGAGTTTTCTTTATAGAATTGAGATATTCATCTTAAATGAAAAGTAAATTTTTCGCTTATAACACAATTTCATATAAAACTCAAGTTTTCTCTTTACAAAAAAATACTAAAATTAATTCTAAAAAAATTTAAAAAGATAAAATGATTTTCCTGTAAAAAAATTAAGTTTTCACTACAAAACTCAGGTAATTTCATATAAAATCAAAGATTTTTCCTTTTAATTTTAAAAAGAAAAAAAATAAAAATGAAAAGAATAGATTAACTTTTCTCGTAAAATTCAAATTATTCGAATAAAACCCAGATAATTTCCTATAAAATCTCTATTTGCTCTATAACAATTTTTTTCAAATTTTAATAAAATTAATTATATTCTTAAATGAAATAAAGATCATAAATTTTAGTTATAAAATATTCAAATCATACATAAAAATATATCAATCAAGTTTATTAAATAAAAATAATTATGTTTGTAATTTCTATTAAATATATAAACTAAATTTCACTAATTAATATTATTAATATATTATAATTTTTAATTAAAAATTTAAATAGAATCTAAATCTCAAATATTACTATAATAAAACAACAATTATTTTTATAACATTTAAAATTTTAACATATAAATGAAATCATTTGAATACAAACTTAGAAAGAAGTTCAGATCTTAAAAATAGGTGAAGTGTATGAGTTATAATGGTTTAAAACTCTCATCCAACACTTTGTAATAAATTTCTTTATTGCATAACTAGAAAGCCTCAATGGATTATTATTATTATTATTATTATTATTATTATTATTTGTTAATACAGTATACAAAATAAATTTCCTTATAATATGTTTAATTTTTTTAATATTTGTTGATGCCTATAAACAAAATAATATCATTTCAATACCATTTTCATGTGACAATATTTTAAATAATTGTTTATGTCATTAGCAAAAATTAACTGTTAAACTGACTAATAATTGTTTTTGTAAATGAGAGTGCTATGATAATGTCACCAACCTGAATTGATCTTTTTAGGGTTGAGTGTTCAACCGAATTGAATGAAAAATATTCGAGTTAATCGAGTTGATAAATCTTATTTTATCATCTTAACTCAATTTAAATTTTCTCGAATCGAGTCGAGTGAAATGAAATTTGAATCAAATCGAATCGAATATATTTTTTCGAGTTAAATTAAAAAAATGACTTTGAAACCTTGTAATCACTGTTGTTCACCATAATCAAATTTGCCCATCGTAATCAAATTTGTTATTAACTTTCATCTCTTAATAATTTATTTATTAATCTTTGATATACGGGTTAGCTTCTTTGTTAATTTAGTTGCTTCAGTTATCTTCTGATTTTTGTCATTATGTATTTTGAAATTAAAAATATATTAAATAAAAATGTAATTTTTAATAAAATTATCTTAAAGATAAAATGTGAAATTTAATTTAATAATATAAATAATAGATATAAATAAAATTATTACTATTTAAGTGTATGGTTTTTTGATGATTTTTTATTTAGGGTAAAGGATGAAAAATAAAATTTTAGGGAGACATAAAAAGTTTTGAAGGATGGGAGTAAAATTTGGGGGGAAATATTCAAAAAAAAAATTGTGGGGAAAATGGGTTTGGGGTAGATGGGGGTAGAATGAGAGGGGAGTAAAAGTATTGGGGGAAAGTAAAAAGGTTTGAGGTGTTATAGTTTGGAATTCGATTTATTCGAATTATTTAAATTATTCGAATTTAAAATTAAACTCGATTCAAACTCGAAATTCGAAAAAAAGTTCGAGTTACCTCGAATAGTTCAATCGTTTAACTCGAAATTTGAATTTAATTTTGATTTTTTCGAGTCAAACCAAGTTTTGCTCACTCCTAGATTTTTCCGTGTAAATGTTCCTTACGTTTCAATCAATTTTGAAATTAAGCAAATCAATTAATTTAAATAAAATGTTTTAGTCCTATTAATTTTAAAAGTGAACTAATAAAAACAATTAATAATGACACGAATGATTTTCATCAAATTTTCCTAACATGTCAATTGTGGCGAAATTAGGGGGCTGATAGGGGCCTCGACACCCCTAAAATGAAAAAAATTTCATATGGCCCTTTTAAAATTTTTAAAATTTTAAATTAACAAAGGTAAAATTGTACTTTAGCCACATTAAAAAATTTGCTGGTTTCGCCCCTGCATGTCAATAAACAAATATAAACATGTATAATCTATTTATTGAAACATGTGATAAAATTTTGGGTAAATTATATAAATAGCCATTTAATTATTATCGTATTTATGTTGATTACCCAGATTTAAAATTTTCTATTTTCGTCACTAATGTTATCGAAATTTAATATTTTAGTCACTCATCCATTAAATCACTAACAAAATGTTAGTGTGGCTTTTTTATTGGCATAATAAAAAAAACAACCCTTTAATGTTTACACATTCTATCAAATTGATCCTAATTCTAAAATATTCAACAAATTTAACTCTCAACTTTACACATTTTGTCAATTTAGTCTTGATACTTTAAATTAAAATTTAAAAAATAAACTAAAATATTTAATTGTTTATTTTGATAAAAATACATAAGATTTTATAAAATACATATAAAATTAAAAAATATTTACGAATAAATATCTATTTTTCTCATTTTCTAACATAACATTTATTTACTAAAATAATAATTTTATAAATAAAACAATTTAAGGGAAAATCATAAAGAAGGCTTAAGTAAATTTAACTTTTCTTTTCTTTTTCAACATTAAAGACTACTTTGTTCAAAAACTACTCCCTAAAAGTTGAAAAGTTGAAAAGGATAAGAATAAATGTTTTTAGATTATTGCCTAGAACAAATTTGTTGCATTTGAAGCTATGCTTGAAGGCGGGCATAATTGAGGATATATAGGTGAGGATGAAGTATTAAAAACTTGGTAGTTGGAAGGTCATGCCGACGACTCCACATCAAATTCCTAAGTTGATGGCACGACAATGAAAGATGTGAAATCGAGGGGTTCAAAGTAAGAATTACAAGTGTCAATGATTGTGGGCGAAGGCGGTGCTCGGTGCTACTGCTCGGCAAACTTGACGAGGAATGAAGATTAAAGGAAAATGGTAGATGTACAATAAATAAATTATTATTTATAAAATAACATTAAAAAAAGGAAAAATGAATTTAAGTTTTGTGTTTGAGTTTTAAAAATTTGTTTAAAATTATTACTTTAATAAATAAATTTCATATTAAAAATAAAAGAAAAAATGTATATTCACTTATTCATAATTTTGTATGCATTTTATTAAAAATAAATAGTTAGTTGTTTTATATTCTAACAGTTGGTTCTTCAGTGCTATTGTGGTTGAAAATTGTTACAGACAATATGATTTATTAATTTTAAGCATTCTTCATTGTTATCAAAAATTGTTGTAAGAAGTTGAAAATATCTATTTTAAAGATGATATTAAAAATAAAAATAATTTAATTTAAATGATATTTAAATAATATCATTTGTAAATATATTTAAATAATTTAATATAATCATACATAAAATATAAATTAATTTAAATAACTTTTAAACAGTTAATATAAATAAAGATATTTTGATAATTTCACTTTAAAATACAAAAGCAAAAAGCATCTAAATCCTACTTTAAGTTACTGCAATTTTGATCTCAAATGCTAGGCGTTGTTTATAACTTTTGGAACTGAAAAATACTTTTCCACCTTCAATTGCAATAAAAAAACCATTAAAATGAGTGAAGAGCAGAGTTTAGTTAAGCGAGAGGGTGTTGAGACAGGAGTTAGGATGCTTTAGAAACCAATGTAAGCATTAATATTGTGGATACATATGTATGATTATGTTATTAGAAATGTAAAAAAAATGTAAGTATTGATTCTTACTACATTATCTCAGTGCCCACTGGATCCACACAAAAATGAATGGCTAGTGTTTTCCTGGCTATCGGTTGGAGTTTAGACTCCCACACCTGTTTCCAAATATTATATAACTATATTTAGTCATTTGGGATTTGATGTTTTCATGTATAATATTTAAAGCAAAACAAGTTGAACTGAGGCATAGGCTTTGACTTTGACTTTGCATGGTGGAAAGATGAAAATTGAAAAGTTGGAGAAAAATGAAAAAAAATATCTCAAAAATCCACAACAAAAGGCTCCTTACATCTCTGTATCTTGAACTGCTCAAAAATATCTGAAAGGCCTCAGCTGCAAGCATGTGAATAAATAGCAGTCAAATGTGAAAAAGTGGTTAATTAATGAAATAGTAAAGAAGATGAAAGGAGACCGACATGATCGAAATCGCATCACCGCTCCATGTGTATATTCCTCACTAGTTTTGCTATTGAAGTTTGAACCTACAGTATAATGATGGACGTTAATTGAGTTTAATAGTATACATTATGTGAAAATTAATGATGTCATCTGTGATTACAACAAAATATATCACTCACATCTCTACAATCTTATAAACCAAACTCTTAGTTCCCTTAAATATCCATCGTATTCTACAATTAGTGAGGAGCAGGCAAACCATCTCTGCTCACAATATGCACCAATGAAGATGACATTTTCATCTTGTACTGAATTGTCACCTTATCTATTAACATCCAACCTGAACCATATTGCTCTGACACCTTCACAAGCAAAGCATGTTTAGTTGTTTCAATCTCCTTACCACACAAAAGGTATGTAGGACTATCTTTCACATTCCTTTTCCATATGTTCATATTTGTAGCAATAGGATTTATACTTTGGCTAAAATGGAATGTTGAGGAATTCATGTAACTAACAAGCTTCTCTTCTTTTTGTACATGATATCCATCCTCAATAAAATACATCCCATTTGTACTATGGGACCCCATAACTCTATCCTTCATTCCCTGTTCACAAATATAAGAATCATAAGTAGGCTTTGGATTATCATAATCAACTAAATGCCCTACCAACACCAACTCCTGTTTCCCATTTCCAAAATCGTCCTTCACCTTCCTGCGCATATTCTGACATTGGTTTTCATTTAGGCTAATTAGACCTTGTTGCAACTTGCAACATCTATCATTCCAGATATTAATTTCCTTTCCATCCAAAACCTACCACATAATAGTTTCTAATAAGAAATCTCTATCCTCCAAGAAACTAGCCTATGCCCAAGATGTTTTAGCAATTTGTTTAGCCTCCAACGAAAACAATTTGAAAAATATGTTCCTTTAAGTAGTCTAGTCCAGTAGGCATTTGGTCTTTAAATCCCACTATCTTTCTTTTCCTAGTTGTCAAGTGCACCCATATAGCTCAATGGATCTTTCTATCCTCCACCCGTTACCTCTTCCAAAACTTGGCCATCTCTGCATTTACTTTATTACAAACCTTCAAATGGAATTTAAAACTTGACCACAACTTTTATCTTCTTTGAGCTAACAGTTGTTGTTTCCATGCCTAGAACTTCCTCTTTATTCTCTTCTCTATGTACTCCATAGCTTTACAGTTTTTTTCCTTAACCCATAGTCAAGGCATCCTAAAATATGTATTAGAAACTTTAGCAATCTTGAGATATAATCTGTCAGTCACCTCTTTTTTTACCTCCTCAGGAATGGATATTGGCACTAAAACTTATGTTAGACTTGTCAAAGTTCACCTTTTGCCCAAATACACAATTCTGTTTTTGCAAAATGGCTATCATTTCTTCACAATTTACAATATTAGCTTGCATAAAGAATAATGAATCATCAGCAAATACAGATGGGTCAAAGTGGGACTTTCTTTACCTAATTTAATTTCATTTAACCTATCAAGCTCAATTAATGTTTTAATAAGCCTATTCTAATTGGGAAAAAGGAGTATTAGATTGTTACCATAAAAAGCAAATTGTAAGGAATAGAATATATATACACTTCATAACCTATTTAACCCATTTTGTATTGAACCTTCTTTTTAAGATTGATTCCATAAAATCTCATTCTACCCTATCATAACCATTATCCATATCCACTTCTAAGGCCATTTCATTCACTTTTTTTCCGGTTCTAGTTAGGCTTTATTAGCAATCAATATATTGTCAAGCATTTACTTTACCTCCACAAACACAATCTGATTTTGAATTATACAAAACTCCATACTTTCAATCTATGGCATCAGCTTAGAAATTATCTCATACAAAAAAATTATAGCAACTTATAGCACCAAATTAAAGATATGTTTGGTTGGGTGGAAAAATGCAAGGACGAAAGGAATGAGTGAAAAAAAAGAAAGAAAATAATTTTTAAGAGCATTTGATAGGAAAAAAAATGAGAGGAAAGTAAAGAAAAGAGATCTGTTTTCAATCTTAATGCATATAAACAAATCATTTCAAATTGGATTGATACAAATCATTTCAAATTGGATTGATAAGAAGAAAGAAAATAAGAGGTGTATGCATATTGCTTTAGAATTATGCATTTTTATCCTATTTTAGCCATTTAATTTGGGTTACAATATGCCACATGTCATTGTACTCTTCAAAAATATGGAATTTAGTGTTTGTACTTTTACTTCTAGGAATTTAGGCTAGGTAAATTGTAAAGAAAATTAGAAAGATGAAAAATTAAAGGGATGAAAAAATAGATAAATGGAAAATATAATTTTTCTTTCCATAAATGTGCTTGGTAGGGAAGATGAAAAAATTGGAAGAAAATTACATTTTTTCCATCCATTGCTTGGTGAGAGGAACGAAAATGAAACCTTTGAAAAATGCATAATTTTGAACTAACATCTCTTTCATTTTCTCTCCTATTATCATTCCAATTTAGAATGATTAATTTTTATGCATTAGAATGAAAAATTATCTTTCCTATTTTCTTTCCCCTCAATTTTCTTCCTCACCAAACACACTCAAAATTTTTTTCCCCACTTTTCCACACCCTTCTTCCATCATTTCACTTTTTTACTCAACCAAGTATACCTTTAGTCTCTCTACTTTTCAGGTTTTAAAATTCAAGTCCATCTATTAACAAAGTTAAAATTATTTTGTTAAATTCATTTTTATTACAATGTAAATTTTTTTAGTTATATGATTACCATAAATTTTTTTAGTTATATGATTACCATGTGAGCTTTTTTTTAATTTCAAAATGTCACATCAACAACTTTGACAAAAAAAATTAACAGTGTTAATAGTTGGACATAAACTTTGAAATCTAAAAATTAGAGAGACTAAACACGTAAATTCCTGAAATTAAAAATATAGGGATTAACTTTTAAATATGTGAAGAATACAAATACTCGTGACATATTTTTTAACCTTTAATTTGCTATCTTTACTTCTTTAGCTCAATATATATGTTCACTATTTCATTTTTTTTTTTTTTTACATTTCAATATACTATGTGCCTCTTCCTCCTTAAGCTATTCCTTTTTATATATATTATAGTTATTCTGGCCATCAACTATTCAAATTTTTTTTATTATTTGGGAAACATTTCTTACTCTATTCTATTAATAACTTCTTAGGTTTCTTTATTTTTTTGCACCAACTAAAAGATCTTTTGACCTTTGAAATTAAGCTTTTCGTCCTTGTACAACCTCCTCACACTCATCCTTTTCCAATCACATTACTCAAAACTTGATTCTTTTTGAGGCTTTATTATCACTAAAATTTGAATCCACATAAAAAGAGTTCTTTGGGGACTATTTTATAAGAAAAAAAATCATATTATTCTTTAAGAATTTTTTTCTATCTAGTTAAGAACATAATTGTTTTTTCGCTCAAGACCAAGTCTCTAACACGCTTGAGGTAAATTTAAGGGTCAATTCCCTAAAATCTTTGAAGCAAATTTTCAGGATTAAATGTTGAATAGGTGGGAGGATCGTTAGGCGAGATAGTGAATAGAAAATGTTGTTTTCCACACACCTTGAGTGCATTGGAGAATCAAGGATGGATGCTCCTCAGTAAGCTCCTGAAGAGACATTAAAGCGTCTTCCACAGCTTCAACAATAGCAGCCTCAACAAATGCAATCAGAAGCACAAACTCAACACCATAGTTGTACTCCTGTCACCACAACCATACTTATTAGATTGAAGATAACAAATGTGATGTAAATGAATCCATTATTAACATCTTATCATTTTCAGCATTTAATCACTCCAACTCTGGGAATCAGAGGGTATGTAGCATCCAACCTCTCCTTTACGAAATATATGAAGGATATCATCTTCCACTTCAGATTCGTAATCCACATTCATCAGCCCCTACAAATATAACATGAACTCTATTAATTAAGAGAACAAATTGAATTATATATGCATTGTTGCTCAGATTATTTCACAGGAACTGACGAAAAAAGTAATTTAGAGCAATTGAGTTTGGTGTTTACATGTCAGAGCATACATGGCAGTAAGGAAGTACATGCTTCTTCATAACTTGCAGGTAGGGAGGGTTCTCATACAACTTTGCTAGGTCTTCCTTGCTTCCGAAACGCATGAAGACAGCATGAGTATAATCTTCTTTAGCTTCACCAGATATTTGGCCTAACCAAGTAGATTATACATATACATATATTATAAATAAGCTGACTTATCTTATGAAGAAGAGAAAGATGGACTAACTCAACAAGTCGGGTTAAAAATTATTCTTAATTGATATTTAAAGAATATAAAAAATAAATAAACATGTGACAGTCTTTTAGCTTCGATTGTGGAGTTAAAAAAACTCCTATATATATTGCTAGCATAACTGTATTAGACTTGTACATGAGCTATGCCAAGCTAATTGCTATGGTGCAGTTCTCTCAATTCATTTACATTGTTCATATAAATATACATATTATAATATTTTTATAACTGAACCTTTGTAAGATATTTATGAGATGAAAAGAAGGTAGTCGGAAGAATAATCCAGGACCTTATTTTAAATTTTTATGGGTTTAATAAACTAGACTACCCAGGAAAAAAGACACTCATAGGCAGCTAGTTAGAGGCAAATAGAAAGTGTTCCGACCTAAAGATATTGCAACCATTCCACGCATCTGATATTGGGATGTGTAAAGATAATCCAACATTTCCTTCTCCTCATCTTCAGATATATTCTTGTTTGCTTTGAGCAAACAAATGTGCTCCACCACCTCCCTGGAACAAATAAGCATGCAAGATATGCAATAACCAAAATCGTGGATGCCTTAAACAAAACCGGGAAATTAACTGGATTGCCAAAGCTGATTTAAGAAGAAACAAAATAGAAGAACCTTCTCCGAAGGAGGTTTCTCTCCCTCTGCCTATTACCATTAGCACAAGAAATTACAGTAAATCGATTCCTCCCCAATATTCCATTTCCATGTCCTCCATAAACTTGGACAGAAGAAATTAAGAAATATTTGTTAGCTTAAAAGACAAAATTGACAATTGATATCCATGAGCTGTCAAAGACTCACCAGTGGAAGAAATTACAGGATAAATAGGGAAGGAGTGAGGCATTGTCAGAGAAAGAAGTAGAACCCCCATTTTTCTTCTTCTCTCACAGTTTTATTTGAGTAATTAAGCTATTGGTGTTATTCATCTGATATGTAGAGGTTGTGGCATGGAGTTCAGCAAATGTGTGGATCACCACCTTTACTTAGATAAGGTGAGGTCCTTTTTCTCTCTTTCATTCAATTTTCATTTTCATTTTATTTATTTAAATCTTGCTTTAATTCTTTTGATTTTTAAAATGCTACATTTTTTTTGGTAAAATGGTGTATTTTTATATTTATTTTATGGTTTAGAGAAAATTTTCTTCAAAATCTATAAAATTTAATGTTTTCGGTATTTAATTTTTCTTCTCAATAATATTATTTTTAAAGTTTCAACTTAAAATCTCTGATCAAAAATGTAATTTATCTATTTTGCGTGTACTTTACTTTTATTTCTTCTTTTTCTCTTTAAATTGTTTAAATAGGTTCACGGTCTTTCTGTCTTTCCTTCCATTTTAAGTTATTGAAATCTAGCACTAATTCTTTTGGGTTTTTTAAATGATTTGTAGAGTCAACCAATACATGTGTAATATGAAGCGGAATCTTTAATTTTAATTTTTCATAGGAAATGACATGGAATATTAGTATTTTTAATTAAAATAAATATTATTCTTATTTATTAGGAAAAAATTGTTAGGGTAAATATTGATCTTCTCACTTTTTAACCTTTTTTCTTTTCTTCTCGAAATAATGTTCTTCAATACTGACTTTCTTCTTCATTTCGCCAAAAATATAATGCTCTCCTCCCTCCCTCCCATATTGGATTGAAAAGAAAGGAATTTGGGTGTGAAAAATAAAACCCATAGGTTGAAACTCATTTTCCAATTAGGGTTTTAATCACTATCAAAAGTGAAATTGGTATTAGATTTGGGCATTGGTGTGAGTTTTCCCAACTATTTTTTACTTAATCTTTTTTTAGTTTAATTTAATGACTTTTTAATTGACAGTCATCTTGAGGAATCTGCATTTGAAATTTTGTGGCTGAGAATACCGAGGTTAAGGACTATTTTTGAATTTCAATTTATTTAAATATATTTCTTATTGCCGTTGGTACGACCTATAGAATATCTAATATATATAAAAAATTGGGATGTTTCAACGTTTTTAAATTTGCAGTATTTAGTGTTTCTTTCCTTTGCATTTCATGGATATGATCATGTATACTCACTAGTTTTACATTGAAGGTAAACTATAAAAATAGTTATTTTTATTTGTTTTATTTTATATCTTAATAATTTATATTTAAAATATTATGTTTTAGTAATTTACATTATCATTTTATTACAAAGTGATCATTTTACTATTAAACTCCGTTACCTCCCTAACAATAGTCCTACATGGCAGTCCAAATGGGTTTCAAATGCTAACTTAGTTGTCCAATTGTTAGAATGAAAATAGGTTTTTAATTAAATAAATTTAATTTGGACTGCCATGTAGGACATCCAAGTTGGCATTTAAAACCTATTTGAACTGTCATGTAAGACCGTCGTTAAGGAAGTAACGAAATTTAATGGTAGAGTAACTACTTTGTAACAAAACAATAATGTAAGTGACTAAACGTAACATTTCAAATATAAATGATTAAAATGTAATCTAAAGTAAACAAAAGTGACTATTTTTATAGTTTACCCTAATATAATTTAAATTTTCACTTTAAATATGTTTATATTAATTTAAAAAGTTAAAATATATAATAACTAGGAATATGAGGTTTCATTTTTAATAATTAATTACTTTTAAATATAAAAATATTTTATATATTACATTATTATAAATTTAAATTTTAGGCAATTAATAAAGTTACCATCAGAGTTATAAATAATAACTTTTAAATTTTAAAATTATAATAATTATTTTAATTGAATTATAATTTATGTTCAAGAATAATTATATTTTGAGATCTGAAAAAGTAAGTATTTAAGACCCAAATTAGCATCAAATTCATGAAATCTCATAAAAATAGTTTAACTTAAATTAAGATGATCTTAAAATATCACATTCAATTCCAATAAACAAATAAGCAAAACCAAATCTCAAAAGGAGTTACGACTAGATTTTAACTTTATATTCTTTATGTGATTTTAATTTTTAATATTGAGATTTAATAAAATTAATTTGTTTTGTTAATAAAATTCTAAAATCCCTAAAATCCTAAACATCTAAACACTAAATCATGTACTCTAAATATTCAATCCTAAATATTATCCCTCAAATCTTAACCCCGATCTTAATCTAACCCTTTTCTTAAAGGCATAATCCTTAAAATTCAAAATTCTAAATCTATCCTATCATAAACCGTAAATCCAATTTAATATATAAAAAGCCATAAACCTTCCGTTACTATAATTATTTGTTATTTTATTTAATTTATCAAAATTAATCAAGATTAACATATTATTAAAAAGAATTGATCTAATATTAAAAATTATATGATTTTAATTAAAATTTATTTTTCAAAAACTATCAAACAACATATTTTTATTGAAAGCCTAAAAATTGATTCGCTCTCTCCTGTTACTCTTATTTTGAATCGTTAGATGATAATTTATGTGTATGTTTTATTTTGTGTTAGTGAAGATGTTTGGGGTGGTGTGGACTTAGTGGTACTGGCTCGAGGTTTGATTCTAGTGTTGTAGGTGGGTGAGAGATTGTGAGAGTATTAAGAATGTTAATATTTTCATTATAGATCTTTAAAAAATAAATGTTACGACAAATAACCATTAGTTTATGATTTTGTAGATAAAATTTGTAAAATTATAAATCCTCATCCTGATGATGAAAAATAAGATTTTTTTATAATTATTCTTTGTAAAATAAATCCCACCTAAGCATCTAAAAATTGGAGAGATAACTTAATACTAAGAAAGTAGAACATTTGGGAATTGAAAACCATAAAAAATGATTGAAAATTTGAATCAACTTGAGAGAACAAGGGGTTGAAAAAGAACATATGGAAAAACAAATTGGCACCATGAAAAAAATTTGAAGATTCATTGATTAAAAAAAAGAAGTAAAAATGATTTGGGTGGTTGAGCTTACTGAAAATCGAAAATAAAAAAGTCAAATGAAGAATAGATAGAAACATGAGAAACGAAGTATTTTTTAGCATAAAATTATAATTATAAATTTATATTTTATTTTTGGAAAAAAAGATTTTTAATGAATTTATAAAAGTATTTTAATTTTTTACAAAATAAAAATAAAAATATTTATATTTATATTAACAAAATATTTTTAAATATTAAAAATAATTTTGGTAAAAGATTTTTTATGGAAAGTAAAATAAAAGGAAGAATTGCTCATTAAGACTTGAACTAAATGGTCCAAAGTAAACAACCAAACACGTGGTGCCCTTGTTGGGCAACATGCCACATCATCAAAAAATTAAATATTGTTAGGGTTAAGTATTGAAATGATTATTCCTAATTAAATATTTTGAAACTATAAGTATTACGTTAGAATAAAACCCGAAGTACAAAGGCCATTCATGCCATTGTTCCTATTTATATTATATGAAATTAATTTTGTTAGAACTATTGAATTTTGAATAGCTCAGTGTGGGATTATTTGTTTCGCGTACAGAAAATAGATGTCGCGTGAGTTTGTCTCGACTTTCATCACTATCTAGTGTCTCAAATCTCAACTATACACTTTGAAATTTGTAATTCCTTCTTTGAACATAGAGTTTTGGCATGTACTTGGGTTTTTAGGTGATCTTTGAAAGGCTAATAATGGACCATGATGTTTTGATATTTCTTGTCACGTATGGCATGTTTTTAGTACACGTGGACTTTTGATCACTTTTGAATTTGACTTGTAGTATGAATTCACATGGTGTAGCATGTTTTTATGTTTTGCAAATTACTTGCCTAGTGATTTTTTTTTCTATTGTGTAAATATCCATAACTATTCATGTTTTAAAACTTGTTTTTAACATGTCAAACATGCTTGCATTGATTTGGTAGCATATTACATTTGTTTAGCGTCACTTAGAGTTTCAATTGTATGACTTAAAATGACTTAAAATATTTAATTTTTGCAACTCTAAGCATGTATTTTGAAAGCTCAAGAACAATTTCATGTGATTTATGCATTTTTAGGTGCATGTCTTGAAACATAGAAATCAAGTTCTCAAGACATGATTGTACTATCTTGAGACATAAAACACCAAAGTTAAAGGTTCATTTATTCAATACAAAGTCTCAAGACATGATTTATTATCTCGAGACATAAACACCAATGTCTTGAGACATGATTTTTTTGTCTCGAGACTTCAAACTTTGAAGCTAAAATTCGAAAACAGGGGTGGCATCTCTTGGGACATAGTTTCATTGTCTTGAGATGTATCCCTGCATTTTGCTAGTTTGACTTAAGGTTTGTAACCTAGTCCCGTGTTTGATTTTCTTTAACCCTAGTTTAACGTGCGTGAGCCCATTTAAATTCGTTTAACATATTCAACACCTTTTGTTTGCATGTGTTACTCAATTTTGTTTTAAATTTTAAAATTTTACAAATGTTTGAGTTTGTCCGAGTAACTTCAATAATGGATATGGCATCTCAAGTGCAGGGTGTTACACAAATAACAACATAAGAACCTCCACTAATCTCAATCCATAGTTCTAATATTAAGATATTGAATTCTCCAATTTTACTACTTTTACTGTGAAAAATAAAATAAAATAAAGAACACACAATTTTTTTACATGGAAACCCTTTCGGGAAAAAACCACGGGCAGAGGAGAAGAAAATTCATTATGTCAAATTCGAATGATTACAAGAGAATTGACTATGTCTATTTATAGGCTTGTAAAGCCATATTCTAGTAAGACTGAAACACCTTATTCTAATCAATATAAAATAGATGGAGTTTAATAAGGTTTAAAAACCTTATTCTAAAATAAAATAAAAGAAGTGTAGTTCTATATAGATTTTACTTTTATTTTATTTTACCACTGTATTTTATTTAAATAAGGATTCGGGTCATTTAATTCTAACAATCTCCACCTTGACACGAATTATCAATGAACAAGTTCTTCATCGCGAACTCTCAACGAACAAGTTCTCCACCTCTTCCATAAAACCACTTAAGGGTTTAACTTTAATAATGGACACCAACCAAGTCTAAACAATGCTCAAACTTGGTTATAGGAAGTGACTTAGTCATCATATCTGTAGGATTTTTATGAGTACTAATTTTGCTCCAACAATATCACCACAAGCAATAATATCACGAACAAAATGATATCGAACATCAATATGCTTTGTTCTCTCATGAAACATTTGATCTTTTGTAAGAAAGATTGCACTCTGACTGTCACAAAATACTGGATTGATTTGAAGGTCTTCATTGAGTTCACTAAAGAGTCTCTTCAACCAAATAGCTTCTTTACAAACCTCAATAATTGCCATGTACTCAGTTTCAGTGGTAGACAAAGCGACTGTAGTTTGCAAAGTGGCTTTCCAACTGATTGTACAACCTCCAATTGTAAATATATAACCTGTGAGAGATCTTCTTCTATCAAGGTCTCCAGCAAAATCAGCATCAACATACCCAATGACTCCATCTCTAGTTTTTTCAAACTGTAAGCAAACATCAGTAGTACCTCGTAAGTATCTTAAAATCCACTAACTGTTTTCCAGTGTTCGTTACTGGGATTCGCCATGTATCTGCTAACTGCACTGACTGCATATGATAAATCTGGACATGAACAACCAATAGCATGCATGAGAGATCCCACTGCACTAGAGTGTGGAACATGTGACATGTACTCAATCTCATCATCTAATTGTGGAGACAAAGCCGATAAAAGTCTAAAATAGGCTGCTAAAGGAGTACTAACAGGTTTAGCACTCTGCATATTAAATCTGCAAAGAACTTTCTCAATGTACCCCTTCTGACTTAGGTACCATTTACTTGCTTTTATATATCTGAGAATCTCCATACCAAGTATCTTATTTGCTGGTCCTAAATCTTTCATCTCAAATTCTTCACTTAGTTAGGCTTTGACCTTTCTTATCTCTCGTTTATCTTTTGCTGCTATCAACATGTCATCAACATAAAGAAGTAGATACACAAAAGAATTATCACTGTTTTTCTTAAAGTAAACACAACTATCAAAACTACTTCTTTTGAAATCATGAAAAGTCATAAAGGAATCAAACCTCTTGTACCACTGTCTTAGTGACTGTTTCAAACCGTAAAGGGACTTTTTCAACAAGCAAACATAGTCCTCTTTTTCTGAGACTATAAAACCCTCTGGTTGTTGCATGTAAATATCCTCCTTAAGTTCTCCATGTAAAAATGCAGTTTTTACATCTAACTACTCAAGCTCCAAATCATGCATGGCCACAATACTAAGTAAAGCTCAAATTGAGCTATGCTTAACAACTGGGGAGAACACATCTGTGAAGTCCACTCTTGGAATTTGACTGTAACCCTTTGCTACAAGCCTTGCTTTATATCTGGGTTCTTCAACTCTTAGAGTCCCTTCTTTCTTTTTAAACACCCATTTACAACGAACAACCTTTTTACCTTTAGGAAGTTTCACAATATCCTATGTTTTGTTTTTATGGAGTGATTCCATCTCCTCTTGCATAGCAAACATCCACTTTTCTGAGTCTTCACAGCTAACCGCCTCAGAATAATTAGATGGCTCTTGATTCGCATCTATATCTTCAGGCACATTTAAAGCATAAGCAACTAGATCAGCCTCGGCATACTTCTTTGGAGGTTTAATTTCTCTTATAGTTTTGTTTTTAGTGATAGAGCATTGTGGTGAAGAAGCAACTCTATTCTCAATTTTTGTACTGGCTTGAGGAGTCGACTCTATATTAATCTGATGCTCCACCTGCTTTTAATTTTCTTTATTAGAATAGTATTTAAGAGATAAGTTAGGTAGCATAGCAATTTCATCAAAAACATCTCTGCTAATCACAACTTTTCTATTTTCAGGACACCATAACTTATACCATTTTACACCAGCTTTATAACCAAGAAAAACACATTTAATGGATCTCGGTTCCAATTTTACATTATCAACATGAGCATACGCAGAACACCCAAAGATCTTTAAATTAGAATAATCAGCAGGATTACCAGACTATACCTCTTGTGGAGTCTTTTTTCTCAATGGCAACGGATGGGGATTGGTTGATCAAAAAACATGCAGTAGAGGTTGCTTCGGCCCAAAACGACTTTGGTAAGTTGGCATTTGACAACATACATCGAACCTTCTCCATGATCGTTCTGTTCATTCGTTCTGCAACACCATTTTTCTATGGAGTATGGCGACCTGTCAAGTGTCTCACGATCCCTTTTGAGTTGCACAATCTATTAAACTCATTAGAACAGAACTCTAAGCCATTGTCTGTGCGGAGGTATTTTACTTGTTTTCCCATATGTTTTTCAATCATAATTTTCCAAGACTTAAATGCGAAAAATACATCGTTTTTCTACTTCAAGAAGAACGCCCAATTTTTTCTGGAAAAATCATCAATAAATGTTAGCATATAATTAGCTCCACCTCTCGAAGGCACTCTAGATTGCCCCTACAGATCAGAATGAATATACTCTAATGTTCCCTTCGTGTTATGGATTCCTCTGGTGAATCGAACTCCCTTTTGCTTCCCAAAAAACACAGTACTCACAGAAATTCAGTTTGCAAATTTCTGTGTAAGAATTTGACAACAGTAAAGGCATAAGTGATAAAAGTGCGTGTTTCAATCGGTATGGTGGATTACTTCTCTCAAGTAAGTCAATTATAATTAATGACTTCAATTAAGATATTTTGGTTACTTGAGCTAATGCAATTGAGATGGTTTTGATTAGCGTAAGAAATGAATAGTAAAGGGCTGCATGATGAATTGTTTAGTAACTAGAAGAAAGAATTACTTGAAATGTCATTCAACGGTGTTTAGATCGGCTCGGGTGTTTAATCTGTATGAATTATTCATTTGAAAGATTTCATATAACAAAAATAGAGCAAGTAAAGGATTCTATATTATGAGATATTTAAGTTTTTGAGAGACTGGTTCAGAATGACTACGTGATCCCCTGTTCTGACTTGGAAAATCACAAAAATTTGGAGAAAAATAATTAGAGGCTCAAACTTATATTTTTAAAATCCTTAATGAGTCTATTTTCAAGATAAATCAACAAGAACAATTTAGAGATGAGTCCGTAGGCTTTCAGAATATATGAGAAATTAAAGAGATATATTGAAGGCACCGCCTGAGTGAAAGTTCTTCGGCACCAAATATGAAATTGAGGAATCTAAATGAAGACCACTTTTCTGGTAAGATTTTCGGGGACGAAAATCCCTAAATGGGGGAGAGTTGTGATATCCCGAATTAAGGCCTAATCGGAATAGTGGTTTTGGGACAGCAAATCCGAGATAGAAATAATTATTTTATGGTTATTTTGAGGTCTATGATATAATTTTATGATTGTGTGAAAATTTTGTGAAGAAATTCTATGCATAAAGTGTTTAATTTGAAGTTAGGGACTAAATTGAATAAGTTACAAAATTTGTATTCTAGAAGTTTCTAGTATGAAATTGCTTTGAAATATTAATTAGGAGGTCTTAAATAGAAATTTGACCAATTTCTAAGTTTATGGACAAAAATTGGACATGGATAGAATTTTTGAAAGTTTAATAAGGAAGGGCGTTTTGGTCATTTTGATATTAAATGAAATAAAATGGGAAAAATAACACAAAAATGATCATCTTCTCCATAAGTTGCTGCCAAATTTTGCTCTCCACCATAGCTAGGGTTTCAACACTTTTAAGCCTTGATTCTGTGCCCATTTTTAATGTTCTTTACATTTTTGAAATCATCGTAGCTCGGTTTACCTGTTTCTACCAATATTTTGAGTTAGGGTTTATATTTAAAAATTTACCCATGAATGATATGTATGAATTTTGATGTTTTATGGTAGAATATGAAGCTTGAGATTGTGTTAAACAACTTTTGCTAAGTGGTTTTACGTAAAAACGACTAAAATGACATAATCGGTAAAAATACCTAATGTTCATAAGTACATGTTAGAGTGAGAATTGGATGTTTCCGTAGAAGGGAAAAATGATCAGAATATCATAAAACATAAGAAAATAGGATGAAGTTTAATTTACGATAGTTGGGTAAAAGTGTAAATATGTGAAAGTTTTGGGCAAAATTGTAATTTTTCAAAAATATGATTTTGGGTTGATTTGAATAATATGAGTCCTAATTAGGCTATATTTGAAATGATAGAGTAAGGAAAATCGAAATTCAAGCTAAAATCGGCAAAATACCAAGTTGTGGACAAAATGGTAAAAATGATCATTTTCGCATACGAGGTAAGTTCAAATGTAAATATTGTAATATAACTGTTATTTTAAATCATTTAATGCTATTTATACGATATTATGATTGTTATCATGCAATTCTATGCTTTGTGGTCATTGTTGGACAACATGCAAAAATTTTATGAATTATGTGAAAAATGTGAAAAACTATCGAAGTATCATCATGGGTATTCCAAGGAGAGTGGTAAAGGAGTATGAACGAGGAAAGTCCCGTTGAACCTTAGGAATAGATTCGGATATTTGGGCATTCGAACTCGTTGAGTTGAGTCCGAGTTCACTTATGGATGCGAACGTTCGAACTCGTTGAGTTGAGTCCGAGTTCGTGAGATGTAACTAGGCATCCGAGCTCGTTGAGTTGAGTCTGAGTTCACTTATGGATGCGAACGGCCGAACTCATTGAGTTGAGTCCGAGTTCGTGAGATGTAACTAGGCATCCGAGCTCGTTGAGTTGAGTCTGAGTTTACTTATGGATGCGAACGCCCGAGCTCGTTGAGTTGAGTCCGAGTTCGCTTATGGGCGGGTTACATGGTAGCTTGGCTACATATATGGCACTTATGTGCAAACTTTCCATGTATCCGAGTTATATTCCGATGTGTTCAACGGGTAAAATTCTAGTGAAATGGAAGAATACTCAAGATGCAAGTGACATATTGGTAAGTGTTGTGGAATGGGCACTTTGGACAGGTATGTACTTAACCCTCGGGTTGAGACTTGATACGACAACAATAATGTAGTAAGACGATGAATGATGAATAGAAATGTGATATATGTTTTGGTGATATTATGCTAATGTTGGTTGGTATAATTGCTTTGTTAAGTTATTTGTTATTTGCGTGTGAATTTACTAAGCATTTATGCTTACTCCTTCCCTTCCATTCCTTGTAGTTTTAATAAGCCGGTTTGGAGATCAGGACGGTCGGAGGCACGCTCACACTATCAATGGACCATCTCGGTATGGTGGCTTGCATATTTTGGGAATATGGCATGTATAGCGTTATAATCCCTTTGTGTATATAATCTTATGATATAGCTCATGGATGGCATGGAAATGTTTGAAAATGATTAGCTATTGGAGTGGCTAATCGAGATTATATTTGATAACACGTATGCTTTATGTGCTAACTAATCTGTGGAAATCCATAAAATGGTAAAATTGGCTATAAAACAGAATCACACAACAGCAGTAATGTGAGTTTGAAAAATCACTAAAAATAGTAGAGATAGAATTAGATGATGAATAAAATATGAAATTGAATCTTGATGAATCTATTTTCATGTGGAAGAAACAAAATAGGTAAAAGAGTTGTATTTTATGAGATATTTACGTTTTGGTGAAACAGGGTCAGAGTAATTTCTGGATTCTCTGTTCTGACTTTAGAAATTCACCATAATTTGTGTAAAAATAATTAGGACTCATGATTTATATGTATGGATTCCTTATTGAGTCTATTTTTAAGTGAAAAAACGGCATAGTCATTGGATTTCTGTACAGAAAGAAATTTGATTCGTAGTGCACAGGAGTTAGAGTAGCCGAACCCTGAAATAGGGGAGAATTTAACTAATAAATTGTACTAATTGGCCCGACCAAAAATTCTAGAAAAAAATTTGTAGATAGATATATGAGTCTAGTTTCAGGAAAAATTTACGGATCTTAATTTCGAGTTTCGAAACTCGAGATATGAATTTTGAAGCGACTGTGATGTAGTTAGCCAGCTTGTCTGAAAATTTTAAAAATAAATTGTTTGAGTTGTTTAATTAATGAATTAAGTCCGTTAACACCTCGTGCTCGACTCCGGTGATTGTCTCGGGTTCGGGGGTGTTACATTCTTTGCCCATCAAGAAGTCTTATTTTGCTCAATTCTTCCATGTCATTCTCACTCATATACCCTAAGCACATATGCTAAAGTTTAGTAATATCATCATCTGATAAGAAAGAGGAAGCGATAGCTGCATCACCAGTAACAGTAGAACCCTGCAAAATATGTAACTTGGCAGTCTTTCTCTGCCCTTTTATCACAACAATGGAACCTTTGGAAATCTTTAAAACCCCACTTTCAGCTGTGTATCTGTACCCTTTTGAATCAATAGTACTCAACGAAAATAAATTTCTTTTCAATTCTGGAACATGTCGTACGTCACTAAGTGTTCTGACAATTCCATTAAACATCTTAATTTTAATTGTTCCAACACCTGTGATTTTACATGAAGCATTATTTCCCATCAAAACAACACCTTCAGACACTATTTCGTAAGTTGTAAACCAATCCCGATTGGGACTCATGTCGAAGGTACAGCTTGAATCAAGTATCCACTCCTCGCTCACTTTAGAATTGTTGACAGAAGCGACTAGAAGTTCACCGTCGCTATAGTCTTCTACAACATCAACTTTACCAGAATTTTCTAGTTGTTTTCCTTTTTGATTCGCAGCCTCCCTTCTAATCTTGTTCTATAGCTTATAGCACTCAAATTTACTGTGTCATTTCTTTTTGCAGAAGTTACAAGTTTTACATTTGTTTGAAGACTTTGATCTACCCTTAGATTTACCGCGAGGATTTTGTTCTTGCATCCTTCCACGATCATCATCAGCATTTCGATCTTGTCTCCCACGAACAATGACACCCTCTCCCTGAGAGTTGAGTTTAACCATAAGATGCTTCATCTTATCATATGAGGTCAAAGAATTATAAACCTCATCAACTGTGAGAGACTCGCGGCTATATAAAATCGTATCTTTAAAGGTTGAATAAGACTGAGGCAACGAACAAAGTAGAATCAACCCTAGATCTTCCTTATCATACTGAACCTGCATAGCCTCCAAGTTTGAGAGAATTTCTTTAAACACTGTTAAGTGTTCGTGTACAGACGCATATTGCTCCAAACGATGAGTATAAAGACGCTGCTTCATATGCAACTTGCTTGTTAAAGTTTTCGACATACATATTTGTTCTAGCCTCTTCCATAATGCGATGACGGTTTTCTCTTTCATCACATTCTATAAAAATTCATTGGACAAATGCAGATGTAATTGTGTTAACGCCTTTCAATTCTTACGCTTATTCTCTTTAACTGTTAATGTCGAAGGCATCCTATCTATCCTTAGCAGGGCATCCTCCAAATCCATTTGCGCAATAACTACTTGCATCTTAATCTGCCACAATGCAAATTTGGTGTTGCAATCCAACAGTGAAATTTCATACTTCAAAGACACCATTACCGTGATCGAGATAAACTACCTAGAAGCTCTGATACCAATTTGTTAAAAATAAAATAAAATAAAGAATACACAAATTTTTTACGTGGAAACCCTTTCAAGAAAAAACCACGGGCAGAGAAGAAGAAAATTCACTATGTCGAATTCGAATGATTACAAGAGGAATAGACTATGTCTATTTATAGGCTTGTAAAGCCATATTCTAGTAAGACTAAAACGCCTTATTCTAATCAATATAAAATAGATGGGGTTTAATAAGGTTTAAAAACCTTATTCTAAAATAAAATAAAAGACGTGTAATTCTATATGGATTTTATTTTTATTTTATTTTACCACTGTATTTTATTTAAATAAGGATTCGGGTCATTTAATTCTAACATTTACAATCTATTCAATAGACTAAAATTCTAATTAACCCATTCTATCTAATTAATGTAACTTGTTAATAACATGTAACCATTTAACAACTCAAAACTTCTACCCGACACTCATCCCCAGAAACCTCTTTGTTTTACTTTGAAGAAAAGCTCGATTTTAAGTTTTTGAAACAAACGAACTTTTTGTAATTAGAAAATTTCAAGGCATTACAATGCAGACAGTACATGAACCTTGCTCCTTTTGTTCAAATCATTGGGAAACATTGGAAAATGTCTTGCATGGTTGCCTTTTAGTCCATAGTTGGTGGGTTAGAACAACAACTAATACCTCAAATGAATATTAAATGAAAAAACTGTATAACAATTTGAAGTAAAAAAGGTGGTGTCGTAAATAAAAAAATTCCCTGTTTTGTGGGAATTTTGGTTAACAAGGAATGCCTTTTTTTTTTTTGAAAATATGTGTTGCTCTATGATCTCTATAATTGTGCCCTTAGTAAGGCTGCATAATTTTTTACCGTCGCTTACAACATAAATGTAACCATTGGCATCTTTCTTACTATTCAGTGGGAAAAGGCCTAATCAGGTTGGTTTAACATTGATACTAACATTTGTTAAAAACAAACTTAATTCCAATGAGTCTTCTTTAGAAAACTCAAGAAGGATATAAGCTGAAATTGTTATTTGAAACCACCTTGCCAAATTGGGTTCCACCATATTCCACGATTACAACTATGGTAGCAGAACTTTGGGGCTTGGGCACTTTGAGGTTACAACTTGTTTTGAATTTGAATTTAACTTGTGATTGAAGTAGATGTCACATTTGGCTTCTAAAAGTGGATGTTGCTGATGTGATTAGTTTAATTTCAATTTGTTTTTACTCTAATCCTATTTTATGTACTCTCATTGAGAATTGTAAGATGTTCATATTCCAGTTTGAGTACAAACTTTTGAATCATGTTTATAGGGAAGGGAATAAATGTGTCGATGCTATGACTTACATAGGAACCATTTTATTTATGGCTCCTTTACATGTTGATATTTTAAATTTTAATGACATCTATTAATGTTTGTAATGAAACTCTTTTTGAATTAGTTGGTTTGTTATTGGTTGATGTCAGTCACATAATTGGGTATTGAACTTTTGTTTAATTTATAAATAGGGTCTATCTAGGGCTTGCAAGGGTTCTAGACCTTCTAAAATGAAAAATTTTCTTTAAGCCATTTAAAAATTTAAATTAGTAAAGATAAAATTACACTTTGGCCCCTTAAAAATAATAAAATTTTGATTTAATCATTTAAAATTATAAAAAATAGGATATTCAAATGGTGAAATTGATTTTTACTATCGTAAAAATTACAATTTAATTTTGACCCCCTATTTTTTTTTTATTTTACCCCGTCTGCATTTTGGATAAAAAAATTGAACTACAAGATTATATACTTCAATTTTATGTAAGATATATTACATAATATATGAAAATGAAACGAAATATTATGTTAGACATGCAACCTAAACTTATAACTTAATTCGCAAAGCTTAATAGCTTAAGTAAAAGCGGAAAAGGGCATTTTGGTGCGGTCAACTTCTTAAAGGCCATACTACCTTGCAACTCAAAGGTCATGCAAGTGTTTAGCAATACTTCAAATTTCACTTTGGACCTTGATTGTTATGACGAGGTTGTCCTAATCATTGAGTGACATGTGGTGTAGGTTGCTTAAATAAATATAAATAATTTTTATAATTGCTAACTGATGATATGCATTTTAAATAATTTTAACATCTCATCTATTTTCTCATTCTATCATTCAATTAATGACTTAAGTATCAAAACATGCTCCAAAGACCAAACTTTGAGTCCTCTTTAACATTTTTCGTTCTTTACAAGATCTTAGGCCACAAAGATCTCCATTGATATAAACGAACACCAACAAAATGGATAAAAGTAAAGTGCCATGTAAACCATTGCCATAGTAATAAATCATCATACACCAAAATACAACTAAATAAGTTATGCAGATACATATTAAAGGTACAGGGAAAGCTAGGAGAGATGGAATGAGGTAGAAAAAGAATGAATTACTTTCTAAACAATGAAGAAAGGAGTGCCTTGAGCTTAGGTGGGTTTATGGAAGTGAGGAAGAAAGAGGAGTTGCATGTCTGAAGGCTCGTGGCAAGAATCATGGGTATGTATACATTTTAAGGTTTTAACCTATATAGATAATAAATTAACAAAAAATATTAAAAATAAAAATGGATTAGGCTTATGGATTATTATTGAATAGACTTCTAAACTATTAAAATTAAGTACTGATACTTAGTTAAGCTTTAACTACTTAAATTTGATTCAATCGAATCTTTTCTTTGGAATCAAGCTTAAATAGCTTTAGCACGATTCTGTTTTACAGTTTTGTTTTTAAATGAACATTTTTACATCTTTAATGCTTCACAAATGTTTAAGCACATTTGTTGATGACCATATCTACATTAAAATAGCAGCGTGACCAAAAAAAAAAAAAAAAAGGAAAGAAAGAAAAGAAAGCAGCGTGACAAGGGGAGACGAGACGATGACGAGAGGAGACGAGATGAGACGAGATGAGAATAGGGTCGGGAGTGGGGAATGAATGAGATAAATCAAAACGACAGTTCCTATTTCCGGATTTTAGACTGATATTGACTCCTGTTTTATGTAGTGTGTCCGTGCTCCTCTCTCCTGCTCTTTTACGCCCCAACTTGCGTCGCTGTGGGTTCAGCCTTCTCTGTCAGATCTCTTGTTTTGCTGTAGCTAATCGATCCCTTGTCTTTTAGGTTTTCTTTCTTTTTCCTCTCATTTGCCGGAGCGCTGTGTTTTTGTTCCAGATCTGCAGAATTCACATTGCATTTTAGCTATTTCCTACTTTTAAAGATTAATTTCTCTTGTCAAAATGCAGAATCTGGCGTAATGGATGGCAACGTTGCTACCAATGGCAACGGGGGCGGTGGGTATCGCTTTCGGAGAATTCCTCGACATTCGCTCGCTCATCTCAAGCTGGATCCATTGGTCTCTTATTCTCTCTTCCTCTCTTGCATTTTGCATTTATGTATATATTTATTTATTTTGCACTTACCTGTACAAATTATTCAGAACTATGAAGAAAGAAAATAATGTTTCCTATTTATTAAGCAGTAGCTGTAAGTGTAAAATATTGCCTGTTTGCATTCTTTAATGTGTTAGATTAGGTAGTGGAAATAGACATTTAAAATGATTTTCTTTTGTTGTTCTCTTGCACTCAGCTTGATGACAATTTGGAGCAGTGGCCACATCTAACCGAACTCATTCAGTGCTACAAAAGCGATTGGATTAAAGATGATAACAAATATGGCCACTACGAAAGTATCAGTCCCGATTCATTCCAGAATCAGATATTTGAAGGTCCAGATACTGATATTGAGACTGGTGAGATTCTAGTTACGGGGTACTTTTTCTTGAAAAGAATATTAATCTACTACTGTAAATCTTATTTCCTCTGGTATATGCCATATTTATGCAGAAATGCAGCTTGCCAGTGCTAGACAAATTAAGGCTGAAGATGCTACCGATGATGACTTGCCAAGTTCCTCAGGAAGGCAATTTCCCAACTCTAATGTTACAAAGGTTGCTATTATTGAATAATTTTCTTGCTGTTTTATATTTTCCTACTTTCTTAGCTTCTGCAGACTACAGCATTTCTTATTTTTTTTCCTATTAGTGGTAATTTCCTTTCGTTTTGTTGATATGTTTGTAGCATTTTGGTCAGTCTCCTCTCCCAGCTTATGAACCTGCTTTTGACTGGGGAAATGAAAGGTCAATGATATTTGGCCAAAGGATCCCAGAAACCCCTACCACACACTATGGCAGGTTTGAATCTTATTGCTCCAGTAAATTCTTTTGCTTTGGAGTTACTGGTTTCTTAAGATTAATATCTCATTGAATGATCCATTCTCTCTTGGGGTGGTTGACTGTAGTGGGTTGAAGATCTCTGTCAAAGTTCTATCGCTTTCCTTTCAAGCTGGAATTGTTGGTTAGCTTTCCATCACCATATTTGAAGGACTCTTTATCATGTTCTTATTTTACTTTCAGTCTTTTTACTGTTTCCTGGTTTCTGACTTAGATAACTCTCTTTTCCTCACAGAGCCATTCTATGGAACCATGTGCATATATAATCGGGAGAGAAGAGAAAAATTATCTGAAGATTTTTATTTTTCTGTTCTTCCAAGTGAAATGCAGGATGTAAGCAAGAATGTCATTTATGCCCTTTAATTTTATCTACTAATGATATAGTTCTCAATAAATGATGATCGATAAGTTTTTCTTTCTGTTGTTCTTTTGACAGGCTAAAGTGTCTTTAGAACCTCGTGGGATATTCTATTTAGATGCTCCATCAGCATCAATCTGTTTGCTAATCCAGTTAGAGAAGCCTGCAACAGAAGAAGGCGGTGTAACCCCTTCGGTTTATTCACGTAAAGAACCGGTATTTATATAGACATTTATCACTTTCTTTCCTTTTGTTTTTCCCTCTGAATTCAATATTTTATTTCTTTACTTTTATCTGTTATTCAGAATGCTTGTGATCCTCCTAATCACTTCTTCATGTTGGACTATATCCCTTTTACCTGGAGAAATCAATGTTTTTACATGTATTATATGAGTTTCTATGGGTTTTTTGATGCTTGATCTCAATTTGGGAGCTAGAGTGATCAACTTTTATTTAAAGCAGTGTTGTAGTCTGTTTGGCCCAGTTGAAGGTTTAAGAGAAGTGCTGTACGAGTACAGCTGTTCTAGAAGTTCTATAGAGGAAAGTGGAAATAGTATTTGGCAAACTTGAGTTAGAATCATTAGGATGTAGGAATCTGTTATGTAATAATCCTGGAAAGGGGAAAATGGAAGCTTCATTGAAATTTAACTTTTAGCATCTATCTGCTATTTAAAGTTTACTGCAAGTTATGGTTCAGTTTGTAATTGTTAAGGTTGTCAGGAGCTTACTGTCTAAGTTCACTAGTTCAAATCTCCTTACTTCAGGTTCTTCTATTAGAGAGGCTCTTTTAAAATGCTAGGCCAAATACCTGCTTGTTCTAAAGAGAATGAATCTACTCAGTTTTGAAACATGCTTCTAAAATATGCTTCATCTGAGGAAATAAATCTAGCTTTTATTCTGAATGGGCATGTAAATTAGTCATTTGGCTGCATGCTATGTTACAGTAAAAGGCAGCTTGTTGATTTTTCTTGTTTCAAAAGAGGAAAAAACACTGGCAATTCAAAGGTTATTATTAGCTTGATTGCCTGGAAAGAACATACTCATATGTGCCGGCCAAGGATTTAAATTATAGGAGAAGGGTGCATTGTTTATACCAAGAGGATGATTCAAGATTGCTTAAATTAAACTCTTATATCATTTGTTTTCTCTTATCCTCTATGCAAACAGGTGCACTTGACTGAGAGAGAGAGGCAGAAGCTGCAGGTGTGGTCTCGTCTAATGCCTTACAGAGAGTCTTTTGCCTGGGCCATTGTTCCATTATTTGACAATAGCATCGCTGCAGCTTCTGGTGGATCTGCTTCTCCCAGCAGTCCTCTTGCTCCCAGCATGTCTGGTTCAAGTTCTCATGAGGGTGTATTTGAGCCCATTGCTAAGGTCACATCAGATGGGAAACTGGGTTGCTCAAGTGGTAGTTCTGTTATTGTTGAAATATCTAATCTAAAAAAAGTGAAGGAAAGCTACACTGAAGAGTCACTTCAGGTATTGTTTAGTTGCTTTGTGGCCTTTCTTTGTTGTTTGTTTGGAACGTGGCTAGACTTTTAATGAAAATATTTGTCAGTTCATTTAAAATGAAAACCTTAAATTGGTGTTTTTTTTTATTTATCTTTGTGAAGGTTAAGAAAAGTGTTGAGGTCTTTACTGGTTAATGGTGAAAGTTCTCCTAAGGTGCAATACAAGAAAATGTTTTTTTATTATGTTATCAGCATATTTTTCTTTTGGGAAGAATATTTTCTAAATTAGATATTTTCCTTCAACAAGGCATTTTTTGTAAAACAAATGGAGCTTAACTGAAGATTTTGGAGATATTATGATAGGTCACGTTGCCTCCTGGCCTGTCCATGCAGGCTGCCTAACACGCCTTATTACTACTTTTACTCCACATTAACTATTTCAAGAACAATTGGATTGCTTTCTAGACAGTTAGATGGCCTAATAAATTGAAGCCCTTATGCTTGTTTTGCTGTGAGTATTCTCAAGTTTTTGTTAAGCTGACCCTTCAATATAAGGGTGATTTACATGTGGCTTTTAGCTGTTTTTAGGCTATAAAGCATACAACAACTGTATACTGCTGGTCAATCAAGTGGGCTGTTTCTCTAATTTTCCTGAGGCAGTTGTGCAAGCTTCAATTTTAGGGCCTTTTTGGAGTATGAGCTATTAATTGTATACTGAATGTTTCTACAATCATATTCTTATCATCAATAACCTGTTCATTAATTGATTAATCCTTGTATTCTGACAAAGTTTTTATCCAGATATAATATTATTCTGTATCTGCCATTTGGTCTTCTCTTTAGTTTATTATGTATCTGCTGTGCACATAATGTTCTAATTCTGTTTCTTTTTGCCATTTCTTCTGATATGATAGGATCCTAAACGAAAAGTACATAAACCTGTAAAAGGTGTTCTGAAATTGGAAATTGAGAAACACCAGACTGCTCTTGCTGAGCTGGATAATATATCAGAAGGTGGCAGTGCGACAAATGATTCCCTGGATGCTGGGGAGCCAGTTGCTGATTTAATGTTTTCAAGGAGTCCTGGAAATGGTCTGGATGGTCCTCAGACTAGCAACTCCAAGTGGATCGCAATTGATGGGAAAGAGGTTTCTGGAAATGGATCTAACAGTCATGGAAATCTAGATTTATGTGCAGATGATGTAAGCAGTTAATCTGTTTCTTTGCTTTTAGTCATTGGGTTTACCTATGGCATACCAAGTAGCAATTGCATCTTTTACATCTTATAGTTAGTATATGGTTGCTCTATATGCCATCCTTTGCTTTCTTTTTCTTTTTCTTTTTGATTTTCACTTTAATTGTCCATTTGCATATTCAATATTTTCTGGCTAGGAAAATTATATTAACTGCAGAAATTAGAGATGAATCTATCATATGGAAGGGGTTACAAGTTTAAGTCTGAAAAGCTCTATTGATTGTAAAAGTGGAATCCTTTGTCATTAATATTTGAGATTAAGTTTTTGCTTTGATAGATAATTTGTTTTTTATATGTAGTCTTTGTTTGGTTTACTTTTTATTTCACAAACTATTAAGTGCAATGTCTGCTGTTAAGTTATTTTGAATAAATATTAGCATGCTTACAGTCACTTGTTGTGCTTATTCAGATGCTGATTTTTTACTCCATTGGGATTGTTATGCATTTTCTAAGTTCTCTAATCTTAGCTGGAGCACCTTTTGGGTCCATTGATTATGATGTTGCCAAGTTGTTGCAACTAAAGTAAGACAAATTAGTAGGTGATCCTTGTCAAGTGTGTGCAATTTAGTTCTAGTCCTTTTTTTAAAATTGTCTATGCTTCGTGTTTGGGTTAAAAATTGGACTGAATCTAAACTAAGGCTGTCTTGCAAACTACGTGCTCCTTGTAGTGTGATGATTGCAATATGGCTGCTACTTATCTGTGCATCTGAGAATCTTAGCATTAGGACTGGCATGCTATGGCCTATTTTATATTTTATATTTGTTATTACTATATGTGTAAAACTCATTTAATCTAAACTACTATGTTAATTCATCTGACAGTTTCAAGCTTTTGACTTCCGCACAACAATGAGAAATGAGCCATTCTTGCAGCTTTTTCATTGTCTATATGTGTATCCGTTAACTGTGAATTTGAGTCGGAAAAGGAATCTATTCATACAAGTTGAGCTAAGAAAGGATGATGCTGATGCTCGGAGGCAGCCCTTAGAGGTAAATGTGTTGATTGATCTTTAGAATTCAGTTTTCTAGTTTTTTTCTTACTTGTTTCTTTGGTCCAATTAATACAACCAGGCAATCCATCCAAGGGATCGTGGTTCATCACACCAGAAATATGCTCACACACAAGTTGCTGTTGGTGCTAGGGTTGCCTGCTATCACGATGAGATTAAAGTTTCACTTCCTGCTGTCTGGACACCATCACATCACCTGTTATTTACTTTTTTCCATGTTGATCTTCAAACTAAACTTGAAGCTCCAAAACCAGTGAGTTTTACATGAATTTATGTTTGGGAAATAATGGTAGCTTGGACTTCTTTTTCATTTTACTGTATAATCTTTTTTTCTTAAAAAAAAAAAAAAACTCTAAATTAACAGGAGCTATTATTGAACTTTCAGTTCCTTTCCTTTCTATTTTTGATATTAAGTTTGTAGGAATGGTCATTCAATTTGTTCACTTGGCAGGTAGTTATAGGATATGCAGCACTTCCATTATCGACACATGCCCAGTATGTATATGCTCAGTTTGAACTTCTTCCTTTTTTTTTATTCTCTTGAAATCAGAAATAAGAAGTCACTGCTTCATCTATTCAGATAATGGTAATTAGCTGTGAAATGGGGCTAGTAGTTTAATTAGCTCATTTATTTTGGATAAATCATGGTTGCTTCATTTATGCATTGAAAAACAAATGATTAAGTGACTAATTTTTATTTTATCTAGGGAGGAAAGGTTTTTCTTTTGGAATGTTTATTTTATTCTCATAAGATTCATCATTGCTCAACGGGTTCAATAAATCCATAATTTGATTTTTTTTTTTTTTAATTCAGATTGCGATCTGAAATTTCTTTACCGATAATAAGGGAATTGGTTCCACATTATCTCCTGGATTCTGGCAAGGTATGTTTTGCAAGATTAAGTATTCAATATATAACCACTCATATCCTTTTCTACAGTGCAGTTTGATGAGATATTCTCATTGTGTTTATCATCAAAGTCTTTGTTGTACTTCAGTTTTGGATTTCTTCTGTCCTTTCATTGTAAATCAAATTGCTACATTTTGTTGATTGTATGTGTGACGCTGCATAATTCGGTTGCTTAAATAAGTTTGCTTTTATTTCATTCGTGTATATTTGTTTAATGTAAATTGGAAATTTCCTGCTTGTGTTAGGTGGCAAATTTGTTGGCTTGTTTTATTCTAGTATTATTGGTATTGGATGCTATAGTTGGTGGGAAGCTTTTGTGCTTAACTGTGATAATTTCTTCAGATACAGTTTTGAGTGTGTCTTCTGATTGGATGCTTATTATTAAAACCTGACAATTAAAATTCATATTTACTTTTCCTTTTGTTTGCAGGAGAGGTTGGATTATTTGGAAGATGGAAAAAATGTATTCAAATTGCGGTTAAGACTTTGTTCATCTCTATACCCGATTAATGAGCGCATCAGAGATTTTTTTCTTGAGTATGATAGACACACTCTTCGAACAAGCCCACCTTGGGGTTCTGAACTTTTGGAGGTACTTCTGTTTTCTGCTTATTGGTTCACCTCAATGTTTGGTTATCTTTTTTGAATCCATTGATTTTATATACACAAAATTCCATAATCTTCCAGTAGATAAGAATAGATTGGTATGAAAAGCAAAACAGAATGAACAATAAAAAGAGATTGAAATATTGACTCTGGGTAGAGGTGGTAAGTGGGGATTCAGCTCTGTTCCAGTCTGGTTTATCTGAATTCGTGTCATTTTGATTCTAGTTGTTGACTTCTAATGTCAATTCGGTTAGGTTCAACTGTTCGAGTGGGTTATTTGGTTGAGTCTAATTTCCTCAACTTTCGGTAAGATATTCAAAGTCACATTTTGCCAACTTTTGTCACACTTTGCTTTTGAAGTCATTATTTTTCTATTATAATGATTTAGTATTGGCTCAATATTGGTTTGGGTTGTTGACTTTTTGTAGTCAAATTGGGTTCTCTGGTTCAATTGAATTAGTTTAGTTTAAGCTTTGCCTACTCTAAATCTAGGTGTTGGAGTTGGCTTGAGGGATGAAACTAGGAAGGCATTGACAGTGAAACTTCTGGAACCAAAGAGGACAAAATTGGTTTGAGAGATAAAACCATAATTAAAGGTGAACTTGGGAAGGTAAAAAAACAAAGAGAAAGGAAAGAGATTTGGTTAATGGTAAAACTGAGATAGAAGGGAGGCAGGGCTGCAGAATATGCAGAAGGGAAAAGAAAAGGTTGTGTTGGATGGAGGAGAAGGAAAAAAAATACTGAAAAGTAATGCATAAAATGATGCTTTTGTGGGGGATAAGGATAAAATGGAAAGAAATTATAATGAAAATATGTTTTAGGATTGGGATGATGTAAAGTAAAAAATAAAAAAGAAAAATAAGATGTGTTAAAAGAATTAAATTAATTTAAAAGATATCAATAAGGAAGTTATAGGTATAAAATTAGGAAACTAACGTAAAATACTGCTCAAGGGAAAGGAATACAAGGAAATAACTCTGTTACAAAAATGGTATGAAATTCTTATTTTAAATGCTAAAAATTAAGTATATTGAATTTGGATCTATTTATGAATTTTTTGCCAATTTATATAGTTATATCTATTGAAAAGTAAATTGTAGTTTGTTAACATTTTGTAAAATTAATATTTATCTAGTTTACTGGAAATATTGCTTTTCAAATTCTAATTTCTAAGATTAGGTAAAATGTAAAGTTAATGAATGGTTTAGTAATATTATTTCTAAAGTTTCAATAGTATGCAATTTTCTCTATTGGTAACCAGTAAGACTTAAGAGCTAGTGCTTAGAGAGCTAGGGGTGAATCCTCCCTTCCTAGGTCAAAAATAAAAGAAAAAAACTTTAAACTAACTAAAAAAAATGTCTTGATGAAAATTGCTACTATCAGTATGTGCCTTGTACATACTACCATGATCGATAGTCTATGTTAGTTTCCAAGTTAGTACAACAACAAATAGAGAGCTTTATTCTATATTTTTCCAACATTGCATCTATAGAAATGTTCTTTTTTTTTTTTTTTTTTTGGGCACACTTGCAAAAAGGCTTTTGAATTTTGAATTTTGCAATTTGATATTGGTTGTAATGGAAACAGTTGCAATCATAAAGTGGAACAACCCCATTGAAGTTTTAGTTGGCTGGAAAGTTAAAGATGAACATGCCATACATCTTATGCAACAATGGCAAATATCTTGACTGGCATATATTCTCTAAATTGCATTACATAGTTATGTACCTATGACATGAAACTATTAATGGGTTGCAGGCAATTAACAGCTTAAAGAATGTCGATTCCACTGCTTTGCTTCAGTTTCTTCACCCGATTCTAAATATGCTTCTCCATCTTATAGGGAATGGTGGAGAAACCCTTCAGGTTTCAACTCCCATCTTTTATCTGTCCCGACCTAAACATTTGTGCCCCATCTCCCTCTAAGCCTTTTCTCTAGCCTATGATTATTTAGCTTCATCTTGTTATACTGGTTTGCTTACTGTATGTGTTGCAATCTCTTCTTAATTTGTTTTCAGGTTGCTGCATTCAGAGCCATGGTTAATATCCTGACAAGGTATAGTCTTTTATCTGATTTATTAATTTATTAAACATAACAATTTTTAAAATCCAAGATTACGATTGTCTTACTGTTTAAGTGCCAAGTCTCTGATATATTCTTGAAGGTTTATTTTCACTAAATGAACTTTAATCATTGCCGTGCTAAGAAAGATTCTCTGTTCCAGGCTTTTTATTGAAGTTTGGGCATCATTTTTTTCTTTTATTTTATCATGTGTAATCTTTTGTTTATTTATTTGCAGGGTGCAGCAAGAGTCAGTTGATGATTCTGAACGAAATCGCTCTCTAGTTAACTATGTAGATTATGCTTTCGATGACTTTGGTGGTCGTCAACCCCCAGTTTATCCGGGCTTGTCTACTGTGTGGGGTAGCTTGGCTCGTAGTAAGGTAATCTGCTAAACTACAAACCTTCTTTTATATCCTTTTTTCTTGGTAAAATTCAATAATGCGTATGCTGTCTATATTTGTTCAGATTCTTAAGCAGAATGTGTCATTGTGTAATTTCTGAATTCCTATGCCACCAATGCTATTCACTGTACTTTGATTTACCCAGGAGCTCGTTTCAAATTTCTTATAATTGACTATTGGAGTCTGAAGATATCTACTCAGAAACTTGTTCAAAACTCAGCATTTGCATGTTGAACACCCATTCCCAAGTCCATGTAGCTTGCTTGAACTGAAGAGAAAACTCATGATCTCCTTTTAGAATTATATTGAAACTTAGAATAGTAATAATTGATTTCAAAACATCCCTTCCCACACACACAAGAAAAAGGAAAGAGAACAGTGTAATAGATCATTGCAACCCTAGTTATGAAACCTCTGGTGGGAGTTTAATAAATTGAAATTAAAAAGCTCAACCTTTAATATTAAAATTTTAAATGCTGAATAATTATGATATGGACCTTCCCAAAAGCTAGTTGTTGAGGTTGGAGAGCCTAGTTCTGTATACCAAGAAATCCCACACTTTCTATGTGGGATCCAAGTGAAGTACCTTGCAAGTAGGCACATGAAAGTCCATCTCACTTAGCACTCCCAGCGCCCCACTTTGCAGTAGCTTATTCTAGCCCCGGGTGAATACTGTCATATGATGACTTGAAAACATTTTGGTTGTGTTTCTCCAAAGTTCTATATCAAATCACTAATTTAAATGTTAAAGATAAAGTACCTAACAAGATTTTGTTTGAATACTTTTGTAAAAGAGAGATGATATTATAGGCTTGCGACATCGGGGTAGAATTTGTTTAAAAGAAGTGACACAAAAGACTTAAACTTGCTCCTGTTTGTCCTTGAGA
This sequence comes from Gossypium arboreum, assembly GCF_025698485.1. Classification (NCBI taxonomy): domain Eukaryota; kingdom Viridiplantae; phylum Streptophyta; class Magnoliopsida; order Malvales; family Malvaceae; genus Gossypium; species Gossypium arboreum. The sequence goes on along the minus strand of NC_069081.1, from coordinate 107,296,388 downwards.
AATTCATTGAAAAATTCTATAAATTCTTGAAACTTGAAATTTTCAAGAACTTGAAAACATTTTATAGTAATAGAACTTGAGTTCTTGTTTCTCAAGTTACTTGTAATCCTGAGACATTGCTATTTTTAATTCAGATGGCCTTGACTTGGAAACTGTTTTTTTTTTAATTAATTTGATGTTGTTCTGCAGGCTAAGGGTTATCGTGTTGGACCAGTGTATGACGATGTGCTGGCAATGGCTTGGTTTTTTCTTGAGCTAATTGTTAAGTCAATGGCATTGGAGCAAACACGTCTGTTCTATCATAGCCTTCCATTAGGTTGGTTTACATTGCATGAAGTATTTAAATGCACACACAGATGTACACGTATATGTAGGTATATGTGTGCTTGTGTAAATGAATCTCTCTATATGTTATAGTAATTGTCTACTGCTACATCTTTTTGTCATTTCCAAAATTGATGGTTTAACCAGTCAGTGTTGGATTTAACATTATATTCATACCTGTCATGCATGTAAAATTTAAATCAATATGATATCTGTATCTTATCTATTGTGTACACTTATGGTTTAGCATAATATTCATACTATTACTTTACATTCAATCAACTTTTCATGCATGTAAATTGTAAGTCAATGTTGGATTTAACATTATATTCATGCTGTCACATCTTTAGAGCATATGAAATGCTTGAAACCCTTATGTCAAAAGCAACTATGTATTTTTAATTTACTCAATTTTGGTCAGCATGATTACATGAATAGAGCATGAAATTTAATGGATTAAAGTATATGTAATATTACATTGACATAACTTAATCCCTCCTTATATTCAAGACTACATACATACATGCATACTCTCAGATGCTGAGAAAGTATTCTGTTAATTCTTCAACGAGTTCAGTTGGAGGAAATTGAAAATAGGTTTTATGCTATCATCAGTTTGGTAAATCAGCTTTTGCTTTCTTTTAATGTAGATGAAGATGTTCCCCCGATGCAGTTGAAAGAGGGTGTGTTCAGATGTATAATCCAGCTGTATGATTGCCTTCTAACTGAAGTTCATGAGCGTTGTAAGAAAGGGCTAAGCTTGGCGAAACGATTGAACAGCAGTCTGGCATTCTTTTGTTATGATCTTTTATCCATTATTGAGCCTCGCCAGGTTTTTGAATTGGTATGTTTTTATTTGATTCAATAGTCTATTTTTGTGATCAGGTTTAGATGGTACTAACTTGTACAAGATGCTTTCCATACTTATTAGTTTCATAGACTAGCATGTCCTTAAACCATTGCATGTTAGGAGACCTCTTTGATTTGAAATTTAACTGTTTCATTTCCCTTTTTCCTATCACTTCATTCAGAAACAACCCAAGTATTCTCATGACTTAAAATTTTATTAAAAAAAAAAAAAAACTGAAGTAGCATACACTTGTAGGAATCTTTGACTACTTTTATGTCTTTTTTATAGTTAGAGGTCTGTAAGAGTGTTTGGATGGGTAATTTGAAGGAGAAATATAATTTCTATCAGGGTATTCAAAATTCAAAAGATGAGTTTACTTGTGGGTAAAACCAATGGAGAATTTCAAAATTTGTAAGGAATTTCAAAAGGGGATTTGAGCTCAAATCCGCTATTCAAATTCCACCTAAATAGGTGGTTTTTTTAAAATATCTCATAATCTTATTTCATTTATTAGATGTAGTCTTACTATAAAATAAAAATCTTGAACTTCAAAATATCATTTTATTTAATTCTAACATATACTTTAAAATTTTATATATTAAAATATTTATATATTTTACAAATCTAATGATATCCATATTACATTTTTTATATTTAATATCATTATTCTTCTTTTACAATTAGTTTTCTAACTCATGAAATTCCAATAGCCTAAATTTTTCTAAAAGCTTATTTACCCAAACAAAATAACTACAAACACTAGAAATTTGGAAAGATGCATTTTATAATGTTAGCATCTTAAAAGATCTCCAAAATTTTAAAATTCTTTGTCCAAACACACCCGAAGGTTTTGTCCTTGATTATTGGAACTAAGAGTCCAACTCTCTACCAACAGATCCCATGCCTATTGGGGACTACTATTATTATTTTTTGAATAAAGCCTGTCCTTACTTTGATGAACAATAAAAAGAATCACAGTTAGCTAAAATTTAAGCTATCTGCAAGATCAAAAGGAGTCAAGCATAGGAATAGGAAAATATGTTTTCCTAGTTCACATAAATCATTTATATATTCATGATGAAAGGTTGACAGAAGCTGTTCCTAAGGTCTTTACCTCTTTAAGAAAAAGGTGAATTATCTTATCAAACAATCTACAAACAAATTGGAAAAGCAAAAACAAAGTTGATTACTATCAACACTGATAATCATTAACCTCTCCTCTCTAGTATCGGAACTTTTAGTCTTGGATTATCTGTTCCAGAAAATTATTGATCTAGAGAAATGTCTACATAAAAATTAAAAAATGTAAAATATACAAAGAATAAGACATTCCAAATTAGAAAAACCAATACCTTCTAATTGACAATCACAATTTTGTTATCAACAGATTCTTGTCTTTCTTAATGATAAAAAGCATGTCAAAGCCTGCAAACTCTTGTTATCGATTTGCCACTCATCAATGGAATTAAGTAATCTAAACCTCTATCTGCACCCCACTCAACATCACTCACTGACACCATTAATGCTGCAGGGAGCTAAAAGTAGATGTGTTACATAATTTAGGAGTCTCAAGTGTCAACAAGCTATATGACATGTATCACTAGTGTGAAAAACATTCTTTTGCTGACTTAAATCCCGCTGCTATGTTTTAGAATTGACAAAAGTAATTTAGGTTGGTGAACTTGGATTTGGTAATGAGTCAGCATCTCAAAAAGTCCATTAGTCAGTGATATTTGTTGCCATGATGATTGCACTCTCCAATTGTGGAAAAAAAAAATAGAAACCTTGCAGTTTGTTTCTATGCTCGGTTGAGTATCCCTTGTTTTCATTAACTTTTACAATTTAATAAGGTGATGCTCAAGCAGTCATTCAATTTCGTCTACAGCTGTAAACTGTCTTTTAATGAGTTATGCCACTGGTTGGAAGCATGTCTTATGCTTTGTTAACTCTTGACTGATATTTACTCCATCTGTTATTTGCGTTTTGGTTATGAGGAGTTGTTTTGTTTTATGTATGAGGAAAGAGGAAAGACAAGATAATCATATGACACTCATGTCATTGCTATTGCTTTGATAATCACCTTCTAAATGTGTTTTATTTGTTTCAGGTGTCCTTGTATCTGGACAAGTTTTCTGGGGTATGTCAATCAGTTCTGCATGATTGCAAGCTAATTTTTCTGCAGATAATATGTGATCATGATCTTTTTGTGGAAATGCCTGGGAGAGACCCCTCAGACAGGTACCTTCTTCTGTTTTTATGTTTCACTACTTTCATGATGTAAATAGATAGTTTTTGCTTTATGTCATGTCTTAATGGAGAGGAGAGCATCCCTCTTTATAGGTGTAGAGCTTATGTAACTGGGATGTATTTTATGGTAACAATGTTTTCTTGTTGTTCTGGCACTATCATCAATTGTAACAAAATTTCCTTCCTGTTGTAAAATCTGGCATAAAGGCTTCAAGTTCTTAGTGGATGATACATACGTGCATGAATGAATTTCATGGTGTGTTCCAAGTTACTAGAGTTCAGTGTAATGATATTCTGTAAACCACCCAAACCTCTGGCATAGGAGAGTGTTGATGGAGGGGGTAGGGCGTGGGTGGGGTGTATTAGATTGTGAGAAGTAAAATGAAATTTACTTGACTTCTCATTCTTTAATGCAAGAAATTACATGAATGTTTCTAGACTTCTAGCATTCCTATCTTTCATGTACTTGAGATCCAAAATAATGAAGTTCCAAGCTTGACTTAAAACAACACTTACATTATAAAAAATAGATCAAAGTAAAATAACTCAAGACTTAAATCTGCTGGAAACCTGGAAACTATCGTTAGATTGAGCAAACTGATGAAAAGAAAGTAAAGCCAACAATCTTTTATACTTTAGAAACATAAACATGACTTAATGGAATCATTTCAGCTTAAATTGGTTCTAAAATTACCAAAAGTTAGACCGTGATCTTAAATTATCTTGGCAGTTAACCTAGCCCGCTTTCATCTGATTGTCATCCATGTCACCTGTGCTTAAACGGTCAAAATCAAGATGCTTAACAGACATTGTATAGAGGTCAATTAGTTATTTTTCTTTATTTCTAGAAATTTGATTAGTTTGAGGTCAATTAGTTATTTTTCTTTATTTCTAGTAATTTGGTTAGTTTATCTTAATATAAAAAAGGGATTTGCTGGCAGTAGTTTTTCCTCTCTCTTTCTCTCTCTCTCTCTCTCTCTCTCTCTCTCTCTCTCTCTCTGTCTCTGATCTCTTGAAAATTGAGTTTTATTTTTTTGCATGGACTTAGTCCGACAAAATCTCTATTAATTAGTAGCTGAAATGCTAGTATCACTCAATTGACTTGGTGTATATTGTGATTAAGGAACTATCTTTCATCTGTCTTGATTCAAGAGCTTTTCCTTACTTGGGATCATGATGATTTATCTCAGCGTGCTAAGGTGAGTTTGGATAAAAAGGTTATCTGTTTCAAAACATCATGGTCATATATATAGTGCTTAAGATATATAGCATATTTTGTCGCTTTGAAAATAACATTTGCTTTTTGTGTGATTAGGCAGCTAGAATTTTGGTGGTTGTTTTATGTAAGCATGAGTTTGATGCTCGGTACCAAAAACCTGAAGACAAGCTGTATATTGCTCAACTATATTTTCCCCTCATTGGCCAGGTAAATTGTACTTAAATTATTTTATGGCTTGATGATGATGATGATTATGTTGATTAAGCATTAGGCAGTGGTATGACATTCCTGATATTGCATCTTTATGATATTGTGTAAATGGTATTACAATTGTCTACACCCAATTGAGCTTGAAGTTGAGACAGATTAGTGTAAGTGTCAAAATTACATGGCTGTTTGGTGTCATATTTGTATCATCCAAGAAAAATCCACATGGTACTATTTATTTATTGCTTCTTGAATTTGTAGCATCTTTCCTAAAATGTAATTTAGCATGAATGGGGTACTATATTATTCTATGAAATTTCAGATCTCGCCAAAAATAAGTTGCTGAGGAAAAACTGGGTGCATTAATGTTGTTGGAATTTTAGTCTAAGCACAAAACAGGATAGGACTGGCATAAATCTATGCTCTGACATTCTTTATTAGAAATAAGAGAGAATATGATTTTGGAGTCTAAAATTTGGGATGGCATTTTGTTAAAGATGACTTGCGTTATAAGACTGCATTTGTTCCCTGTTGGCTTATAATTTACCTATACATAAATTTCTTGCAAGTGAATTTATCCTCTCTGCAGATTCTAGATGAAATGCCCGTATTTTACAACTTAAATGCTGCCGAAAAGCGTGAAGTTTTGATTGTTATCTTGCAAATCGTGCGGAATCTGGATGATGCATCAGTTGTTAAGGCTTGGCAGCAAAGCATTGCTCGAACTAGATTATTTTTCAAACTCATGGAGGAATGCCTGGTTCATTTTGAGGTTGCTATTACAGCTAAACATTCAATTTCCTCCTTTTCATTGTGCAAAATTGTATGTTGGTTCAGTTATTTTAATAGTTTAGGTAGCTTCTTGTTGGGATTAAGGTTTTATTTGTTTGTGTTTAGTTTGTCACTATGCTCCTTACCACCATCAAGGATTACCCAGTTCCTTTAAATCTTAGCCTTCATTGGTGTCATTAGACGTTGAACTCTGGTATTATTGGGCTTAAATATGTAGGGAATTTTTGCCACCAACTATCCTCTATTGCATGTGTGTGTAATGGATAAATAAATATTTGTATGCTTATGTTCCTATGCATAATATATATTATATATATGACACTGCTTAACTCTACACAAATTATTGGCAATTTTTCCTAAACAAAAGAATAAATAAATTTTTTTAAGAATTATTGGATATTTCAATTGTGTGTATGTCTGTATGTGCGACAAAAACTAAAATGAGTAAGAAAGTACATAAAAAATTTCTACAAAACAAATTTTTTATTCCTTGTAAGAAAAGCTTATAAGAAATATCTAATGTTCAAGTGTGAAAAAATATGCAATAGAGAAGGGAAGTTTTGCTTCCCTAGCTTTTCTCTTCAATTCTGGTCAATTCTTTTGATAGTATGAACTTGTTTCACATGTCATATGGAATTTGGTTTGTAGCCGAGGCTCTTTTACTTCTTACCCTTCCTGTTATACTAACTTTGCATGTACTTACAGCACCGAAAGCCTGCTGATGGAATGCTTATAGGAAGCAGTTCTCGCAATCCTGTGGGTGATGCACCTACATCACCAAAGTATTCTGATAAGCTTTCTCCTGCAATCAACAATTATTTATCTGAAGCATCGAGACAAGAAGTTAGAGTGAGTAATATTATTGTCATTTCATCTGTTGCTCATAAATCTGAGAAGTTCGTATGTTTGCTTGTGGAGGTTCTTGATTTTGTAGATACAGAGAACCGCATGTACTAATTGTTTTATACATTGTTTGATTGCCCTATTGCAGCCTCAGGGAACTCCTGAAAATGGTTACTTGTGGCAGAGGGTGAATTCTCAGCTGAGCTCCCCTAGCCAGCCATATTCCTTGAGAGAAGCTCTGGCTCAGGCCCAATCTTCTAGGATTGGAGCTTCAGCCCAAGCACTTAGAGAATCTTTGCATCCAATTTTGCGACAAAAACTGGTAAAGTTGTGTCAGAATGTCATGTTTTTCTCCACACACAAAAAAGAAATAAAAGAAAGAAGATGTTCTCATTACCTATTTGATCTTGTTCTGAATTTGGCTTAGGTAGTCATGGTTTTCTTGCTTGTTTCAGGAGCTTTGGGAAGAAAACTTGAGTGCTGCTGTTAGTCTTCAGGTTTTAGAAATATCTGAGAAATTTTCTGCAATGGCGGCATCCCATAGCATTGCTACTGATTATGGAAAACTTGATTGTTTATCATCTATAATTATGAGCTTCTTTTCCCGAAATCAGCCACTGGTTTTCTGGAAAGCTTTTCTGCCTGTCTTCAACAATGTATTTGATCTTCATGGGGCAACGCTAATGGCTAGGGAGAATGATCGTTTCTTAAAACAAGTTGCCTTTCATCTACTTCGACTTGCAGTCTTTCGAAATGATAATATTAGGAAAAGAGCTGTTATTGGGCTTCAGATACTCGTGAGGGTAGGCCTTTTGGCATTCCTAAGACGGATTTCTGTTGGCATGCTTCTGTTGTCCAATCTGACATCAATTATTTCTTCATTCTTGCAGAGTTCATTCTACTTCATGCAGACTGCAAGGTTGAGGGTAATGCTGACTATCACCTTGTCCGAGCTAATGTCTGACATGCAGGTGACTCAGATGAAGTCTGATGGGACACTTGAGGAAAGTGGTGAAGCACGAAGGCTTCGAAAATCTTTAGAGGAAATGGCAGATGAAGTCAAGAGCTCTGGCCTTTTGAAGGAATGTGGACTTCCTGAGGATGCTCTATTGGTAACTCCAGAAAATTTTAAAGAGAATAGATGGTCCTGGTCAGAAGTAAAATCTCTCTCTGGCAGCCTTCTTCTTGCCCTTGATGCTAGTCTGGAGCATGCACTGTTGGTAAGTCTAAAATATATGTCAGTTTCTTCTGGGGATTTTGCTGAGAATAATTTTTGAAGAAAAACTTTTGTTGTTATTGTTATTATTACCATTATGTGAGGTAGAGGAGAGTTATTGTGGTTCACTTGTTATATTTGCATTCAGTTTCCTGTATGATCTTCATGCAACCTTTGTTTTAGATTCAAAATTGTAACTAAATGTACAGTTTAACTGTCTAAGACCTGCTGCATCTTAACACAAAAAAAGGTAGAATTCTTAAATTATCATGACAGGACCACTCCCCATCTGAATTAAATAGGTACCTACATCTTTTGGTTAAAAGGGCTTGGATTCTTTCTGCTGCTTTTGGAGGGATGAGAACGGCAGCAGTTGAGGATGTTGCTGTTTTGGTGTGAAGTCATGCATAGATTGGCTTTGTCTGACCTAAAGCAAACAGCCCCTTAAAATGATTAAGCTAATTTAATTTTATATTAATGAAGACTGTTTTTTCATGGCTTTAGTTAATTAGTTTGATAGTAGGAACCCATTAATGTTTTGGCTTTTGTTTCTGCTTGTGATCTGGATGAAGATAATCTTGTTGCATTAACATCTAAACACTATCCTTTTCGCAGGGCTCTGTAATGTCCATGGATAGATATGCAGCAGCAGAAAGCTTTTACAAGCTTGCAATGGCATTTGCCCCTGTCCCAGATCTTCACATAATGTGGTTGCTGCATTTGTGTGATGCACATCAAGAAATGCAGTCTTGGGCTGAAGCTGCACAGTGTGCTGTGGCTGTTGCTGGTGTTGTAATGCAGGTGAGAAACTCCTATTAACTTGTTTGTGTGCAGCCGTTATAAGATTCCTGTGAGACATTGCCATCTAATATAGTAAATTTGGCATTTTCTCACTTAGGATCATTAAATGTTGGGAAATCATGAATTTAATTGTCATAGAAGTGAAATTACATGAGACAAAAGCAGGAACAGATTGTAATTTTCAATTAATTTTAAAAAATGGCAGGATTACCTTCTAAAGTACATGAAGCCCTTGCTCCAAAATTTAAACAGATAAAAAGGGAAATGCTGCCAAGAAACACTAACTTAAGAAATAGGATTTCTACTTTTTGCAAATTTGTTCATATTTTACCATTATCTATGAATCTCTATGTTGTAGGCTCTTGTTGCTAGAAATGATGGTGTTTGGAGCAAGGATCACGTGACAGCCTTACGTAAAATTTGTCCTATGGTCAGCAGTGAAATCACATCGGAGGCATCAGCAGCTGAGGTTGAGGGATACGGTGCTTCGAAGCTCACTGTTGACTCTGCTGTTAAGTACCTACAACTTGCAAATAAACTTTTCTCTCAAGCTGAACTCTATCATTTCTGTGCAAGCATTTTGGAACTCGTTATTCCAGTTTATAAGAGCAGAAGAGCATATGGACAACTGGCTAAATGTCATACATTGCTCACAAACATCTATGAATCAATCCTTGAGCAGGAGTCAAGCCCTATCCCTTTCACTGATGCTACTTACTATAGGGTTGGATTTTATGGTGAGAGATTTGGTAAGCTGGACCGGAAAGAATATGTTTACCGAGAACCTCGTGATGTGCGCTTGGGTGATATAATGGAAAAACTTAGTCATATATATGAATCTAGGATGGATGGTAATCATACATTGCACATTATTCCTGATTCCAGACAGGTGAAGGCAGAGGAGTTGCAGCCTGGAGTCTGTTACCTGCAGATAACAGCTGTTGATCCAGTCATGGAAGATGAAGATTTGGGAAGCAGAAGGGAAAGAATCTTTTCTCTTTCTACTGGAACTGTCCGTGCACGTGTTTTTGACCGCTTCTTATTTGACACTCCATTCACGAAAAATGGCAAGACCCAAGGTGGATTGGAAGACCAATGGAAAAGGAGGACTGTTCTTCAGACTGAGGGCTCATTCCCTGCACTTGTCAATAGGCTCTTGGTGATAAAATCTGAATCACTTGAATTTTCTCCGGTTGAGAATGCGATTGGAATGATTGAAACTCGAACAGCAGCCCTACGAAATGAGTTGGAAGAGCCTCGTAGTTCCGAAGGAGACCAACTGCCTCGTCTTCAGAGCCTGCAAAGAATTCTTCAAGGCAGTGTTGCAGTTCAAGTGAGCTAAACATCTTTCTATATTTTTCAGTTTCCTGTTCATTTTTTTCCCTTTGAAGTAATTATATGGGTGGGAGTGATTTCCATACTGAAAAAGACACTGCACACATGCAGGTGAATAGTGGTGTTCTGAGTGTGTGCACAGCCTTCTTGTCTGGTGAACCTGCCACAAGGTTGCGTTCTCAGGAGCTACAGCAACTTATTGCTGCACTCCTTGAATTTATGGCTGTTTGCAAGCGGGCAATTCGTGTACACTTCAGACTAATAGGAGAAGAAGACCAAGATTTCCACACACAACTAGTGAATGGATTTCAATCTCTCACAGCAGAGCTATCTCATTACATCCCTGCAATTCTATCAGAGCTCTGATAATGTTGTAAGCATTACTTGCTCCGATATATCTTTCTGGTGCAAGCTGTTCATAAAGATTGTGACACATTCTTTTTGTAGATCTGTGCTCAAATGATGATTGTTGATGTATGTAATAACCAATTTGTTTGTGTGCAATGGTGGATTACTTATTGAAGCTATATCCCTCCTGCCTAAGCAAAATTGGGCAAGGCATTTTTGGTCAGTGACATGTTACTTCTAGGATGATCAGATGAGAATCAGGTAAAGCTCATTTGCCAAAACGCTATGTAGAGTAGTATTATTCAACAGGTTTTACAAAGGACCTCTAGAAATGGGAATCTGTATTTTCTGATTATCGTTTAAATTAATCAAATCACAAGAAAGAATCATGCAGGGTTAGGGTCATCCATATTAGATGGAACTTCCTACATAATTCTGGAAAGTGATTGGTTAATTATAGTGCAGTGAATGTAAGGGTATGCTTATGCAGGTAATGACAGTGCTACTACTGACTGCACAGCACACCTGACACTGCTAAGTGCTGATGCTATAATTTGTGCGGTTGGGAACGTTTTGGCTCTAGAATTGCGGTTTACTAAGAATTTTTTTTTCTTCCTTTGTTATTAAGTGTAAGTATGAACATCATGATATTTTTTTGTTTATATTTTAATTCTATTCGCTGGTGAAAAAGCTCTTGTTTTCCATTGCGAGCTTGCCGGAAAATTTACGACATATTTATTGAGTTAAAAACTGAGTTGATGGCAGCCACATGGAGTCTCCTAGAATTAATTCCTTTAAAATACAGTGATCTATTTTAGTTTGCATATATAGTGATGGCATCAAAATCAGTAACATTTTTGTTAGATGCTAATCGAACAATGCCTTGCCCAATTTTGCTTAGGAAGGAGGGATTTAAAAATTTTAATACTGCATCTTAAATTCGAAAAGGAGGTGTAAATTTTTAAAAATAAAAATAGTGAAATGATTTCATGATTAAAACTAACAGACGAAGAGTTTGAAATTTAATTATAAATTATCTGACTTTTAATTATATATGTTTATTCGGTTCTTTCATTTCGGTGTAACGCCTCAATTTTCGGAAATTCTGTGAATGTTGGCATAGGTTTAATTATGTTAGTGGGCTTCTAGAAGGTCCAAGCTTAAGATAGAACTCGACAATTTTAGTTAATTTTTTTATTCCATAAGAAAAAGGGGGTGAAATTATGAAATAGGACTTATGTGAAAATGTTTGAAAATGCTATAGGTTAAATTGAAGTGGCCAAATAAATAGGAATGCAAAATAGGAGGATTTGCATGACAAACTTTTCATTTTACATGTAGTGGCTGGTCATCATGTTGTTGTAGACAAAATGTGCACTTAATATTCATAATTTATGGTATAAATTGATACAAATTGATAATGGGTTAGGTAAATGTTCCATGATAATGAGTTAGGTAAATGTTCCATGATAATGAGTTAGGTAAATGTTCCATGATAATAGGTTAGGTAAATGTTCCATGATGAGAATTTCATGTCTTTTGTATTAAAGAATTAAATGGATAAAATATGAAATTTTATTAAAAAAAAAGGGGTGAAAAGAACAAAATTTTGTCCATCTTTGTTCATCATAACTTAAAGTTAGAGAAGAGAAAGGAGAGGAGAAAGCTCTTGAATGTTCGGTCACTTGGGGAAGAAAAATTGAAGGTAAGTTTATGGTAGTTTGCTTTTATTTTGAGGTTCATGAGTTCTTTTTGATTCTACCTTAACTCTTGAAGCATATTTTGGTTTTTAGTTTTGTTGTGAGCATTTAGTCATGAATTAAAATGAAGGAAATGGTTGTTGTTTCATATTCTTTTGATGAAAAATGGAAGATAGGTAAAGTTGAGCCAAACAAATGAGCATGCATGTGCCTTAAATGCTAAGGGAAAAAATCGGCTAACATGTTGTGCTTTAAAATGATGAAATGGAGATTATACTTAAGTAAAATCATATATATGTAATGATTGATTGGTGATATACATGTTTAAATAACATGCATGCAAGGTATGTGTGAAAGAGTGATTTGGTAATAAATCTGCTTGGGACAGCAGCAGTAAAGTGACTTTGGAAAATCACCATAAATTGTGGGAGATGAATTAGAAACTGAATAAATTATGTAATTAAAGCCTAATGAGTCTATTTTCAAATGAAATAAACGAGAACATATTTTGAATTCTGTACAATGAGAAATTTGATTCGTAATGAAGAGTGGTCAGATTAGTTAAACAGTGAAACATGGAAAACTTTAAGAAAAATCTAGTATTGATTGGCTAAACCAAAAATTCTGAAAATTTTATGGATAGAAGATATATGAGTCTATTTTCAGGTAAAATTAACAACACTTGATTTGGAGTTTCGTAGCTCCATTTATAAATGATTTAGTGACTGTTGTTCAGGAAAACAGCTTGCAGTGAGATTATGATTATGTGGTAAACATTGACAAAAATTGTTAATGAGTTGCTTATTGATTTCTTATAAGCTTACTATGATCCGTAGGTGTGGTTGGTCGAATATTGTAAGGGGTTAATCGTAATTCAGTATTTGAATAGTTAGATTAAAGTGTTAGTAATCCAATTGTAGGCGCTTCGTGTGTGGATCTCGTCAAGATATCGTCAGTAAGCATGTGTGTAACTAACACCCTCTTTCTTAGTCTGGATCGGCAAAAGTCGAAAAGTCGAAATGCCAAAACGGTATTTTGTAGATTTGCGAGTGTGCGAATGCTCATGAGGTAAATCGATTAATGTTTTTGGTAAGCTGCAAAATTTGACCGCAAAGTGCATGATTTCGTACATCGATATTTTTGGGCTTAATGGGCCAAAATTGGAATGATGGGCCAACGGCCCAATTCGATAAGAACTCTCGATGCGCGATTACGTTAGTACGTGAAAAGTAGGAATATGCATGAAAAACCCTAAAATAGATAAATTCTTGAAATACCTTTAAAAGTAGAAAATTTACGTTTACCCCTAGTAGATAAATTATCGAAATACCCCTAGGTTAAATTGACCTAAATGCATGTTTGATCGTTGTTATTTATCGCATGCCATGTTGTTATTATCGATGCATGGGATTGGGATATTGACGAGGAAGTCTTGAAAGTGGCTTGTCCACGTCTTTGGAGGCTTTGCCTCAATTTATCGTTAATCGAGCGCAGCAAGGTCGCAATGTGGAGTGTTAATTTGGGTGGGTTGAGCTATTCCCACATGGAGCGTAGGGTGGTACTGGTGGAATGTAGTGGTTGGTGGTTTGAGTAGTCTCCCAAATGGGCTTGCATATGTTATTGATGTTGCATGTATTTTGAAATGGGCCTATAGGCCCATCATTATCTGAATAAGGGCTAAGGCCCGCTTTATTGTAATTTGAAAAGGGCTCAAGTCCATTACCATCATGTTACTGAATGGGCTTAGGCCCAATAGGCTTGAGTGACTTGAGCTTTGAATGGGTTTTCCTTACATCCGAGTTTCCCAAACTCACCCTTTTTATTTTCATCCACGCAGTAATCCCCAACCATAGTGAGCTTGGAGTCGTGAGGGAATTGAGTGGCCACCCGCTCTGAAAGTTTGATTTTCTTCGGTGAGTGGACATCCTTTTATTTACGTTTGAAGTTTTGGGTTTTAAATGTAATAAGGCCGCTTAATTATTTTTGATGGTTTTAATATGTATTACTAAGATAGGTATTACTTATTTTAACTGTTGAAATTGGATAGCTTTAGGGCGCGTTTTCAAAAAAAAAAAAAACAATTGATTTCAAAACAACACGACAACAAGCAAAGCTTCCGCAATGAAAGTATTTTCCAAAATTAATCACTTTTCCTAAAAATGACTTAATCAAATCTGTTTCCTAGAAATATACATGACGTTAAGGTGTGGCAATGGCGGTATGCATGTCTAGGATTGGATCCGAAGGGAGCTTGGTACTTAAGTAGTCCGATAGACTTACCTCCTCTTTTTCGGTTTCCTACGTGGTGCACAGCTTTCATTCACTTTAACCTATAATGAATTTATCTTTTAAAACACTAAGTAGGTTTTTCTGGATCAACAATATAAAATGTTTTGAACGCTTCGATGTGGCATGTCGGATCCGGCCATAACGTCTGGGCCGGGTTTAGGGTGTTACATTCGGTGAATTTAGTTTTTTTTTTTTTGACTTACGTTACAATATTATTACAATATTTAATTTTATTATCATCGTTGTTTTTATACTAGTCACATGAACGTATTGCCCATCTAAAGAGGCTCTAAGTAATTAACATTCCCTTCTATTGAGGTAGGTAAGCGAGAAGTCAAAGTGTTTGATTGAAGTAATGTATGACAAAATTTTGGATAATTCATCATAGTTCAAAAATCAAGTTTCATATGTATAAATTAAAAACGTAATTTCAAAGTGTGGATATATAGATTAACACATAATTCATTTCTTCTTACAAGTTATGGTCATCTTTACCTCGTTGGCAAAGGTTGAAAACCATAATTAATCCAATGGCACGGATTAATAATATACCACTATTTTAATCTAGAGGCATCCTAAAAAATGATATCTAAATACAATATAAATGTCGATATGACCAATATTTAACTCTAATTAGTAGGATCAGACCAAAACGTATTAGGAACAAATTAAAAACATAAAAAATTTGGATTACCCATAATATATCTTAAATATATACAAAACATATTCAATATACCAAAAACATAATTCAAATAACTTTTTTTTCTCAAAGCATTTCCTATATGCCAAAACCACAATTCAATAGCATATATATATATATATATATAACACAGTTTAATTGCATACTTCTAAAAATGATCACGTAAAACACAAGCATAATTGTTGCAATTCAAGAACCATATTTATATGGTTAACCTGATTTTCATAAAATATGAACAAAAGTCATATATCCCATATATATAAAAGTAAAAAAATAAGATTTACTTTTTAAGAAATAAAAATCAAGAAATTATAAACTAAAAAATATGAATTTTATTGATTATCATATCACATTTTAGACGTGTGACGGTCACCCTAATAAATTAAATATACGATAATTTTATAATTTAATATATGGGTTCAAACCATGTGACTCCATTCTCATATAAAATTGAAATAAGTTTAAATATGTGAAAATTAAATAAACTTTATAAACTGAAATTGATTGAATTAAATTATAAATAAATTGGTGAAAATAAACTTAAACAATTAAAATAAAAAGGTTTTGGCATTTGAAATTTTAAAAACTTTCATGATGCATTTAAAAAATATTACTGCTGTCTCATTCATTTTGGAATGGTTTAATACTGCTCCTGAACCTTCTGGTAAGGAGGTGTGGCACTTGACATTTTTGTTACAGAATGGTATATTGTGTTTAGTGGGAAGGAGTGAGATGAGCTAAAAGCTTAATCAAGTTCCGAATTCATTGTTGAGGAAAAGCAAAATGGGCTGCCATTCCCGATGACTTTGGTGATATTAAAATCTTGTGTAATTCTATTAAAGCTGTGCCTTGGTATGTAAACGTGCTAAGCCTCTTGCCTGTTGGTCCTCTCCCCCTTCAAATTGGCTTAAATTTGATATGATATTGATGGTTCTGTTAAGTAACATTCTCAGGCTGATGGCATCGGGGACATTCTGTGAGATGATGATGTTGGAAAGTGATAGCTCAAAAGCAGGAAGTACAGCTCAGCTCATCCCCAGTAAGTGGCTTCTGCTTCAAGAGAAATTTAAAGAGAAAAAAGTTATACTACAACCGACTAGACTACTAATAAGAATATCTTTCCTTTTCAACTCTATCCCCATTCCCCACCGATAAAGCTCCAACTCCCCTTTTTCTTTTCTTTTTTGTTCAACGACAAAGCGCCTACTCTAAATCTAAAGCAGCAAAAGAGAACAACTAAAGTAAAAGATTCATTACTTAGCAAATAAATAAATAATTAAATAAGATAAACTAATAGATGGATAGATGCTGGTCTTTCCTGGCGCACAGGTTGGGCCAATTTCAATTAATCTCATTGTCTCATATATTCTTCTCAGCTTGGTGTTGTGAAGGAAATTCAAAATGGGAGATTGTAGGGGAGATAGACTAAGAGCATGTTGTTTTATCATTATCTTGGTTATGCTGCTTGTGTGCTGCTGCACCAATGGAGAAGATCCATACAGGTTCTATACTTGGAATGTCACGTATGGTGATATCTACCCTCTTGGAGTGAAACAACAGGTTCCTTTTTCTTATTTGTATTTTTCTTCTTCTTGGTTCCTTTTCATATTTACATCTGATGTGATGGCAGGTGATATTGATAAATGGCCAATTTCCGGGACCACAAATTGAAACCGTGACCAACGAAAACTTGATCATTAATGTCTTCAATAGCTTGGATCAACCCTTTCTCATCTCTTGGTTGGTTTCCCTATCCCATCCTATCCTATGCTAAGACTAGATCTATTTTGTTGTGATTGTAAGTCGTAACACGGGAGATTTGATTGAATATACAGGAATGGCGTGCAGCAGAGAAGAAATTCTTGGCAAGACGGAGTATATGGCACCAACTGCCCCATCCCTCCTGGGGGGAACTTCACCTACACTCTTCAAGTGAAGGATCAGATTGGCAGCTACTTTTACTTCCCATCGCTCGCCTTACATAAGGCTGCTGGCGGTTATGGTGGTTTCAGGATTCTTAGCCGCTCTGTTGTTCCTGTTCCTTTTCCGCCTCCTGCTGCAGATTACACCATTTTGGCTGGTGACTGGTACAACAAAAACCACAATGTATGTTTTATTATGTCTATATATTCCATTGCTCTTTCTTCCGTTTCATGATTTTAAGCTTGGAGCTCTATACTCTACAGTACTTGAAAGCGATTTTAGATAGCGGTCATGATCTACCCTTCCCTGATGGCCTTATTATTAACGGCCGTGGTGCTAATGGGTATACATTCACCGTTGATCAAGGTAAGAAATCATGGTAGCTTTATTTTGGTTGGGATTTGTGTGCATAGTAATAGTCCTGGAGTTGGCTCATGGAATGAGTCTCTGTGGTTTTGAACAGGCAAGACCTACAGGTTTCGCATATCCAATGTTGGGATTACAACATCCATCAATTTTAGAATCCAGGGGCACAAGTTGCTGTTAGTAGAGGTAGAAGGAACTCACACACTACAGAACACTTATGATTCCCTTGATATTCACTTGGGGCAGTCCTTGTCTGTGTTGGTTACTGCTGATCAACCGGCTCGAGATTACTACATTGTGGCTTCAACCCGTTTCACTTCCCAGGTGCTGGCCACTACTGCAATTCTTCATTATAGTAACTCGTCAGCAGCCGTTTCTGGTCCTCCTCCTGGGGGACCAACTACTCAAATTGATTGGTCCCTTGAACAAGCTCGATCTATCAGGTATTGCTTCCACCGATTCCATTTATTTTCCTTTTTCCTATCAACTGTTACAATCCACTCCACACAATAAAGCAATTCACAGGTGAGATAATATTGACTTCCTTGGCAAAGACTATCCTGTCTTCTTGTATATGATCTCTTCTCCAGTTTTGGTCGGATAAAATGTCCTGTTGAATACTTGTTCTCTGGTTAAATTTGTTAACTTAAGCCAAATATCAAAACTAGGCTCAATCTCACAGCAAGTGCAGCAAGACCTAATCCCCAAGGTTCATACCACTATGGATTGGTGAAAACCACACGTACAATTAGACTTGCAAGTTCTGCTGCTGTTATCAATGGCAAGCAGAGGTATGCTGTGAATGGTGTTTCCTTCATCCCAGCTGACACCCCGCTTAAACTAGCGGACTACTTCAAAATCTCTGGCGTATTTTCCCTTGGAAGCATCCCAGATGCTCCCACCGGAGGTGGTGCCTACTTGAAAACTTCTGTCATGGCTGCTGATTATAGAGGTTATGTTGAGATTGTTTTTGAGAATCCAGAAGACACTGTGCAATCGTGGCACATTGATGGTTACAGCTTCTTTGTTGTGGGGTATGTACAAGTAAAATACTAGTATTTGAATTTGCTTATCTTACATATGAAGACGGATGTAAAACTTTTTACATTTTGCAGGATGGATGGGGGGCAGTGGACTCCAGCAAGCAGGTTAGGTTACAACTTGAGAGATGCGATTGCACGTTGCACAGTGCAGGTGTATCCAAAGTCATGGAGCGCAGTATACATAGCTTTGGATAATGTGGGGATGTGGAACGTAAGGTCAGAGAACTGGGTACGGCAGTACCTAGGCCAACAATTCTATCTCCGCATATTCTCCGCTGCAAATTCATGGAGGGACGAATATCCAATCCCAAGGAATGCGCTTGTATGCGGTCAGGCGCTAGGCCGACGCAAACCAAACGAAAATTTTTAACACACTCACTCTACTGTGTCTGTCGTCAAAATTCATACATGTACACTCTTTTAACTGTTAGCCGTGCTGCCAAAGGTTTAACTCAACTCAAGTCTTGTACCTTTATTGTTTGCTTTGTTTAACTCAACTACACTGTCAATTTAGTCTTTACATATATCTATTTATAGCTATACTTCCTTATATATTTCAAGAAAACAATCTCTTATTTCCTACACTGATTTAATACATTGGAGGACTGACACCCAACAACTAAAAGACTAAATTTATACATATACATATGTAATATATGTATTTCAATTAACATAGTTTGTTATGTCTCATCAATGTAAATTATGTAGAATAATTGTGAACTAGTAAAAATGAAAATATATTATAAAACCAATTCTTATATCAAATTAACTCTCAATGTCACAAAAAAATCTGTAAAAAGATCAATTACACAAGGTGCAAATGTTGACGGTTATATTTTCTAGAATTGAGACTAAATTGAAAAATGTACAAATCTTAAGGACTAAATTTGTTATTATCCCAATTTTAAAACTTGCCACATTTAGTCATGACAAAAAAAGATAATATTGAATAGTTGAGTGATTATTTTGTAACTTTTCATAGTTGAGTGACTAAAAAAATAATTTACTAATAGTTAGATAACTACTAGTGTAGTTTACCTTTATTTTAAACATATTTTATAATATATTTATTTTAAGTATATATTTTAAATAAGTGGTTTAATTGATCGAACCGATTTATGCTATAAAAATTGATTAATTCAATTATCATATATGATAGCCAATTAAGTTAGAAAAAACTAATTAAGTCGATCGAATTAACCATAAAAAGGTTGGTGTTAAGGTGGTTAATCATATATTTTAAATACGTGCTAGTTCTCTAATTTTTTGGGTTCAAGGTGCTTTGCAATATGCTCCTCTTTGTTTCATCACTTTGCTTTGCTATGTGTACTATATTTGATATTGATCTTTTGCAGTGCAAATACTTTATGAGATAATATTTTATGTATTATCGGTGCATAAATCATATACACTATCAATGAATCATATTAAGCAATAATTAAAATAATAAAGTCTTTGAGGACTAATAAATAAATATTGATAAATTTATTTAATCATAATTAAAAGTAATTAAAATTGATTTATAAGTCCTTAAAGATTTTATTAATTGATGAGATGATTTAATATAATTTATTGGTAGTGCATCAACTCTCAACATCTCATGTTCATGCATGGTAAAGCAAGTTACTAGATAATTGTATAGAGTCTCCTATATCTGAAAAAAAAAATGAAAAGATGAAATTTTAAATATCCAAAAAATATAGGAACTAAAAAGGTGATTAGAGGAGAGAGAGAGAGAGAGAGAGAGTGACGCACAGCGATGCATGGCGGGGGTGATGTTGGGATTTCGGGTAAATAAATGGGGGCATTTCCCTCCACACAGATGACAGACCCCAACCCCAACCCCAACCCAAACCCAACAAATATGAATTATCCTATTACTCTGCTTCTGTTTTTCGCCACAGGATTTTCTCTTTTTCATTTTGTGGCCAACACGATATCATTGTCTTCACTTTTTTCTTTAATCCCCTATCTTGTTTCAGCCCAAGGATCGGAGCCATGCTCCTTCATTTCTCTCCTGCTTCTTCTACTTCTCCACCTTCCCCTTCTTCTTTCACCTCCAATTATTTCCTCCACAGATTATCAATTTCCAGACCACCGTACTTGGAGTTCCCGTTAAAACCCAGAGCCCATCTCTTTAAATCTACCTCTCCTCCCGTTTCTTACTCGACCAAGACCAAGTTGTTGTATCCTTCTGCCAACAGGGCTGATTTCAGGTCATACGCTCTTCCTGGATTTGATTTCGGGAGCGTTGAATCTGTGTTGGAGGCAGCTGGCGTTTTGACTGCCATCATTGTTGTTCATGAGACGGGTCACTTCCTCGCTGCTTATCTCCAGGGAATCCGTGTAAGTAAATTTGCGGTTGGTTTTGGTCCAATTTTAGCCAAGTTCAATGCCAACGATGTAGAATATTCTATTAGAGCTTTCCCATTGGGTGGATTTGTGGGGTTCCCTGATAATGATCCGGACAGTGATATTCCTGACGACGATGCCAATTTGCTTAAGAACAGACCCATATTAGATAGGGTTATCGTCATCTCTGCTGGTGTTGTCGCCAATATCATTTTTGCCTACGCTATCATATTCACTCAAGTCTTGTCAGTTGGATTGCCAGTGCAAGAGCCATACTCCGGGGTGCTCGTTCCTGATGTCAGACCCTTTTCAGCTGCTTCCCGGGATGGCCTTCTTCCCGGCGATGTTATCCTTGCTATTAATGGTATTCAATTGCCAGAAACTGGGCCTCGCGTGGTTTCTCAGGTTGTTGACATTATAAAGAAAAATCCCAAAAGAAATGTGTTTCTAAAGGTTGAGAGGGGAAAGCAGGATTTTGAAATTGGGGTCACCCCTGATGAGAACGTTGATGGAACTGGAAAAATTGGAGTCCAGTTATCACCAAACATAAAAATAACAAAATTGAGACCCAATAATGTCTTTGAGGCCTTCAATTATGCTGGAAAAGAATTCTGGGGTCTCACATATAATGTTTTGGATAGCTTGAAGCAGACTTTTATGAATTTTTCACAATCAGCAAGCAAAGTGTCAGGTCCTGTAGCCATTATTGCTGTGGGTGCTGAAGTTGCAAGGTCCACTGTGGATGGGCTATATGAGTTCGCTGCTCTACTAAATCTTAATCTTGCAGTGATTAACCTTCTACCTTTACCTGCACTGGATGGGGGTTCACTGGCCCTGGTACTTTTAGAAGCAGCTAGAGGCGGGAGGAAGCTTCCTCTAGAACTGGAGCAGCGGATTATGTCATCTGGTATCATGTTTGTTTTACTCCTTGGCTTGTTTCTTATTGTGAGAGACACACTAAACCTTGAGTTCATTAAGGACTTGTTATGATTATCAAATACCTTTTTGAAGTTTGGACGGCGCTTGGGTTGAAGATTGAGTGGGATGAATCCCATCCATGCCTATGATGATGTCTTGTAAAGAAGATGAATTTGGTTTATAAGACGCTTGCATAATTATTCTTGCTTCTGCAAAAGATGCTATTTTTGCAGGTACTTGTAACTTATTGGCGTTACATTTGATTCCATGAAGATTTCTATATTCCCCCACACTGTTAAGATTTGTTTGAAGATAGACTTCAAGAGCTTGTTTCTATCACATGATAATGTCATTGAGGTTTACATACCAATTAAATATAATTTCATGGTAAGGAGTAGGAACCTTGAATTCGATGTCAGCTGATCATTTGAG
Source organism: Gossypium arboreum (assembly GCF_025698485.1). Classification (NCBI taxonomy): domain Eukaryota; kingdom Viridiplantae; phylum Streptophyta; class Magnoliopsida; order Malvales; family Malvaceae; genus Gossypium; species Gossypium arboreum. Next base: position 107,274,483 of record NC_069081.1, on the reverse strand, counting down.
TTCCAAGAGAAAGATAAGCTCATGTTTTCACCAAACTTACTCTTTTTTTTTTTTTTAATGTTTTTCTCGTCTTAAAGATTGCTTTTAATTTAAATCCATTGAGTACTTTAAGCTGGTATATAAGTATGGTATCAATTGTCCAATATGGTGTCTGTTTTGGAGCAAGTTTCCCATAAAAGCTTGATGCTTAGCCTCGGGAGGCATGTATGTTGATAGAAGAGAAATGAGAAAACATTGGGCACGTACCGACTGCGAGATTTGATGCATACAGTTGAAAGGCTGGCATTCAAGTAGGCTGGACTTGGAAGAAAATTGAGGGCTAACAAATTAACAATGCATAGTAAAAGAGGTGGGCATCCATCTATCTCATCTAGATATATAAGATGAATGAACTTTTTTTGTGGTATTCATGAAATTGATTTCTTATTCCGTTTTACATTTACCAACAACTCAAATAGAGAAGGGATGCATTCAATTGGTCTTATTTCACGCCTTCTTCACTTGGACTCTTGAGATAGATAGAGGTCTCTCAACTCCATGGAATGCTGCAATCTTGATTGATGAGGCGTGAGAAGAGTTGATGGTTGAGATAGGCTATTCATTTTGAGGCCTAATCGAAACAACGCTTCTGTTCCCTCCCCTCATCCTCCAACTTCATTCACGATTAACTTGGCAAGAAATGGGCACCCTTGCCTCACCAACCTTTATACTAGAAAGTTTATATATAATTGAGAATATCGATGTTGTATTAGGCTCTTACATTTAAATTTTTAGAGAGAAATTAGAAAACAACAGTCAGCAAGTACATGGATGGACACTCACTCAGCCATACCAGTTTTTTACCTTATTATCCTATTCCCCTTCCCCCCATTCGTTCCTCGTACTAAACTTCGAATTCTATTGGGGGCAAAATCAACTAGCGTAGGATCAGTCCACAGCATATTAAAGAAGAAAATAACAAAACGCATTGGCCTACTATTCTTTACTGTATCCGATTCATAGCTAGTTGCAACCTCAAAACACTGTAGGACACCCTGATTTACGGTTAAGTTTACAACTTGAAAGTACTCTTTACCTTGAAAACTAAAATGAAATCATCTCTCCAAACTACGAATCCTGCCTGGAATGAAAAGAAAAAGGAGAGAAATGAAAACAAAATCTTATCTTGGGCTTGGGCTTGGGCCCCAGGCAACAATTCCTTTCTATCTTCCTCGCGTTAGCATTATCATCTAGAAGCAAATGGTCTGCCTGCCATGATCCTACCAAATGCACTGCCATTTTCTCCATCATATAATTTGCAATCTCTCACATTCACATGACGTTATGTATATAAAGCACCTAATCTTTTAAACCTGCATCAACCAAGACTGCATCAGTACGCGTCACTTCCATCTTCATATAATATATGCAAATTCACATTACTAACTAGATAGGACAAATTCTTCTGATGATGCAGCTTTAGGAATCTTCTTATCAGTTTAATACACTGGTTCTTATAAAACAAAGAAAGAAAGCAAGAAAAGAGCTATCAGCAAGACACCCAAGAAAATAGTTATATTTCCCTCATTAATGGCCTTTTAACAGCTAGATTTCCCAACATTCTAGCCAGAGAGACAATGCACTTTCAAACAACATAAAACATGGAAGAAAATGAGGCATCTCCAAACAAAGACAAGCTAATACATGCCAATTCAGGGAGAGAGAGAAATAGTAACGATCCAAACCAAAAGACAGCTTGAAAGAAAACCCCAAGTTCTCATTAAGTCAAGCTTCAGTTTAGTTTCCATGCCAAAAGAGTGAAATTCTCTTGCATGTCTTCCTATAATCATTAGGTTTGAACAAAGACATTTTGAGATATATTCTGCCATAAGTGGGGCTAAAGCCACCATGTACCCTGTTGAACAATCAAGTACCCCAAAAAACCCACCTATAGCTTTCACAATTTGAGGGATTCAAAGGAGAGGACCACCCATTGGGATGAAGCACATCTCATCTTTGATATGGTACCGGTCATAGCTTTAATTTTGGGGGGTTTTTTTTATAATTTTTTATGGAAGTAAAAGAAATGAGTAAAGAAAAGAAAAAGAAATAGGACTCCTGACTAAAAGTGCCACATCATCATTTGCATATTTCAAATTTCCACGCAACATGCCACATCACAATAGTCAACAATGATCTCATTAGTGTTGACAGAGAAATTCTAACACTAGTATTGATTGGGCTTAATTTTACAAATTATGAAAATAGGAGGACTTGGTTTATATAAATAAAGCTATAGGAACAAATCCATTGTTTCACTTAAGTACAAAGATCAATAGTACAATTTATCATTGAAAAACATATCATTCAGAATTCTGAAGGAAAACAATCCAGCTACTATCATAACCAATATGAAAGTTCTACACTTCATCCAACTCAAGTAAGAACAGGAAAAAGAGATCAACAGTAAACTACTCTTAAGAACACCTAAAGTTCTATCCGTCATTCAAGTTAAGCTCACTCTTCGTCCTAAATCATTATAGTATGTCCAAATCAAATTTGTAAAACCACTACACTCACGTCAATGTCCAAAATCATAGGTCAAAGTCCTTATACCATAAGGTACAATCAAATTGTCAACTAGTTTTAGTATGTTTTGATTCATAAATTGAAATTATCCTCCAAGTCATGGAAGCAGAAATGCTGAGTTTTCATTCCCCTTCTCACTTTATGTCCAAATCAAGCATGCCATCAAGTCAGCGATCAAAATGATAAGAGAAAACAAAAACAACATAAAGAATGGTCATCAGAATAACTATTTAGTCTTCTAGACTTAGTAGGATTTGATTCAAAAATTTAAGTCATCTCGGTCATTCAGGAACTAAGTCTAAGTGTTTTGGATTGTTCCATTCATAGTATGTCAGAAACTTATATGATAACACACACCTAAACAAGAATTTTCAGTTGAGTGTTAGTTAATATATGAAGTTCAAAATAGTAAACTTTGAGCTTTAGGCATGCACACAAACACAAAGCAAAAAGAATAGATGGCATCAAATTAAAGTTGTGATTGATTAGATAAGAATAATGTAGAGCAATTTGGAGTGGAACTTTTAAGCATACCTTTGCGAGGATGGAAAAAGCGGGTGCTAAATCTTTCTACACCTTCCCAAATAGAGATAGTTTGTGAAGGCAACATGGTTGAGAGTCTTGTAGTGGCTTCTCTTTGAAGGTCGGAGAGGTGAGGAGGTGCAATTCTATAGGAGGCAAGAGCAGGTGTAATTTTGGTAGAGACAAGATCCAGTGCCCGGGTTCTGGTTCTTTGAAAAGCTGGAATTTTGGAAGCGAAAATACATCAACACAAATTAAGATTTCAATAGGCAATGGGGAAAGAGAGAGTATAGAAGTGACCATGGTATGGAAGTTGAAAGAAGGAATTTGCAGGGAGACCAATGCCAACACCAGCAAGGGTTATACCCACACTGAAACCAATCCCACAGCCAGCTCCAACATAACCAACGACATCGGGGCCGAACCCAGGTCCCCATCCAACACCACAACCAATGCCTATTCCCATACCCCAAAACGCACCCACCGTCGGATGCACTGGGTTCCATCTTTCATATCTCCTGAACACTCCTTTTATGATCATCGGGTCCTGCGCATTTACCAAAAATGCAAATGCAAACTTAAACTTCAATGATGAGCTGTGGGGAGATTGGGCTATGGCTAACAATGGAATTGGAAGGAAGGCAAAAGACAAAAAGAAATATGGGTAAAATTAATTGTGGGAAAGAGTAAGAAGCATTACCATCAAATCAATCGCAAAATCAGCGTGCTCTAGCCTGGGTTTTGGGGGTTTGGGTTTATTATGTTTGGGATTTTTTTTTTCATAACATTTTGCTCTCACTCCACGCCACACATGTTATCCTATTCTAATTTCTACCTTATCTACTCTAACTTTATTGGTAAACTGTTAAAATAGTTATTTTTATTTAATTTAAGTTATATTTTAATTATTTATATTTGAAATATTATATTTTAGTTATTTGTATTAATATATTGTAATATTTTAGTTACTGAACCGTTAATTATCATTAATAGTGTAATAGCAAGCTGATGTGGCACGTTAAATCATCATTTTAAATTTTGAGGTTAAATTATACAATTAATCTCATTTTTTTGAGTAATTTAATTTTTTATATTCTTTTTTTTTATTTTCTATTCTCTTCTGCTTCTCCCTCCGTTTTCCTTCATTTTCCATCTCTTTTTTAACATAGTTTTTTTTATGGTTTCTGTTTGTTAAAACTTTTTTATATTTATTAAAAAAGAGACGAAAGCTAAAACTAAAATAAAACTTTCTTCACATATTCTCACTCCACAATTACAAACTCTCATTGTCCATTATCGTTTTAACGAAGTAATTTGGATCCTTCAATGACCTAGTCCACAAGCTTGCCTCACTTGAAGACCTCGACAATGGTGACCTATGGCAGTCCACCCTTAAAAAGTTTTTTGACCCCGTTCCCTTAACCTCTTAATCAACCCCCACGACCATCTTATCTATCTTACCTATAAAATTCTTACCCTCTCAAAAATATGTTGTTTCATGGATTCTTCAAATAAGCTCTACACTCTCAATGACTAAAATGACCACCATACTAAACATACCCTCAATTTTACCCAAACCAATTTGGTTCCATTTTCCCTTTCTCTCTTCGGTTCATCCATGCTCGGCTTTCAATCAAGCTTACTTGGGAATATCTAATAAGGTTTAAATCAATTTTACCGTTTGTTTGATTTTATTTGTTAGAAAATAAAAGAAAATGAAAGGAATAATCTAATGATTCTGTAAAAGTTTAGAAACGGAAAAAAAATTGTTTTGAATATAAAGAATTCAATTTATGTTTAGATTTAATTAAGGATATTATTTTTTATATTGATTAGTTAAATCCAATTTTAATTTCAAAATTAGATTATAATAAAATCTTAATTTGATTAAAGAATAATTGATATTTGGTTTTGAGTGAAATTCAATTTAGGAATCTATAAAAAAACGAGGACTTGATTTAGTTGGTGGAAAATGATTATGTTTCTGCAGTGAAGAATGTGATAAAAGAGAAAAATAAAGATAAAGAAAAAAAGGGAAAATAAAGAAATAAAAGTATAGGGACTAGTTTTAACAAATGAAAAATATAGAAAAATTATGTTAAAAGAAATAGAGAAAAGAGGAAAATAAAGGGAGAAGGAGGAGAATGGAAAATAAAGGAAAAAAAAAAGAAAGTTCAAAGAACATAAAAGGAGAAAAATTAAATTGCTCAAAACGAAAAAAAAAGGGACCAATTGTATAATTTACCTAAATTTTTTGTTTGAAATGATAATTTAACGTCTCACCAGCTTACTGTTACATTGTCAACTGCAATTAACGCTCAGTGACGAAAATATTACAACACGATAACGTGACTAAAACATAACATTTCAAATATAAATAATTAAAATATAACTTGAGACAAACAAAAATGACTTATATTACTCAATTCCATAACATTTCATTCTCAGTCCACGCCACACGTGTTATCCTCCTCTTCCAACTGCGAATGCCAATATACCACATTGATTCATATCACAGCCCATTAACAGATAATGAATTGAAGAGGAAAAACTAAATTACTAATAATATTAGATTTTATGTTGTTTGCAATTTTAATTTAAATTTGTTGAAGAACAATAGATTGATTACACTAAATTAAAGACCATAAGTACATAAGCAAGCTACAATGGAGTGTGATTATTGCATTTGGAATTTGGAATCAGGATGTAGGGTGGAGACTTGCATCACTTAAAACCATTTTTTTGAAAAAACGGGTTCGACTTGATTTTGAAAACGAAATCTAAAACGGGAGTCGCCACCGATCTTGATTTGGTGTGATCGGATCACCTTTGTTTTAATAAAACAATTTTAGTTAACTAAAACGGCATTTTGGTCTACGAAATCCAAGAGAATAGGTTCGGGAGTCGGTTACGTGTGAGGAAAGATTAGCACCTTCGACACGCCCAAAAATTGGTACCGAATTGATTAGTTAATGTCTTAATATCGAAAGTTGAAAATCGGGAATGGATTTTAAAATACGATCCTTTTTTATTGACGTCGATTTTAAAAATGCTTGAGTTAGCTCAAAATGATTATTAAAGATTTCCTCGTCTCAAGATATCGGAGTATCACATCCCGTAAGTTAGGACGCAATACCATGAACTCCCGAGAGTAAGTGTATCTTCATTTAAATTGGGATTCCGTGCATTTTAAACCCAAAAGGATACTTAACTATTTAGAATCAACGAGAGAGTTGAAACCCCGTAAGTTAGGGCACAATTCTTCGATGTTTCAAAACGCGAAACATTGCCTTGTTTCGAAATTTTGTTTTTGAAATAATAACAAATACGATACTTAAACAACATGTGTTATTTATTTAGGTTAAAATAAAGTGATTTATTGGATAAATGTATTGGGGTTTAATTTGAGGCAATGACATGGAATGAAGTATAGTGCGACATGGAACAATTATTCATGCATAAAATATTCCACAAGTGTCGAAACCATTTTCAAATCGAGTTTTGGAAAATGAGAATCGATTTTAAAAACGAAAACGGGAGTCGCCACCAATCTTTTTAGGTGTGATTGGATCACCTTTAAAACATTTTGTTTTAAAATCATTAGTTTTGGTCCACGAAATAAAAGAACGGGTTCGGGAGTCGGTTACGTACGAGGAAGGATTAGCACCCTCGTAACGCCCAAAAATTGGTACCTAATTGATTATCAAATGTCTTTAATGTCGAAAGAAAAAAATTTAAGATGTAGTCCTCTTTAAAATATTTTAACTTTGAAAATTGGGATTCACTAGCGTCAAAGTATTGACATTAAGTTATCCCTTTTTTGAAATTCCTATCTCGAAACAGCAAAACGCTATATCCAATAAGTTAAGACATATTGCTTTGAAATTCCAAGATAGTGGCTTGCATTTAGAAAACCTCTAAAAAAAAACTTAGAAGGGTACTTAATTATTCGAATTCAACGAGAAAAGTGGCAACCCAATAAGTTAGGGCACTGCTTTCTCGAAATTTCTAAACACCAAGCATTGCTTTATTTACAAAAAAATCTTATTTCGAGGTAACAAATAAATGAATAAAACGAATAAAAAGACAATAACGAATAAGCTAGGAAATATTCGAGATTAAAAAAACTAGTAATAAATAAACAATCATTATGTAAGACTAAAGAACGATAGTATAGTGAAGATAATAATAATATTAATAGTAATAATACAAGTAAAAATTTTGGAATGATGTGTGAAATTATATATATGTATGTGAATATATAGATAAGTAAACAATATATATAGTGAGTGAAGAGTAAAAGGTAAAATAAGTGTATTTAAAGAGTAATGGGTAAAAATATAATAATAATATAATAGTAGTAATAACTTAATAGTATTAGAAATATACGATAAATAATATTGCGGTAAATACATAATATATACATATTAGAAATAATCATAATATTAGAAACAACTATTAATAATACTACATAAATAGATATATAGTAGTAGCATATACAAGATATAGTTAAAAATATATAAAGTAAGATAATATGGGAAAATATATATATATATATATATATATATAAACGATATAATATTAAGGCATATGCAAAATAATAAAATACAATATTAAAATATTTACATGGTATATACATAATAATGTAAAAAAACTATTAGTAATATTATAAATATATACAAATAGTAGTAATAATAATATAAAGGTATTTCATATAAAGCAGTATGCACGTAAAAAAAGAAAAGAGAAAAATAATAATTACAAAAGTATGAAATCAAAATAATATGTAGAAACATGTTTATTCTAAAAAGAATAACTGAAACTTAATTGAGAGAAGAAACAAAATCCAAGAGATAACTTACAAGTAAAACAAATTATTGAAACAGAATTTTGGGCTAAAATTAATTGCATATAAATGTTCGAGATCTAAAATTAAAAATGTCCCAAATCTTAAAATACCGCGCAAAGGGGGCAAATTGAAATAGCACACAGACTGCAGGGCCAATTTAAAATAATATAAAAAATTTAAATATGGCACGATTGAAGGCTAGCACAAAGGAGGGGACCAATTGCGTAAATTACCCAATTAAAGGTAACATGCATGGTCCCAAGCAAAAAGTTGATTCCACTCCCCCCATGCTACTTTGTTTTATTATTAATCAAAACCACTCCCCGTGTTATTTTGTTTTATTGTTAATTAAAACTATTTCCCCATACTATTTTGTTTTATTGTTAATTAAAACTACTTCCTCATACTATTTTGTTTTATTATTAATTAAAACCATACTTTATTTTCTTTTTTTTTATCATAAAAAAAACTTTTAAAAAAAAAAAAAAAGAGTTAAAACATCACCCTACCACCCTACATTCATTTTTCAAAATAGAGAGAAGGCTCTCAACTCTCTCAACCCTTCCCCTCTTTTGGTCATCGGATCGGCCATTAACCGTCACGCCGATCACCGACCACCGACGGCGGCGCCGCCGTCCACGGTGGACGGAAAATCTTCCAAGGCCTTTTTTCGCTTCTCTTCTCGAGTAGAGCCCAGATTTGGGGTTAAAACGACCCAAAAACCTTCAAAAATTAATGAGAAGCACCCTAGAACTCAAGAATCCATTCGGTTTCTAGCCACTTATCTTCGGCGGTGGCTTCCGCGGTCGTCCACGATGTTGGAAAACTGAACACCGGTAAGTTCCTTTCCTCTTTCCTTTTTTTATATTTTTTTTGCAAGTTTTTTTTTTGTTAAAAATATTTGTAAAATAGATAAAATGAACGAATAGAAAGAAGATCAAAAATAAAAATAAAAAATAAAAATAAGGACAAACACCTTTTGAACTTGTTTTCTCCTTTTGATTTCTCCCAAAAATCTCTGTAATACAACCCCCTCTAATACAATCTCTTCTCTCCAAAATACAATCGATTCCCCCCCCGTCCCCATGGCACAAGGAACATAGGGCTTTTATATAGCCCAAAATCCAAAGAAAAAATACAAAGAATTTTATTTTTTGGTGTTTTTTTTCTTTGTCCTTTTTTTGTCTTCTTTTGCAGGTATAGAGTGGTGGAGGCACGTGGGTGTGCTGGTGGCAGACAACTGGTAGTGGCGTAGGTTGCCAAGGTAGGGTGACGGCTAGGGTTCATCACCACTTTTCTTTCTTTGAAAATTGCTTAGGTTTGGGTAGTTCTAATTTAAATGGTTTTGGGTATTGGGTTTGGGTAGGTTTAGTTATTGTAATTGGGTAGTTTTGATTTTTGGGCTGTTTAACATTGTAAATGGACTTAAAATTTGGTTATGTGGATTTTATTTTTTTCTTGTTTGCTTGGGCCAAAAATTGGCCATTACAGCTGCCCCTCTTTGCTCATTGTCGTGTAATGAGAATGGAGCAAAGACTCCAAAATGGCCAATTTTTCTTAGTCTTGCCGAATTTTAATTTCTTGGTACTTGATCTTCTTTAAATGGCCTCTTGACGGCTTCAATTTGCTTCACTACAACTCAGGAAGGCGATATCTGCTATCTTTGATCTGCCCCCCGTCTACTACAGAGACGCCAAATCTATTATCTTCGATCTGCTCCCCGTCTAATACAGAGACGCCAAATTTGCTTCTTCAATCTGCTCATTGCAAACTCATGACTATTATGTTGATATCTTCGATCTGCTCTCTGTCGAACACAGAAACGCCAAATCTGCTTCTTCGATTTGTTCCCTGACAATACAGAGATGCCAAATCATCTTAGATTTGCTTTAACGTAAGCACGTGAAAGCCAAATCAACTATGATTCGATTTGCTCCTTGTAAGCATAAGGATGCCAAACCATCTTGGATCCGCTTCAGCATAAACATCCGAAGGCGAGATCTGCTATATGTCTGCTCTCCATCAAAGTGAAGATGCCAAACTTTGATTCGTTCTCTGACAATACAGAGATGACAAATCATCTTAGATTTGCTTCATCGTAAACACGTGAAAGCCAAATCAGCTATATCTTCGATCTGTTCCCTGCCGAATACAGAGAGATAAGATCTGTCATCTTGGATCTGCTTCAGCGTAAACATCCGAGGGTAAGATCGCTATGTGTATGCATCTTCCATCAAAGTGGAAATGCGGACTTGATTTGTTCTCGACAATCTGAGACGACAAATCATCTTAGATTTGCTTCATCGAAACACGTGAAAGCCAAATCGGTTATATCTTCGATCTACTCCTGCCGAATCTGAGAGATAAGATCATCATCTTGGATCTGCTTGGCCGTAAACATCCGAAGGTAAGATCTGCTATGTGTCTGCCTTCTATCAAAGTGGAAATGCCAGACTTCGATTTGTTCTTTGACAATACAGAGACGACAAATCATCTTAGATTTGCTTCATCGTAAACACGTGAAAGCCAAATCAGCTATATCTTCGATCTGCTCCTTGCCGAATACAGAGAGATAAGATCTGTCATCTTGGATCTACTTCAGCATAAACATCTGAAGGTAAAATCTGCTATGTGTCTACCTTCCATCAAAGTAGAAATGCCAGACTTCGATTTGTTCTCTGACAATACAGAGACGACAAATCATCTTAGATTTGCTTCATCGTAAACACGTGAAAGCCAAATCAGCTATATCTTCGATCTGCTCCCTGCCGAATACAAAGAGATAAGATCTGTCATCTTGGATCTGCTTCAGCGTAAACATCTGAAGGTAAGATCTACTATGTGTCTGCCTTCCATCAAAGTGGAAATGCCAGACTTCGATTTGTTCTCTGACAATACAGAGACGACAAATCATCTTAGATTTGTTTCAACGTAAACACGTGAAAGCCAAATCAGCTATGTCTTCGATTTGTTCCTTGTAAACACAAGAATGCCAAACCATCTTGGATCCGCTTCAGCATAAACATCTGAAGGTCAGATCTGCTATGTGTCTGCTCTCCATCAAAGTGAAGATGCCAAACTTCGATTCGTTCTCTGACAATACAGAGACGACAAATCATCTTAGATTTGCTTCATCGTAAACACGTGAAAGCCAAATCAACTATATCTTCGATATGCTCCCCGCCGAATACAGAGAGATAAGATCTGTCATCTTAGATCTGCCTCGATAAAGGTCAGATCTGCTATGCCGTAGCCTATTACCCTACTGTTTTGGGTTTTAAAACGCGCCGTCTCTAATAACCTGTAAAAATGATTATGCTTGATAATTTAGGATGCTATGCTCGAAGTGAGTCAAATGTTCCTAATTAAACATGTTATGATGCAAAATGTCATGAATATGACCCCTATCCTAGACGTCATCATTCATTCTTTCATTTGCCTTTCTTTTCTCAAAGCTTCATTCACGCTCAGCCTATAGGCCTGTACCCTTCCTCCAATGCTACGATCTACTGAGGATGTTTGTAAAACAATCTTTTCTTAAAATTGAATCATTGATTTTGTTCATTTTCCCTTTAGACTGGACGAAAGAAATTCCTCAAGTTCCTTCATCCTTTACTTACGTGAATTTCTCGAACAATTGTCCTATTTTAGTTTCTTGTATTGTCTAGAAATTTCAGAGTAATACGTAAAACTTCGTTTGTAAACATATTTAGTTCATCTATCATTATTTCAATACAACATGGAAGATGAATAAATCTTTAAGAATAATTGGATTTGAATGAATTAAGAAGAAAGAATACAAAGGAAATTAATCTGAAGGCCTATTTTTAGGAAGGAGTAGAATCTAAAGATGGAAAATAAGATAGAAGTTAGATCCTCTAGATATCACCGCTTGAGTGCCTATACACCAGCTCCATGAAGTCTTTCTTGAGTTCAAAATGTGTTTAAAAGATCCCAAGTACTCTGTTGATGCCTCAGTTTGTAGCATTCTTCGCTCTTTGTAACAAGATCACTATGTACTCTTCAAAATTTGAGCTGCCCTTTTAGGTTTTCAACTCAAAACCCTTTTGGTCACAAGGTGCCCTTTGCGGGTTTTCACCTTGGCCTCTCCGTTTTTGATGTTTTTTTTTCAAGGCGCCCTTTGCGGGTTTTCACCTTAGATTCTCTTCTTATTTAGACAAAGTATTTTTTAACTGAGTCTGAGTTCACTGGATTAGGTAAACTTTTCCCATCTATTTCTGCTAAGATCAATGCACCACCGGAGAAAGCTTTCTTCACGACATACGGCCTTTCCCAATTTGGCATCCATTTTCCTCTAAAATCCTTTTGAATAGGAAGGATCTTTTTCAGTACAAGGTCTCCCTCATGGAATTCTCTTAGTCGAACTTTCTTGTCATAAGCTCGCATCATTCGCTTCTGATACATCTGACCATGTCGAATGGCTTTTAGCCTCTTTTCTTCAATCAAGTTCAACTGGTCATACCGGGATTGAACCCACTCAGCTTTATCTAACTTTAATTCTATCAAAATTCGAAAAGAAGGTATTTCTACTTCAATAGGTAATACTGCTTCCATCCCATAAACTAACGAGAATGGAGTTGCCCCAGTAGAGGTTCTGACAGATGTTCGGTAGGCTAAGAGTGCAAATGGCAACTTCTCATGCCAATCTCTATACGTCTCAGCCATCTTCCCTACTATTTTCTTAATATTCTTGTTGGCGGCCTCCACTGCCCCATTCATTTTTGGACGATAAGGGGAAGAATTGTGATGCTTAATCTTGAACTGGTTGCAAACCTCTGCTATCGTTTTGTTGTTTAGGTTCAATGCATTGTCGGATCTGATCTTCTCAGGCATTCTATACCGACAAATGATCTCCTTCTTCAAGAATCGACTCACAACTGACTTAGTAACATTCGCATAAGAAGTAGCCTCTACTCATTTTGTGAAGTAGTCAATTACTACAAAGATAAACCGATGTCCATTCGAAGCTCTCGGTGATATTGGTCCAATAACATCCATGCCCCACATGGAAAAGGGCCATGGAGAAGTCATAATATGCAAAGGTGAAGGTGGTACATGAATTTTATCCCCATAAATCTAGTACTTATGGCATTTCTTGGTGTAACTGATGCAATCCCCTTCCATAGTGGCCCAATAATAGCCAAACCTCATGATTTGCCTTGCCATCGTGAACCCATTTGCATGCGTCCCGCATACACATTCGTGAACTTCTTCTAGAATTAACTTAACTTCCACTGCATCGACACATCTCAAAAGTACTTGGTCTTTTCGTCTTTTGTACAGGATATCTTCGTCTAAAACATAGTCGCAAGCTAACCTCCTCAAGGTTCGTTTGTCATTTTCACTAGCCTGTTCAGGGTATTTACGATCTCTCACGTATCGCAATATATCTTGATACCAGGGGTTATTGTCATTTCTCTCGATGTTACAACAATGAGCTGGAGCCTCGTAAACACTCATTTGAATTGGCTTTATTTCTTCTTCTTTATTTGCCTTGATCATTGAGGCCAAGGTTGCTAAAGTATCTGTCATCTGATTTTTGTCTCGTGGGAGATAATTGAAGGTGATGCTATCAAATTCCTCAAGTAACCCCAAAACTACCTTTTGATAACTAATCAATTTAGGGTCCCTTGTCTCCCATTCACTTCTAAGCTGATAAACAACCAACGCCGAATCCCCATATACTTCTAGAGTTTTTATACCTCGCTCTATAGCTGCTTGAAGTCCCATGATGCATGCTTCATATTCAGCCATATTTTTTGTGCAATCAAAGTCTAATTTGCACATAAAAGGATAATGATCGCCATTCGGAGATACTAAGACTGCCCCAATTCCATTTCCGACTGCATTAGAAGCCTCATCAAAATTGAACATCCAAGAAGAATTTTCAGTCATTGCTATACACATCAACTCCTCATTTGAAAAATTGAAATTTAGTGGCTCATAATCCTCTAGAGCCCTACTAGCCAAGAAGTCCGCTACCGCACTTCCTTTTATAGCCTTCTGACTTATGTAGACTATATCAAACTCCGAAAGTAAAATTTGCCATCTCGCCATTCTCCCATTTAGAGCTATTGACTCCATCATGTATTTCAACGGATCAAGTTTTGAGATGAGCCAAGTGGTATGGTATAGCATGTACTGTATTAATCTCCGAGTTGTCCAAATCAGCGCACAACACGACTTTTCGATTGGTGAATATCTCATCTCACAGTCAGTGAACTTCTTACTGAGATAATAAATTGCCTTCCCCTTTTTCCCTGACTCATCATGCTGGCCAAACACACATCCTATAGAATTACTGAACACTGATAAGTATAGTATTAATGGTTTATCTGGGTTGGGTGGAGACAATGCCGGAGCATTCAACAAATACTGCTTGACCTTTTCAAAAGCACTCTAGCATTCCCCATCCCAAATACCTTTATTGTGCTTTCTGAGGAGGCGAAAGATAGGATCACATTTCTCGGTTAGTTGTGAAATGAACCGAGCAATGTAATTCAACCTTCCTAGGAATCCTCGAACTTCTTTCTGAGTACGTGGTGGAGGTAATTCTCGTATGGCTTTGACCTTGTCTGAGTCGACTTCAATTCGTTTTTCACTGACTACGAAGCCTAACAACTTTCCGGATCTGGCTCCAAAGGTACACTTTGTTAGATTGAGCTTCAGCTGAAATTTTCTCAACCTTACAAACAATCTCCTCAAGACCTCAATATGCTCTTTTTCCGTACGCGACTTGGCAATCATATCATCAACGTATACCTCGATATCCTTATGCATCATGTCGTGGAACAAGTTCACCATGGCCCTTTGGTACGTTGCCCCTGCGTTTTTTAGTCCAAATGGCATTACTTTGTAGCAAAAGGTGCCCCACAAGGTTATAAAGGTGGTTTTATTCATGTCCTCTGGATGCATCTTTATCTGGTTGTATCCTGAGAAACCATCCATAAAGGAGAACAATGAATATCCCGTTGTGTTATCTACTAAAGTGTCAATGTGGGGTAAAGGAAAATTATCTTTTGGGCTTGCTTTGTTCAAGTCTTTGTAATCAACACACATTTGTACTTTTTCATCCTTCTTGGGGACTGGCACAATGTTAGCTACCCATTCGGAGTACTTCACTTCTTGTAAGAATCCTGCATCAAACTGCTTCTTAACTTCATCCTTTATCTTCAAAACGATATCTGACCTCATTCTTCGCAACTTCTGTTGGACTGGCTTACAATCTTGTCTTATCGGAAGACGATGTACCACAATGTCAGTACTCAATCCAGGTATATCCTGATATGACCAGGCGAAGATATCCTTGAACTCTCGAAGCAACTCAATCAGACCATGCCTTGTGTTCACGCCAATTAGGGTTCCGATTTTCAACTCCTTCCCTTCCTTTAGGGCTATATTCTCTATTGCCTCTTTCTCATGTGGCATGATTTGTTTCTCCTCCTGCTTAACCATTCTTAACAGATCGAGAGATACGTCACAATCCTGAACATCTTCAAAATCCTGAGGTTCCTCTAAACATATGTCTTGCTCGCCAGAGAAATTAGGAGCTGTAGTATTAGCGCTCATATAATTGATATCTAAGGACCTGTGGGGGTATGAAAGAATATACAAAGAATGAATGAATCAAAGAATGATTGTTTATATGCTATGAATAAAAGAATAAGAATTGCTAGAATTTGAAGGAATATTGGTCGATAAAAATAGAATGATACTCGTTTAAATTTATAAAAAGTTATGTTTTATTTAAATAATTATAGATGAACATAAGCCTATTTCACGAATATAATCTTACTACTCCTAGGCCCTAGAGTAACAGACATATTTTGAGAATTACTCTGAAAAATTCCTAAAGACTACAAGAAGGTCTTCCGCAGTCCAATTATTCAGAGAGCTCCCCGGTTCGTAAGGGCGAATGCCCTCGAGGCTTCCTTGCTCCAATCCTTCATTGTGTACAACATTAACTTGATGACTTTCCATTATCAGCAGTCCTCCTGATTTGAAGGATTTGGATATAGGTGGGAATGTCATCGGTTCCCACTCTACTTTTCTTCCATTCAAACGCGCATTTCTTCTCGCTTGGCGCTTCTCTATTTCCTACCTCTTGTGCTTGTGGTCTGGCGTGAAGCCCAAGCCAAAGCGGTCCTTCTTCTCAATCAGTTTTGGGATTTGAACCTCTCCTTGCAACTGTCTTCCTAGCCCTTTTCTCGGCAATGCTCCTTTCCCCATCATCATTTGTAGGGCCATCCTCATGGCTCCAGACATTTTGAGTACCGGCACTTTGCTTCCCTCCAAAATAAAGGTGGCATTAATGACCTCTAAAGAGCGGAAAGAATATTCAATAGCCTCTTCATTTGCCTCAACATAAGGGGCATTGCTGGTAACTGCCGCTATGATGTCCTCTTCCGCATTGATGGTTATTAAGCGACCATCCATCACTAACTTTAATTTTTGGTGCAATGAAGAGGGCACTGCTCCTGCCGAGTGTATCCATGGTCTCCCTAATAAACAATTGTAGGAGGGCTTGATATCCATCACTAGGAAATCAACTTCATACGTATTCGGCCCAATCTCCAAAGGGATGCCGATTAGCCTCATTACTTTTCTTTCAGTTCCATCAAAGGCTCTTACCACACTATGACACGTTTTCATATGCGAACTGTCAATGGGCAATTTGTTCAATGTGGATAGCGGTAGGACGTTCAAAGCAGACCCATTATCCACGAGTACACTTGGAAGTGTGTATCCTTTGCACCGAGTAGTGATGTGTAGGGCTTTGGTTGACCCTATGCCCCTAGGTGGAATTTCATCATCGTTAAAATAAATGAAATTTTCAGCACTGATGTTGTTTACTAATCGGTCTAGCTTGTTAACGGATATGTCATGGGTAACATATGTTTCGTTAAGCACCTTTAACAACGCATCTTGATGCACCTCAGAGCTCAAGAGTAGGGCTAACACTGATATACGCGCCGACTTGTTGCGCAACTGCTCGACCACGCTATACTCGCTATGTTTCAGGAATTTTAGAAACTCCTTAGCCTCTTCCTCATTTACCGGCTCATTGATGAGTACGTCAGTTTCTTTTTCCCTTTCAGCCTTGACATCTTTTGTCTTTGCGGGCTTTACTCTGATATTTCCCTCGTCATAACGTTTCCTACTTCGTGTATGAGAACCTTCATTTTGCGTGCCCCTGGACGCGCTAGTTATACTCTCCCCCTCAGGTATTGTTATATTGCAGTCATAGCTCTATGGCACCATCCTGTCATCCTTATAAGGGAAAAGATTGGGTTTATGGATGACTATTTTGGGCCTAGTTCGCGACCCCTCCTCATTATTCCCTGACAAGGAAATAATAATTCTCGGTTGGTTGGTTCTTTGTCGTTCATTCTCCAGCACACATATTTGTCCTTCATAAGAACTACCATCAGAAACCTACAACTCTTTGTTAACTATAAGGCCTTGTACCATGACCTTGAACTCTTCACAAATTTGGATCATATGATCCACCTCCCCATGGAACTCACAATGGTTCTCTATTCCTTCTCCTCCTTTTCTAGAGGTCAGTATACCTCTCTTCACCATCTCCTCCCATATTACCTTCATAAGTGTCTTCACCTCAGCAATATCTTCCTTGATTTTTCTTTTCTTTGTTTCATTAATGGCATTCACTCATTGATTGCCATGATCCGGTAACGGGCTTTCAGTATCAGGGGTACTATCAAATTTCACAACCCCAATTTTGATGAGCCTCTCCATGACCTTCTTGAACCCAGTGCAGTTTTCAATTGAATGCCCCGATATTCCCGCATGATATTCACATTTAGCATTTGTATTATACCATTTGGGGTAAGGTGGCTGCAGCGGTTTCAAGTGAAACAGAGCAACGGCATGTGCATCGTATAAGCTTTGATAAAGCTCACGATATGTCACAGGGATAGGAGTGAATTGCATCCTCCCGAATTCATCTCGTGCCGATTCTGTCTTTGAGTATTTTGTTGCTCACCCGTAGCTGTTTTAGGTTGTCCAACTGTGATTGCCCTGGAATTGAAGCTATTCATGTTGTTTACCTCATTGTCTTTTCTCCTTGGGGCTGATCTTTTAGCTACTTCTCTCTCGATTTTACCGCATATCATGGTATTCTCAATCATCTCACCTGCCATAACTATATCCGCTAAACTTTTTGTGGTACTTCCAATCATATGTGTGATGAATGGCGCCTTCAAAGTATTAATAAATAACATGGTGGTTTCTTTTTCAAACAATGGTGGTTGTACTTGCATTACCACCTCCCTCCATCGTTGTGCTTATTGCCTAAAACTCTCATTAGGTTTTTTCTCCATGTTTTGAAGTGTGATCCTATCTGGCGTCATATCAGTCACATGGTTATACTGTTGCATGAAAGCCTGTGCAAGATCTCTCCATGAACTGATTCTTACACGGCTCAACTGATTGTACCACCTAGCCGCCTCTCCCACTAGGCTGTCCTAAAAACAATGGACCAATAGTTGATCGTTGTTCACATAACCAGTCATTCTTCTACAAAATATTGTTATGTGTGCCTCTAGGCAAGTAGTCCCGTTATGCTTTTCAAACTCTAGCATCTTAAATTTATGAAGAAGCACCAAATCTGGAACCAAACTTAAGTCATTAGCATCAATCCCATGATGATTACCAGCGCCTTCTAAAACCCTAAACTTCTCCTCTAACCACCTGCAATGATCTTCCAATTGTTTTGAGGATTCAGTAGCCATTTTTTCCTTCTCCATTAAATCCAGATCAGGAGTAATAGAGTTGATCGAGCTATCACCCAAATTATTTCCCAAACCAGATAGGAAATTTATGGGGATTCCAGCATCTACTGGCCCATATTGAGGCCTTACTGTGACAGATGGCCTTCTAGGAGGTACCTTGGTTTGCGGGGGCACATGAGGTGGAGTAAAACCCGGAGGAGGACCTTCATTCTCCTCTTCAGTGATCGCCATGGGAGCTTTTCCTTTATCAGTGGCTCTTAGCAGCTGAGCCATTTCAGCCATCATGTTTCTCTGAGCCTCTAGCATCTGCTCCCTCATTTCATTCTGTATTTTGGAAAAATTGCTCTTGCATATCTTTTTGTAATTGCTCGAACCTTTGATCTATGTTCTTAGTTTTAGTACGAGTGCCGTAGGGGTGTGTGATTTCTAGATTTCCTTTTCTACCTCTCTCTTTTCTACCTCTCTGGAAAGTAAACTTTAACTAATCAAGGTCTTTCTATAACCTTGAATGCAAATGATGTGATGAAATGTTATGAGATGCAAATGTATGAATGCAAAAAGAATATCGATTCTGGTTCAACTTCATTTAGAATATTTTATTTAGAAAAAGAATATCTTTACATATAAGAGGATTACAAATACGATTTCGCCCTAAGGCCCAAAGCTTTAACTCTATCTAATAAAAGGGCTAACTTTCGTCCTACATCCGACAATGATGAATACATCAGACTCAATACGTCAGCTCGAATTGCCAAATCTTGCACATACTCAGCAACCTCTTGAATCTGAGCTATGGCTTCACCAATGACATGATCCCTTTTTCTGACCTGTTCTTTAGCCTGATGTAGCTCTCCCCTCAGATAATCCTCTTGCGCCTTGAGCTGTCCAACCCGGAGTTCACTGTCATGCAATGCCACCTCCAAATCTTCAACCTTGCTTCTTAGCTCCTTTAACTCGACCGTAGAATTATGGTTTTGGTGCCAACGCAGGGATTTTCCAAGTTTCATTACCTTGGTCTTCAATCCTTTATCCTCTTCCTCTAATGCCAAATTCTGTACCTGCATTTCTTGGAATTTCCTCTCCAGTACTCGGCTCTAACCTTTTCTTCTTGGACCTCCTTCTGCCACTGATTCGAAGATCCTCCTAATCTCGCCCTCTTCAAGGCTACTTGTGCCCTTTTGTAATGTTCCCTTAGATCATCTCGATCTTCCTCAATCTTCTTTTTTTCTTTCCTTTCTTTCTCGACTTCCATCTTTTGAACATCAACGTCCAAACTCAAGTACATCTTTTCTTCTTCGAGCTTTGCTATCCTCCTCTCGAACTCCAAACTTTGTCTCTCGAACTCCTGTTTCATAATTTCTAACTCTGAGGCTCTTACTTGCAAATATTCCTCCATTGGTCGAGCTTCTTCCATACTTGGCTTAGGGATATTATCATTAACTCTTCTACCTCTCCATTCTATGTATTCTGGTGTCGTAGCAGGGCTAATAGCTTTTCCTCTCAATCGACAAGTCTTCTTCCAAGCACTAGAAACTTCACTAACTCTCCTCTTGTAATCAGCTCCTCTATATACAAACTCACTTTGAGCCAACCCCTGAGTCGCTGGTATGAACTGTCTCAATCCATGTTGCCTCAGTACGAGCAAAGGGGCATAGCAATGGCACCCCAAATCCCCAATAGGGGTACCCAATCAAAACTACCGCATCGGTAAAGAACCTCACCAGGCATCATCCATGGAGCCCTCCACTCGATATCTTTCGACTGAAGGTTCTGAAGTAACGCTATCCAATTCTCTTCTGGAACATCAACTCTCCTGGTTGAAGCTACTATATCTTTCAACGGTGAATAATCCTCAAAGTAAACCCGACAAACCACCCTATCTATCAACCGGAAATGACTGTAGAACCAAGCCAAAAGCAACTAAGCACACCCTATAAACCTGCCAGCACCAGCCCTCCTACATGCACCTAAAGACCTAAATGTTTCCGCCAAAATTGCGGGATGTAGTGACCTTTTATCGAGTCGATGAAAAGATCCGTGGTTGCCTCATCCACATATCCCAAAGCCCTAGGGAAGACCATCAATCAATATAAACTTAGGGCAAAAACATCTATCTTCTTTGTCTCATCAGGGTGTGTCAAAATCAAATTTTTTAAAGCGCCCCACGAGATGCACTTACACTCACCTTTCTTTTTAATTCTGGCCATGACTCACTGCTCGCTCATCCCCGTAATAATCATCAATTTCTTCCAAAAGGTAGGGACACAAGAAGCTCGGGAATAGATCCTATCATTCTGAAACCGGGGACAACGAAGTAAAGCAGTGTACTCTTCCACAGTAGGTACCATGTCTACCTCCCCAAAAGTAAAGCAACTGTACGCCGGGTTTCAAAACTGAGCAAGGGCTCTGAATAAGTGCTCGTCTATCTGAATATCAAGCAAGTAAGGTAAGCCTCCATAGTTACCGTAGAATAATTGCTTAGTCTCTTTGCCCCATTGATCCCAAATTGCCTTAAGCTCCTGGAGATTATTCTGCGTGACGCTAATACGAGTGTAATCTGACAACTCTGATATGTATCCCTCAGCTATACTATCTCTCTTTTCTAGTTGAGTTTGCTCGGACCATCTGTGGATGTTAACGTTGCCTTCCACTTTATCAAGAAGTCTGTTCTCCATAATAAAACTTCCTAACTTAGAAACTGATCGTGAACCGATATCTTTGTAAATTCAAAATGACATGCAAGCAAAAGAAAAGAGATAGTCAGTATCACATGATATTAATAAATTTCAACGATAACTTATAAGGGTAATGTCTAAGTTGGGCTTATATGGCCCTTCGACATGGGGTTGGTTCTAAAGTTTGAGGTACCCGAACCAGCAGATTCCTCGATCCTCACCCATTATAGGCTCATTTGAATCGAGTTCAGTTCAGGGGAATACATTTCCCTATGGCTACACGGAGATAAAAATCTCACGAAACCATAGGTACGGATGTATCCCGAAAGTGATCCACTATCCTGCACGGAGGCGAAAACCTCACGAAGGCGTAGCTTCTCACTCCCACTTAAGGGTGTGACCACAACGGTCATGCAAATGCAATGCGATCAAAATATAGCATGCAATAATACAAACACATGTAATGCAAAGAGGATTAAATTTTAAAATTTTTAATTTCCGACATTAAGATAAGAGATAATCAATTACATGGCCTGACTCTCTTATTTTTCCCCAGTGGAGTCGCCAAGCTGTCGAAACCATTTTCAAATCGAGTTTTGGAAAATGAGAATCGATTTTAAAAACGAAAACGGGAGTCGCCACCAATCTTTTTAGGTGTAATTGGATCACCTTTAAAACATTTTGTTTTAAAATCATTAGTTTTGGTCCACGAAATAAAAGAACGGGTTCGGGAGTCGGTTACGTACGAGGAAGGATTAGCACCCTCGTAACGCCCAAAAATTGGTACCTAATTGATTATCAAATGTCTTTAATGTCGAAAGAAAAAAATTTAAGATGTAGTCCTCTTTAAAATATTTTAACTTTGAAAATTGGGATTCATTAGCGTCAAAGTATTGACATTAAGTTATCCCTTTTTTGAAATTCCTATATCAAAACAGCAAAATGCTATATCCAATAAGTTAGGACATATTGCTTTGAAATTCCAAGATAGTGGCTTGCATTTAGAAAACCTCTAAAAAAAACTTAGAAGGGTACTTAATTATTCGAATTCAACGAGAAAAGTGGCAACCCAATAAGTTAGGGCACTACTTTCTCGAAATTTCCAAACACCAAGCATTGCCTTATTTGCAAAAAATCTTATTTCGAGGTAACAAATAAATGAATAAAACGAATAAAAAGACAATAACGAATAAGCTAGGAAATATTCGAGATTAAAAAAAACTAGTAATAAATAAACAATCATTATGTAAGACTAAAGAACGATAGTATAGTGAAGATAATAATAATATTAATAGTAATAATACAAGTAAAAATTTTGGAATGATGTGTGAAATTATATATATGTATGTGAATATATAGATAAGTAAACAATATATATAGTGAGTGAAGAGTAAAAGGTAAAATAAGTGTATTTAAAGAGTAATGGGTAAAATATAATAATAATATAATAGTAGTAATACCGTAATAGTATTAGAAATATACGATATATAATATTGAAGGTAAATACATAATATATACATATTAGAAATAATCATAATATTAGAAACAACTATTAATAATACTACATAAATAGATATATAGTAGTAGCATATACATGATATAGTTAAAAATATATAAAGTAAGATAATATGGGAAAAAAAAATATATATATATATATATATAAACGATATAATATTAGGGCATATGCAAAACAATAAAATACAATATTAAAAGATATATATATATATATATATATATATATATATAAAATGTATACATAATATAATATTAAAATATTTACATGATATATACATAATAATGTAAAAAAACTATTAGTAATATTATAAATATATACATATAGTAGTAATAATAATATAAAGGTATTTCATATAAAGCAGTATGCACGTAAAAAAAAGAAAAGAGAAAAATAATAATTACAAAAGTATGAAATCAAAATAATATGTAGAAACATGTTTATTCTAAAAGAATAACTGAAACTTAATTGAGAGAAGAAACAAAATCCAAGAGATAACTTACAAGTAAAACAAATTATTGAAATGAAATTTGGGCTAAAATTAATTATGTATAAATATCCGAGATCTAAAATTAAAATGCCCCAAATCTTAAAATACCGCATAAAGGGGCAAATTGAAATAGCACACATGATGCAGGCCAATTTAAAATAATATAAAAACTTAAATATGGCCCGATTGAAGGCTAGCACAAAGGAGGGGACCAATTGCGCAAATTATCCAATTAAAGGTAACATGCATGGTCTCAAGCAAAAAGATGATTCCACTCCCCCCATTCTACTTTGTTTTATTATTAATCAAAACCACTGCCCATGCTATTTTGTTTTATTGTTAATTAAAACTATTTCCCCATACTATTTTGTTTTATTGTTAATTAAAACTACTTCCTCATACTATTTTGTTTTATTATTAATTAAAACCATACTTTGTTTTCTTTTTTTTATCATAAAAAACCTTTTTTTTAAAAAATAACAAAAAAAGAGTTAAAACAAAGACCCTACCACCCTACATTCATTTTTCAAAATAGAGAAGGCTCTCAACTCTCTCAACCCTTCCTCCTCCTCGGTCATCGGACGGCCATCAACAATCACATGATCCACCGGCCACCGACGGCGGCGCGCCGTCCACGGTGGCGAAAAAATCTTCCGAGGCCTTTTTCACTTCTCTTCTTGAGTAGAGCCCGGATTTGGGGTTAAAACGACCCAAAACCTTCAAAAATTAATGAGAAACACCCTAGAACTCAAGAATCCATTCGGTTTCCGGCCACTTATCTTCGGCAGTAGCTTCCTCGGTCGTCCACGATGTTGGAAAACTGAACACCAGTAAGTTTCTTCCCTCTTTCCCTTTTTTATATTTTTTTTGCAAGTTTTTTTTTGTTAAAAATATTTGTAAAATAGATAAAATGAACGAATAGAAAGAAGATCAAAAAATAAATAAATAAATAAAAATAAGGACAACACGTTTTGAACTTGTTTTTTCCTTTTGATTTCTCCCAAAAATCTCTGAAATACAACCCCCTTTAATACAATCTCTTCTCTCCAAAATACAATCGATTCCCCCCCTTCCCCATGGCACAAGGAACATAGGGCTTTTATATAGCCCAAAATCCAAAGAAAAAATACAAAGAATTTTATTTTTTGGTGTTTTTCTTTGCTGTCCTTTTTTTTGTCTTCTTTTGCAGGTATAGAGTGGTGGAGGCAAGTGGGTGTGCTGGTGGCAGACAACTGGTAGTGGCGTAGGTGGCCAAGGTAGGGTGACGGCTAGGGTTCATCACCACTTTTCTTTGCTGAAAATTGCTTAGGTTTGGGTAGTTCTAATTTGGGCTGGTTTTGGGTATTGGGTTTGGGTAGGTTTAGTTATTGTAATTGGGTAGTTTTGATTTTTGGGCTGTTTAACATTGTAAATGGACTTGGAATTTGGTTATGTGGATTTTATTTTTTGCTTGTTTGCTTGGGCCAAAAATTGGCCATTACAACAAGCGTATGGCAATAATATGAATACGAGTAAGCAAATTTACATGCATGCAATAGCAATAATTTCACAACATACATTATTTAACATTAAGCTTAATAAACATAGAAACGAAGTAATAGTATGAAACAACTTAAATCAAATAATAAGATAATCTTAAATATAAAATATATATGTAAAAGGTTTAAGATAAGTACTATAAAAGCAACTTAAAGTAAATGATAAAAATAATTTAAAACCATTAATGCAAAGTCTAAAATAAGTAATACGTTAAAAAAATTTAAAAAATAATATACATGGTATATAAGAAAGACAACTTAACATAAATATATGTATATAAAGAATAAATAATGTATAAAGAGTTTAAGATAAAAACATAGGGAAATTCAAAATAAGTGATCCATACAAAAGAAGTTTAAGAACAAATATTCTATAAACTTAAAACAATAAGCTATTCAAAAATAATATATAAAAGGTTTTAAAATAAATAAATAAAAAGCAAATGTAAAGTGATTAACATATATATAATAATTCAAAATGACTTATGTAAAAAAGGGTTTAAAATAAATGATATGTAAGGTAATTTAAGATAAATAATGAAAATAAGTTTAAAATGAATATTATGTAGTGAGAAATTTAAAATAAGTAACATACAAAACATTTTAAAAATAAATGGTATATAAAAATAGATAATACATATAAAAATTTGAAATTGATAATATATATGGAAAAAAATTAAAGTAAACAATAAAACAATTTAAAATGAATAATACATAAAACAAGTTTAAAATAAATAATGTATAAAGCATTTTAAAATTTATAATACACAAAGCAAATTAAAGAATGACATATATGAATAATTTTAAAATAAATAATATATAAATTAATTTAAAAATAATTAATAAGAAGTTTAAAATATATGATACATAAAAGAATTAAAATAGACAATATAATTATATTTTATAATAGTAAAGTTCAAGGGTAATATAAAGAGAGTCATTTGAAACATATAATATACAATAACTTAAAATATAAAATAATTTGAAATATATATATAACAAAACAATTTTAAAGAATTATAAAGATATAAAAGCTTGAAATAAACTATATGTATACATATATATAATGGGTAAGGAATAAAGAAATAAATAATACATATAAAATAGATTAAAGTGGCATATATACATAAAGTAAGTTAAAATAAATAATAAGAATTTGAATAAATAGAACATTAAAATAAGTTAGAATAGATATAAATAAACAACATATAAAATATTTGAAATAACATATAAATGAAACAAAAAAAGAGTTAATAAATGAATTAAATAGATTTAGGACATGGCTAAAAACAACTTAAAATTCGGGCATAAAAGTATAAATATTGGATAGTTAATTAGGGATCAAAACGAAAACCAAACAAGATCTGAGGGCCAAATTTAAAAAAACAAAAGAAGATAGAAAATGGGGGTTAATTGAACGAGATTGCGAGAGAGGAGGACTAAATGCAAAATTTCCCTTTTAGGGAAAGTGCACAGACCCCACCCCCAAACGACGTCATTTCAAGGGTGAAATGAAACCCAAATTCTCTTTTTAATCTGCCGTTCTCTTTTGTTTTCCAAGAAAAAAACAAAACACCCTCTCCCCCTTTTGTCTTTCCAACGATCGGGCTCCCTCACCGCCCACCGTACCACCACCGTTTTCGGTGGCCGGTGACGCGCAACAATAGGTATTTCAACCCCGTTTTTGGGACCCTTTGAAGGTCGAGTTTTCAGCTAAACAATGCGGAAATGAAAGGGTCTCTCCCTCTCTAAACGACGCGACCCCGACGACGGAGGAAGGATCTCCGGCGACGAAGCCCCGAGCGATTCCGATGAGGCCCTCTACTCCCTCCTTTTATTTATTTTCGTGCCCACTTTATTTAATAGATTTGCAAGTAAAGATAAAAAGAAACTAAAAGAGATTAGCAATGAAATGAAAACAAAAAGAATAAATCGGAAATCACCCTTTTTTATCTGTTTTGCTCTTGATTTTTATTGCTAAATGTTCGTGTCCAAAAAAAAAGCTACAAATGGATGTTTCGACTTTTATAATCGAATTACATAGATTCGTTTTTTGTTTTTTTCTTCTTGTCTGCTATTTTTCTTCTTTGTTTCTTGTGTTTCGAGTGCTAGTTTCGTCTTGCAGGTGTCAGACGCGTGGAAGGCTGATGGTTGGTGCCCCAAGCGGTGGTGGTGGCGTGCGTGATGGCCAAGGGCAGAGGGGGGAGTGGCAGCTGAACTTTGGTGGCTAGGGTTAGGGTGGCTGCTGAAAAAAAGTTTAAGATAGTGGGCTGACTTGGGCTTTAAGGTTTTAGGTTATTGAGTTTATTTTAGGCTAAAATCTGAGTATTGGGTTTTAATTAGGTTTTGTTTTAATTTTGGGCCATGTATTGAACTATTTTTTTGTTTATTTGGTTTGGGTTCTTTTAGGCCAAAATTGGCTATTATATTAACAATGGATGATGACCTGATTAACGAGGCTTATTAACTTCAATCACGACTTTCCCAAACTTAGAGCTTGAGAAAAGGGACCCTAAACTCTCCACAAAGCTTTGGATTCCTTCATAGATTTTGATCTTGGAACTTATTTTGCCTTGCTTTAGATAATCCTCCATCTCCACAGTAAAATCTGCAAATCTGTCCAAATAGGAGCTCACCAAAAAGCCCTCCATTCTTGCCTCCTTCCCCACGATATTTAGCAGATTTCTGACCCCCTCCCTCTCTGTCCAAATCTGCATCATACATGGAATTTGGAATGCATGGAATTTGGAATCCAAGTAAGCTTGGGTCATACACTAGAACAATCAGCTATAAAGAAACATATATAGTAGAGACCTGGTTATACTGAGAAATCATTCCACAAACTGGAATCCTAGCGTGAGGGTTGACGTGATTCAGGACTGCCTCAAGCATTTTACCACCCACATTCTCCAGGTATATATCAATACCATTAGGGAAGTACCTGCAAATCATTCTTCAATTCATGCTTAATACTAATAGTATACAATATATGTTGTTAGAGTTGTGTAACCTAAATTCCTGTTAAAGAAATAAAATACATTGGTAAAATAGAAGATCTATGAGGGTGAAGGCCGAGTGTTGAAATACGGTACAAAATACATAAGTGTTATCCGTATAAAAATACACTTATTCTATTTGATATTGATTAGAATAATATGTTTCAACCTTATTATATTATTTCTATTTGACATTGATTAGGGTAAGATTTTTCAAATTATAAATAGATGTAGTCGAAACTCCTTCTGTATCATTCAAATTTGATTTTTCCCGAAATTTTTTTACCTAAAAATATATATTTTTATTTTTACTATTTACGATTGTTCTATTGTTATTATCAACATTTAATTTTTACATTCGTAAATTAGAATTACTTACTTGCTCAAAGCCGCATCAAAATCAGTTTCTTTGTTGTAGTTGAATGCATCGTCGTACCCGAATTCCTCCTTTAAGAGTCTCACCTAATTAAAAAAAAAAAAAACAACAACAACAACTGTAACGTGAATATTAGATCAACTTTTGTCGTCACTCAATTATGGCTTTAATTAGAAATGGTAAATAAATGTTTTGATATTTATGATTCTTTATTTTCAACTTCCACCTGTTATTTTTTAGATTTATCTCATATAAAATTTAAAAATAACACATTCATGACTATATTAATTACTTTGAAAAGAAAAAACAATTTAATCATTTTTAATAATAATTTTTAACTACATTTATATTTGATATAATGTTAAATTTAATCCTTGACGTTTACATTTTTATTAATTTAGCCCTTATTCTTCTTTTTTTTTGAGTTAAATATGACCTCAACCTTTCAAAAAGAGTTAAATCGTTTTTAATGGAAATACTAACTAAAATATTAAAATTTTGATGATGTTGTTATATAAACACGCATGGCAGTTCACATGCACTTTTATACTAATATGACATTATTTGTCTTATATTCTATGTTAACAAATAATTTTAAATTTAAAAATTTATAAATTTTTATAAATTTTTTAAAAAAAGGCATGAAGTACATGTGGATATTCATTCGAGCTACTGCTTAAAAGTTTAACATTTTAGTCAATATTTTTGATAAAAATAATTTAACTCTTTTAAAATGTTGATAGTCAAATTTGTCTTTTTAAGAGATTGAGAGTCAAATTTAACTAAAAACAATTAAATTGACAAAAACATAAACATTAAGGATTAAATTTATGATTATGCGTTAATATTTTCTTCAACGGCTTAATATTTTATTGACTCGTGATATAAGTTAATAAAAAACTTATGGTTTTCTTTCTTCTCGCCTTTTCTTCCATTTCTCTCCAAACCACCGTTTCGATATAAGTTCGTTATACAAATAAAATTTTACAAAAATATATATAATTTGTCTTTTGTACATGTTAATGGTTAGATTTATTGAAAATTTTAAAATTTGAATTAGAATGACAAATTTTGTAAACATTGAGAGTTAAATTTGTTGAATTTTTATATTTAAGATCAAATTGATAAAATGTATAAACATTAGAGGAATAAATTTATTATTAGACCAATAAAAAGTCCATGTCAGTATTTTTGTCAAATTTCAAATGGTTATTAACATTCAATGAGAAAAAATTTAATTTGAATAGTTTAATGACCAAAATAAAAACAATTAAAAATTCAATAGTCAAAATAAAATGCGGACAATACTTTAGTGACCATTTCTATACTTTATCTAAAAATTTAATGGTATTAATAATTGAATTAAATTTTAAATTTAAAAATAAATAGACTAAATTTCTTAAATTAAAAAAACAAAATTTCAAATATAAACAATTTTTACATTCAAATATTTATGACAAAAATAATTAATGATTAAGCCAAAATCAGGCCTCAACTATTTCTATTTTTTTATTATCAGAACCTTTTTTGTAATCACACATAGGGATGAATATTCGATCAAGTCGAGTCGATTTGAACAAAAAAATTTCGAGTTAGTGAAGTTGACGAATCCTATTTTAGCAACCGAACTCAATTTAATTTTTTTTTCAAATCGAATCGTATCGAATCGAGTCAAGTTAACTAATCCTACTAGTTATACTCAATATTGTATTTACATTGACTGATTATTTAATTAGTAGATGAAATACAAGATTATTTAACTACATAAATAATATAATTATTTTACTTTTTAACTTAATAGATAAACATTTATCCAAATGATGTAGTTTTGCCTTTTCTAATTCAAATTTTCAGATAACTCAATTGTATAATTTATATTCGAGTTAAACCGAAAAACTTAAATTTTTTATTTGAGTTAATTCAATAACTTAATTAACTCAAATAACTCAAACTATTTAGTTTAAAATTTAAAAATTTTATTGAATTTTTGTAATAGAATGAGATTTTGGGATTTTTTTTATAAAAATAACTCAAATAATTTAATTAATTGTCAAAATGACCCACATTTTTAATTAAGTACAAGAATGACCTGAAATCTACAGTAAAAGTTGGTGGAGCCAAATGATTTGACGCCACCAACATGCCACGTCAGCAAGGAGCATAAAAAAATTAATTTTTTGGTGGAGCTATATAGAATGGCGCCACCTGTATAAATACTAGAAAAGTACTAAAATTTTTAAAAATATGGGAGACTTAAAAAAATTTAACCATCTTCTGGTGGAGCCAATTAATATGGCGCCACCAGATTCCCTACCTGGCATGTCAGTTTCCTTTTTTTTTTATTTACTTTATTTTTTTTATGTTTTGTTTTTTATGTTTATTTATTTATTTCTTATTAACTTTAAAAATTTAGAATATATTATTAATATATATAAAATCATAATTTAAAATATTATAAAATAAATTAAATAATATATAAAATATTTTAAAACTAATAACAAATTTGAAAGTTTAAAATATTTAAATATTTTCTATTATTAAAAATATATTTAATATTTAAAAATAATATTTAAAATTTTAAAATTAATTTTAAAATATATATTTAAAATTTAGAAAATATATATATTAATAATATATTCTAAATTTTTAAAGTTAATAATAATAAATAAATAAAATAAATAAAAAATAAACATAAAAAGTCAAATAAATAAAAAAGTAAAAAAAAAAGAAAACTGATATGGCAGGTAGGGAATCTGGTGGTGACGCCATCTTAATTGGCTCCACCAGAAAATAGTTAATTTTTTTTAAATCCCCTATATTTTTAGAAATTTCAGTATTTCTCTAATATTTATACAAGTAGCGCCATTTAACATGGTTCCACCAAAAAATTAATTTTTTTATGCTCTCGACTGACGTAGCATGTTAGTGGTACCATGTCATTTGGCTCCACTAACTTTTAGTGTAGATTTCAAGTCATTTTTGTACTTAATTTAAAAAGTGAATTATTTTAATAATTAATTAAATTATTCGGATTATTTTTATAAAAAAGCCGAGATTTTGCTTATCCTAACCACACATCTTTGCATTAAGCCGAAAATGTGTTGTTTCCGTGAGGATTACGGAGTAGCTATCTCTGCACCGCACTCCAAATGGGGTGGGGCCTAAGCACCATTCACAGTTCGCCACTCACTATCTCTCTTTTTTCAAACAGACTAACTCCACTCAGTCTCACCGATAACTCATCATCATTTTTTGACGTTGCATTTGAAATAATTACGCAATTTTCGACGGTAATCATGGATACAAAAAAAAAAAAAAGGAGGAAGAGGAGGTTGAAATGGAGGAGTAACACAGAAGAAAAAAATAAGAAGCAGCAGAGTGAGTGAGTACCTTGGCATCAGATCCGGTGCTTCCAATGACTCTACAACCCTTGAGCTTAGCCAATTGCCCCGCAACCATTCCTACACCACCTGCCGCCGCTGATATGAAAGCGTTTGACCCCGGCTTTGCCTCTCCCAGCACTTCTATCCCCACCCACGCTGCAAACCCGGGAACCCCTACATCCATCCATCCATCCATTCATCACCTTTATATTATATCTATAATTTTATAGTGAGAAATTCAAAGGATGGAGTAGTAATTATGAATTTACTAATCACCAAGACAACTGAGATATTCTGGCAAGCGAATTCCAGCCTCTGGGTCAATCTTTCTTATGAGGACACTAGATGGCACCACACAGTACTCAGCTACAGGAAAGAAAGCATTCAACACAATATCACCCTCACTGTACTTTTCATCCTTGGATCTCATCACTCTTCCAACTCCAAAAGCAGTTATCACATGCATTCATATATATAGGATTTATTAACGTCTACAGCTAGCTCGTTACAGACGCTAAGCTACTGCTAGCCATTAATTACTGCTTAGCTTAAGGTATGAAATGATGAGATAAATTAATGGGAGGAACCTGGTTAAGGCTGAACTGCGGAAAATATAAGCCGTCTTCTTGGCCGCTCATTCTGGTACGAAGATAAGGATCAACAGAGATGAAGAGGAGTTGAACGGCTACATGGGCGTCGGGTATGGAATCGAGCGATAAGGACAGCGGCACACTGCGGAGCGTTAGATGATCAGTGGTTGGAACGCCTTCGGCAGCGTACCCTGCTAAATACCATTCTTTGCTTTCCACAACATTCACTGCCATCTTCCCTTTTCTTCGCCACACACCACAGATCATGCAATGCTAGTGCTACCTATTTATGATCTCTTTACTCATGTTCCAACTAACTTCGATTTGTTTATTATATATCAATGTTTCACGTTTGCTTTTATTTATTTATTTTTTAATTATAAGAGAGTCAAAAATTTAAAGAATAACTCAAACCTAACCCCTTGCCCTACTTGGGTAGGTATTCCTAACAATTAGTATCATGGAGTACATAAATGGCTAGGTTGCATTTGGATTTAGATTTTATAAAACTTGGATGATATTTTAGAGAATTTTAGATATGTTGAAATAATTTTGATATCATCCAAGTTTTATAAAATTCTCTAAAATAAAAAGACCAAAATGACAAATAAGCCATTTAGTATAAGTTGAGGTCATAAACAAAACAAAAATCTTAGATTTTTGTTTGTTTAATTAATATAAATAAATAGCTTAGTTATAAATTTAATTATAAATAAATAGCTTAGTTATAAATTTAATTATGTTAAATTATAATAATTATATTATAATTATATTATAATATATTATAAAATAAATAAAATAAGGACAAGTGGATGGTGATGATAATATATAATTGAAAAAAATATATGTGTCCGCCATTGTAATACATATATTTATTATTAAATAGATATTTACTATTATTATTTAATTGATATTAAATTATAAATTAAATTAAATAGTTGACAAATGTGAGGTGATGATAAAACAGATGTGTAATAAATATATGTAAATATTTGTAATATAATTATTTATTTACTTATATTTTAAGCTAAAGATATTTATTAAAATTATTATTAAATTAATTTATTATAAGTATTATATTATGAATTGAATTAAATAAAAGCCAAGTGTATGGTGATAAATAATTAATTTATTTAATTATTTTTAGTAAATAGATATTTATTATTATTATTGTTAACTAATATATATATATAATAAAGTAAAATAAAAAAGAAAGCAACAAAACAAAGTAGAAAAGAAACAGAGAGTAATTCGAAACAAGGGAAAGGAAAGAAGGAAAAAAGAAAAAGAAAAGGAAAAATTAGAGTTTTGAAGTTTAAAGCTTTAATTGCTAATATCGCACTCGAGGCATCCACGAAGAAAGAAAAAGAAAAAGTGGACGAGGAGTAGACACGAAAATCACGGTTTGTATTACTATAATTCAAATCTATTTATTATTAATTGTTATATTTTAATTAAAAGGCATAGCAAGTAAAATTAGGTAAGCAATTGAAATTATGATATTGATTTGAATGAAATTGATTCAAAAATGTTTATGGCTATTGAAATTGAATGTAAACAAATTGGAAATTAAAATTGATTTGAATTAAGTAATTGAAATATGAATTATATGAATATTTGAAAATGTATATTGATTGAAAAGTAATTAGTGATTTGAATTTGGTTGGAAAGTGAATTAAAATATGAATTAAATAAAAGTGCATTAATTTATGAATATGTGTGAATATGTGAATTGTGTATTGATTGAAAAGTAGTTTAAATTGAATCGAAATATGATTATATGTGATTATCTGAAATATGTATTGGTATTGAATTGTTTATTGATTAGAAAGTGGAAAAGTGAATTTGAATTGAATTGAATGGTGAATGTGTATGTATAATTGAACTGTATATTGGTTTGAATGTGAAATTGTAATTGAAAAGTGATCTTGAATTGGAAATGAAAGTGAATTGAGAATTAAAATACCCTATTAACTAATCGGGCTGAGTTGGATATAATTGGCATGCCATAGGATTTGGAAGAGTACGAGATATATCGGCTTTGCCGATCAGGCACTTTATGTGTCATATTTCAGGCACCTCGTGTGTCGTATCAGGCACCTCGTATGTCGTTTCAAGCACTTATGTGTCATATACTGATCAGGTACTATGTACCGTTTTAGGCACAATGTGTCGTACTGGTGTGTTTGGGTTGGAATCCGTGTATCTGTCAAAGTCCGGGTTAGTTAATAGGGGGAATAACTGAAACGAGAAAATTAAATAAATTTGATTGATCGTACTATTAAAAATGTGAGAAAGAAATTATGAGTTGAATTGTGAATGGAATTAAGATGTGAGATTTGAAGCATGAACTTAAGGTTCATGAATTTGCTAAAATATCAAATTATTGATATTGAAATCAGTTGAATAAATGATATGAGAAAATCCAATGAATAGATCGATTGAACTATTGAAAGTATGAGAAAGTGAAATTATGAATTGAAATGTCAATTGAAATTGAGATATCGAAATAAGAAGTGAAAATAGAATGAATTGGAAATAATGAAATAGTGTATGAGTTAGTTGAATATAATCTTATGAATTAATTATAATTATTTTTATTGAAAATGTTGGTTTAAATAATTATTGAAAGACTAATGCGGTAAGGTTTTAGATATGAAATAGAATAAGTTATTGAATTGAGATATAGAAATGAAATATGTGAAATAATGATTTTATGAAATGATTATTGATGAAATGCATGCAATGAATATTGATATAGTAAGAAGATATATAAGTTAAAATGAAGAAAAGCTATTTAAGATACATATTACTAAGAAAATTTAAGGTTTTAAATGCATGAATGATTTATTGAAATTAAATTGTGGTAAGATTAATTATGTATATTTATTGTTTTTACCTTAAGTATTTGAATTATAGTGCTACCACTGGGTGTATACTCAGCGTACAATTTGTTTCCGTGCATAGATTAGGTACAGAAATTTTTGAAGATTTGAATTTTGAGATTGCAAATTTTCATCTCATCACATCTTCAAGCAACAATACGGTATGTTTTAAAATTTTGAATAGAATGACATGTACTTAGGAAAAATATTAAGCATGTTCCAGGTGTCCATTTTTATGTTCAAATATATTAGTAATTAGCCAATAATTACTTTGGCACCAAATGTAATATTCCTATATTAGGTTCATTGAGTCAAACATGGTATAGGGGTGTTACACTTTAGCCCCCCAAAATATAACATTTTTTGTAATGCCCCTAAAATCATCATGTTGAATTTGTAAAGTGTTATACTCGAAATGTGTATAATTGATTTATTGAGTAAATGAAATAATGACATTGGTGTTGTAGAGAAAGGTATTGGATACTGGAGAAAGTTGAAAAAGGTATTGTGAGATATAAATATGAGGTATTGACTAAATTATGAAAAAGTGAAAAATGATGAGGTCAAAATGTGAATATTCAAAAGTTAAGGGGTTGAAGTATAAATTTAAAAAGTTGATGGAATAAAAGTGAAAATACCCAAAAGTGCATAAGGACATAAATGGAAATATAAGATTTGATCAAGGGGAAAATGGCCATTTAGTAAAAAAAGATAATTTGGGGAAAATTTGCCAAAATACCATTAGATGTGTGGATGAATTATGACCATTGGATTTGCTTAGTCTTGAAGTATAAAATATGGGTCATTGGATTGTAATCATGATGTTAGTGATATTTTACACTATTTAATTAGTTTATTATTATTTTAATAATATTTTATTTAGATATTTTATTAATATTTTAATTATAAAAAGTTAGTTTAAAAGAAAGAAAAAACGTCTTTCCAAGGTGAAGAATTTTCTTCATCTTTCCAAGGTGAGAAAGAAAAGGGAGAGGAGAGAAACCTTTTTTTCTTTATAAATTAGTCATTTTCAGTCAATTTCATCTTTTTCGCTCAAAAATATTGAGAATTTCATAGCCATCAAAAAGTTAAGAAGAAATTGGAATTGGAAGGGAAGAAAGTTGAGAAGAAAGTGAAGAGATTAAAGAGACAATGTAAGAATTTAAGTGTCTTCTTATAAAATTTATGTTTAGTTGAAGTAGAAATATGAGAAAGTGATTTCTAGTAAAGAAATTGATTATGTATTTAAAGTGTTCATGAAGTAAAAAAAGAGAAGAAATAATGGAAGTGTTGGAAACAAAGTGAAGGTGGTGACAAAAGTGAGGAAGGAAGAAAATTAAAGGCAAAATAGTGAAATTCTAACAAAAGAGAGGTAAGTACTTCAAAAATTTTACTATACTTATTAAAATCCAAGTATAAAATATGTGAAATTGTTATATTAGTAGTTGCATGATTAACTTAAAAATATCTGTGCTACATTGATTAAAGTATAGTGACTATATTTATTTAATTTAATTTTCAAAGTGAATTAATGTTGTGTAATGAATGTAATAGGCCAATTTTGACCTGACCCACTAAACAACAAACCAAACAAGTAAAAACCCAAACCACCCAGCCCAAATACAAAAATTAAAACCAAAACAAATATTACCAGTCCAAAGTTCAAAATAAAAAGCCCAAATTTTGCAGGCCCAAAATTAAAAACCCTAGCCCAAAAATTACAAGCCCATATGCCTAAGCATTTTTTGCAGAAACTTAAACCCTAATTCCATGTGAGCCGCACCCATTCGCACACCCCCTTCGGTCGCCCCGCCTGCGCCTCGTCCCGAGGCCTGGCACCTTGGATCATTTTGCACCAAAATGGGGAAAACCCACCTCCATTGACTTCGCCCAGACCTACAAAGAGAATGAAGAAAGAAAACAAAGCAGAAAAGCAGAGACGAAAGCAAACAATAGAAAAATAAGAATAACAGTATACAATGAACAGTAAATATCAGCTATAAAAGCCATTGGCAGATTGTAATCTTTTACACAATATAGTAATCAAAAACCAAATTCAAAGTTAAAAAAGGTTATTTTTTTAATATTTTATTTGTTATGAATTTATTTTATAAATAGAAATATAATAAAAAAAGAGCAAAAAGTTTGAAAAAATGTACCTGAGGGTGCGCTCCGTCGCCTTGAATGGCCGAGCCCGTCACCTCCGATGAAAGGTGGCTCTCTTTCAAAAAAAGAAAAAACCCCTAGAACCGAAGGGTTCTTCATTCCTTTCACAATTTTTAATCATTTTTTAGAAGAAATAACCCTAAATTAGGGTTTAAAGAGTAAAAGAAGCCCAAAATGACATTTTTACTTTTTCGGCCATCGTGAACGGCGACACCGTCACCGACGACTGACGGCCGCCACGGTGGCCGATTACTTTAGCCAAGGCCGGACCGATGGCTGGAAATGGGGAGAGGGAAAGAGGATTTGAGAGAACCCTCTGAAATTTTTGGAAAAATAAAAGGGAAAATGTTTTTTTTGGGGATTTTTTATATTTATATAGGGACTAAACTATAACACCCCTATCCCGTATCGGTTGCCGGAACAGGGTTTCAGGGCATTATTAGGATTTACATATCATTTAACAAAAAATCCAATAAAATACTTATTGATTCAATGCATCATATAAATAAACATATTACTGTTCAATCAATAGCTTGGCACTTGTCTAAGTATCAAACAACAACATTGTTAGTATACTTGTACATATTTCGTATAATTTCAACATTGAGTTTAATAATAGTCTCAATTTACATAATTTCCTTGTATCAACATATCAAAGATAATCATATATGTACATGTCACGAAACATATTATTCTCTTACCATTTCTTCATAAGCATATTTCATTCATTTAGTTATATCAATATTTCATGCACCATCATTTCCATATATCTCATGTATATATATTTTGGTAATTGTTCATATTAAACTTAACATAAATTAAATTCCATGTACCTATACTTATTTCATTTATCTATCTTCTTAATTAATTCATACAACTATTTTGTACATATATTTCCATATGACCAGTTCTTGTAAACATTTCACACAACCATTTTGTATAACCAATTCATATAACCATTCGTCATCTAGTACATATTACCTGAATATTAGTTGTTCAACAGATGTCTTTGCATCTCTCATCCACGATCTTATTTATCTTCGACATGATGCCATAGTGCCTTTCAACTATGGTCTTACTCATTTTTTGTCATGTTGCCTTGGTATATTTCAACCATAGTCTTATTCATTTCATGACACATTGCCATGGTATCTTTCAACTATGGTCTTACACATTTCATATCATGTTGCCATGGTATCTTTCAACCATGGTCTTACACATTTCATATCATGTTGTCATGGTATCTTTCAACCATGGTCTTACACATTTCATATCATGTTGCCATGGTATCTTTCAACCATGGTCTTACACATTTCATTTCAGAAAGCACACTCCCGCGAACCTCATCCTTACAACGGGATTATCAGTCCAGGCTAAATGCCCTGTAATATAAACTCATAGAGTATTGTCGGGATTACCAGTCTAGGCTAAATCCCCTGCAACGACAATTACTCTAATGAGCTTGGATCTGAATTACCAGTCCAGGCTAAATTCAGACCTTAATTCAGATTACCTGTCCGGGCCAAATCCATTTTACACATATTCTTCGGGAGGGCTATATTAGAATAGGATTACTCGTCCGAGCTAGATCCTTTTTACCGTCAATTCTTTTTTTAGAGATCTATCGAAATTTCCTTTCATTCAACTGGGATTTCTTCTTCTTTTTATCAAATATATCAATGTTTCATCAATTTTCATACCAGGAATATTTAAATCATATTCACATCAATAACATACATTTCAAGCATTTAAGAATATAATTCAATTTACACGAACTTACCTGGCTAAATTGCAAAGATTCCAAGATTCAGAGATATTTTGGTAAATTTTTTATTTTCCCTGATTTTCACCCAATCTTGATCCAAATTAATAATTTCATTCAATTTATTAATTTAATCAATAAAACAATTCATTCCTTCAATTTGGTCATTTTTGACATTTAAAGTTTTCTGTCAAATCATATATAGGTCGCTTGTTACAAAAAAAACGTACTTCATCCGGACAACTTACGGTACATTAGTAGCTGCTATATTTCATCCGTGTAACATACAACAGCTTGACCTTTTACAAAATTTCCCCTACAATTTTTCTTTTATTCAATTTAGTCCCTGAGTCTAAAACATGCAAATTAACCATACTAGCTGAATATTCATATATATTTTTCCTCCTCCTCCTCTCCATTCCACATCCTTAATATATATAACATGCTTATAAGTAACATTATCTATAATTTCACTATTTACTTATATGTATATTCAAAGTTGTCCACCCGTATCATAGTCACTAAATTATTTTTATCTTAAGATATAGAACTCCAAATTAAGATCTGTTAATTTTCCCTGAAACTAGACTCACATATCTTCTTATCATAAAATTTTTAGAATTTTTTGTTTAGCCAATAAGTACAGTTTATTCTTTAAATTTACCCCTGTTCTGTTATCTGACAGTTCTCACCCTTCTTCGCTAAGAATTAATTATCTCCTTGTACGAGATTCAGATGATGTTCCCGATTATTTATCTTGAAAATAGACTCATTAAGGATTTTAAACATATAAATTTAAGCCATTAATTATTTTTCTCAAATTTTTTCTGATTTTCCAAAGTCAGAATAGGGGAACCCAAAATCATTCTAACCTTGTCTCACAAAATTTATTATATCTCATAATTCACAATTCCATTTCTTACACCGTTTCTTCTATAAGAAACTAGACTCAATAATATTTAATTCAATATTTTTTTCATCCTCTAATTCAATTTTTATAATTTATGGTGATTTACCATGTTTATAACACCCTTATTTTCTTTCTCTACACTTTCTCATCAATTTCTCTTATTTTCTCTTCACTACATGTCAAGAACATAGGTCCATATATAAGAAAACTCTACATTAACATCAATTCCATGCTTTTTAATAATATCAAACTTAAAAATATATTGAAATCTTGATGTTCTTACCTTTTCTTATTGATTTCAACCTTTAACTTGATTTTTCTCTCTCCTCCAGCTTCTAT
This sequence comes from Gossypium arboreum, assembly GCF_025698485.1. Classification (NCBI taxonomy): domain Eukaryota; kingdom Viridiplantae; phylum Streptophyta; class Magnoliopsida; order Malvales; family Malvaceae; genus Gossypium; species Gossypium arboreum. The sequence goes on along the minus strand of NC_069081.1, from coordinate 107,234,146 downwards.
TTCTTGAATTCAACTTGACATTCTAGCTCCCCATAATCTCCTTGTTATCTTTCTCTCTTGATGGCTATGGAAATTCTTTTGATTTCTAGGTGAAAATGATGAATTTTTGGTGGAAGGACCAAATTGTAAGAAAAGGAAACTTCTTGTTTTCTTTTTCTTCTTCTTCTCACGTTAGTTGCATGAGAATGGTGATCATCTTCCTCTTTCTTTCCTTACATATATATATATATATATATATATTAAATAAAATAATAATAAAATAATAAAATATCATTTAAAAATCAACTTAAAGTATTGATAAACTAATATTTATTTATTTAATTTATCTAAAATATCTCCAACATCATCATTGTCTCTAGATTTCTCTCTCCTTCTAATTGACCATATTGCCCTTGATTATCTTTTAAAATTCTATCATTAAGTCATCATTTAATTTGGTAAAATTTGTAATTTAGTCCCTCATAATTCTTCACCTATTTAATTTGGTCATAATTCATCCATTTTCCTTGGTTTCTAGATCATTCCACCCTTAAAATATTTGCACTATTGGTCCTTAAACTTTTTTATATTTACACTTTAACCACTCAAGTTTTTAATATTTGCTCTTGTACAGCAAAACTTTTCACACTTTTACAATTTAATCCTTTCCTGAATCAAGATATCATAATTTACTTCCCAATGTTAGCATAACTCAAAACTTCCCTTTTTATCACTTATTTCCTTATTTTTCTATATCAAGGATAATATCTTACTATAGAAATTTTCGGAGTATTACATAAACAGTGCCGTTTTGGGCCGGATTTGCAGACGTCAAAACGACGACGTTTTGACGACCCACGGCGCGACCCGACCCGATTCCATGATCCGCGTGTTTTCGTAGCGCATGGGTTATTTTCAGTTTCAGCCCTCCCACTGTTTTGATGTTTTACAATGTAGTCCTATTTATTTTTCTTTCTCTTTTAATTTTTACCGCAAAATTTTAATTTTATTTTGTTTACATCCTCTAGGAAACAACGCGTTTAGGGGACTTGGGATAATTACCCAGTAGGTCCCCTTTCATTTTGCGCTCGTTCCATTTGGATCCTTTTGTTGTTTTATTATTTATTTTATTAGGATTTATACTTTAAATTCTGTTTCAATTCCAATCTGGTCCTTTACTCAATTAATTTCATTTTTATTATTTGCTTTATTTATTTATTAATTGATATATCTATTTATTTTATTAAGATTTTTCTTTAAATTTCCTTCGACCTTCAATCTTTTATTTTTCTTTGTATTTATTTATTTATATTTGCACATTTATATTTTTTATTTTTACTCTTTTTTATTTTTGTTTACTTTTACTAAATTTATTATTATATCTATTATTATTACTATCCATTCATGTATTTGATTTACAAATTGCACCCTTAATTCTATTTATATTTTAATTTAGTCCTTTATCTTCAATATTTTATAAATTATTTTCCTCAATCAATTTGCGATTTATAATTTTTTTATTGATTTATTTTCAACTTTTCATTAGTCTTTTGTTGCCAATTATATATTTATTATTGCGACTTTAACTTCTCATACTTTTTATTTCGCTATTATTTACTCATTATTTATGCATTTATTATCGCTTTATTTTTATTTTAAAGTCTATATTATTCATATTTACACATTTCTTATTCATTATTTGTACATATTTCATTCCTTATCTATTTATATTTTTACATGTTACTTACATTCATCATCATTACTTAGCATCCTTCACTTCTTTTGTTATATTTTAAATTTACTCATTTATTTTATTATGATGCGATTATTAATACTAACCAAAATTATATTATTATGGTATTTCTTATTTATTTGTAGTATTCTAATATCAAACATTAGGTTTTAAAACCATTCATTTGTACATTAAGTTTGAATAAACTAAATACATATAATTTAAATACTACGTTCGATGTTATTTAAAAAGGGAAGGTTTTCAAAGTAAGGCAATGTTATGTGTTTGGAGACTCGAGAAAGTCGTACCCTAACTTACGGGGTTTCATTCTTTTTCTCGTTGGATCTAAATAACCAAATATCCTTTTAAAATTGAAACTCCTGAAATTTCAAAAAAAAAAAAAAGAAAGGCAAACTTATTCTCAAAGATTTGAAGTGTCATGTCCTAACTTATGGGACGTGACGTTTCGTTGCCTCGAGATAAGAAGGTCTTCAATATATTTTTCAACTTATTCAAGCAAATTTTTAAGTAAACATAACATAATACAAAGAGGGATCGTATTTTAAGTTCTTTTCGAGTTTTTAACTTTCGACATTAAGACATTAATTAATCGACAAGGTACCGATTTTGGGCGTTACGAGGATGCTAATCATTCCTCGTACGTAACCGACTCCCGAACCCATTTTTTCTAAATTTCGTAGACCAAAAATCATTGTTTTAGTAAATTAATCCCTTTATTAAAACAAACAAATTACGAGGTGACCCGATCACGCCTCATAAAAAAGGGATTGGTGGCAACTCCTATTTTCGATTTTCGTTTTCAAAAAATAAAACTCGACCTTTTTAAAAAAATGGTTTCGACAATGAAAGTATGGAATAAGTGATTAAATTGTAAAGTGTACAAAAGTTAATGTGTAGAATATAATATTATGAATAAATGCTTAATTGAAGCGTTATATGGTAGTGAGTTAAATTTAAAGTGATATTGAAGTGGGTTTATAGTGATTATGAAATTTTATATTGATAAGGACTAAATTGTAAAACATTCAAAAGTGAACATGTGTACTAAAATATTGTAATGAAATGTTTAAATGAAGTGATATATGAAAGTGAAATGTATTCTAAGTGAGGAGAAAGTGGTTATTTAATTATACATTAGCAAGAACTAAATTGAAAATATTTTAAAGTTAAGTGTAGTGAAATTAATGTAAGAGGACTAATTTGTAAAGAGTGTAAAAAATAGAGGTATGAAATAAAAATACTCGAATTGACAATTCAAATGAAGTGTTTATGATAGTGAATTTAATTCTAAGTGAAATGAAAGTGATAATTAAATGAATATTGATTTTCATGAAAATAAGAACTAAATTGTAAAGAATGTAAAATTTTATATGTTATTTGTAACACTCCTAACCTGTATCTGTCGCCGGAAATAAGGTTACGAAGCATCACCGTAAAAACGTAACTTTAAAACATATATTCTAAATCTCAACATAAACATAATATAAATAATTCATATACATATCGTCCCTAAATCGAGCCTTCGAGGCCTTAGAAACACTTTAGAAACACTTTAGAAACACTTTATAAACAAATTGAGACTAAATTGGAAATATTTGGAACATTTAGGGAAAATTTAGAAATTTTAAACTACAGGGGTCACAAGCCCGTGTCTCAAGTTGTGTAATAATCAAAATAGGGACATACGACCGTGTCCCAACTCGTGTCCATGCCCGTGTAACTCTCTGAGGTGGGTCACATGGCCAAGCCACACACCTGTTTGTCAAGCCGTGTAACACTCAAAATGGCCTCACGCCCGTGTGCCAGGCCGTGTGCTAGGCCGTGTAACTACTTGACTTGAATGCCTTTCAAACCTACAGAGGACACATAGCCGTGTGAATATGATATTGACCAAAATCAAGCCATTTCCATCACCCATTTCATGCTTGTATCTAAACACAATTTGCACACATGACCAAGGCATCACCAACATACCGAAACATGCATAACATGACCAATTCAAATGACCAATTTCCATTCAACCAATATGCCATATAAGACACCTCAAAAACAAGCATATAACTTACCTATACATATACATATGCATATTTGATCACATTGCTACCATTTCAAAACATACCATACTTGACCTATACCATGTCAATATAAACTTACCATTTTTACCATTTCTTTCATAAATCAAAAGCACATAAAAGGTACAATTCAACCATTACTAATATGGTACTAAACAACCAACATATATACATACCAAAATCAACATTTAGCATTCAACTAAACCTTAAACATAAGTCCACCTATACATGCCATTATAACCTTAACCAAAACATCAAAAACTCTCGATATAACCATTGGATAGCGTGATAGGTCTCCGACGAGCTTCCAAACCGATCTAGCTTCCGATAATCTATAAAACATAGGAAAGAAAACTACGTAAGCGTATAATGCTTAGTAAGTTCGTAAAACATGAACATAACTTACCATTTCACTGCATAACCTTAAAATTTAACATCATACAATCCAATATAAGCTTGGCACAAGCCTAAGTATCATCAACAACACATGTTAGTGCTTTAACACATAACTCAATTGAATTATCACATGGTAAGGTAGATTTACATGAACATAATACCATTGAATTCATAATTTTCATAAACATAGATATACATTCATTGATCATTATCATTTCATATCTTTCCAAGAGAGTAGTTCGTTATATCAAAGGCACGAGTAACTTTGGTGTTAAATTCATAAGAAGCAAAGAGTTCAAGCTTGTTGGCTTCTCTGATAGTGATTGGGGAGGTTCCATTGATGACATGAGTAGTACATCAGGTATTGTTTTACTTTTAGATCTGGTGTTTTCTCATGGAGCTCGAAGAAGTAAGAAACTGTGGCTAAATCCATTACTGAAGTAGAATTTGTTGATGCAACAGCCAATGTTAGTCAAGCTTTATGGTTGAGAAAATTATTAAGTGATCTTAACCTTGAACAAAAGGAAAGCACAAAGATTTTCATTGATAATCAAGCTGCCATTGCAATTTCTCATAATCCAATATTTCATGGGAAGACTAAGCATTTCAATATTAAGATTTTTTTCTTAAGTGAAGTGCAAAAAGAAGGTAACATTATACTGGTTCATTGCAAAACAGAGAAGTAGGTTGCAGATATCTTCACTAAGCCGCTTCCAGTAAGAAAATTTGAAGTTCTGAGAATAATACTTGGTGTTTGCAGCAACTAAAGCAAGGAGGAGTGTTGAAGATTTGCTTTAGTTATCATAACCTAGCTAATTTTATATATAATCATAATTCTTTTATTTGTTTCAGATTTTTTAAGATTATTTTTTAGAGATTATGATTATGTTAGTAGCCTATTTTTAGTTAGTAGTTGTTAACTTGTTTACTATTTAAACACTAGTTTCAGTTCAATAAAATGTGCCTTTTCCATTTCAATTACTTGACTTATTATTTTCTTTTTTCAATAAGTTCTTCTCAGTTCAATTTTCTTCATCATTTTAGTTTTCTTTTCTTATGAAATACCAACATTCTTCTAGAGTTCCTGAAATGTCGCACCGTCCTTTCTGAAAAAAAAAAGAATTATTTAGCATTCAGCATATTATACCATTGTTAAATAGTTGACAGTAAAATCATACAGAAGATAAAAAATAAATTAAAAAACACCTTGGCTTACTTTGTGGGATCATCTAGTTTATGCATAGTTTGCTCTTCTTAAGATATACCAGACATTGTGCTCTCACACAGTCTTAGGCCCTTACAAGAGCTTACATGCACCTTAATGTCACAACAGACCACGAAAGATGGCTTGACCATTGACTATATTTTGGATAAATTTAATCATTTTCTTTCAATATTTTGGAGAAGAAATAAATTTGATGACTCATTTTTTTTTATTAACGGGGGTTAGAGATTTAGAATTGGAGCGATCAAAATGATAATAATTAAATTCAAAGGATTACCAAAATAAAAGTATTTTAAAAATTAAATGATTAACTAAGTAATTTACCTTTTTTACATATAGATTTGAATTTTTATATTTTTATTATTAGGCTTTAAACATTTAAAAATATTAAATTTATTAACCTTAAATCCTAAACCTCTAGTTTAACAAAAGTTTCGCGTAGTAAGATGAACCATTTCGAAATCGATGTTCACTCTGTCCAAGATAACATTAACCAGAAAAACTTTTGAGATCAATCACATTTATGCGGTTGATCAACTAGTTGATAGAGTCACAAAGGCCTTAATCAAACTTACCTTTGTTTGTCAACTTTCCAAGTTAGGTGTTGTTGTACAACCATCTTAATAATATGAGATTGATCAAGTCTTTCTTAATTTTTATTTTTATTATATTTTATTGTTATTTAAATAAATAATCTTTATCTTAATATATGAATTTTTATATCATCTTTTCCAAAACCTCAATTAGAATTTTAATAGAATGGAAAAGAAATGGTTGTAATGTGACTTTCACATGTCATTAAAATGAAGAGGAGAATGATGAAGAAAAGGTGAAAAAAACTGTTGGACCACCTAATCATTGATCTACACATCTTCTGCGCTACGTGTGAAAGGAATATATTTATATTCATAAAGCGGACTTTACAATTAGTAAAAAACACCAACGTAATGAAACCGATAAATATAGAAATTGAAGGATGCGTTTTTTATATTTTTGAATTAATTACGTTGGTGTTTTTAATTAATTATATAGAAACATACATAATTAATTAATTTGATTAAATTTGACGAATATAATACTTCTACTTAATTTGAATAATATTATTACAACAAATCTAATATAGTCCTAAGTTTCTCAACTGATTGTCGTATGTCTTAATTGTTTAAGGCTTATATCAATATCGATTATGATTTTCTATTTTATTTCATAACCAGACAAAATAACAGTTTCTCAATGTTTCAACTCTCTATCATCCACATTCTATTTCCAAACTTGAAATTTTTAAATATATATTAATTTTGTTGAATCTTGTGATGGCCTGATAGTTAAGGGTGCTCATTGTTTCAGGTGTGGTCTGGGTTTAAGTCGCGCTAGTCACGTTAGTTGTTTGGATTTTACCTTGTTATTGTAATTCACAGAAAAAAGAAAATAGTATTTGTATTACTACTTTAAGTTGTTTATTTACTTAAAAATGAGAATTGTAATAGAACACCAAAATTTATTTACACAGTTTGATTTTTTTACATATTGAGAACTTGAGCAATAAATACTTAACAATGTTTACAATTAAGTTTGCACTCTCTCACAAAAATAGTTCCTCAATGAACATTTTTAAATGCAACACACAATATTGATCAGTCCTTCAATAAAACAACACATTAACAGTTCTAAATTATTTTTTCAATAAATTACCAAATCAAATAAAATAAGTATTTAAACCACCTCAGTTAACATTGCCTTGAATCATTCAACAACTATCTAACTCATCTTTCCTCAAAGAGTATTTGTTGATCAAAAGTAGTAACATTTAATTATTTTCTTGTTCATGTATTATGAAATTAGATGTGTTTTGATGGGCTATATAGGAGACTCATTATTCAATCATCTCTACTAAAAACTAATATAAAAGTTATTAATCGTACAAGGGAATAATTGAAAATGGAAAAAAAAAAGTCATTAATCTCGAAAGACTAAAAGATATGGAATTACTGCTTTGTTTTTATCTAATTATGTAGTATAATTCAATTCAAGTTCTATAAAAAGAATATGAGCACACAAAGGTTGAAAGCTGTAGGGATCGTTTTAGCTGAAAATGATTCCGAAAATGGTTTTTTTTTTTTTTTTAACTTCTAGTGTTTATATTTTAAAAAATAATTTATAGGACAACGAAAATACTTTTTGAAAATTCAAAAGGGTAACACAAATTTTCAAAAATAGTTCCTTACATGTTTCGCACATAAAAATATTGACTTGATTCATAAAAAAACCAAGTTAATTTTATGTGGAAGTACTAGTAAAAGTTATTCACGTATTGTCCTATTTGCCGCTGCTATTTTTTTACAAGGCTGGCAAAGCTCACAAGAAGCTTTTGGAAGCTTGCGGGCTGGTAGTGGTAAAGGTGGCAACGCCAATATCGTTTGGTCCAGACCACTAGCATAAGTGCAACATTGATGCTGCTGTGTTTATGTCAGCCTGGGCCGGTAGTGGTGCGAGACTCGACAGGCTCTTTTTGGATGCAGGTAGACAAGGTCGTTATAGAAACATATTGCAAGCAGGTTGATGATTCAGATATCGCGCTCTTAATTTATGATTTTTTTGGAACAAAGTCATCGATTCCAAACCTTCTCCTTCCAATCAGCACGTAGGCAAGAAAATAAGATGGCTCACAATTTGGGTAGGCTTATTGAGTACTAACTATTTTATGAAATTCTTAGTTGTATTTTGCATATTTTATCTTCCGATATTTATATCTGTAGCTATGAGCCTCAAAAAGCTATATTTATTTCATTTTGATATTTTTTCGTAATTTATTTGAGTTTTGTTAAAAAAATTAAAATAAAGTCAAATAAAACTGAGTCTAAATTTAATAAAATATTAAAGACTTGTAAATATTTATACTCAATCGGTTAAATAAAAAATTAGAAAAATTGAAAGTCGACCTCAATTCAAAATATGAAGTAAAATTGATGTTATGATATTATAAAGGACCCAAATGAAACGCGTTTTAATGTGTAAAGTAGTATAAAATATAGTATCTAATAATCGATGAGGCTTGGTCAGAAAAGAACAAAAAAATCCTGGATGGAGTGTAAAATAAATAAAATTTTGGACATTAATAAATTATTACATCACTGTCAAAACTGAGGCTCCAAACGAGAGAGACCTGACAAATGAAGGATTACAGACAAGAACAATATTTAAGCTGTAGATCGAGGGGAACTTCATTATTTATTTTAATTAAACTTTGTTTGCTATTTTGTTATTATTGCTATTATCATTATTTTTTTAATGTTTTCACATGCCTGTACTGTACTGTAAATCAATTTGGCAAAGCAAGAAAAACAAAAAAGTCCATGGTTTTACGAGAGCTGACAACTAACAACTTACAATTTAGAACTTAGAAAAGGTCTGCGACTGTGCCTCTACGTTTCTAGCAATATTTTCTATTAAAAAAAGAAAAAAAGACCCTTTGAATCTTATGCATAGTAAAATGTTGAATATCATAAATCATGATGTTATGGTTAATGCTAAATCAGATTAAGTTTAATGATATGAGTTTTGAAGCGTTGTTTCAGCCTAAAGTGCGTAGTCTAAACAGGGAGATGAGAAAGACTTAGGCAACCAACAAGACGGTGTCTTGTTCGTCAAAGTTGCTTACGATTTGTGGGAGTGACCCCACAATCCGTGTCCTTCCTCTGGGTCCTCCTGGGTGAGCTTTGAATCCAAAACATTACACCACCTACATGGAGACCTAACTGTAGAATATAGGAATTAGACAGGTAAGGGTTTGATGCATTTGCTGGGTTGGATCTGGGTTTTGGTTTTCTAAGTGACTCACTGGTGCTCTGGGTTTAAGTTGAGTTACCTCCAACTGGTGGTGAAGTGGCCTGCCGCTGCCATGTTATCAACAGTTGGCCTATCGTAGAGTTGGCTATGGGAAGTTTTCTGTGTTTTGAAGCAAGAGTGGTTTGTTTGGTGAAGTTTGGTGATTGATTGTATAAGCAGCTGGCACTTAAAACTCTAAAAACTTGAGTTCTTTTTTTTTTTATGTTTGTTTTTTTGAATTTTCGTAGAATTTCAATTTGATCAGCCACAAATTAGTGGAGTTATTAGTTTAGATGAATCCCGCATATCTTTGAAGCTTTCATTATAGGAATCTTCTGAAATTTTTATTGTTTAATGAGACTGAGCGAGTATGTTGGCATATGTGAATTTATAGGTATTCGTAGTGTACCATCAATTTGATTTGGTAAATTGAATCGATGGCAACCACATCATCACCTCCACAATCTTCTCCTCCAGCTCCGTCGCCAGCTTCTGCTATCAGTCCACCACCTAGCACTCCTCCTCCGGCTAATGCTATCCCGCCACCCTCTCAATCTCAATCTCCACCTCCGGATGTTTCTACAGCTCCACCTCCACTCACCTTGTCACCACCATCCCCTGCTGAATCTTCACCTCCACCCCTGCAGGCCTCCCCTCCTCCCCCACCTATTTCACCCACTTCCCCTCCTTCCACTTCCACTTCTCCACCGCCTTCGCCACCACCATCAAGCCCGCCACCTAGTCCTCCACCATCTGCACCCAGGCCATCACCTCCACCTCCACCTCCACAAACTCCATCACTACCTCAACCAACACCATCTACTCAACCGCCTGTTCCTTCACAACCACCGCCAGCACCGCCGCCGCGACCGCCACCACCTGTTAGTTCACCGCCTCCATCATCACAACCTTCCCCTTCAACGCCACCACCATCACAACCTCCCCTTTCAACGCCACCACCATCACGATCTCCACCACCAAATCCACCGCCACCACCATCACAAACTCCGCCAACAGAACCACCAAATTCCCGTCCTCCGCCATCTTCAATATCTCCTGCCCCAACATCTCCCTCTAAGCGTACACCACCCAGTTCTCAACCAACACCTTCACCCTCTAATTCTACTCCAAGCTCATCTCCACCACCATCTATATCAAGATTATCACCTCCTCCTCCTCCTCCTCAAGTTTTGACTCCACCAACTGATAATCGGACTGTAAATGCTCCTGGTCCAAGTGCACCAGAAAGTTCAGACTCAGGTAATGATGGCATTGGTGTAGGAGGTGCAGTTGCTATAGGAGTAGCTGTAGGGATCATTGTGCTTAGCCTTATTGGGCTGGCTGTCTGGTGCTTGAGGAGGCAGAAGAAAAAGAAGCTTACTCGAGTTAATGGTGGTTATGTTATGCCATCCCCACTAGGCACTTCCCCGAGATCAGGTAGGTTTTTCAATCGTTGCAATGTTGTTTCCTTGACGTGTTATTGCTTACCCTATATACTCGGTTTCTTTGAGTTATGCTTCAACATTTAATTCCATTCTTCCAGAATACGATTTGCTCATACCCTTAGTATGAAATCAAATACTGCTTAGTGCTTACCGTGCGAAAAGAAACAAAACATAATACAGCAAATAATAGTTTTGTTGTCATTTTAGCTTAGTGATTGAATGCTTTGAAACCTACTTACGATAGATACTGGCCACTGACATTGGGATTGAGGGGTTCCGTCCGGTTTGTACAAATGAGAGAAAAGGTTGATTTGGATATAGATGCTCATTTAATTTATCCAGTTGCTCTGGGAATTGTGGGTAAATTTTTGGATTTACTTGTTATTGGAGGTAATGTTTTGATCGTTGTTATTAACATGTTTATAGATTCATCCCCTACAAAGACACATTCTTCTGCTCCTCTTATTGGAAGTAGTTCTGGAAGTGATTTTGTGCATTCACCACCGATGATGCCGGAACCTGGTGGCTTAGGCAATTCAAAGACATGGTTTACATATGAAGAATTAACCATCGCTACGAATGGTTTTTCAGACCAAAATCTTTTGGGTGAAGGTGGATTTGGGGCTGTTTATAAAGGTTGCTTACCAGATGGAAGAGAGGTGGCAGTGAAGCAGCTAAAAATTGGTGGGGGACAGGGTGAACGAGAATTTAAAGCTGAGGTTGCTATTATTAGTCGTATACACCATCGCCATTTGGTTTCACTTGTCGGTTACTGCATCTCTGAGAACCGGAGACTGCTCATATATGATTATGTCCCTAATAATACCCTTTATTTCCATCTTCACGGTAAGCGCCATAAATGATCTTTGAAGAATTGACCCACTGCATTGGACTGCTAATCTCATATGTCTTACTCCTCACCTTTGACAGGAGAAGGTATGCCAGTTTTGGATTGGGCAACACGTCTTAAAATTGCTGCTGGTGCAGCTCGTGGGATAGCTTATCTCCATGAAGACTGTAAGTATTTCCATCCAGATATCAATGGCCAAGCTTGAGAGTGGTATAACCTGCCAAAATGCTTAAAAACGGAAAATTTTATTTTCCAGAATTGTGTACTTAGCATTTAGCAACTAATGTCTGTTTTTCTAATGAACTCTATGAAAATTTTGGTGCGGGAATGCATTCTGATATCTTGACATCGTCATGCTGGTTTGGCACTGTATCAGAATTTACTAGACATGTCGCAACCAAACAGGTTTTTATCAGAAACAAAAGGAACAGGTTAGACCAGCTGGCAGCTATAGACTTAGGAGCAAATGAGTCTCTCTTTGATAAAAAGTGAGCAATTTAGTCCTTGTACAGTTAATTTTGAAGCAAATAGGTAAACTGTAAGGGTGAGTGTGAAAAAAATGCTGATTTGTTGTGTTTTAAAGTGATGTGAATAAAAGGTGACCAAATTAGTCATTGTCATGTTTTGAACACTGCTAAATTTTGGTTTTTCTCATTTTTGGAAGTCACTTTGAAACACAAGTTAAAATTTCCTGATGCTCAAGTTTAACACCGATTGCTTTAAAATTAAATGTATAGGGGGCTAAATTGCTCATTTTTATAGTGGAAGGACTAATTTGCTCTTCAGCTTTTAATACTGGGACTTGAGGTAGATTAACCAAAAGAAAAAAGAACCAAAATAAAAAGAACAAGGAGAAAAGGAAGAATTTCTATTATTCCTCAGCTTATTCCAAGCTAGAAGAAGAATATATGGCAGATTCATCACCACTCTTATTTTTCTTTTATGTAGATGATATATTTTTATGCTTCGTTTAGAAAAGCATCAATCATCCATCGTTGATTACATTGCAGTCCATGATGTAACCTTTTATTTAGAATTTAGCTTCTTCAAGATTTGCCAAAACATTTCTCCATCTATTCATTGTTTTTGGAAATGAACCTTGTGTCTGTTTCACATTACATATTTTATTGATTTATTAAATTCTCAAGTTTATTATTTATATTGTTTGGATTCTTTGATGATTATATTTCAGGTCATCCTCGTATTATTCATAGGGATATCAAATCGTCAAACATTCTTTTAGATAACAACTTTGAAGCTCAGGTATGGACGCTTCTCTTTTATCTGTGTCATTCCAAACTACATTCAGCTGTTGTTGCCTTAATGAGGCTATGGCCTTCACTTTCTATTTCCTAATCTACGTTACAGGTTTCCGACTTTGGACTTGCCAAGTTAGCTCTGGATGCAAATACACATGTAACAACACGTGTTATGGGAACTTTTGGGTAGGCTTTTTCTCTGAGGACTCATAGGTTTCGTTCTACTAGTTAGTAGCCAAAGGTATATGAACTTTCTATTAACAAAAAATATATCAACCATTCTTATGTTGATTGTTCAGATACATGGCCCCTGAATATGCATCAAGTGGTAAATTGACTGAGAAATCTGATGTATTTTCCTTTGGAGTCGTGCTTTTGGAGCTAATTACTGGACGAAAGCCTGTAGATGCATCTCAACCTCTTGGTGATGAAAGTCTAGTTGAATGGGTAATTTATTGATTTAATCACTCATTATTGTGATGTTCCAATTTCTAAAGTTCATCTTATACACAAGTATTAATCCATAAGAACCCAACTGTATTTTAGCAAAGGTTGATCGTGGTTCAATTTTATATTGCTTAATATAGTTGTAGGCCTTTGAAAATGAGGTACCTTTTTGTTACATCCGTTCAACCGCCCTCCCCCCCCCCCCCCCCTTTTTTAGTACTGAATTCTCAATTGTGGCTGCTAGAGAAAATCATTTCATTATTCATAATCTCCTCTTTTATTCACTATCTACAGAAAAATATTTCTTCTTCTATCTCTGCCTTTCCTTTTCTTTAATCCTTCTAACCTACTAGCCTAAATGGCAAAAACCAGCTTAGTTGCTGAATACACAAAGGGCCAGATATTGCTCATATATTTTCTCCCTAGTTAGACTACCCTTATTGAAACAAAAGTTAATCTTTTCACAGAGAGCCGTGGATGATAAAGGAATGTGTCCACTATTTATCTAGTTGGTGTTTGCTTTTTTATTCTTTTTCTAAATCCAAATTGATGTATTTAGACATGCATGCGGGTAAAATCTTGAAGGACATCTGAGGATGGAATGCGAAAGAAATAACCGAAACTTTACTCATAAAATCATCTGTACACTTCAGGCCCGGCCTTTACTGAGTCATGCACTGGATAGTGAGGAATTTGGGTGTTTAGCAGATCCAAAGCTTGGTGGAAACTATGTTGAAAGTGAAATGTTTAGGATGATCGAGGCTGCCACAGCATGTGTGCGGCATTCTGCTGCAAAAAGACCACGGATGGGACAGGTAGTTAAAGTTTGTTGCTGAAGAAATGGATAATAAATAGCATCGTGGTTTTCTTGTTTCCCGTATCCTAGTTTGAATATTAGAACCATATGGAATTGGTGACATTGTCACTGTGACTTCTTTCTTACTTGAGTTATTTTCCTCAGATTGTGAGAGCTTTTGAAAGTTTGGCCACCTCAGATCTGAGCAATGGAATGAAAGTAGGTGAAAGTGAGGTATTTAACTCAGCACAGCAATCTGAAGAAATCAGATGGTTTCGGAGGATGGCTTTTGGCAGTCAAAATTACAGTACAGATTATTTTAGCGAAAATAGCATTAGCAGGGGTAGTTGAAGAAGAATATGATCGAGTATTGACCAGGGATGAGGCTGAGCAATTTCAGAGCTGCATGGATGCCAATTTGAATTGGTATGGCTGCTGGAGTTTTGGTTTTCAGCTGCGGGTCTCTGGAATTTTACAGCACCAAGATGTGGAGATAGTTTTAGACTCTCCAATATATTGTAAGGTGTAACTAGGTCCTGTTATAGTTTCCATGAAATATCATTTATGTATATTATTATTTGTTTTTTTGGGTTCTCCCCATTCAGCCATTTAACTGCTATTCTTTTGTGTTCTAAATAGTTGATGCCAATTTTGTTCCAGCCGAAGTTAAAGCTACAATAAAGCTTGAATGCAAATTTGCTAAGATAACATTGTCAGTAGTTAGTGTCGTGGATTCCCGTTGTCTCTTGTGGAATCCTCTATCTAATAGCAAACAGAAAAGAGAAAAAAGAAAGAAAAAGGAGAGGAGAGGATATATATAAAATATGATATAATATTATAAAAGGGGAACTCAAGCAAGAGACCAAATAGAGCAGCAGCAGCTGCTAGACAATATCAGGGGTGGGAGCATGAAAGAATTGAACTTCTCTAAAGAATAAAAGGAAATAAAGGAAAGGGAAACATCAAAATGCTTTGTATCAGAAACCAAGTAAGGTGCCTTCTTATGAAACAAGATATTATGACACCGAATCTAATCTGACCTAAGCAATGGCCTGGAACTGATATCACACACAATTCCTTTATTAGAAGCATTAGGCAATATATTATAGTATTCTTAACGTGCAATATATGTGTTTTACAAAGAAAAAAGGAAATTGGGTGGCGGCCTCATTTTAGATTGCGGCGCGGGAGTTGGTTTATGCTTGTGGTAATGTGCAAGTCATGCGTCATGACTTGAGCAACGCCAATTGCCTCCCTGCCTGCCAAATCCGTCTGTTTTGCCTTGCCTTTGGTAATAACCTAACCTCCCTTCTTCTCCCCTCCAAACAGGAGAAGGAACTGATTCCTTAACAAGACATGATGACATGAGTTGTGAAAGTGCAACCAATTTATTTTCCATGGGCAGCCCTTCTTCTTCCTTGGACAACCATATTGATAGCTATGGAGATGGAAGAGTGCAACATGCTTGCTGCTGATTGTATAGTCATATGCTGCTGTAGTCAATGCCTGATTCTCCAGTTCATCATCTATGTGTTCCTCAAATTTCCTGCCAAACTCATTAAGAAAACCAAACAATATGCCAAGAAGAAACTAATTGGACAGCGAAGAAAGGAAGGGAAGATGAAAGGTGGATTATTTCAAGATGAAGTACAAGTAGAAGTAGTCACAAAAAGTTGCATGAGCATGAGTATAGAATTAAGGCAAGCTGGTTTTGGAGATGCCCAATATGGGGTTCAATGTTGTTGTATACAGGAAGCTGAGAAGGTGTTGGAGGAGCTGTCTCGTAGAGGGGAGTTTGCATTTGGAAGCTTCTGGGGCAGAGCACTCCACTCTGGCACATCCTCCTCACCATCATGTCATCTACCCAACGGGAGATTTGATTTTGTAGAGTGCTATGAGTTAGTCGACATGTCTTCTTTCATTTCAGCTGCTGCTACCTGCTAGCTCTCTCCATGATTTTATGACATTCAAAAGACTGGACCCAGAATTGTATTGTAAAAATACAATTTTATTATTTTAAATAGTTTATATCTTTATAATTTTTAAAAAATTAAATTAAATTTTTATTATTTTGAAGAGTTAAAGTGTAATTTTATATCTAATAAAAATTTTCCAGCACCCTAGTTTCGCCTTACCTGACCTGCTATTATTGCTACCCACCAATTTTCCATTACTTTTTAGCTTTGTACTTATTTAAATTAAAAACTTAAAATAAAAGTAAAATGTCTGGAGAGAAAATGGAAAAAAGAAAAAAAAGAAAAACATTTGTATGAAAATTAAAAAAAAAAAAAGACCTCAAATACAGTTATCGCATGAAAAACTTAGAACTGCTTGCAATACGATGTAAGTTAGCAATATTGCGAACTTATTTTTCATGTTTTTATTTTTACAATAGAAACATCAAAATAGGAAATGGAGTTTGGATGAAAATGAGAGAAATGAAAAGTAGTGGAGAGGGATGAATACAGGAAATGCGATGCCTTTATAAGCATGATATAACATCTTTAAGAATTCAATAGCAAATTTAGAAATACGACTTGAAAGATTATGATAACATCACATGGAAGATTCAAATAAATTTTAAGCAGGTTGACAGGATATTTTTAAGGGTAAATTACACCAACAGTCACTTAATTTTGGATAGTTGATTTCACTTTAGTCACTCAACTTTTGAAAAGTTACAAAATAATTATTTTTGCTGTTTTCTGTCACAGACGTCACGGTAAAGTGACATGGCAGGTAACGGCGTTATTAGCGTAAAAAAACCGTCCAGTTGGTCAGTTACTCTCACTTTTAACAGCCTTACAGCACCATTTTAGGATTAGAGAAAAAGAAAAAGAAGAAGAAGAGGAGGAGGAGGAGGAGGAGGAGGAGAAGAAGAGGAGGAAAAATAGAGATGCCCTGTATGTAGACCCAATGGCCCTCCATTCATTGTATCTCATATTCAACCTCAAGCTCCTCGCTCATTTTCTTTCACCCTCTCATTCACTCAACCGCCAACAAAATTCTCCTTTCAAAGAACTATACCAGAACTTTTTTTCTGCTATCGCAATTTAGAAGCAAAGTTAATCACTTAATTATTTGCTTTGGACGAAGAACACTAAGAACATTGGCCAAGAAATCAACAGATATAAAAAAAATTAACAGTTCTGCAAAGCTCTTCTCTTTCCAAATTGTTCCCAAAAACTAATGTGGTTGACTGCTAATAACAAAAAGACAGAGGCGTTAAAGAAAACAAAATCAAAGAAAATATTTTCTCCATAACAGTTGGGTTGGGTTGGGAAACTTTTGTATATGCTTAGTTGGGTTGGGAATCAAGATGCTATTGTTACCTGTGTTGTTGGAATGCTAGGTGATCCCAAAGAGGCCAGAGCAGATTGAGGACTTGACTTTCTTGATGTGGTTAGACAAACTGTGCAAGAAAAACAAAAGGTTGCTCAAGGAGAAGCATGGGAGTTTGTGGGTATAATCCCTTTGCTCGATCCTTCAAGGCTTTTAGTGCGGAGACAATTCATCTGGCTCTAAATCTTGGTGTCGATGTCAAGGTGATCACTAGTGATGAACTAGCCAGTGGCAAAGAAACTGGTTACAGGCTCAGTGGTTCCCATGAGCACAAATATGAGATTGTAATGAGGTTACAGCAAATGACTTATATTTGTGGCATGACTGGAGATGGTGTGAATGATGCACCTGCGCTTAAGAAGGCAGGCATTGAAATTGCAGTGGTTGATGCAACTGATGTAGCTCGTGGTGCATCAGATATAGTGCTAACAGAACCAGGGCTTAGTGTCATTGTTAGTGATGTTCTAACAAGCAGAGCCATTTTTCAAATAATGAAAAACTATACATGCTGTCTCCATTACTATCCAAATTGTCTTGGGATTTATGTTTCTTGCTCTTATTTGGAAATTTGATTTCTCGCATTTCATGGATTTGAGTATTGTCATACTGAGCTATGAAATCCTAAATCCTAAACTCTTAATCTTAATCTATTTCTAATTTTTTACCCCTAAACCCATAACCCTTCAATTTTTTTTCCTTAAACCCACCCCAAACCAAGACTCATCAGCCGCTTAACCAACGTGGCAAGTTAACCAATTTAGGTAAATTTTGAAAGGTAAAAAAGAATTAGGGCTAAAGTGACAAAATAGGTAAAGTTGAAGAAATAATTTTTTGAAATCCTCATAAAAAAATTATACATGTGAAGCAAAGATTAAGAGAAGAAACAATCATCCTTATGAAACATTCAACATAATTTCACTATTTATGTCATTAATGGTTTTGCAATTCAACACCAAAATATTAGTTTTAAAAAACAATTTGCACCGATCTAAAATCATAAACCCTGATTTTGAGATTATGTTTGTTGATAGTGCAATGAGTTTTGCATAAATTTCTCCTACGATTTGAATATCAAAACCAGTAAAAGACTCATTTGCACCTCTTTTTGCCATTCTTTTTTCTATTTTCTCAAGTTACTAATAATCACTTTAGATCAAATTGCAATTTCTTTAGGAATTTTCACTAATTTCCTTCTTTTTAATTATGGATTTTATCCTCTTCACTATTTGCTCCATTTATTCCTCGCCTATTTCTGTTTTCATTCTTTGATAATTAATACATTAGTTACATTAACTTAAATAATCTGAGTCAATGTTGGTGTAGTAAGCTCTCCTTCATCTCCATTGATTGTTCCACTTAATATTGTTTTTGATGGCTACCTCCATTTGGATTCTCCACATTTGTCTTTAATCTTTTATAATTTTAAAAATTTAAAATGAAAATTTTAAAAATGAAAATTATATTTACATTTAGTCTTTTATAATTTTAAAAATTTAAGTTAGTATATGTTAAAATTATATCTTAGCCCCCAAGAACAAGAAAAATTTATTTAATTTTTAAAATTATAAAGATATAGGCTATTAAAATAGTGAAATTTCACATTTGCTATCATAAAATATATAACTTTATTTGGCTCCCTCAAAAAATTTTCTGACTCCGCCCCTACATGTCAAGCAAATATTAAGAGATGAAAAAACCATCATCATGAAACATTCAACCTTATTTACCATTTACATCAATAATGTTAAATGTGATTTCATAGTCCAACACCAAAAGATTAGTTATGAATAAATTATTCAGTAGACCTTAAACTTTAATTTTAAGATTATGTTCATTAATGATTAACTCATCATTACCATTTGCTAATAATTTAATCTTCAAAATAAATTTTTTATTAGAACTTAGGTATCATCCATATATGTTTTATGGTCTATATAAATTAATAATTTCAGGGTTTACAATTGTCTCTTTCAACAATATATTCTGACTTAACGTTGCACCTTATTATTTGAATATTAAAATTAATAAGAAACACATTTGTGTATTTCATACTTTTTTCCAACCGATGATTGCACCTCTGTCCCTCGTTTGCTGTTTTCTTTTTTATTTTTATTTTCAAGTTATATGATAGCCATGAGTTCCATACCTATTATATTTATTTTCGTTTTCTAAAGATTGGATCTTCACCACATTAATGGCATTAGTTCAAGGAATTTGGGTCAACATTATTTAAAGAAGCTTAACTATGGTCCACTTTTGAAATTTACAATTAATTATTTTATAAAACCTTTTTAATAATTAATTCCTTTTATTCTAGATATAAAACGTACATAAAAATAAATTGTTTTAATAAATAAATATACCCTTTTACATTAATTCTGTGATAATTTTTTTATAACTATTTTACTAAAAACAATTTATTTTCAACTTTATTTATGGAAATGGATCATTTAAAACTTTATTTACCGGAATAAGTTAAAAAACCCAAAACGTGTCTATGTAAAAACTTTTTAAGGGGAAATTTTAAAAAAAGCACGCTAACTGGGATGTACTTTACCCGTGCTCAGACTAAATTTTTAAAAAATATCATTTTTTAAAATATTATAAAAATAGACCAATATTTTTATAAATTTACGAGAATAAATTTTTATAAAGACCGAAAGTGGCAGTACCATTTTTTTTTTGTGCCACCAATTAGTGTAGAAATAAAACTTACAAAACAAATCTTTATATAGACCCAAAGTCTCATTTCTTTTTTTTTTTAAAATAATGTGAAATGTGAGATATATGTATATATAGACTCATGAATAGGTTTGCAGCTTGTTCCTAAACAACGTGAGATTCCTTCCTCTTTTAACTAACAACATACAATTAAAGGCTACACTATTTTTTAAAATTTTTTACTTTTAAATTTTTTTTACAAAAAGTTAACATTTGTTACTTTATAAATAAAATTTTTAAACTCTATAAGTAAGAAAATTTATAAAATATAAAATGAGTATGATAAAATATTAAAAAATAAATATTTAAAAATTACTAATAGTTGAGTGATCATTTTGTAAGTTTTATAATTCAATAGCCAAAAATCATAGTTAAGTGACTACTAATGTAATTTAATCTAGATATAAAAAATATGAAAAATAATTATTATATTTTATTTATTTCTATAAAAAATTTATTTAACATAATTATATACTATGTTTAAATAGATTATCTATCTAGTCAAAATACATCTGAAATAAATTTATTAGCATTCATTAGGTATTGAAAATTAAATTAAAAATAGGATTAAAACATTAATGTGTATAGTAAAATATTAAAAGATAAATATTTAAAAAGAGAGATATCAATATTTTAAAATTACAAAAAAATATACTCAAATACTCACAATTTATTTATTAATCAAACATTCATAACATAAAATAAAATAAAAATAAAAATTAAAAGTATAACTTCTAAATTGAAATAATGAAAATTATTTTAAAATTAGAATTGCATGGATATTAACTTCAAACATTTAAAATTGAATAGAAGATTACTGCATGTACAAGTTTCATATTTGTAATTTGTTCTTTTTTAATATTCCTTTTGTATATGCTAATAATTTTAAAATGCAACAAGATTAAAGATCTCAAAAATAATTTTATAATATGAGAAAGTGTTAACAAAAATATAAAAAATAGAAATTGTTTTGTAAAAAATTATAAAATATAGTGTAGCATTTAATCTTATATTATTAGTTAGAAGAGGAAAACCACATTATCTAGGAACAAGTTGCAAACCTATTCATGGCTATATATATACACATATCTCATATCCTATATTGCTTAAGAAAATAAGTGAAATGAGTCTTTGGGTCTATATAAAGATTTATTTTATAAGTTTTATTTTCATGTTAATTTGTGACACCTTAAAAGTAAAAAAAAAACCATTTTTGGTCTCTATAAAGGCTTATTCTTGTAAAATTTAAAAAGACTAGTCTATTTTTATAATATTTTTAAAAAATAATCTTTTTTTGAAAATTTAATCTGAGCACAGGGTAAAGTGAGCCCACGTCAATACACTTTTGCTTATATAGGATAAAGCGCATCCTCGTCAGCATACTTTTCTGAAATTTTCTCAACACTTTTATGTAGGCACGTTTTGGATTTTTTGACCCATTCTAGTAAATAAAGTTTTAAGTGACCCATTTTCATAAATAAAGTTAGAAATGAACCCTTTTTTAGTAAAATAGTCTATTTTATTTCTCTTCTGTTTTCTTGTTATGAATAATATAATTATGAAAAAATAAATTATTTAGTACAAATAAATTTTGTACCGACTAATATAGAGTATCACTTATAATTATTTATAAACAAAGGAGGAAGTTTGAAAGATACAATGCAGCAAGATGTGGTGAACTGAAAATAATGAACCAAAAGTGATAGATAGTTGAAGATGAGTGGTGGAATTAATCCAAACTGTTATTAGCAGAAGGGAAAACGCGGTTTTGAACAGCTCCATTCTCAACAATACAAACAAACGCATATCGAAACAAAAAGCAAATCAAGACCCACGTCTTTAAAGTATCCCAACTACAACTTCAACTCATTGAAGGACCTATTCAAACCCTTTCCTTTTTTCTTTCTTTGCATCTTCATCTTGTTCTATGGCGATGATGAGTGGCTGTGGGAACATAAGCGTCCAATCGGCTGACCAACTGAAGCATTTGAAAGACATATTCATGCGTTTCGACATGGATTCCGACGGCAGCCTCACCCAGCTTGAGCTGGCCGCTCTCTTGCGCTCCTTGGGTCTCAAGCCTAGTGGTGACCAAATCCACCTTTTGCTAGGCGACATTGATGCTAACGGGAATGGTCTTGTGGAGTTCGAGGAATTGGTGAGCGCCATTCTGCCCGACATCACCCACCAAATTTTGATAAACGAGGCCCAGTTGTTGGAGGTTTTCCAATTATTTGATCGGGATGGCAATGGGTTCATTACGCCCGCGGAGCTTGCTGGCTCCATGGCTAAGATGGGCCATCCCTTGACCTTCCGTGAACTTTCCGATATGATGAAAGAGGCCGATTCCAATGGAGACGGCGTCGTAAGTTTCTTTGAGTTTACTAGTATCATGGCCAATTCAGCTGCCGATTTTCTTGGTATTAAACTTAACCATTCTATTAAGTAATGACTATCCTTCTGACAAATATCCTTGGTTTGCCGCTCTGTAAATATTAACATGGTATCATATGATTCACAACCACTGCCTTTCTTTCTTCAGTTTTTTATGGTGTCTGTGTCATTAATTTGAGGGGTTCTTTTTTCAGAATGAAGCATTTATCAATGTTTTTGCGAAAGCATGTGATACCCAAGTGTCCTCAAAGCTTCTTAATAATCTGCCATGTATGGATAGTATTATTACCTGCTAGGGTGTAGCTAGTTTGCAAACTCAACCTGCAATTTGTATTATTAATGTCATTAATCTCACTACCCAAGATTTGACACATGAAAAACATCAAATCTGGATTTTTATTTATCCGAAGAAAGCAAACAGAGTTTAACTTAGATCCAAGCAAAACATTAACTATGACAACAGCCGCTCCACTAACAAACTGCCTTGCCTTGCCTCCCTTGACAAATCTCTACTGTTTATGGAACTGTTCCAACCCCCAACCCAATACATTTGTTGTACAGGTCTAAGCCCTCATCCAAGGATTGAGACCATATCAGTTCTGTCTAGGTCTGCTCTCCTTCCACACTTGTGCAATTTCATACTTACTATCCCTTTTAAATGGACATACCGCTGCTCCTTTCACTTGCTGCCCTTTTTGCCTCTGTTGCAGCAACTTCTTCTACCTCAAACAATTCTTGCCGCTACACATACCCCAAATAATTTCTCCATAATATAAGGCTTAATAGACAGTTATATTTATTATTTAATTAAGTGATTTTATAAAAAATTAATTATGATATAAGGTTGTTATTTAATTATAATTTAATCGCATAATTCTATCAAGAAGTTTTATAATTCTAATATAAGAATTATTGTTTGATTGTATGTTATAAGAATATTATAAGAGTTTGTTAATCTAGAGTTTTATTTTAAACTCACGGTTAGGAAAATTAATTATTCAAGCTACTTTAGTTTTTTATTATTTAATAAAAACAACAAAAATGTCGTATGATGGGATTGGAATTCATACTAATTATATTAGTAAAATCTCAAAGTTACTGCTCAACTAAAGTTTTATTTTAATTATATATATATATATATATATTTATTTTAATTTCATTATGCATACTTTATTATGTTCATCAATTGTGTATTTATTAATATTATTATTTAAGCCTTTAATTGAGTTAGTATTAATATGATGTATTTATGTGTTTAAATTTTATTTTACTCACAATTTATTCTAATTTTTCATTTTAATTATATTGTAAATTTTTCATATGTTATTTTTAATTAGGTCAAAACCATAAGTTTCATTATTTATTTTGTATGTTATTTTAAACAAACTTTTGTGTTCTAAATATGTGGTTTCCACAAACATGTCACGCACGGGTCACACAAAAGAATCTACTATCGATGCACACGTTGTAAACCCTTCATATTCACTTGGAGTCATTCGGTCCAACAGGACTAGATTTGTTCAAAAATATTAAGCCCGAAAAATAGATTTGAACAAAAAAATTAGACCCGTTTAAAATATGAGTCAAGTTCAAGTCTATCTTAGCCCGTTTTAAGTTTATAATACTTTATATTATTTTATTTTTATATATTATATAATTTAGAACGCATTAAAAAATAAATCTATACTAAATATATAATACTACTCTAATATAAACATTAAAATAATATTAAGATACTATATAAAAATTAAAATAATATAATATAAATATTTTAAAAATTAAAAATAATATAAGGTGCTTAAAATAGACTGAGATTAGTCTTTTGTAAATATGGATGTGTTTGAAAAAAAAATTAAACTCAAATTTTGAGTCAGGTCAAGTTTAGACAAATATAAAGTAAGTTAATATTATGGTTAGACTTGACCCAAACACGACCTAACCAAGCCTATGAGCACATCTAGACAGGACTAACCCACTACTTGGATGAGACTCAAGTCTAGTATACTTGGATCCTATAGAGTTTAAATTCCTTAATATTCTCATATTGTAGATAGACAATTTGTATTGTTGAATTAATTTGTAATCCTTGTATTCAAAGTTACAGAATATATTTGAGAACATTTCCTTAAACAATTTACGTGTATTTTTATTTTTATTTTATAATTTTTTAAATTTTTTATCGCTTCTTTGCTTTGAAACACACCTTGTAATTATCACATGCATACACTTATTATAGGATTTTAATATATATTATGATTTTATTTAAAACATCAATTTACTAGAAAAATCAACCATAAATATAGATTAAAAGAGAGATATATATTTATATAAACAGTTATTATGATAATACTAAAAACAAAAAGGTATAATTTCATCTTGAAAAAAAACTTGAGAGATTCAATGACAAAAAAGAAAAAAAAAAAGAAAAGAATATATTTTTATTAAACAGAGAAAAAAATAAAAAATGAAGCTGAAGCTGTAGCAATATTTGTAAACCTAGAATCTAAACTAGTATTCTAACATCTGCACTAGTTACAAATCTCCCGAAAAATGGAATTATTTATGGTACAAAACAAAGATCACCGTAAAGAATGAAGATTTACGATATCAGGATGCTCGCATTGTCTCTCTGTAAAATTCTGCCATGCAAATACTGAATCTGTACATGGTCGTCTCCCCAGCTGTGTAGTGATGTTTACATATAATGCAGGCAGATTTGGAGCATCCACAGGAATCAACCATTCAGCTGATAAATACTTATAACCTCATCCATAATCTTATTGTCTTCGGCTTGCTGCACGCCGAGCAGTGAAGCCCACAGTTGTTGGGCGGATGGATCTTTGGCGCACCATTTCACAGTAGAGTGGATCATCAGACAGCCCCTCATGTCTTATCCACTGTATCATTTCGTGATACATGGGAAAGAAGCGCATCTGAATAGCAGAGTATAAGAAGTATGGAGTGAGGGTCGCAATGACGACAAAAAGTGTAATGAACCAGTATGAAGGAGCTGGGGCAAGAGCTTCAACGAACACTCTGTAGGCATCAGTTGAAAAACTAGCAGGCAAGGCACCATACGCCAATTGGAACACGTACCAGAATGCAATGGTACCCCAGATGACAATATGTTGTATCAAGGTGAAGTAACTAATTGAAAGGGCCATCTGCAGGTTCACAACCCACACAATGCATGTGTACATTGTTCCCCCTAAAATGTCTTTACTAGCAGTTTTACCCTCATCATTGAAGGCCTGCTGCTCCAATGCTCTCGAGCAGAAGAAAAAGATGATTATGGCACTGTAAAACCCGTTAAACATCCAGCTCACTATGCGCCGCCAGCTGAAGAGAACATTCTGCACTCCTTCTTGGTATAACAGAGGAAACTGCCACAAATAAAACGTACAATAGAAGCAGTTAATACAACATCCATCTCTAGCAATCTATATCTAGCTATTGCTAAGAATAAAGACTAGAAAACCACCTACCTTGAGACAAAACCATGCAGATACGTCCTGGTCAAAAACTCCCATAGCAATTACTGGAAGTGATGAGAAGAAGACATTAAAGAGCGTCAAATACCAATCGTTGTAGGCAGGTTGAGCTGAAAACGATGTGTACGCCTCGTATAGGAAGATTGTGAAACCAAATGCAATATTCTTGTAGAAAAAGTAGCATATCTGGCACCACAAGAATAAAAAGTAATTAGGCTTTGAAGGAATAACCAACCTTGTCATGCAAATCAAGTTGATAATTTCAACTTCAAATGTTTTAATAACTTAATGAATCACTAGTGACTAAAGCAACAAACGAGTGTATTACCATTGAAGAAATTCTCCTGTAACACCAATGTCCATGAACAAGTAGCAAGCGCTCTAAATATCGGAACTGAGCAATTGCGACATCACTTGACATAACTGCCTGCATTAGACAATAATAACAAAACTCAGAAACTGAGGTGATTATATCCTTCAGAAAATTAAAAGAACTATATATTAATATCTATTTATTTTAAATTCTTTAAACTTAGAACACTACAGTTGGAATATTTTCTTAATCACCGTGCCAATAACAAATTTGAGATAGTAATCAATTAAATACCTGCATTCCTTCCACACCACTGATTCCAATTCCAATATCTGCTTCTTGAAGCATTCCCACATCATTAGCACCATCACCGATGGCTAACGTTGTTTTACCAGTTCCTAGTTTTACCAGTCTTGTAACCTATGAATTTCAGTTTTGTCATTTAAAATAGATAATTAGTTACTTGAATCAAGGACTAAATATGACAACTCTAAATTGACTTCGTCAAATCTCTAGAAAGATGAAAACATACCAATGCCTTTTGTTTTGGTGAAGAGCGGCAGCAAATTACAGATGCACAACCAATAGCAAGCTCTAGAAAACTATTCTTCATATCATCCTCTAGAGCATAAGCGAGTGATTTCCCATCAATGATTAAGGCAAAAGCCTCGGATATTGCACTCAATGCAGACACCTGAGCCTTTCCTGAAACTATCTGCTCCATGACACTTTTTCTTGACGCCTAAAAGAAAAATCATTCTATCAACAATAATACAAGTATTATAACTATAAAAAATGACATATAATGCAAATATTATATACACATCCTTGGATGCACAAACATAGAAAATACACATGCAGAGACACTCATGAAGCACAAAAACCATATCAAATAAACAGTACCACAAGAGAATATAATACTCACATGCATTGTAGCATTATATTGTACAGAAATACATGTCATTATCATATAGAACTGAGAAGCTCTAAAAAGCTAAGATTTAGATTCAATAAAGCTAACTGAACAATTATAAAAATAATTAAGAATTTAAGTCATTTTACCTTGATGACGGCATCCTTATCTCCAGTTTTCTCTAATGACTGGATTTCTGGAGTGTCTATATTAATTATAATCTGCTTCATTCCTTGTCTAAGCAAACTACATGCATAACTGCAAATTTATAAATTTAGGTTAGAGATCAAAGCAAGCTAATTAAAGTAGGTTTTATTTAAAGCAGAAACAGAAGAAGGCAAACCCAGAAAGCATACCCAATATTGATGGCTGTCTCCATCTTGTCTCCAGTCAATACCCATAGCTTAATCCCAGCTTGAGCAAGCTTGTCAATGCAGTCAGGGACCTGTAACGTAGAAATAAGAGAAAAATCATAAGTCTCCTGCTGTGCCTCTTACAGAAAGATTAGATTATACTTGCATCTTCATCCCTACCCCATTTTGGAGTTTGTCCTCAACAGCCGTAGCCCCTAAGAGAATTAGATCCCTCTCAATCATTTCTGCAACTTCGTCAATTAAGGTTTCGCGATCTGCACTAACTGAGTTTTTTGCCTCAGTCATTTTCTCATTAAACACTTCGTATTCATTTTGTGAAAGTTCACGATATGCTAGGACTAGGGTCCTTAGGCCTGCATCAGCATATTCATTCATGTGCTCTCTAGTATCCTCTTCAAAGTCACGACCACCCTTGGCCAGCCTTTCAAACATGACACTGCATAGGATAAAGCATTAGGATGATATTGTAGTGAAACTAAAAAGGAAATAAGGGTTATTGGTACCCACAAGAGTTCGATTTAATTTATAAATACTAACCTGTCAGCACCTTTGCAGAGTAGAAGAAGTTTTCCCTCTTCATCTCTCACAATTACAGACATCCGTTTTCTGCTGCTGTCAAACTCTAGAACGTTCAAAAGTTTAAATAACCTGCACAATGGAAATTATTCACTCAAAATGTTCTTAAATGAGTGAGCCAATTTTAAGAACAAAAGCTCTGCATGCTGACAAGTATATACTATAAGTCACACGTGCAAAGAGTAATGTTTAAACATTTTGTCTCCTTTCTGTTCAACTAACTAGTTACATAGGGGGAACATGAAATAATAATGCAAGTTAAGAGGGCCAACTGAATCTTTTGAAGATTGAACTTAAGATTAAAATTCTACATCAGAATGAGGCTTCAATGACATGAAACTCA
Organism: Gossypium arboreum; assembly: GCF_025698485.1. Lineage (NCBI taxonomy): Eukaryota > Viridiplantae > Streptophyta > Magnoliopsida > Malvales > Malvaceae > Gossypium > Gossypium arboreum. The sequence continues at coordinate 107,205,632 of NC_069081.1, read as the reverse complement.
TATTTAGCTTAGTATCCTCATGCAATCAAGTGCCTAAAGTTTCAAAAGAAAACAAACCCATTTTTCATGCAGCCTGTATCAGAAATAAGAGTTGAAGATTAACAAGACAGCTGCAAAGCATTTCTTGTTTGATCTGTTTTCTCTTGATGTTAAACAAAGCAATATGTTCCTATTATATGCTTATAAAAGGTTCAGGAGCCAGGTAAACGTGATGCCAAGATGATCCTACAACTAGTCACATGCAGAAAAATAACATAAGATGATAACATGGTGACATAAGGTCTACTTGGTTAAGGCATACGAAGAGATCCTCACCTGTTAACTCTCTTTCCAGAGACAGGATCCAACTCATGTAAGGAGATGCTTGTTTGTGTCCTATTGTGGAATTCAAAACCTAATACTCTTGCTGCAATCACAAATGCTGCTTCATCAGGTGATTCCGCCTCATATGAAATATTTCCATTCTCTTCATCCACTTCAGGTATTGCAGTATGACAGATTGCTAACAGACGGAAAAACTTCTGGATGACATCTGCACGAGGCTCATTAACCCAGTTACCATTCATGATCCTTTCATCTTTAAAGTTAAAACCTTTAATGGCTGGGTTTACATCAGCAGAATCCTCAATATGGTTCAGACCATTTGGTTCATGGACCACAGGTGAACCTTTCTTTCTATAAATAGCCCTCTCAACCTCTGTAACACCACGGCCATAAGCTGTACCAGCAATAGAACACTTGATGAACTCCATTGAATTACAAGTTAGTGTTCCCGTCTTATCAGAAAGTATTGTGTCGACTTGGCCAAGCTCTTCATTCAAATTAGAGGTACGGGCATGTGCTGGTTTGTCAGCCTCCTCATAATACATGTGACTATCTTGATTGATGAAGATGCTCTGAAGAACTTTAACAATTTCTATTGACACGTACAAAGAGATTGGGATGAAGTAGCTATACAGAAGAAGAGCCGTTAGGAAGTGATAAATTGCAGCAACTGGGGCCCTTTCAGGATCAAAAAAAATTTCGGCATTATCAGGTCTAAGATACCATCTCCTTTTAATCCTCCCACCTTCATAGTCATTTTCAGTTGCAATCCCAAAGAAAATAGAACCAATAAATCCCATTATAAAAACAATAAAAAACATTAAGTAGATAACGCGATCCATTGTCTTCTCAATTTTGCTTCTCTTAGAAGGAGGGTCTGTAGCATTTTGCATGACCTTCGTGTCATGACCAGTGAAGACAACCGCCCCATATATGTAATCTGTATTTCGGAGTTTTGAGTCTCGAAGGAGAAGTTGTTGAGGAGAAAGGGGATGTTGCTGCTCTTCAAACTCCATGGTTCCAACAAATGAGTACAAATTTGCATTTGGGTCCTCACATTTAACAATAGCTTTAAAGTCCCGAAAGTTATAGTCATCATGTAAGGATGAAGTTACCTCTAGTGCTTGTTTGAGTTTCAAATTTGTTTCTCCATCAAGGTTCATGGTCTCAACATAACAAACTGCATCCTCGTAACTGGATGCAAGCAAGATGAGGTCTGTTGGAAAGAATTCATCTTTCTCCACCTTTACAATATCTCCCACTCTAAGATTCTTCCATTCAGTATGATGAAAGTTGCCATCACCTTGATGAACTTTTACCTTTCTGTTGTTCACCTCTATATCCTGAAGAAATTCCAGATTGAACAAGAAATTTTAGAACAAAGAAAACAACCAGGTTATGGAAACTTTACGTATGAGCTAATTTTGCAGTTCTAAGACGCATCTGGCTCAAGCTAACGAGCAGCAAGATAGTAGTGTAAAGAAAGTTCAATGTCTATGACACCAACGAAGATCAATATTTAAGGTAGACAGAGAATTGAGTTACACATTGCTTAGTTAAAACAACTCGATATACCAAAAAGAAAAATTAAAAGTGAAAGATAGATGTATTATATGGCAATCAAGAAGGCCTAGAGATCCAGAAAAAGGAAGAAGCTATTGAAGAATATGTTCTGATCCTTTTTAAAGGCCAAAATGCACTTAGCACAATTATATTAGGCAAATGGAAGCACTTACAATCATGTAAACTATTTAAGAAGCCCTTTCTATAAATGACTATATATTTTATGGACTCCATAAAGGGAAAGATGATAGAGAAAGTAAAAAATAAGGAGTGCAAAGGGAAGCAACTATCTGGCACCTTAAGTGGCAACTAAAAAGAAATGAAGCAGCAGCAGCAGCATCAAAGCGAAAAGAAAGAAGGTAATAAAGTAAATAAAGAAGGGAGTGAAACCTGCTGTTGTCGGCGCCAATCCTCAACACCTTCTTTGATCATAGTAGCGCCAATAACGATGATGAGAGGGACGATAGCACTAAGAGCGGAATAAGGAGCAATAGCAGTGAAGGAAAGAATTCCAGTGACCAAAAAGAAGAAGTTGGCGACCCTCCTGAATTGCTCGAACAAGGACTTGGGCAAGAATGTAGCAATGGTATACTTGGTAGTACTGACATAATTATCAGAGTAATTACGGGTTCCCGCCTCCAACGAATTTGGTTCATTGCAATAAACAACCCTGGAAAATCCCGGCCCCCCAATCTGGGAGTGGTCTTCCTTGAATGATGCTTTACCACATGCAATCCCATAGATCCTGCTCATCAACACCTTTCTCCTCCTACCACCACTCATTTTCCTTGTTTCTCTCTTTAGCTACAAATTAATTAATTAACTTTATGCAGCTTTAATTTCTTCCCCCCGCTAATATGTGCCCCTTTGATCTTAATTTCGCCCTAACAGTGTATGTACGGTATGTTTGTACATATGCATTCAACTATAAGAAGAAGAAGAAAATTTATATAAAATAAAGCAGAGGATCCCAGTTTACCAAAAAAAAAAAAAAAAAGACCAACGCAGATAAAGCCTGGGTTGTTGCTGTTTAACTCAAAGCCCCAGAAAATGAACAAATAAAAAAAAATAATAGAATATTTTCCCCAGGCAGAAAGTGAATAAAGGTTTAGACTTTAAGGAGAGAGAGAGAGAGAAGAAGAAGAAGAAGAAATAGATAGCTTTGGACAAAGGAAAACACTACATTAAAGATACAAATATATAAAGAGATATATATATATGTAAGCATGTAAGATTTAGTCTTGAAAAGAGAAAGTGTTGAGAAACAGGGTGAAGGGAGAATATATAAATTTAAAACGGTTTTGTTTAATCAAGATATTAGGAAGATGGCGCTGTTATTGAGGTCATCAACTGAAAACACACAAAAACGAAGAAGCAAAGGAAAATATTGGAAGTTGAAAATTCAGATGATACTGCATGAATAATTTTTCTTTCCTCGTTTTATTTCTGTATCTTCAGCTGAAGCTTTGATTTGAACGGTGACTTTGATTTTGATGACTTTCTTTTTTTTTTATGAGTTCTATGTACGCGCATTTTGATTTTCCCTTTTGGAGGCCAAGACAAAAGAAAATTAATACTACTTCTATTTCAGCTCCAAATATAAAATTCAAACTTTTTGCATATTTTGTGCATATGGATATTTAATTTACGTCTAATTCTTCTTTCAATCCCTCTACTCTTTTCATATTTAGATTTTAGTCTCTCTACTTTTAATCTTTGGAATTTACTCCTTAATTTAATAATTACAATTTGTCAAACCACTTCTAATAAATTGGATTATGTAATATTTTTAAAATAAAAATTTTGCTCACAGTGACTAACTTTACATGCATGGAAAACTAAATAAGCAAATAAAATGTTAAATATAATGTTGTAAGGTTTTTAATTATGAATTTAAAATTATAAGATTTTTCAATACTATTTAAGAGAAGTAAGATGAAAGTCGATACTTTATTTTTCATATTTACATGATGTCTTTCTTCTTTAAATTGGACATGTAAGTTTTTTTAATTTCACATTATCTGATTTAATCAAAGTTTTTAATAATTAGATTTCAATAATTAAATAAAAGGAATTTTTTTAATAAAACATTAAATGTTATTACTAATTGCTGGAGGCATCGATTATTACAACATCATGAATTACATCAATAAGAAAGAAAAATGAATAAACTATAAAAAAAAAATCTAGCAAAAATATCCGGCCACAAAAAATATTAACAAAGAAAATGTTGTATAAAACAAATAACTTATCTTCAACACAATTTTCGACGTACGTCGCTTTTAACTTTGTTTGAGTCGGAGTTTATGACAATGAACACTTAGATGCATTGTCTCACACATCTTGTAAGTTAAGAGTGTCCATAGTTTAGTCGGAGGTCTGTTAATAATTTTTTTAAAATTTCGTTTATCAATTAATTCAGTTTGAAATTGAGTGATTAATCGAACTAACTAAAATAAATAATATATATTATATATAATATATATTTTATATTAGCAATGTATTTTTTAAATAAGTTAGGTATATTTTAAACTATTATTTTATATTAATCGAAATAAATAATATATATAATATATAATATATTTTTTAGATATTAAAAAAATGAAGCAATGTATTTTTTATATGTCTTATACTTATTTTATCCAAAAGACAAAAACATATAAATTTCGGTTAATTCGGTTAATCGATCGAATTAACTAAAACATTTTGATTCAGTTAACAGTTAAAGATTTTTACAATACGGATAATTTGGTTAATAGTAATAACTGAGCCGACCGTTTAAACACCCCTACTACAAACCCTGCCTTGGGACTAAATTTCAAATATACTAAAAATATAGGTACTAATAGCAGAATTAGACTTTTAATTTATTAGAACATATAGAGCTTCTAGAATGGGGTGGCGTGGGGTGTGAAATAAAGAAATAAAGAAAATGGAAAATAATAAATAAAAAGAAAAAGCCTCCGTCCCCTTTGAGCTGTTACAATTTCATGATCGCCATTGCCCAACGTGACCGGTGGTTTCCGTTTTCGTTGGCTTCTTTTTATAGAACTTTCTTTTAATTTTCTTATTTTATAATAAAATAATTTATTCACAAAGCAATTTAATTTACATTTTTAAAAAATACTAAATTATGGAATACTCATAAAAAACAAATTTGTTTAACAAATATATATAAAAATTGATATTAAAAGCAAAGATTTTAATTTAAAGGAAAAGAATAAGTGTAAAAATTTTAAAAATGGACTCAAATTTTCTTATGTTTATATTTTTTTCTAATTTTTAAATTAACAAAAGGAAACTCTCAAAATAATTTCTCAACTCTTAAAAATATCATATATGACATTTAAAAAATTATTTTTACAACCATGTGCTACTATTAAAAGATGAAACAATTGATAAATTTATTGAAAAATAATTAGGCTCATAATATATAAATAAAATTAATATATATTTTTTAAAAAGCACATCTAATAATTGAAAAGTAATATGTTTAGTGATATAAAATTTGAAATATATTTAGTAGAATTTTAGGATGAAAAGGGTAAAGAAAGAAATTTAGGAGGAGATAAAAGAGGGAGATGCAGCCATGCCAACAAGGCTGGAAGGAAGGATGGAGTGATTGGTCAAACAAAAAACAAAGCGGTGGGTCAACAGTCTTCCAGAATGATTAACATTATTATACTTTTAACATTGATCACTCATTCAATAAAAGCCGTCACCTCCTATGTCACGCTACTTATAATTAAACAATTACTTCCACCAATCATCTCACTCTCGTTCACTCTATTTTATTTTTTGTATCCGTTTTCCATTTTCCCTTTCTTTTAATTAATTTGGTAAATCTATCGGATCAAATCAATTAATTTAGTTCATATATTAATAAATAAAATTTAAATAATAAAATTTTATAATTCTATAAATAAAAATTTTCATTTGGAATTAAATTGAAATTGAAAAATAATAATTTAGACTTATTCAATTCTTTTAACAATATATAAACTAAATTGACTTGTTTAAAAATAGAGATTAATTACTTTAAAAAAATAGAGATTAATTAATTTGATGAGATCCATATACTACAAGGACCTTCCAGATACTTTAGCCATTTAACTCACAATGTTATTTATTTTTGTCATATTAACTTATTTGGCTCTTTAACTTTACGAAAAAAGATCATTTTAGCCAATCATTTAAATTTTTATCTTTTTTAACCTTTAAATTTATTTTTGTGTTAGATAACCTCAAAATAAATAAAAATGTTGACGTCTTTTTAACTTTCTTGTATTTGCAATCATGTGGATGACATATCAACATTTAATTATTTTTTAAATTTAAAAATTCAATAAATTATATAACTATTTTTAAAAGTTAAAAATCATTAAAATTATTTTAAATTTTTTAAAATTTTAAGAAATTAATTAAATGTTGACGTGTCATCTATATGATAATCCATGTGTCGTCAACAAAAATTAACACTTTTCACTCATTTTAGGAAAATTAACAAAAAAATTTTAAATAATAAGAGAGAAAAATTAAATAAAATACTAAAATAATTTTTTATTTTTCTATAAAATTGGAGGAAAATCATTATTCCATTATTTAATGAAGGACATGAAATAAATGAGTGAAGGATAATAAGTAGTAGTGTGATTGAAAGATGGATGTGGATTGTAGAAAATTTCCTTACCAAACCTGAGGTTATGAATACCAAGTAGCATATCATATGTATGTCATGTAACATCACATGGTAGTTAGGCAAATGCAAGGAGGACATGAACACACTTAATCTCGTTTAAAAATGATTTTTGGTCTTACATTTACAGCATGGATATGTCCACCGTTAATCTATATATCTATGTCTCCATCTACCTAACCTACCTACTACTCTCCTATGTTATACATATACTTTCTCAACATTTAAACTTTGCTTTTCATTTCTATACTATATTAATTTTGTTATTTTCTTTATTTGTTTTTGAATTATAAAATTTTAATATTGATTAAAAATTTGTTGCTAATAAATTTTTTATTTTTAAAATTTTATAAAATAAATAATCACATATGTATTATTATATTAGTTTGTTATTTTATATATTATTCACATACAAAAAAAAATAATAGAGTTAACGGTTGTTTTTGTATTAAGACTAAAATTTCAAAATTAAAAATATAAATAACTAAGAATGATAGAAAAGTATAAAACTAAAATTAACCAAATTAAGTCAATTAAGTCTTAATTCAATTGGCATCGGCATTGTTACCAGTGCAAGAAAATATGAGTTTGAGTGTGCTAAAGCACATTATTCTCTTATTTAAAGGGTGGGGAGAGGCTATGAGAAATTCTAGGCATTATATAAAAAAAACAGATATGATAATAACCTATAATGAGATTAATATAAAAAATAACCAAATTAAAATATAAGAGCTAAATATATAATTTAAGTATAATACAGAGACTAATAATAAAATTTAACCCTTAATAAATTAACAAAGTTAGTTATTGCAATTAATTAATTAATTAATTAATTAATTATCAAACACTTTATATCTATGCCTCTATTACTAGATCTACTTATTGGTTGTCATTAATTAATCCATCGTTAAGATCATTTATATTTATTTTAAAAATTTAAAACTTAGAACTTCATGTGATGGCCTGATGGTTAAAGGCGTTCACCACCCCAAGTGTGGCCTGAGTTTGAGTCGCGTTAGTCGTATTTATTATTCGGGCTTTACCTTATTGTAATTCAACAAAAAATTTAAAACTTATACAATCATTTAATATATATTTTACTTCTTAATTATCATAATTTTTTTAATTTAAATTTCAGCTAAAATTAATTTTTTTTAAGCAACTCATCTCAATTTATTAATCAATATATTACTATTTGATAGGTTTGTCTCATTCGGGGGTGAAAATCTTTTTAGGAGGTCGAAATGAAATTTTAATTTTTAACCGTCTATATCTTTATAAATTTTAAAGGACTAAATTAATTTTTCATAATTTTAGGGGGGCTAAAGTATAATTTTACTTTTACTAATTTAAAATTTTAAAAATTTTTAAAGAACCAAGACAACAATTTCTCATTTTGGGGGGTGGTCAGGGCCCTTGCCAGCCCCCTGCATTCACCTCTGGTCTCATTCATATATAAAATTAAATTAGTTTTACATCTTTCGTGATTTTTATATGATTAATAACAATCAAATTGTTGAAATTAGTAAGATATTTATACTTGACACGCATAGAATTTTTAAATCAATATGATAGGTCTTTATCATTTCAATCGAGGATATTGTCTATATTAATATAAATTTAATTGTTCAAAAGTTTTTTTATATAATATGAATAGTTAAAAAATTTAATTTATGTAAAACTTAACATGCAGGATGTACAAGAATAGAATATGATAAATTAAACAGTTGAATTATTAAATGTTAATCACATAAAATATATCGAAAGGTGCAAAACCACTTTAATTTTACTTTGGTGTAAGAGGATCTCTCTTTTATTTTATATATATTTAAATATATTTATCTACAAATTATCGTGATCATGTTATTTTTAAGTGTGTTTTAATTACTTTTCATATATCGTGTTTCTATTATATTAAATTATGATGTGCAAAAATATAATAAAAAATCATGTAACAGATATATTTATAAAAAAATAACATATCAAACAAATGAGACTTTAATTTATTTGGAGTCCAGAACAAGAAAACTTTCATTAACAAACAAAAACTTATCGATCAACGCAACAACAAAACACAACTAATTAAGGCTTGAGTTGGAAGGGTAAAGTTAAATATTATCATGTTTTAAGTTTAAATTTATATCATGTGTATTTTTTTATATTTTACCTACAATATAAAATGACAGAAATGCTTGTTATTTAACAAAAGAAATTTTTAAATTCACAATTGAATTGAATTGAAATCTAATTGATGGGTGAAGCCAACATAATTAGCACTTTAAATAATAATTAAGTATAGATAATCATGTTATGCTTGAATATTGATAGTTTAAGTTTGTAATATTATGCATCACCTGTCTTTTACTCCTTGAATTTGGTGTTTTTTAACTTGCTCTCTAAATTATTTTAGTTCACATTAATTCCAAATTTGACAAAAAATTTTAATTTAATCCCTGAATTTAAATTTTGTAAAGGTATGATGACATAGTACTTTGATATTATGTCACATCATCATATACAAATTTTAAAAATTATATAAAATCTAAAAAACTATTTAAAAATTTAAAGTTATTTTTTAATTCAAGTGATGACATGGCACAATATTAGAATGTCACATCACCATACATTAATAGAATTTCAAGTTTAGAGATAAAAAAAGTTATCAAGTTTCAGGATCAGCATAGACCAAAAAATATTTTGAGGATTAATGTGAAAAATTATCAAATTCAAGAATTAAATGTTATTTTATCTAATTATACTTAGATATAATATATTTATATAAATTTTGATACCTTATGGATTCATTTCTATGAATTTTGACATGTTTATCATATATTTATATTATAATATATGGAGATAAAAAATCAAATATTTTCTTCTCAAAAATTTAAAATTTATTTATAAAAAATTACTTTCACGGCAACAGATAAATTGACTATTAAATGTATGGCGCGTAACAATTATTCAAGAATTTTTACGTGTTACATAAGAATATTATACAAGATAAGATGATTCTTGTGATTAAGTAAAATATGTTGGTGAGATTAAATAACTCGTCCATGCGCAATAAAAGGTTGTCTTAGCCTTAACCAATCCTCAATGTTCAACTGCAGTTTTGTGGTTTTGTAATAAACAAACAAAAGGAGGTGACATGGCACGTAGTTATCGGCACAACTAATTACTTACGTACTGATTATGATATTTAAATAAACAGACAAAATAGATGAATTAATGAAGATGATGATTTGTAAGTAAGGCCAATATCAAGTGATGAAGCTTAAGGAGATGTGCCCCTCTTCCTCTTTCCCTCTCTGAACTATCAAGGGTACTTATATTTGTACGTATCTGCCTGCCCTCCCGATTTGCTTTTAGTTTCCCATGCAAGTATATATTATATGTTTCTTCTTGTCTTGATAGCAGAAGGCAGTGGATATATATGCCCATAAATGAGTGTGATTGGGACTGTATCTGGGAGTGAGACCGACCGACTTCTGAAGGAGACCGGAATGAGATGCTAAAAATATCTGGGAAGTCCTTGTGTTATTTGGACTGTATCAAATTAGTCTTTATATTATTAAAAAGAATCAAATAAGGTCAAATTGAAATGAAATCAACATTTACCATATAAAAAAATATCATTTAGTACTGTTTAAAAGAGTTAATATATTTAAAGTATTTATGGTTTTGTAAATGAAATTTTTTGTTTAGAATTAGAAAAATTAATATTTGAGATATTTTTTATACACCAAATGTTAACTCTGCTTATAATTTAGACTTATTTGATTCAGATCGTATAATACAAGGACTTCCAAGGCACTTTAACCTAAAAGCGGGAAGAATGGAGATTGGACATAATTAATGAATATGCCACTGCCAAACCTACCTATATTCATGTAATTACTTGCAAAGAAATTTGGCATAATTAGATTTTGGAGCAAGACATTTTGCTAACTGTGTTAAATATATGTGAAGGAGAGGGAAAGATGTAAAAGTCAAGAAGCTATATCAGCAACATATTGTAATAAGTAATAGACGGTTGGCTTCCAAGACCGTACCAAATCAAACCTTGACCCATAATATTATATATCGTACAATAACCGAGCCATACGTGTATTCATACTTTGTTTGAGTCTAATCAATATAATAGTAATAGAGTATAGTTGCATTAATTGAATTCCATGCGCTGTGACTATCAGCCGTAGCTCTTAGGCTTTTTCTGCATCATGCTTTGATCTTAATACATAAATTATGAAGCCTATGGGAGCAATAGTTGACCCTGAATTAGAATGTGATGTGAATGAAGAATATAAGATTCTATGGATCTTATATGGCATCTTTGGGGGCAGTTGGTTGATTGATAGGTTTGGCATTTTGGCTTGATTTGGCCTTATACTATCAAGAATTAATTGCTTTGCTTTCTAGGGACCATTTCACTTAGAATTACAAAATTATATGTTAAGATTGATTTAATTTTTTAAGCATACAAGAGATAAACATTGCATTTGGATCATGTTATGCATATGAAGTTAATATTTTCAGTGTCTTGAAATTCATAAAATTAATCATTAATGCTTGCATATAAGATTATAAATAATAATCTAATTAATTTCACCAAGTACTCTAGAAACTGAAAAAATCAAAACTTTCTATCCAATGATTTATTGTTATTAGTTATAAGGTATATTGTATATTATTTATGATTCAGTAATTTATCTGGACATCTCTCTCTCTCTCTCTCTTTGCCAACTGCGTGCAAGAAGCATCGTTTGACCTTTAATTTATATTTTTGTTGTGAAAGAGACAAATGACAGACTCATTCTAGACGTGTAATGTATGGCTCAAGAACAAGAATATTAGGAATAAATAAATGGAATAAAATAAAATAACATAAAATCTGGGGTAGATTGATAGCCCAAGTTCCAAGCAAGGCCTGATCCTGAGTTAGAGCCCAATTAAAGGTTGGGTGCTACGGCCATTACTATTAGAACCCACTATGTCCGTCACTGCAGTCGTAAGGTAACCAGAGGCAGAACCAGGTCAGGTGAGATACTTCAGAGGGGAAAGGTTAAAGATACAACGAGCACAGTGAGGGAGTCCACAGCCCTGAGCCCACACAGTAGTTCTACTTTGACTTTTACATTACCAATTTAGCATGCCAACAGCAGAATTTTACTGGGTATAAATGAAATTATTACAATTACAATAACAAACAAAATAGTTCCTATTGGAACTCAGCCGAGTTTGGCCAACACAAATGCGTAACTCAACGTTTTTGTCCCCCACGATCTCTATCCTCATCGTCACCCTCACCCTCAGTTGCAAACTTTTAGTCCTTTGGGGTCTAAATATAAAATCTTTTTAATCCAACAAAAGTCCCTTTTCTTTCATGTTGTAAGTGATGAGGACAATCTGATGTAGACATGCCTGAAATGGATGCGGATTTAGTCTGAATTCCAGCAGACCCTTCAAGGTAAAACTGAAAGCCCTAACCTCGATATCGAACAAACATGTACAGCTCTTACAGTATTAGTTCAAGTGTCTTGTCACTTAGGAGGAATGGGTCTCTTTCATTTTCATTCAACGATTGTTCTTCCAACGTTTTCAATTCATCACTTGACAAAACCCCTTTATCATCATCACCATGTTCTTCGTGTTGCTCATATTGTGCTTGTTGCTGTGCCACATTTGCCTGTGCCACCCCTAGGCTGCCTATTACCCCTTGCTTTTTATATGGACTAAGGCAATCTGCCCTTGTTCATTGCTCGCCTTCTAGGCGGCTCATTTTACCTGCTGGGCACCGCTGCCTTGTGCGGTTTCCAACCTGTGATCTTGATCGAGGTGCTTTTGAGGTTTCTACTGCTAGTATTCTTACTAGGAAAACTAAGGGGAGGTTTAGATGTGTGCCTTCGGAGGAAAGTGCAGCTAGGTGTTTGTTAGGTGGAGTAGATGCAGCTGAGGCCATGATCAGCTTATTGAGTGAGGAAATGAATGGGGAATGTTTAGGTACAGCAGAAAGAAATAGGAGCTCATATAAGATAGTGAAAGTGAGCAAGGCAAGGGATTATGATAGTAAGTGCGATAGCCTGAAGAAGAAAATTAAACAAGTGGACAAGCTAGCAAGTTATGGGAATGAATGCAGCAATGGAACAAAGCAAAGAAAGAAGTTGGAGGAGAGAAGGAGCCATGCCAATGAATGTTATAGGCAGAGGACTAAAATTGTTGGGTCAAGTTTGTTGGAGAGTGATTGTAAGGATGAATATGAGTCCACTGCTATTGAGTCGAGGGAAGAGAGTAGAAGGAAGGCAGAGAGTGAGTCATCCTTGACAGCCGAGAATCGTAGGGGAAGGACAAAAAGTTCTAGTTGTTCATCATATTACTCATTGTCATCTTCAGGGGACTTAGAGAGTGATACCGAACTCCCAGAACCCGAGCAATTCATGGAAGAATCATTCAGTGGGCATGTGACAGAATCAATAGGAGATGACATTAGCAGAAGTGAGGGACAAGTGACAACAGGCTTGAAGAGGGATAATGGAGGGGGGAATAGTGTTGATTGGGATTTGAGAAAAAAGTCAGAGAAGAAGCTGGCTGAAGTATCTGCTGAAGAAATACAATCTGGGGCAAAATACTCACATGAATATGCAAGAAGGGTGAAGAATGATGAAAGTGACTATGCGAAAAGATCTAATTTCCATGACCAACTTGATGTCAAGGACTGGGAAATAAGAAAGGGACATACTCATATTAGGCAGTCTGAATCTAGAAGGAAAAACCAGGACATTAGAGAAATATCAAAGATCCATGTTAGTGATGTTGACAAAACTTCTCAAGAGAAGCACTTCATGGGTGGAGAAGCAAATGTGGAACTGTCAGAAATCCGAGACAGTACTGAAAGAATTTCTACTTTGCAGCAGCAGTCTGAATCTAGAATGAAGATTGAGGAAGAAGATAGGGATCCAGTTCAGAGTTGGTTAGGATCTAGAATGAAGATCTGGGAAGAAGATACAACCATGGCTCAGAGTTCTTTTCAGCAGACAAGAAAGCAACAGCAGCAAAGGGGTGAAAGGATCACTGGACAATTGGAAATGAGAAGAAAATCAAGTGAAATTAATGAGGCCAAGAACAAGAAAACCTCAATATCGCAGTCTGAAACACAAAAGAAGAAACAGGATGATACTTCAAGTTTAAATTTCACTTCTAATCCAGAAACAAAGAAGCAAAGCTTTCCAAAAGATAAAAAACTACCTCAAAGAATTGAGCCTGGCCAAGGAATGCAAGCTATTACAAATATATCTATTGTTCATGCTGACAGCACTAAGTTAGTTACCAATTCTCAAACAAGTTCTGGAGAAAGATTGGCCGAACATGAAAATAATTTCACTCCAGCTTTGGGTCTGATTAATGAAAGAAGTCAAGTACATGAAGAAGCTAATAGTAGAGTTCAGCAAACGAAATCAAGAAAAGAGAACTTGAAACCTACTAGTGTATCAAGTTCTTGGGGAAAAGCACGGGAGGGCTCTAGTTTTCAAGCATATTTGAGTTTGGTTTCAGAAACACGAGAACAACAGTCTCATGTTGATTTAGCGGAACCAGAAAAGGGGAGCACAGAGGATGTATTGATGCCTCCTCAACCTCAAGCAATAGCTGGAGGTCTCCTGCATGATGACTCAATGACTAGGATTTCCACTGAGGCTTCTGGTGGAACTTCAGAAAGTGGCTCTGCTACATATCTGCATTCAAGAGGAAGGGCTATGTTTGCACACCATGAATCAGAGGCAAGTAAAAGGAGTGAGACTTATGGGGAGTCTTTAAACTTGACTACCCATGAAGGTTCTCTGGGTTCTGCTCAACGATTAGAGGAATCATCCTTGCAAATTGTTGGGGAGTTTGTTGAGAAGGCAAGGCATGATGTAGTAACTTCTGGGGTCCAACAGGGTAATAGAATTTCTGACTTCACTTCCGCATATGAAGGTGATAAGCATGGGCCGGGCCCTTCTGGTCAACATGGCAAGGAAGAACTGAAGATTAAAAGGCATGACTCGAGGCAGTCATCAAAGGGCTCTGGAGGAAAGGGACCCTCTGATGAAATGTGGGATGTAACGGACTCACCTGTTCAGGAACTGCCTGAAGCAGAAACTCAGGGGATTTCCACATCAGGACATGCTGTCATAAAGAGAAGTGGCAGGTCCTTGTGGACCCTTATGGGTGATATCATTCGATTACGATGGAGTTCTCGTTCTCAAACGCCTAGCTCAGCAGCTAGATCCGGAGGAAGGACTTCACCAAATGAGTCTGTTGGCAGTGAGACATGGTTTTCTGGTCATGAACAGAATGAAAACAATGACGAAAACCTGAGAAGGGAAAGAAGCAGCCTGCCTTCTGAGGTTGTATCTTATCAGTTGGGACAAGGGACTCAAGGTGAAGGAGTTTTCTCTGACTCAATGAGGTCAACTGAAAAAGTAAGACCCCTCGAAGGAAACATTTCACCATCTTCTAATATATTAGAAACTGCGCCTGCATCAGAAGTTATTTCTTTGACCTCACAGAAGGAAAAACATGATGAGAGTAGCTTTGAGGTAGCCCCTTCAGGCAAGGAGGTTGTACAGTCATCTCTACCGTTACCAGCCGGAAGCACAAGAACATCTCTTGTTGTAGAAGAGATTTCAGAAACTGATAAAGTTGATACCAAGGGAAGTGGTTCAGTAAGGGTGATGGAACAACCTGTTGGTGCAAGATTAGCTGAAGCATCAGGGTCTCAAGGTAAGGAGGGGGAATTAAAACAAAGAAAGCTTCAGCGGACCAAACAAGTCCCAAGAGACAGATTTGATGAATGGGAAGAGGCATATAGACTTGAGCGCGAGCAACAAAAAATTGATGAAATGTTTATGAGAGAAGCATTGCTGGAAGCCAAGAAAGCTGCTGATTCTTGGGAGGTGCCTGTTGGGGCAGTACTAGTGCAGCATGGGAAGATAATTGCTCGTGGGCGTAACTTGTAAGTTCAATAAACTGACATGCTTGTCATTTGATTGGTCAGTTATTATTTCTTAATAATTTTTTAATTGGTGATTTATATTTCAGGGTAGAGGAATTACGGGATTCAACTGCCCATGCAGAAATGATCTGTATACGGGAAGCTTCGAGCATACTACATTCATGGAGGCTTGCGGTACTATTTCTTCTTTGCTGTTCTGAAGTGTATTAATTTTTTGATGGAGGGGAATGTCAAAGCATCTAAAGTTGTAGTTCCTTGAAATTTTAGTTTCACGTCTGACCAGGCAATTTGCTGGGAAAACATCTAAAAGATACGTGCATATAATTTTCTCTAATAACATGGATGATATGTTTAAGTATGGTTAATTGACAAATGAGAAATGTTCCCTGCAAAATACTTGTGCCTTTTTCATTGCTCTTGAAGTGCAGTAACTAGCAATGCCATCTCCTAACTTGCAAATTGCAATGAACCTAATTGTCTAAAGATTGTTAGCTTCGTAGTTACTTGCTAATCAACCTGCTACTATTTCCTAAAAATTCATTCAATTTTATATCCGAATGATGATGCATCATCCTTGATAAAGGAATATAATTTCCCTAAAAATTCTAACTGTTTTTCTGTTTCGTTGTGATCCTTCATATGAGCAAAATTCATGCTTTTGTTTCAATGTTGTAATATTAGATCAAATATCTTCCCTTTTCCATTTTTAAATAATGGTTCTATTAACATTTCTAGTAAAGAAAACAATTATTTTAGACGGTCTATAATATTGGATTGTTTCTTTAGGCAAGTGATGTTTCTATAGGTGCTCCCATCTCCTGACTCGAGCCATTTTGGTAACTCATTTTTGTAACTGAATCTTTTGCCTCTGTAGGATACAACACTTTATGTCACACTTGAACCATGCCCTATGTGTGCTGGAGCAATACTTCAGGCAAGAATTGACACTCTTGTGTGGGGAGCTCCCAATAAGCTTCTAGGAGCAGATGGTAGCTGGGTAAGGTATGAGTTATGACAATAAATTCTTTACCTGTCACCAGTCCCGGTGAATTTTGTTAGTACTGTGAGATTTAAATGTTATTCAACATGAATTTGTACGTTTCCCTGGTATGAAAATTGCAACATGGCATTCTTGCCAAAACAAAAATGCTGATGATTAAAATAGGAACTTTTATTTTTCCTGAGGGAATTACCTAATATTTGCAGACTGTTCCCCGATGAAAGAGGAGGAAATGGATCAGAACAGACAGACAAGCCAGCAGCTCCAGTCCATCCATTCCACCCAAATATGGGAATCAGACGGGGGGTATTGGCATCGGAATGTGCCGACATGATGCAACATTTTTTCCAGCTTAGGAGAAAGAATAAGGGAAAGAATGCAGAGCAGCTCTCATCATCATCATCATCTTGTCTTCCCATAACAACAAGTCACCGATCAAAACTCTTTACCAAGATTCATGATGTCTTCCATTTGATGTTCTGTTTGTGAGCCACTGTAGGGAAACAGCATACCTTCCCCTCCCCCCCCCCCCCCTCTCTTTTTTATTAGGTTCTAACGTATTTTAAGAATGGAATGCAAATTTTCTTCAAATCAAATTAACAGCGTGGACAGCGGGTACTCTTTGCTACATGAAGAGTTGAACATGGTATGAGGGTTTGAAATTATTGACAATCATGGCTGAGAAGCTTTTTTTTTTTAGTCATTTAACAAAAAAAGAGAGCTTATTTTAAGGGGTTTTGTTGCTGATTTGTATTTTCCTTAGAGGCATTTCAGAGGGAAAAATCTGGCTAAAACATTAAAACAACTCTTGAATTTTACTGCTTTATTTCGATAAACTTCTATACTTTCTTCACGCCTTAATAGACCCCTATCTATACGAAAGTAAGCCCCAGTTTCAAGTGGAAGCTTGATTTATGTTAAGGTTCATTCATATATAAGTTCAAGGTTCAAGGACTTATTAAAATACGAGCTACGTACAAAACGTAGGACTTAATTGAAATATAGTAAAATTTAAGGGTTCTTTTAATTAGTTTAGAAAAAAAAAAAGGGTTAAACTTTGTGAGGGAGTAAGAAAACTAAAACAGAGGTGTTAAGAAGAGGATAGTAAGAATCTGACAAAATGTTTGGGTTTGTTTTGAGATAGGGAAAGAGTCGTAAGAAACACTAAATAGATCCGTGAAGGAAAAGAGAAGCCAAAAACAGAGTAGTGGGTAATAATTGCCTACGATTTATGCATACATGATACATACATATATATATCCCTCAAGTGAAGTTTAAGTACACTTGTACCATGTGGTAATGATAATGATATAAATTTTGAAGACTTAATAGAAATAGATACGAATAACACCAAAGCTGAATAACCAAAACATTGGTTGCATTTTATTGCTTATCCACCCGATTAGTACATGGTTGATGAGAATGAAGATTAATTTGTATCATAACTGTCATCATGAATCAATATATATATATATATATATGTCGCTGGTTTTACTTGATCTGTCTTCACATTTCATCCCTTAATTCATACTCAACAACAAGGCCGAGATTGTCAGCTAATTTGTGATATTGAAGACACCCTGCACACTGATAAGAAGCACTTTCTTTTGGTCAGGTGGTCAAAAGCATTTTTCTTAATTTAAAGGATCATTACTAATTCTTCTGCCAACACATGTAACTATTGCTGCAGTCCATACTTCGGTTATTTGTTTGGTTTTTATTTACTTCTTTTGCAGAAAGAAAATGCAAAAGCACCAAGTACAACCAAAAATGAGAAAGGGCAGATTTGTTCTCAATAATAAAAAAATTCTTAAAATCACTTCTAGAGGTTTTCCAGTTAAAAGTTAGATATTCATCCTTCACGTGCAAGAAATTAAAGCAGCAGTTAGAATGCTTCATTCAAATTAAAAAATATATAAATATGAGATGGTTTCAATCCTCAAGCTTGTTTCCCACGCACAGGGCCACCAAAATTCACAGGTTATGCAGGGCAATGAAAAAAGTCAAATCATGCCTAACCCTCAGCTTTGATCTAGTAGAACTAGGGTGTAAATGTTAAATAATAAATGAACTATAGGATAACATCGGTGGCATGTCAAACGCACAAACACCATAATACTAGTAGGAATCAGTATTATACTAGGCTATAAACTGGAAATCAAATGAACCACTACAAAACTAAATGCTTAATTCCAATGGAGAAAAATGTAAATCTCACCACGCATTCAGGTCAATATTCATTTCTATATCTTTTATGAGAATCGAAAAAATCAGAGTGGACTGGATCAAACATATATTTTCATATTACCGTGATTTATATTGCTATAGAAAGGCCTATCTTCTAATTTATTTATGCTGAAAACATTGACAGTAGCAAGTGGAAGGGTTTCGCACATGAAGGGCTAGGTTAATCTTTTCCAGAAGTAAGAAAAAACGGTTCATGTATGCAAACCTTACACTGCTAGATTACATCTTTTTTTTTTTTTTTTTCAAAAATATATTTCAACATTAATGTGAGCATAAAAAATCACAATCAGTTGGATGTATATTTAATCCATTTAATTATCCAGAAACATACAACAAGAACCTTTTCCTGATAGGAAAAAGGATAAATAAAAAAGGAAAAATACCTGTACATACACGAGTCCCCGTTCATAGGCCAAGCGGTTTATGAGTCTCTCTGTTCTTTCACCACATTCCCCACAAGTGAACTGGACTAGTAAACTTCTTCTTGGCAATTTTATGTCAATTTTTGAATCCTGCACAAAGATTATGCATGACAAATAAAAACCTATGACCAATTAACAGGTATATAGGTGTTGCATGATCTCTAGCAATATAATGCAAAACACCACCAGAGCATCTCTAATCACCTACAAGGAGAACTGTAGTACAACACACTTTCTTGAATTTTTTAAAGTGCAATTAGAGAACTCCTATATTGACACAGTAATTGCACACTCATCATACAGAGAAATCCAAGAATTGTAAGAGACGTTGGGAAAAGCGAATTTTACATGAGTGTCTTAAAAAGAAAAACTGAGTATACTTGGCATCCCCAAATATGGCCAACTCTCAAGTGCACAATCTGATCTTATGCTAATTTGAATTGCAAATTATAATCAAACCAGATGCTGAAGAAAGGAAATCACATTGAGTTTATGGCGAGGTGATTGTGATGATTAAGCACGAAATTAGTATATATACTGATTAGTTTCCATATTTATAAAGAGGTGTGATGGTTGTAGTGAAGGTCAATCAATAGAACAATACCAAGTGCGAAAGTAATCCTTTGTGTAAAAACCTTTTCCAAATGGGCAATTCTCCACACTTCAAACTCATTTACCAAAGGAAAAATATATTTATGAAAATTTTCTGCCGATTACGATTTATATGAGCAAGACTAATATATTTCCAAGATATATGTAAGAAAAGAGTAGCAGAAATAAGGAAGCTCAAAAAGGTATTAGAGAAGAGAAAAGGTGAAATATATCATACAGCGCCGGAACTAGCCGTATTTTCATGCGGGCCCGTTGTAGAATCAGAAGCCAAAACCCGAAATGCTCGCTTGGGTAGCACCGGCAGCGAGGGATGTGAAAGTTTCAGGCTGTAAATAAGAACAAAAAAGTAAGAGGATTTTAAAGCAAAACAAGGGGAAGAAATTTTTTTAAAAAAATCCCGAAATAAAGGAATACCTGGAAATTGGGCTGAAAGAATAGAAAAATGGAAGGGAAGTGATGAGTTTGTAATTGGAAGAGTGAGAGGAGAGTTTTGGAAAAGAAAGAGAGGAGGAGAAGAAGAAGATACTGCATGTTGCTGAACCCATTGTATGTGTTGTATTGAGTAGCTGCTGGAGTTGGAGTGAGAAAGGATGAATATGCCTAACAGGTATTACATTGTGTCTCCACTAGATTAACAATTGGGTAAATTCCAGAAAAAGTCATTCAACTATGAATTTTTTTTGTCACCCAACTATAAAAAGTTACAAAATAATCACTCAATTATTAAATTTTGTCTTTTTGGGTCACTAGTTGACTAACATAAAAACGGAAATACAAAAAATCTAATATAATTGAGTGACCAGAAAAGAAAGTTGAATAATTGAGTGACAATTTTGTAATTTTTTATAGTTAGGTGATCGAAAAAGAAATTTACTAATAATTGAGTGGCTATTTTAAAACTTTTCATAGTTAGATGACAAAAAAATCCATAGTTAGTGGCTACTAATATAGTTTACCTTTAAAAATTTTAAGAGGTGATAACTTAATACGGAACCCAGTCTTGGGTGTCAAGACTAAACCTCTTCATGATCGGGCTACTCACTACGTCTCGCTTGAAATTTGAAAGGATTTGAACAAAAGAATTAGGCCAGAAAAATGGGTTTGGATAAAAAAATTAAGTCCACTTAAAATATGAGTCGAGCTTGAGCTTGAACATTCATGACTCGAGCCCGGCTTACCCAACCCGATTTTCAAGTTTGTAATATTTTATATTACGTTATTTTTATACATTAAGTAGTTTGTAACACATAAAAATAAATCTATAGTAATATATAATACTACTATAACGTAAATTTTTTAAAATATAATATGCCTTTATATAAAATTATAATAAAAAAAAATATTAAATATTAAAATAAATATAATTTTAATTTTAGTTTTAATTTATTTTTAAAATATGGGTGGGTTTGGATAAACTTTTAGACCCACAGTTAGGCCAAGTCAGACTTAAGCAAACATAAAGTATGAAAATATCATGCTTATGCTCGAACAGAACCTGGCATGAACACCTGGCATGAACACCTTTAGTCAAGATAAGGTTTTCCTCTTTTTTTTTTTTTTTTTTAATTATGAGTAAACTATACAATTAGTCACTAAACTATGAGTAAGTTTTTATTTTAATCACTTAACTAAAAAAAGTTACAATTTGATCATTGAACTATTCTAAAGTTATCATTTAAGTCACTAAGTTGTTAAAATCGATGCTTATGGCTTTTTCGATTCGCACTGCTTGCACTAATCGAAAGCTTTCTTTTCCCTTCTCTTTTACAATTCAATTTTTTTTCATGAAATAGCTTTAGATGTCACGAATTTATGAACCAAAATCTAAATATTTTTTTCTTTTCGATTTTCGACACTGACTGTTAGATAGAATTAAATTTAAGGTATGCTCTACTACTCGTTGATTGATACTAATCTATCGTACCGATTGTCAAATAGTTTTCTAGAGCTCACTAGCAGAACTTAAAAAAAAGACTTAACACCTATTGACTTAGATACAAACTTTTAAATAGTTTAGCATCTTAAATGAAAACTTTCGAATAGTTTAATGACTGTTTTAATTATTTTTGAAGGAAGTAAGGATTATTTATCAAGTTATCAATTAAAAGTTTGAAGACTTTTTTTTTTTTTTTTGTAGAAGCACCTCATATTCCCCCCTCCCTGTGGAAAGGCCTTGCAAAAGTATTATATTATTTATTCAACATGCCCCTCATTATTTATTTTGTCAACTTGTTTGCTTATGAAAGGGAAAAATACAAGAGCTACCATAAACTCCTTAAACAATTTTGAATGTAAGAAGCTGGTACCAAGTTAATTACAGAAGAAATGAAAAATGCAAAAAGAGTGAGTTGCATAAATTTCTATTGCTTGTTGAAGAATTTTTATACAAGTATAAACTGTTCTCCAATTTCTTTGGAAAAATAACAAGCAAGTTTATGCCTTGTTAATTAACTTGAATAAAATCACCGTCAACAACAACAACCGCAACAACATGAAAATTCTGCTGATAAAAGAATTATGTGATTGACCTGAATCGAATAGCGAGACCCACTTTTGCCAATGGGCATCACTCTTCCTCATCTACTTCATGAAAGGGAAGTGGTACTGTCTTTACTGCCCTGAACTTGCCAGCATTATTTAGATGCTCATTCTCCAGCCTGGACCATTGCAAGATTTGGTCGTTACCATTTCTCAAGTTGAAATGAAATGTTCTGCGTGTGCTTGTTGGGCTACACTTGAAAAGATTCAGCAAATATATATTAAACAAAATGGGTTTATAATTTATTACCTGTAGAAATTCCACAGTCCTCTTCTAATCACCTCAAGCGCCGCCAAAAACAGCCCGGTTACCCTGTAATCAACATGCTCAAAGGTTGAATGGACAACTGTTTGCAGCCAAGCCAGCCTGAGGATAAGGTTCAATCCCTGCATGTCATGCAAAATTTTGTTCAAAACAGGCTCCACTTATTTTAATTTCTTGTTTCTTAGATGATCTCTACTCGTGTTCCTAATGTGTATTGTAATTTCTGACATTATCCATTACTTCACCTATCTGGCTATCTCTTCTGTTTTCATATTTGCTTCCGAGTAAGACCAAGAATCTTACTTTTGTTTGTGAAATGGCATTATCAACATTCATTTTCAGATAATGTTTATTCTTATTCTCCTCCTTGATAGATTAGCTCTCATGCACTGCCAATGGCAATTATATTTTAAGGGGTGTAACATTTTGTTTTTTCTAGTAGCAGGCAGGGGAAGTGAGAGGAGGGTGTAACCATACCATGGAGAAGTAGTAAATGAACTTTCGACGAAGCATTAGTTCATTCCTTAGCCAAGGGTTCTTGGAATTCATTTGAAGCAAACCCCAGTCCTTTACAAAGTCCCAATACAACTGGTACACTGTTGCAGCACTTGACATGACAACTACAAGACATAGCCATCCGATACTCCTTTCTTTCTCGTACGCCACTTTGGCCCCTGCTGCTAACATTGCTGATACATATTTACCTAGATTGACAAGGTGATTGGTCTGTCCTTCATCAAACCACCGTCGAGCACACTGCAAGCCAGTCGAAACACATTTTTGGTCACATCAGATTAGTTAGTCTCAACCAAAATATGGAATAAGGCAAAGTTGGAACTACCAAGTTCCGGGGAGCAAAAATATACCTGCATAGCTCTCCAGTAATAAGGTAGGAAGGACACTGCATAAGCAAGATCTCTGTAATGCTTGGCTCTCATGCAATATCCGTAGTCTTGAGTTTTGTAGCTTCCAGTTATGTAATAACAAGCGACGTACTCGAGGTTCCTAAGCATTGGTACCTACAGTTCAAGAATATGCCTTACTGTCAGATCAGCTAGTTATCATGATTCTCTGTGCCTTCACAGTACTTAATCAGCAGTTAAACCAACCTGACTACAAAGTTGATCAGCCATGAAGAAATCCAACATCACAACCTGTAAACAAATAGTTGTAATTAATTAGGAAACTGGATTTTCATCTTTAGCCAATTTGAAAAGGTTTGGCTATCTACAACACCCCAATAATAAATTAAGCACCTTGTAGAGAGGTGATAAAATTATGTTACGTATCACACCAAGGAGACGATAACGACTTGAATGGTAGAAGATGTTGAAGGGGCAGACTAGCAATAAAACGAAGGCCTGCACACGGTGGAGAAAGTTAAAAACATCTGCGGTATGACCAGCCAACATATTTGCATCCAAAGAAGTGCCTTAAGGTTGGAAATTTACCAATAAGAGGAGACCGGGTATTGCTTGAACCTGGGCGTATGAATGCCCTTTTGTAACCAGTGACAAGTGAACAAACATGATTCCTACAACAGCCGTCATTGAAGTAGTACAGATTAAGAAAACATCTCTGTACTTAAGCTCCTTGGTGGGAGCTAACTCAAAGATGAAGCTGTAATTGATACGAGCTTTTCTCCACATGAAAATGTTGCAACCATACAAAAAGAAGTGTAGGAACAATAGACTGAACATGCTGCAGAAAGAGAGTACTGATCAGACGTTAGAGCATAAGAACTCTATATATCTTAAAACATGTCGAAGCTCGCTACTTGCCTAAGTACAGGGTAGGTTGTTTCCATATAAATTGAATCTGGTTGTCTTCTATACATCCCAGTGATATGAGCCATAATGATGTATCCGGCAAGAAGGGCCACGAAACACCCAGCGAAGAGCCCTGAGCATGTTTAAAACTTCAAACCAATTAGTTGAATTCAAATTCTAAGTAGGCGATCTAGGAACACAAGTGTTGCATTAAAATTTGTTCAGTTGGGATGTCTGATATGATATGATGGAAATATATATTAGATATTTATCTAGAATCTAGTCTTGGATCATGCACAATAGAATGGACTTGTTAATGTGTTGTATATAACATGATGACAGAGATGAGTCCTAGATTTAGAAGTGTCCAAGCAAGATGCAATATACATTGGTACGGCACACTGGGAACTGAATAGTGCTGGATGCTGCGTTAATGGGCTGTCGTTTAAAGGATGAATCCATGTACGGTCAAATTTGTCTGAAGCATGAAACTATGCTTTATTGTCCACCAATAAAGTGAACTTCATTTTTAAATCTAGTGGCCTAATGGGTCAATGCTTTTGCTTCTCTAAAACCAATCTTTTGGCAAAGTAGCTTTCCACCAAAAAGAATTGGTTGAGGGAAATATCATTTGAGTTAAAGTTATTCTTTTCTTAGAGAAAAAACAGTTCGCTGTTGTTAATCCTAGTTTTGCGAAAAGGTGGAGGAACTAACCAATGAAGAAGGTTACAGCATGTGATTCTTTACGCTGTCGTGGTCTGAGATATTTCATACCCTTCCTGCGATCTTCATCAGCAAAATGCATGATAAATAGATCCTCAACTTCATCTGATAAGTTCATTACCTGTCATTTCCAAGACTAATAAGCAGATTACCAACTTGTACCCAAAACATATCAGACAACCATATCTATGTTTTGATTTTACATAAATACTAGATGTGCTTTTGCTGACACGCAATACGGAATCAATAGCCACTTAACATTGTCGGAAAATATTAATAACCAGACGAATAAATAACTAGTGGCAAGCATCAAAAAACTCTTGGAAATATATTTTGCCTAACAGACCTATGCCTGACTGACAGGCACCTGGATTTTTACTAGCTAGGTTTTTTTGCTTCAGTTCCTTACCTTATCTGAGCTGTTGAAATAGGAACTCTCCACTACTTTAAGATAGACGGGAAGAACTTGTTTTTCAGTAACCTGAAAAGTCCATTTGTAGACAAGGGAGTTCATCTTTTGTTATTTATGTAAATGGAAATGGAATAATCACTGTAAGGACTCAATAAGATTTTACATACTTTGTCAAACTTCTTGAGAATTTTTATAAAAGCAAGCATGTTCAAGTGCCTGAAAATCATAGTTAGAGCAAAAAAGGGGTTAAAGCTGTCGTGCTCATTATGAACTGGGTAATATAATCATGGGAGGAATATGTTGGACTTTTTGACTTGTGAGGAATGATGATAGCTACACCTACCTGTAAGTTTTGAGATAACCCAATCCTTTATATAGCTCTAAGAAAGCTCCTTTGATCATCTTCTGAGCATGATGCAGCTTGGACTTGTTGATATGCAGCTTACCACGCCCTTGAGGTCCACATTTCTTTGAAGACTGGTTGACTAAATCGTCCCAAACAAGGTAACTGATAGCGGAGAAGGTACGAGATGGTGTAGTGAGAGGAATGTTTATTCTTAGGCTCTTTCCCTGGAAACTGAATACACGACCTGACAGCGTTCTTAATTTTCCTTTCTCTGTTTTCATATTGATATCTGTTGGTTTCCCGATCTCATCTGATGTTGGAGAGTCTGGAAAGGGCACTTCATTTCTCTCCAATTCATCCATGAAGCTGTCTTGCTGCTGTTGTTCTTGCTCTGTTCTGTCCCGGACAGAGTCCTCCTCTGCATACAACGAAAACAGAGACTTGTTCAATATTATTAGTGGTCCAGTTGTCAGTCCCTTGTTGCATGTCTTTGAGAATTTTATAGTTTTCTGTATAGTTCGTCCCCCTTCCTTAGTTATTTTATAATTATTTCTTTTTCTTTTCATTACATTACAATCTAGCAAACCTTACATACGGTAAAAAAGGACATGTTAAGTAAATATTTTATGATTGTGGACGTGAATGGAAAATGGAAGGAAGGAAAGGAAAATGTTGTTCTCTTATAAACACAAGAAGTCGGTTGAAACATTAAATAGATAGAAATAGTACCGCAAGAGATAGAGCAGGAAATGGAGGCGTCCTCCTCCTCTCCTTTGCGGTGCTGCTGTTGCTTGATAATAGTTTTGAGCTCACTCAGAATCTGCATTTGTTTCTTCAAACATTCTCCTCTTTCCAGGAACTCTTTCTCCTTTGTTTTATAAAACTGGTTCACTTTGTTAAGTTGCATGTCCAAACATTCAAAAAATTGTTTGGCAGCATCAGTATCAGCAAACTGCTCTAGCAATTCTGTCTCGTACAACAAATCTCCTCCTTTGCTAGCCGAAGCGGTCAGTCGCTTGTGAACCTGTCCACACCGCCCATCAATTAGTTCCAACATGACAAACGGTAAAAAGTAAATAAACTTTAAGTAGAGGGAGCCAAAGAGTACTTGAATGACACCCTGGTCTCTACGTCGGCCAAATAAACCAAACTTGCTGATTGAAGACAAGAGATTATGGGGAAAAGAAGTGGTTTGATGAGTATTGGTAGTAGTATTATTATTAAGGAGACGTATTTTCTTGAGGTCCTCTTTGAGTTGCCAGTAATCAACAAAAGCTTCTTTCCACTCGGGAACAAGCTGCCCTTCGAACTGCTTTGAGAACTTGACCATGCTTCTATCTTGATCTTGGGAGAGAGCAAGTGGTGACAGTGGCACAATAGGTGAATTGGAATAGGAATTGCTGAGTGAGTGTTTACGGGAAGACATCATATTATTTATATATGGAGAAGGAACTAGGAAGGGAATATGGTTGATGTGCCCGTACCACAGCACATTCTAAAATATCCTTTGCACTTATTATTATCCTTCCTCCACTTGAAACTTGAAAGGTGTTGTTGGGGTGGATGTTCACCGGAAAATGGCCAAATCCCTACCAGATGTTATTTTTACTTGATGAAATGGACAACAACATGTTCTCATGAAGATTTTGACGGAGTTGGAGAAGGAATTTAAAGTGGATGGCAGTGGGACCATTCCCTATTCCATAATTCTGTTTTATGATGACAATCATACGTACATTGTTAAATATAATATAAGCTAATCTGTCTTTTACGTTTAGGAGTTCTAAAAACACTTAATATGAAAGAGGGGCACCGTCTCTTTGGCAAGTCAGGAGGGGTTGTGCAAAATATTGAAGCTGATTGGCTAGTTGATTTACAATAACACAAAGGAGACTTGTCATTAGACCAACCTGATTTCCACTAATTCAGGATAACTAAAAGGTTTCAATTATTTCCAAGCACTCACTTAATACGATAAGAACTTGATCCACCTAATTATATATTCAATTTCTGAGACCACTTCAGATGTACACAGCTTATAAAATCGAACACCATATCATTGCTCCAGTTTTATGGAACAAAGAAATGACTGTACCTGTCAATTTAACCAATCGGTATGGAAGGACCAGATGTTGTTTATTTCTAGTCCAGAATTGATGTTTTTTTTCTTCACTTCACCACACAGCTTTGATCGGATCAGTGGGACTAGTTTTCTTTAGGATTAAAGTATATATCATATTGATGCCCCTTTAGAATACTCTAATCCGCTAGGAGAATGTATACTCAACATTCTTTTTTAATTGTTAGGAGGATGCTATTCATAGTGGGTTGTTATTATGAGGAGGAAAGGTTCCATTGTTCTATTCCCATTCCAGAATCCCACAAATTGTGAAAATGAGAGACCTCTCAATTTTGTCCCAATAATATCCCCCCAGAAATTAAAATTCAAAATCCCAAATTGCAGACATGGATTGCAAAATCAACACGACATTTGTGGAAAATTGACAGCGTGCCAAAGGTGCATGGCTGACTCAAAGATACGCTTCTCCCTCCTCTCTCTCCTCATATATCTCTTGTCAACTTTTTCACTTTATTATTACACATTCTTCAGTCTACAAAAAGCAGCAATATTATGCACTTAAGAATCCTATGAATGTGGAAATAAAATGGAAAAACAAGATAAATTAGCTACTACGAGATCTGTACCACTGGATTTTAATTAACAAGTAGAAAAGGTTGATATTATCATTAACCTATGGTTAAACTTAAAGAGAGAAGTTTGAGTGAAAACAAGGAAAACAAAGTAGTGAGGAAATCTAAGGGTTAAAGGTCAACAGAACCAATGGCAAGGCATGAAAATGATGGTCTGATTCGGATTAGCATTTTTTGGTGCGCCCTTGCAGCTACCCAACTCACCCCTTTTTCCTCTGCATATTAATTACATTATCATCTCACATATATATATATTCTCTGTTGCAAACAGTCCTTTTGACCCCACAATGATCAAGTTTAACTATATGCTAACCCTGAATTCCCTTCCTTTGTGTGACTTCTTTTTTTGCAAAGTTAGTATGAATTTGTTGGCGATAAAGAGACCTAAGTTTGAAAATCCATGAAAAAAAACCTCATCAATATTTTTAGAATCAACACTGCTTTTGTAGCCATAAGCATTAATGCTAAATAGATAATTTTTGGAATGAAAACTGCTTTTGGACCCAAACGAAAAAACAATTTTTTTTAACTTTTGTATTTGGAAAAAACACTTTTTAGAATCAAATTGCATTTTAACTTTATTTATAATCCATATATTTTATGCAATATTTAAATTTCATATACAATTATTTTTCTATTAAAATTTATTTCAAATAGATAACGTCATATATTTAAATTTGTAATAGTTATATTTTATCTATTGAAATTAAATTTTGTAAATAATTAATATTAATTGTTTAAAGGTATTCAACAAATTATATTTTTCTTTTACAACATTATGATTAAAATGAATATTTTATTTCTCAAAAATACTTCGAACAACAATACTAAACATTTAAATCTTAAACAAAACATTCTTAATTTACTTCTTATGACTGCACAAGCAAATGTGGGAATGGTTGAGGGTTGAGCTTAGGTTGATCCCCGTTTGTTTCAACATAAAAGCTTTTACGGAAATATTTTCAGCCGTTTTCGATATTTGTTTCATGTAAAATAGGATGGTCAATGTAAAATTACCCCTTTATTCCCGTAAAATGTCTTACCAAATTTTTTTTTCATAAGACATTTCCCAAATTGATAAGGCTCTATTCACTGTGACATCTCCATACCCAACCTGAACATCGAGTAAAAGCACCATGATGTTACATTCTCCACTACATTCTTCACTTATCAAATATTCTCTTATAAACTTTCATAACTTGTAACACCCCCTAACCCTTATCCGTTGTCGGAACAGGGTTACGAGGCATTATCGAAAAGTTCAGAACAATTACGGGCAATCATATAATCATTTAACATACTCATTGAAATTTAATCATAACATCCCTTTAATGAGCCCTCGAAGCCCAATACATGTATTAAAAACAAACCGGGACTTAATTGGAAACTCAGAGGATTTTTCAAGAAATTTCAAAATTTTTCCTAGGCGTAAGGCTCACACGCCCATGTGGTTTAAGGACACGCCCGTGTGACCCTATGACATGCCCGTGCTTTAGGCTATGTCCTACCCTGTGTAACTCTTTGACTTACCTCACATGGCCAATCCATATGCCTGTGTGCTAGACCGTGTACCTCACACGGCTAAGACACACGCCCGCGTCTCTGCTTGTGTGGCAATACCTGGGCATTCTGTTTCTAAAATTTTTAAGTTGCTGGGGACACACGGCCTAACCACACACCCATGTATAAACCATGTGTCTCACACGGTCTGGTCACACGCCCGTGTGCCAGGCTATGTGGACTCAAAATGAGCTTTATACAACAAGTTTACCAATCCTGCAATTCTTAAATAATAAGCAACTCAAATACCATTTATTCAACCAATCCAAAATACAATTAAATATATCCAAAACATGTCAAAACTATCAATATAACGATCTAAATCATGTATATTTATAAATATCTAACATAAATTATCTAAACAATTTATTTAAATACCATCCAAATCAATTCAAATTAAACCATGTAAATGACCATAATATAAGACATATATTTGTATATATAGATCAACCAATATCATCTTATACACCATTAATATTCACAACTCAAAATGACATCAAAAGACAACCTAGGTACATGCCATTTTCAAAAGTAAAAATACTTCACCACGTGATTTAAGTTCGAGATCAGCTTTGGATGCTGATTCAACGATCAGACTTTATCTAACTTGCGCACGGAAACAACTGTACGCTAAATATAAACTCAGTGGTATTTCTATAATCCGAATACTTATTAGGCAAAAAATTATAATGTTTATATACATAATCATACATAATAAAAATCATTCAATTACATAATTAATTTCATAAACTCATCATCCATATCACTTTCAATAATCATATTTTCTATTTCAATCTCTTAATTGCTATTCAATAGCATTTCACAATAAATTTCTCAATTTCAATTTCAATATCAATATCCATTTCTTATTCAATATTATTCAATATCAATCATTTGATCAATTCATTAATATATCCCTATTAATATGATTCGGACTCCGACGGATACACGGATTCATAAACACACCATTATGGCACTCAGTGTCTCATCGGCCATGCCGAAGTAAAACAAATACTGTACTCAGTACCTCATCGGATTTATCCGAAGCAATAATAATACGACACATCGTGCCTCATCGACTCGAAGTCGAAATATCCTTAAACACTTCCAATCCTATGGCATGCCAATTATATCCGACTTAGCTCGACATTGTTAATAGGGTATTTCAATAAATAATTCAATTTCCAATCAATATACAATTTCAAACCATTCCAATTCAATACACTTTTCAATCATACACATACTTTCACAAAATAATTCAATTCAATATCAATATATCAAACTCACCTCAATTTCACTTATCATACATAATATTAAATACAACAAATAATTTTAGTTTTCAGATTATAGAAATACAAACTGTATTTTCCGAGCTAATCCTTGTTGACTTTCTCTTTTCCTTTCCTAGTTGAGGCTTTCGGCTCAACGTTAGCTACAACATTAAAACAATTAAAATTTATCAATACACTACAATTTCATATTGAACATTTCAATTTATACTCAACTCTTGCATAGTTTTCAATTTAATCACTAACTAATACAAACTTTATTTCTTTACAATTTATTCTTTATTTTTCATTCAATTTTTCACTTAAAACTAAATTTAATTCTCTAATTTCACCATAAAACCCTAATTTTAAATTTTTTCATTCCAATAACATCAAAATTACAAAAAATGGATTAAATTAACTTACCACTTAAAACCTTAAAATCACTATTTCTCCTTTCTTTCTTTTTTTTCTCTTTTCTCACCTGTTCTTCTCTGTTTCGTCTCTTTACTTTCTCTTTTCTATCTTTATTTCATTTATTATTTATTTTATGTTATTTTTATTATATTATTATATTATATTTTAGTAATAATTATTATTAACTTAAATAATAAGTAAATACATGTATTACAAAACACATGTATTTAATTTTACCATACATTTGGCACTTATGGATTAATTGCTAATTTAGTTCTTTAACTTTTCTTGATTCTTTAATTCAACTTTTACCCTATATTCAATCTAGTCCTTACACTAAATTAACTTTAGTTCAAACTAATTCACCTAGCCAAAATCTAATTAACCTCACAACTAACTTCGTAAATATTTCTAATAAATATTTACGAATTCATTTTACGAAAGCAGTGACCCGAAAATACAATTTTTCGATACCCGCAAACTTCGGGTCTTTACATAACTTTTCAATTTAGACCCTATTTGTCATAAGTATTCACTAATTATTCATATTAAATCAATTTTCTTTCTTGTTACACTTTAATCACATAATTTGCCTCAATATCTTGTTTCACATATCAAATTTCTATATATTTCACTTGTATTATTTCATCCACATATTTTCTCAAGTTTAACAAGTTAGTCCTTGTCATCATAAAATTTCATATTTTCCCACAATTTCACTTTTACAATACTTTATGCATATTTCATCACATCATAACACATTCATTAAACTATTGTCATAATTTCCTTATTCACATATTAAATTGTTTCACACTTAAACTTTGTACACTTTTCAATTTAGTTCCTATTGCCATGTAATTTATTTTTCACCATGTAAACACTTTAATCAAATAATTCATTATAATATCTTATTTCACATAACAAAATTTCATGCATATCACTACATTGTTTCAATTGTAAATTTCACAAAGTTTACAATTTAATCTTTAACATCATGAAGATTCATTATTTACTATAGTTTCACCTTAACATCACTTTCTAATCAATTCACTATTTATCATAAATCTCAAATGTATATTTATTTAATTGAAAACAACTGTTATGAAATTTTTTCAAGAAATTTGCCAAATAACAAAAAATATTTTGCACAAATTCATCCAAACACCAAAAAATATTAATTTTTTTAAAAAAGTAAATCAATTTCTAAAAATTATTTTCTGAAAATCATTTTCAATCAAACAGGCTGAGCCTAAAACTAAAAATGGATAGGAATCATGATAAAATTACAACGACATGCACTTTAGAGACAGTAACTTCAAATGCAGCTTTCAGTTGGCCGCTAGTTTAGTTTGTGGTTGTATGCTTAATGCTTTTGCTTTTGTAAAGAAAGAAATAGTGATAGACATTAGTTTTAACTACTATAAATTTATGTACTTAGCTGAGAATTACCATAAAACTTACTAATAAGCACCATCAATTTATGAAATAAAAAATGTTAGTTTGACATTGATAACAAAATATAATATAAATATATAGTTAAATTATTAAATTTTAAAATAAACTTTTTATAGTCCTAGTTCAACAAAATATTTGGATAAAAATTCAAAAATTGTAATCCCTAATATAATAATATTTTGTTATAATAATGATTAAATAATATAATAAACAATTGAAAATAATTTTCTTAATTCAAAAGCATATGTTTATGTGTTTTATATATGTGTATAAAGAGAATATTTTTGACTTCATTTGGATAAGTTTTATTTTGATGATTTAATTAAAAAATACAATTTAATTATTAAATTATTTAAAATTTTTATTTTAAATATCAATTAAAGTTGGGTTTTTTAGCAGTTACGAAACTCCAACACTCATATATATATATATATATATATATATATATATATATAAAATAATCCAATGTTTTATTGATTAAATGAAATATTTACATATTTTGAAGGAATCTATATCTACCAGACAAAATGTGAATGCTTGCGCATCTTCGATAGAGAATTTATTCTTGGAGAAAACTAAGAATGGCTTAACTGGTTTTGGTTTTCGGCCTTTTGACGAACATGCATGTTTATAAGGACTTAGTCACACATTAGCTTTCACCCCTCTTTTTCTAGAAATGGAAAATTATGTCAAATTAATACGGCGCTAATATTTGTTAAATTATTATTTTGTAGTGTTTATTCTTTTACTAGTTGTTATCTAGTACTGTTTCTAATATAAACCCTATTATTTTATTATTTTACTAATAATTAATTATCTAATAGTGTTTAAAAGTCACATAATAATTAGATTTAGATATAATTATTTATAATTATACAATAGTAACATGTTTGGGTAACCACTGTAATTGGTGGGTCTCATAGAATCGGGATGAATATGTATGAGAGCTTGGGATAGTTATGACAAAAATTTCTTATATTATAAATCCTAAAAAGTTATTATTATAAAAATAAATTTGTGTATTTTATAAAGTTATAAAAATTATATTATTTAAATCCTAAAATAAATAAAGTTATAATTAAAAATTTTATTATAAAACTAATTCTCACTTTATAAAAGTGTTATAATATATTTATTTATAAAAATTTATGACCAATAAGTATAGACATAACTTGTTTATATGTTCATGCTATATATTATGATTATACTTATTCATAAAAAAAAAAAACTTTCTAAAGTTATGTAAATTTTATTATTATTTATAAGAAGTGTTATGAAATGTCTTGAAAATTTATAAAACCTTTTTTATAAAGGTTATATTTTATAAATTTTATATTATTTTTACTTATTTTACATATTATAAAAATAGATATAACCTAGCATAAGTCTTTCCAAATTAAGTCTAATCAAAATTTTATAATTAAAGTAGTAGACTATTTGCCAAATATTATAATAACTGATGCTAATTATGCAAATAGAAAATATTTCCATGTACCATATCATGGGGCATGATACCATTTGAGAGAGTGGTGTGCCAGACAAGCACTATAGATAGCTTACGAGTTTTTTAATACGAGATATTAAAGCTTCGAAATGTGGTTAAGAAAACATTTGCTGTTCTAAAATTAATAATTTCTATATAAATAGCATCACCTATGTATAGCATAAAAAAATAAATGTTGAGTCGTACTAACATGTTGCATATTTAATAACTTCAATTATATGTGAAATTGATGTTGATTCATACTTTGAAGAGTTCATTGAAGAATGAGATCTTGATAATCTTAATTATGTAGATTCAAATTCAGATGATGATAAACTCGGTTAAAGACCAACAAATAATGATAAAGAGCGTATATTAAAATATTAAAAAAGAATAACCCAACAAATATGAACTAGAACAATTAGATAAAATTGCATATAATATTTATTTTTATTAGTAATTATATTATCAATTATATTACTCTCTAAAACTAACATAATATGTATGATTATTTAGAAATTATCTATACCATACTAATAAATTTTTATAGTAATTGATATTTTTAAAGATATAAATTATATAACGTGTAATTACAAATTGTACTATAAAAATGACATAAGGAATTACGTGTAATTACACTCTGTCAACCAAACATATCTAGGGAATTACAATACCTTATAATTACAAGGGAGTGTAATATTACTACCTTAATAATTATACTTTTACTCAATTATTTTATGCTGTCCAAATAGACCCAAATTTAAATATTTGGAGGGACAAGTAAAAAGAACATTTTAGTTTCTTCTTTGATGAGAATATATTTTTTTTCTTTTCTAACATTTAGCCATGTCATATGCTTACTAAGGTTCTTTTTCAACTCTAATACTGCTTGTGAATAGTCATTGCTCTTCTTAATTTCGTGCTACATTATTACAAATTAATAAACATGCTTAATCCTTATGGTAAGACTGAGTAAGGGTATTTGATAAATATATATCCACGCATGCATTTCTTGGCATGCATGCTATTCAATTGCATACGTATACATATATAAAATTGGAATGAGATGCTTGATCTCTTCAGTTATACACTAAGTACTACTACGTGCAGTCTAACTTACGTCAATCACTTCACGTATATATATATATATATACCCGCTTCTACAAATGCTTAATTTGTTTTTAGTGTACGTATGTTTCGTTCGACCTTTCATTTCATAGCATGTGAGGGGAGACGATTCTAAGCATATGATTCTGTTTCAATTATTACGTCACGAAATTGAGGGGAAATATATGGATGCATGCAAAAACAAATGTAATAAAGGAGGTGGCAGACTAGCAGGTAAGTTTAGGTTAGAGAATATCCTATACTTGAATGGAAATTAAAAACCCGCATGTCTTGAGAATAAAACTAGAAATCGAATGGATTGAAATGAATCCAATCCCTTTATCCTCTTCAAATATTGTAGGCTTGTAGCTAGAGGATTCATAAGCATATACTTGAGAATATGTATAGGTTTAATTTGTTAATAGAAAAAGGGGTCATATTTGTACTAATTAGATAAAGCATGGCCAACTGGGATATTATTATGCTCTTAATTAGCATATTCTTTCACATGCTCTTTGGTTTTGAAATGTCTGGTAAATATATATATTCCTATGTTCTTATTCTATGTATGCCTGGGAATTGAAAGAAAAAGATTGATATGGATGCATAACTGAATTAATTAGTACCCATAGATATTATTGTCTGTCGCTAATTAATTAGTAAAATTTATTCTATGCAATTCCGGGTTGGGATTCCTCTGCTCTCACACATGTTTTAAGAATCATAATCTTGGAAATATCTAATTAATTATCTCTTACCATATTCCTTGTGTATTTGTGTTTTGAGAAAAGCCATCCTGACGTGAATGTGATATTCGATCCATTGTGCCTACTGTCCAATTTTATTGTTCTAATTAATGTTTAAGGAGAGAATTAAGATATAATATTTATTAACATTGAATACTAAATTTGTTATTAGGCCAATAAAACAAAGCCCATCATAAACTTTTGTTAGGCAACTAATGGAAGAGTAACCAAAATATTTAATTTTAAAAAGTTGAATTATTAAAATGAAAATATTAATAATTAAGTGATCAAAATAGAACAAATTAAATAATTGAATGACTATTATTATATTTTACCCTTTTAATATTCTCTAATGCATATTATATATTTATAAAAAGGAAAAGAAAAAGAAAAGTTGCTGCCATTTATACTGTATAAATAACTTCTTCTTCTTTAAGTTGTATCTACGCCACTTTGATATATATAGATAGAGTGATAATTGTGCTCGATATCTTTAAGCTATGACACTTAGTTTTTAAATTTTAAAATATTTTAATTACATCTCAAAATTATCAATATTATATCAATCATGTTTTTCGCTATTAAAATTATTAATTTAATCATTTAATGA
The DNA here is from genome assembly GCF_025698485.1 of Gossypium arboreum. NCBI lineage: Eukaryota > Viridiplantae > Streptophyta > Magnoliopsida > Malvales > Malvaceae > Gossypium > Gossypium arboreum. Next base: position 107,168,365 of record NC_069081.1, on the reverse strand, counting down.
TACCTGAAATCTTATTGACATAATTTAAAATAATATTTAAAAAAAGTAAAATTTTGTCACATAACTTTTAAAATTAAAAACTAAAAATAAAGTAAACTTGAGAGAGAGTGAACAATAACTTCTGCAAAATTTTAAAAATCTCTGCAGAAAGATTTTAATTATTAATATACCATTAAAATTTAAAGATATAATTAGAATATTTTAAAATTTAAGGATCAATTTAAGATAAAAATCATAATTTGTAAATATTTGGTACAATATAACTCGTATATATTTATATATACACGCACAAACACTTTAAATTTCATTACTATTTAAAATGAAAAAAATAATTTATATATATAATGTTATACCTCTTTTAAGTATACTTACATTCTTCTCACTTCTTTTTAGAAACATTATAGCTAATTATTCTCAAAACATTATAACTATTATTGTAAAACGATACCTTTTTAAACGAAAAACAATAACTTGCTATTTTCAATTTTTTTATAGGAAAAATTAAGACATACTCTTCCTAGCTTTTTAAAAAAATATTGTAGCTTTGTTATGTATATATATTAGCACGCGCTTCCTATATTTTTAGGGAAAAACTATGACATGTTCTTCCTCATCTTACTATTCTCAATTTTTTAGGGAAAAGCATGGGACTTGCAATTTCATTTTTTCAAGAGAAATTAAGGAAGCCAAGGGAAAGGGTGTGATGCTTTTGCTCTACAACTTTTCTGCTACCATAGTTGATGATGTGTTATGACTATCATGCAAATGCTGTAATAACTTGGCCAAATTAAGATGGAGGATAACGTTAAACACTCGGTCAGTATGTTGAGGTTATCATATTCATAATGAGTTGCTTCTAGACGTACATATCAATTCTATTTTCTTCTTTCTTCAATTCAGCTCGATTTTCATAAGACCATGCATGGATCATTTGAGGGTAAACAGGCTCCAAATTGATGTTGTCAGGAGATACAATCAATGTTTATCATGTTAGATTCAGACCTAGGAAGAGCTTTTGGAGGAAGAAGAAACTTATGCTAACACTTAACTTTTTCTATGCCAAGTCACATAGAAGATTGCAGGGTCAATTATCCACAAATATAATTTTCTTTTAATTTATATAATTGGTGAATGGACTCTTGGTGACCTCATAAAAAATTTAAAAATGACCCACTAAATTTTTTGGAAAAGATTTGTTTCACAAGATAAAGTATTTTATATAAAAATAAACCATTCTCTTTTTTTCAGTAAAACCCTAAAATCCCTATTTTCTTTTATCTTTTTTAATGCTAGTAAATTTTTTCTCAAATTTCTCTTATACTCTCACACAATTTATCTACAATTTTTATAAAATAGGCGATCAATTTTTTTAATATTTTCAAGTGTGTCTCCCTAATTTAGTAACAACTTTATTAATTAGTTTTAAAAATTAGGATTGTGACTTTTGTGATGGATTAGAATTTTTTACAAGATTAATTTTTTTATGTATTGAATGATTTTGAGATATTGATTTTGTATAAGATTGCTAACATCTTAAATGAGTAATAAGTTTTAGAGATTGATTATATAAATCGTTGAAGAAATTATGATTGATTGCATTTATAATCTTGAATTTATCAAATATTATTAAAAATATAGCATTTTTATTTATAAATTGTTGATTCTAGTGTGATTATTATATACTACTTTATCAATAATTAATATTATGTATTGGTTTATATGATTATTTACAAGCACTTTAATTTTTAACAAGTTGAACACAAGAATCCATTTTTTTTATTCCACCACAGGGCAAAAGAAAAGAGTCTAGAGGGTGTATGAAGAGTGATCTGCAGCAATCGTATAAACTAAATATCAAGTATGAAGGTGATGTTAGGGATGGTCGTAGAGGTTATCGTAGGGAGGGGATCATAAAGGATAGTCAGGTAAGGAATGACATGGGAAAGGAAAATTTTCATAATCTGCAGAGGTGTGTAGTGGTAGTGTAAGAAGTTCAACAAGGTTGAAGAATTGGCAAAGCATATGAATGAAGTAGGGATTACGAGTGAGACAGTCTTAAAGAATATCCAGTATAATGGTGTTACTTGTGTTGGATGACATGGAGAAGTTACAGGTTATTAACTTGAATCATCATGATGCCTTTGACTGATGGTTTAGCAAGATTGAGACGGATTAGGATGAGGCTCTATCACGTTCTTCCTAGGGGATTCCTGCAAAGAAGTTTGCGCCTTAACATTACTCGAGTTAACAAAACCTAAACAATCGCCTCGATTACTAGATATATTAGCAGAATCACGAGCTTGAAGTTGTTGTAGGCCAATTTTAACCCATTTACATCAAAACCCAATTTAGCCTTACCTAACCTACCAAAATTAAACCCAAAACCCAAAATCTTAACTACCCAAAGCCCAATTTACATCAAAACCCCAATGGCCCAAACCCTAAACCTAAATCAAAATAAAAAAACCTAGCCCACAACCTAAACTTTTCTCAACTAAATCCTAGCCTTTGCCACCACCAACTCCACTAGCCACACTTGCTCCACCACCAACTCCACTAGCCACACTTGCTCCACTACCTACTCCACTAGCCACACTTGCTCCACCACCACTTGTACCTACAAATGAAGATATAAACAATGAAAAATATTTTGTAAATGGCTATATAAGCCTTCTCATATTTTGTATTTGGGAGAGGAAGAAGTTTTGGGGGAGAAAGTTATTGTAAAGGATTTTTGAGAGGTTTTTTGAGAGTAATCAAGGAGAAGAGTTATTGTAAAGGCTAGTTTTTGGAGAGAGTAGTTTTTTTGGAGATTAATCAAAGATCAAAGCAAAAGAGGTTTCTTCGTCTATTCTCGTTTTAAGTTCTTTGTTTGCTTATCATTTTTTCTTTCAATCTTATTTTGTTTCTTTTATCCGAAAGTAAAAATAAAGGAGGAAGCTTATCCATTTTACCGAAAAAGTTTTTTGAGGTCCCATTTATAGTGTCTGGTGGCACCGATATGACCGTGCCATGTCTAATGATCGGACGGTGGCAACGACTTGTGGCCAAAAATCACCCACTCTCTCCCTCTCTCTTTTTTTTGTTATTATTATATTTCTTAATATTATATTATATATATTCTTTTAATATATTAGGTATATTCTAAATTCTATATTACGTATATATATATTATACTATTTTATGTATATATCTTTAATACTATATTATTTAGATATATATATATTTACATGTTATCTTATGTATATATTTTAATTATATTATGTATGTATTTTTTACACTATATTATGTACATATTTTTAATATTATCACGTATTTATTTTTTATATATGTATATATTTATGTAGTATTATTAATAGTATTATTTTTAAACATCATTGTTATTTCTAATATATATATATTATGTACACCTTTTATTTCTATTTTTTTATTTGTCAATATTAATTATTATTATTCTAATATTTTGATATTTTAATATTTTATATTATTCACATCACTATTCGCATTTTTACAATAATATTCTTAGATTTTTTTACTATCATTTTAGAAACTTTTTACATTTTAATTTTAAGAATAAGGCAATATACCGATTTTAACATTAAGTCATTGATTTCATCGCTATGTTGGGTGAAGTTAGTCGGCTCATGTTAAAAACGGGATATTCTTCTAAAAAACCAAAAACTTACAACTTTTCATTTCCTTCAATCGGATCACACTTAAATGTCAAATTGAATTCGCATTTTTGAAAATCAAGACAACACGTGTTTAATAAGATACCAATTTTGGGCGTCGCGAGGGTGCTAATACCTTCCTCGCGCGTAACCGACTCCCGAACCCAACGTTACTCTGGCTTTTGACGTAGACCTAAATTCGACCTTCATTTTTGTGTAAGAATAAGTTTTCTTTTCTAAAAAAGGATGATTTATTAGGTGTCCGGTCACACCTAGAAAAAAGATCGGTGGCGACTCCCTTTTTTAATAAAATCAAAAGTCGATTTTTAAATTTTCAAATAATCGCCTCAATTAGCGACCGAAAGAGAAATTTTTGCGTCGCTACAGCTGGCGACTCAGCTGGGGAACCTTTTTGAGAGTCGAGTCAAATTAAACTCGCGTTGTCAAAATTTTCAAAGTTCCTTGTTCAAATTAACATTTAGTCGTGATCCTCAAATTTTTTGTTTTCAAAAAAATCATGCATTTGCATCGTGTTGTATATATTCTAACTTGGTTTATCCGGTTGTTTTTCAGCTTTAAATTTTTGTGATTTTAGTTTTAGTTTAGTTTTTTAAATAAAACGTAAAGGTTTGTGAGTTTCTCCCCACACACCGTGCACGAGCATCTTTGCATAACATGAGGTCTATACTCGGGCTCCGTCCGTTTAAGTGAAAGTAAACGCTATGCCTTCGTGAGTTAACTCGTCCCTCCGTACAGGCTAGTGAATACTTTCGGGTTACATATGACTTATGCTTTCGTGAGTTAACTTGTCTCTCCGCATAGGCATAAGTAAATGTGATTCCTCGAATTGAACTCGTGAGCCTGTGATGGGCTATGACCGAAGCGTCGTACTAATCTTAGCAGATGACAGTACGGACAATTCGAGTACCTATCTAGAACCAAAACCGCATATAGTGAACCGTACGAGCCACTCAACTAGAGCCATGCTGAACCTCCGTCCGTTTAGTAGTTACCAAAATAAGTGCGCGGGAGGAACGCCTCTTACCTTTTGCACTTTCACTTTTTATGCAAGGTGTCGAAACCATTCTTTTGAAAACGGGGATCGACTTTGTTTGAAAGTGAAAATTAAAACGGGAGTCGCCACCAATCTTTTATCAGGTGTGATCGGATCACCTTTGTTTTAATAAATCAATTTTAGTTTACTAAAACAGGGCCTTTGGTCTACGAAACTTGAGAGAATGAGTTCGGGAGTCGGTTACGTGCGAGGAAGGATTAGCACCCTCGACGCGCCCAAAAAATTGGTACCGAATTGATTAGTTAGTGTCTTAATGTCGAAAATTAAAAATTGGGAAGGGACTTGAAATACGATCTTTTCTATTAATACTGATTTTAAAATTCTTAAATTAGCTTAAATCGATATGTTTAAAGATTTCCTTATCTCGAGATATCGGAGTATCACATCCCGTAAGTTAGGATACAATACCATGAATTCCCGAGCACAAGGTCGTCTTTTAATTTAAATTGGAAATCCGTGCATTTCAAAACTCAAAAGGATATTTAGCTATTTAGAACCAACAAGAGAACTGAAACCCCGTAAGTTAGGGCACAATTCTTCGATGTTCCAAAATGCGAAACATTGCCTTATTTATTGAAATTAGTAAAAACATGAATAAAAATCTTTAAAGTAATGAACAACAGAATGATATAAAATAGGCGAGAGACAAAAATGAACAAGTTGGAAATACATTGAAACAAATAATAAATATGACAACAATATTAAAACAATAACAATGCATGCGATATATTAAACGTAATAATAGTATCCAATGTGAAATAAAAACAACGAATATATACATAATACAGATATTAAGAGTATGTACGTAAAATATATATATATTTATAAATAGTAATAGTGTTAGAAATATACTATATCCTCAAGGGCCATCTTGATCTGATTATACCCCGAGAATCCATCCATGAAAGAAAACAATGAATGTTTTGCTGTGTTATCCACCAACGTATCAATGTGTGGTAAGGGAAAATTATCTTTGGGACTTGCTCGATTCAGGTCACGATAATCCACGCACATTCGTACTTTGCCGTCTTTCTTTGGTACCGGAACTATGTTTGCCACCCACTCTGGATATTTGGAGGTTTGTAGGAAGCCAACATCAAATTGCTTCTTGACTTCCTCTTTTATTTTCAACAACATCTCAGGTCTCATCCGTCTTAGCTTTTGTTGAATGGGTTTGTATTCTGGCTTCAATGGGAGCTTATGGACCACTACATCTTCATCCAATCCTGGCATATCCTGATATGACCATGCGAATACATCTTTGTACTCACGGAGCAAAGCAATCAAATTATGCCTGGTGCCCCTTGAAATAGAGGTCCCAATCTTCACTTCTTGCTTCCTTTCTTCAGCTCCCAAGTTTATTGTTTCAACAAATTCTTGATGAGGCAAAATCTGTTTATCCTCTTGTTCCACCATTCTTAGCAAGTCAGGAGACGAGACATAGTCTTCAGTGTAGCGATGTAAAAATTTGTTTGGTTTCGGTCGCTAATTGAGGCGATCTATTGAAAACTTGAAAACTAAAATTTGATTTTAAAATAAACCGGGAGTCGCCACCGATCCTTTTTCCTAGGTACGATCGGATACCTATTAGATTTCTTTTTTTTTTTTTAACAAAAAGAAGGCTAAGTTTAGGGTCTAGGTTAAAAACCAGAGAAAAATTAGGGCTCGGGAGTCGGTTACGCGCGAGGAAGGTATTAGCACCCTCGCGACGCCCAGAAATTGGTATCTCATAAACACAGGTTGTCTTGATTTTCAAAAATACGGGTTCAATGTAAAATTTAGTCGTGATCCGATTAAAAAACGAGAAATTTTAGTTTATTCTGTTTTTTGAGAAGGGTATATCGCTTTAACACGAGTCAATTGACGTTCACCCAACATAGCGATGAACTTGATGACTTAATGTTAAATCGATATATTGCCTTGACTATTGAAATTAATTAGAAAATCGGAACGTAATTTTCAAGAGGATGCAAGACATAATTGATACGAAATGAAAATAAGCAAATGAAACAGCTTGATACATTTGAAACAAATAACAAACATAACAATAATATTAGAAAATAATAACCGTGCATGCAAGATCAAATGCAATGTTAGCATTGAATACGAGAACGTAATAAGAATACAATGAATACACATATGAAGATAATTAAGAGTATATCGTAAAATATATATATAAATAGTAGTAGTGTTAGAAATATACTATACGTATAATGTTTGAAGTACGTATAAGATAGTAAAAAAGTACATAACTAGCAACAATAAAATAAAATATATACATATATGTGTAAAAATACTATTACAAAAAGGGTATGTATACATATAAAAAAATGTATTAACAATGAATATAATAGGGTAAGAAAACAAGTATATACACAATATATATGTAACATGGTACTAACGATATATATATATACATAAGAGTAAGAAATATGTACATGGAATAATATATATATATATATATATATAAATATGACTAATAATATTGAAAATATATATACATACATAATATATAACGATGAACATATATGATACATATTTAAAATGCTAATAACATAAATAATATTAATAAGACTACATAAACATACGCATGGGACAATATCAAATACATACATGGAGATACATAAGAAATATATAACGATAATATCAAAATATACACATAGTAATATATAAAAGTATATGTATATAATATAATATGAAAATATATAATATTAAAACATAATAATACGATATTAAAATATATGATACATATAAAGTATAGTATATTAAGAACACATATATACGATATATGAAGAATATACATAATACTAAAACATTTAGGTAATATATACATATAAAAAGGGTAATAATACTTAGGCATATACAACTATATTAAGTATATATATACGTATTATAAATATATAATTGTATAATAAAACATAAACTAATACATAATAATAATAATAATAATAATAATAATAATAATAATAATAATAATGATAATAATAATAATAAGAACAATAGTAATAGTAATAGTACTAATATTATATAAATAATAAGAATATTTAATAAGAAACTAAGAATAAACAACAAAAAACACAAAAAAAAGGACTAAAATTAAATAAAAACAGAGTTGTGGGTGAATTTTAAAGCAAAAAGACAAATAAAAGGATCAATTTGAAAGCGCGTGTAACTGCAGAGGGTTAAATAAGCAATTTACCCGAACATTTGAAACGGCGTCGTTGAAAGGAGGACTAAATCGCAAAGCGTAATAGATTTCAGGGCTAATTTATAAACAAAATAACTTGATTGCAAAATATGAAAATGTGGAAGGGCTGATTGCGCAAATAGCCCTTCCGCTTTAAAAAAAACGCGGATCCTGTCGGAGCGGGTCGGGTCGATCCGACCCATACTCAAAACGGCATCGTTTTCTGCATTAAGGGGGGACCAAAACGGTGCGTTTTGGTCCCCTATAAAAGATAAAAAAATTTAAAAAAATTCATTTGGGAAAGGGAGAAAGAAAAAAAAGGGGAGAAGAAGAGAGGGAAAGGAGAGGAGAGACCTCCGGCCAGGGGCCGATCATCAGTCCGGTCACCGGAGGCTCGCCGCCGCCGGCGCCGGCCACCGTGCACAGTGGCCGAAGAAGGTAAAAAATTTAATTTTTTATTTTTTGTTATTTATTTTGTTATTATATTATATTTTTTGATATATATATGTGTATGAAATCGACCAAAAAACGAAATTAAAATAAAAGAAAAAAAAATCACCTTAGATCGGTTCTGATTTTAGCTCCTGATTTGTTGATCTTGGTTTTTTGTTTGTCTGAATGCTACTTCTATCTTTAAACACTGATTGAAATCACTATATTGAGTCTGAAAATGGAGTGTTTTACTTGTTGTTTTTGTATTTTTTTCTTACTGCCGAATGAAAAAAAAGCCGAAGAACCCCTATTACATTCGGATCTGGCCTTTATAGACATCTCTATACAACATTTTTTACGTTTCTTGCCATTGCTCCTTGTCGCCTGCTCTGTCTTGGTGCTTGCTTCACTTTGCAGTTGTCAGATGACCCTCAGAGGCACGGTGGCGTGCGTAGTGGCCGACATGGTGGCATGGAGAGTTGGGGTGCCAGGGTATGGGGCTGATGGCTGGTGTCAGAACAAGTGGAATTAGGGTTTCCTATCTGCTGATTTGTTTTGGGCTGCTGGGCTAGGTTAATTTAGGGTATTGGGCTAGTAGTACTTGGGTTAGGCTAATTGGGCTGAAAATATTGTAAACAGGCTTGGGTTAGTAAGGGTTTGAAATGTATTTGGGTTTGGCAAAATTGGGTATGTACAGCTGCCCCTCTTTGCTCATTGTCGTGCAACGGTAATGGAGCAAAGACACAATGAAAGGCCAATTTTGCCCAGTCTTGCTGAGTCTTAACTTCGTTGGTGCTCTTCTTGTTCAGATAGCCTTGGTCCATTGCATCTTCTGATATATGCCTTGTAGTTTAAATCTACTCCAATGTGACTTCAAAGATATGTGATTTGTAGCTTTAATCTGCTTCTATGTAGCTTCATAAAGGTAAGATCTACAGCTTCAATCTGCTCTTTTATCACTTCAGTGAGATGAGATTCGTGATCTTCTCTTCTGTAACTCTAGCGAGACAAGATTTGAAATCCTCGATCAGTTCCACTGCGACCTCAGGGAGACAAGACTTGCAACTTTTGACCGGCTCCACTGCAGTTTCAGGGAGACCAAGTCTGGTGTCTTTCATCAACTTCAATCTTTATTCTTACTCGGCATGTGATCCTGAGTTCAACTCATTTCTCGTAATATGAATTGACTCTTTAAAAATGTACATTAAAAACAGAAATTGAAAATAACTCAGCACGTGGGCCAAAGCTCAACTCATCTCTCACAACATGAGCTGGTCTTTTGAAACTTAATTTGAAAAGCAGATTTTGAAAATACCTCGACATATGACCTAAGGCTCAACTCACTTCTCGCAATATGGGTTGATTTTTGAAAAACAAAAATCAAAAGGTACAACTCACCTCTTGCAATATGAGTTGCTTTTTGAAAAACAGAAATTAAAAGGCTCAACTCACCTCTCGCAATATGAGTTGATTTTTTTGAAAAATATAAATTGAAAGGCTCAACTTACCTCTCGCAATATGAGTTGATTTTTGAAAAAGCAGAATTGGAAAGTAGAAATTGAAAATACCTCGGCGTGTTTCGAGGCTCAACTCATCTCTCGCAATATGAGTTGATTTTGAAACATAATTGAAATTACCTTAACGTGTCTTGAGGCTCAACTCACCTCTCATAATATGAGTTGATTTTGGAAAAGTAAAAATTAAAGACGAGATTTGAACAAGAGAATTTGAAAATACCTCGGCGTGCCCGAGGCTCAACTCACTTCTCGCAATATGAGTTGATTTTTTGAAGCATAAATTGAAATTACTCAACGTGTCTTGAGGCTCAACTCACCTCTCGCAATATGAGTTGATTTTCTGAAAACATGAATTAAAAAAGCAAAAAATGAAAATACCTCGGCATGCGAGCCAAGGCTCAACTCACCTCTCGCAATATGAGTTGATTTTTGAAAGCAGAAGTACAAACATCAAAATACCAAAACCTGTCATTTGGTAGAACTCAGGTGTCTTTTCCTTTGATTGATCTGACTATCATCACATCCTCTTGCTTTCCTGGATTACCTGTATATGCCATGCATGATGTCATCATGATACGTACATGTTTGTCTTAAATGCCTTTATGCCTACATGATTATGCAGTGCTCTTTAAGCATATTTGTCGTATGTCCTTTTCGCCACGATTGTTGAGGGTCTGCGTTCATTGATTTGATTCTCGACTTTCTCTTCAGGCCTCGTACCCGTCTTCAAGCTTTACGAGTAATCGACGTTTCTCAGATATCACTCTTCTGCCCCCGATTGAACTTTGTTCTTACTTTGAGACTCTTGCGCTTATTAAATTTTCATCCAGGTAATGCTTAACATTTCTTTTGTTTAGAGTATGTCATTTCACCATTTATCATGTAAATAATGAGATGCATGAAAAAGGTCAGATAGGGACAGAAATGATATTTCATATTCATCTATTTCAAATGTGGAAAACAAAGCAAGTTAAACAATGAGAGTAAAAAATGTCAAAAAGAAAGAAAGGATCGTATTCAACGGATACAAATGCTCTAGATATTCAATACATGAACTCTTCCTCGTTCCTCAATCAAAAATCTTTTCGAGCGTGGCTTCTTGCGTAGAAGATTTGAGCTTTCGAAATGCTTCAAATATTGTAGCCTTCTTGCTCGACCTATCGTTCGACGTCGAGTTTGTTTCATTAGGACGCCTCTCGGGTTTTCATCCTAATCTTTTGTACTAATCAAGACTCCTTTTGGGTTTTCGCCTTGATCCCCTTTTTTTTATTAAGATGCCTTTTTGGGTTTTCATCTTAAGCATAATATTTCTTCACAAAGATCTCGAGTTCACTTGGATTCGACAACTCTTTCCCATCCATCTCGGTAAGGATCAAAGCTCCTCCCGAGAATGCCTTCTTTCTGACGCACGGTCCTTCCCGATTTGGTGCCCATTTCCTCGCAGATCTTTTTGTATTGGGAGAATTTTTCTCAAGACGAGTTCTCCTTCATGGAATTCTCTTGGTCGTACCTTATTGTCATGGGTCGCTATCATTCTTTTTGGTACATCCGCCGTGACAAATTGCCCTGAGACGCTTTTCTTCAATGAGGTTCAGTGATCATATCGAGCTTGTACCTATTCTGCTTCTTCTAACTTTGATTCCATTAAGACTCGTAGAGAAGGGATCTCAACCTCGATAGGTAGCATAACTTCCATTCCATAAACCAGAGAGAAGGAGTTGCTCCGTAGATGTTCGTCTGAGATGTGCGATATGCAAACAAAGCAAATGGAAGCTTCGTGCCAATCTTTAAACGTCTCAGTCATTTTCCCAATGATCCTCTTAATATTTTTATTGGCTGCTTCAACAGCCCCGTTCATCTTTGGGCGATAGGGCGAAGAGTTATGATGCTTTATTTGGAATTGCTCGCATACTTCCTTCATCATCTTGTTGTTCAGATTTATGGCATTATCTGAAATGATTCTTTCAGGTAAACCATATCGGCAAATGATTTCCTTTTTCAAAAACTTGCACACTGAAGTCTTCGTCACATTGGTAAACGAAGCGGCTTCAATCCATTTTGTGAAGTAATCGATAACCACAAAAATGAATCGATGTCCATTTGAAGCTTTTGGAGAAATTGGCCCTATGACATCCATGCCCCACATAGAAAAAGGCCATGGAGAAGTCATGACATGAAGGGGTGAAGAGGCTACATGAATTTTATCGCCGTAGATTTGACATTTGTGGCATTTTCTGGCAAAACTAATGCAGTCGCTTTCCATCGTCAACCAGTAGTAACCGAGTCTCATAATCTTTCCGCCATCTCTGAAACCATTGGTATGTGTCCCATGATTCCTTCATGGACATCTTCAAGTATCTTTCTGGCTTCAACATCATCCACACATCTCAAAAGCATCTGATCCTTTCCTCTTTTATATAGGATATCCCCATCAAGAACAAATCTCGCTGCCATTCTTCTAATTGTTCTTTTATCGTTCTCATTCGCTTATTCGGGATACCTTTGATTCTTGATATATTCTAAGATATCATGGAACTAAGGCCGTCCGTCTACTTCTTTCTCAATGCTACAACAGTGTGCAGGGACCTCGTATATGCTCATTTTGAGGGGCATTATTTCTGCTTCTCTACTTGCTTTGAACATTGAAGCCAAAGTGGCCAGGGCATCAGCCAGTTGGTTCTCTTCTCGTGGGAAGTAATGAAAAGTTATTTCTTTGAATTCCTTGATCAATCCAGCCACTAAATCGCTGTACTTAATCAATTTTGAGTCCCTCACTTCCCACTTTCCACGGATTTGGTAAATCACTAAGGCTGAGTTCCCGTACACCTCCAAGATCTCGATGTTTCGTTCGATAGTCGCACGAAGCCCCATGATCTGAGCCTCATATTACGTGATATTATTGGTACGAAGAAGTTCGGTCTTGCGATAAGCGGATAATGATTCCGTCTGGTGATACCAGATTGCTCCAATTCCATGCCCTAAAGCATTTGACGCACCATCAAAGCACATCTTCCATGACTTCTCTTTTGATGACTCGGATTCTATTTTTGTGATGCACATTAAGTTTTCGTCTGGAAAATTGAATCTTAAAGGCTCATATTCCTCTATCGTTCGAGTTGCTAAGAAATCAGCTATTGTGCCCCCTTTTATCGACTTCTGACTTACATAGGCAATGTCATATTCCGAAAGGAGGATCTGCCATCGTGCCATTCTTCCTGATAGTGCCGGGGATTCCATCATGTATTTTATTGGGTCCAGCTTTGAAATTAGCCATGTCGTGTGATACAACATATATTGTCTGAGTCTCCGAGCTACCCAAACCAGAGCGCAACAATATTTCTCAATGGACGAATATTTTGCCTTATATTGATGAACTTTTTTGAGGTAGTAGATCGCTTTTCTTTCTTTCCGACTCGTCGTGTTGCCCAAGATGCAACCCATTGAACTTTCGAACACAGTCAAATACAATATCAATGGTCTTCCAGGAGTTGGCGGTACTAGCACTGGAGGACTAGACAAATATTGTTTTATCTTATCAAAGGCCACCTGGCATTCCTCGTTCCATTCTCCCGGGTTATGTTTTGAAGAAGCGAAAGATTGGTCGCATTGGTTGGTAAGTTGAGCGATAAATTGGGCGATGTAGTTTAATCTCCCTAAAAATCCTCTAACTTCCTTTTGCGTGCGCGGAGGTGGTAATTCTTGGATGACTTTTATTTTATCTAGATCAACTTCAATACCTCTTTCACTGACAATGAAGCCTAGCAACTTTCCCGAGGTAGCCCCAAATGTACATTTGGCTGGATTAAGCTTTAGCTGAAACTTTCTCAGCCTTTCGAACAACTTCTTGAGGTTCACTACATGCTCTTCTTCCCCTCGGGATTTAGCAATCATGTCGTCGACGTAGACCTCTATTTCTTTATGCATCATGTCATGGAATAACGTTACCATAGCCCTCTGATATGTTGCCCCAGTATTCTTTAACCCGAATGGCATCACCTTGTAGCAGAACGTTCCCCACATTGTTATGAAAGTAGTTTTCTCCATATCCTCAGGGGCCATCTTGATCTGATTATACCCCGAGAATCCATCCATGAAAGAAAACAATGAATGTTTTGCTGTGTTGTCCACCAACGTGTCAATATGTGGCAAGGGAAAATTATCTTTTGGGCTTGCTCGATTCAGGTCACGGTAATCCATGCACATTCGTACTTTGCCATCTTTCTTTGGTACCGGGACTATGTTAGCCACCCATTCTGGATATTTGGAGGCTTGTAGGAAGCTAGCATCAAATTGCTTCTTGACTTCCTCTTTTATTTTCAACAGTATTTCGGGTCTCATCCGTCTTAATTTTTGCTGGATGGTTTGCATTCTGGCTTTAATGGGAGCTTATGGACCATTAAATCTTCATCTAGCCCTGGCATGTCCTGGTATGACCATGCGAAAACATCTTTGTATTCGCAGAGTGAAGTGATCAAACTATGCCTGGTACTCTCTGAAATAGAAGTCCCAATCTTCACTTCTTGTTTCCTCTCTTCAGTGCTCAAATTTATTATTTCCGTAGATTCTTCATGAGGCAAAATCTGTTTATCCTCTTGTTCCACCATTCTTAACAATTCAGAAGACGAGACGTAATCTTCAGCATTTTCTTTGGTTTCAAATTCTCCCAAGCAAACAACTTTCTCAAAATCAATTTCAAGATTCGTAACGGGCTTATTCATGTCGTCAATATCTGAGCACCTGAAAGTTGAATGGAAAAGGAAGCTATAGAGGGACATCCAAGTATTGGAAACAACAAACAAAATGTTATGTCATGGCAATAAGGCAAATGTAAGGATAGGCTATGAAATGAGAAAATGATTATGAAATTAGTGATAATGCGAAAAAATCATGACAAAATGCATCTTCATTGATATTCATTTAAATGATAAAGAGCGAATGCAAGCTCTTACAAAAGAATTCTATTATATCTAAGGACACAATAGAAGGTTAATGTTTAGCATTACTCTGAAGACTTATAAACTACAAGAAGCTCCTCGGTAGTCCAATTGTTCAACATGAAACCAGGAGGGCAAGGGCGTATCCTCGAGACATCTTTACTTGCATCAGCCCCTTTGTCAATGACATTTATACTGACATTTTGAAGGCCCTTTTCAATTAACCATAGCGTGTTTCGTGGACCATCTTGTCCAAGGTATATCATTCCCGCAGATGTAAATGTTTTTGACAAAGGAGAATACTCTATTGGTTCCCATTCTGGTTCTCGGCCCAAAGTTCTTGCAATCCTTCTTTCCTGATCTTTTTTCCACTGTCTTCTTCTTTGAGGCATGTCAGGCTGGAACCCCAAACCGTATCGGGCCTTGTGGTGCACTGGCTTTAAAGCCCTAACTATTCCTTACAGATGTCTCCCTAAACCTCTTCTCGCACGAGCTCCCCTTCCTACGGTCAACCTGACACCCATTCTGGTATTTCTCGACAGTTTTGGCATCGGAATTCTGTTTCCCTCAGCGACGAAAGTGGCATTGACGAATTCAAGGGATCGAAATGAACATTCCACTACGTCCTTGCTTACTTCCAGGTATGGCGCATCAGCGAGAGATAGATGCGACAATGTCTTCTTCGCCTCGATCGTGACCAAACGACCATCCATGATAAATTTCACCTTCGATGGAGGGATGATGGGACCGCTCGGCGAGAATGGATCCAAGGTCTTCCCAAAAGGCGGTTATAAGAGGTGTAATGTCCATGACTTGGAACTCGACATCATAAATGTAAGGGCCCACTTCCAAAGGGATTTCGATCTTTCCCATGACTTCGCGCCTCGTCTCGTCGAATGCTCTTACCGTGGAATGACAGGGCCTTAAGTAGGACAAATCCATCGGTATTCTGGAAAGTGTGGCCAATGGCATAACATTTAACGCTGACCCATTGTCGATGAGTACGTTTTGTATTATGTATCCCTTACAACGAGTCGTGATATGCAGTGTTTTCACCAAGCCTCTACCATTTGGCGGTATCTCATCATCACTAAAAGAGATGAAATTGTCCGTATTCAGATTGTTTACCCACCTATTAAGCTTTTCGACAGACATGTTGTTGGCCACATAAGCTTGATTTAACACCTTCAATAAAGCATTCCGGTGTGGCTTTGAATTTAATGATGAGATAGGCGAGATTCACATTGGTCGCTTGCTCAATTGTTCCACCACACTATACTCGCTGTGCTTAATAAATTTCAAGAATTCTTGAGCTTCTTCCTCATTCACAGGCTTTTTAGTTTCTTGCATGGGTGGAATTTCCTGCTTGACTTCGACTTCGTGCATCACGGTTTTCCCTTTTTGCTTCCAGTCGCTACTTTTCTTTACCGATTCAACTTTTTTAGAATAGCATCGTCCACTTCGAGTAAAATGACCTACCTCCCTGACATCTTCAGTTATGGCTTTGGACTTTTCAACTTCCGGTGTAACGATATTAACATCATATCTCCACGGTACTGTTTTGTTGTCTTTATACGGGAAAGGAGACGGTACTTCAATTACCATCTGTGGTTTCAACGGCTCTCTCATCGCATCGTAATAAATTACCAATGGTCGATCAGCACTATAAGGGGCCCCTGATGATTGGCTATTAGAGACGCATACTTCTCTTTCGTTGGCATCTTCCCTCTTGTTAAGGACTTTGATCTCCTTATTATCCATCCGGTCTTGAAGTAACCTTTTAAAGTCCTCACATGGTGAATGTCATGTCCAACAATCCCATGAAAATTGCAAAAACTTTGACCTTCTTCTCCAAAAATTCTATCGAGTGTGAGCAATCCTTTCTTAACCAATACCTCCCAGATTTTCTGCAGAGGCGTCCTTATTTCTGAAACACATCTTCTGACCTTCCATTCATCCTCTTTCCTCACTGTGCTCACATTCCCTTCGGTATGGTTAAGGAACGGGTTCTCCGTGGCGTTACTGGCACTATCGAATCGTAGGATACCCGTGTCAATGATTCCTTGAACTCTCCTTTTGAAAGCAAGACAGTTCTCAGTAGAGCGCCCCTGGTTCCCTGCATGGTATGCACAACTGGCGTTTGGATCGTACCACTTTGGATATGGAGGTTTAAGGGGTGCCATGTAATGGGGAGAAATTAGCTGTTTTTCCAAAAGTTTTGGGTACAATTCCCCATACGACACAGGGATGGAGGTATGTTATAGCCCAAATTTTGCCCCATTTACAATTTTGACCCACCTACCCAATACACAAGACCCATTAAACCAAAACCAACAAACCAAATCCCATAGCCCAAATACCACCAGCCCAATACTCAACTAGCCCAACATAAAAAAAAAAGAAAAAGAAGAGAAACAGACAACAAGAAACCTTGGCTACCACACCCCACTTTCCTCTGACACTAGCACCATCTTTGGTCACCACCATATTGGCTACCACGCCCCATGCTTCTGCCAACACCATCCCCGCATGCTTGGCACCTCCATACCCTGCAAGCAGCAATGAAGAGATAGAAACTAATAGAAAATGAAAGTGTAAAGGCTATAAAAGCCATGAAAACAAGTGTAAAAAAAGGGGGGGAAGCAAAAAAAAAATTCCAGCAAAAAAAATTCCAGCAACAAAAAAAAATTTTTCCAGCAAAAAAATTCCAGCAACAACAAAAAATTTTCCAAAAAAAATTCCAAAAAAAATTTTCCGAAGAAAAAATTCCAACAAAAAATTTCAAACAAAAAATTTCAGCCAAAAAATTTCAGCAAAGAAAATTCCAACAAAAATTTCCAAAAAAAAACCAAAAAAGGAACATTCAAGAATCTAAGCAAGAAAAAACTTCAATATCAGGCAAGCAACCAAGCAACCAAGGACTAACCACCATTAACACCACAACCAAGCTCCCAAATCGAAACTCACTCTAAATACCCGAGCCAATCGATTATAAGCCACCCCAAAACCCAAATCTCAACTACCCGTAGCTTGATTTCACGCGGCGCATACGATGGCTGTTGGTGGCGCGCACGGTGGAAGGAAAAAGAGGGGTTCGGCGGCTTGAAGCTTGGATCTCTTCTTTCTTTCTTTGTTTGCTGCTGGAGATTTGTTTGTTATGGGGGGGGTTAGTATTAAAAAAAGAAAGAAATATTTTAGTTAATGGGTTGGTTTATGTAAGGTTTGATGGGTTAAATTTAGTTTGGGTTAATTAGTGGGTTGGGTGATATGTTAAGTTAGTTGGTTGGGTTGGTTGTGTTGGGTTTATTAAGTTAGTGAGTTGGATTGGTTTGTATTATTATTATTATTTTTAAATTAGTGAGTTGGGTTTAGTTTGGTTTGAAAAAAATAAAAATAAAAATAAATAAATAAATTTTTAAATAGTCGGGTCAACCCAACTCTATTTGCGGCAATCTAATCCAGTGACGATCACCAACAAAGGCCCATTTCAGCAACCCGAGGAGAAAAGAGATTAATTTCAGTAACCCATAATATTGGACTTCGATATATTCTTACCCTTTTTAATATTATTTACTCATTCCGAATTTAATATATATTTTAGATCACATATTATTACAACATTATTATTAGTTTTCTTTTTATTATTTTAGAAATATTTTTATCTTCTTCTAATTAATTTCAATAAATAAGGCAACGTATCGATTTAACATAAGGTCGTTGATTTCATCGCTATGTTGGGTGAATATCATTGGCTCGTGTTAAAAATGGGACGTCCTTTTTGAAAAATCGAAAAATTCTGTGTTTTGAAATAAGATATTTATTTTTGTAATTATTGATAAGTGATCAAATTTTATTTTTAAAATGCAGATGAGGATAGGTAATTTGTCAAAATTCTAGTGTTGTAAACTTTTCGTGTTTCCAAAATTTTTTCGTGTTTTTTTCTAAAAAAAAATTTCAGGTTTCAAAAATTTTCGTGTTTTCAAAATTTTCGTGTTTTAAAATTTCTCATTTTTCAATTGGATCATGATTAAATATTAAATTGAATTCGTTCTTTGAAATTAAAGACAACGCGTGTTTAACAAGATACCAATTTTGGGCGTCGCGAGGGTGCTAATACCTTCCTCGTATGCGAACCGACTCCGAACCCTATTTTCTCTCGGATTTTTGCGTAGACCCAAATTTGGCCTTTATTTTTGTTCAAATAAATTTTCTTTTCAAAAAAGATGATTTATTAGGTGTCCGATTATACCTAAAAAAAAGATCGGTGGCGACTCCCCTTTTTTAAAAAAACGAAAGTCGGTTTTTCAAATTTCCAATAAATTACCTCAATTAGCGACCGAAAGCTAAATTTTTTTTTTACGTCGCTACAGCTGGCGACTCCGCTGGGGACAAAACTTGCGAGTCGAGTCGAATTAAACACGTTTTGTCAAAATTTTCAAATTTCCTTGTTCAAAGTAAATATTTGGTCGTGATCCGAAAATCTCGTCTTCAAAATTCATGCATTTGTATCGTGTTGTAAATATTTCTTCTAACTTGTTATTTGGTTGTTTTAGGTTTTCAATTTTATGGTTTTAATTTTGGTTTAGTTTCTTTAAGTAAAGCGTAAAGGTTTATGATTTTTCCCCACACACGTGCACTTGCATTTTCGCATAACATGAGCTCTCTACCCGGCTCCGTCCGTTTAAGTGAAAGTAAACGCCACGCCCGTGAGTTAACTCGTCCCTCGCATAGGCTAGTAAATACTTTCGGGTTACATATGACTTATGCTTTCGTGAGTTAACTTGTCCCTCGCATAGGCATAAGTAAATGTAATCCTCGAATTGAACTCGTGAGCTGTGATGGGTTATGATCGAGGCTTCGTACTAATCTTAGCGATGACAAGACGGACAATTCGAGTACCTATCTAGAACCAAAACCGCATATAATAAATTATACGAGCCACCTAACTAGAGCCATGCCGAACCTCCGCTCGTTTAGTAGTCACCGAAATAAGTACACGGGAAAAGCACATCTTACCTTCTATTTCTTTTACATTTGTACTTTCTAAGCAAGGGAATCGAGCCCATTGGACCAAGTAGCTTAATTTGTTAGATTTTCCACGCTTTTTCTCTGTTTATATGTGTTGCGCTAACCAAGGTCGTTTATGCGTATTTTATTTTTCATCATGCATCGAAGGCATCTTGTTAGGAAGGTGTTGATTAGAGATTGGTTGCCAAAAGCGGGTTTCTAATGGAGGAGTCAATTATCGAGTGGCCAAACGTTGTGTAATACTCCTTTGATTAAGAAATGCCTAAATAGGGCTATCTTGAAATTAACACCAAATTTTGCATATTCATTCATGATGATATTCATTTAACATTCATGCATTCATTTATGCATTCATTCATTCATTGCATATTCCATACTGTCATTGAGGTTAAAACATACAATTAAGCTAGTTGTGCATACCATACGGAAACTAGGGACATTCCACGAAAAGCGCCTAGCCTTTAAGAGAAGAGTTCAAGGACTCATTGATGCGGTATCCTACGATTCGATAGTGCCAGTAATGCAACTGGGAATCCATTCCCTAACCATACTGAAAGGGATGTGAGCATAGTGGAGAAAGTGGACGAATGGAAAGTTAGAAGATGGGTTACTGAAATAAAAACACCTCTGCAGAGAATCTGGGAGGTACTAGTTGAAAAAGGGTTGCTCTATCATTTTAACGGAATATTTGAAGGAAAATATGCAAAAGGTCACAGTTTTTGTGAGTTCCATGGCATTGAAGGGCATGACATTCAGTCCTGCGAGGAATTCAGAAATTTACTGCAAAATGTGATGGATAACAAGGAGATTGGGATTTTTTGTAAAGCCAAAGAGGCCGATAGTGGAGAAATATGTGCCTCTGACAATCAATCAATGAGTTTCCGTATAGCGCCAACCATTGTTAATAATTTATTATGACACGAAGAAGGAGCCGGTGAAACCAAAAATGATAATCGAAGTACTATCTCCTTTCCCTTATAAGGATAATAAAGCAGTATCGTGGAAGTACAATGTCAATATCATCGCTTTGAAGGGAAAAGCCCAAGCCACAATGAAGACATTGGGGAAGTAGGTCATTTTACCCGCAGTGGGCGTTGTTATTCAAAAGAAGTCGAACCAGTAAAAAAGAATAGTGATTGGAAGCAAAAAGGGAAAGCAATGATGCACGAAGTCGAAGTCGAGCAAGAAATTCCACCCGTGCAAGAAACCAAAAAGCCTGTGAATGAGGAAGAAGCTCAGGAATTCTTGAAATTTATCAAGCACAGCGAGTATAGTGTGGTGGAACAATTGAGTAAGCAGCCAGCACAAATCTCAGTTTTATCTCTACTATTAAATTCAGAGCCACACCGGAATACTTTATTGAAGGTGTTAAATCAAGCTTATGTGGCCAACAACATATCCGTTGAGAAGCTTGATAGGTGGGTAAATAATCTAAATGCGGACAATTTCATCTCTTTTAGTGATGATGAGATACCGCCAAATGGTAGAGGCTCGGTGAAAGCGCTACATATCACGACTCGTTGTAAGGGCTACATAATACCGAACGTACTCATCGATAATGGGTCAGCGTTAAATGTTATGCCATTGGCCACGCTTTCTAGAATATCGATGGATTTGTCCTACTTAAGGCCCTGTCATTCCACGGTAAGGGCATTCGACGGAACAAGGCGCGAAGTCATGGGAAAGATCGAAATCCCTTTGAAGTGGGCCTTACATTTATGATGTCGAGTTCCAAGTCATGGACATTACACCTCTTATAAGCGCTTTTGGGAAGACCACGGATCCATTCTGCTGAGCGTCCCATCATCCTTCCATCAAAAGGTGAAATTTATCATGGACGGTTGTTTGGTCACCGTCGAGGAGAAGAAGACATTGTCGATTCGCTCTGTCGATGCACCGTACTTGGAAGTGAACAAAGACGCATTGGAATGTTCCTTCCGATCCCTTGAATTCGTCAATGCCACTTTTGTTGTTGAGGGAAACAGAATTCTGGTGCCAAAACTGTCGAGAAATACTAGAATGGGTGTCAAGTTGACCGTAGGAAGGGGAGCTCGTGCAAGGAAAGGATTGGGAAGGTACCTACAAGGAATAGTCAGAGCCCTAGAGCCAGTGCACCACAAGGCCCGATACGGTTTGGGGTTCCATCCAGACATGCGTCAAAGAAGAAAACAGTGGAAGAAGGATTAGGAGAGAAGGATTGCGAGAACTTTGGGCCGAGAAATAGAATGGAAGCCCATAACGTTCCCTCCTTTGTCAAGAATATTTACGTTTGCGGGAATGATATACCTAGGGCAGTATAGTGCACAAAGGACAATGATAATGATCGAAGAGGGTTTTCAGAATATCAGTATAAATGTCATTGATAAAGGAGTTGACTCGAGAAAAGACGTCTCAAAGATACGCCCTTGTCCCTCGGGTTTCATGTTGAACAATTGGACTGCCGAGGATCTTCTTGTAGTTTATAAGTCTTCAGAGTAATGCTCAAACGCTAACATTCTGTTATGTCCTTAGATATAATAGAATTCTTTTGAAAGAGCTTGCATTCGCTCTTTATCATTTAAATGAATATCAATAAAGATGCATTTTGTCATGATCTTTCGCATTATCACTAATTTCATAATCATTTTCTCATTTCATAGCCTGTCCTTACATTTGCCTCATGCCATGCCATTTCTTTTATTGGTTCCAATACTTGGATGCCCCTCTATAGTCTCCTTTTTTCATTCAACTTTCAGGTGCTCAGATGTCAACAGCATGAACAAACCCGTTACGAGTCCTGAAATCGATCTTGAGAAGGCTGTTTGTTTAGGAGAATTTTAAACCGAAGAAAACACTGAAGACTATGTCTCGTCTCCTGATTTGCTAAGAATGGTGGAACAAGAGGATAAACAGATTTTGCCTCATCAAGAATCTGTTGAAACAATACATCTGGGAACTGAAGAAAGGAAGCAAGAAGTGAAGATTGGGACTTCTATTTCAGGGGGCACCAGGCATAATTTGATTGCTTTGCTCCGCGAATACAAAGATGTATTCGCATGGTCATATCAGGACATGCCAGGATTGGATGAAGATGTAGCGGTCCATAAGCTCCCATTAAAGCCAGAATGCAAGCCTGTTCAACAAAAGGTAAGACGGATGAGGCCTGAGATGTTGTTGAAGATAAAAGAGGAAGTCAAGAAGCAATTTGATGCTGGCTTCCTACAAGCCTCAAAATATCCAGAATGGGTGGCTAACATAGTCCCGGTACCAAAGAAAGATGGCAAAGTACGAATGTGCGTGGATTACCGTAACCTGAATCGAGCAAGCCCAAAAGATAATTTTCCCTTGCCACATATTGACACGTTGGAAAAAATTCCAGCAAAAAATTCCAGCAAAAAAATTTTCAGCAAAAAAATTCCAGCCAAAAAAATTTCAGCAAAGAAAATTCTAGCAAAAAATTTTCAGCAAAAAAAAAACCAAAAAAAGGAACATTCAGCAATCTAAGCAAGAAAAAAACTTCAATATCCGGCAAGCAACCAAGCAACCAAGGACTAACCACCATTAACACCACAACCAAGCTCCCAAACCGAAACTCACTCTAAATACCCGAGCCAATCGATTATAAGCCACCCCAAAACCCAAATCTCAACTACCCGTAGCTTGATTTCACTTGGCGATACGATGGTGTTGGTGGCGCCTACGGTGGAAGGAAAAGAGGGTTCGTGCTTGAAGCTTGGATCTCTTCTTTCTTTCTTTGTTTGTCTTTGGAGATTTATTTGTTTTGGGGGTAGTATTAAAAAAGAAAGAAATATTTTAGTTAATGGGTTGGTTTATGTAAGGTTTGATGGGTTAAATTTAGTTTGGGTTAATTAGTGGGTTGGGTGATATGTTAAGTTAGTTGGTTGGGTTGGTTGTGTTGGGTTTATTAAGTTAGTGAGTTGGATTGGTTTGTATTATTATTATTATTTTTAAATTAGTGAGTTGGGTTTAGTTTGGTTTGAAAAAATAAAATAAAATAAATAAATAAATTTTTAAATAGTCGGGTCAACCCAACTCTATTTATGCAATCTAATCCAAAGGCGATCACCAACAAAGGCCCATTTCAGCAACCCGAGGAGAAAAGAGATTAATTTGGTAACCCATAATATTGGACTTGGTATATTCTTACCCTTTTAATATTATTTATTCATTCGAATTTAATATATATTTTAGATCACATATTATTTCAACATTATTATTAGTTTTCTTTTTATTATTTTAGAAATATTTTTATCTTCTTCTAATTAATTTCAATAAATAAGGCAACGATCGATTTAACATAAGGTCGTTGATTTCATCGCTATGTTGGGTGAATATCATTGGCTCGTGTTAAAATGGGACGTCCTTTTGAAAAATCGAAAAATTATGTGTTTTGAAATAAGATATTTATTTTTGTGATTATTGATAAGTGATCAAATTTTATTTTTAAAATGCAGATGAGGATAGGTAATTTGTCAAAATTCTAGTGTTGTAAACTTTTCGTGTTTCCAAAATTTTTTCGTGTTTTTTTCTAAAAAAAAATTTCAGGTTTCAAAAATTTTCGTGTTTTCAAAATTTTCGTGTTTTAAAATTTCTCATTTTTCAATTGGATCATGATTAAATATTAAATTGAATTCGTTCTTTGAAATTAAAGACAACGCGTGTTTAACAAGATACCAATTTTGGGCGTCGCGAGGGTGCTAATACCTTCCTCGTGTGTAACCGACTCCCGAACCCTATTTTTCTCTGGATTTTTGCGTAGACCCAAATTTGGCCTTCATTTTTGTTCAAATAAATTTTCTTTTCAAAAAAGATGATTTATTAGGTGTCCGATTACACCTAAAAAAAAAGATCGGTGGCGACTCCCCTTTTTTAAAAAAAACGAAAGTCGGTTTTTCAAATTTCCAATAAATTACCTCAATTAGCGACCGAAAGCTAAATTTTTTTTTTACGTCGCTACAGGGTAAATTGCGGTCTCTTGGGATTATGCCTTGCTGGTCTTGGTTCGTTTCTGGGTTGGCTTTGGACGAGTACCGTGTTTTGTGGGAAAGTGGTGATGGGTCTTTGGTTGTTCGTGGCGTATACGGGGTAGGACAGATGTGGTGCTTGGTAGTAAGGGGTTTGAGGGGGATAATAGAAATTCGGGGGTGGATAATTTCGAGGTCGGGGTTGGTTAGGATACAAATTGGGAATGTAACGACTCCAGTTCCCACCATGTGAGTTTCTGGCTCTTTCTTCCTTACGGGTGCTGCTTTTCTTGAGCCTTCTGATCCTTCCATTCTACCGCTCTTGACGGCATTCTGTATGAGTTCACCGGATATTACAATATCCGCGAAATCCTTCGTGGCACTTCCCACTAATTTGTCATAAAACGGTGCCTTTAAAATATTGATAAAGAGAACGATTATCTCCGTTTTTTGTTAGTGGAGGTTCCACTTGAGTTGAGATGTCTCTCCATCTCTACGCATACTGTCTAAAAGTCTCTGATGGCTTTTTCTCCATCATTTGCAAGGTCATACGGTCTGGCACCATATCCGATACATGCTTGTACTGCGCAAAAAATCGACGCCAAGTCCTTCCAGATCGAATCTTTCTCTACTAAGTTGATTGTACCACCAAGAGTGACCTGTTAGACTATCTTGAAAGCAATGTATGAGTAGTTTATCCTCGTTCACATAACCGGTCATTTTTAAATGAGAACATAATGAGATATGCTTTTGGGCACCTTGTCCCATCATACTTCTCAAAATCAGGCACTTTGAACTTCGGATGCAAAATTAGATCAGGTACCAAACTGAGTTCTTTGGCACCTAGTGCGGAGAAGACTTCAGTGCCTTCTATTGCTTTGAGTCTTTCCTCTAGACTCCTATATTTTGCGTCATGGTTATCCAATTTCAACTTGGCTACCTCTGCTGGGTCATCCAGATCTGAAACTAGTGGATCAGCAGGACTAGCCCCTGGGTTTGGCGTGAATATTCCTTGCCCCAAATTAGTGGGTGGAGCAGGTGGTATAGGTCGATGTTCCAAGCCTGTGGGTTCCCCTTGATATACCCTCTTTGTGTTGTATATGCGGGCGGTGGAGTGAATCCCGGGGGATAGAGTGGATCCTGATCGTGGTGAATTCTTGACTGAGGTTCCATAACATCGGGGTTCTGCATTTTTCCTTTGACCAAAGTTGTCATCATCTCTATCATTTTAGCCATCTGATCTCTTTGCTTGAGTGATTCCTCTCGAGATCTCACCATTAGGTCTCTCGTCTCTTGTTGCGATTTGGCCAGTTGCTCTTGTAATTCCTTTTGAGCCCTTTCCATCCTTTCAATTCTCTCATTGAATTCAGCTTCCATTACTCTAGCTTGTCGGCGCGTTTTATAAGAATGGCGTGGTTCCAGATTTGAAGTCTTGCAACTGCAGATTATACGGTTCTTTAGTTTCGGTGGATGATTATGGTGATATGTACACGCGATGAATGAATGAGTATATGAATGGATGAATGTCCAAAGAATAAATGATGCATAAATGTTAGTTATGAGTAAACATGCAACAATTTGGTGTTGATTTCAAGATAGCCCCATATTTAGGCATTTTATTTATCAACATAGTCTATTACAAAAAAGTTTCCATTTTTCCAATAGTTACACAAATTTCCTAGCCACATTGCCTTGTTTCTTCACTTGCTCTAAAAACTCTGATATGCTCGATCTTTGGCTCGGAGTGAATTGGCAACTGAGAACTTCAGCTTCATCTGATAATTGAACAACTAGCATAGCCGTTTTGCGAATTTCATTGATCAAGAAGTCGAGTTGTATTTCTTTTTCTTTGAGAGTTACTTCATACGCATGAATGTCCCTATCGTACTGATCATTCTTTTCTTTTAGAGCCTTCAAGAGGTTATCTAATTGTTGTTGACGAGATTGCAGTATATTTTCTAGATCTCGTGCTTTCCTTTTTAATTCTTGATGTTCAGACTGACTATTCGCAAATTCTGCAGTCATCATTTCATACTCGACGTTCTTCCTTCTTAAGTCTATCACAGCGCGCGCAGCCTTTTCCTCCTCTTTCTTTGCTTTTCCCTTCCAAAATTCCATTCCTCCCTTGATATTGCTAATTTCTTCCTTCCACTCTGCTATCAACTTGCCCAACCCATTATTCTTTATAGTGTTTCTTAATTTCTTGTTTTCCAAATGAAGGTCCCTTAAGTCGTTTCTCATGATCTCGGCTTCTCTTTGTACTTTTTCAGTTCTGGACCTTTCAACCTGAACTTCAGTCTTCAGTTGATAGTTTTCTTCTTGAAGGGCACTAAGGTCCCGAGACATCTTGGCCTTTTCTCGTTCGAATTCTTGTCTTGCCATTTCTAGCTCAGACGGCGTTTCCTCCGAGAAAGGATTCTCAATGGTGTAGTTTGTTGACGAGATTTGCTGACTATTTACCCGTTGCTTCCTCCATATGTCGTAATCTTGGGTAAGGGTATCAGCATACAAGGCTAATTCCATGAAATGAATTTCCTTCCAAGACTTTGCGGTGTCTCGGACTCTCTTCATATATCCTTCACCCAAAGCTTAACTCGAATCGTGCTAATCCTCCGTTATGGGTAGGAATTGTCGCAAGAAAATTGCCTTTGGACCAATAGCGGAGCATATCCAACTCCTCTCCATAACCCGAGTAAAGGTACCCAATCTTGGCTTCCACATTTGTATAGCAGAACTGAAGGACGGATCCAGGGTGCTCTCCATGTTATATCCTCGGCGCGAAGATTCTGAAAGACTAATACCCCATATTGCTAGGTGACTTCCTTCGGCCATTCTTTCTTGAGGTAAGCTTCTAGCGGGGTAAATGTTTTTGAAAACATATGGAACGGAGTGCGCTCTACTTTCCAAAAATGACTCAAAATCCAAACATTGAGCAACTGAGCACATCCACTAATTCGTCCCTTTCCAACCCTTCGACAAGTACTCAGGGACCTGAAGGTCTCGGCTAGGATAGTCGAGACAGGGTTGACTCCTTGTTTTAACCTTTCGAAGAAATCAACTACTGCAACTTCGAGATGTCCGAGAACTTTTGGGAAAATGACCAAACCATAAATGGCCAGCGAATAGATTTACCCTTTTCAAAGATGTCGGGATGGTTGAGCCAAATCTCGTAGGGAGGACCATGGAATGCAAATGGTTTCATTCTTTTTCTTTATCTGTTTTTCAGCCCATGCATCAGTCATGTCTGTCAGTCTCACTAACTTTTTCTTGAAGGTCATCGGATTAGGCTCCTTCCCATATATTTTGCCGAATTGTACATTGTCGATGTGGAGTAAAGCAGCATACTCTTCTATGGTTGGAGTCATGTCTTCTTGATTGAAGGTGAAACACTGATAGGCAGGGTCCCAGAATCGAACCATGGCTTGAATCAATTGTTCGTCTACACGGATGGTGATCAGGTGAGCTATATCTCCATACCTCTCAGTGAAAATGTCTCTAGTGTCTGAATCCCACTGATTCCAAATTCGAACCAAATCCTCAAGGTTATTTTGGCGAACATTTACAGTTATATGTTCGGGCAAATTGGCAACACACCCTTCCACTAGACTATCCCTCTTTTCTCTCTGAGTTTTTAGAGACCAGTCCCGAACCACAGTATTCTTCTCGATTATTTGTGTAATTGACTCCTCCATCAGAAACCCGTTTTTTGGCAACCAACCTTTAATCAACACCTTCCTAATATGATGCCTATGATGCATGACGAAAATAAAAATAAAAACAAACAAGCTTGGTTAGTAAACACAACAAATATAATTTGAAAAACAAATTAAACTACCCAATCCAATTATTTTGCATAAACAGTGTAAATGAAAGGCAAAAGGTATTTTCCCCGTGTACTTATTTTGGTGACTATAAGCGGATAGAGGTTCGGCATGGTTCTAATTGGATAGCTCGTATGGTTCATTATATGCAGTCTCGGTTCTAGACAGGTACTCGAATTGCTCGTACTATCATCTGCTAAGATCAGACGAAGCCTCGGTCATAACCCATCACAGCTCACGAGTTCAATTCGAGGATTACATTTACTTATGCCTATGCGGAGGGACAAGTTAACTCACGAAAGCATAAGTCATATGTAACCCGAAAGTATTCACTAGCCTGTGCGGAGGGACGAGTTAACTCACGAAGGTGTAGCGTTTACTTTCACTTAAACGGACGGAGCCCGGGTAGAGAACTCATGTTATGCGAAAATGCAAGTGCACGGTGTGTAGGGAAAAACTCATAAACCTTTACGTTTTACTTAAAGACACTAAACCAAAATTAAAACCATAAAAATTGAAAACTGAAAAACAACCAAATAACAAGTTAGAAGAAATATTTACAACACGATACAAATGCATGAATTTTGAAAACGAGATTTTCGGATCACGACCAAATATTTACTTTGAACAAAGAAATTTGAAAATTTTGACAAAACGTGTTTAATTCGACTCTACTCGCAAGTTTCGTCCCCAGTGGAGTCGCCAACTGTAGCGATGTAAAAATTTGTTTGGTTTCGGTCGCTAATTGAGGCGATCTATTGAAAACTTGAAAACTAAAATTTGATTTTAAAATAAACCGGGAGTCGCCACCGATCCTTTTTCCTAGGTACGATCGGATACCTATTAGATTTCTTTTTTTAACAAAAGAAGGTGAGTTTAGGTCTAGGTTAAAACCGAGAAAAATTAGGGCTCGAGAATTGATTCTGCATGAGGAAGGTATTAGCACCTCGCGATGCCCGTAAATTGGTATCTCATAAACACAGGTTGTCTTGATTTTCAAAAATACGGGTTCAATGTAAAATTTAGTCGTGATCCGATTAAAAAACGAGAAATTTTATTTTATTCCATTTTTTGAGAAGGGTATATCGCTTTAACACGAGTCAATTGACGTTCACCCGACATAGCGATGATGACTTAATGTTAAATCGATATATTGCCTTGACTATTGAAATTAATTAGGAAATCGGAACGTAATTTTCAAGAGGATGCAAGACATAATTGATACGAAATGAAAATAAGCAAATGAAACGGCTTGATACATTTGAAACAAATAACAAACATAACAATAATATTAGAAAATAATAACCGTGCATGCAAGATCAAATGCAATGTTAGCATTGAATACGAGAACGTAATAAGAATACAATGAATACACATATGAAGATAATTAAGAGTATATCGTAAAATATATATAAATAGTAGTAGTGTTAGAAATATACTATACGTATAATGTTTGAAATACGTATAAGATAGTAAAAAAGTACATAACTAGCAACAATAAAATAAAATATATACATATATGTGTAAAAATACTATTACAAAAGGGTATGTATACATATAAAAAAATAAATGTATTAACAATGAATATAATAGGGGTAAGAAAACAAGTATATACACAATATATATGTAACGTGGTACTAAGGATATATATATATACATAAGAGTAAGAAATATGTACATGGAATAATATATATATATATATATATATAAATATGACTAATAATATTGAAAATATATATACATACATAATATATAACGATGAACATATATGATACATATTTAAAATGCTAATAACATAAATAATGTTAATAAGACTACATAAACATACGCATGGGACAATATCAAATACATACATGGAGATACATAAGAAATATATAATGATAATATCAAAATATACACATAGTAATATATAAAAGTATATGTATATAATATAATATGAAAATATATAATATTAAAACATAATAATACGACATTAAAAATATATGATACATATAAAGTATAGTATATTAAGAACACATATATACGATATATGAAGAATATACATAATACTAAAACATTTAGGTAATATATACATATAAAAAGGGTAATAATACTTAGGCATATACAACTATATTAAGTATATATATACGTATTATAAATATATAATTGTATAATAAAACATCAACTAATACATAATAATAATAATAATAATAATAATAATAATAATAATAATAATAATAATAATAATAATAATAATAATAATAATAATAATAATAATAGTAATAGTAATAGTACTAATATTATATAAATAATAAGAATATTTAATAAGAAAATAAGAATAAACAACAAAAACACAAAAAAGGACTAAAATTAAATAAAAACAGAGTTGTGGCTAATTTTAAAGCAAAAAGATAAATAAAAGGATCAATTTGAAAGCGTGTAAGCTGCAGAGGGTTAAATAAGCAATTTACCGAACATTTGAAACAGCGTCGTTGAAAGGAGGACTAAATCGCAAAGCGTAATAGATTTCAGGGCTAATTTATAAACAAAATAACTTGATTGCAAAATATGAAAATGCGGAAGGGCTGATTAGCAAATAGCCCTTCCGCTTTAAAAACACGGATCTCGCCGGAGGCGGGTCGGGTCGACCGACCCATACTCAAAACGTCGGCGTCAAGATAGGGGGACCAAAACGGTGCGTTTTGGTCCCCTATAAAAGATAAAAAAAATTGAAAAAAAATTCTTTTGGAAAAGGGAGAGAAAAAAAAAGAGAGAAGAAGAAAGGGAAAGGAGAGGAGAGACCTCCGGTCAGGGGCCGATCATCAGTCCGGTCACCGGAGGCTCGCCGCTTGTCTGGCAAACCACCCGTGCACAATGGTAGGAGAAGGTAAAAAATTTAATTTTTTATTTTTTGTTATTTATTCTGTTATTTTATTATATTTTTTGATATATATATGTGTATGAAATCGACCAAAAAACGAAATTAAAATAAAAGAAAAAAACAATCACCTTAGATCGGTTCTGATTTTAGCTCCTGATTTGTTGATCTTGGTTTTTTGTTTGTCTGAATGCTACTTCTATCTTTAAACACTGATTGAAATCACTATATTGAGTCTGAAAATGGAGTGTTTTACTTGTTGTTTTTGTATTTTTTTTCATCGCTAGAATGAAAAAAGTCAAGAACCCCTATTACATTCGGATCTGGCCTTTATAGACATCTCTATACAACATTTTTTACGTTTCTTGCCATTGCTCCTTGTCGCTTGCTCTGTCTTGGTGCTTGCTTCACTTTGCAGGTGTCAGATGACCCTCAGAGGCACGGTGGCGTGCGTGGTGGCCGACATGGTGGCATGGAGAGTGAGTGCCGGTATGTATAATGATGGCTAGTGTCGTAACAAGTGGAATTAGGGTTTCCTATCTGCTGATTTGTTTTGGGTTGCTGGGCTAGATTAATTTAGGGTATTGGGCTAGTAGTACTTGGGTTAGGCTAATTGGGCTGAAAATATTGTAAACAGGCTTGGGTTAGTAAGGGTTTGAAATGTATTTGGGTTTGGCAAAATTGGGTATGTACATTCAGCATTTTCTTCAGCTTCGAATTCTCCTAAACAAACAGCCTTCTCAAAATCGATTTCAGGACTCGTAACGAGTTTGTTCATGCAATTGATATCTGAGCACCTGAAAGTTAAATGGAAAAGGAAACTATAGAGGGGCATCCAAGTATTGAAACCAACAAACTGAATGTTATGGTATGGCATGAGGCAAGTGTAAAGATAGGCTATGAAATGATTATGGAATTAGTGATAATGCGAAAAATCGTGACAAAATGCATCTTCATTAATATTCATTTAAATGATAAAGAGCGAATGCAAGCTCTTACAAAAGAATTCTATTATATCTAAGGACATAAAAGAATGTTAACGTTTGAGCATTACTCTAAAGACTTATAAACTATAAGAAGATCCTCGACAGTCCAATTGTTCAACATGAAACCCGGGGGACAAGGGCGTATCTTTGAGATGTCTTTATTCGCGTCAGCTCCTTTGTCAATGACATTTATACTAATATTCTGAAAACCCTATTCGATCATTAACATTGTGCTTTGTGTACTATACTGCCCTGGGTATATCATTCCCGCAGACGTAAATATTCTTGACAAATGAGGGAATTCCATGGGCTCCCATTCTGATTCTCGGCCTAATGTTCTCGCGATCCTTCTTTCCTGATCTTTCTTCCACTGCTTTCTTCTTTGACGCATGTCCGGCTGGAACACTAAACCGTATTGAGCCTTGTGGTACTGGCTTTAGAGCCCTGACTATTCCTTATAGATATCTCCCTAAACCTCTTCTCGCTCGAGCTCCCCTTCCTATAGTCAACTTGACACCCATTCTGGTATTTCTCGACAGTTTTGGCACCGAAATTCTATTTCCCTCAGCGACAAAAGTGGCATTGACAAATTCAAGGGATCGGAAGGAACATTCTACTGCGTCTTTGCTTACTTCAAGATATGGCGCATCAGCAGAGATAGATGCGATAATGTCTTCTTCTCCCTCGAAAGTGGCCAAACAACCATCCATGATGAACTTTACTTTTTGATGGAGAGAGGATGGAACTGCTCCAGCAAAATGGATCTAGGGCCTTCCCAGAAGGCAGTTATACGAGGGTGTGATGTCCATAACTTGGAACTCGACATTGTAAATGTAAAGGCCCACTTCTAAAGGGATATCAATCTTTCCCATAACTTCACGCCTTGTCCCATCGAATGCCCTTACCGTGAAATGACAGTGCCTTAAATAGGACAGATCTATCAGAATTCTGAAAAGCGTGGCCAAAGGCATGACATTGAGTGCTGAGCCATTATCGATAAGCACATTCAGTATTATGTAGCCCTTGCAATGCGTCGTAACATGTAGTGCTTTCACGGAGCCTCTACCATTGGGTGGTATTTCGTCATCACTAAAAGAAATAAAATATCCGCATTTAAGTTGTTCACCCATCTATCCAGCTTCTCCACGGATATATTGTTTGCCACGTAAGCTTGATTCAACACTTTCAGCAAAGCGTTTCGGTGTGGCTCCGAATTTAGCGGCAGAGATAAAATCGAGATTCGTGCTAGTTGCTTATTCAATTGTTCCACCACATTGTATTCACTGTGTTTGATAAATTTCAAGAACTCCTGTGCTTCCTCCTTATCCACAGGCTTTTTAGTTTCTTGCACGGGTGGAATTTCTTACTCGACTTCGGCCTCATGCATCACTGCTTTCCCTTTTTGCTTCCAGTCACTGTTCTTCTTCATTGGTTTGACCTCTTTCGAATAACATCTTCCACTTCGGGTAAAATGACCTACCTCTCCAACATCTCTAGTTATGGCTTTGAGCTTTTCATCTTCCGGTGTGACGATATTGATGTCATATTTCCATGGTACGGCTTTGTCGTCCTTGTACGGGAAACGAGACGGTACTTCGATTATCATTTTTGGTTTCACTGGCTCTTTCGTCACGTCGTAATGAATTATTAACGGTCGATCCACGCTATAAAGGAGACCTAATGACTGGTTGTCAGAGGTGCATACTTCTCTTTCGTTGGTCTCTTCCCTCTTGTTAAGGACCTTAATCTTCTTATTATCCATCCGGTCTTGAAGTAACCTTTTAAATTCCTCACACGACTGAATGTCGTGTCCTACAATTCTATGGAAATTGCAAAAACTTTGACCTTCTTCTCTGAGAATTCTATCGAGGTGCCAAAGCAATCCTTTCTTAACCAGTACCTCCCAGATTTTCTGCAGAGGAGTCCTTATTTCCGAAACACACCTTCTGACTTTCTATTCGTCCTATTTCCCCACTGTGCTTACATTCCCTTCAACATGGTTAGGGAACGGGTTCCCAGTTGCGTTACTGGCACTATCGAACCGTAGGATACCCGCGTCAATGAGTCCTTGAACTCTCCTCTTAAAGGCTAGGCAATTCTCCGTGGAATGCCCCTGGTTCCCCGCGTGGT
The DNA here is from genome assembly GCF_025698485.1 of Gossypium arboreum. Taxonomy (NCBI): domain Eukaryota; kingdom Viridiplantae; phylum Streptophyta; class Magnoliopsida; order Malvales; family Malvaceae; genus Gossypium; species Gossypium arboreum. Next base: position 107,133,763 of record NC_069081.1, on the reverse strand, counting down.
ATGCACAACTAGCGTTTGGATCGTACCACTTTGGGTATGGAGGTTTAAGGGGTGCCATGTAATGGGGAGAAATCAGCTGTTTCTCTAGAAGTTTTGGGTACAATTCCCCATACGACACAAGGATAGGAGTAAATTGCAGTCTCTCGGGATTAGGCCTTGCTGGTCTTGGTTCGTTTCTGGGCTGGCTTTAAGCGGGTACCGTATTTTATGGGAATGTGGTGACGGATCTTTGGTTGTTCGTGGCGTATACGGGGTAGGAAGGAGGCGGTACTTGGTAGTAAAGGGTAGAAATTTGGAGGTGGATAACTTCGAGGTCGGGGTTGGTTTGGATATGGATTAGGGGCATAACGACTTCCCATTCCCACCATGTGGGCTTCTGGTTCTTTCTTCTTCATGGGTGCTACCCTTCTTGAACTTTCTTGACCTTCCATTCTACCGCTCTTGACAGCATTCTCTATAAGCTCACCGGATATTACAATATCTGCGAAGTCCTTCGTGGTGCTTCCCACTAGTTTGTCATAAAACGACGTCTTTAAGGTGTTGATAAAAAGGACGGTTATCTCCGTTTTCGTTAGTGGGGGTTCCACTTGGGCTGAGACGTCCCTCCATCTCTGCGCGTACTGTCTAAAAGTTTCTGACGGCTTTTTCTCCATCATTTGTAAAGTCATCCGATCAGACACCATATCTGATACATGCTTGTACTGCTCACAGAATGTCGACGCCAAGTCTTTCCAAGATCAGATCCTTTCCTTACTAAGCTGGTTGTACCACACAAGAGCCGATCCTACTAGACTGTCTTGAAAAAAATGTACAAGTAGCTTATCTTCGTTCACGTAACCTGTCATTTTTGGGCAAAACATGACAAGATGTGCTTTTGGACATTTTGTCCCATCGTACTTTTCGAAATCAGGCACCTTGAACTTCAGAGGTAGGATTAGGTCAGGTACCAAACTGAGTTCTTTAGCACCTAATACCGAGAAGACTTCAGTGCCTTCTATTGCCTTGAGTCTTTCTTCAAAATTCCTATACTTCTCTTGAGCATTGTGATCATCTATTTTCAACTTGGCTATTTCGACTGGATCATCTAAATCTGGAACTACAGGATTGGCAGGCCTGTGGATTCCCCTTGAGTATACCCTCTTTGTGCTGCATAGGCATGTGGTGGAGTGAATCCTGGGGGATAGAGTGGATCCTGGTCATGATTAATTCTTGATTGAGGTTCCATATTGTCGGGGTTCTGCATGGGTCCTTTTCCTTTAACCAAAACTGATATCATCTCCATCATTCTAGCCATTTGATCATTTTGTTCAAGTGATTCCTCTCGAGATCTTACTATCAAATCCCTCGTTTCTTGCTGTGACTTAGCCAGTTGTTCTTGTAATTCCTTCTGGACTCTTTCCATCCTTTCGATTCTTTCATTGAACTCAGCCTCCATTGCTCTAGCTTGTCTACACGTTTTATACGAATGGCATGGTTCCAGATTTGAAGTGTTGCAACTGCGAATTATATGATTCTAACCTTAGCGAATGATTATGGGATATGTATATGCAATAAATGGATGAATGGATGCAAAAAGAGGCATTAATTCCAATTCAATTTCATTAGAAGAACTTCACTAGAAAAAAAATTTCTTTACATAGAATGGATGATTACATATACGACTTCGCCCTAATGCCCAAAGTCTTAACTTTCTTAAGAAGCCAAGCTAAGCTTCAGCCTCGGTCTGATTCCGACTCGTACTTTAAGCTCAATATATCAGCCTGAACTGCCAAGGTTTGCAAGTGATCAGCTATCTCCCAAACTTGAGCTATAGCTTCGCCCATGACATAGTCTCTATCTCTAATCTGGTTTTGAGAGTGGTGAAGCTGTTCTCTGTAATGGTCGTTGTTTATCTCAAGAAGTTCCACTCGAATTTTGCTATCTCACAGTGCGGTCTCGAGTTCTTCTATTTTCCCTTTCAACTCTTCGATCCTGCTCAAACTAGCCTTTAGCTTAATTATCGAATTATGGCTACGATGTTGCTGGAGTAATCTTTCCAATTCAGCCACCCGAGCTCGTAACTTTTCCTTTTCATTTTGGGTTTCTAACAAACTCTTCTTCAGAGTGTCCTCTCGTACTCGGGCATCTTGAAATCTTTTCTCCCAATGGTCAGCTCTGGTCTTTTCCTCTTTAATCTCTTGACGTCATTGCTCCGATGTTTTACCTAATCCGGCAGTTTTTATCGTTATACGAAGCTTCTTGTAATCGGTTTTCAGACTATCTAAATCTTCCTCGGCCTTGTTCTTTCCTTTCCTTAACTTCTTGGCCTTTAGCTTGCGGATATCGACGTCTAAGCCCAGCTTCATTTTATCTTCTTCTAGCTACTCTATCTTCTTCCCCAACTCCGAGTACCTTTTCTCAAAATCTTGCTTAATGATCTCTAACTCAGATGGGATGACCCGTAAATGCTCCTCTATCGGTTGTGTGTTCCCTTGATTCTGCCTCGGGATGTTGTCGTTGACTCTCCTACCCCACCATTCATTCGGGGTGGGGTCGCCGACTGCAGTGAATCCTTTCATTCTTGAGTTTGGTTCCATGCATCCGATATCTCGCGAACCCTCTTTTTATAATTGTTGTCTTTATAGGGGAACTCACATTGTGCCAACCCTTGTGTCACCGGTATAAACTGCCTTGATCGATACTGCCTTAATACCATCAGTGGAGCGTATCCAATGGCTCCCCATATTCCAGCCAGAGGGACCTAGTCAAAATCACCGCACTTATATAAGATCTCGTCAGGAATCAACTACGGAGCCCTCCATTCAACATCTTCGGTCCGTAAATTTTGGAGAATAGTTATCCACCTCTCTTCGGAGATGTCGTCCCGCCTCGATATGGCCACTAATTCTCTTAATGGGGAATAATCCTTAGAGAATGCCCGATAGGAGACCTTCTCCACCTTCCAAAAATGACTGTGGAACCAAGCTAAAAGAAGCTGTGCGCAACCAATAAATCTTCCCTCGCCCACTCTCCGGCATGTATCCAAGGATCGAAAAGTTTCTACTAGGATTTCTGGGACGGGTGTGGTACCTTTATCAAGCCGATCGAATAAATCTGAGACGGTTTCATCTATGTGTCCAAGTGCTTTAGGAAAGACGATCAAACCGTAGAGACTTAAGGCAAAAACATCAACCCTTTTCTTCGAATCCGGGTGCGCAAGAATAAAATCCCTCAAATTCCTCCAAGGAATACATTTACTATCCCCTTTTTGCTTGATGCGGGCCGCAACCCATTGCTCGCTCATCCCGTGATATTCATCAATTTCTTCAAAAGGAGGACATTAATGTGTCTTGAATAGGCCCTATCACTGAATCTTCGGGCAATTAAGTAACGCCATGTATTCCTCCACTGTAGGTACTAAATCAACTCCTCCGAAAGTGAAGCAACTGTAAGCGGGGTTCCAAAATTGCACGAGGGCCCGGAACAAGTACTTGTCCACCTTTACATCGAGCAAATAGGATAGGTCGCTTTAGTTACAGTAAAAGAGTTGTTTGACTTCGCCATTCCAACTATTCCATATATCCCTTAACTCTTGTAGGTCGCTCGAGTCACCTTGATGCGAGTGAAATCCCACAACTCCGATTCATATCCTCGGTCAAACTATCTCCTTTTTCTGTTGCGTTCTCTCGGACCACACTCGGACGGCCGCATTATCCTCCATTCTATCAAGAAATCTTTTTTCCATGCTAAACTCTTCTAATTAGTAACCGAACATAAATCAACACCCTTTTATGATGAAATGTCATGCGAAAATGATCAAAGTACAACAAGTTAGTATTATATACAAAGAATAGAATTCAAAGCAAATAGTGAGTAAATAAGCACCTAATCAGGTAACCACTAGGGTTTGGTGTGGTTCTACCTAGGGTAGGCTCCTAGGGTTCATTACATGTAGTTTGGTTCTAAAGTAAAGGTACCTGAACCAGCAGATTCCTCGATCCTCACCCATTATAGGTTCATACAGACCGAGTTTGATTCAGGGGAATACATTTCCCTACGACTATACGAAGGTGAAAACCTCACGAAGACGCAGGTATGGATGTATCCCGAAAGCGATCCACTATCCTATACGGAGGTGAAGACCTCACGAAGGAGTATTTTTTCACTTCCACTTAAGAGGGTGAAATTGACCAATAATGCGATGCGATATGCAAAGATACCTCAAAGAATTAAACCACTTAAAGCAAGCATATTATGAAGAGAGTTGCGAAAATAATAGACAACATGCAATGCAGTAAATTTAAAATCGATTTTCGATTTTTGACAAAAGACAAAAAATAATCAATTTAAGGCTCGACTCGAGGTCCCCATGGAGTCGCCAAGTCGTCGAAACCATTCTTTTGAAAACGGGATCAACTTTGTTTGAAAGTGAAAATTAAAGCGGAGTCGCCACCAATCTTTTATCGTGTGATCGGATCACCTTTGTTTTAATAAATAAATTTTAGTTTACTAAAAGCAGGCCTTTGGTCTATGAAACTTGAGAGAATGAGTTCGGAGTCGGTTACGTGCGAGGAAGGATTGGCACCTCGACACGCCCAAAAAATTGGTACCGAATTGATTAGTTAGTGTCTTAATGTCGAAAATTAAAAATCGGAAGGGACTTGAAATACGATCTTTTCTATTAATACTGATTTTAAAATTCTTGAATTAGCTTAAATCGATTTGTTTAAAGATTTCCTTATCTCAAGATATCGAGTATCACATCCCGTAAGTTAGGACACAATACCATGAATTCCGAGCACAAGGTCGTCTTTTAATTTAAATTAGAAATCATGCATTTCAAAACTCAAAAGGATATTTAGCTATTTAGAACCAACAAGAGAACCAAAACCCGTAAGTTAGGGCACAATTCTTTGATGTTCCAAAATGCAAAACATTGCCTTATTTATTGAAATTAGTAAAACATGAATAAAAATCTTTAAAGTAATGAACAATGAATGATATAAAATAGGCGGGAGACAATAATGAATGAGTTGGAAATACATTGAAACAAATAATAAATATGACAACAATATTAAAACAATAACAATGCATGAGATATATTAAACGTAATAATAGTATCCAATGTGAAATAAAACAACGAATATATACATAATAAAGATATTAAGAGTATGTATGTAAAATATATATATTTATAAATAGTATGTACGTAAAATATATATATATATATATATTTATAAATAGTAATAGTGTTAGAAATATACTATATATAGTGTTTGAAGTATATACATAAAATAGTGAAAATATAACTAGTAATGTTAACATATATATAATATATACATATGTATGAAATAGATATAAAAAAATATGTACATAATATCTTGTAAAAAATACATACATAATATAATTAAAATATATACATAAGATAACATGTAGAAAAAAAATATATAAATAACATAGTATTAAAGATATATACATAAAATAGTATAATATATATATATACGTAATATAGAATTTAGAATATACCTAATATATTAAAAGAATATATATATAATATAATATTAAAAATATAATAATAACAAAAAAAGAGGGAGAGAGGGTGATTTTTACCACAAGGCCATATCGTCGGTCATCGGACCATTGGATTATTACCGTCGGTGCTACATCAGACACTGCAATGGGACCTAAAAAAACTTTTTCGGTAAAAATGGGAAAGCTTCCTCCTTTTATTTTTACTTTCGTATAAAAGAAACAAAATAAAACTGGAAGGAAAACAATAAGCAAACAAAGAACTTAAAACGAGAATAGACCAAGAAACCTCTTTTGCTTTGATATTTGATTAATCTCCCAAAAAAAATAATTAGCCTCTCCAAAAACTAGCCTTTACAATAACTCTTCTCCTTGATTACTCTCAAAAAACCCTTTCAAAAATCCTTTACAATACCTTTCTCCCCCAAAACTTCTCCCTCCCCTAAATACAAAATATGAGAAGGCTTATATAGCTATTTACCAAATATTTTTTATTGTTTATGTCTTCATTTGTAGGTACAAGTGGTGGTGGAGCAAGTGTGGCTAGTGGAGTTGGTGGTGGAGCAAGTGTCGCTAGTGGAGTTGGTGGTGGCAAAGGCTAGGATTTAGTTAAGAAAAGTTTAGGTTGTGGGCTAGGGTTTTTTTATTTTGATTTGGGCTTAGGGTTTGGGCCATTGGGGTTTTGATGTAAATTGGGCTTTGGGTAGTTAAGATTTTGGGTTTTGGGTTTAATTTCGTGGGTTAGGTAAGGTTAAATTGGGTTTTGATGTAAATGAGTTAAAATTGGCCTACAACAGTTGCCCCTCTTTGCTTATTATCGTGGAACGAGAATAAAGCAAAGACACAAAGAAAGGCCAATTTTGCCTAGTCTTACTAAGTATGGACTTCTTTGGTGCTCTTCTCATCCAGATAGTCTCTTTCCAAACCACTGTATCTTGTTGTCTTGATCAAATCCACTGCATCTTCTGATATATGCCTTGTAGCTTCGATTTACTCCAAGGTGACTTCAAAAGATAATATCTCTGACTTCAATCTGCTCTTCCATCGCTTTAGTCGATAAAATTTGTGGTCTTCTCTTCGCAACTTTTAGAAAGGTAAGATCGATATCATCGATCGCTCTCATCGCAACTTCAATTAGCTTCATCAGTAACTTCGTGGATATAAAATCTGTGTCTTCGATTAATTCCGGTCTTTATTCTTTACTCGGCATGTGATCCCGAGCTTAACTCATTTCTCGCAATATGAATTGACTCTTTAAAACTAAACATTAAAAAGCAGAATTGAAAATAGCTCAAAGACGTGAGCCAAGGCTCAACTCACTTCTCGCAATATGAGTTGATTTTTAAAACAAAATTTGTAAAGCAGATTTTGAAAATACCTCAGTATGTGACCCGAGGCTCAACTCACCTCTCGTAATATGAGTTGATTTTTGCAAAGCATAAATTGAAAAAAAATAAAATAAAATCAATTGAAAATACCTCGGCGTGTGATCCGAGGCTCAACTCACCTCTCATAATATGAGTTGATTTTTTGACAAACATAAATTGAAAAAAGAAATTGAAAATATCTCGGCGTGTCACGGGCTGAACTCACCTCTCGCAATATGAGTTGATTTTTGGAAAAACAAAATTTGAAAAATGAATTTGAAAATACCTCGGCGTGTGAGTCAAGGCTCAACTCACCACTCGCAATATGAACTGATTTTTTTTGAAACACAGAAATTGAAGAACTGAAATGGAAAACACCTCAGCGTCTTGAGGTTCAACTCACCTCTTGCAATATGAGCTGATTTTTTTTGAAAGACAGAAATTGAAAATACCTCAACGTGTCTTGAGGCTTAACTCACCTCTCGCAATATGAGTTGATTTTTGACAAACAAAAATTGAAATTACCTTAGCGTCTTGAGGTTCAACTCACCTATCGTAATATGAGTTGATTTTTTTGAAAAACAGAAATTAAAAATACCTCAATGTGTCTTGAGGTTCAACTCACCTCTCGCAATATGAGCTGATTTTTTTTTAAAGACAGAAATTGAAAATACCTCAACGTGTCTTGAGGCTCAACTCACCTCTCACAATATGAGTTGATTTTTGACAAACAAAAATTGAAATTACCTCAGCGTGTCCTGAGGCTCAACTCACCTCTTGCAATATGAGTTGAGTTTTGACAAACAAAAATTGAAATTACCTCAGCGTGTCTTGAGGCTCAACTCACTTCTCGCAATATGAGTTGATTTTTTTAGAAACATAAATTAAAAAAACGAAAATTGAAAATACCTTAACGTGTCCTGAGGCTTAACTCACCTCTCGCAATATGAGTTGATTTGAAAAGCAGAGTTTGTAAGGCAAAAATTGAAAAATAGAAATTGAAAATACCTCAACAGTGTTCTCGAGGCTCAACTCACCTCTCGCAATATGAGTTGATTTTGAAAAATGAAATTAAAAGAAGAAATTGAAAAAGAAATTAAAAATACCTCGGCGTGCCTCGAGGCTCACTCACCTCTCATAATATGAGTTGATTTTGAAAAGCATAAATTGAAAAACGGAATTGAAAATACCTCATGTGTGACTCGAGGCCCAACTCACCTCTCGCAATATGAGTTGATTTTTTTGAAAGATAGAAATAAAAACATCAAAATACCAAAAGATGTCATCTGGTGGAACTCAGGTGTCCTTTCCTTTGATTCAGTACAACTATCATCGAAATCTCTTGTTCTGCTGAAATACATGTATATGTCATGCATGATGTGCACATGTTTGCCTTAAATGCCTTTATGCCTACATGATCATGCTATGTGCCTTGGGCTTGCTTGTCATATATCTCTTTCCATCATGATTTTTGATGATCTGCGTTCATTGCTTTGACTCTTGACTTTCTCTTCAGGCCCTGTACCCATCCTCTAGCTTCACGACTAATCTGCGTTTCTCAGATATCGCTCTTTTGCTCCTGGTTGAACTTTGTCCTTGCTTTGAGGCTCTTGTACTTATCAAATTCTTGTCCGGGTAATACTTAGCACTTCTTTTGTTTAGAGTATGTCATTTCACTATTTATCATGTAAATGAACCACATAATGAGATGCATGAAAATGGTCAGGTAGGGACAAAAGGATACTTCACATTTATTCATTTCAAATGTAGCAAACAAAGAAAGTTAATCAATGATAGTAAAAAAAAGTGTCATAAAGAGAAAGGGGATCGCATTTCAACAAATACAAATGCTCTAGATATTCAATGCATGAACTCTTCTACGTTCCTCAATCAAGAATCTTTTCGAGCATGGCTTTCTTGCGTAAGAGATTTCGAGTTTTCAGAAATGCTTCAAATACTGTAGTCTCTCTGTTTGACCCACCGTTCAAAATGCCTTGCTGTTAAACATAAAAGAAGAGGTCAAAAAGCAATTTGATGCAGGTTTCTTACAAGCTTCCAAATACCCAGAATGGGTGGCTAACATAGTCTCGGTACCAAAGAAAGATGGCAAAGTATGAATGTGCGTGGATTACCGTGACCTGAATCGAGCAAGTTCTAAAGATAATTTTCCCTTACCACACATTGATACGTTGGTGGATAACACAGCAAAACATTCATTGTTTTCTTTAATGGATGGATTCTCAGGGTATAATCAGATTAAGATGACCCTTGAGGATATGGAGAAAACTACCTTCGTAACAATGTGGGGAACATTCTGTTACAAGGTAATGCCATTCAGGTTAAAGAATGCTGGGGCAACATATCAGAGGGCTATGGTGATGTTATTTCATGACATGATGCACAAAGAAATAGAAGTCTACGTCGACGATATGATTACTAAATCCCGAGGGGAAGAAGAGCATGTAGTGAACCTCAAGAAGTTGTTCGGAAGGCTGAGAAAGTTTCAGCTAAAACTTAATCCAGCCAAATGTACGTTTGGGGCTACCTCGGGAAAGTTGTTAGGCTTCATTATCAGTGAAAGAGGTATCGAGGTTGATCCAGATAAAATAAAAGCCATTCAAGAGTTACCACCTCCGCGCACACAAAAGGAAGTTAGAGGATTTTTAGGGAGATTAAACTACATCGCCCGATTCATCGCTCAACTTACCAACCAATGCGACCCAATTTTTCGGCTTCTTCGAAAACATAACCCGGGAGAATGGAATGAGGAATGCCAGGTGGCCTTTGATAAGATAAAACAATATTTGTCTAATCATCCAGTGCTAGTACCGCCAACTCCGGGAAGACCATTGATATTGTATTTGACTGTGTTTGAAAATTCAATGGGTTGTGTACTGGGGCAACACGACGAGTCAGGAAATAAAGAAAAGGCGATCTACTACCTCAGCAAAAAGTTCACTGAATATGAGGCAAAGTATCTGTCCATTGAAAAATACTGTTGCGCTCTAATTTGGGTAGCTGGGAGACTCAGGCAATATATGTTGTATCATACGACATGGCTAATTTCAAAGCTAGACCCAATAAAATACATGATGGAATCACCGGTACTCTCAGGAAAAATGGCACGATGGTAGATCCTCCTATCGGAATACGACATTGCCTATGTAAGTCAGAAGTCGATAAAAGGGAGCGCAATAGCTGATTTCTTAGCGACTCGAACGACAGGAGAATATGAGCCCTTGAGATTCGATTTCCCAGATTAAGACTTAATGTGCATCACAGAAAAGGAATCCGAGTCATCAAAAGAGAAGCCATGGAAGATGAGTTTTGATGGTGCGTCGAATGCCTTGGGGCATGGAATTGGAGCAATCCTAGTCTCACCAGACGGGAATCATTATCCGTTCACTGCCAGGCTGAATTTCTTCTGTACCAATAACATAGCAGAATATGACGCCTGTATCATGGGACTTCGTGCACTATTGAACGAAACGTCAAAACTTTAGAGGTATATAGAGACTCAGCGTTGGTGATTTGCCAAAGCTGTGGAGATTGGGAAGTGAGGGATCTGAAATTGGTTAAATACAGTGATCTAGTGGCAGAGCTGATTAAAGAATTCGAAAAAATAACTTTTAATTACTTCCCACGAGAAGAAAACCAATTGGCTGATGCCCTTGTCACTTTGGCTTCAATGTTCAAAGCAAACAGAGAAACAGAAATAATGCCTCTTCAAATGAGCATATATAAAGTCCCTGCACATTGTTTCAGCATTGAGAAAGAGCCAGATGGACGGCCATGGTTCCATGATATCTTAGAATACGTCAAGAATCAAAAGTACCCCGAACAAGCAAATGAGAACGACAAAAGAACAATCAAAAGAATGGCAGCGGAATTCGTTCTTTATGGGGACATCCTGTAGAAAAGAGGAAAAGATCAGGTGCTCTTGAGATGCGTAGATGCTGTTGAAGCCCGAAAAATACTTGAAGATGTCCATGAGGGAATTTGTAGGATACACGCCAATGGTTTCACTATGGCCAGGAAGATTATGAGACTCGGTTATTACTGGCTGACGATGGAAAGTGACTGCATTAGTTTTGCACGAAAATGCCACAAATGTCAAATTTATGGTAATAAAATTCATGCGGCCCCTTCGCCCCTTCACGTTATGACTTCTCCGTGGCCTTTTTCTATGTAGGGCATGGATGTTATAGGGCCAATTTCCCCAAAAGCTTCTAATGGACACCGATTCATTTTTGTGGTCATTGATTATTTCACAAAATGGATAGAAGCCGCTTGCTTGCTAACGTGATTTAAGACTGCAGCTTTGTGTTTTTGAAAAAGGAAATCATTTGTCGATATGGTTTGCTCTGAAAGAATCATTTCGAGATAACACCATGAATCAACAACAAGATGATGAAGGAGTGTGTGAACAATTTCAAATAAAGCATCATAATTCATCACCCTATCGCTGAAAATGAATGGAGCATTGAAGCGGCCAACAAGAATATTAAGATGATTATTGGGAAAATGATCGAGACATATAAAGATTGGCACGGAAGCTACCATTTGCTTTGTATGCATATCGTACATCCGTAAGGACATCTACGGAGCAATTCCTTTCTCTCTGGTATATGGAATGGAAGCTGTGCTACCTATCGATGTTGAGATCCCCTCTCTATGAGTCTTAATGGAATCGAAACTAGAAGAAGCAGAATGGGTTCGAGCTCGATATGATCAATTAAACCTCATCGAAGAAAAACGTCTAAAGGCAATTTGTCACTGACAGATGTACCAGAAGAGAATGATCGCGGCCCATGACAAGAAAGTACGACTAAGAGAATTCCATGAAGGAGAACTTGTGTTGAGAAAGATTCTCCCAATACAAAAAGACTTCCGAGGAAAATGGGCCCCAAATTGGGAAGGACCATACGCCGTAAAGAAAGCATTCTCGGGTGGAGCTTTGATTCTCACTAAGATGGATGGGAAGGAGTTACCGAATCCAGTGAATTCAGATGCTATGAAGAAATATTATGCTTAAAAAAAGGAAAATCAAGATGAAAACCCGAAAAAGGGCATCTTAAAAAAAAAGAGAAAAGAAAAGAAAAAAGAAAAAAAGAGAGGGATCAAGGCGTTCTAATGAAGCAAGCACTGGCTTAAAAAGCAAGGCGTTTTGAACGGTGGGTCAAACAGAGAGACTACAGTATTTGAAGCATTTCTAAAAACTTGAAATCTCTTACGCAAGAAATCCATGCTCGAAAAGATTCTTGATTAAGGAACGTGGAAGAGTTCATGCGTTGAATATCTAGAGCATTTGTATTTGTTGAAATGCGATCCTTTTTCTCTTTAAGACACTTTTTTTACTATCATTGATTAACTTTCTTTGTTTGCTACATTTGAAATGAATAAATGTGAGGTATCCTTTTGTCCCCTACCTGACCATTTTCATGCATCTCATTATGTGGTTCATTTACATGATAAATAGTGAAATGACATACTCTAAACAAAAGAAGTGCTAAGAATTACCCGGATAAGAATTTGATAAGTACAAGAGCCTCAAAGCAAGGACAAAGTTCAACTAAGGGCAAAAGAGCGATATCTAAGAAACGCAGATTAGTTGTGAAGCTAGAGGACGGGTACTGTAACACCCCATACCCGATACCGTTTCCGGAGTCGAACACGAGGTGTTAACGGACTTAATTCATTAATTAAACAGCTCATACAATTCATTTTAAAATTTCCAGACAAGCTGGCTAACTGCATCACAGTCGCTTTAAAAATCATATCTCGAGTTACGAAACTCAAATCCAATTCCGTAAATTTTTCCTAAAACTAGACTCATATATATATCTAATAATTTTTTCTAGAATTTTGGTTGAGCCAATTAGTACAGTTTATTAGTTAAAGTCTCCCTGTTTCAGGGTTCAACTACTCTGACCTCAGTGTATTACGAATCAGATATCTCCCTGTACAGAGCTTCAATGACTATGCCGTTTGTCTCTAATAAAACTATACTCAATAAGAAATCTGTACATATAAAGCATGACTTCTAATTATCTTTGTAAAATTTATGGTGAATTTCCAAAGTCAGAACATGGGATCCACAAAATCGCTCTGGCCCTGTTTCACAAAAATTTAAACATCTCATAAAATATAGCTCATATACCTATTTCACTTATTCCATATGAAAATAGACTTATCAAGCTTTGATTCCATAACTTATTCATTATTTAATTCCATTTCTACTATTTTTAGTGATTTTTCAAACTCACGTCACTGCTGCTGTCTGAATCTATTTTATGGTAAATTTTACCTATTTCATGGTTTCCATGGATTAGCTAGCAATTTGACATACATAATACCAAATATGATCATGATTAGCCATTCCAATGGCTAATCATTACCAAGCATTTCTATTTCCATACCACTCAATAACCATATCATAAGACCATATATACAAAATGATTATAATGCTATACATGCCATACTCAAAATATACAAGCCATTATGCCAAGATGGTATACGGATAGTGTGAGCGTGCCTCCGACCGCTTCCGATTTCCGAGCTGGCTTGTCAACACTACAAGGAATGAAAAGGAGGAGTAAGCATAAATGCTTAGTAAGCTCACATGCAAATAGCAAGTAACATAACCATATAAGCAAACATAAAACATCATTTGCATAATCATCACCAAGACATTCATATCACCTTTTCATTTATCATCTTACCATATTGTTGTTATATCGAGTTTTCAACCCGAGGGTTAAGTACATACCTGTTCAAATTATCCATTTCACAACACTTACCAATACGTCCCTTTCATCTTGAGTATTCCTCCATTTGAGTAGAACTTTACCCGCTGAACACATCGAATATAATTGGATACATGGAAAGTTTGCACATAAGTGCCACATATGTAGCCAAGCTACCATGTAACCCGCCCATAAGTGAACTCGGACTCAACTCAACGAGCTCGGCGTTCGCATCCATAAGTGAACTCGGACTCAACTCAACGAGTTCGGATACCTAGTTACATCTCACGAACTCGGACTCAACTCAACGAGTTGGACGTCAGATCCATAAGTGAACTCGGACTCAACTCAACGAGTTCGGATGCCCAAATATCCCAGTGACATGTCACTTGTATCCTAATCCATTCCTAAGGTTCAACGGACCTTTTCCCAATCATGTGTCTCAACCATCTTCTACGGAATGCCGATATCTGATACTCGGTAGTATTTCACATTTTCCAAGTATATCACATAATTTGACATATTATCAAACAATTATCACAAGTATAATATTTCATAATAATTATCATATCATTTAAAGAAACATTAAAACATTTAAAATAATAACTATGTTACCAACATTTACATATGAACTTACCTCGTATGCGAAAATGGCTATTTTACCATTTCGTCCACAACTTGGTATTTTCCCCATTTTAGCCCAATTTCAGTTTTCCTTGCTCTATCATTTAAAATATAGTCTAATTAGGACTCACATTATTCAAATTGACCCAAAATCATATTTTGGAAAAATTACAATTTTGCCCTAAACTTTTGCATATTTACACTTTTGCCCCAAAGCTCGTAAATTAAAATTCAGCCTATTTTCTTATGTTTTATGACATGCTGATCATTTTTCCTTCTATGGCAACATCAAATTCTCACTCTAACATGTACTTATAACTATTAGGTATTTTTACCGATTAAGCCCTTTTGCTCGTTTTCACTTAAAACCGAGTAGCACAAGTTGTCTAACATAATTTAAAACCTCATATTCTATCATAAAACACCAAAATACACAAATTTCACCTATGGGTATTTTTCCAAATATAAACCCTAGGTTAAATTATTGCTAGCATAAGCTAAATCGAGCTAGGGACTCCAAAACGTAAAAATCATTAAAAACGAGGCTAGAACGAACTTACAATCGAGCTTGGAAGCTTGAAAACCCTAGCCATGGTTTCTCCTTGCTATATTCGGCCATGGGGTTGAAGATGAGCAAAATTGGCTTTTAATTTTGTATTTTAATTCATTTTACCCTAAATGACCAAAATGCCCTTACTACTAAACTTTCCAAAATTCCATCCATGTCCAATTTTTTGTCCATAGACTTAGAAATTGGTAAAATTACTCTTTAAGGACCTCTAATTAATAATCTAATTCAATTTTATGCAAAATACTTCTAGAACACAAGTTTTGCAATTTATTCAATTTAGTCCCAAATTTCAAATTAAGCACTTTATGCATAAAATTTCTTCACGAAATTTTCACACAATCATGCAATCATATCATAGACCTTAAAATAATCATAAAATAATTATTTCTATATCGGATTTTGTGGTCACGAAACCACTATTCCGACTAGGCCCAAAATCAGGATATTACAACTCTCCCCTTCGTGATTTTCGCCCCAAAATCTTACCGTAAAAGTGGTCTTCACTTTTAATCTCATATTTGGTGTCAAGAACTTGCACTTAGACTGCACCTCCAATACATCTCTTCAATTTCTCATATGATCTAAAAGCTTACGCCTCAACTCTCAACTGTTCTTAAATTTTCAACCCTTCTCAATTTCCCATGATATCATGACATAAAACCCGGATCTCAACTTGATTTAATGGAGACCGGAATTCCAAGAAATCCAACAATCAAAGAGACCTGAAATTCCATGAATCGATGAGTAGGAATTCATTCAATACTGATGTGATTTATAGATCTCGCCAAACATTTAACAATAGGATACATCACATTTTCCTCTTTCCGCCATAGAAATAATTCGATATGGCCTCAAGAATAATCCTTCTCATTTCCATCCCAATATCAACATTGACAAGGATAATTTTGATAGATCCCAATGCTCGCTTTAACCCTTTAACAACTCCGATTTTATGTAACATCGATGCTCTAAACTATCACATTACCTCACCGTCTTGAAACACATCACAATTCATACAACAATACATTCTTGAAAGTCGAAGTCATTGCTCAATGTAAACTAGTCTAGTTCAGACGCTTGTTACCAATATTCTCATCTATCCGAACTCTGTCAACATGTAATAAACTTTTAGCTTTCACAAGATGGAAACCTTATCATTCAGTAGTGACTTAAACTAATATTCAACTCTTTCTATTAAATATAGACTTCTCGTTCAAACTATTTACTCTTTGATCTGTACAAAATGAAATTCTATTATCAAACTTGGGAAAATAATCCGACATAATTGTCACATGAAATCTTTCAAATAAATAATTTACCATACCGACTAAAACTCGCGCTTTTATCACCTATGCCTTTCTCGATGTCAAATCCTTACACGAAATTAGAAAAATCCCAATACTAAAATCACCACATTACCAAGATCAAATTAGAAGTATAGTCATATTTGACATGATTATCACGAAATGAAGAACGACTTGAACATGAGTCGTAATTGACAAATTATGGAACAAAGATAACAAGAAAACCGAATAAAGAAATCCAAGATAGAGAAACCCGAATAAAGAAATCCGAATAAAGAGATCCGGATAAAGAAACCCAAGATACGATACTATGCCGAGAATCGAAAACCAAATTCATAGAGAAAATACAGAATACCCGATAATTCTTCAAAGAAAGAAAGTCCAAAAGAAAACATCATTTAATCCCAATGAAATCAAATATAACAAGATCAATATATCTTCCCATACATATATATCGATGAAGCATCAAGTAGAAGAAAGCAGAATCATAATATCATATGAATTCTCTCATCAATTCTTATCGATTTAAATGAAATAGAATACCCAATGAAATAGAGCAATATAAATTATAAACCAATCAGACTACCAATGCTTTCATCCAACACCTAATTAGAAGACATTCCCATATAACAAGAATTTCTTGAAGATCAATAGCCATAGAAATATTTAGAACGGGTGAACACATAGAACATCTCAAAAGAGATCGCTAAATCATAGGTCATAACTGTCACACTCAGATAATTCACATTTGAAATATCATTTCCCCAACTAGTTCTGCCGTCACAAATTTTATATTAAACCATTCACTAAAAAAGGCCAATTCTGAATAAATTTCGATTTACACTTTTCTCAACCTTGCACTTGAGTAATTCGATTTACCAAGGAGAATTCCTTTTCTAACTAGGACAAAGGTGCATAACTCCAATAATTTTACGTCAATCCGATACTTTCGGCTCGACTTTACTTATCAGCTCATTTTCAATCTCAGATCATACTTATAATTATTCTATCCTTTGAACTCTTTGGGTTCTCAACCGAAAACTTATTCAATACAAATCTCATGAAATTCCATTATAAGTACCACTTTGGTAAGGGGGAGGGGTTGTAGGACCTCTGACTCGACTTTCTTATACATACACATATGACACAACTTCCATCATCATAGTAACATCATCATAATCATGTCATTCATTCATGTTGGCTTACACCAATTTTCCTATTGTCCCATTTAGACAATATACTTATGCATACATTCTATGTTTTCTAGATAGCTTTACTTATCCATTCATTTAATTAAATTAATTCATGCTCATGACATTATATAAGGCCAAACAAACATAGATATTTGCATCACAATCACAACTTTCATTTCGTGCATCATCATGTACATATCATTACAATCATATAATTCAGGTCCAACAATTTAACATAGATAAGTTCATTTCATTATAATCCTTTATCTCATAAAAAAATTGTATATCATTAACATTCATCAACATTCAACGTCCAATCAAGACAAGGACATTTTCATCCGTATTATGATATTATGACCCTTATTCATACCTCTACTACTTTCTATTTATTCCGTTCATCTTATCAAGTAAGCCACATACACTACATCATATGAGCATTAAGCAAATATGAATATTTATCACAACATGAACTTTCATCTCACATATTATCACATATGTATCATAAACCTTTATTCATACTTTTCTGAACCGAGACTTATCATAATCATAATTTTACTCAAATACCTTTACTTAACATTGAACATGGTTGGCGCAGCTCGGTTGGAGAGTACCCTGTCTAAATAAGACGGTACTTATACGCGTCGGAAGACATCACACTATCACGCATCGCTGGCATGTATAGCTAAACTTTTACACATGCTAGGTTAGTCCGAGAACCGACTAAACCTGCTCGATACCACTAAATGTAACACCCATACCCGATACTGTTTCGAGTCGAACACGAGGTGTTAACGGACTTAATTCATTAATTAAACAGCTCATACAATTCATTTTAAAATTTCCAGACAAGCTGGCTAACTGCATCACAGTCGCTTTAAAAATCATATCTCGAGTTACTGAAACTCAAATCCAATTCCGTAAATTTTTCCTAAAACTAGACTCATATATATATCTAATAATTTTTTCTAGAATTTTGGTTGAGCCAATTAGTACAGTTTATTAGTTAAAGTCTCCCTATTTCAGGGTTCAACTACTCTGACCTCAGTGTATTACGAATCAGATATCTCCTGTACAGAGCTTCAATGACTATGCCGTTTGTCTCTAATAAAACTAGACTCAATAAGAAATCTGTACATATAAAGCATGACTTCTAATTATCTTTGTAAAATTTATGGTGAATTTCCAAAGTCAGAACATGGGATCCACAAAATCGCTCTGGCCCTGTTTCACAAAAATTTAAACATCTCATAAAATATAGCTCATATACCTGTTTCACTTATTCCATATGAAAATAGACTCATCAAGCTTCGATTCCATAACTTATTCATTATTTAATTCCATTTCTACTATTTTTAGTGATTTTTCAAACTCACGTCACTGCTGCTGTCTGAATCTATTTTATGGTAAATTTTACCTATTTCATGGTTTCCATGGATTAGCTAGCAATTTGACATACATAATACCAAATATGATCATGATTAGCCATTCCAATGGCTAATCATTACCAAGCATTTCTATTTCCATACCACTCAATAACCATATCATAAGACCATATATACAAAATGATTATAATGCTATACATGCCATACTCAAAATATACAAGCCATTATGCCAAGATGGTATACTGGATAGTGTGGCGTGCCTCCGACCGTTTCCGATTTCCGAGCTGGCTTGTCAACACTACAAGGAATGAAAAGGAGGAGTAAGCATAAATGCTTAGTAAGCTCACATGCAAATAGCAAGTAACATAACCATATAAGCAAACATAAAACATCATTTGCATAATCATCACCAAGACATTCATATCACCTTTTCATTTATCATCTTACCATATTGTTGTTATATCGAGTTTTCAACCCGAGGGTTAAGTACATACCTGTTCAAATTATCCATTTCACAACACTTACCAATACGTCCCTTTCATCTTGAGTATTCCTCCATTTGAGTAGAACTTTACCCGTTGAACACATCGGAATATAATTCGGATACATGGAAAGTTTGCACATAAGTGCCACATATGTAGCCAAGCTACCATGTAACCCGCCCATAAGTGAACTCGGACTCAACTCAACGAGCTCGGGCGTTCGCAGATCCATAAGTGAACTCGGACTCAACTCAACGAGTTCGGATACCTAGTTACATCTCACGAACTCGGACTCAACTCAACGAGTTCGGACGTCAGATCCATAAGTGAACTCGGACTCAACTCAACGAGTTCGGATGCCCAAATATCCCAAGTGACATGTCACTTGTATCCTAATCCATTCCTAAGGTTCAACGGACCTTTTTCCCAATCATGTGTCTCAACCATCTTCTACGGAATGCCGATACTGATACTCGGTAGTATTTCACATTTTCCAAGTATATCACATAATTTGACATATTATCAAACAATTATCACAAGTATAATATTTCATAATAATTATCATATCATTTAAAGAAACATTAAAACATTTAAAATAATAACTATGTTACCAACATTTACATATGAACTTACCTCGATGCGAAAATGGCTATTTTACCATTTCGTCCACAACTTGGTATTTTCCCCATTTTAGCCCAATTTCAGTTTTCCTTGCTCTATCATTTAAAATATAGTCTAATTAGGACTCACATTATTCAAATTGACCCAAAATCATATTTTGGAAAAATTACAATTTTGCCCCTAAACTTTTGCATATTTACACTTTTGCCCCAAAGCTCGTAAATTAAAATTCAGCCTATTTTCTTATGTTTTATGACATGCTGATCATTTTTCCTTCTATGGCAACATCAAATTCTCACTCTAACATGTACTTATAACTATTAGGTATTTTACCGATTAAGCCCTTTTGCTCGTTTTCACTTAAAACCGAGTAGCACAAGTTGTCTAACATAATTTAAAACCTCATATTCTATCATAAAACACCAAAATACACAAATTTCACCTATGGGTATTTTTCCAAATATAAACTCTAGGTTAAATTATTGCTAGCATAAGCTAAATCGAGCTAGGGACTCCAAAAACGTAAAAATCATTAAAACGAGGCTAGAACGAACTTACAATCGAGCTTGGAAGCTTGAAAACCCTAGCCATGGTTTCTCCTTGCTATATTCGGCCATGGGGTTGAAGATGAGCAAAATTGGCTTTTAATTTTGTATTTTAATTCATTTTACCCTAAATGACCAAAATGCCCTTACTACTAAACTTTCCAAAATTCCATCCATGTCCAATTTTTTGTCCATAGACTTAGAAATTGGTAAAATTACTCTTTAAGGACCTCTAATTAATAATATAATTCAATTTTATGCAAAATACTTCTAGAACACAAGTTTTGCAATTTATTCAATTTAGTCCCAAATTTCAAATTAAGCACTTTATGCATAAAATTTCTTCACGAAATTTTCACACAATCATGCAATCATATCATAGACCTTAAAATAATCATAAAATAATTATTTCTATATCAGATTTTGTGGTCACGAAACCACTATTCCGACTAGGCCCAAAATCAGGATATTACAGGTACAGGGCCTGAAGAGAAAGTCAAGAGTCAAAGAAATGAACGCAGATCATCAAAAATCATGACGGAAAGAGACATATGACAAGCAAGCCCAAGGCGCATAGCATGATCATGTAGGCATAAAGGCATTTAAGGCAAACATGTGCATATCATGATAACATCATGCATGACATATACATGTATTTTAGCAGAACAAGAGGTTTCGATGATAGCTGTACTGAATCAAAGGAAATAACACCTAAGTTCCACCAGATGACATCTTTTGGTATTTTGATGTTTTTATTTCTGTCTTTCAAAAAAATCAACTCATATTGCGAGAGGTGAGTTGGGCCTCAGGTCACACGCTGAGGTATTTTCAATTTCCGTTTTTTCAATTTATGCTTTTCAAAAAATCAACTCATATTGCGAGAGTTGAGTTGAGCCTCAGGACACGCTGAGGTAATTTCAATTTATGCTTTTCAAAAATCAACTCATATTGCGAGAGGTGAGCTGAGCCTCGGGGCACGCCGAGGTAATTTTAATTTCTGTTTTTCAATTTCTGCTTTTAATTTCTGTTTTTCAAAAATCAACTCATATTGCGAGAGGTGAGTTGAGCCTTAGGGCACGCTGAGATATTTTCAAATTCTATTTTTATCAAAAAAATCAACTCATATTGCGAGAGGTGAGTTGAGCCTCGGGACACGCTGAGGTATTTTCAATTTCTGCTTTTCAAAAGAATCAACTCATATTGCGAGAGGTGAGTTGAGTCTCGGGCTACACGTCGAGGTCCTTTGAAATTCTGTTTTTAATTTCTTTCTTTTTTTTAAATTTATATGTTTTAAAAAAATCAGCTCATATTGCGAGAGGTGAGTTGAACCTCAAGACGCTGAGGTGTTTTCCATTTCTATTTTTAATTTCTATTTTTCAAAAAAATCAACTCATATTGCGATAGATGAGTTGAGCCTCAGGACACGCTGAGGTAATTTCAAGTTTTGTTTGTCAAAAATCAACTCATATTGCGAGAGGTGAGTTGAGCCTCAAGACACGTTGAGGTATTTTCAATTTCTGTCTTTCAAAAAAATCAGCTCATATTGCGAGAGGTGAGTTGAACCTCAAGACGCTGAGGTAATTTCAATTTTTGTTTGTCAAAAATCAACTCATATTGCGAGAGGTGCATTGAGCCTCAAGACACGTTGAGATATTTTCAATTTCTGTCTTTCAAAAAAATCAGCTCATATTGCGAGAGGTGAGTTGAACCTCAAGACGCTGAGGTGTTTTCCATTTCTATTCTTCAATTTTTGTGTTTCAAAAAAATCAGCTCATATTGCGAGTGGTAAGTTGAGTCTTGACTCACACACTGAGGTATTTTCAAATTTTGTTTTTCAAATTTTGTTTTTCCAAAAAAATCAACTCATATTGCGAGAGGTGAGTTCAGCCTCAGGACACGCTGAGGTATTTCAATTTCTTTTTTTTTCAATTTATGTTTGTCAAAAAAATCAACTCATATTGCGAGAGGTGAGTTAAGCCTCAGGTCACACGCCGAGGTATTTTCAATTGATTTTTTTTTTAATTTATGCTTTGCAAAAATTAACTCATATTACGAGAGGTGAGTTGAGCCTCGGGTCACATACCGAGGTATTTTCAAAATCTGTTTTACAAATTTTGTTTTAAAAATCAACAAATATTGTGAGAAGTGAGTTGAGCCTTGCTCACGTGCTGAGCTATTTTCAATTTCTGTTTTTAATGTCTAGTTTTAAAAAGTCAATTCATATTGCGAGAAATGAGTTAAGCTCAGGATCACATGCCAAGTAAAGAATAAAGACTGGAATTAATAGAAGACACAGATTTTATATCCCTGAAGTTACAGTGAAGCTAATTGAAGTTGCAGTGGAGCTGATCGAGGATATCAGATCTTGCCTTTTTAAAAGTTGCAGAAGAGAAGACCACAAACTTTATCTGACTAAAGCAATGGAAGAGCAGATTGAAGCTGTAAATCTTATCTTTTTGAAGTCACATTGGAGTAGATCGAAGCTACAAGGCATATATTAGAAGATGCAGTGGATTTGATCAAGAAAACAAGATACAGTGGTTTGGAAAGAGACTACCTGGATGAGAAGAGCACCAAAAAAGTCCATACTTAGTAAGACCGGGCAAAATTGGCCTTTCTTTGTGTCTTTGCTTTATTCCCGTTACACGATAATAAGCAAAGAGGGGCAGCTGTTGTAGGCCAATTTTAACCCATTTACATCAAAACCCAATTTAGCCTTACCTAACCCACTAAAATTAAACCCAAAACCCAAAATCTTAACTACCCAAAGCCCAATTTACATCAAAACCCCAATGGCCCAAACCCTAAGCCCAAATCAAAATAAAAAAACCTAACCCACAACCTAAACTTTTCTCAACTAAATCCTAGCCTTTGCCACCACCAACTCCACTAGTCACACTTGCTCTACCACCAACTCCACTAGCCACACTTGCTCCACTACCTACTCCACTAGCCACACTTGCTCCACCACCACTTGTACCTACAAATGAAGACATAAACAATAAAAAATATTTTGTAAATGGCTATATAAGCCTTCTCATATTTTGTATTTAGGAGAGGAAGAAGTTTTGGGGGACAAAGTTATTGTAAAGGATTTTTGAGAGGTTTTTTGAGAGTAATCAAGGAGAAGAGTTATTGTAAAGGCTAGTTTTTGGAGAGAGTAGTTTTTTTGGAGATTAATCAAAGATCAAAGCAAAAGAGGTTTCTTCATCTATTCTCGTTTTAAGTTCTTTATTTGCTTATCATTTTTTCTTTCAATCTTATTTTGTTTCTTTTATTCGAAAGTAAAAATAAAAAGAGAAGCTTATCCATTTTACCGAAAAATTTTTTTGAGGTCCCATTTGATGTGTACTGGTGGCACGATGGATGGTGAGCATGGTCCTAAGGATCGGACGGTATTGACCTTGTGGCCGAAATCACCCACTCTCTCCTCTCTCTTTTTTGTTATTATTATATTTCTTAATATTATATTATATATATTCTTTTAATATATTAGGTATATTCTAAATTCTATATTACGTATATATATATTATACTATTTTATGTATATATCTTTAATACTATATTATTTATATATATATATATTTTATATAACATGTATATATTTTAATTATATTATGTATGTATTTTTTACACTATATTATGTACATATTTTAATATTATCACGTATTTATTTTTTATATATGTACATATTTATGTAGTATTATTAATAGTATTGTTTTTAAACATCATTGTTATTTCTAATATATATATATTATGTACACCTTTTATTTCTATTTTATTTTTTATTTGTCAATATTAATTATTATTATTATTCTAATATTTTGATATTTTAATATTTTATATTATTCACATCACTATTCGCATTTTTTACAATAATATTCTTAGATTTTTTTACTATCATTTTAGAAACTTTTTACATTTTAATTTTAAGAATAAGGCAATGTACCGATTTTAACATTAAGTCATTGATTTCATCGCTATGTTGGGTGAAGTTAGTCGGCTCGTGTTAAAAACGGGATATTCTTCTAAAAAACCAAAAACTTACAACTTCTTATTTCCTTCAATCGGATCACACTTAAATGTCAAATTGAATTCGTATTTTTGAAAATCAAGATAACACGTGTTTAATAAGATACCAATTTTCGGCGTGCGAGGGTGCTAATACCTTCCTCGTGCGTAACCGACTCCCGAACCCAACGTTACTCTAGCTTTTGACGTAGACCTAAATTCGGCCTTCATTTTTGTGTAAGAATAAGTTTTCTTTTCTAAAAAAGGATGATTTATTAGGTGTCCGGTCACACCTAGAAAAAAGATCGGTGGCGACTCCCTTTTTTAATAAAATCGAAAGTCGATTTTTAAATTTTCAAATAATCGCCTCAATTATCGACCGAAAGAGAAATTTTTAAGTTGCTACAGAAGTTTAATCGTGTCATCTCCTACACGAAGTATCAATTCACCTGTGCCAACATCTATAATAGTTCTAGCAGTTGCTAAAAAGGACCTTCCTAATATTAAAGGTACGTCAGTATCCTCATCCATGTCTAGAGCAACAAAGTTAACTGGGAATATAAATTTATCAATTTTGACAAGCACGTCTTCAATAATACCCCTTGGAAATCTAATTGTTTTATCTGCCAATTGAATGTTCATCCTAGTTTGTTTGGGTTTCCCAAGACCGAGTTGTTTAAGCATTCTAGATCAACCAAAGCATTCTTAAAATTTAAACTATCAATTAAACAAGGAATAGTAAAACTCCCTAGATCTTTCAGTTTGTTAGGTAGCTTATTTTGTAAAATGGTTGAGCATACTGCGTTTAGCTCCACGTCTGACGAATCATCTAACTTTCGTTTATCTGTTAAAAGCTTCTTTAAAAATTTAACTGCATTTGGCATCTTCGAAAGAGCTTCAATAAACGGTAAGTTAATATGTAATTTTTTTAATAATTTAAAGAATTTACTGAATTATTCGTTTGTGTGGTCTTTCGTTATCGCATTGGGGTATGACACACGAGGTTTATACTCTTTGCTTGCATCAACCTTACCATTATCTGCAACATTGTCTTGCCTCAGTTTCGGTGCATCTTCAACTAACCCTTTATCATTGTGCACAGTAATGGCATGAAGTTGCTCCATTGGGTTAGTTTTAGTGTTACTTGGTAAGCCACATTGTGGTCGTTTAGAGATTAATTTAGCAAGTTGTCCTATTTGAGTTTTGAGCCCCTGAATCGACGCTTGCTGATTCTTAAGTGTTGTTTTGGTATTCTGAAAATGAGTTTCTAACACCGAGATGAATTTTGTGAGCATCTCTTCAAGGTTCGGTTTCTTCTCTTATTGGTAAGGTGGTTGTCAAAAACCTGGAAGATGTTGTGATCTTTGACTTCCTTGACCATCCCACGAGAAATTGGGATGGTTCCTCCAACCGGCATTATAAGTGTTACTGTACGAGTTATTTTGAAGTCTAGAATTATTACCCGTATAGTAGACTTATTCCTCCTCGGTGCAAGAGTTGAAGGATGGATAATCTGTGTTGTGTACTCATCCTCCGTTTGAATCACACCTTATCACTGGATGTACCTGAGTAGAACCATACAAACCATCAATCTTTTTATTTAAAAGTTCTACCTGGTTAGATAGCATAGTGATCGTGTCGAGGCTAAAAACATCAGCTGCTTTTTTGGGCTTCGTTCTCATGACTTGCCACTGATAGTTATTCAGTGACATCTCTTCAATAAATTTGTAAGCCTCTTCAGGTGTTTTGTTATTTAAAGTTCCACCAGCGGCTGCGTCGATAAGTTGCCTTGTTGAGGGGTTCACACCGTTGTAAAAAGTCTGAACCTGTAGCCATAGAGGTAACCCATGGTGAGGGCACCTTCTCAATAAATTCTTGTATCTCTCCCATGCGTCATAAAGAGTTTCTAAATCCATCTGCACAAAAGAAGAGATATCATTCATCAATTTAGCCATTTTAGTCGGCAGAAAATATTTAAGTAAAATTTTTTCGGTCATTTGCTCCCAAGTGATGATTGACCCTCGTGGTAACGAGTTCAACCACTGTTTAGCTTTATTCCTTAATGAAAACGGAAACAATCGAAGGTGAATGACATCGTTAAAAACACCATTAATCTTAAAGATGTCACAGAATTCCAGAAAATTTGCTAAATGAGTGTTTGGATCCTCGTCCTGCAAACTATCAAACTGAACAAACTGTTGTATCATTTGAATCGTGTTAGGTTTCAGTTCAAAATTATTTGTAGCAACAACAGGTCTAACTATACTTGATTCAGTTCCTGTTAAAGTAGGTTTAGCATAATCATACATAGTACGAGGAGCAAGATTCTGATCTACTGGATTTGCAGTAACCACAGGAGGTAACGGATTATTCTGATTATCAGCCATCTCCTCGGTGTTATTAGTGTCATCCTCGTGCCCTTCTTCTATGTATTGTAGGCTTCGCTTTATTTCTTCTCAGTTTCTACGAGCTATACTCTCGATCTCACTGTCAAAAAGCAAAGGTCCTGACGGGTTCCTCCTAGTCATAAACTGGAGACACCTGCTAGAAGCAATTAAAAAGAAAAATTTAAATTAAACTAAAAGCAAAAAGTAAATTGCAATAAAAGTAAAAATGACTAAAGTAATAAAAATCAAGCGTTCCTAATATCTTAGTCCTCGGCAACGGCGCCAAAAACTTGATGGTCGTGAAACTAACTAAAAATTCGACTTAAGGCAAGCGCACCTATCAAACAGTAGTATAGTTATATCGTATCCACGAGGACTAAAGGTACTAGTAATTACTATCTTTTTATTATCTAGTCTAAGAATTAAATGATGTTTTTAAACTAAAACTAATTATCTAATTAAGTAAGATTACGACAGAGATTAAAGTTGGAAAATATTTTTTAGAAGACCAATGGAGAAGACAATACCCAAGGAAGAATCCACCTAGACTTCACTTATTACTTCTGAATTAGATGATTTGTTCACTTGACTTAGTCCGTATAAAGCCCTAGTTTATGTTATTATCTCTCTCGAGACTAAAAACAACTAACTCTAGGTTGATTAATCGAAATCTCTTTCTAATTAAAACCCCTATTATCGCATTAACTTAATCTATGGATTCCCGTATTAGATTTGACTCTAATTCGGCAGATTTATGTCGTCCTATCTCTAAGATTGCATACAACTCCGCTTAATTATGAATGATCTACTCTTAAACAGGGACTTCTGCTCCACTAAATAAGCACATCAAAAACCTGAATTAATATTCTAGAATATTAAAGCAAGAATTAGAACTCACAATTAAGAATAAAAATAAGTATTTATCATATAACTCAAATAGTAATAAGATCCATCTTAGGTTTCATCTCTCTTAGGTATTTAGGGAGTTTAGTTTATAATAATGGAAAACATCTCAAAATTGGGAAAACAACAAAACATAAAGAAACCCAAAGAACTTCTAGGGAAATCAAATGGAGATCTTCAGTCTTGAAGTAGATCCTGCTTCCGAGCTGATTCCAATTGCTATCCTTGAGTATTCTCTGCCTTCTACTCTATGTGTCCTCTTTGATCCTCTTCTAGGGTGTTTATATAGACTTTGGAATGTCCAAAATAGCCCAAAATTGACATTTTCTGAATAGAACTAGACTTTGGCTTGACAGGGACACGGCCGTGTGCCATCCCCGTATAAAGGTGCTTAGGCCGTGGGCAATTCTGACTTGGTTTAATGTTGACACAGCCATGACACACGGGCGTGTGGCCTGCTCGTGTGTCACACACGGGCGTGTGGCCTGCCCGTGTGAAAATGGCTAGGCCATGTGCAATTCTGAATTAGGCCCAGATTTGTCCCTTTTTGGCCCTTTTCATGCTCTTTTGCTATCCTAATCTCTCCTGAGTATAAAACATGAAATTAAAGGATTAGGAGCATCAAATTCACTAAATCTTATGATAAATCATCCAAAAATATGCCAAGCATGGGGTAAAAAATATGTATATATTATGGTTTATCAGTGATATGTGTGAAAAATTTCGTGTGAAAATTTTATCGTTTGTGTGCTCGATTTTATAAAAAGACTTAATTGCGTAAAATGCAAAAGTAGCATGCTATAAGGTAAAAGTGTCTTTTGGTTATGGATTATTAAATGAGAGGTCCTTATGTTGTAATTAGACCATTTTTGGTGGATATAGACATAAATGACCTTGAATTATGTGTTTTATAATGGTTTTAATTAAGGTTAAATTAGTCAAATGTTTATAAATGATATTAAAATAAAAAGAAAAAGAAATTTTGTTCATATTTTCATCATGTTAGCCGAATGTTGATAGAAAAAGAATCAAAAAATATTGCTTTAGGTTTTTGTACTTGTAGGCTTGATTGGTAAGTGTTCTTTGCTCGGTTTTTGATAATTTTTACGTTTTTGAGATCGTTGCTTCGTGTTTTAGCTAGCCCATGCTTTAATTTTCAGAATTGATGATGAATTTGAGATTTTCCATTGTTGATAGCTTGATGATTTTTGTGTTTGATGATGAAAAATAAATATATGTTGTTAGATTGTGATGTTTAATTAAGTGATTTTTAGTAAAAATACCTATTTAGGATTAAATTGTGAATTTTGTAAATTGAGGGGTCAAAATGTGAAATAAATGAAATAAATATTCTGCTAGGGACCTTAGTAAAATTTGGCCAAGCTTAGGTGTGGTGAAATTATGAGTATTTTGTGTTGTTTTGAAATAGGGACTAAATTATAAAAATGTGAAATGTAAGGGCTAATATGTAAAAAGGCATAATTATGTGTTCCGTTCGAATTTAATTTAGCCTGAAAGTCCCGTACAAACCATAGAAATAGTTAGGATACATATGTCATGACATAGGATTCCAATATGTGATTTCATATAAGACCACGTCTGGGACGATGGCATCGATTTGAGATTTACATGTAAGAGACCATGTCTGGGACATTGGCATCGTATATGATTTCGTGTAAGACCCTGTCTGGGATAGTGCCATCGATATTTGATTACATGTAAGACCTCGTATGGGACGTTGGTATTGTATGAGCTTTTTGAGCTATCCAAGTATCCTTATTGATTCCGAATGGTTTAACAGGCAATGTTGAATTAAGATCGAATGTGAAATCAAGCTAAAGGGTTTAGGTATGTGTAAAGTTAAATGTTCATGAAAACAAGGTAAGTATAGTATTTGAGATGGTGACATGAACTATGCATGTTAAAGGTATGATCATTATGTACATGAGATTGTTCATATTCGACCATGTTGAAATAATCATGCTAATGTTCATTTGATAATTTATTTTCTTATGACCTACTAAGCTTTTAAAGCTTACTTTGTGTGTTCTTTCCATGTTTTTAGATCATCAAAGCTAGCTCGGACTCTAGGATCATCGGGAAACGTCATCGCACTATTGATCATCTCATTGGTATTTTGGAAGCTTTGTATATATGGTATATGGCATATATAGGCTAGTGTCATCTTGATATATTTTGAGTTGTGGTTTTAGCCATGTGATTTGGCTTGTAAATGTTGATGTGAATATGGCCATTTAATTTGGCTTAAGTTATGTGTTTGTTAAGTTAAATATATGGTGTATATAATGCCTTATATGTTGGCTTATTTGGTATGATAATGTGTTGGTTAGTTTGATTAGTTGTTAATTGATGTGCTTATGGTTGAAAGTTAGCATATTGTGGTTTGATTTGAGATGACTATATGGTATATGTTGAATTATAAAATAAGTAATAAGTTGATGGATAAATACATTTAGTAGTTATGTATTTTTAATGTTTTTGGTATAATGAAATGGTATGTTTTGGTTGTGAAATTGAGTAATTGAAATGGTTGATATTAGATGGTATAATATGTGGTGAATTGGTATGTTTTGGCTGTATATATATGTTTAGAAATGATGCAATTTGATGTGGTTTAGGTATGCATGAGGAAGGTGAGAAATGTGACTTAAACCAAGTCTATTTTCACTCTAAACGGTTGAGCACACGGGTGTGTGGTTCGACCATGTGTGACACATGGCTTTGGTACACGGCCGTGTGTCCTCTAGGGTACCTTACGATTTAAATTTAGTATACCTTATAGTTTTGACACGGCCTAGACACACGAGCGTGTCTATTGGTTATGTGGAGCACACGGGTTGGCACATGCGTGTGGTCGGCCGTGTGACCTAAGTCAGTAACCTCTCTAATTTTTCCACGGCCATGGCACATGGGCGTGTCCTCGACCGTGTGGTGCAAGTCACTATGTATGCCCTGTTTTCACACGGCCTGTAACACGGTCATGTCTGGTAGCCGTGTGAGGCACACGGCCTGTTCACACGGGCGTGTGACCCTTATGTCTTTAAAAATTTTTTATGTTTCCCAAAGTTTTTGAATGTTATCGGTAAAGTCACGAACCCCTTCTAAGCATGCTCGTAGAGCCGTATAAGGGACATTGTGAATGTTTTGAATGAATTTTGATTATGAATGCTTAAGTGTATGTGAATGAAGTGTGTTATCTGGTAATTCCTCGTAACTCCATTCCGGCGACGGATATAGGTTAGGGGTGTTACATGCCACACGACTATGTCTCTTCTGTAGCTTAATTTTGTAATTTCCACATGGCCACAATCTGTTACACGGCCTGACTACATGGTTGTGTAGCACCCTCCACATGGTCTATAGCATCTCACACGGCCGTGTGCCCTTATTTTTAAAATTTTATAGTTTTGACCTAGAGTTTTATGTTTTGTTCAGTTTAGTCTCTCATTGATTCCAAAAATGTTTTAAGCTTTTAGTTTTGTTCAATTAAGTCCCTAATAATATGATTTATGTTAGAATCCATGATTAATTGAATTATCATGGTATTTATATGCATAATTGCATAAATTGTGAACAATTTATAAATGACTATTGTATCCATATTTTCGATTATATGTACAACATGCCTTATGTTACTATTCATCCGAACACATAAAAAGCATGACTTTTGCTACTGAATTGATTCATCTAAGGCATATTAATTACTATTGAATCAAGCTATTATGAGCATTCTAGTGCTACTATATTGTTGTGTTAAAAGTGTATCAAAAGCTATATATTGATCTATTTGAACATGCTTATATTGCACTGCATGGGATGGTACAATATGTACGAAGGAAGTATTGATAGTTTATCTGCATTATTTTGTTGTGTACCCACAGCCAAAAGCATATTCCATTTACGATGTTTTTACTGTACATCCACAACCCAACGGCAGCTATTATCTACAAACATGTTGTGCATCTATGGCCAGTGACAATTTTTTCTTGCATTATTTTGCTGTGTAACCACAACCATAAGTAGATTTCATCTATGATGTTTTTTCTATGTGTCCACAACCACTGGTAGTTTATCTGCAAACTATTAATGGTTAAAACCACAACCCGGTGTATAGGTGATTGAAGTTCTAGGGAACTCCCATTGTGGTGTGTAGCAGTGGGGTAAGATCTTTTCTGTTAAACCAAAACTGTATGACATTCATTAAACATGTGCATACAAACTGGATTTTCTGGGATGACATATTTATACTTATGAATAAATTGTTGAGTGCTTTGAAATAAAACTGATATTTTGAAATTACTATAATGAATTCTCTAAGATACTATAGATGGTTATTCTGAAATAAAACCAATACTCTGATTTGCTATTTGATTGTCATTATTCTATGCGTTATTATTTAGTATGATTTATCGACTATTTGTGCTCCTTGTGACAAAACTCACATTAAGCTTCATAGTTCACTCTCCTTTTAATTTTCATCTTTACAGATCACCTACTAGGTTAAGACGCGGACTCAACATTTGGAGGGACTCGGCTCTGATTTTCTTATTAAATTATTTTAAATATATTATTTGATATTTTTATTATTTGGAGACTATATAGTTTTATACTCGAACTAGGGCATGGGATTTTTTATTTTGGTTTGATATGACATGCATGGCATTTAGGTTTTTTTTAATTTAATTTTAAAATTTTGAAATGCTAATTTTAATTTATTATACATGAAATATGATTTTTACTAAAACTAAGATAAATATCACTTTTTCGCTACCAAATTATAAATAAATTTTTGAAAGAATAATTAGACTAACTGAATTTTCAAAAATAGTCACCGTTGCAAGAAAAATGTTAGAATTTATCGGTTTTGATAACTCATGGATTTTTCTAAAAATAGACTAAGTCTACTTCTAGAAATAAATTAATGTTTTTATAATGCATCTTTATAATGCATCTTTTAAAACATTGCCTGGAGATGATCAGAGAACATTGGAACCTAGTTGTTTTACCCTGGTAAATATCCAAATTGTTCCTTGTCAATATTAATTGAATTGATGAGATTTTCAAGTATTAGAAGCCAGAAATGCTTTTCAGTTTAGTCCGTTTATGAGACTGATCTATTTTTAGGGCAATTGTCGATGCTGCTGTAAGCTAGATAAGGGAAACAGCTCAGAGGAGACTCGTAGGTCGTAGCAAAACTTCAGTTGCCATGTAAGGACAAGAAGATGAACAATTGAAACAATGGGAAAGAGGAAACATGTGCTTCGATGTTGAGAATGAAGCAATTAATGTGGTGGCCGGATGTAATCATGATTTGCTGGAGAGCGATGCAGGTGGTAATAGTTTTTAAGGCCTGTGTGTGAAAGAAGATTATAACAAACAATGGGGTGAGGCTTTGGAATGCTGATGAGGGTGATGAGGAATTGGATCAAGGTGAAGTGTATTCAAATTTTGGACGCAAGTCCTAGTGTTAGATGCGAGGAGCATAATCCGTCAGTAGATAATCTAAACGGGGTCTGGTATCGAGCAACGGGACCTTAGAAAATTGTATCAAGAACCCTTGAATGGGACGTTATTTGATGCTTGAAGAAGAGAGATATTGGTAGTGGATAATGTTTTATTCGAAGCATGGTGGTGTTCAGGGGAGACATCCAATGGAGCTGCGAATGATATGGCGGATGTTCTGTCTTGGATTTCTATTATGGGTTTTCATCGTAAATTGGTAATCAGTTTCAATTAATTAGTAACCTATCAGAAAACCTGGTGGAAGATATTCTACATTTCTCAACTGTCCCTCACGACAGGAGCTATTATGCTGCAACCCTCTCCAATAAGTGATGAATTTTATTATGGAATAATTATTTGGTAAATAAATCTACAAGAAATATCGAAATTTTGTAATGTCTCTTTATATTTTATTTAGTAAATAAATATAATATGTGATAAAATCTCAACTCAATTTATGAATTTAAAAATATTCATACCTTTGTACCGAATAATTACCCTTTATTTTCTACAATTATATATTTAATTCTTTTCTTTTACTTTATTTTGAGGAAACAATCCACCATATGTTTATGAACATAAGCCACAAATAGTTTTACATCACAACAGTTTCTGTTTAAAATACTGATATCAGGTGTTATTTATAAATCTAAATTTTAAATTTTAATCAATATATAATTTTAACACTAAGTAAATAATAATTAAAAGATAAAATTAATCTCTATTTATATACTTATATTTTTATTCAAGTTATAATTTTATTTTATTACCTTAATAAATATGAAAAAATTACTTATAAAAATCAAAATAATTCAGAATTTTTTAAAATAATATTTTAACCATAATTATTAATTATTTTGACTTTATTGAGTATGCTTAGGCTTTTATTTAAGTTATAACTCTATTTTAGAGTTAATAAATTTATCACAACTTATTTTTAGGTAGAGTTATAACTCATAATTTTAATTTAAATTATAAGTATTTTTAAATGTCAAATTATTAATATGATAAAAATAAATATGATAAAAACTAAAAGATATTTTCATCGGTTCAAAAGTTTTACAAGTGCTTTTATATATACTATAGATGAGAATAACTTATATTAGTATTATCTTAAAATATATAATTTTTAAACACCAATAAAATAATACCACATCATTAGTTTTAAATATATACAAAAATTATTATACACTCAATCATAATCAGAACGAGCCATTTTGCCTCGCCCAAACCAAACCAAAAATAGAAATAATAGCAGTCCAAATTTACAGGCCCAAATGATTTAAATAAAAAAATACATCAAACCCAAATGAAAGAGGCCCAGTGGCCCAAAATACTTCAACATTCTCAGCAAAACAAAAAACCCTAGCTCTAGAAGTGCCGCTGCCCTCAGCCACGTCAGCATGCTCGTTCCGAGGTTTGTAGCCCTTTCACCAAAGAGGCAAGAAGACCACCTTTCCCTTCTCCATTGACTCTCCATGGATTCCTGCAAAAAGGAAAGAAACAGAGCAGAGAAATAGTAGCAAAAACAGCAAAAGAAAACAATAGAAACAAAAACGAGAGGATAAACGATGTTGTCAATCGGCTATAAAAGCCTTAACAACCTAAATGTAATTTTTTACAAATAAAAGATTAATAAAAAAATAGAAAAATCAAAAACAAAATCAAAAAATTTACAAATGTAGTTTTATTATTATATTTCATTATTTATTATTTTCTTTTTCGCTTTTTATTTGCTTTCATTTAAAAAAAAAACACAAATCCAAAGAGGGGGTCAAAAATTGGCAGTGTTACCAAATAATGGAATTTTATTTGTTAGCCACAATTGAAACTGAATATTGGAAGTGATGTTGAATCTAGTTTGTGGATGGATGAATGATATATCAATAATACCCTTGGTCTATTTAAAGAGATGTCGTGTCCTAACTTACGGGATACAACATTTTGTTACCTCGAGATAAGAAAGCATTTTCATACGTTTTGATCTATTTAAGGGAATTTACTAAAATATATACATTAATACAAAGAGGGATCGTGTTTTTTAACTCTTTTCAAATTTCCAATTTTCGACACCAAAGACATCAAATAATCAATTAGGTACCAATTTTAGGAGTAACGAGGGTACTAATCCTTCCTTGTGTGTAACCGACTCCTAGACCCGTTTTCTAAACTTTGTAGACCAAAAATCATCGTTTTAAATAAAAAAAATTATTAAAACGATCAAATTACAAGGTGGTCCGATCACACCTCATAAGAAAAAACGATTGGTGGCGACTCCCATTTTTCGTCTTTTTAAATAAAATTCAATTTCAAAA
Source organism: Gossypium arboreum (assembly GCF_025698485.1). Lineage (NCBI taxonomy): Eukaryota > Viridiplantae > Streptophyta > Magnoliopsida > Malvales > Malvaceae > Gossypium > Gossypium arboreum. The sequence goes on along the minus strand of NC_069081.1, from coordinate 107,098,281 downwards.
AAAATAGTTTTGACAGCTTTGCGACTCCACAGGGGATTAAAATAAGAGAATCAAGTCACGAGTTGATTATTTCTTGTCTTTTTGTTGAAAATTGATAATTTGGTTTAAATTTACGATCCTTTCGTTGCATTTCATTTGTATGGTCTGCATCATTTTGATATATTTGCTTTATTGGTTCGAGTCTTTGGATATATTTTGGCATATTGCATTAAATAACCGGTCGGTTATACCCTTTTAAGTGGGAGTGGAAAACTATTCCTTCGTGAGGTCTTCACCTCCGTATAGGATGGTGGATCACTTTCGGGATGCATCCGTATCTATATCTCCGTGAGATTTTCATCTTCATATAACCATAGGGAAATGTATTCCCCTAAACCGAACTCGGTACATATGAGCCTATAATGGGTAAGGATCACGGAATCTGTTGGTTCAGTTACCCTTACTTTATAACCGAACCGCTTATAATGAGCCCTAAAAGCTTACCCTAAGTAGAACCACACCAAACCCTAGTGGTCACCCGAATAGGTGCTCTATTTATTATTTCTTGCTTGCTTTAAATTCTAGCATTATATGAAGTATACTGACTTGTTTCATTTTGTTTTGACTATGATTGCATTGCATTTTCATCTAAAAAAGGGTGTTGATTTATGTTCGTTTGCTAAATAGAGAGTTTTTCATGGAAAACAGGTTTTTTGATAAAGTGGAAGACAACATGGTTCGCAAATATCATCCAAGAAAAGGCAACAAGAGAAATTTAACAACCTGTAAGAGGGGCAGGTCAGAGATATGGAACACTTGCAGACCCCAGCTGTTCAAAAACTGAAATATGAATCGGAGTCGGATCAGGGCTGAGAATTAACTTTATTTCTTGGGAAAGTAAAGGTTTTAAGTGTGAAGGCGAGGCCATATATGTATCCGCTTTATGTAAAGAAACTTGTTTTCTAGTAAAATTGTTCTAATAGAATTGAACTAGAATCAATGCCTTTTTGTATGCATCTTTTCCATTCATTAACATTACGTTTCATTGTATGTAATAAATTTCATAAAATCCAAAAGTGCGTCGAGTTCAGAACTCTAGTACATAGCTTGATGGATAATAAAGAATTGGAATTCTTTGAAGATATCGAAGGTTCGGAAGGGAAAGATGTTTGTGCCTTTGAAAAAAGAACTAAAAAAATATCAGGAATTTGTTCCTACATCCCCGGAAGTATTCTGAACAATTGGACCATGGAGGAGATTCCTATAGTTTTTAAGACCATTTCAGAGTAATATTCAGAACACACCTAATTGCTCTAAGCCTGGGAGTAATAGAAATCCTTTTTTGAAAAAGGCACATGTCCTCTATATTTGTTTCAATAAAAATAATGCATCTTTGTATCTCATTTTGGCAAATATTATTTTGTTCTTTCCATTTAACTCATACTCATAATCTTTTCATTTATTCATACTCATACCACACAGATAATTATTCTGCGATTCATTTGTTCTTTGGGTCTTCATTCATTCTTATATCAGGTTTCCAGATATAAATGATATGATCGACACTGCTATTGACTTAGAATTTCCTTTTGAGTAAAATATGTGTTTAGAGGAACCTCAATACTTTAAAGGTGATCGAGATTGTAATCTATCTTCTGATTTGTTAAGGATGGCAGAACAAGAGGAGAAACAGATCCTACCTTACAAAGAGTCAGTGGAAATTGTAAGCTTAGGAGAAGAACAAGAAAAGAAAGAGGTGAAAATTGAAACTTGCATCACTATAGAGACAAGGCAAGACCTCGTTGAGTACTCCAAGAGTTCAAAGATGTCTTCGCATGGTTGTATCAAGACATGTCTGGTCTAAGTACTGATATTGTGGTACAATGGCTTCCCATAAAAGAACAATGTAAGCCGATACAACAGAAACTTCAAAGGATGAGACTCGACATCCTATTAAAAATAGAAGAAAAGGTCAAGAAGCGTTGGGTTCTTGCAAGTGGTTAAATATTTGGAGTGGGTAACTAACATAGTCCTCGTCCCTAAGAAAAATGGGAAGATACTAATGTGTGTAGACTACAGGGACTTCAACAAGGCCAGCCTGAAAGATAATTTCCCATTGCCTCATATCGACACCTTAGTGGACAACATGGCAGGTTGATCATTGTTCTCCTTCACGGATGGTTTCTCCGGATACAATTAGATAAAAATGCATACTAAAGATATAGAGAAGACCACATTCGTAACCATGTGGGGAACATTTTACTATAAAGTGATGTCATTTGGACTGAAAAATGTGGGAGCAAAGTATCAAAGAGCCATGGTAACATTGTTTCATGACATGATGCACAAAGAAATCGAGGTTTATGTTGACGATATGATTGCAGAGTCTCGAACAAAAAAAGAACATATACAAGTCTTAAGGAAATTGTTCTTATGGTTGAGGAAATTTTAGCTAAAGCTCAATCTAGCAAAATGTAGCTTCGGGGCTAAGTCAGGAAAATTGCTAGGATTTGTAGTCAGTGAAAAGGGGATCGAGATAGACCCAAATAAAGTTAAGGCTATACAGGATTTGCCTTTGTCGCGCACTCAAAAAGAAGTTCGAGGTTTTCTAAGAAGCTTAAATTACATCACCCGATTCATTTCACAACTAACTGAGAAATGCGAAACCATATTCTGTCTCCTTAAGAAACAAAATCTAGGTGTTTAAGATGAGGAGTGCCAGAAGACTTTCGACAAGGTCAAATATTACTTGTCCAATGCCCCAGTACTAATGCCACCTAGCCTAGATAAGCCGCTGATACTGTATTTGGCAGTATTTAGAAATTTCATAGGATGCGTGCTTGGCCAACATGATAAGTCAGGGAGAAAAGAAAGAGTGCTATATTACCTCAGTAAGAATTTTACTGAATGTGAGATAAGATATTCCTCAATTGAAAAGTTGTGTTGCGCCTTAATCTGGACAACTCGAAGACTGAGACAGCACATGTTGCACCACACAACTTGCCTCATCTCAAAACAGGATCCTCTAAAGTACATGATGGAGTCGACTATTTTGAATGGAAGAATGGCTTGGTGGCAAATTCTGTTTTCTAAATTTGATATAGTATATGTAAATCAAAAGGCTATAAAAGGGAGCGCAATAGTAGATTTTCTGGCCAATAGAGCTCTAAAAGATTACGAGCCTTTGAACTTTGATATCTCGAATGAAGATCTAATGCATGTGGCAACTACTGAAGAAGACTCTCAAGAAGGTCATCCTTGGAAGCTAAACTTCGACAGAGCCTCAAACGCTGTGAGTAACGAAATTAGGGCAGTCCTAGTATCCCCAAACAGAGATCATTATCCATTTACTAGCAAATTGGATTTTGATTGCACGAATAATATGGTAGAATACGAAGCATGCATCATGGGTATCCATGCAGCCATAGAACACAAAATCAAAGTGCTAGAAGTATATGAGGATTCTACATTAGTAATCTATCAACTCAAAGGTGAATGGGAGACAAGAGACTCCAAATTGATCAATTATCAAAGGTTAGTTCTGGAGCTGATTGAAGAGTTTGATGACATCACCTTCTGCTATCTCCCACGAGATGAAAATCATATGGTTGATGCCCTAGCTACCTTAGCTTCCATGGTCAAAGTGAACAAATAAGAAGATGTAAAACCTATCCAAATGAGTATTTATGAGACTCCGGCTCACTGTTACAACATTGAAGAAGAAGAAGAAGAAGAAAAGGATGATCACCCTTGGTACCATAATATACTGCGATAAGTGAAGAATCGTGAATACACTAACCAAACAACTGAGAATGATAAAAGGATGTTGAGAAGACTGGCCAGTGACTATGTCTTAGATAGAGAGATCCTATATAAAAGAAAAGATGATCAGGTGCTACTAAGATGTGTAGACGCTGTCGAGGCTAAGAAAATCTTGGAAGAAGTCCACGAGGGTGTCTGCAGAACACATGACAATAGTTTTACAATGGCCAGGCAAATTATAAGATTTGGGTATTATTGGTCCACTATGAAAGGACATTGCATCAGTTATGCCAAGAAATGCCATAAGTGTCAAATTTATGGAGATAAAATTCATGTTATGACTTCTCCATGGATTTTCTCTATGTGGGGTATGGATGTCATTGGGCCAATCTCACCTAAAGCTTCTAACGGGCATCGATTCATCTTCGTGGTTATCGATTACTTTACAAAATGGGTAGAAGCTGCTTCATATGCCAATGTTACGAAGTTGGTAGTCAGAAATTTCTTAAAGAAAGAGATTATATGTCGATATGAAATGCCAGAAAGGATCATATCTGACAATGCACTAAATTTGAACAACAGCATGATATCAGAAGTTTGCAATCAGTTCAAAATCAAATACCACAACTCATCGCCATATCGCCCGAAAATGAACGGTGCGGTAGAGGCACCAATAAGAACATTAAGAAGATCGTGGGAAAAATGACTGAGACTTATAAAGATTGGCATGTGAAGTTACCGTTTGCGCTCTATGCTTATAGAATATCTGTCAGGACCTTAATTGGGGCAATGCCTTTCTCTTTGGCTTATGGAATGGAGGCGGTTTTACCCATTGAAGTCGAAATTCCTTCTCTCTGAGTTTTGGCAGAATTGAAGTTGGATGAAGGACACTGGATCCAACCCTGATATGATCAGCTAAACTTGATTGAAAAGGAAAGGTTGAAGCTATCCGTCATGGTCAGATGTATCAAAAGTGAATGATGCTAGCTTACAACAAAAAGGTTCATACTAGAGAATTCTATGAGGGGGACCTAGTATTGAAAAAGATCATTCCTATACAAAATGACTTCAGAGGAAAGTGGATGCCAAACTGGGAAGGACCTTTTGTGGTGAAAAAAACCTTTTCTGGAGGAGCATTGATTTTAACCGAGATGGATGGCAAGAACCTGCCTAATCCTATAAATTTAGATTCAGTCAAAAGATATTTTACCTAAAAAAAATGGAGGGGCCGAGGCGAAAACCCACAAAGGACATTTTGAGACCAAAGGGGTTTTGAATTGAAAACCCAAGAAAAGGGCAATTCAAATTTTGATCAAAGATGGGGCATGTGGTAGTCTTGTTATCCCTGAATGAACAAGGAGGAGAGATGCTACGTCTTGGGACATCAACAAAGTATTTTGGATCTTTGAAACATATATCAAGTTTAAAAGGGTCTTCAAGAAGTTAGTGCAAAGAAATGCATGCTATGATATCTAGTGATATTTGGGGCACCTATTTTCATCTTATTCATTTTGTATTTTAGCAATGTTTGCTATCTTTGATTAATTTATCCATCTCAAGCTTTGCTCTCAATAAAATCCCTTTTGTCCATTGTGATAATCTTTTTCAAACATTTTTCATTGAAATAACGATTAATGGACTAATAATATTCAAGTAAAAGGATTTCTTGCATATTGCTCTGAAAGTTTTCTAAATAGTATAAAGACCTGAAACAAGAGCACTAGTCAGAACTAACCAAATCTAAGAGTTGGAAAGGTTTGGGAACGAATAGTTTAAATTTTTATTCTGTCTTCGGGTTTTCTGTCTAAAATACCAGCTAAACAAGAAAGCAGGATAACGCCAATAGCGAACAATGTCAACCTAAGCATTAAAAAGGGGATTATTCTCCAAAAAATGACATTCTGTATTCATGCAAACATCATTCATACACATCTAGTTAGGAGCATTTGATTCATCCTGATCATGACATCCTAATCACTAGGCATAAATAGGCCTATGAAATGGATTCTATAGGTCATGTACCCCAGAGAATGGTGTAACAAGATCAGAGAAAACATAAATCCTATACCCCTAAAGTTGCAGTGGAATAGATTAAAATCATTATAGCGAATCTGATTTCCTTGGAGTTGCAGCGAAATAGATTAAAGCTACAAATTACAAATCTTATCTCCCTGAAGTTGTAGTGGAGCAGATTGAAGTTACAAGTCTTATCTCCCTGAAGTTGCAGTAGAGTAGGTTGAAGTTACAAGTCTTATCTCTCTGAAGTTGTAGTGGAGCAGATTGAAGATAGCAAAACTTATCTCTCAGAAGTTGCAGTAGAGGAGATTAAAGCTATAAACCTTATCCCCCTGAATTTTCAGTGGAGTAGGTTGAAGTTACAAGTCACATCTCTCTGAAGTTGCAGTGAAGCAAATTGAAAATAGCAAGTTCATTTCCTTAAGGTTTGCAGTGGAACAGATTAAAGCTACAAATTACAAATCTTATCTCCCTAAAATTGCAGTGGAGCAGATTGAAGCCACAAATCTTATCTCCCTGAAGTTACAGTGGAGTAGATTGAATATAGCAAATCTTATTCTCTTGAAGTTGCAGTGAGATAGGTTGAAGCTATCATGGCGGATCTTATCTCCCTAAAGTTGCAGTGGAGTAATTGAAGCCACTAATCTTATCTCTCTGATGTTGCAGTAGAGCAGATTAAAGCCACAAATCTTATCTCTCTAAAGTTGCAATAGAGCAGATTGAAGTTACTAATATCTCCCTGAAGTTGCAGTGGAGTAGATTGAAGTGACAATTCTTATACCCTTAAAGTTGCAGTGGGTTCGGATGGAGCTATTTGAAAAAGAAAAGCACCAAAGGAGTTGAGATTCGGCGAGACCAGGCAAAATTGGCCCTTCTTAAGGCTTTGCTCCATTCCCGTTACATGTCAATGAACAAAGAGGGGCAGCTGTAACGGGCCATTTTTGTCCGGGCCCAAACCAAACCAAAAATAGAAATAAAAGTAGTCCAAATTTACAGGCCCAAATGATTTAAATAAAAAAATACATCAAACCAATGAAAAAGAGGCCCAGTGGCCCAAAATACTTAAACATTCTCAGCAAAACAAAAAACCCTAGCTCTAGGCATGCTGCTACCCTCAGCCACGTTAGCATGCTCGTCCCAAGATCTGTAGCCCTTTAACCAAAGAGGCAAGAAAACCACCCTTTCCGCCTTCGTTGACTCTCCATGTATGCCTGCAAAAAGGAAAGAAACAGAGCAAAAAAATAGTAGCAAAAACAATGATAGCAAACAGTAGAAAAAAAAACAAAAAAGAGAGGATAAACGATATTATAAATCGACTATAAAAGCCTTAACAACCTCAATGTAATTTTTTACAGACAAAAGATTAATAAAAAAAAATCAAAAAAAATCAAAAAATTTACAAAGATAATCTTTTTTATTATTTTTCATTATTTATTATTTTCTTGTTCGCTTTTTATTTACTTTCATTTGAAAAAAAAAAAACACGAACCAAAAGAGGGGGTCCCAAAAGAGGGGGTCAAAATTACCTAACTCTTTGTATTTCGCCATCGTATGTGGCCGAGATTCATTGGTTCCAATGAAAACGACGTCTTGTGGGCTCGGAGATTCGAAAAGCCAAAAAAATGGGCTTTTATTCTCTCCGGCCATCGTGAACGACGGCGACGTCGCTAGTGGCTGACGGTCGAAGCCATAGCCTAAGGAAGAGAGGGCCTGGAGAGAAAGGAGAGAGTTTCAAAAAAAAATAGAAACGAGAATAAAATGAATTTTTTAGGAAATTTTTTTGTTTAAATAGGGTCTAGAAACGGCGCCGTTTTAGCCTGTTTCCTTTAACCATAAAACGGCATCGTTTTATGGCACTACTCGATTGTCAACCTGACCCTATCTTAGGATCTGCGCGATTTCTAAAAATGGTTTGTTCGCGCATTATGCCCTTCCGCTTTTATGGCCCGTTGCAATTTAGTTTTTTTTTTCTTTTTAAAAATTTTCCATTTAATTTAACTTTTGTTTCATTGCAGTCCATTATGAAACGACGCACTCTAAGGACTAGGAATAATTTCCAGTCTAGTCCCTACACCTTTGCGCACGTTTTGTTTTAGCCCTTCAATCTGCCATTCTTTTTTTTTATTTTTACAATCTATCCCTTAATTTTTTCTAAACTGCGATTTAACCATTATTTATTTATTTTCAACCCTTTATAGATTTTATATATTATTTTATTTATTTATTTTTATATCCTTTTATACATTTAAAGATTATATTGTTTATATTTTCTTTATTTATGCATTTGTTGCCCGTATTATGTTTATCTTATCATTCTTATTACTTTTATTTATTTATTTATCCATTTATTTATTTACTTGCTTTTTTTTATATCTTTCTAAATAAGATTATTACATTTTATTTGTACATTTTATTCATTTATTATCATTACTTTTATAATATTACTTTTTATCTTATTTTTACTACTTTGTCATTTCTTTTATCATTCTCGCATTATTTACATTTATAACCGTCATAAGGCATCTAGCATTTTTATTATTATTTTTTATTTTTATCATTTTATTTATTTTATACTATGGATTAATATTCTTACTATTGTTATAGTTTTATTGATATTATCATAGCATTTCCTTATTCACTTATTATATGTCATTCTAATATTCTACTTGTATAGTCGTTTTAAAATCAACGCATCATGCATTATGTTTAAATGTAATTAGTCACTTTTATATTATACCCCAAAATGAGATAAATACTCATGGTTTTAAATATTACACTTGTTATCATTCAAAAAAATAATTTTTTTTTAAAAAATAAGACAATATTCCATATTTGGAGATTCGAGAAGTCGTGCCCTAACTTACCGGGTCTCGACTTTCTCGTTGAACCTAGATGAGCGAATATCCTTTTAAAATTAAAATATGCAAGATTTAATATAAAAAAAATAAAAAAGGCAAACTTATTTTCGAGAATTCGAGATGCCGTGTCCTAACTTACGAGATATGACCTTTTGTTACCTCGAGATAAGAAAGCCTTTTCATACGTTTTGATCTATTTAAGGGAATTTACTAAAATATATAGATTAATACAAAGAGGGATCGTGTTTTTTAACTCTTTTTAAATTTCTAATTTTTGACACCAAAGACATCAAATAATCAATTAGGTACCAATTTTAGGCGTAACGAGGGTACTAATACTTTCTCGTGAGTAACCGACTCCCGGACCCGTTTTCTAAACTTTGTAGACCAAAAATCGTCATTTTAAATCAAACATTTTATTAAAACAATCAAATTACGAGGTGATCCGATCACACCTCATAAGAAAAAAAGATTTGTGGCTACTCTCATTTTTCGTTTTTTAAAATAAAAGTCGATTTCAAAAAAATAGTTTCAAGATAATAATATCATCTCTTATTTAATTTAATTTTAATTAAATTACTTAAAAATAATTAAAATTTTCAAATGCAAAAAAACATAAGCAAAAATGAAATTTAAAAAATGCTGAAATCGATAATTAAAAATTAAAAAACTGATAAAAATAATTTTAAAAAAATTTGAAACCAATCATTAAAAAAAAAGCATTACCAAAAAATCGAAAATTGGCAGTGTTACCAAACAATGGAATTTTATTTGTTAGCCACAATTGAAACTGAATATTGGAAGTGATGTTGAATCTAGGTTGTGGATGGATGAATGATATATCAGTAATACCCTTGGTAATGATAATTACATAGATGCTGTCTTTATTTAATTAGCGCAATATCTTTCTCATCATAACTTACAGGAAACCCTAATTAATTAAGTTTCCTGAGCATAACATATGTATGTATAGTATTATAATTAACTTAGATCATCAGGGTCTGAAGTCATAAAAGTCTGCGCTTGACTTGGGGCTGGCAACTACTGCTTGGTCGCTGCTTTCCCACCTTTTCCCTGCGGTGCACAGAGATAGAAAAGAAATTAGCGAGCCCTTAATTCTTCAGAAAATAATATCAGCAAAGGTGAATATTTATATTTGTATGTAATGAAGGTGTATACCTTCTTCTTCTTAGGTTCCTGAGGCTTTGGAGCAGCCTTTTTGGCGGCGGGCTTGGAAGCAGCGGGTTTGGACTTGGAGGAAGCATCAGTGGCTTCCTTCTTGACCTGCCCAAAGAGTTGAATGCCAGCAGCCTTGACTGATGCCATTGCTACCTCTTGGAAAATGCAATTTTCTGTTTTCTGCATATATGGTTGAATTGTATATATAAGGGAGAGTTTTACAGCTGAGGTGAGTGACTATTGGCTAAGGAATTAGAATCGTGCAATGAAGGGATGGTGGAAGTTAAAAGAGAACATGGAATAACTGGCATCAAACATGCAACATGATACTACTTTCAGTAATTATTTTACGGTATCAGATTCAGATGCTTTGCTTACAATTTTCTTAACATTCATTTTTAGCATCTATCCACAAATAATATATATTACTAATATTGTTTAAATAGTTTAATAATATGAAATAAATTATATAAATAAATAAAAATTTGGCCAAGCTTTAAACATCTTAATTTCTTATTAGATTGAAGGGCTATATTTAAGGATTTTTTAATGTTTAAATTATTTTTTCTTTATTGATTTTATATAAAAATTAAAACACCATAATAATATTTTTACTTTTTTAAATTCAAGCATTTTCCAAATAAATTGGTTTACGATTTACTTAAAGTTAGTAACTATATAATAATAATATATATATATATATATAATTATATTTAATGCATTTGGTATGTGTAATTTTACATACAACTAGTAAACTAGATCATGGGTATTTAATTACTTAAATATGGTATATTAAATTATTTTATTATTTTATTTTTATTGTAACATAACTATATTTTATTTTATGCAAAAAATGAGAAATAATTTTATTACTTCATACATAATTTTTAAAGTCAAAATATTTGATAAGACTTTACAAACATGTTTAGAAAATTGACAAGTGTCCTATATGACTATAATAAAATATTAAAAATATTTTTAAGAAAAACATGTGACCATTTTTAAAAGAATAAAATTATTATTTTAAATATATCACTATTTTTTTCTTGGTGAAAAGAAAACCTAGAGTTCATGAAACCCTAACATTCTCTTAGTCTAATAATTTCCAAAATTCTAGTCCTAGATGATTCATTCAAATGTAACATCTTGTAGAGATTTACGTGGTAATGTTTTTTGTTTTTGTTTTTTGCTTTAATAGGTCAAAATTAAAATTTGATATTGTAAATATTTTCATCGCAGTAGTATTAGATATACTGTATGAAAAATATGGTTCAAATTTATAAAGTTATTTGTCTATGTGGTAAATAATATAAATCATTATGTATTCATTTACTTCTTTATCTTTGATTTTGTAAGTGTTGTTATTATCTTTTACCCCACACTTGTATACAATAAATATGTGATTTAATTGAATGGAAATAATTTATATTCTCTATGCCGATTGAGTCTTACCTTAATTGGTATCCATATTGTTATGACATGGGTTCGAGTGCATTGAAGCGCATTGTTCTCCTATTTAAGGGTTGGAGAGGGGCTATGTGTAGTTTTAGGCATTGTATTAAAAAGAACAGATATGATAAGAACATATAATGATATTAATGTTTAAAAAAAACTTACGTTCTCTATTATTTTTTATTCATTGTTTGTTTATTATTATTGATCACATGTCAATCATACATTAATTACTTTTGCTACTACATAAAAAATAATATTATTAGTATAGTTGAGTAACTTGTATAACAATTGAAAAGTTCAGCATCTAATCGAACTAAAACAAAAATTATGTATCAAATTAGGAAAAAATGTCAGATTTAGGTACTAAATTAGAATAAAAAGAATTAAGTACCAAATTTAAAAAATATAGAGTTAAATATTATCAAATTTTAAAAAAATTATGAAATATTTTTTTTAAATTTGAAGAAGAAGACAAGAAGTAGGCCAACCCAAGATGTAAGGGTTATCAAAATTTTGGTCCAATAACTTTGGGTCCTCTCACTATTTTTTTAATGCTATAAAAAAATTGTATAATCCTTATTCCTGAATTGTGTGGTGATATCTTAAATATGTCTTACTGTTAATGTGGTGTTTTTGAAGTATTACCATTATGCTTATTTCTAATTTATTTAGTTTTATTACCATATACTATATGTGTAAATTATAATATAGTATAATGGGAAAGTACATCTTTTATTTATTTTTCCTATTATATTCCTAATATGATTACATCAACTTCTCCCTAAATCTTACGTATAAATTAATTATTTACCAATTGATAATCATGCATAATGTTTCTTGTTTAAATTATACGTGTAGATTGTTTGAGGCATCAAAGATATAGAGATATTCATCGAGTTTATGAATTTCAGTATCTAATTTAATTATATCATTAATCACTAAATTATAAGTAAATTTTCGTTTTAATCATTTAATTAAAAAATTTATAATTTAATTATTGAATTATTTAAAAGTTTTCATTTAAATTATTATATTGTTAAAATCAATGTTATAAACTTTCTCTGTTTGCATTGCATCTAGTCTATGAGAAGTGAAAAAATTAAAGAAATAATTTTCAATTGTGAAGACCAAGACTTGATACTTAGGCACTCAGATAGGTGGAATAAAAGCAGCACCCCTATTCACTATATGGTTCACTCGCTAGTTCGGAAATATTATACTGTAAAATGACTTTAAGAAGAAAATGGTGATTTTTCAAGAAAAGCCCCAAATGAAGGTGAAGAAGTCACATTGCATAGAGATAAATGTTTTTGAAAGTTGTTCACTAATGAAGATGATTTCAGGGATGTATTCTAAATATGGTGCTTTTTTTTTGTGGGTTGGGTTACGTTAGTTAATCTCATTGCATTGCAGACCCCTTGTCTTGGTCAGCTAACTACGGTGCAACTACACTCTTGTTCCAAGGCATTGCTTTTAGGCTTCTTTCACAGCCTGCAGCTTCATCTTGCTGTGAAAGAAATTGGAATACTTATTTCTTGATACAAATAGTCAAGAAGGACAAATTGTTATCGTCTACCCTTGAAGATTTGGTTTTTGTACATTCAAATCTTTGTTTGCTATCTTGAGAGAATGATGAGTACAAAACAGGTCCAACTTCATTTTGAGATATAGATTTGCAAATTGTTTTTTTTTTTAATTAATTATATTTAAGCATATTATTAAACTATTTTTACTTTGACTTTTTAATTACAAATTAATTGGTGGAGATAATATGGATGAAGAGAATTTACTTGAAGTTGCAAATATTTCATTGAATGATCCTGAAATAGAAATTGCAACTTTCGACTTATAAGGCGAAAAAAGAAACGTGAATGATAGTGTCAAGAGAGTTGAAGCCTAAATTTGAAGAATTTTTGAGGAATTCTTTTACGGGGATTAAAGCGGTTTTCCTTGGATATAAAAAATTTGCTCATTGAATTTTATCAATTTGCAAATTCTTCCTCAATTAGTTAAAATTATGAAATTGGCTGATATTATGATCATACTAAGTAGCATAAATATCATTATGGGAGAACTGAATCTTTAAAATGATAATTTATACGACAGAAATAGAATATATCAATTCTATAATATTAAGCGTGCACGGTTCAAACCCACGTCAAATGGGAGTCTAACAAGAACTTTAACCACCGCTCTATATAAATGAAGAAAAATCTTTTTGAGTTTTGGTATTTCAAATTTTGATTTGATTAATTGAAATGATATTGAGACCTGTCCTACTATAGTGTCCACCCTTTGGAAAGTGTCCAAAATTTCAAAAATTACCGTGTTATCTGTTTCTCGAGTGCAGTTAACATAGCCAACAGGTCCTCCTAGTGAAAACTTATCCATTATCACTTTATTCTTTTAGGATCTTTATTTCTTTTATTATGTTTTTGTCTTTTTTTTTATCATATTCATGAAGTTCTCTTATGGGTTGTGTTTTTGATATACGAAGTAAGAAAGCTGATAAAATTGAAACAGAGGCAAACTAGATATTGGCTTTTCCCATATTAGATCTGTGATACTGGTATTTGAAAATTTATCTTTAATTTCTATTACTAATATAGTTCAGCTGCATGTTTATTGAATAAACTTTTTTTGTTGATGAGACGAAGCAGCAAAACCACTTTCATCTGTTATGATTAGGATCTGTTAATTAGTTAGAAGTTTGTTAGCAGTTAGTTCAATTATTTTTCTTGTATATAAACAGATGTAATGGCTTTTACTCTCTTTTTTTTTTAATTTTTGAGAAGTATTCTTCAGATTTCATTTCTTAACATGGTATCAAGAGTAACGACTTAAGGGTTTCTTAGGCCGTTTTCAAATTTCTTTTCTCTCTCTTATTTTTTTTTTACGTCAATGGCGGCCACCATTGATTTCAATCATCCGCTGTATCTTCATCCTTCTGATATGCCTGGGATTATTTTGGTGTCTCACCAACTCGTTGGTATTGACAACTATAATGTCTGGAGCCGATTTATGCGAATCGCTCTTTTCGCTAAGAATAAACTTAGCTTTGTTGACGGAGACAGCAAGAAAGAGGATTACACAGAGGAATTGCAATCACAATGGGAGCGGTGTAATGCAATCGTCTTGTCCTGGATTCTTAACTCGGTTAGCAAAGAACTTTCTGCCAGAATAGTATTTGCCTCCAATGCCGCTTTTGTTTGGAAAGACCTCAAGGAGCGGTTTGATAAAGTGGATGGCTCTAGGGTTTACTTTCTCCATCGTGAGATCACCACTTTGCATCAAGGTGAGATGACGATTTCAACCTATTTCACGCGTCTAAAGCTTTTGTGGGATGAGTATCATACTCTCGTTCCTTTTTTGACTTGTGAGTATGAGATCTCTCAGGATAATCTCAAGCATCTAATTCAACAACGACTCTTCCAGTTCCTCATGGGACTCAATGAGACATACTCCGCCATTCATTTTCAAATTTTGCTCATGCAGCCACTTCCTTCAGTCAATCAAGCATATTCGATGTTTGTTCAAGAGGAGTCCCAGCGAACTCAACTATCGGGACTTGCGCCGTTCTCTGAAGCTACCGTTATGCTTTCTACTACTGGTGGTGGCACGGATTGTCGGCAATTCAATGGTTTGTGTAATTTTTGTAAGATTCGGGGTCACAAGAAAGAAAATTGTTATCGACTAATTGGTTATCCAGCCGATTTCAAATTTACTCGAAAGAAAGGACCTTCAGGGTCCATGGCAACTAGTTCCAGCATTACAGAGTCTGATTTGGTTTTTGGATCGACAGATTCACCTGGTGTTCTTTCGGTTGCAGCTCCGTCATTCACATCGAAGCAGTATTCTTAGATTTTGAATCTGTTGAACAAGGTCTCCTCTGTTGATTCTTCTGCAAATATAGCAGGTATATCCCACTGTCTTTTTATTTCTGAGGATTCTCCTAGTTGGATACTGTATACGGAGGCCACAGATCACATGATATCTGATTCTCAGAGTTTAATATCTCCAATTTCTTGTGCTAGTGGTTCTCACTTTATTCATCTTCCTAATGGTAATATCGTTCCTGTCAATTCTGTAGGTTCTTATGTCTTTAATTCTGATCATTCTGTCACTAATGTCCTTCATGTTCCCCATTTTAAGCACAATCTTCTTTCTGTGTCTAAATTAACTCGTGATTTCAATTGTTCTATTACTTTCTTTCCTGACTCCTGTGTTTTACAGGGTCTCTTTGATGGAAAGATGAAAGGGATTGGTAAAGAATCTCGCGGGTTATATTTGTTTGATTCTTCAAGTCTAGCTTTTGGTTTGACTTTTCCAGTTTTTTCTAGTTTTCATTCGTTTAATATTCATTCCATTGATTGTATGCACTCTGTGCTTGATAATAATACCAGTCTTTGGCATGCTCGTTTAGGGCATGTGCCTTCTTCTAAATTGTATCATGTTCCTTTTCTACAATCTTTCTCCTTTGATGATAATTTGATTCATTCTTGTGCTGTGTGTCCTTTAGTTAGACAAACTCGTTAACCTTTCTTTAATAATGTGACTAGGTCTGCTAAGCCTTTTGATCTAGTTCATCTTGATATTTGGGGCCCTTATAGAATATCAACTCATAGTGGCCATAGATATTTTCTGACTATTGTGGATGATCATTCTAGGATGACCTGGGTATATTTGTTGAAGCATAAAAGTGAAGCTCTTCTTTACCTAAAACAATTCATTCACCTAGTTAAAAATCAATTTTCTGCTTCTATAAAATACTTCAGAAGTGATAATGGTTCTAAATTCTTTAATTCAGAGTGTTCTTCCCTATTTACTGATTTGAGGATTATACAACAAAGCTCCTGTGTTCACACCCCTTAACAAAATAGGGTTACTAAGAGGAAACATCGGCATCTCCTTGAGGTTGCTAGAGCACTCAAATTTCAGTCTAAAGTACCACTTAAATTCTGGGGTGAGTGTGTCAAAACTGCATGTTATTTGATAAATCGATTGCCTTCTTCTGTTCTTCATAATAAATATCCTTTTGAGATTCTTTACAATAAACAACCAAATCTTTCTCATCTCGAAGTTTTTGGCTGTCTCTGTTATGCCACACAAACTCCTTACAAAGACAAATTCTTTCCCAAAGTTATACCTTCAGTCTTTATGGGGTATTTATCCACTCAAAAGGGATACATTCTGTTCAATCTTGAAACAAAATCTTTTTTTGTTAATAGGGATGTGAAGTTTCATGAATCTGTTTTCCCTTTTCATTTTGCGCCTACAGACAATTCTGTGTTTTTTCCACCACAGTTGTAAATCTTGGATTTTGATTTTTTACACCTTTCTCCTTCCCTTGCTTCTCTTTCATCTAAATCTCCTTTACCACCTACTCCAGATTCTAATCCAGCCATTGCACCTTTATCCACTTCACCTGCTTCAACAAGTATTCCAGGTTGTTCTTCTTCTCCACCTGTTCCTCCTCGTCGGTCTTCTCGAATTTCTAAGCCACCAAATTGGTTACATGATTTTATCACTTCTACTGGTCCTTCTTCTAGTCAGTTTTCTATTTCAAATCATATTTCTTATTCCCATTTGCCTACTCATACCCAGTTGTTTTTGTCCTCCACTTCTTCTTTGGTTGAACCTAAGTCTTACTCTGAGGCTATTCAGAATTTAGCCTAGATCAAAGCCATGGAAGAGGAGATTTCTGCTTTAGAATCAAATAACACCTGGTCTGTGGTTCCTCTACCTCCGGGAAAGTTCCCAATTGGCTGTAAATGGGTCTATAAGATCAAGTACAAGGCATCTGGTGAGGTGGAACGGTTTAAGGCTCGCCTTGTAGCCAAAGGTTATAGTCAGAAGGAGGGTGTGGATTATGGGGACACTTTCTCTCCTGTTGCTAAACTGGTAACTGTGAGAGCTGTTTTGGCATTGGCTTCTATTTTTCATTGGGCCTTATTTCAGATGGATGTCTTCAATGCCTTCCTCCAAAGTGATTTATGTGAGAAGGTTTATATGGAGTTGCCTGCTGGTTTTTGCAGTCAAAGGGGAACACTATTTGTAGACTGCAAAAGTCTCTTTATGGGTTGAAGCAGGTGTCCAGGCAATGGAATCTGAAGTTGACACAAGCATTGGTTTCTGCTGGATTTCAGCAAAGTAAGTATGATTACTCTTTATTTACAAAACGACAATGAGGTAAGGTAGTTTTGTTACTCATTTATGTTGATGATTTGGTCATAACTGGAAATGATGAGGTTTTGATCAAGGAGTTAAAAGGGATCCTAAATCAAAATTTTAAAATCAAAGATTTAGGTGAGTTGAAATATTTCTTAGGATTGGAAATCCTGAGATCTAAGGATGGAATATTTCTAAATCAGAGAAAATATGCCTTAGAATTAATTGCAGACAGTGGGATAGGGGGAGCTAAGTCTGCCACAACCCCTCTTGAGCAAAATACAAAACTTACAGCAATCGACTATGATCAAGGAATATGACAAGAAGAGAAAGAAGATTCATTATTGCAAGATAAGACTGTTTACTAGAGGCTAATAGGAAGATTGCTATATTTAACACACACAAGGTCGGATATAACATATGTTGTTCATTGCTTGAGTCAATTCATGCAACATCCTAAGGTCTCACATCTGAATGCTGCACTAAGGGTGGTCAGATATATTAAAAACAGTCCTGGGTAGGGAATTTTGTTAAGTTCTTCAAGCTCTTATCAACTTTTTGTTTTTTGTGACTCGGATTGGGCCTCATGTCCTATGTCCCGAAAGTCGGTCACAAGTTTTTGCATAAAGCTGGGAAATTCCTTGATCTCTTGGAAAGCAAAGAAACAAAATACAGTCGCAAGATCATCTGCAGAAGCTGAATATAGAAGTATGGCAGCTACAGCTTTAGAAATTGTTTGGCTAAATGGATTGCTAGAAGAAATGGGAGCGAACTTGATCAAGCCATCCAAGTTATTTTGTGACAGTAAAGCAGCTTTGTAAATTGCAGCTAATCTTGTTTTCCATGAACGCACCAAACATATTGAGATAGACTGCCACTTCATTCGAGAGAAGATACAAGAAGGGCTGATTCAAACTGAACATGTTGCTTCTGAAGAACAGTTGGCTGACGTGTTGACCAAAGCTCTGGGAATTCAGCAACATGGTTATTTGGTTACCAAGTTAGGAGTTAAAGATGTCTTTCAACCTCCAACTTGAGAGGGAGTGTTATGATTAGGATCTGTTAATTAGTTAGAAGTTTGTTAGTAGTTAGTTCAATTATTTTTCTTGTATATAAACAGATGTAATGGCTTTTACTCTTTTTTTTTTAAATTTTTAAGAAGTATTCTTCAGATTTCATTTCTTAACATCATCCACAAGGCACCTACAACAGTATACCCCTGAATTATCTTTAGTTTTTGGAACTGCTGTTGGATTTTAACCTGTGTTGCATTTGAAACATTTTGATCATTTATTTGTGGTTAAATAGGATGGAACTAAAGATAGAAAATGCCACCAATACCAAGCCGAGGCTTACAATTCCAAGGGAACCTGCGCTTGAAACAGCACACAAAGCTCAAAGAATACTGTTAGTTCAGGTCACTAATTCTTTACATGTTGAGGTGTGAAGTAGAAGTGGTTGGCGACGACGAACAGAAGGTTGCATGATGGTTTTGGGTTTTCTTTCGATGTTAGTGAGAGGTGAGAGAAAGATGACAGGAACAAGAAAGAAAGAAAAAAATTTATAAAGTGAATATATATAAGAGAAATGATAATGTTTATCTGTTTTTTATTTTGTTTTTTTTTCATATGATATCTTAATTAATTTACTTGATTTCGATACGATTAAATCATACTAAATAGGTCAATTGGATTGGTTAAATTAAGAATCAATCATAATTTAGAAATAGGGGTTAGATCAATTAAACCACAAACCACTTAAACTGGTTGAATGGTGCTAAAAAATATAGTGAACCGATAATTGTATCGATTTTCTATTTTTAATATATATTAATTTTATAATTTTTAATAATTTAATTAAATTGGAAGAATCAGAAGGATCAATCAAATTAAAAATCAAATGTCTACCAATTTCATCACCGATCTAATTTAGAAAACTATGGATAACAAAAATATAAATTTTTTACCATAAATGAAAATATAATTTAGTCATACTTAAAAAAAATAGGTGGCAAAATAACAATAATAAATATAATTTAGATATCAATTAATCATTTAAGGCATAAATATATGCAGGTTAAGGAAAAACAAGGCTGGACTAATTAGTAGCATATTGAATGGGAGCATGATTGAGGCGAAGACCATCTTAATTCATTCTACTTTACGTACTTTGAACAAGGTAAATAATTGGGTGGAGATAGATGTGGTCAGTGAGGTTTTCCATACACTCTTAGGCCCACATAAGCCAGTAGCCTATATCCCGCCAACATAATTGCCAAAGCAGCCACGTCCCACCACCTATTATTGTTGTCAAGGCCCAGATACTTGATTGCTGGAAAATCCATGACCTTGCAACGCCTCCCAATCTGGCATTCATACACCTCATTCACTGAGTACTGCACCCCCACCAGGAGCTTATAGCAGTAGTGACTAAAGGAAATGTATTTCAACCAAGCTATGAAAGCAGGCATGTGGTGAATGTAGTATCCGCCCACTAATAAAAACACCAGCATCGTCACAGAAGCCAAGGTTGTAGCCTGTTTTACGTCCATTAGAATGGCTCCCAGTGCCAGTCCTAGTCCTTGAGAGACCAGCACGTTCAAGTGTACGATTAAGAGGGTGAGTACAAATGTTACTAGTGAAGGCTTGAGGCCCCCCATCCAATATGTGACGGTTACAAATATGGTAGGCAGAACAAGCTCCATTGGCAAGTCACCTGTTGTTCGGGCGACATAATATGAGGACAGACGGTACATCCCTGAGGATCCTTCTTTGATTAACATTGGCCGCTCTTGTGGAAATGCGAAAATGGCATTGAAGAGAGGGAAAAAACCCCAGAATATTGAAAAGAAAAACAGAAGCCCCACCTGCAAACAAAAATATTAATTAATATTCTGTCATCATCAGTCAATCAAAATTGAACTAATTTTTATACTCTTGTTGGAATTCGAGGTCATGGCATTGATACCTGGTCTTCTATGTGAGAAGTATCAGAATGCCACCAGAGGAGGCCTGAAAGTATTGAAACCGACATGACCTGAAATATTCTTAGGCCAGAATAGGATTCATGCTTCCTCTCTTGTACACCCCTTCTCACTAATACCTTGAATTGTTCCCACCAGCTGCTGTTCCATTCAACCTCACCACCCCCTGCATGCGTACACAAACTAATCTCGTCATCACTACAAATACTTGTACTTTACACAAGCCCTAGTAGAAATTAATTTAAACCTGTGTGGGACGAGAGACCATTAATGATTTTTTTAACTTACTTGATTTTGATGGTGTAACTGTTGAAAAAGTCGAATCTTGCAAGTCTTGATTGATATCAGCCTTCAAGATAGGGTATATATTCTTCTTGTAAGAAGATATTAGGTACTGTTTAGTGGATTTGTGATCATCAGGGTTGTCTACTCTGCCATGGAACTCTAGTTGCTCTTCCGGTTTTACATCAGGGGCTATACCTGCTCCCGCAAATTAGCAATTAGACCATGTGAAATTTTAACTGCTTGTACCATTTAAACTAAGTAATGACCAAGTGGGAAGGGGCCAAAAAGATGATAAAATTATTAGAATTTACAAATCAAGAGGATGGTGGAGCTCCAATTATCAATAAAGTATTGGAGTAAAAAAGAAACAAAAATAAAATCCAGAATTAATCAATTGACTACCTTTTTGACTTCTTAAAATCATTGACCTTGAGTTTAGTTCTATGAATGATTTAATTAGAGTTGGACTACATGACCCAAGGGAGCCTATTAACCCAAGGAAAACGTACGTGTAAATGGATTGAATTCCTATATGCAACATTGATATAGTTGTATTGTCAATTCTAAGATAGTTATACTCATATAGCCAGCATGATACAGACTTTTATTAATAATATATATACCATGCATGTCAGGTTGCAGCATGAATCAGTGAGTCCGAATAAGTTGATGTTATTATTTGACTTAATTTCTGTTACCTATTAAAAAGAAGAAGAAAAGAAAATGTAGGGAGGCTTGCTTACCATTAGCCAGATCAAGGAGAAAATCAGCAGGGTTCACAAATTTGAAACTGGGTGAGAAACCAATGGAACTGAAATAGTCCATGGCCTGATCCGCCCGACCGCAATAAATCGGATACCCATCAGAAAGCACCAGCACTTTATCAAACATCCTGTACAACCCACTTGAAGGTTGGTGAATGGTGGTGATGACAGTCCGGCCACCGCGAGCTAAGCCGCGTAAGGTAACCATAATTCGGTGTGCTGTCGTGGAGTCGAGTCCTGAAGTGGGCTCATCCAGCATCAACAAACTGGGGTTCACTAACATCTCCAGGCCAACACTAACCCGTTTACGTTCCCCACCTGACACCCCCCGAAGAAGAGGCCCACCCACAACATTGTTCCTACATCCTGCTAAGCCGAGTTCCCCTATAATCTGTTCAGCTTGCTCAATCTTTTGTTGTGTAGTCAGCTTTTTCGGTAATTTCAACAAAGCAGCGTAAGCCAGCGTTTCCAACACAGTGAGGTGGGGATACAGCACATCATCTTGAGACACAAATCCTGTTTTGCGCTTCATGGAGCTGGAAAATGGCCGCCCATTGTAGGTTATGGTGCCCGACACCTTTCCAGTTAAACGACCTCCGAGAGCAGTGAGGAGGGTGGTTTTACCACTACCAGAGGGGCCAAGCATTGCCAGTAGCTCGCCGGGTCGAACGACACCGCTAACCCCGTTCAGTACATTTGTTCTCTGTTTGGGTTTATGCGAGGAGAAACAACTTGCGCTTGTGACACTGGAATGGATGGTGTATGCCACTTCTTCAAACTGCAACGGCCGTAAATAACAACTTTATGGATCAAAATTATAATACATGTATAACTATTTATCTACTTAATTCAGTATTAGCCAAACAAATGTGCAAGATATGGAGTGGAGAATAAAGAACCTTGAGAGTTACAGGACGTAAAGATTGACACGAAACTGAAAATGGAAGTGGAGTTAGCGTGTCCTGTTGGGATGGGATGGGATGCTGCGGAGAACATGGGACGACGTTGGTGGATGAAGAAGCCGATGGCTGAGCGTGAACAGAAATGAAATTCTCCGTCATCCGGCTGGTTGTGAGCATGATGGTGGCAGGAGTATTATGGGTGGTGATATTGCTACTGTCTTGCTGAGGGGGCATCATTTTATTTGATTTCAGTAAGAGAGCCAAATTTAGCAGACAAAGATGGGATGGGAGGTGAGATATATATATACACAGAGACTAATACTGGCGATGGAGGGAGAATTAGAAAGGGGGTTGGAAATTTAGAATGGATGATGGATTTACGATATACTTAGTTAAGATCTATATATTAGGCCTGGAGATGTATGTGATTTTGCTGCAAAGTCCTTTCCGGTTCCCATTTGTCTACGTGTTTGGACGACATTAATTAATTATTTCAAATTATACATGTCATCAACTTAGATATTATAAAAAAGTCATCCGATAACTTAAAATTTCTTTCAATAAATCATATCGGAGAAGATATTGTTGTAAGAGGTAGATATGAATGTACCATCTTTTAATAATTATACTCATCTATGCGCTCTTCATTGAATTGTTTTTTTGAATACAAACTACAATACTAAAATTTAAACCATAGATCTTAAGGTAAAAAAGCCCCCACCACTGCTCTAAAAATTTACTTTTTGTAGTTGCCACATAATTTAGTACTATTATAATGCTTTTGATATGAAAAATATATATATTATCATAATAGTGTTTTTATCTTTTCATATTTTTATATGAAAAATTGTACAAGAAACTTTATCATATTACTAAAATTTTATCACATCTCTATACGTGTAAAATCATATATTTAAAATATAGAGGTGTGTTTAAAAATAACAGACAATAAATTATGAACCATATGGTTTGGAATTATACATAAAATTACGTTAAAGTAAAAATATTAAATGAATATAATTGTTTATTACAGTGTTGTCATTAATCTTGTGTTGATACCAAATTAATATAAGACATCAACTCAATCAAAATATTATTAATATATACAATTATATAGTAAATATACCTATTAAAACTTTCATATAAAAATATTTACAAAAATTAAGTTTTATGTAAAAATTAAAATTAAATGAAATTATGATTGAAATGAAAAATATGAGAATTTATAAAATTATACAAAATTCTTGGTTGAGCTGCCAAATATATTTTGTGTTTAAATGGTTTATATAGATTTTATGTAAAAATATAATATTTTTATTTTTAATAAAATAATTTTTTAATTAGTGAATTAATAAACTATTGATTCCTTGCTCTAATTCAATGAAAAACATAAACAAATATTCCTATATAATAAACAAGTGACATAAATTTTAATTAATCTTTGACTAGTGGTGGAATCAAAAATTTTTGAGGGACGGATTAAATTATATATTTTATAATAATAAAATATAATTTTATTATTTTAGTAGTCTATATATTTATAAATTTTAAAGGATTAAATCAATTTTTATATTTTTAAAGAATTAAATATAATTTTATCATTATTAATTTAAAATTTTAAAAATTTTAAAAATTTTAAAAAAAAAAATTTCATTTACAAAGACTGCAAACCCCTTAAGTCGCCACTTTGTTTGACAGTCATGGATCAATCAAAATAAAGTGGAGCTTTAACTTTGAGATCTCTTAGTGGATATGGGTAAGAGCTAGCTTTTAACCAACACACCCCTGTTTATATTGGCCAGCATTTGAAGTTAATTGCAACATACATCTTAAAATTATACCTTCCTTTTAAATTAAGCTCTAAATTTTAAAACATTATAATTACATCTTTAAATTAATCATTAAAGAAGATGATAAATCATATGTTATATAGTTTAAATTGAAAAATATGAAGAAAATGAATGTTATAATATTGGTTTTGAGATTTTCTCTTTATTTTTATTTAATTTTTAAAAGATATGTAGTAACATTTTAAACTATGTCACATAAGATTTGAAGTGTTATTTAATAATTTTAATGATAAAAATACATTATTAATATAATATAGATAGCTTGGTAATTAATTTTTTAAAAATTTAGGGACTAATTTAAAATAGAACTCATAGTTTAACTCTTATAAATAACTAATACCCTACTTTCAAAATTTGAGTCCTATGGAAAAAATATACTAGACGTAGGGCTAGATTTAGTGGTGTGGTTTTAGATTGAGGCAGGCAAATCATCAAGCGAACCTTTTTCCTTCAACCATTTATAGAAATCGATCAAGATAAATATAATTCATAATATTCCCATTTTGAAAGCTGTAAAAATATTGGAGAGGATTTTAAAAGAATTATTTTTATGTGCTGTAAAATAAATATGAAAAATAATAAAATAATAATGAAAATTTAACTTTAAGATTGATAGAGATTGAACTAGGGGTGAGTATTCGATCGAGTCGAGTTGAATCGAGTAAAAAAATTTCGAGTTAGTCGAGTTGGCGAATCTTATTTTAGCAACCGAACTCAATTTGAATTTTTTTCGAATCGAATCGAGTGAAAAAATTTCGAGTCAAGTCGAATCAAGTTAACGAATCTTATTATTTATACTCAATGTTACGTTTACATGGATCGATTATTTCACTGGTAGACAAAGTATAAGATTATTTAACTATATAAACAAATATAATGGTTTTATTTAATGAGTAAACATTTATCAAAACGACGTAGTTTTGCCTTTTAATTTAATGATTTTGACTTTTAACTCAAAATGACATAATTTTGTCTTTTCTTAGTTGAATTTTTAGATAACTTGAATTGTGTAATTCATATTCGAGTTAAACTGAAAAACTTAATTTTTTTTATTCTAATTGATCTAAATAATTTGATTGACTCAAATAACTCAAACTATTTAATTCAAATCTTAAAAATTTTTATCGAATTTTTCGAATCGAATTAGATTTCACTCTAACTCCACGTTATTTTCTATTTTTATTAGATAACTCTGTTTTTGGATGAATCTTTGAAGTTGATAAAATTAATACTGCTCACAAGGACAAAAAGATGATGTTTTGTAGAAAAAAATCTCTTTAGAAGAGAATAATATATATTTTGATTAGAGGAATCATCTTTTAAAAAAAGGAAAAATTGTATAAAATAAAGATATTTATCTCTTTTCAATAGTTTAATATCAAATCAATAATTTCATCTTAAATTTCAAAATTTTAATTGAATTTGATTTCTTTTAAAATGAGAATATTGAAATATAAGATAAAAATATTGATATAACATTAAACTATTAGAAAGAAAAATACAAATAATGTGACATCTTTATTTTATATAATATTTTTTTGAAGAGTGCAATAGAAGAGAACCCAACCAAATTACTTTATTTTCTATTTCTGTCTTCGGATTTCATGGACAGAGAAATTAAAATAAAACATAGGGGTCATGCTTGAGGCAGGCAGGAAGTATCCATTATATATGTGTAGAGAGCGATTGCTTCACTTTCATCTTTTTAATTTCTTTTAAGGGATGGAGTGTTTGGGTAAAGAAGAAAAAGTGAAAGTGCTAGGGTTTTCTGCCTCTTCCTCTTCCTCATGACATGCCCTTTAGTTTCTTTTTAGCTGTCACCCTCCCATTCGAAGTATATAAACGTAAGTGGGTTGGTTCTTGAGATAGTGTCGTAACTCAGATTTATAATTTTAAAAAGCTAAAAAAGACCCTGCCTTCCAAACATCTTTCTGTTTGTGTTTGCTATCTATTTTTCTACTACAATTTCATCTTTTTAACAGTTAAAAATAAAAAAATTTATAAGTTTTAATCCAATTGAGTTGAATATTGTTGTCAATATAGATAGATGTGAATTTGACGCATTATTCTCCTATTTATAAGTTGAAGAGAGACTATGAATAGTTCTAAATATTGTGTCAAAATGAGTAGATATAATCAATATGAGAACTTTTATAAATATGAAACAAATTTCATTTACAACATATACCAAGACACACTAAAAACTCAAAAACAATTTTTTTTTATTCTCATCTATTTGTTAATATTCTTAGATTATTCTATAGAGAATTATTGTAAAGATTCTTTATAGAATTTGAAAATCTTGTTATGTTCCGTTCAGTGTTTAATGGGTTGTTTTCGTCAATACAAAATATAAATAATCATTAGATTTTATTGTATCATCGAAATTCATTTGTCGGTAACTCTTTTGTTAATCAAAATATATATGAGATGAATAGAATCTTAAAAAAAAGTGACATGATTATAGGCTTTAAAGTCTTCAGTTAATCTCTAATAAATTTGTTTTATCCCTATTACCAACACTAATATTATAAGAATAACAAATATCTTCAATTAACGTTTTTAATTTTGATGGCGTTGGCACACATGGATTGCCACATAGATGACATACTTGCATTTAATTAATTTTTTAAATGTAACGTCAGCAAAGTTAAAAAAATCAAATTTTATATTTATTTTGGGTGATTTGACAAAAAAAAAAACATAAGTCTAATAGCTAAAAAATGCGAAAAATTAAATAGAGAACTAAAATGACTTTTTTCGTAAAATTAGATCGCCAAATAAATTATTTTGCCTTTTTCAAAATAAAAACTCTAGTTCGTCAAAGGAATTTAAATTATTCTAAATTAATTGTTGGAGAATATTAAATGTAAGCTGATTTATTTTTTTTTTTTAATAATGTCATTGTAAGTTTATATATTTTATGTTTAACACAATATTTAAAATTACTTATAATCCCTCCTCAATATCCTCTTGTATTGATAACAATATCCATATTAATATGCAGTGAATTAAAATTAAATAAATATCTAATATATGATTTATTAAAGTGAAATTGTAATGTTTAATTAAAACTAAGCCACCACTTAGCGCATACTGGATATGCGGCACACAGAGAGTATTTTTAACCAAATGATAGTTAAATGGATGATATAAATGCGGTGAATTTGTATGAGTGAAAAATACACCAAAAGGCAACTCGTTTTCTCTTGTTATTTGCAGCAATATTCTTCTTCTTGAGAGTTGGTTCTTGTCGATCAATTGAAGGAAAACTTAAATTGAATCAACCAAAATTGATTATATATTGGATAGGAGAGATTTTCTATTCGGCCAATCTTATGATACTTGCTTTTGGGTTTTTTCTTTTCACTTTGAATAGGATCTTTAAGTAATACAATAAAAAGAGAAATTATGAGATTCGAATCTTTTATTGAAAGACTATCAGTCTTCTTGCTAATGCTAGAGAAACCCCGAAGTCTTTGGAAGGTATTGGCTCCCATTCATGTGTACTATCATTAGAGGCAAAACATTTAAGTTGAACGTGATTTTTCAAAATTTTAAAGATTGTACTGGATTGATAATCATCTCTAAAGACTTGTATTGCCAAGTTAAATGTTAATATTCAAATTAAAAATATTTATTTTAATATATAAATTAAATCAATTTTATTGTGAATAATTTTGCTGCATAATGTATCAATGTTAAAACTTTTTACAAGAGTAAATCTATAACCAAGAACATGAAAATATGTATGTTATTAAAAATTTTAAATTACATACTTGCTAAGCCTTTACTTGTCGTTTGCAATTTTCAACTATTTCTCACTAGATTGTAGAACTGATCCAAATTCCATCATAATTAAATACAAACAAATAAATAAATTGGACCAATCAACATAAAACTCGAAGAGCTACATTTTACAATATTTTTCAAATATTTACTTGTAGATATGTATAAACAATTTTAGCACAAAAATTATATATTTCAACTACCCCTGCTAAAGAATGCTTAGATGATAGTAAGATAATTTTGTGCTTTTAATGTATCTATTTTTGATTATTTTTTAGTAGAATATTACTGAACTTATGATTTATTACTTAAACCTTATCGGGATAAAATTAGAGTGTTAAAATTTAAAATGAAGTAAAATCGACTAAATCGGAACAAAAAGCAATAAAAGAAGCCAAATTAGAAAAATTATAGAGTTAGTGGTTGTTAAAATCAGATTTTGAAATTGTCAAATTCTATAAATAAAAAAAATCTAGTTTTAGTTAGCATAATCTTAGAGGAATCATGTTGATTTTAGTTGGTTGATTCATGCTAAATATAATACTTGAAAAATGTATAAATACTTATATTAGTAGCTTAGAAAAAACACACTAGAATTTACACTTGAAGTTGACTTGAATATATTTATTTTCCTTTATCCTTTCCACTCGTCTATAGCGTGACAAAGCTTATTGCCAATTTCTTTTCTTTTTCTTATTTTTGACTCAATTGTCCTTTTAAGTCCCTTCCTTCCGCCATCTATCACCATTGCACTTAAAACCTATTCTAATATTTCATCAAACATGATTAGCCTCATACTCAACTAAATTCTTTTTAGTTACTTAAACAGGAAAATTAGGGATCCCAATCTCTATGAGATTGACTCTATTACTCTATACTTTTATTTTATTCAATTAGAGCATAATAAATTATATTTAGTGATTTTTACACTCGTCTTTAAACAATATACAAGAATAAATACAATTATTCACACATACAAAATACTATATTTAATGCTAACTAACCCACTCAAATTAAATCAAGTAGTCTGGTTGAGACTTTATACTTGATGTAAGGATAAGAAAATCAATTTAATATCCATATAAAATTTGAATTGAATTCAATATAACTCTAATAGTAATTGAAAAAATTAATTTAATGTGGAAAAACACATACCAACACATCTTAAGAAATTAATCTAAAGATTTAAAAACATAACATTTGAAGGGATGCAACTATAATGCTATAATTAAAATTTTCAATCCCTTAATCAATGGTAAGTTTTTAAATTTATAGATAAATAGATTTAATTGAAATGATAAAATGTTATAATATTTTAAGTTTAAAATTTATGAAATTTGTTAGATTTAATATTTATTGTTTTGTTAAAATAATAAACATTTAGTTATTTAATAATTGAGTTGAAACTTGGATAACGAGTGACTTGAACTCCATTAAACTTCTTTTATATACTAAATTTTGCCGGCCTCATAATGTGGGTGAATAATATATATTTTATGTTAAGAATTCTTTTTAAAATTTATTTAATAATGAAAATAGATGGAGTGGTAATTAACTTATATTTTAATATTATTAAAAACATGTTTAATTTTCAGATATATTATTTAAAGATGAGATAAAATAAAAAATAAAAAAATAAAAAATAATCATAAAATATTAATTATAATTTGAAAATATATTTTATAATTTTATAAATAACCTTAAATTAAATATATTTGGCAATGGATGAAAGCAGTGTTGTATAGGTAAGCAGCAGCAGATTTAAAACTTTAAAAAACTGTAGGTAGCACCTAGAACAGCAAATTTGATTCTGTGCCAACCCCAGCAGGTTGTTGTACATATGCCAAGTGTCTTTGCTTTTGCTTTGCAGCAGCCCTCGCCCTTTTTTCTCTTTCATTCTTTTTCCAGCTTGCCATCAAACAACAGCAATTTCAATGAATGATTTTGTTTTGATTTTTTTTTTCTTTTTTTGCGCAATAATTTGATCGGCTTTCTTTTTATTTTCCTTTTTTTTATTCTGTCTAGGCCAAGCCTTGACCTCCCTTTACCCGATTCTTTACTGAACTTGAGACTAGCCATGCTCAAGTTAATACATGAGCTGATATGATTCTAGGTTTTAATTTATATTTTTTTTGTGCTTTTTTAGTTAAATTATATAATACTACTTAATGTTACCTCTAAACTTTTAAAAAAGAATATGGCTATTACTATATTATTATGAATTATGATCAGGTGTATTTAATAAGTGAGTTTTAAATTTTAATTTTTATTTCACAAAATTTTGCAAGCTTTATTATATAATATGGATAAAACAATTTTAGATATCTTTCAATTTTTTCTGTTCATATTAGTTTTGGATTTGATAAATTTTCTTAATTTGACTATTTTAAATTCCGTTCAAGAGTAATGATGTAAAACTTTAAAATTACACCAAATCATCACTTGAAAATTTTATATAAAATTTAAAATATTATAAAAATTATGTAATGATATGACATCATTATACTTTAATAAAATTTAAATTTAAAAATCAAATTAAAAATATTACTAAATTTAACTATTAATGCGGATCAAAATATAATTCAAATATTAGAATAAAAATTCATAAATATTAAATATAATGATGAAATATATTACACTCTTAAAAAATTATATAAATTCAAACTATCATGTATATAGCAGACATGGTGGGAAAATTATGAAGAGTAAATGTGTATAAAGTAGTCACCTTTTGTTACCACATCCTTTTTGTCGTAAAACTCTGCAATATTTGTTTTCTCAATCATGTATTTTGGGTAATTACGAATAAGATTCTAATCATTAAACGTGATAATAATTATCCTTAAAAGAATGAACCACCAGTGTTTGTCAACACCTAATCAATTAATTAATTGTGGGGGTCTTAAGCATCTGAGGGCCCCTAATAGTTTAGATATTTTATTAACTAACTCTCACAATTTTGATAATTTTTTATACTCATACGTTAAATTAAGTTAATTTGGTTTTTCTAAGTAACTTTTATAATTTAATTTTATGTGTTATGGATTAAAAACAAAAGCTAAAATCCTTTTTCTTTTTATTTGGCTTTTTTATTATTTAAATTTATTAATCAATACTTATTTGAATTAATTTATTAATCATATCAAGTTACAGCTGAATCTAAATTTTAGTTTTATGAACCTCATGTAATTGTTTGATGATTAATGATAATCACTACCTTAGGTGTAGCTTGAGTTTGAGTCGCGTTAATCGCGTTAGTTATTCCAACTTTATCCTGTAATTCACTAAAAAAATTAACTTTACTTGCAAGACTTCAAAAATATATATATTAAACATCATTTTTTAATAACATTGCCACTTTTGCAACGCCCTAATTTTCTTATTTCTGTTTCTGTATAATTTTCATATAATTGTATATCTGCTTTAGTGGTTAAATGTTTTAGGGGTGTGTGAGGGGTTTTGGGTTTAAGTCCCACTTTTGTCAATTTTTGGAATCAAGCCTTATCCTAGTTCAGTAGGCTTATATTAAATTATCTGTAAATCCATATTAGAATGAGTTTGTTGGTTTGAATGGTAAGGAGTTAGTTTCTTGGAGGTCTTATGCTCAAATCCTTGCGCAAGCATGAATGTTATATTTTTGTTCGATTGTCTGAGAGAGTTTCGATAGAGTTTAAATTCCGAAGTGGTTGAGATTGAGGTGTTAGTGGGAATTTGGGAGTTATCTAGGTAGTTTTTATTTTATTTTTATTTTTCCCTCATTTCCAAAAATCCCCAAAATTCTAAGGTCAATATTCTTTCAATTCTGTTCTCTGATATATTTTTCCTCTGTTGGGTAACCTTGTTATCTTCCTTTTATTAGATTTAGAAATCCTACGTTTAATCATCGTTTCGCGATTTCGGGTTCTTAATCTAGTGGGTAAGTTAGTTTTACATCCCCTCGAATTTCTAGTTTGGGTTTAATGATGTTAGATTGTGGTGTTAATTGGTGGATTTTCGTGATTAAGAGAAGGTTGTGAGGCTGAAAATTTCACTTCAATGGCTTGACTCAAGGTTGGGAGCATTTTCATTAGCGGTAAGTCGATTTTGTATTTTTGGGGTAATCGTTATAGACTTGTAAATTGGTTGCTAAAAGGTACGAGATGTTCTGTTTTTAGGTTTCAGAAGGCTCGAGACTGTTTTTGCATCAAATCGATACCAGGTGTGTACTCGAAATGCAGAAAACGAGGCTTCGACAAAAGTTGAAAAATGTTTCTGTCAACGCCACACGGGCTTGTGGTTGCCCGTGTGGATGGCCATGTGCGAGACACGGTCATGTGGTCGATGAAGGTATGGCCATGCGTAGCACACGACCGTGTGGGCCACACGGGCTAGGCCAAGTTGGACCTGTGGGGGCTTGTGGGCCCGCACGGGCGTGTAGATTTTTGGACTAGGCCATGTGAGTTACACGGGCAAAGGCCAATCTTGACGTGTGGGCCCACATGGGCACGTCACACTGGCGTGTGGATTTTTGGACCAGGCCGTGTGGGTTACATGGGCAAAGGCAAATCTTGGCGTGTGGGCCCACACGGGTAAACCACACGAGTAGTATACTAAATGTATGCCTGTCTGTACTGTTATCTATATATAAGCATGTTGATCATGTTTAATATGTTATATTGCATTTGATAATTCTGTATCTTTGATTGGGATGGGATTTGTATATATATATGGAGGAAGTGTTCTGTACGGCGTACATCACCTGTATTCTGGCAGCTTGACTGCATATTATTTGATATGTGTCTTAATGGCACGATGTGGTGTGTAGGGATGGGTGGGTGTTTTTAACCCCACATGGTGTGATGGGATGATCAGAGTTGGTGTGTAGAGGATGGGGGTAGGATTTTGGCATATCGATATCCGAATCAGATTCAAACCGAGTGCAGATCTGCTTCGCTTATGTATATAATTTTGTATGTTTGTATGCTTAATTTTGTTGGGGTTACAAACTGAGTTTTTGTAAACTCACATCTGTTGTCTGTTTTGTCAAGTTGTCTGTTTTGTCAAGTAATCCACAGACTTAAACAAATCGGTGCAGAGAGACTCAACGGTGACCACTCAACTGTAAATGGTTTTATTTATGTTTATGGTAATCATTTTTAGAGTTTGTAATTTTTGGGACTTTCTGGACTTTTGTTTTTGGGTTTTAAACTGTTGATTCTGGTTTGCTATTTTCTGCATACTTGGTAAATTGTTTTATGAAATTGACAGTTTTTACGCAAAAAAAAGAGAGAAATTTTCCTAAAGATAACAAATCAGGTTTTTAAAATATGGCGAATTTATTTTGACAAATTAATTAATTAAATAACATTATCAGTTTATTCGTGAACGAACTCATGGTATTAAACTTGAATGGTTTATCAAGTCAACACCGTCTTCAAAACCCATTCCTTGTGACATCACCAAATTTGGTCATAACGTTTAGGCCGGGTTTGGGGTGTTACATTTAGTGGTATCACAGCCATGTTGCAAAACTCGTGCTGTGAATTTTGGGTTTCAAATTTATATTTTGAAAAGGATTGATTTTCAAATATTTTTGAATAAATTGGGAAGTATATGGTACATCGAGTCTTCGGCGCCGATCCTGCAAGTATTTCTGAATTTTTGATAGAAAACTCTGTAGTTAGTACTTTCTGAAATTGTACTGAGTAGTTAGAGATTGAAACCTTTGGAAACAATTCTAAACTTCTGATAATTTATGCATAAAACATCTGCTAATAAATACTGGAACTGATGCATAAAATTTTATAATGTAGATAAAACACGAATTATACAATGAGCGCTCGTGGAACTCACAGACGTGGCGTTCATGGCTTTGGTAAAGGCCATAGAGGGCTCGAACTGAGTCTTCCGTAACACCCTTCACCTGTATTCAACGCCAAAATAGAGTTACGGAGCATTACCGGACTTATAACATATTCAAACATACATTTCATATAAAAATAATCAAATCACATACATTTCATTCACAACCAATCATTTTGTCCCTAATACGAGCCTACGAGGCCCTAAACATACATTGGGAGTGGTCCGGGACTGAATCGACAACTTTGAAAACTTTCATGAAACCTTGAAAATTTTTCTTAAAACAGGGGACACACGCCCTTGTCACAGACTGTGTGGACATTCAAAATAGGAGCATATGGCTGTGTCCCAGCCCGTGTCCAACCTTGTGTAACTCTTTGACTTGGGTCACACAGCCACAACACACACCCGTGTGACTAGCCCGTGTGCCCTAAAAATGGCCATACACCCCCGTGTGCAAGGTTGTGTGCTAGGCCGTGCCAAACCTATAAGGTATACTGACTTATGCCATATGGCCAAGTTACACGCCCGTGTGTGAGGCCCTGTGGAGTATACTGACTTGATTTCAATTTCAATACCAAGAGACACACGACCATGTAACATAACCATGTGTCACACATGGCTGAGACATATGCCCGTGTCTCTACCCGTGTGGATAAAAATAGGCTATTTACCAAGCCAAATTACCATCCAAATTTGAATGTACGCACAACACATCAATTTGCACCATCATATAGCATAAATAGGCATCTAAACTAGCCAATTCAAACCTAATTCATACATATTCTATACCACATTTCTCAATACGCATAAGTTGCAAAATAGACCAATCCATTTATACCCAAAATCTCATAAACTTAGATCATCAATATGGCTACTTAAAACATACATTATTTACCTTGATTCACAAAAAAATAACATCAACAATATCAACATTCAACTTCCATAATACCAACTATTAATAAGCATCACCAAAACCAACCCCAATTTACATATCATAAACTATATGTACATACACATATACACAAGCAAATTAACTCAAAATAAGCCAACTCTCACGGCTATTATATACAAACCAAGACATATACATTTACAAGCCAATTCAAATGGCCAAAATCATTACCAAAACATAACCAACATGACCAAAGTCCCTATACATGCCATATACTCAGAACATAAGCTTAAAGGTACCAAATCAGTTGTAGGATAGTGTGACGAAATCTCCGACAATCCCCGAATCCGAGCTAGCTTTGAACTCACTATAAAACATAGAAAAATTACAATGTAAGCTATAAAGCTTAGTAAGTTCGTATAGCATTTATATCAACTCATCATATGAACTCAAATTAAACCAAAAACATAACATAACATATCTCATAATAAATCACTAACCTACCACATTTGCATCCGTTAAATTAGATGTAATTTCCATAATTTTCATTATTTCAGTGTATTACTCGGTTCCTGTACGTACTTGTACCTTCTAGTATTTAACTCATACTCATTCACATATTTGACATATCCGTTAAACCATTCGGAATATTTTTGGATACTCGAAAAACTCATACACTTAATGCCAAATAAATAGCCGAAGTTGTATCAATCTCGCACACTAAGTGCCCATATATATATATATATAGTCGAAGCTATCTCGATCTCGTACACTAAGTGGCCATAATTAGCCGAATCGTCGTCAAACACAACTGTAGTCTAATATACACAATTTATGCAATATCAAAGCAATTAAAACATAATAATAACAATACTTATTACATATGAACTTACCTTGGATGCAAAAATGGCTAAACTGATCGATTAGTCGAGAACTTTATTTTTCCCCAATCTAGATCCGAGTTTCACTTTTCTTGATCTATATGGTATCAAATTCAGCTCATTTAATTATCCTTCTATTCAATTTAGTCCAAAACACACTTTAAAAAACATTACACTTTTTCCTTAATGTTTCAAAACTTTTACAATTTAGTTCTTATTTCATAAAAACACAAATTAATAAATTCAATGCTAACCCATGCTAGCCGATTTACACATTAGTCCCTAGCAACTCATATTTTCCATTTATTTCACATTTTAACCACAAAGTTTCAACATTTAACAAGTTAATCCCAATTTTGCATTTTCACTAAAAATCACTTTATAAAACTTGTATAACTCACAACCAACATTCATAATCTATCAATAAGCTTCAAAATACATGCTTATTCATCAATGGAAACATTCAAAATCTTTAATAGTTTTGCAAAATAGCCCCTGGGCTAGCTAAACCTAGCTGCAACAATCTCAAAAACATATAAATTATTAAATACGAAACAAAATACATACCAAATTGTAAGGATTGAAGATGGCTGAACCCTAGCTTAAGTGAACCATGTATTTTTGGTGGTGTTTTGATGAAAATGAAGAAGATGGATGGTTTTTTTACTAATTTTATTTATCATTAAATTACCAAATTACTATTATAGCCTTTAAAAACTTTAAAAATTACACAAAATACCAAGCCACTATCATCCATTATCTCATAAATGGGCTAATTACCTCTTAAGGACCTTCAATTTAAATTTCTATAGCCATTAAACATCTTTAGCTAATAGAACTCAAGTTTTACACTTTACGCAATTTAGTCCTTTTTTTCAAATTAACTAATCAAACAATAAAATTTAAACTTCACAAAATCATTCAATCATGCTATAAACATTAAAATAATAATAAAATAATTATTTTGACTTCAAATTTGTAGTCCCTAAACCACTGTTTTGATTTAACTCAAAACAAGCTGTTGCGCTTCCTCTCTGGGCAGTATGCTGACCTTAGATACGACTAAGACACCAGTTGCGCCTGCTACTAAGACTGGGTCTCAAGTCACTTGGCTGGGGATGACGCACTGTCCCAAGCCATGCCGAGGATTTTAGAAAGGGTCACTGGACTCCATTCTGGAGCTGGGGGCCGAGGGTCGGTAACTGAACGGCTTCGGTCTAATGGTGCTGAATTGTTTAGGGGTGTCACTAGAGTCACCCCTAATGTGGCTGAGTATTGGTTGGAGGTCACTGAGAGGATCATGAACAATTTAAACTGTACTCCCGAACAGAAATTTAAGGGTGTAATCTCCTAGTTTCTCGATGAGGCATATCAGTGGAGGTTGACGGTTAAGGAGGGTACTCAGCTTGAGCGTTTAAACTGGGATTTCTTTAAGACCACCTTTCAGAGTAAGTATGTAAGGCGAGCTATATGGATGCTCGTAGGCTTGAGTTCATAAATCTC
The DNA here is from genome assembly GCF_025698485.1 of Gossypium arboreum. Classification (NCBI taxonomy): domain Eukaryota; kingdom Viridiplantae; phylum Streptophyta; class Magnoliopsida; order Malvales; family Malvaceae; genus Gossypium; species Gossypium arboreum. Next base: position 107,061,174 of record NC_069081.1, on the reverse strand, counting down.
ACGCAAGGCAATAAATCAGTGGCCGAGTATAAGGCCGAGTTTTTTAGGTTGAGCCGCTACACTCAAAGTATGGTGGCATCTAAATATGAGAAGTGCGTTCACTTTGAAGACAGTCTGAGAGATAACTTGAGGGTTTTTATTATTCCACAGAGGGAGTGGGAGTGCATTGTTCTGGTTGAGAAGGCAGAGATTGCCGAAGATGTTAAGCGCGGTGGAGCGCTAACATAGGGATTAAGAGAGAGGTAAGAACAAGAAGGATTCAGAGTCCTTTAGTAATGTTTAAAGGCATAAGAAAAAGACCAGATCTAATAAGCCAGTTAGAGTAAGGGCTCTTGCTGCTCCTACTAGGATTCAGTTGTACGGTGGTTGTGGTAGACACTATTCGGGTGAGTTTTGGAGGAGGTAGGGGCTTATCTGAGGTATGGGTCATTAGAGCACCGTATTCGAGAGTGTTCACAGAGGGCTGATTAGATACAAGCTTTGGGACCAGGTTCTGCGCAGCCTCAGAGGGCAGTTCAGCAGCCACCTAGGGGCCGTGGACAGATTAAAGGTGGTAATGGTATGGGTCGTGGGCAGAGAGCACTGGGCAGAGGTGCTGGTCAGACTAAGGCGAGGCAGCCTGCACCGATTTATGCTACATGACATTAAGAGGATAGAGATGCTCCTGATGTTATCACTGGTACGTTTCTAATATTTGATGTGCCTTATACTGCTTTGATAGGCATAGGTTCTACTCACTTTTATGTAGGTATCACTGTATCTGAAAACCTAGAAATTCCTGTTAAGAGTACTTTTAGTGAGATTACTGTACTAAGTCCGTTGGGGCAGTTTGTTCGAGTTAGTAAACTCTATAAGGATGTTTCATTAGTGGTACAATGGGCTGCCTTTCTGAAAAATCTGATAGAGCTTTCGTTTGGAGAGTTCGATTTAATTCTGGGTATGGATTGGTTGGTTGAGCACAACTCAATTTGGATTGCACATCTAAGAGGGTCGTTCTAAGGATCAAGGATGATATGGAGATGGTTGTGATTGGTGAGTGTCAAGATTATTTGTCCAATGTGATCTCTAGTTTTGTAGCTGAAAAACTGGTTTAAAAAGGATGTGAGGCATACTTGGCTTACATTAGTGTTTCTAATTCTAGAGACTCTTCTGTTGGGGATATTAGAATAGTGAGAGATTATCTGGATGTCTTTCCTGAGGAGTTACCAGGTTTGCTTCCGAATTGGGAAGTTGAGTTCGAAATTTAGCTTCTACCGCGTACAGCTCTGGTGTCTATCGCTTCATACTAAATAATACCGAATGAGCTTACAGAGCTTAAAGCTCAACTGCAAGAACTTCTGGATCATAGTTTCGTCCATCCTAGTGTGTCTTCGTGGGGGGCACCAGTGCTGTTTGTTAAGAAGAAAGATGGGACTGTGAGGATATGCATTGATTATCGGTAGTTGAATAAGTTGACTGTGAAGAATAAGTATCTACTCTCGAGGATCGATGACTTACTTGATCAGTTCTGAGGGGATCTAGTGTTTTGTAAGATAGATCTTCATTCTGGATATCATCAGTTGAGAGTTAAGGAAGCTGATGTTCATAAGACTGCATTTAGGACTTGTTATGGACATTATGAGTTCCTAGTTATGCCTTTTGGTCCGATGAATGCTCCGGCTGCATTCATAGATCTGATTAATCGAGTCTTTCAGTCGTATCTGGATCAGTTTGTTGTGGTCTTCATCGACGATATTCTGGTGTACTCTAAGTCTGAGGATGAACATGATAAGCATCTTAGAGTAGTGCTTCAGATTCTACGTAAGAAAAAACTTTACGCTAAGTTGAGCAAGTGCGAGTTTTGGTTGCCTGAAATGACTTTTCTAGGGTATGTGGTTTTTGCCGAGAGGATCCCTGTTGATTCGAGGAAGATAGAGGCTGTGCTGGATTGGAAACAGTCTAAGAACGTATCTAAGATCCATAGTTTTTTGAGTTTGGAGGGATATTATTGGCGATTTGTCGAGGGGTTCTATCTGATTGCAGCTCCTTTGACTAAGATTCTACGTAAGGGTGTTCCATTTGTCTGGACTGATGTGTAATAATCGAGCTTTAAGAAGCTCAAATCTGTTCTGTCTCAGGCTCCTATTCTGATATAGCCTAAATCCAGTAAGGAGTTTATGGTCTACAGTGATGCATCGCATGTCGGTTTGGGATGTGTATTGATACAAGCTGAAAAGGTTGTGGCTTATGTGTCCTATCAGCTTAAGACACACGAAGGGAACTACCCGACGCATGATTTTGAGTTGGCTACTGTGGTCTTTGTGTTGAAAATCTTGAGACACTATCTGTATGGTAAGAGGTGTATCATCTACACCTATCACAAGAGTCTCAAGTACCTCCTTACTCAGAAGGAGTTGAATCTTAGGCAACGCCGATGAATTAAATTGCTTAAGAATTATAATTGCACGATAGAATACCATCTTGGTAAGGCCAACATAGTAGCTGATGCTCTAAATCATAGGGAAATGATAGATTTAAGAGCAATGTTCACTCCACTTAGTCTGTTTGATGATGGGAGTCTGTTAGCTGAGTTGTAAGTTAAGCCGACTTGGATTGATCAGATTCGAGTTAAGCGGTTGGGAGAATTATCTGCCGTTAGCTGAGTTCGCCTACAATGACAGTTTCCAGGCTAGCATCCAGTTGGCACCTTACGAGACCTTATATGGTCGTAAGTATCGCACTCTGATATGTTGGACTGAGTTGGGCGAGCGTCAAGTTTTGGGTCTGGAATTGGTTTCTGAGACCGATGATAAGGTTAAACTAATTCGGGATCGTCTAAAGGTAGCTTCTGATAGACAGAAATCTTTTGTAAATCTAAAAAGGCATGATACTGAGTACTCTGTGGGGGACTTCATCTTTTTTAAGGTTTCTCAATGGAAGAAAATTCTGATATTCGATCGCAAGGGCAAGTTGAGCCTTAGGTTCATTAGGCCGTAAAGAATTCTGAAGCATCTGGGACTAGTCGCTTATCAGTTGGAGTTACTCCAGAGTTATACCGTATCCATGATGTCTTTCATGTCTCGATGTTAAGGCGGTATTAGTCTGACCCATCTCACGTTGTCTTTATTGAAGAGATCGAGGTTAAGCCAAACTTGAATTTTGATGAGGAGTCGGTTCAGATTCTGGATCAAAATGTTAAAGTTCTAAGAAAAAAGTCCGTTCATTTAGTGAAGGTTCTGTGGCGGAATGATGGTACTGAGAAAGCCACATGGGAGTTGAGGACTCGATGCGTCAGCAGTATCCTCATATGTTTTGATCAGGTAAATTTCGAGGTTGAAATTTCTTTAGGTGGGGAGAGTTGTAATGCCCTAATTTTCTTATTTCTATTTCTGTATAATTTTTACACAATTGTGTATCTGCTTCAGTGGTTAAGTGTTCTGGAGGTGTGTAAGGGGTATTGGGTTCAAGTTTCACTTCTGTCAATTTTGTCAATTTTTGGAATCAAGCCTTGTCCTAGTTCAGTGGACTTATATTAAATTATCTATAAATCTATATCAGAATAAGTTTGCTAGTTTGAGTGGTAAGAAGTTAGTTTGTTGGAGATCTTGTGCTCAAATCCTTGCGCAAGCATAGATGTTATATTTTTGTTCAGTTGTCTGAGAGAGTTTCGGTAGAGTTTAAATTCCGAAGTGGTTGAGATTGAGGTGTTAGTGGGAAGTTGGGGGTTATCTAGTTAGTTTTTATTTTATTTTTATTTTTCTCTCACTTCCAAAAATCCCTGAAATTTTGATGACAATATTCTTTCAATTCTTTCTCTGATATTTTTTTCCTTTATTGGGTAATCTTGTTTTCTTCCTTTGATTCAATTTGGAAATCTTGCGTTATCATCGTTTCGCGATTTCAGGTTCTTAATCTAATGGGTAAGTTAGTTTTATATCCCTTCGAATTTCTGGTTTGGGTTTAACAACTTTAGGTTGTTGCATTAATTGGTGGATTTTTGTGATTAGGAGAAGGTTACTTCAGTGGCTTGACTCAAGGTTGGGAGCGTTTTCATTAACGGTAAGTCGATTTTGTGTTTTTGGGGTAATTATTATAGACTTGTAAATTGGTTGCTAAAAGGTACGAGATACTATGTTTTTAGGTTTCAGAAGGCTCGAGACTATTTTCGCAACAAATCGATACCAAGTATGTACCCGAAACGCAGAAAATGAGGCTTCGGCAAAAGTTGAAAAACATTTCTGTCGACACCACATGGGCGTGTGGTTGCCCGTGTAGATGCCCGTGTGTGAGACACGACCATGTGGTCGACGAAAGTATGGCCGTGCACAACACACGACCGTGTGGTGGCTTAAGTGTGGCCGTGTGGGCCCCACGAGCTAGGCCAAGTTGGGCGTGTGGGGGCGTGTAGGCCTACATGGGCATGTCACACGGGCGTATGGATTTTTGGGCTAGACCGTGTAGGCCACACGGGCGAAGGCCAATCTGGGAGTTTGGGCACACACGGGTAAGCCACACAAGCATGTGGACCCATAATTCTGAAATTTTTCCTAGGCTCACTCTAGTCGCTCTAATCCCATGCAGGCCTACTATAGGGTCGCTAAAGGCTAACTAAACCCTACTTTGTATGCTGTGATATTCTGATAGCCTGATCTGAGTAGTATACTAAATGTATGCCTGTCTGTACTGTTATCTGTATATAAGTATGCTGATCATGTTTAATCTGTTATACTGTATCTGATAATTCTGTATCTTTGATTGGGGTCGGATTTGTATATATATATGGAGGAAGTGTTCTGTACGGCATATATCACCTATATTCTGGCAGCTTTGCTACATATTATCTTATATGTGTCTTAATGGCACGATATGGTGTGTAGTGATGGGTGGGTGTTTTTAACCCCACATGGTGTAATGGGATAGTCGTTATTAATGTGTAGAGGATGGGGGGTAGGATTTTGACATATCTGACATCTGAATCTGAATCTGAATCTGAATCTGAAACTGAGTCTGTATCTATTTTTGTTTGTGTATATAATTCTGTATGTTTGTATGCTTAATTTTGTTGGGGTTATACACTGAGTTTTCGTAAACTCACATTTGTTGTCTGTTTTGTCAGGTAATCCACAGACTTAGGCGGATCGTGTGGCAGAGACTCAACGGTAACCACTCGACTGTAAATGGTTTTATTTATGTTTATGGTAATCATTTTTAGAGTTTGTAATTTTTGGGACTCTCTAGACTCTTGTTTTTGGGTTTTAAACTGTTGATTCTGGTTTGCTGATTTTCTACATACTTGGTAAATTGTTTTATGAAATTGATGGTTTTTACGCAAAAAAGAGAGAAGTTCTCTTAAAGATAACAAATCGGGTTTCTAAAATATGACGAATTTATTTTGACAAATTAATTAAATAACGTTATCAGTTTATTCGTGAACGAACTCGTGGTTTTAAACTTGAATGGTTTATTAAGTCAACATCATCTTCAAAATCTATTCCTTGCGATATCACCAAATTCGACCATAACGTCTAGGCTGAGTTTGAGGTGTTACAATCTTTATACTTACTATTTTCAAATATTTTCTCATCTTTTATTTGTTAACTTTTGTCCTTTTTTCTCAGTTTTAAATCACAAATATCTCATGCTTTTATATGAATTAAACACATATATTAACTTCTTTAGTGTTTTTTATATGTACTAATTTATTTTTTAAGAGAACTAATATAGAGGATGGAAACTTTAAAATATTTATTGAAGTTCACAAGAAAATTTGTGACATAGATTGATTCAAAAGGAATTTAGTTGAAAAGGTTATGTGGAGGAAGTGTACAAGTAGTGCCCATTAGTGTCTGTTCAAATTAATAAAATTATCATAGGTGAAATTGATCAATTTTGGTAATCTTTGTTAATATTTTGTATTTGTGTAAATTCATTTATGATATTAAAAAATTAAATTAAATTTAAAATATATCTTGAAGATTCAAGACTTATATTAGATTTATTGAAAATATTTTTAGAGTTGATTTTCTTGCTGTTTTAATGAGAAATTATTGCAATTTTTTTAAATTCATAATACGTGCTTGAAGGCTTATTTCAAATACATATTCTTCATTTATCTCAAGTATGTTATACAAATTTTATATTTATATAATTATCGCCTTCTATCAATTACTTTTTCACGAGATTCTATTTAATTTTATGAGTTTTGTACGCCAATTTACACTATTAATTTCTTAGTAGGATTGATGTCACGATTAGACAATAATTTTATTAGAGAAATTATGAAAATATCATTTTATAATTAAAATAAGTTATATTATTTTAAGGTAGTTTAATTTTTTAATTTTTTTAAATAAATTAATAAAAATTCACATGTGGTGTGATTTGAATCCATATTATTTATTTTAATAAAATATTCACTTTACCACTAAATTATACTTTATTTTTATATGATGTTTAGATTTTAATTGTATTGTGCATACTTTATCACATCCATCAATTATATATCTATTTATACTATTATTTAGACCTCTCGAGTTGGTGTTAGGAGCCAATCGGGCACTAACTTAGTTAAGAAAATTACAAAATATCTTCCTATATTTAAAATAAGTTATATTGCTCAAAGGTACTTTAATTTTTTATAAAAAAATACATATAGTAAGATTTAAACGCATATCATTTAAATCCATAAATCCTAAACTTTTCCACTAAACCAAACCTTTATGTTAATCTAATATTTACATTTTCATTGTATTATGCATACTTTATTATCTCCATTAAGTGTATATATATTGAGCACCAATTCGGTTAAGAAAATTACGAAAATGGCCTTTCATAATTAAAATAAGTTATATTATTCGAGTGTACTTTAATTTTTTTATTTTATAAAACAATAAATAAAATACATATAATGGTATTTGAACCCATGCTATTTACATCAACAAATCCTTAACATTCCACTAAACCAAAGCTTTATTTTGATCTAATATTTACATTTTAATAGAGAGCAAAAACACCCTAAAAGCTTCTCTCTCTCTCTCTCTCTCTCTCTCTCTCTCTCTCTCACTCTCTCTCTCTCTCTCTCTCTCTCTCTCTCTCTCTCTCTTTTCTCTAAGTTTTTTGCTTCTTATCTCTTGTTTTGCCCAATAATGGCGTTGCCAGCCTCTCGGTTGACTATCACCCACCTTTTTCTCCCTCCCATTAATCTTCTTTTTTTTTTCCTCCTAATTCACTTCACATGCCTTCTCTCTGTTTAGTTTGCAGATTTGTTTTATGGGTATTTTTACTATCTTCACAAGTTGTGTTGGACAAATGATAATGTTTTTCATCATTGAACCTCCATCAACCACCAGCAATTTCTTTTGGAAAGTGGGTTGGCCATAGATACTTGGATGGTGGCTCTTTTTCGGTTTATTAACTTGTTTATGTTTTGAGAGTATTCTAGAATAATAAATGTAACACTCCAAATCTGGCCTAGACGTTATGGCCTAATCTGGAAATGTTATGAATGAGGGTTTTGAAACCAACTTTCGTGTTTAAAATTTCTTGTATTAATTGCATTAATTGTTACTATAAGAGTTCACATTTTCGGAAAAATTATTGTTTTATTTAAATGAATCTCATTTATTGCCCTTTTAAGTAAAACGTAGTTTTACGGCGGATGCTTGCAAATCGTTATAGTTGAAAATCAAATTTTTTATTTTCAAAAAAAATATTTGTTTTTGTAAAACCGTGATTCTTGTCAAATGTTGCAATAAAAGAGTAAAAAACGCATCAAAAAAAATCAAACAGTCTGAAGAGTCCAATAATTACAAAACTCTCCGGAATAATCCTTAATTTAAATAAAAACCATTATTTAAGATAGTTTACGAACTTGTGGTCACCGTAGAGACTCCATCGCACCGATCCGCCTATGTCTGAGGATTACCTGAACAGAACAGACAAACAGATATGAGTTTTCATTAACTCAGTGTGTAACTTAACAGAGACATACATGCATAAAATTCAAACTTTCAGTATACTAGAACAGAAACGGACATGATTCCTTATCAAAAATAGATTATCAGATACATACAAATATGCAAAGTTCTACCCCATCCTCTACACACCATTTTCGACCATCCCAACTCAGCACGTAGGGTATAAAACAGCCACCCAACCTTACACACCACATTGTGTCTGTACGACACTTAACAGAGTAGTTTGCAGTCAAGCTATCAATATATCGGTGAAATGTCACTTCACAGAACACTTCCTCTACATATACAAATTCTACCCCATACACAGATACAAATAACAAATAATAGATATAATAGAGTTAACATGTCTTGCATGCTTATATACAGATAACATACATGTTATTACGAACCAGTCAAATAATACATATCAATTTCGAAATGCTCAAATTAGTCTATCAAAATAGTAGATATCATGCATTAGGGTTTGTTTTGCCCTTACCGACCCTACGAAAGGCCCACAGTCGATCGGAACGACTTATGTGACCCTAGGGAAAATTTTAAAATTTTAATCCCATATGCCCGTGTAGGCCCATACGCCCAAATTGGCCATGCCCGTGTGGCCCACACGGCCTGTCCACATCCTACACTCCCAAATCAGCCTAGCCCATGTGACCTACAAGGCCACACACTTGCCCGTCACACGGTCGTGTGTCGCACACAGTCGGGCACGCGCCCGTGTGGCATGACAGGCCACTTTTTCTGCTTTCGCTGAACTTCATTTTCTCATGTTTTTATTTGAAACCTAGTTCGTTTTTTATGCTAAAGCAATCCTGAGGCCACCATAACCTAGAAACGACATTACAACGACTAATGAACAACCAATTTACAAATTTATCGACATAAAACAGAATAGTTCACACCAACTTACTGCCGAAGAAAACAGTTACAATCACGGTTTAAGCTATTGAAGCAAAATTCACAGGTTCACCGCTTTCTCCAGTGCCATAAATTCATAGAAATCAAATCCCTTAACTACACCATTATGTTATAAAAAAAAATAAATTAAAATGATCCTACAGAAATCGAACCCTACAGACGAGCGAAACTCCACTTACCGGAACTGCACAAAAAACGCTAAAAATCATAAATGCAATGACCAAAAAGACAAGATTGTGGGCAGAATTGAAGGGAAACGAAAAAGTAGGGAATTACAGAGAAAAGGAAAATGGGGAACATCAGAAAAGTTTGAGCAGAGATAGAAAAATTAAATTAAATAAAATTAAATTAATTTGAAACAAAATCCCACTACATCACAACTCCCACAACTCCACTAACCACTAAATCCCATTAAATCTGTAATAGCCCGTTTTTAATGAAATAGAAACAGTGGTTTTGGGACCACTAATTCGAAGTTGGAAAAAATTATTTTTATTATTATATGGTTTACAGTATGATAGAAATACCGCATAAAAATTTTGTTAAGAAATTTTACTGTTTACATACCTAATTTGATGAAAAGGATTAAATTGCATAAAGTGCAAAGGTTGTGTTCTAATAGCTAAAGGTATTAAATAGCTATAGAGTTTTAAATTAGAGGTCCTTATATAGTAAATAGGCCATTAAAGTGCTTAGTGGTTAAGCATGAGTATTCATAATTAGAAATTTCATGAAATATTAAGGTTAATTTTCGAAATTAATGATTAAATTTATAATAGATAAAATAAAATAAACTATTATTATCATCTTTCACCAAAAAAAAAAAAAGAAGAAAGAAAGAAACCTAGCCATAGAAGCTTGAATTTGGATAAGCTTATTTTGCTCAATTAGGTATGTATTTTTGTCCCGTTTTTGATGATTTCTATGTTTCCAAGATTGTAGTAGCTTAATCGCGCTAACTCGGGGATTAATTTGCAAAACTGTTAAAGTATTAGGGTTTTGCCATTGATTAGATAAACAACTTTTGTAAAGAGAATTTTGATGAAATTATCAATTAGGGATTAAATTGAAAAGATGATAAATTTATGGTAAAATTTTTGAATTTTATGAAATATATGGGCTACTATTAATAGGTATAAAAATCGGCTAGGCTTGAGTAAGGATTAAATTGTGTAAATTTTATTTTCTGAGCCTAGGGACTAAATTGCAATGAATTAAAATATAGGGGAAAAAAAGTAATTTTTCTAAAAATGTGTTGGACTAAATTAAATATGAATTATATTGAATTGAATTAAATTCATTCGTATAGATTCGATTAAACCTAGTACCGGGTTAGATTGAGACAAAAGAAAAATATTAGATTAGTCACCTTCGTATCTACGTAAACTCGTTGAGGTAAGTTCGTGTAATTAAATTGTTCATTTACATTTTTTAAATAGAATTATTGTTTATTAATTGTAAAATTGCCATGAATAAATACCAGTTGTATATTCGATAATTACCTAGCCCCGTTTGAACTTTAGGAATCTGTAGGATACAAATGAAATGTCATTAGGGTCACTAATTTCAACTCTTATGAGCTTCCCGTTATTCAGCTCGGAAGAGCTTACTGTTTACGGCTCGTATGAGTACACACGTACATGAATTGATAGATTACAGTTCAGTACACTTCGCATGTACTACCCGTGTATCTAACGATATTCTAAACGGTTGAATGGGCACAGTTCTGTTACAAGAATATATGAGTTCTATATGAACTATTTTTGGTATTTATATGAAAAACATGAAATGTGATTATTTTATGAATTCAACCATGTGTGTTGGATTTTATATGTAATTTTCATAGCTAATATGTTGGTGATCATGTGTTTAGGCTTTTGGCCAAATTGGTTGAGATATGCTATGTTTTCTTACCTATTGCATGGATATATAGTGAGTTAAATTCCGTGTTATACGAACTTACTAAGCTTAAATGCTTACTCTGTGTTATTTTTCAATGTTTTATAGTAATTCAGAGGCTCGTTCGAGTTGGAAGCTGGTCGAAGTTATTTCACACTATCCATCAGTCCTTTTGGTACTTTCAGTAAATTAATCTCGGATATAATGGCATGTATAGATTATTTTGGCCAATGTTGGTATATAAATGTTTTGTTGAGACTAGCCATTTGAATGGCATGTGTTTGGTATATTTTGATGTGTATATAAGTGGCCTTATCATATTTGTTTTGTGTTTGATATGGTAAAATGAAAGAAAGTAAAATGTGGTTTGAATATGCATACATGAATTTGGTTATTTAAGTAAATTGAGATACTTGTTAACATGTTTTAAATTTTCAATTGAGGTGCCTAAAGGCATATTCGTTGTATATTGTGATATTTCATGTTTTAGACTTGATTTTGGCTGTTTTGAATACCTTGTTATGGCTTGTTGATCTGCAAATTGTTGTGTTTAGGTTGATACCAAATTGGGTGAGAAATATGGCTTGGAAAATGACCTATTTTCGTCTACATGGGCAGAGACACGGGCGTGTGTCTCAGTCGTGTGTCCCCTGTATCTTTTAAATTCCGCAAGTCAGTATGCTCACACGGTCGTGTGTCCCAATTTCGAATGCCCACACAGCCGTGTGACTCATGTAGCTTGAAAAATTTTAGTGCTTTTTGCAAAATTCTTTGAGCATCCGATTTAGTGTTTATGATATGAATATTATATGATGTGAAATGCGGGACCTCAAGGTAAACTATAACCCCTTACCACTCGAACCAACAAACTTATTCTGATATGAGTTTATCAAAAGTATAATATAATATCCTGCCTAAAAGGGATAAGGCTAGGACCAAAATAACAAGATTTTCTATTACTGAGACTTGAACCCAAGAACTTAAATACACACCCATTTCACTTAACTACTGAAATAGATACATATTTATGACAAAATTTATAGAAACAAAAATAAATTAGTCAGAATGTTACAATAAATGATTTTACGAGTCGATTTGGACTTGTGTTGCCTTAAGTTTTATATTTTTATTTATTTATTTTTCATTATTTAATAAGTCTTCAGTTTAAGAAGTTTTTGTCTTGTCTTGTACAAGTTTTTTAGTCTTATTTTTGCAAGTGATTTTGAGATGATTTTGTGATCATCCTCTCCAATCTGGTGGATGCTTGGTTCTTTTACCGGTTCTACCCACCCCTTTGGACCATTCAAGGTTGATTTCCTTACCGTGATAGGTGCATTCTATTACTCTAGATATGTCGTGCTTAAGTTGTGACAAAGTTGGTTGTTACCGTGCTGTAATGCTATATTGATGCTAAGGTAGAAACCTTTGTCGTGTTGACGGAGCTTGTCCTTCATCGTCGATGATGGGTGTTTGTTGTTTTTTTTTCTTTTTCCCGAATTGTATGGTCCCATTTATGGAATGAATTAACGAATTTTCCATTTTAAAAAAAACATTTTAATTGTATTATGAAAACTTTATTACCTCCATCAATTGTATATATAGTGATAAAATTGTTGATTGAGTTGGTATCAGAAGTTAACTTGACTCCAACTAAAGATTGATGATGACACCAGGTTAAACAATTGTACTATATTTAGTATTCTTAAACTGATCTATTTATAAGTTTAAATTTCATTTCATTCACAATTTAATCTATTTTTAAATTTTAATGACGTACATATTTTATTATTTAGTTTAAAATCATATGTTTCATTAATTATTATATGTTGTTTTTAAAATACCTCTTTATTCTAAATATGCAATTTTCACATGCATGCATGTGTGATAAAATTTCTAATATTTAATATTTTATTTGTTTTCAAATAACTACTTGCATATTCTATAAATGGGAAATAAATAATAGTGTATATTAATAAAAACTAAATAAAATTGTTAATAATAAATAATATTAAAATAAATGTAAAAAAAACTAATTAACAATTTACTATGATAAGTTTCCGTTAATTTTACAAAAACAAAATCCATTATAATGTTAGAGGGATAAAGATTTTTCTTTATAGAAATATTAAATCTAAACAATAACTAATTAACAGCTTGTTTTAAGCAAACTAATTAACTAATTTTCCGTTTATAATTCATTATATTGTTATAGTGATAAAAATTTTAAATTAGTGAAGAATATTATGCATTTAAATTCGTTTGAACACGTAACTTTTAAATTATTATAATAATAATAATTTTAAATAAACTAAAACTTATAACAAAAAGGAAAAAGACGAATGGGTGAAAAAGTAGTGCATAAAGAAGAAAGAAGACAATATTGGATAAAATTTGAAAGTTGTGGGATAAATATAAAGTAGAAATGAATAAAGAAGCTAAGGTTTGAGGCATCAGATGTGGCATTCCAAAGCTAGATTAAAAGCAAAGGCCACCAATCATCCATCCCTCAATCACATGCAGTAATTGTTGGTATGAATTTGAGACGACATTGTATTATTTCTTAAATTTTAGGTGGGCTTTTCAAATTAAGGTTTTATTCACTTTTAATTATTATTACTTTCATAGTATTTTTGTAATTATATAAAAATTATTAGTAATATTTGACGCAAAACATTATCTACAAATGTAGTACTATTTTATGTAACACGAATTATATCAAATATTATCGAATTATACAAAATTATTATATTGGACTAATTATATTTGTAATTATTTATATTATTTTGAATGCGTTTGAACTCAAGTCCTCTTGTATTGATAATAATACCCATGCTAACTGAACTATGACTCAATCAACATTTATTAATATAAATTTATGATTAATTCATATAGATTTTATTGATATAAATTTTATATATCTATAAATTATTATAAAACTCAAAATTATATATGTTATATAATAATATAACATTTTTATATATTTATCTTAAATATTGAAATTATTTTATATCAAATAATAATGAAAAAATTATGATAATGAATTTATATAATTATTAGATATGTGTATAAAATAAAATTTATAATATAATACATATATTTTTATATTTCATGAAGTATCATTAACATTAATAGGAAACAACATTAATGGCAAACAATACAAAGTGGTGCAAGTTTAGCACCCTAAAGTTGACTTTGAAAAAGTGGCATGGGATAATTTTTTTTTGGTCATTGAGATAATGGGCTATTTATTGTTTGGTCCTTGAACTTCAACTATAAATAGGCCTTCACATTTCTCATTTCTATCATCCCAACCAATCTTTCTCTCTTAGTTTTCTCTCTTCTCCCATTTGAGAATTCTTAAGGAATTCTATTTGTTTGTAATATTTTGGAGATAATAAAGTTATCATCTGGTGTTAGTGCCCGAGGACGTAGGTGTAATTTACCAAACCTCGTTAAAACTCTTGTGTTTTTTCTTGTCCTATTTTTCTTTCAATATTTGAGGGCATAATAATAGTATTTAATTGTACTATTAAATTACGATAGAAGGGATATTCTGACTAAGGAAAGACTTGGTACTTAAGAGATCCTTGTGATCCACCTCTCTTTCCTGGGAATTAAACTTTGTGTGATTTTTTAGTACAATAATTTACACGCTTCCGACCCTATTGGAACAACAAGTGGTATCAGAGCTGAAGGTTAATCGTAGTATGCTCTGTGTTTGCAGTTTAAACTAATCTTCCATATCAGAAAAGATTTCCTTAAGTATATTGAAAGATTATGGAGAAAACGGTCAGTTTAGGAGCTTCAACATCGTCCATGTGGACAAGACCGACAATTGCAAATGCAAGATTGGCCGTGGAGATCTTTGATGGCACGGGCCATTTTGGTATATGGCAAAGTGAGGTTCTAGATGCCCTTTTTCAGCAGGGTCTAGACATTGCCATTGATGAAGAGAAACCAGATGATGTACAGGAGAAAGATTGGAAGGCGATCAATCGGTTGGCATGTGGCACAATTCGATCATGCCTTTCTCGAGAGAAGAGGTATGCTTTTTCAAAGGAGACTTCTGCAAATAAGTTGTGAGTGGCACTTGAAGAAAAATTTTTGAAAAAAAATAGTCAAAATAAGTTCCACTTGAAGAAAAGACTGTTTCGCTTCACTTACGTCCCAGGTACCACAATGAATGATCACATCACCAAATTTAATCAGTTAGTCACTGATTTGCTAAATATAGATGAGACATTCAAAGATGAAGATTTGGCTTTGATGCTGTTGGGGTCACTTCCTGAGGAGTTTAAGTTCTTAGAAACCACTCTACTTCATGGCAGGAGTGATATATCTCTGAGCGAAGTCTGTGCGGCCTTATACAGTTATGAATAGAGAAATAAGGACAAACAGAAAAACTCAATCAAAGATACAAAAGCTTTAGTAGTCTGAGGTCGTTCGTACACTCGGAAGAAAACTCAGAAGGGGAGATCAAAGTCAAAGTCCAGATTTGGGAAAGATGAGTGTGCCTTTTTTCACGAGAAAGGCCACTAGAAGAAAAATTGTCCAAAGCTGAAGAATAAGGGGAAAGCTGCTGTAGATGCTTGTGTTGCAAAGCATGATACTAGTGACTCTGAACTGTCACTGGTTGCATCATCATCGTCGTTCTATTCAGATGAGTGGATTTTGGATTCGGGTTGTACCTATCATATGTCCCCTAACCGGGAGTGGTTCTCTGATTTAGTAGAACTAAATGAAGGAGTTGTTTATATGGGCAATGACAATGCCTATAAAACTGTTGGGATATGTTCAATCCAATTAAAGAATCAAGATGGATCAACTAGAGTTCTGACTGATGTTCGGTATGTGCCCAGTTTGAAGAAAAATCTCATCTCATTGGGAGCCTTGGAATCCAATGGTTCAGTTGTTACTATGAGGGATGGGGTTTTGAAAGTGACATTTGGCGCACTTGTAATATTGAAGGGCATCAGGAAAAATAACTTGTATTACTACCAAGGTAGTACAGTTATTGGAGCAGTCGCTGCAGCTTCCGGTAACAAAGAATTGGACTCAATGCAGTTGTGGCATATGAAGTTGGGACATTCTAGCGAAAAATCCTTGCAAATTCTAGTAAAGCAAGGATTGTTGAAAGGTGCAAAGGCTTGCAAATTAAAATTTTGCGAGAATTGTGTTCTGGGAAAGTAAAAGAGAGTGAAATTCGGCACTGCTATCCATAATACAAAAGGTATTTTGGAATATGTTCACTCAGATGTGTGGGGGCCTTCCAAAACACCTTCGTTGGGAGGAAAACACTACTTTGTTACTTTTGTTGATGACTTTGCCAAAAGAGTTTAGGTGTATACCATGAGAACTAAGGATGAAGTGCTTGGAGTTTTTCTTAATTGGAAAACTATGATTGAAAACCAGACTGGCAAGAAAATCAAGCGGCTTAGGACAGACAATGAAGGGAAATATAAAAGTGATCCGTTCTTCGATGTATGCCAAGAGTATGGTATTGTTTGACACTTCACAGTTAGGGATATACCACAGCAGAATTGAGTGGCAGAGCGTATGAATCGAACATTGCTGGAGAAAGTTCGATGTATGTTGTCCAATGCTGGGTTGGGAAAGCAATTTTGGGCTGAGGCTGTGACATATGCTGGCCATCTTGTTAATCGTTTGCCATCATCTGCATTAGAAAGAAAAACTTCTATGGAGGTATGGTCTGGAAAACCGGCTACAGATTATGATTCCTTACATGTGTTTGGATCCACTGCATATTACCATGTGAAGGAGTCAAAGTTAGATCCGAGGGCAAAGAAAGCTCTCTTTATGGGAATCACTTCTGGAGTGAAGGGATTTCGTCTTTGGTGCTTAGACACAAAGAAAATGATCTGTAGTAGAGATGTTACCTTTGATGAATTTGCCACATTGAAAAAGGTAGCAGATAAAGATATTCAGACAAGTGATACTCCACAGCAGGTGGAGTGTACTCCAAAACAGGTGGAGTTTGAGCAGATGGGGATTTGCCCAGTTAATAAGTCTAATTCTCCAGCCACAATGGAGGAATTAGAGGTTGAAGAAGTTCTAACCCAAGAACCATTAAGCACACCAGAACCAGTTGCAGTTGCAAGGCCACGGAGAGAAATTCGTAGACCTGCTCGATTTACTGATATGGTAGCCTACGCCCTTCCCGTTGTTGATGATGATATTCCTGTCACTTATCAAGAAGCAATGCAAAGCTTAGAAAGTGACAAATGGAAAGACGCCATGGATGAAGAAATGCAGTCTCTCCGGAAGAACAATACTTGGGAGTTGGCACAATTACCGAAAGGTAAAAAGGCAATCGGATGCAAGTGGGTATTCGCAAAGAAAGATGGATCTCCTAGCAAGAAAGATGTTCGCTACAAGGCAAGATTGGTAGCTAAAGGCTACGCTCAGAAGGAGGGAATTGACTACAATGATGTATTTTCCCCTGTTGTGAAGCATTCCTCCATTAGAATTTTGTTGGCCTTGGTAGCACAGTTGAATATGGAGCTAGCTCAACTTGATGTTAAGACGACTTTCTTGCATGGTGAGTTAGAAGATGAGATCTATATGACTCAGCCCGAAGGATACACAGATGCTGGTGGTAGAAATTGGGTTTGTAAGCTGAACAAATCGCTATATGGATTGAAGTAATCCCCGAGGCAGTGGTACAAGCGATTTGATAGCTTTATGAAAAGGCAGAAGTACACAAGAAGCAAATATGACAATTGTGTGTATTTGCAGAAGCTGCATGACGGATCTTTCATTTATCTACTCTTGTATGTTGATGATATGTTAATCGCTTCGAAGAGCCAAAAAGAGATAGATAAGCTGAAGGCTCAGTTGAATCAAGAGTTCGAGATGAAAGATCTAGGTGAGGCCAAGAAGATTCTCGGCATGGAGATAAGTAGAGATAGACAGAGAGGCAAGCTTTGTTTGAATCAGAAGCAATTTCTGAAAAAGGTATTACAATGTTTTGGTGTAAATGAAAACACAAAACATGTAAGTACCCCACTTGCTTTTCATTTGAAACTTAGTGCTCAATTATCTTCGAAAACTGAAGAAGAAAGAGAATATATGGCAAAAGTCCCATATGCTAATGCAGTTGGGAGTTTGATGTATGCGATGGTGTGTATGCGGCCTAACATTTCACAAGCTGTTGGAGTTGTGAGCAGGAATATGCATGATCCTGGAAAAAGATATTGGCAAGCTGTGAAATGGATTCTATGGTATCTTCGAAAAACCGTAGACATTGGTTTAGTTTTTGAGAAGGATGAAACACTTGGTCAGTTTGTAGTTGGATATATTGATTCCGACTTTGCTGGTGATTTAGATAAACGTCGTTCAACTACGGGGTATCTGTTTACTCTTGCTAAAGCCCAAGTGAGTTGAAAGTCTACCTTACAGTCTACAGTAGCTGTGTCTACTACAGAGGCAAAATACATGACAGTTACAGAAGCTGTTGTCGAAACCATTTTCAAATCGAGTTTTGGAAAATGAGAATTGATTTTAAAAACTAAAACGGGAGTCGCCACCAATCTTTTTAGGTGTGATTGGATCACCTTTAAAACATTTTGTTTTAAAATCATTAGTTTTGGTCCACGAAATAAAAGAACGGGTTCGGGAGTCGGTTACGTACGAGGAAGGATTAGCACCCTCATAACGCCCAAAAATTGGTACCTAATTGATTATCAAATGTCTTTAATGTCGAAAGAAAAAAATTTAAGATGTAGTCCTCTTTAAAATATTTTAACTTTGAAAATTGGGATTCACTAGCGTCAAAGTATTGACATTAAGTTATCCCTTTTTTAAAATTCCTATCTCGAAACAGTAAAATGCTATATCCAATAAGTTAAGACATATTGTTTTGAAATTCCAAGATAGTGGCTTGCATTTAGAAAACCTCTAAAAAAAACTTAGAAGGGTACTTAATTATTCGAATTCAACGAGAAAAGTGGTAACCCAATAAGTTAGGGCATTGCTTTCTCGAAATTTCCAGACACCAAGCATTGTCTTATTTGCAAAAAATCTTATTTAAAATAATATAAAAAACTTAAATATGGCCCGATTGAAGGCTAGCACAAAGGAGGGACCAATTATGTAAATTACCCAATTAAAGGTAACATGCATGGTCCCAAGCAAAAGTCGATTCCACTCCCCATGCTACTTTGTTTTATTATTAATCAAAACCACTCCCCATGCTATTTTGTTTTATTGTTAATTAAAACTATTTCCCCATACTATTTTGTTTTATTGTTAATTAAAACTACTTCCTCATACTATTTTGTTTTATTATTAATTAAAACCATACTTTATTTTCTTTTTTTTTTTTTATCATAAAAAACTTTTTTAAAAAAAACAACAAAAAAAAGAGTTAAAACATCACCCTACCACCCTACATTCATTTTTCAAAATAGAGAGAAGGCTCTCAACTCTCTCAACCCTTCCCCTCCTCCGATCATCGGACCGGCCATCAACCGTCACGCCGGTCACCGGCCACCGACTGTGGCGCCACCGTCCACGGTGGCCGAAAAATCTTTCGAGGCCTTTTTTCTCTTCTCTTCTCGAGTAGAGCCCGGATTTAGGGTTAAAACGACCCAAAAACCTCCAAAAATTAATGAGAAGTACCCTAGAACTCAAGAATCCATTCGGTTTTCGGCCACCGATCTTCGGCGGTGGCTTCCTCGGTCATTCACGATGTTGGAAAACTGAACACCGATAAGTTCCTTCCCTCTTTCCCTTTTTTTTTATATTTTTTGCAAGTTTTTTTTGTTAAAAATATTTGTAAAATAGATAAAACGAACGAATAGAAAGAAGATAAAATAAATAAATAAATAAAAATAAGGACAAACGCCTTTTGAACTTGTTTTCTCCTTTTGATTTCTCCCAAAAATCTCTGTAATACAACCCCTTCTAATACAATCTCTTCTCTCCAAAATACAATCGATTCCCCCCTCAATGGCACAAGGAACATAGGGCTTTTATATAGCCCAAAATCCAAAGAAAAAATACAAAGAATTTTATTTTTTGGTGTTTTTCTTTGCTGTCCTTTTTTTGTCTTCTTTTGCAGGTATAGAGTGGTGGAGGCAAGTGGGTGTGCTGGTGGCAGACAACTGGTAATGGCGTAGGTGGCCAAGGTGGGGTGACGGTTAGGGTTCATCACCACTTTTCTTTGCTAAAAATTGCTTAGGTTTGGGTGGTTCTAATTTGGGCTAGTTTTAGGTATTGGGTTTGGGTAGGTTTAGTTATTGTAATTGGGTAGTTTTGATTTTTGGGCTGTTTAACATTGTAAATGGACTTGGAATTTGGTTATGTGGATTTTATTTTTTGCTTGTTTGCTTGGGCCAAAAATTGGCCATTACAGCTGCCCCTATTTGCTCATTGTCGTATAATGAGAATGGAGCAAAGACTCCAAAATGACCAATTTTTCTTAGTCTCGCTGAATTTTAATTTCTTGGTACTTGATCTTCTTTAAATGGCCTCTTGACGGCTTCAATTTGCTTCATCGCAACTCGTGAAGGCGATCTCGCTATCTTTGATCGCCTTCGCCTACTACTGAGACGCCAAATCTATTATCTTCGATCGCTTCCGCCTAATACAAAAACGCCAAATTTGCTTCTTCAATCGCTTCAACGCAAACTCATGATCATTATGTTGATATCTTCGATCTACTCTCCGTCGAACACAGAAACGCCAAATTTGCTTCTTCGATTTGTTCCCTGACAATACAGAGATGCCAAATCATCTTAGATTTGCTTTAACGTAAGCACGTGAAAGCCAAATCAACTATGATTCGATTTGCTCCTTGTAAGCATAAGGATGCCAAACCATCTTGGATCTGCTTCAGCATAAACATCCGAAGGCGAGATCTGTTATGTGTCTGCTCTCCATTAAAGTGAATATGCCAAACTTTGATTTGTTCTCTGACAATACAGAGACGACAAATCATCTTAGATTTGCTTCATCGAAAACACGTGAAAGCCAAATCAGCTATATTTTCGATCTGCTCCCTGCCGAATACAGAGAGATAAGATCTGTCATCTTGGATCTGCTTCAGCGTAAACATCTGAAGGTATGATCTGCTATGTGTCTGCCTTCCATCAAAGTGGAAATGCCAGACTTCGATTTGTTCTCTGATAATACAGAGACGACAAATCATCTTAGATTTGCTTCATCGTAAACACGTGAAAGCCAAATCAAATATATCTTCGATATGTTCCCCGCCGAATACAGAGAGATAAGATCTGTCATATTAGATCTGCCCCGATGAAGGTCAGATCTGCTATGCCGTAGCCTATTACCCTACTGTTTTGGGTTTTAAAGCGCGCCGTCTCCGATAACGTGTAAAAATGATTATGCTTGATAATTTAGGATGCTATGCTCTAAGTGAGTCAAATGTTCCTAATTAAACATGTTATGATGCAAAATATCATGAATATGACCCCTATCCTAGACGTCATCATTCATTCATTCATTTGCCTTTCTTTTCTCAAAGCTTCATTCACGCTCAGCCTGTAGGCCTGTACCCTTCCTCCAATGCTACGATCCACTGAGGATGTTTGTAAAACAATCTTTTCTTAAAATTGAATCATTGATTTTGTTCATTTTCCCTTTAGACTGGACAAAAGAAATTCCTCGAGTTCCTTCATCCTTTACTTATGTGAATTTCTCGAACAATTATCCTATTTTAGTTTCTTGTATTGTCTAGAAATTTCAGAGTAATACGCAAAACTTCGTTTGTAAACATATTTAGTTCATCTATCATTATTTCAATGCAACATGGAAGATAAATAAATCTTTAAGAATAATTGGATTTGAATGAATTAAGAAGAAAGAATACAAATGAAATTAATTTGAAGGCCTATCTTTAGGAAGGAGTAGAATCTAAAGATGGAAAACACGATAGAAGTTAGATCCTCTAGATATCACCGCTTGAGTGCCTATACACCAGCTTCATGAAGTCTTTCTTGAGTTCAAAATGTGTTTAAAAGATCCCAAGTACTCTGTTAATGCCCCAATTTGTAGCATTCTTCGCTCTTTGTAACAAGATCACTGTGTACTCTTCAAAATTTGAGCTGCCCTTTCAGGTTTTCAACTCAAAACCCTTTTGGTCACAAAGTGCCCTTTGCGGGTTTTCACCTTGGCCTCTCCGTTTTTGATTTTTTTTTCAATGCGCCCTTTGCGGGTTTTCACCTTAGATTCTCTTCTTCTTTAGACAAAGTATTTTTTAACTGAGTCCGAGTTCACTGGATTAGGTAAACTTTTCTCATCCATTTCTGCTAGGATCAATGCACCACCGGAGAAAGCTTTCTTCACGAGATACGACCCTTCCCAATTCGGCATCCATTTTCCTCTAAAATTCTTTTGAATAGGAAGGATCTTTTTCAGTACAAGGTCTCCTTCATGGAATTCTCTTGGTCGAACTTTCTTGTCATAAGCTCGCATCATTCGCTTTTGATACATCTGACCATGTCGAATAGCTTTTAGCCTCTTTTCTTCAATCAAGTTCAACTGGTCATACCGGGATTGAACCCACTCAGCTTCATCTAACTTTACTTCTGTCAAAATTCGAAGAGAAGGTATTTTTACTTCAATAGGTAATACTGCTTCCATCCCATAGACTAACGAGAATGGAGTTGCCCCAGTAGAGGTTCTGACAGATGTTTGGTAGGCTAAGAGTGCAAATGGAAACTTCTTATGCCAATCTCTATACGTCTCAGCCATCTTCTCCACTATTTTCTTAATATTCTTGTTGGCGGCCTCCACTGCCCCATTCATTTTTGGATGATAAGGGGAAGAATTGTGATGCTTGATCTTGAACTGGTCGCAAACCTCTGCTACCGTTTTGTTGTTTAGGTTCAATGCTTTGTTGGATATGATCTTCTCAGGCATTCCATACTGACAAATGATTTCCTTCTTCAAGAATCGACTCACAGTTGACTTAGTAACATTCGCATAAGAAGCAGCCTCTACCCATTTTGTGAAGTAGTCAATTACTACAAAGATAAACCGATGTCTATTCGAAGCTCTCGGTGATATTGGTCTAATAACATCCATGCCCCACATGGAAAAGGGCCATGGAGAAGTCATAATATGCAAAGGTGAAGGTGGTACATGAATTTTATCCGCATAAATCTGGCACTTATGGCATTTCTTGGTGTAACTGATGCAATCCCCTTCCATAGTGGCCCAATAATAGCCAAACCTCATGATTTGCCTTGCCATCGTGAACCCATTTGCATGCGTCCCGCATACACCTTCGTGAACTTCTTCTAGAATTAACTTAACTTCCACAGCATCGACACATCTCAAAAGTACTTGGTCTTTTCGTCTTTTGTACATGATATCTCCGTCTAAAACATAGTCGCAAGCTAACCTCCTCAAGGTTCGTTTGTCATTTTCACTGGCCTGTTCAGGGTATTTACGATCTATCACGTATCACAATATATCTTGATACCAGGGGTTATTGTCATTTCCCTCTCTCTCAATGTTACAGCAATGAGCTGGAGCCTCGTAAACACTCATTTGAATTGGCTTCATTTCTTCTTCTTTATTTGCCTTGATCATTGAGGCCAAGGTTGCTAAAGTATCTGTCATTTGATTTTTTTCTCGTGGGAGATAATTGAAGGTGATGCTATCAAATTCCTCAAGTAACCCCAAAACTACCTTCCGATAACTAATCAATTTAGGGTCCCTTGTCTCCCATTCACCTCTAAGATGATAAACAACCAACGCCGAATCCCCATATACTTCTAGAGTTTTTTTACCTCGCTCTATAACTGCTTGAAGTCCCATGATACATGCTTCATATTCAGCCATATTGTTTGTGCAATCAAAGTCCAACTTGCACATAAAAGGATAATGATCGCCATTCGGAGATACCAAGACTGCCCCAATTCCATTTCCGACTGCATTAGAAGCCCCATCAAAATTTAGCCTTCAAGAAGAATTTTCAGTCATTGCTATACACATCAACTCCTCATTTGGAAAATCGAAGTTTAGTGGCTCATAATCCTCTAGAGCCCTACTAGCCAAGAAGTCCGCTACCGCACTTCCTTTTATAGCCTTCTGACTTATGTAGACTATATCAAACTCTGAAAGTAAAATTTGCCATATCGCCATTCTCCTATTTAGAGCTGTTGACTCCATCATGTATTTCAACGGATCAAGTTTTGAGATGAGCCAAGTGGTATGGTATAGCATGTACTGTCTTAATCTCCGAGTTGTCCAAATTAGCGTACAACATAACTTTTCGATTGGTGAATATCTCATCTCACAGTCAGTGAACTTCTTACTGAGATAATAAATTGCCTTCTCCTTTTTCCCTGACTCATCATGCTGGCCAAGCACACATCCCATAGAATTACTGAACACTGATAAGTGCAGTATTAATGGTTTATCTGGGCTGGATGGAGACAATACCGGAGCATTCAACAAATACTGCTTGACCTTTTCAAAAGCACTCTGGCATTCCCCATCCCAAATACCTTGATTGTACTTTCTGAGGAGGCAAAAGATAGGATCACATTTCTCGGTTAGTTGTGAAATGAACCGAGCAATGTAATTCAACCTTCCTAGGAATCTTCGAACTTCTTTCTGAGTACGTGGTGGAGGTAATTCTTGTATGGCTTTGACCTTGTCTGAGTCGACTTCAATTCCTTTTTCACTAACTACGAAGCCTAACAACTTTCCGGATCTGGCTCCAAAGGTACACTTTGCTGGATTGAGCTTCAGCTGAAATGTTCTCAACCTTACAAACAATCTCCTCAAGACCTCAATATGCTCTTTTTTCGTACGCGACTTGGCAATCATATCATCAACGTATACCTCGATATCCTTATGCATCATGTCGTGGAACAAGTTCACCATGGCCCTTTGGTATGTTGCCCCTGCGTTTTTTAGTCCAAATGGCATTACTTTGTAGCAAAAGGTGCCCCACAAGGTTATAAATGTGGTTTTATTCATGTCCTCTGGGTGCATCTTTATTTGGTTGTATCCTGAGAAACCATCCATAAAGGAGAACAATGAATATCCCGCTGTGTTATCTACTAAAGTGTCAATGTGGGGTAAAGAAAAATTATCTTTTGGGCTTGCTTTGTTCAAGTCTCTGTAATCAACACACATTCGTACTTTTCCATCCTTATTGGGAACTAGCACAATGTTAGCTACCCATTCGGAGTACTTCACTTCTTGCAAGAATCCTGCATCAAACTGCTTCTTGACTTCATCCTTTATCTTTAAAACGATATCTGGCCTCATTCTTCGCAGCTTCTGTTGGATTGGCTTACAATATTGTCTTATCGGAAGATGATGTACCACAATGTCAGTACTCAATCCAGGCATATCCTGATATGACCAGGCAAAGATATCCTTGAACTCTCGAAGCAACATAATCAGACCATGCCTTGTGTCCACGCCAATTAGGGTTCCGATTTTCAACTCCTTCCCTTCCTCTAGGGCTATATTCTCTATTGCCTCTTTCTCATGTGGCATGATTTGTTTCTCCTCCTGCTTAACCATTCTTAACAGATCGAGAAATACGTCACAATCCTGAACATCTTCAAAATCCTGAGGTTCCTCTAAACACATGTCTTGCTCGCTAGAGAAATTAGGAGCTGTAGTATCAGCGCTCATATCATTGATATCTAGGGACTCTAAAAAATTCCTAAAGACTACAGGAAGGTCTTCCGCAGTCTAATTATTCAGAGAGCTCCCCGGTTAGTAAGGGCGAATGCCCTCGAGGCTTCCTTGCTCCAATCCTTCATTGTGTACAGCATTAACTTGATGACTTTCCTTTATCAGCAGTCCTCCTAATTTGAAGGATTTGGATATAGGTGGGAATGTCATCGGTTCCCACTCCACTTCTCTTCTATTCAAACGCGCCTTTCTTCTCGCTTGGCGCTTCTCTATTTCCTGCCTCTTGTGCTTGTGGTCTGGCGTGAAGCCCAAGCCAAAGCAGTCCTTCTTCTCAATCAGTTTTGGGATTTAAACCTCTCATTGCAACTGTCTTCCTAGCCTTTTTCTCGACAATGCTCCTTTTCCCATCATCATTTGTAGGGCCATCCTCGTGGCTCCAGACATTTTAGGTACCGGCACTTTGCTTCCCTCCAAAATAAAGGTGGCATTAATGACCTCTAAAGATCGGAAAGAACATTCAATAGCCTCTTCATTTGCTTCAACATAAGGGGCCTTGCTGGTAACTGCCACTATGATGTCCTCTTCCGCATTGATGGTTATTAAGCGACCATCTATCACTAACTTTAATTTTTGGTGCAATGAAGAGGGCACTGCTCCTGCCGAGTGTATCCATGGTCTCCCCAATAAACAATTGTAAGAGGGCTTGATATCCATCACTAGGAAATCAACTTCATACGTATTCGTCCCAATCTCCAAAGGGATGTCGATTCGCCCCATTACTTTTCTTTCAGTTCCATCAAAGGCTCTTTCCACATTATGACACGTTTTCATATGCGAACTGTCAATGGGCAATCTGTTCAAGGTGGATAGCGGCAGGACGTTCAAAGCAGACCCATTATCTATGAGTACACTTGGAAGTGTGTATCCTTTGCACCGAGTAGTGATGTGTAGAGCTTTGGTTGACCCTATGCCCTAGGTGGAATTTCATCATCGTTAAAATAAATGAAATTGTCAGCACTGATGTTGTTTACTAACCGGTCTAGCTTGTTAACGGATATGTCATGGGTAACATATGTTTTGTTAAGCACCTTCAACAACGCATCTCGATGCACCTCAGAGCTCAAGAGTAGGGCTAACACTGATATACGCGCCGGCTGTTTGCACAACTGCTCGACCATGCTATACTTGCTATGTTTCAGGAATTTTAGAAACTCCTTAGCCTCTTCCTCCTTTATCGGCTCATTGATGAGTACTTCAGTTTCCTTTTCCTTTTCAGCCTTGACATCTTTCGTCTTTGCGGGCTCTACTCTGATATTCCCTCCGTCATAACGTTTCCCACTTTGTGTATGAGAACCTTCATTTTGCGTGCCCCTGGACGCGCTAGCTAAACTCTCCCCCTCAGGTATTGTTATATTGCAGTCATAGCTCCATGGCACCCTCCTTTCATCCTTATAAGAGAAAGGATTGGGTTTATGGATGACTATTTTGGGCCTAGTTTGCGACCCCTCCTCATTATTCCCTGGCAAGGAAATAATAATTCTCGGTTGGTTGGTTCTTTGTCGTTCATTCTCCAGCATACATATTTGTCCTTCATAAGAACTACCCTCAGAGACCTGCAACTCTTTGTTAACTATAAGGCCTTGTACCATGACCTTGAACTCTTCACAATTTTGGATCATATGACCCACCTCCCTATGGAACTCATAATGGTTCTCTATTCCTTCTCCTCCTTTTCTAGAGGTCAGTATACCTCTCTTCACCATCTCCTCCCATATTACCTTCATAGGTGTCTTCACCTCAGCAATGTCTTCCTTGATTTTTCCTTTCTTTGTTTCATCAATGACATTTACTCCTTGATTGCCATGATCCGGTAACGGGCTTTCAGTATCAAGGGTACTATCAAATTTCACAACCCCAATTTTGATGAGCCTCTCCACAACCTTCTTGAACCCAGTACAGTTTTCAATTGAATGCCCCGATATTCCCGCGTGATATTCACATTTAGCATTTGCATTATACCATTTGGGGTAAGGTGGCTGCAGCGATTTCAAGTGAAACGGAGCAACGACATGTGCATCGTATAAGCTTTGATAAAGCTCACGATATGTCACAGCGATAGGAGTGAATTGCATCCTCTCCGAATTCTATCTCGTACCCGATTCCTGTCTTTGAGTAATTTGTTGCTCACCCGTAGCTGTTTTAGATTGTCCAACTGTGATTGCCCTGGAATTGAAGCTATTCATGTTGTTTACCTCATTGTCTTTTCTCATTGGGGCCAATCTTTTAGCCACTTCCCCCTCGATTTTACCGCCTCTCACGGCATTCTCAATCATCTCACCCGCCATAACTATATTCGCGAAACTTTTTGTGGTACTTCCAATCATATGTGTGATGAATGGCGCCTTCAAAGTATTAATAAATAACATGATGGTTTCCTTTTCTAACAATGGTGGTTGTACTTGCATTGCCACCTCTCTCCATCGTTGTGCATATTCCCTAAAACTCTCATTAGGTTTTTTCTCCATGTTTTGAAGTGTGGTCCTATCTGGCGTTATATCAGTCACATGGTTATACTGTTGCATGAAAACCTGTGCAAGATCTCTCCATGAACTGATTCTTACACGGCTCAACTGATTGTACCACCTAGCCGCCGCTCCCACTAGGTTGTCCTGAAAACAATGGACTAATAGTTGATCGTTGTTCATATAACCAGTCATTCTTCTACAAAACATTATTATGTGTGCCTCTAGGCAAGTAGTCCCGTTGTACTTTTCAAACTCTGGCGTCTTAAATTTATGAGGAAGCACCAAATCTGGAACCAAACTTAAGTCTTTGGCATCAATCTCATAATGATTGCCAGCACCTTCTAAAACCCTAAACTTCTCCTCTAACCACCTGTAACGATCTTCCAATTGTTTTGAGGATTCAGTGGCCATTCTTTCCTTCTCCATTAAATCCAGATCAGGAGTAATAGGGTTGATCGAGCTATCACCCAAATTATTTCCCAACCCAGATGGGAAATTTATGGGGATTCTAGCATCCACTGGCCCATATTGAGGCCTTACTGTGACAGATAGCCTTTTAGGAGGTACCTCAGTTTGCGGGGGCACATGAGGCGGAGTAAAACCCGGAGGAGGACCTTTATTCTCCTCTTCAGTGATCGCTATGGGAGCTTTTCCTTTATCAGTTGCTCTTAGCAACTGAGCCATTTCAGCCATTATGTTTCTCTGAGCCTCTAGCATCTGCTCCCTCATTTCATTCTGTATTTTGGCCAACTGCTCTTGCATTTGATCTTGCATATCTTTTTATAATTGCTCGAACCTTTGATCCATGTTCTTAGTTTTAGTACGAGTGCCGTAGGGGTGTGTGATTTCCAGATTTTCTTTTCTACCTCTCTCTTTTCTACCTTTCTGGAAAGTAAACTTTAACTAATCAGGGTCTTTCTATAACCTTGAATGCAAATGATGTGATGAAATGTTATGAGATGCAAATGCATGAATGCAAAAAGAATATCAATTCTAGTTCAACTTCATTTAGAAAATTTTATTTAGAAAAAGAATATCTTTACATATAAGAGGATTACAAATACAATTTCGCCCTAAGGCCCAAAGCTTTAACTCTATCTAATAAAAGGGCTAACTTTCGTCCTACATCCGACGATGATGAATACATCAGACTCAATACGTTAGCTCGAATTGCCAAATCTTGCACATACTTAGCAACCTCTCGAATCTGAGCTATGGCTTCACCAATGACGTGATCCCTTTTTCTGACCTGTTCTTTAGCCTGATGTAGCTCTCCCCTCAGATAATCCTTTTGAGCCTTGAGCTGCTCAACCCGGAGTTCACCGTTATGCAATGCCACCTCCAAATCTTCAACCTTGTTTCTTAGCTCCTTTAACTCGACCGTAGAATTATGGTTTTGGTGCCAACGCAGGGATTTTCCAAGTTCCATTACCTTGGTCTTCAATCCTTTATCCTCTTCCTTTAATGCCAAATTCTGCACCTGCATTTCTTAGAATTCCCTCTCCCAGTACTCGGCTCTAGCCTTTTCTTCTTGGACCTCCTTCTGCCACTGATTCGAAGATCCTCCTACTCTCGCCCTCCTCAAGGCTACTTGTGCCTTTTGTAATGTTCCCTTAGATCATCTCGATCTTTCTCAATCTTCCTTTTTTCTTTCCTCTCTTTCTCGACTTCCATCTTTTGAACATCAACGTCTAAACTCAAGTACATCTTTTTCTTCTTCGAGCTTTGCTATCCTCCTCCCGAACTCCAAGCTTTGTCTCTCGAACTCCTATTTCATAATTTCTAACTCTGAAGGTCTTACTTGCAAATATTCCTCCATTGGTCGAGCTCCTTTCATACTTGGCTTAGGGATATTATCATTAACTCTTCTACCTCTCCATTCTATGTATTCTGGTGTCGTAGCGGGGCTAATAGCTTTTCCTCTCAATCGACAAGTCTTCTTCCAAGCACTAGAAACTTCACTAACTCTCCTCTTGTAATCGGCTCCTCTATATACAAACTCACTTTGAGCCAACCCCGAGTCACCGGTATGAACTGTCTCAATCCATCTTTGCCAAGACGAGCAAAGGGCATAGCCAATGGCACCCCAAATCCCCATAGGGTACCCAATCAAAACTACCGCATCGGTAAAGAACCTCACCAGGCATCTTCCACGGAGCCCTCCACTTCTGGAGTAACGCTATCCAATTCTCTTCTGGAACATCAACTCTCCTGGTTGAAGCTACTATATCTTTCAACGGTGAATAATCCTCAAAGTAAACCCGACAAACCACCCTATCTATCAACCGAAAATGATCAGAGAACCAAGCCAAAAGCAATCGAGCACACCCTATAAACACGCCAAAGACCAGCCCTCCTACATGCACCTAAAGACCTAAATGTTTCCGTCAAAATTGCAGGGACAGAAGTGACCTTTTTACTGAGTCGATCAAAAAGATCCGTGGTTGCCTCATCCACATATCCCAAAGCCCTAGGGAAGACCATCAATCCATATAAACTTAGGGCAAAAACATCTATCTTCTTTGTCTCATCAGGGTGTGTCAAAATAAAATTTTTCAAAGTGCCCCACGAGATGTACTTGCACTCACCTTTCTCTTTAATTCTAGCCGTGACCCACTGCTCGCTCATCCCCGTAATAATCATCAATTTCTTCCAAAAGGTAGGGACATAAGGAGCTCGGGAATAGATCCTATCATTCTGAAACCGGGGACAACAAAGTAATGCGATGTACTCTTCCACAAGAGGTACCATGTCTACCTCCCAAAAGTAAAGCAAGCTGACGACGGATTCCAAAAGCGAGCAAGGGCTCAATAAGTGCTCGTCTATCCGAACATCAAGCAAGTAAGGTAAGTCTCCATAGTTACCGTAGAATAATTGCTTAGTCTCTTTTCCCATCGATCCCAAATTGCCTTAAGCTCCGGAGATTATTCTGTGACGCTAATACGAGTGTAATCGACAACTCCGATATGTATCCTCGCCTATACTATCTCCCTTTTCTAGTTGAGTTTGCTCAGACCATCTGTGGACGTTAACGTTGCCTTCCACTTTATCAAGAAGTCCGCTCTCCATAATAAAACTTCCTAACTTAGAAACTGACCGTGAACCGATATCTTTGTAAATGCAAAATGACATGCAAACGAAAGAAAAGAGATAGTCAGTATCACATGATATCAATAAATTTCAACGATAACTTATAAGGGTAATATCTAAGTTGGGCTTATATGGTCCTTCGACATGGGGTTGGTTCTAAAGTTTGAGGTACCCGAACCAGCAGATTCCTCGATCCTCACCCATTATAGGCTCATTTGAATCGAGTTCAGTTCAGGGGAATACATTTCCCTATGGCTACACGAAGATGAAAATCTCACGAAACCATAGGTACGAATGTATCCCGAAAGTGATCCACTATCCTGTACGGAGGCGAAAACCTCACGAAGGCATAGCTTCTCACTCCCACTTAAGGGTGTGACCACAACGGTCATGCAAATGCAATGCGATCAAAATATATCATGCAATAATACAAACACATGTAATGCAAAGAGGATTAAATTTTAAAAATTTTAATTTCCGACATTAAGACAAGAGATAATCAATTACATGGCCTGACTCTCTTATTAGTCCCCAGTGGAGTCGCCAAGCTGTCGAAACCATTTTCAAATCGAGTTTTGGAAAATGAGAATCTATTTTAAAAACGAAAACGGGAGTCGCCACCAATCTTTTTAGGTGTGATTGGATCACCTTTAAAACATTTTGTTTTAAAATCATTAGTTTTGGTCCACGAAATAAAAGAACGGGTTCGGGAGTCGGTTACATACGAGGAAGGATTAGCACCCTCGTAACGCCCAAAAATTGGTACCTAATTGATTATCAAATGTCTTTAATGTCGAAAGAAAAAAATTTAAGATGTAGTCCTCTTTAAAATATTTTAACTTTGAAAATTGGGATTCACTAGCGTCAAAGTATTGACATTAAGTTATCCCTTTTTTGAAATTCCTATCTCGAAACAGCAAAACGCTATATCCAATAAGTTAGGACATATTGTTTTGAAATTCCAAGATAGTGGCTTGCATTTAGAAAACCTCTAAAAAAAAAACTTAGAAGGGTACTTAATTATTCGAATTCAACGAGAAAAGTGGCAACCCAATAAGTTAGGAATCGCTTTCTAAATTTCCAAACACCAAGCATTGCCTTATTTGCAAAAATCTTATTTCGAGGTAACAAATAAATGAATAAAACGAATAAAAAGACAAAAACGAATAAGCTAGGAAATATTCGAGATTAAAAAACTAGTAATAAATAAACAATCATTATGTAAGACTAAAGAACGATAGTATAGTGAAGATAATATTAATATTAATAGTAATAATACAAGTAAAAATTTTGGAATGATGTGTGAAATTATATATATGTATGTGAATATATAGATAAGTAAAGCAGTATATATAGTGAGTGAGGAGTAAAAGGTAAAATAAGTGTATTTAAACAGTAATGGGTAAAAATATAATAATAATATAATAGTAGTAATAACGTAATAGGATTAGAAATATACGATATATAATATTGAAGGTAAATACATAATATATACATATTAGAAATAATCATAATATTAGAAACAACTATTAATAATACTACATAAATAGATATATAGTAGTAGCATATACATGATATAGTTAAAAATATATAAAGTAAGATAATATGGGAAATAAAAAATATATATAAACGATATAATATTAGGGCATATGCAAAACAATAAAATACAATATTAAAAGATATATATATATATATATATATATATATAAAATGTATACATAATATAATATTAAAATATTTACATGGTATATACATAATAATGTAAAAATAAACTATTAGTAATATTATAAATATATACATATAATAGTAATAATAATATAAAGGTATTTCCTATAAACAAGTATGCACGTAAAAAAGGAAAAGAGAAAATAATAATTACAAAAGTATGAAATCAAAATAATATGTAGAAACATGTTTATTCTAAAAAGAATAACTGAAACTTAATTGAGAGAAGAAACAAAATCCAAGAGATAACTTACAAGTAAAACAAATTATTGAAACAGAATTTTGGGCTAAAATTAATTGCGTATAAATATCCGAGATCTAAAATTAAAAATGCCCCAAATCTTAAAATACCGCACAAAGGGGGCAAATTAAAATAGCACACAGACTGCAGGGCCAATTTAAAATAATATAAAAAACTTAAATATGGTCCGATTGAAGGCTAGCAAAAAGAAGGGGACCAATTGCGTAAATTACCCAATTAAAGGTAACATGCATGGTCCCAAGCAAAAAGCTGATTCCACTCCCCCCATGCTACTTTGTTTTATTATTAATCAAAACCACTCCCCATGCTATTTTGTTTTATTGTTAATTAAAACTATTTCCCCATACTATTTTGTTTTATTGTTAATTAAAACTACTTCCTCATACTATTTTGTTTTATTATTAATTAAAACCATACTTTATTTTCTTTTTTCTTTTTTTATCATAAAAAAACTTTTTAAAAAAAAAAAAACAATAAAAAAAAGAGTTAAAACATCACCCTACCACCCTACATTCATTTTTCAAAATAGAGAAGGCTCTCAACTCTCTCAACCCTTCCTTCCTCCGGTCATCGGACCTGCCATCAATCATCCTTGTTGGTCACGGCCACCGACGCAAGCGCGCCGCCGTCCACGGTGTGAAAAAATCTTCCGAGGTATTT
This sequence comes from Gossypium arboreum, assembly GCF_025698485.1. NCBI lineage: Eukaryota > Viridiplantae > Streptophyta > Magnoliopsida > Malvales > Malvaceae > Gossypium > Gossypium arboreum. Next base: position 107,027,494 of record NC_069081.1, on the reverse strand, counting down.
TTTCCCTTCTTTTCTCTAGTAGAGCCCGGATTTGGGGTTAAAACGACCCAAAAACCTTCAAAAATTAATGAGAAGCACCCTAGAACTCAAGAATCCATTTGGTTTCCGCCACCGATCTTGGCGGTGGCTTCTCGATACGTCCACGATGTTGGAAAAGCGAACACCGGTAAGTTCCTTCCTCTTTCCCTTTTTTTATATTTTTGCAAGTTTTTTTTTTGTTAAAAATATTTTTAAAATAGATAAAACGAACGAATAGAAAGAAGATAAAAAAATAAAAATAAAAATAAGGACAAACACCTTTTGAACTTGTTTTCTCCTTTTGATTTCTCCCAAAAATCTCGTAATACAACCCTTCTAATACAATCTCTTCTCTCCAAAATACAATCGATTCCCCCTCAATGGCACAAGGAACATAGGGCTTTATATAGCCCAAAATCCAAAGAAAAATACAAAGAATTTTATTTTTGGTGTTTTTCTTCTTTGTCTTTTTTTTTTGTCTTCTTTTGCAGGTATAGAGTGGTGGAGGCAAGTGGATGTGCTGGTGGCAGACAACTGATAGTGGCGTAGGTGGCCAAGGTGGGGTGTGGCTAGGGTTCATCACCACATTTCTTTCTGAAAATTGCTTAGGTTTGGGTAGTTCTAATTTGGAAAATGGTTTTGGGTATTGGGTTTGGGTAGGTTTAGTTATTGTAATTGGGTATTTTTTATTTTTGGGCTGTTTAACATTGTAAATGGACTTGGAATTTGGTTATGTGGATTTTATTTTTTGCTTGTTTGCTTGGGCCAAAAATTGGCCATTACAACTGTTAAGGAGGCTATTTGGCTTAATTGATTGTTGAAAGACTTGGGAGTTGTTCAAAGTCGCATTAGTCTATATTGTGACAGTCAGAGCGCTATTCATTTAGCGAAAAATCAAGCCTATCATTCAAGAACCAAGCATATCGACGTAAGATATCACTTTGTGTGGGAAGTCTTTGAAAAAGGAAAAATTCTACTTGAAGATTCCACGGCAGATAATCCCGCAGATATGATGACCAAGGTGGTAACAACAATCAAGTTTAATCATTGTTTGAACTTGATTAACATCCTGAGAATTTGAGCACCTTCAGGTGTATGGCGCTCGAGAGCGCATTTGCAGGCACTACAAAAGATAGCTTTATCGAATTTGGGGAGTTGAAGGAAGTGTGTGAAGATGTGATTATCCTAATCAAATCTTTAAGGTGGAGATTGTTAACATTAATGGGAGACAACATTAATGGCAAACAATACAAAGTGGTGCAAGTTTAGCACCTTAAAGTTGACTTTGAAAAAGTGGCATGGGATAATTTTTTTTTGGTCATTGAGATAATGGGCTATTTATTGTTTGGTCCTTGAACCTCAACTATAAATAGGCCTTCTCATTTCTCATTTCTATCATCCCAACCAATCTTTCTCTCTTAGTTTTCTCTCTTCTCCCATTTGAGAATTCTTAAGGAATTCTCTTTGTTTGTAATATTTTGGAGATAATAAAGTTATCATCTAGTGTTAGTGCCCGAGGACGTAGGTATAATTTACCGAACCTTGTTAAAACTCTTGTGTTTTTTCTTGTCCTATTTTTCTTTCAATATTTGAGGGTATAATAGTAGTATTTAATTGTACTATTAAATGACGATAGAAGGGATATTCTAACTAAGGAAAGACTTGGTACTTAAGAGATCCTTGTGATCCACCTTTCTTTCCTGGGAATTGAACTTTGTGTGATTTTTTAGTACAATAATTTACACGCTTCTGACCCTATTGGAACAACAGTATCCATTTCTTAACAAATTCATGGCCAATGCGTTGAAGTTTTAGAACTAGCTGAAAACAATTCATCCGAACATATGACTGTCATGCGTTTGCAACAAAACCAACACTAATCGTGCTTTATTCGAGGCTACCGAAGGAACCCTTACACTTGTTTTAACAAATATATAGTTATATGCCTAAAATTTAAAGGTTTATTTTTTATTTTATATATTACTTAAATTTATATCAACTGAAAATTTTAAAATATATATATTATAATGCAAATGTTTAAAATGTGTTAATTTATTTATATTTAGAAATTTAATAAAAGAATAAATATATAATGATAGTTAAGGATATAGATATTTACTAAATATTAAATAAAAATAATTTATATTTAAAAATATGATTGGGCGTAAACAGGTTTTGATTAGGTATTTATAAAATATGAATAAATTTAAATAAAATTTGAGATGAGACGTGAATCCGCTTGTAAAAATAAAGAAGATTTATCTACGATTATTGAGAGGTGTGAGGTGAGCAATGGCGTTTTCGGTCATTTTCACTAGGCCAATATGATCTGCCCACCTCAATCTATTAGTATATAAGAAAACAAGGAATAAATCCGTTAAGTAATAAATTTGTCCTGAGATTGTGATATTATTTGTCCATCTAAAAATTGGCAACAGCCAGGTTTGAGAAGTAAATATGCCATTGTAGGACCTGGACGATTCACATATTATGTATATAAATTAAAGGAAACAAGTGGGGAATCGCCCTAGAAAAGCGAAAGCAAGTAATGTAGACTTTCTTTTATATATTTGGAAAAAAAATCCCTAATAGCTAAGCCTAGAACAATAGCACAAGTGCAAATCAAAATGTCACTTTCTTTTTCATTTCATTACCAGCTTTGCCTACTTTAACTTATGTTTCCGCTTGCAGCTTTCTGTGTAAATCTTTAGTTGCCCAATCGCTGTAACAGTAACACCTTAATTTGGTATAATATCATCTATTTCTTTTGGGTTGGGGCAACTGTTGTGTCTTTTTTATTTAAATAAACCTAATTCGGATACGACCAACCTGGCCAACCCTAGGTTTTCCATGCAATATGCATGCATGTTTATGTTCATACACCTACATCCATACGCATAGATAATACAAAAGTTGTTTTAGCACTGATTTTCTTCTTCTTCTTCTTCTTATTTTAATATTTGAGGGATGAAGGGTAAAAAAACCCAAAATTTCCATAATGAGCAGATAATTGAGCATCAGCACTTTGGAGTAGATGGCGGCTAATTGATAAATAAGTGAAAACTAACACTTATAAATCTAATGCTAAAAAAAGGGGTCTACACACAATTTCAGACTAATATATATATTTGACAGTACCAAGGCAAGTAGGTCGCTGGGGACCAAAATGCTTTCAAGGACGCACAATAAAGAGAGAGTGTGTGTGTGTCTGTCCATTATATCTCCCTGCCTGCCTCCACCGAACTGCCAAGCAATTGACCTTTCTAAATGCCCATAATAATTAATGGATGTTGCACTAAAGTGAAGCATCACTAATTTCATTTTGAGTATGAGATTGTATGTGTGAATCTTTAGTACCACAGTATCTCAGCATCTTGTCGCGTAAAACAAATAAAAAACGCTACGCTACGCAGCACAGCCCAACACAACACAACACAAACACCGCACAACTTTTTTCTTAATTTCAATAAAGTATCATCATCTGCAATCCCATTAATTCATTTGAATTTCTAGGGATAACTTTTCGTGCAAAAGAACCTGTCGATCAATCTATCAGTCTAACTCCCTAATAATGCGCACTACAACAACAAACACACTGAAATGCACATTCTCCCAACCCAACTACTATCTTTTTCAAACAAACTATTACTTATTGACACTAGCCAGCTATATGTGTTTATATACTTGCAGACTTTGTTTAAGCTACCGTAGTGTTTGGTAATTGTTACAAATCAAGGACAGCTATTAAGGAGACGTGGAAATATTGATAGCTTCATTCCTCTGGTTTCTATTGAATGGTTCTATCTATCTATGTTATACAGTTTGTCAAATTGAGGGTGTAATACCCTTTCCAAATCATTGTGTAGATTTGATTCAAGTTGCAGAGTATATTGTGAATTGTACATAATATTCCAACTTAAAGCTAGCGATGAGTTGGAAATTTTTTTCTTGGCATCCAACTATGTATCTAGGAACCTGCCATGCAAGATGCCATTGTCATGAATATAGTAGTGCATAGATGGGTGCGTGACCCACTTAAAGTGAATGGTGGTACAAGACGCTTTCACAGTAACCTTCCGCGGTTAACCCATTAATTTAATTTAAAGCTGATGTTAGCATGGGAAAACCGACTTGCGTTTTGTTTGATTGGGCAGCAGGACCTGAAGTCAGCAGGAATTTTTGAAGTCAGCTAACATATGGGTATGTTACCTATATATACAATTTGTCTATGCAGAGAGAAGAAATCAACTGTAGAGTAGTGATTGGAGGAGCAAGTAAATGAGATGATTATCACCGTTCTTAAGGGGGAACAGAAGTTACCATTAGAAAGGGAAATGGAAAATAAGCTATCTTGGTAGCTTAATCTGTAAAGTATACATTAATTAATTAGGCAACAGTTGCCTGAATTACATTTATATACACGAATATGACACATATATATATATTGAGAAATAAAGAAAGATAGTGAGAAAGAGGTTGTTAATGGATGTCAAAATCCAAGAAAAGAAATGAGGTGACTTTCCCACTCAAAATATACACTTAACGAGGCTGTCTGTGTGCAGTACAAATGTACAATAGAAAGCTTATATATTTGAGTGAGATATTGGATGTGTAGGGGCAGCACCACCAGTAAAAACATTGAACCAATGCTATCTATAGTCAAACCTGAAGCTGGAAAGCACTACGCACGACACATGAAAACAAATCCCTATACGGAATTGTTTTTATTAGCATAAAATATTGATAGCTATTGGATTTTTTATCATCTATGTTTATTTGTTAATAAATTTTTTCATATTAAAATATAAAAGAGGCAAATAAAATCTTTAAAAAATTGACATGATTACAAAATAATCTCATAAATTTATTTCTATCTCTATGCATTAACTAAAAGATGAAAAATATCTACCTAAAAGTATCAAATTAATTATTAAAAGTGAACCAAATAATATTTTTAAAATTTTAAAATTATCTATGAATTCATTGGCAAAGAATAAGGTAGCCCATAGTTTGGTTGATGTACACAAAATTACTTAAAAAGTTGAGTAAGGTGAGTTTAACTATTCATTAATATTATAGTTACGGTGAGTAAATACATTATTCTCACGAAGACTAAAAGTATTAATGATTATCGTTTTCTATTATTTAACCTAATAATTCCAGTGATTGATTAAAAACTAAAATTAACTAAATTAATTAACTAACAAACACAACAAAGAACAAATAAAAAAAATCTATTAACAACTATGAAGTGAAACAATACCCAAGAAAAATTTTACTTAGATTTTGTTTGTAACTATCAATCTAAATTACAGAATTTCTTTACTTAGTATCTTGATTCATAGAAATATGTAACACCCCAAACCCGACCTAAATAATATGACCAAGACTGGAGAGCTACATCAATCATTCTAGGAAAGTCTGTTTTTTTAAAATAAAAATTCAAACCATCCCAAACATTGAAACGTTGAAAAGAAAAATATAAAATCCAGTATTAAAATCCATAACCCAGAATAACAATTAAGCATAAATCCAAATAACTTAATAAATCAGTTAAATGATGTGACTAATCTCCTAGCACGCCGACCCGCCTAAGTCTATGGGCTACCTGTAATCTAAACAAATAGACTAGATGAGTTTACAACTCAGTGCATAACTTATATAATCAAATAATCAATAATATAACAAGTATGATTTTAGTTTCATTTGTGAGACAATTTTTAGAATTAGATGCAGAGATAGAAACAGAGGGCATCGGATTCAGTAGCAGAACATATTAGATACAGATGCAAAGTCCTACCCCAACCGTTACACACCACCTCCGTCCAATCTTACACAGCATAGGATATCAAGTACCCATCCATCCCTACACCGTGTAGTGACTATATGTCACGTTTCGGAGTAATTGCAGTCTAGCTGTCAGATTAAAATGCGATAAATCATCGGAATCAGATATATACTTATGGCTTAACCACCAAAATAGGCAGATTATTAAATTGCCCACACTTCCTCCTTTACAAGTTTCCAAACCTAATACAAATGCAGATATATTAGATAATAGATATGCATATACAATGGTACAATTTAAAACCATACTCACGTACTACTGTCACACTTACTTATTAGATTTCATATCAAACATATATGTCTAAATAACAGATTATTCAGTAATAGATCACCAGATAATGGATTTCATTGCCTAATTCAAATCATATGGACCCTACGGTAGGTCTACGTTCAATCCGAACGATGTTTATAGCCCTAGGGAAAAATTTTAATTTCTGGCCCACACACTCACGTAGATTCACATAGCCTGAATGGTTGGCTCATGTGGTCCACACGGCTAAGCACACGCCCATGTGGCCTTCCTTAATGTCACACATGACTACGTGTCTCAAAAAAGTGAGTTACATGGTCTAACACACGGCCAAGCACAAGCCCATGTGACTCAAGACCCAAAAATCCTCTCACACGGCCAAGACACATGCTCGTGCCCCCAGCCCATATGACTCTAATTCCAAAACAGTGTGTTACACGGTCTAGACACATGCTCGTGTCTCTGGCCCGTGTGACTCTAATTCCAAAACAGTAAGTTACGCAGCCTGGATACATGCTCGTGCTTCTGTCCGTGTGGCTCTAATTTCAAAATGATAAGTTACACAGCCTGGCACACGGTCGTGTAGCATCGATAACTATGGTTTTTGACTGTTGTCAAATGCATAATTTTCGTTACACACCTGATATGAATTCAACGTAGAAGTAAAATAAGTGATCCCGAAACCTAAAAACGAAAACCAAAATCCAATCAAACAACTTAAACGGAACAATTTGCACAATTAGAAATCAAACAACTATGTCGAAAACTTCGACGCAAAATCCCATAACGAAACTAATACTTACTGACGAACGAACAACAATTACTCAAACTTAGATAGTTGGAGGAATATTAGACGTCTCTTGGTCTTCCCCCACAAAGTAACAAAAGACAAAAAAAAAAGATTAAAACCATAATTTTAGAACTTAAAGAAAAACCCCAAAATCACAAAGGATTAGGCAACTACGAAAAAATTAGAACAACCGAATCTCACCCTTGACAACCTCAATCGGCCATAAGATGGTACGATCCGACAATTAACAACATAGTAGAGCAGAAGAAAGATCAAGGAAAGAAAGTAAAGTAAAGAAAAAGAAACAGTAGCAAAAGAGAAGAAAAGTTTTAAAAACAAAATGCAATAGGGAAAACATCAAAAAGAAAGAAAAAAATAGAAAAAAAATGTTTAATTACTTAAAAGTTAATCTAATTACCACACAACACAAAAATATGTCCCCATCGCTAACGCTAAGACTCGAACACAAGACTAAAAGATATTCAGAAGCTTAACCATTAAACCGACAAGCTCATTCTTGATACAACATTCACAGAATTTAACTTAAGTAAAAAAATTTAAAGTAAAATTTGATTCAAAATAGTTAACATAATTTTCCAAAAATGGGATTTAAACCCAAAATTTTAGACACACCATTAACGCTTTAAACCACTGAAGTAGACGCCTAACTATTAATAGAATTCAACAATCACATTTTCAAAATTTAGGGCGTTATAAAATTCCTAAATTATGCTAATATCTCTTTCGAGCGTAAGAACAATTGACTTTAGGTTAATTAATGATAATACTCTAGAACGACATATTTTATGTGCTAATTGCATGTTTATTTTGAGTATGATCCTACTAATTTGGGTTATTTTATGGTCTTTTATCTTTTAGGGACTAAATTGAAGGTAAAAGTAAATTTAAAGGCGAAAAGCATGAATTTGGAGACAAAGTGGGCCAACATGCGAAGTAGGAGAGAAGTGGTGCCGAAAATGCAAAGTGTGGAAGAATTTTGGGGCCAAAATGTAAAAGAAGAGATTTTATAGCACAAGACTCTATTTAATGTTTTATTATATTAGGATAATTATTTAGATTTAAATTTAGGATTTATTTTTATTTATCTTTAATTATCTTTATTTATTTATATTTATCTTTTAGAATTTAATTAGGAATAAACTAGGTTTTTTAGTACTATAAATAGAGGATGAAGTGACACAAATTTGGTCCATCTTTTTTTGTAACACTCTCTCGCCCATAAATTTAGTCTTTTCATATTTCAATAAAAAAAATTTCCTTTTCATTATTTTTTGTTTTTCCCCAAAAATCATGACCCACTAAATCTAATCTAGCCGAAAGTTGTCAAAATTCCCCGAAAAGGTTTTTGAGGCTTAGAATCCGCGCTTAGCCTTCTCAACAGGGTATTCATCGCTTTTCCGCATTCCAGAGCTGACGCTTTCGTCCATGTCCTTTAATAGGTGATCTTTTCAACTTGTGCAAGGAACGACCACTTTGTACGTTTTGGGAAGGTTGCACAATCGGTTCGTTAGCTTTCTAAGTCAGAGGTTGACGAGTCCAAGAGACAAAATGGCGTGGTATTCGCCATTGGGAAGTGATGATCTAGCAGAAGATAGTCCCATAAAAGCGATTATTGGCTAGAATCAGGTTCCACCAAATCTTAAGTCTAAATTCTTGGAGCTAGTGGTCGTAGGCGTCCTCTTCAACTATAACTGGCTTATTCTACTTGGGAAGGATCACTTAAAAGCCAATGATTGGACCCAAGGTGAATCGAGACAACCAGAGGCTGGAATCTCACCATATAAGAAACTCTCTCTCTGTGTTTATTTTTATATTCTCCATTTTAATTTATTTAATTTTGCAATTTCAATTCAACTTTCAATTTTATTTTTCTAGATCAAAACTTTTAATTCTATTTTTTTAATTATTTTTTTAGGAACGCAGGTTTTCTTGGGTACGATTCTGCCTAAGATTTCGAGAAACAAGCATTCGTGCAATCCGATCTCTGAGGATTCAACCCTCCTTTCCCTTTGCTGTTCTTTTTCATTATTTTGTAGGAAATAGGATATTTTTGGTGCTCTCAACGACCGCATCAAATTTTGGAGTCGTTGCCGGGGACTAGCAACGTACTAATCTTGTTTTTTATTTCTTATGACCAGATCTGCTCCAAGTACTCTTGCGTTTGATTCGGAGATTGAAAAGACTGCGAGAGCTAATCACAAGGAAACAAAGCTAAGGAAAAAAGCAGTCAGCGGTGGTTAGGACTCAAAGTAATCCACCACCAGAAATTAGAATCGACGATGAAGTAGAGTCTAGGGTTAACGAAAACCCTACTCAAACATTTGAAAGTGAAAAAGTAGAAATCGATTCACCAGAAGAAATGCTTAACGCTAGGGTTAACAGAAACCCTAATTTGGCACATCAACCAATGGCTCAAACGACTTGACAACTGGAGAAGCTCTGATAGAACAACCACTATCGTGCATTGCGTATCCTACTATGGATACTGATTTTAAATTGAAGTCAGACTTAATCCAGTTTCTACCAACTTTTCTTGGGTTACAAAATGAAAATCCCCACAAACATCTGAAAGAGTTTTATATAGTTTGTCTTAGTATGAAACCTCAAGGGGTAACTGAGGATCAAATCAAATTGCATGCTTTTCCTTTCTCCCTAGTAGATTCAGCTAGGGAATGGCTATTTTACTTACCTCTTGGATCTGTTACAACTTGGGCTGATCTTTCTCGTTTATTTCTCAACAGATTTTTTCCAGCATCACGAACAGTTGAGTTAAGAAGAGAGATCGTTGGAATAAGACAAAAAGAATTAGAGTCTCTTTATGACTATTGGGAGCGATTTAAGAAGTTGTATACAAGTTGCCCACAACATGGTATAATAGAGCAACCTCTCCTCCAATACTTTTACGAAGGCTTGAAACCTATGGAGATGAATATGATAGAGGCCGTTAGTGGAGGAGCGTTGGTCAACATGACTCCTCAGCAAGCAAGAGACTTGATCTCCACGATGGCTGCCAATTCTCAGCAATTTCGGGCCAATCCTGAACCCCCCAGAAGGGTTCACCAGCTAAGTAATTCTACCTTTGAGGATAGACTTGATAGACTTACTAATATTGTTAAATTCTCTTGTTGTAAAAAAAAAGCAAAACCAGCCCGAATATGCGGAATATGTACTACACCTAAACATACAACTGATGCATGTCCTAGTCTGTATGATGATACTATGGCTCATTTAGACGCTGTGGGAAATTTTCCTGGGCCACCACAAAGGCAATACAACCCTTACGCTAACACGTACAACCCAGGATGGAAGGACCGCTCTAACTTAAGCTTGGAGCCAATCCACGATATAACCAGCCATACCAAAATCGAGTTCCACAATAGCCTCAAGATTCAGGTAATTCTCCAGAAACTTTGGTCAATAAATTAGCAGCTAATATCTTTGATTTCCAACAGTAAACTTTTAATTTGCAAAAAGAAACGAAGGCATATTTAAGAGAATTGACCACATCAATTGAGAAAATGAGTTCTCAAGGTAAGCTACCATCACAAGCAAAACCGAACCCGAGACAAAACATGAATGCAGTGACCCTGCGAAGTGGAAAGGTACTGGAACCAATTCCTGGCAGAAATCTTGGCCAAGAAAACACCCAGAAAAATCCCGAAAACAACGAACAGGTCCGAGCGAAACCCCTATCGCCAAAAACTCAACCTCTATTCCCAGGACGATTAAATTAGTATCGAAAGGGCAAACAAGACAAGGAGATCTTTGAAACATTCAGAAATGTCGAGATCAACATACCACTGTTGGATGCCATCAGACAAATTCCGCCGTATACCAAGTTCCTTAAAGAACTCTACACCAACAAACGAAAATTAACTGGTAATGAAAAGGTAAGTGTTGGTGAGAATGTATCTGCAGTGTTACAGCGAAAAATGCCAGCAAAACGTAAAGATAGAGGCATGTTCGCCATACCATGCAAAATAGGGCATTTAGGAATTAAAAAGGCTATGTGTGATTTAAGGGCCTCCATAAATGTCCTGCCTTTTTCTATTTATGAATCACTTAAAGCGGGTTTTTTGATAAAGACAGGTGTTATCCTTCAGTTAGCAGATAGGTCCATTGTGCATCCCGAAGGAGTCCTTGAGGACATATTAGTCAAATTCATTTGGCTTATCTTTCCTGCAGATTTCTATGTGATAAAAATAGAGGAGGATAACGCTTCTGGGTCTTCAGGCATCTTTTTGGGGTGACTTTTCCTTAGTACTGTAAATTCTAAGATTGACGTACGAAGCGGAACCCTCGCGATAGAGTTTGATGGGGAGATCATGAAGTTTAATGTTTATGGCACTATTAGTCACCCAAGTGAAGTATTGGACGTAAACCATGTCGACATAATTGACTCATCAGTAGAAAAAACTTTTGAGTCATCTTATGGAGTTAAATCTAAAATGATGTTTGATGATTTTGAATCTGTTAATAAATTATTGGCTTTTATGGATACTAAACTTCTACCTTCTGTTTTGTAGGCACAAGATCCGAAATTAAAACCACTTTCTGAGCATCTGAAATTCATATTTTTGGAAAATAATGAGACCATTGCCGACTTAAAATGGATTAACCCCTTGGAGGAAAATATGAAACCAAGGAAAGAGGCACAAGGACGATTAAACCCAAATATGGTGGATGTGATAAAAAAGGAGAATTTCCAAACCCATACAAACGAAAGAATTCAGTTGGAACAGCCTCAATACTAGTTGGGGAGTCAAACTAGCGACGTTAATCAAGCATTTATTGAGAGGCAACCCAATTTTTATTTCTCTTTATTTTTTTATTTTTTTATTTTAATTATTTATTATTTTATCTTAATGATTTATTACTTAATTATTAATTTTATTTTGGATATCAATAAAAATTCTCTTCTTCTAACTAGGTGAACCGAAACAAAAATAGGGAGAAAAAAATGAGAAAAGACAAAACCTGCAGCCATATAGCTCATATTCCATCCCTATTCCAGCCTGAAATAGCAAGTTCCTTCGATGACTGTTGAGAAACACTTAGAGCGAATCGAGGCTCGACTCGACACTTTTAGCTAGCAACTAGCTAAACTCATTGCCATTATGTGTGAACGATAGTAATTACACGGGAAGTTCTTCTAAACTTTTCTTTCACCTATTTATTTATTTATTCCAAATCGAGGACTATTTGTTTTAAGTAGGGGGAGGCATTCCTCATTATTTCTGTCATTTTAGATACTAATTTTTTTTGTTGCTAATGCTGCTTTGGTCGTTTCTGCCCATATAATTTTTTTTTAGAATATTCTGCCTCTTTTCATGCCCAAGAATTTGACCACGACTTTCCCACTGTTTGACCCATATGCATGATTTTTTTCCCTCTGTTCCACCAAATATTAAGTCTAAATTCTTGGAGCTAGTGGTCGTAGGCATCCTCTTCAACTATAACTGGCTTATTCTACTTGAGAATGATCACTTAAAAGCTAAGGATTGGACCCAAGGTGAATCGAGACAACCGGGGGTTGGAATCTCACCATATAAGAAACTCTCTCTCTCTGTGTTTATTTTTATATTCTCCATTTTAATTTATTTAATTTTTCAATTTCAATTTAACTTTCAATTCTATTTTTATTTTATTTTTCCAGATCAAAACTTTTAATTTTGTTTTTTTATTTTTATTTTTAGGAACGCAGGTTTTCTTGGGCACGATTCTGCCCAGGATTTCGAGAAACAAACATTCGTGCAATCCGATCCTTGAGGATTCAACCCTACTTCCCCTTTACTTTTTTTTTTCATTATTTTGTAGGAAATAGGATATTTTTTGTGCTCTCAACAACCGCATCAATTAATTGAAATTTCTTTCTAATTAAAACTTCTATCATCACATTAACTCTTGTTATGGATTCTCTTATTAGATTTGACTCTAATCTCGTAGATTTATGTTGCCCTATTTTTAGGATTGTATGCAACTCCACTTAGCTATGCAAGATCTACTCTTAAACAGGGTCTATTCCACCACTGATTTAAATACATCAAACTTGGATCAATAATCTAGAAAAATTGTAACAACCCAAATTTCAGTGGTGTCGGAAACAGTTATTCGAGATCACTAAATCCAATGAGTGAGTTTGAAAATTTTATTATCATTTAATAATTATGATTCAAGTGTGATTTTAGAAATATTCTTGAATTAGTGAATTTTTTTATTTAAACGAATTATTTGGTTAATTAGTCTCAAAAACGAGGAATCGAGACCTCGATTTTATAAATTGAGCCGTAAATATTTTTATATATATTTATTGGAGTGTCAATAAGTTCGTATTAAAGTTTTGTTAGAAAATTTTAACGCTTTGATTGTTAATTAAATAAAAAGGATTAGATTGAAAAAGGTGCAAAGCTTATTAATTAAAGAAATAGTGATGAAATAGCTTAAGTAGTGAATAAGGGAGGACCAAAAAGGCAATTAGAGATTAATTAGAAGGCTGAGACGGCATGTGCAGGAAAAAATTCTTGAAATTGGATGGTTTAGGGACAAAATGGTCATTTGGCAATTGAGATAAAATTAAATAAAGATCAAATTTAAAATCTAGACATTTCTTCATCAATATTCAGCCAAAAACAACCATAGAAGAGTCCCCCTAAGCTGGATTTTCTTATTTTTGCTACACGTGAGTTTAATTCTTACTCTTTTTTTAAAAAAAAATTTATGTTTTTGAGACTTTTACAACTAGGTCCAACTTCTAATTCATTGGTTTATGATTTTATGAGTAATTTTGAAAGTTACCAATGTTAAGTTCTGGATATTTATTGTAACACTCCTTACCCGAGACTGTTTCCAGAATCGAGCACGAGGCATTACTAAACTTATTCTATCCCTTAAATAGGTTTAAATTGTTTATTTAAGCATTTCGGAATGTGCTGCCATTCTGCGTCGTAGTCGCCTAAAAATTCATATCTTGAGTTCCGAAACTCGAAATTAAGATCCGTAAATTTTTCCTGAAACTAGACTCATATATCTATCTACTAATTTTTTTCATAGATTTTTGACTTGGCCAATTAGTACAGTTTATTAGTTAAAGTTTCCCCTGTTTCAAAACTCGACTGCACTAACCTCTTGTTACTACGAACCATGTTTCTTCCTGTACAAAATTCATATCACTAAGCCGTTTGTTTCTCTTAAAACTAGACTCAACAAGAATTATAACCATATAAAGTATACCTTCTAATTAGTTTTGTAAAATTTATGGTGAATTTCCAAAGTTGAAACAGGGGTTCCAGAAATTGCTCTGACCCTGTTTCACTAAAACTCAGATATATCATGAAATATAATACCTTTACCTATTTTTCTTATTCCATAAGAAAATAGACATAATAAGATTTAATTTCATATATTATTCATCTTCAAACTATGTTTATAAAATTTTAGTGATTTTTCAAAGTTACATCATTGCTGTTACTTGAATCTGTTTTAGGTTACTTTCACATTTTCATAATTTTCATGTGATAATCACCATTCAATCATACATATTAATAAACATGCATATCATCGGCCATTTTTATTAGCTAATCACTAGCAAGTATTTACACATCATTCATTGTTCATATTATACCAAAAGTGGCTAAGTTTCTATACATGCCATACACAAAACAAAACGTCTAATTATACCGAGTTATTTCTTTGATAGTGTGATCGGCCTCCGACGTTTCCTTCGATCCCGAGTGGCTAGATAAGTACTATAAGAAGAAGAAAATAAAGAGATTAAGCACTAGGCTTAGTAAGCTTACAAGAAAATAAATCACAACATTCAACATAATGGATAATTATGCATAATATCATCTAACATCATAAATTTCTTTACTTCTCAATTTCTATCTTCTTCTTTATTCCCTTACCTTCTTTCTTACCTGACCTTTCCTTTTTCATAAGTATAATCTACTTTTCCTTTGCTGTTAATTCACTGTAATTTAACTCGTATCCTGACCCGTTGAACCACTCGGAATACTAAGGATACTAGGGTCGTTCCTGTCTATCAATATCCTGCCAATGCCATGTCTTTGACATGGACTTACATGAATTATTCCTGTCTCCAATGCCATATATAATATGGACTTACATGGCTCAATCCTGTCTCCAAAGCCATATTTCTAATATGGACTTACATGGCTCATTTCGTTCTGTTCTGTCAACCCTAATATCCTAACATTCCTAGGGTTCAACCGGGGCTTTCTAACACTTTTCCTCTGTCACTTCACCTTAAATTCGACTTTAAATATTTTCATAACATAAATATATAAATGCTGGAAATTGACAATAATAATGTAAAATAAAAGAATATTGCATTTATTTACTGTAAACTTACCTCGATACAAAATGTGACTAAACTTTACAATTTAGTCCTTTACTTTTTCTTTTCCCCGATCTACTCTCGAATTTCGCTCTTCTTGATTATGAAGCTTGAAAGTTGAATAAACCCCAGCTATGGAGAGAGGTAAGGTTCTGCTGGTAACTTGAAGAAGATGATACAATTTTATCATCTTTTTCACCTTTTTATTAATGTTAATAACCAAATGACCAAAATGCCCCTCCTTACTAAACTTTCAAAAATTCCTTCCATGTCCTAATTTTGTCCATGAACTTAAAATTGGTCAAATTACCATTTAAGATCTCTAATTAATATTCCAAAATAATTTCATACTAAAACTTCTAGAATGCAAGTTTTGCAAATTATTCGATTTAGTCCCTAACCTCAATTTAAGCACTTTATGCATAGAATTTTATCACGAAATTTTCACACAATCATGTAATCATACCATGAACCTCAAAATAATATATATATATATATATATATATATATTTTACCCTAAATTTGTGGTTTCGCAACCTTTGTTAGTTTAGGCCCTATTTGAATGTTACATTTCTCCCCCTTTAGGGATTTTCGTCCCGAAAATCTTACCGTGAAGAGATATGGGTACTGTTTTAGCATAGCCTCTTGGGTTCCCATGTAGCCTCGTCTACCCCATGTCTATTCCATAGTACTTTCACAAGTACAATACTTTTGTTCCTTAATTGCTTTACCTCTCGAGCTAGAATCTTTCGGTTCTTCACCGTAAGTCATGTCTGGTGAATCTCAACCTCTGTTTGAGAAATCACATGTGACGGATCTGAACGATAACGACGTAGCATAGACACATGAAATACATTATGAATCTTCTCTAACTCAATCGGTAAAGCTAACCGATATGCTAATGGTCCGACTCTCTCAATCACTTCAAACGGTCCAATAAAGCGTGGACTTAGTTTGCCTTTCTTGCCAAATCGAGAACTTTCTTCCACGGGATACTTTCAAAAAACTTTGTCACCAACTTGATATTCGATCTCTTTTCTTTTAAATCGCATCGACTTACACTCGTCTAAGTCGCTTTTAAACAATTTCGATAACTTTCACTTTTTCTTCCGTTTCTTTAACTAGATCAACCAAGTAAATCGGCTTTCTTTAAGCTCATCAATATAAAGGTGTGCGGCATTTACGTCCATACAAAGCTTCATAAGGTGCCATCTTCAAACTTGATGATAACTATTATTGTAGGCAAACTCTACCAATGGTAAGTATTTTTCCCAACTACCTTGAAATTCTAATACACAACATCTAAGCATATCTTCAAGTACGAATAACTCTCTCGATGACCATCGATTCGAGGGTGAAAAGCCGTACTAAAACTCAACTTCGTACCTAAAGCCTCTTGTAACTTCTTCCGAACCGTGAAGTAAATCTTGGATCTCATGCGAAATGATCGATAATGGCACTCCATGTAGTCTAACTATCTCGAAATGTATAACTCGGCCAACTTGTCAAGTGAATAATCCATACGGATTGGGATAAAATGAGCCGACTTAGTTAGCTTATCAATCACAACCCATATTGCATCTTTCTTTTTCAGATGTTAACGGCAATCCATCACAAAATCCATAGTAACTCTGTCCCATTTCCATTAGGAACTAGCACAAAGTTGCAATAATCCGAGGGTACCGATGTTCGGCCTTTACCGTTGATGATCAAGCATCTAGAAACAAACTCAAATATCTCTTTTCATTCCTACCCACCAATACAATTTCTTCAAATCATTATACATTTTTGTCTTGCTGGATGAATAGATAAAGAAGCGCTATGTGCTTCTGTAAAATCTTCGAATAAGCTCATCATTCTTTGGTACACAAATTACGTCTCTAAACATCAAACAACCATCGAACCAATCCGAAATCGATTCTATGCGACTCACATTGAACTCTTTTAGCTTGTAACTCATTATCATCTTTCCGAGCTTCACAAATCTCTTCAAGAAATACGGTTTAGCTCTAAATTCAGCTAAAATAGAACCATCATCGACATGGCTAAATTGGTATTCAAAGCTCGCAATGTAAATAAAAGTTTCACGCTTAAAGCGTCAAGAACTACATTTGCCTTACGGGTGATAATCAATCACTAACTCATAATCTTTAAGCAATTCCAACCATCTTCTTTGCCTCAAATTCAAATCTTTTGAGTCATCAAGTATTTCAAGCTTTTATGATCGGTAAATATCCGGCACCTTTCACCATACAAATAATGTCTCCAAATCTTTAATGCAAATACAATAGCGACTAGCTCTAAATCATGTGTGGGATAATTTTTCTCATGTGGCTTCAATTGTCTAGAGGCATAAGCAATTACCTTTCCTTCTGCATGAGTACACAACCGAGCCCATTCAAGGATGCATCATCAGTAAATCACAAACTCTTTACCGGTTAAATTTGTACTAAGATAGGAGCTTAGTCAACAATGCCTTTAACTTGTCAAAACTTTGTTGGCACTTCTCATCCATTCAAACTTAACATCCTTAGTAGCAGTCTCGTCAACGGGGTAGCTATCATGGAAAATCCCTCCACAAATCGTCTATAATATCCGGCAAGACCAAGAAAACTTCTAACTTCTGATACATTTCTAGGAGGCTTCCAATCAACAATGGTTGAAATCTTACTCGTATCAACCTTAATACCTTCACCTGAGACAATATGTCCAAGAAAACCAACTTCGTAACGAACTCACTTTTTTTGAACTTGGCATACAACCGATTATCTCTCGAATTTGTAAAGCTGTTTTCAAATGCTCGCATGCTCGATCTCATCATGAGAATAAATCAAAATATCATCAATGAACACAACTACAAACTTATCTAAGTATGGTCTAAAAATTCGGTTCATTAAGTCCATAAAAATGGCAGGAGCATTAGTCAAGCCAAATGGCATCACAAGGAACTCATAATGACCATACCTAGTCCGGAAGCGTCTTGGGACATCGACTCTTTAACTCATAATCGATAGTATCCGGATCTCAAATCTATCTTGGAAAACATAGTAGCTCCCTTGATTGATCAAACAAATCATCAATTCTAGGCAATGGATACTTGTTCTTTCTTGTTACCTTGTTAAGTTGCCGATAATCTATGCACAATCTCATCGATCCGTCTTTTTTTCACAAATAGCACTGGTGCACCCATGGTGAACTCTGGGTCTTACAAAGCCTTTATCATTAATTCACTGAATCGAGCTTTCAATTCTTTCAATTCCAATAGAGCCATTTTATAAGGAGCAATAGAAATGGGCGTGGTACGGAATCAACTCAATACCAAACTCAACTTCTCTAACAGAGGCAAACACGGTAGTTCTTAGGAAACACATCGAGAAACTCACATACCACGAGCTTCGATTCAATTTTCAATTACGGATCTTTAGTGTTCAACACAAAAGCAAGATAAGCTTCATACCCTTTTCTCAAGTATTTACGAGCGGACATACAGAAATTATAGGAAATGAACTATCGACTCTTCCGAATTAACCGAAGAATTTCACCATTTTCACACTTCAACTCAATGAATTTCTTTCCACAATTCACTATCACATCATGTGTAGTCAACCAATCCATACCAAGAATCACATCAAACTCATCAAATGGCAATAGCATGAGATCGTGGGAAAAGCAGTAGCCTCTAATCATTAAAGGACAATTTCTACATACCTTATCTACTAATACATGCTTGCCTAATGGATTCGATACTTTAATCACAAATTCAGAGATTCTATAGGCATACTTATACTAGGCATCAATTTCATACAAACATAAGAATGAGTTGAACCGGATCAATCGAGCAATGACATTAATATCATGTAGAGAAAATGTACCAATAATCACATCGGGGAGGATGCCTCTTGGCGTGCACGAATAGCATAAGTCCTTGCGGGGCTCTAACATCCGGTCTCTGGTAGAATCTCTAGAGGTACCTCATTACTTGCTCCTACTCCGGTTGCCTTGATGATCTCGCCTCTAGTAGGAGCATTTCGGATCTAGCACTCTGTGTTACCTCTCGGCTAGCCACTACGGACATTCTCGTACAAAATGATCTGGAGCACCACATTTATAGCAAACATTTTCGCCGCCGACAAGGACCATAATGAAGTCTACCACACCGTGGACACCACGATCTACAATCGACATTACCTACACTCGTAGTCGAGGTGGTGCGAGCCTTGAATCCTTAAATCTGCTACCTCTATTTTGACTAGATTGCCTGCCGAAAAGCTAGATCCGTAGAAAACTCTCTGGGCCTCTTGGATGTAGCTGAAATGATCGCTCATCTGTCTCTTCTTTGTATCTTGTGTCTCTGTCTCAACTTTGCCTTTTCTTTTTAATAGCTCCTCGCCTTACAGGCTCTCTCAACTAAAATAACGAACTCTTTTATTTCTAGAACACCCACCGACAAATCGAATATCATCATTTAACCCATCCTCAAACCTTTTACAGGATAGCCTCTGTGGACACACATTCTTGAGCATATTCTTGAGCACGACAAATTCACGCTCATAATCGGTCACCAATCATATTGCCTTGTTTCAATTCGAGAATTCCTTTCTCTTACGGTCAATAAACCTCGATGATGTACTTTTACGAAATTCTTCTGAAAGAAATCCCAAGTGACCCTCTCTTTCGGTACAACCGATACAAGTGTCTTCCACCAGTAGTAGGTGAGTCTCTAAGAAGTGATACTACACATTTCATACATTCCTCGGTGTACAAGATAATTCGTCAAAGACTCGATAGTATTTTCTAACCAAAATTTCGCTCTTTCGCATCATCATCTTTTGTTGCTCGAACTCTTACGCCCTTGTTTCTGATTCTATCAATGGTGGTTTTCTCTTACCACTGCACTGTGATTGGGGAAGCTTGAGCTACATGGGTAGCCCGAGAATCATGAGGGGTGGAGGTCTAGCTCGCCGGATTCGCATTGAACGAACTCGGCAAATAAATCATTCAAAGCTCGGAAGAGCTTCGAGTCACTCCTCCCCGATCAACTATTCTTGGCCTATTCTCGGATGGTGCTGCCCTTACGTGGAAGCAGCATTACTTTCTACATCATCATCACCGCTGCGCTTGGGATCCATTACTATAAAACAAAATATTTAAAAAATCGCAGAGTCGTCACACTATCAAAATACAAGTATGGCATGTATAGCTAGACTTTTCTCACACTAACTGTTCCGAGAACCGACTAAACCTGCTCGATACCAATAAATGTAACACTCCTTACCGAGACTGTTTCCAGAATCGAGCACGAGGCATTACTAAACTTATTCTATCCCTTAAATAGGTTTAAATTGTTTATTTAAGCATTTCAGAATGTGCTGCCATTCTGCGTCGTAGTCGCCTAAAAATTCATATCTTGAGTTCCGAAACTCGAAATTAAGATCCGTAAATTTTCCTGAAACTAGACTCATATATCTATCTACTAATTTTTTTCATAGATTTTTGACTTGGCCAATTAGTACAGTTTATTAGTTAAAGTTTCCCCTGTTTCAAAACTCGACTGCACTAACCTCTTGTTACTACGAACCATGTTTCTTCCTGTACAAAATTCATATCACTAAGCCGTTTGTTACTCTTAAAACTAGACTCAACAAGGATTATAACCATATAAAGTATACCTTCTAATTAGTTTTGTAAAATTTATGGTGAATTTCCAAAGTTGAAACAGGGTTCCAGAAATTGCTCTGACCCTGTTTCACTAAAACTCAGATATATCATGAAATATAATACCTTTACCTATTTTTCTTATTCCATAAGAAAATAGACATAATAAGATTTAATTTCATATATTATTCATCTTCAAACTATGTTTATAAAATTTTAGTGATTTTTCAAAGTTACGTCATTGCTGTTACTTGAATCTGTTTTTAGGTTACTTTCACATTTTTCATAATTTTCATGTGATAATCACCATTCAATCATACATATTAATAAACATGCATATCATCGGCCATTTTATTAGCTAATCACTAGCAAGTATTTACACATCATTCATTGTTCATATTATACCAAAAGTGGCTAAGTTTCTATACATGCCATACACAAAACAAAACGTCTAATTATACCGAGTTATTTCTTTGATAGTGTGATCGGCCTCCGACGTTTCCTTCGATCCCGAGTGGCTAGATAAGTACTATAAGAAGAAGAAAATAAAGAGATTAAGCACTAGGCTTAGTAAGCTTACAAGAAAATAAATCACAACATTCAACATAATGGATAATTATGCATAATATCATCTAACATCATAAATTTCTTTACTTCTCAATTTCTATCTTCTTCTTTATTCCCTTACCTTCTTTCTTACGACCTTTCCTTTTCATAAGTATAATCTA
The DNA here is from genome assembly GCF_025698485.1 of Gossypium arboreum. Taxonomy (NCBI): domain Eukaryota; kingdom Viridiplantae; phylum Streptophyta; class Magnoliopsida; order Malvales; family Malvaceae; genus Gossypium; species Gossypium arboreum. Next base: position 107,005,829 of record NC_069081.1, on the reverse strand, counting down.
CTTTTCCTTTGCTGTTAATTCACTGTAATTTAACTCGTATCCTGACCCGTTGAACCACTCGGAATACTAAGGATACTAGGGTCGTTCTGTCTATCAATATCTCGCCAATGCCATGTCTTTGACATGGACTTACATGAATTATTCTGTCTCCAATGCCATATATAATATGGACTTACATGGCTCAATCTGTCTCCAAAGCCATATTTCTAATATGGACTTACATGGCTCATTTCGTTCATGTCTGTCAACCCTAATATCCTAACATTCCTAGGGTTCAACCGGGCTTTCTAACACTTTTCCTCTGTCACTTCACCTTAAATTCGACTTTAAATATTTTCATAACATAAATATATAAATGCTGAAATTGACAATAATAATGTAAAATAAAAGAATATTGCATTTATTTACTGTAAACTTACCTCGATACAAAATGTGACTAAACTTTACAATTTAGTCCTTTACTTTTCTTTTCCCGATCTACTCTCGAATTTCGCTCTTCTTGATTATGAAGCTTGAAAGTTGAATAAACCCCAGCTATGGAGAGAGGTAAGGTTCTGCTGGTAACTTGAAGAAGATGATACAATTTTATCATCTTTTCACCTTTTATTAATGTTAATAACCAAATGACCAAAATGCCCTCCTTACTAAACTTTCAAAAATTCCTTCCATGTCCTAATTTTGTCCATGAACTTAAAATTGGTCAAATTACCATTTAAGATCTCCTAATTAATATTCCAAAATAATTTCATACTAAAAACTTCTAGAATGCAAGTTTTGCAAATTATTCGATTTAGTCCCTAACCTCAATTTAAGCACTTTATGCATAGAATTTTATCACGAAATTTTCACACAATCATGTAATCATACCATGAACCTCAAAATAATATATATATATATATATATTTTTACCCTAAATTTGTGGTTTCGCAACCACTGTTCCGTTTAGGCCCTATTTCGGAATGTTACATTTATGATGAATTAACATGAATTTGAAGATTTAATTTTGTTATATGATGATTGTATTAAGTAATTTTGATAGATATTGAATTTAGGACTAAATTATGAAAAAGTTAAGAATTAGGGTCTGGTGCTGAAATTATGAATATCAAAGGCTGTATAGTAGCCTAAAATGACTAGATAAAGTGTTAAATGAGAGAAATTAGCTTATTTGGTGGGAAAATTGATAAGAGACTAAATTGTAAAAATTATAAAAGTTGGGGTAAATGTGTAATTTTAGAAATTTAAGGGCATAAATTTGAAGTGAATTAGAATTGAATTTGATGCTGATGAATGAATAATTTTATATTGTAGATCAAGAACTCGAAGACAAACATGAAAAAGAGAAATTAAAAGAATAGTTCCTAAATTTCTACAAATTCTTGAAATTAGCCCAGGTAAGTTCATATGGTTGAACTTTCATGATTATTTGTTAATTTAGGGATGATATTATGTATTATCTCATATGTTTGTTATTAAATTATGATTATTGTAAAAAATATGAAAATTGGATCGAAAGTTCAAATTAAGTAAAATGTATGATTGAGTACGATCATTCCATGACAAAATACGAATTGATGGATAAGACCATAGCTGGACCATGGCAATGTTTAAATATAAGACCATAGTTAAGCTATGGCATTTTAGTGAAAAGACAATAATTGGGTTATGGCACCGTGAACGTAAGATCATGGTTGGACCATGGTAGTAAATATACGTGTAAGATCATAGCTGGGCTATGGCATCCTAATAATTAGAACATAAATAGGTTATGGCACTACGTGTGTAAGACCATGGCAGGGTCATGGCAATATATGTGTAAGACCATAGTTGGATTATGACATTAATAAAATGATGTACTCAATTCCGTAAGACGTTTTCCAATTTGACAAAAATTGGTAAGTGTAATGTAGTACTAATGTGATAGAATTTATGTAGTTATTGGTATTAAGCTCAATCAAGTGAATTCATCATTTGAAGCTGAGAATGGTAGGAATCGTTAATAAAATTCTTGTTTAATGATATTTATATTATAGTATGTTCGGTAAGATTTATTTTTAAGCCAATGTACTTACTAAGCTTCATTAAGCTTACTTGTGTTACTGAATGTTCTTTATAGATTTTCAAGAAGTTCAGAGGATCGAATCAACACACTATCCAAATTTCTCCAGTAGATTTTGTTATACATATTATGCTTTATATGGCATGTATAGAGTTTAATTAGAAAAGAGTTAAACTTGAAATATAGTTATGAATGACATATATTTATGTTTGTATGTGTAACAGCCAATTTTTAGTTGAATCAGAATAGTGGTTTCGGGACCACAAATTCGATCCGAAAAAAATTATTTTAATAATATTGTATGGTCTATATTATGATAGGATTATATGAATATTCTGATAAGAAAATTTTACTGATTATGTGCCTAATTACGGAAAGGAACAAATTGTATAAAATACAAAAGTTGGATTCTAGTAACTAGGAGGATCAAATAGCTATGGAATTTAAATCCTGAGGTCCTTATATGACAATTAGACCATTAAAGAAAAGTTAGTAGATATTTTTGATGTTTCATCCATGGAAAAAATTAGAAAAGGCTAAGGACTAAATTGGAAAGTGACAAAAGTAAAAGATGATAATTAAATTAAATAGATAATATCATCTTATTTTCATCATCTTCCTCAAAATATACATGGAAACCCTAGAAAAGAGAAAACAAGCTTTCTTGGCTTAAATTGGTAAGTATTTAACTCCTGTTTTTAGTAATTTTTATATTTTTGAAACCGATATAGTCTAATCTATCTATTTTGGTGATTAATTTGAAAAATTATCAAGTATAGAAATTTTTCCATGGATGAATATGCTGAAAATTTAAAATTTATGGTAGAAAATGAAAGGTTATTGATAGATAAACAATTTTACAAAGTGAATTTTGATGAAATTGTGATTTAGGGACTAAAGTTTAAAGTTGTGAAAATTGAAGAAAAATTCTGAATTTTATAGAATAAATATGCTGTAAATTTTATACTGAAATTTCGATTAGGCTTGAAATAAGGAGTAAATTGCATGAATTTCATTTTTCGAGCCTAAAGACATAATTAGAATTTATGGAAAATTTAAGGGCAAAATGATAATTTTTCCTAGGGTGTAAATTGAATATAATTGAATATGAATTGTATAAAATTGATAATTAAAATTATTTATATAGATCCAGATAACTCAAATTTGAAGCTAGATCGAGGAAAAGAGAAAGTTCTGGATTAGTAGATTTTCTTATACGAACTAATATCGAGGTAAGTTCATGCATGTTAATTATGTGATTTATATGTATGATAAATGTGCATGAAAGATTATATGACTGAAAATGTTATAAAGTTATTAAGTTCCGCTTGAATAATGAAAATCGATGGATAAAAGTGATTTCCCGTACATGAAATGTGATTATGCATATGTTGTAGACGAGATTTAGTTCAGACAAGTAATCCTGATATAGGCCTCTCGAGCATCTTGATATATAGTTCTTGTGAGTAACCTGATCGGTAATGATTTTGCATTTGTTGCAGATTACCGCAGCTTTTTGTGAGCGTCCTAACATGTAATCAATTGTGATCTTGTATATAATGTGGACACAAATGCGGCTCTTCATGAGCATCCTTTTAAGCTCACTTAAACTCTTTGTTACCTTATCTGAAGCTCCCTGATATTATCTCTTCGGAGATATCTGAAAGGCCCTATGAGATTCCTGAGTAAAAACTCTTACGAGTTTCCTGATTAGCTCAGATAAGTGTCCTGTTACATGATTACATGGCCTATTTGAGCATCCTGACATGTGGCTCAAGAGTATGCTCCTTGAGTATGTGCCCTAATGGGTACTCTCAATTATGAATTGACAGTTTACAGATATGTACACCTTAAGTGTACTACTTAAGTATCCATCGATATTTTAGTAATTCAATGGATAAAACTCTCGACAAGAGAAATTGTAAAATGAATAGAACTATATTTTAAATGATTCTAAGTATTCTAATGAGCTCATCAATGCTTATGACATATATGAGACTTATGTAACTGACTTTTTTGATTGAGTGCATGTGTTTAGGCAATTTTCCAAGTTGATGGAAAACATGTTATTGTATGCTTAATTTTAATAAATGAGATAGGTAAGTTTAATTCCTATTATACGAACTTACTAAGCATATAATGCTTACTAGGTTTTATTTGTTCTGTTTTATAGTGCTCGGAAGCTCGCGAAGGTTGGAGATCGGTTGGAGCATCATCACACTATCCACTAGCTTGTTTTGGTATAAATAGTAAACTCCTTCTGATATAATGGCATGTATAGGTAACTTGGCCATTGTTGGCTTATAAATGTTGTTTGTAATCTAGCCATTAAAATGGCTAGTGATGGTTATGTTTGGTATATCTATTAAGGTTATTTTATGGTAATAACAAAAGTATATATTATGGATTGATTGAGTTTGCAAAATGAATATATCTATTAAAGATAAGATTATAAATATGTATGCATGTAATGATATACCATGTTAGATGTTAGAATTAGCTTGATTATAATGCTTGGATTGGTGAGTATATGATTGCAAGTTTTGGTGTAGGTTATTGGAAAAAAATTTGGTGAGAAATGAAGCAAGAAATGACTTTATTTTATCCACATGGGCGTGTATCTTGACCGTCTGTGAGACACGACCTAGTACATAGGCATGTGGTTAGGCTGTGTGTCGTTTACATCTAAATTTAAAAAAAAATAGAATGCTCAGAATTGAGCACACAGGCAGAGATACGGGCGTGTATCTTAGCCGTGTATGTTACACAGCCTTGAATACGGGTGTGCGTCTTGGCAGTGTGAAACCTGCACTTAATTTTGAAAAATTAAATTAATCACACGACCTAGCACACGGGCGTGTGGCTGGCCGTGTGGCATAAGTCAGAGAATTACATGGTGTCAGACACGGCTTGTGACACGGGCGTGTCGACCACACGGGTGTGTGTTCCCTGTATCTAGGAAAAATTTTGAAAATTTTGTAAAAATTCTCTCTGTTTTTGATTTGGTCCCAAATTAATTCTAATGTTTTTTTATTGGGTCTCGAGGGTACATTTGAGGGACATTATGAATAATCTCATAAAATGAGTAGAAATTAATGTGAATTATATATAGATGTTCTAAAAACTCTAGTAATGCTTCGTAACCTTGTTCCAGTGACGGACATAAGTTAGGGGTGTTACCTTTATTGGTATCAGAGCTACGATTTAGCCAATTCTTGGACTGAACGTAGCAAGAATGAGTTTTATTATACATGCCATTATATAATTTGTAATAATGTGATATCTCCTGACCATTTTAAATGTGTTTTTCATATAGTAAGGCTTCAGCTTCAGTTCAAAGAGCTGCATCTAGTAGTGGAAGGCTTGTATCTGAAGGCTAAAGTGAGGAGGTAAAACAAGCCTTCTTTCAAATGATGAATATATGGTTCATTAAGTATTTGAGAACAGATCCTGGTGTACAACAACTTCCTCCACCTACTCCTCAATCGGTTCCTGAGATGCCACAAGGTGCTGAACTCGTTAGAACTAGTAAGCCTCTAGTAGATAAAATCCGTAAGTATGGGGTAGAAGAATTTAGAGCTATTGCAGATGATGATCCAGAAAAGGCTGAGTTTTGGTTGAAAAATACCATCTGGGTTTTAGATAAATTATCTTGCACACCAGTTAAACGTTTGAAATGTGCAGTATCTTTACTAAAAGACACATCTTATCATTGGTGGAATACTATAACTTCTGTAGTACCGAGAGAAAATGTTACATAGAAATTCTTCCAGACTAAATTCAGAAAGAAATATGTTAGTCAGAGATTTTTGGATCAAAAAAAGAAAGAATTTTTAGAGCTCAAACAAGGAAACATGACTGTATCTAAGTATGAGCGATAATTTGTTCGACCGAGCAAGTATGCCAGAGAGTGGGCTCCAACTGAGGCTGATATGTGCAAGCACTTTGAAGAGGACTTAAATGAAGTTATTAAACTGTTGATTGGAATCCTTGAATTGAGGGAATTTGTGGTGTTAGCTAATCGAACACATAAGGCTGAGGAATTAAGTAAAGAAAAGAAACAAGCGGAAAAGGAAGCCCAGATTTCTGGTAAAAGATTTATGGGCAAATCACAATCATCTGCTTCAAAGAAATCAAAGAAGTACCATGATCATTCTACCATCTTTACGGGATATTCTGGAAAAGAGCGAGGCTCTCAACGTTCTAACCCAAGATCTTCATCTCCATTTGTAACCAGTGTTGGAAGTGTTGGTAATCCCAAAATGAAATGTAAATATTGTAACAAATTTCATCATGGGGAATGTCGTTTAAAAAGTGGAGCCTGTTATTGATGTGGATCTCCTGATCATTTTCTCAAAGATTTCCCAAAAAGAATTAAAAAAGATATTGATCAAACTTCAAAGCCGAGTAATCTTACCTCGAGGGGCAAACCACCCCATCACCTCAACAATGTCAGTGGTAGTTGAGGTACTATAAGGGATACAACAGTTAAATCTGAAGCACGAGCACCGGAAAAGACATATGATATTCGTGCTAGAGAAGATGCCTCTGCACCAGATGTTATTACTGGTACATTTTCTTTACTTGATATTGATATTACTGCTGTGATTAATCCTGGTTCCACACATTCATACATATGCACAAATTTAGTGTCTGTTAAAAATTTATTTGTTGAATTCACTAAATTTGTGGTTAGAGTTTCAAATCCCCTGGCTAGTATGTTACGGTAGATAAAGTCTGTAAAAATTGTCTGTTGATGGTAAAGGGTTATTGCTTTTTAGCTGATTTGATGTTCTTGCCATTTGATGATTTTGATGTGATTTTGGGTATAGATTGGTTAACCCAGAATGATGCAGTGGTAAATTGTAAACATAAATACATTGTGTTGAAATGTCAGAGTGGTGAGTTACTCCATGTTGAACTTGATAAATTAGATGGGTTATCTAATGTGATTTCAACTATATCAGCATAGAAACATGTCAAAAAGGGTTATGATGCGTATCTTGCATATGTGTTGGACACTAAAGTATCTAAGTCAAAGATTTAGTCAGTGCCAGTTGTATATGAATTTTCTAATGTATTTCTGGAAGATTTATCTGGTTTATCACCGGTCAAAGAAGTGGAATTCTCTATAAATCTTGTTCCGAGGATAACACCCATATCCATAGCACCTTATAGAATAACTCCTACCGAGTTAAAAGAGTTGAAAACAGAGTTGCAAGATTTGATTGATAGAGGCTTTGCTCGACCTAGTTTCTCACCTTGGGGTGCACTGGTTTTGTTTGTAAAAAAGAAAGATGAGTCGTTGAGGCTGTGCATTGATTACAGACAGCTCAGCAAGGTTACAATAAAGAATAAGTATCCATTACCTCATATTAATGATCTGTTTGATCAGTTGAATTGTGCCACTATATTTTCAAAGATTGATCTCTGTTCTGGCTACTATCAGCTACAAGTAAAAGATTCAAACGTGCTAAAGACAGCTTTTAGAACCAGATACGGGCACTATAAATTTCTTGTTATGCCTTTTGGGTTGACAAACGCACCCGCTGTATTTATGGATCTAATGAATAGAATTTTCAGACCTTATTTAGACAAGTTTATGGTGGTATTTATTAATGATATTTTGGTTGATTCCCGAAATGAAAATAAACATGCTGATCATTTGAGAATAGTGTTGCAAACTTTGCGTGAGAAGCAATTGTATGCCAAATTCAGTAAATGTGAATTTTGGCTACGAGAAGTTGGGTTTCTTGGGCATATTGTATCTGCTGAAGGTATCAAGGTGGATCCGAATAAAATTTCAGCCATTATTAATTGGAAACCACCAAAGAATGTGCAAAGTCCAAAGTTTTCTGAAACTGGCTGGATATTATCAGAGATTTGTTAAAGGGTTTTTAATGATAGCTTCTCCAATTTGTTTATTGTAGAAAGATGTGAAATTCAAATGGTCTGATAAATGTCAGCAGAGTTTTGATAGGTTGAAAGCATTTTTGATAGAAGCACTTGTGTTAGTTCAGCCTGAATCGGGTAAGGAATTTATAATTTATAGTGATGCCTTATTAAATGGCTTAGGCTGCATTTTGATGCAAGAAGGTAAAGTAATAACCTATGCTTCAAGACGGCTAAAACCACATGAAAGAAATTACCCGATACATGATCTTGAATTAGCAGCAATTATGTTTGCATCTAAAATATGGCAACATTATCTATTTTTTGAAAAATGTCACATATTCACTGATCATAAAAGTTTTAAGTATTTGATGTCATAGAAAGATTTGAATTTGAGACAGTGCCGGTGGCTTAAGTTATTAAAAGATTATGATCTGGTTATTGACTACCATCTAGGAAAAGCCAATGTAGTTGCAAATGCTCTGAGTAGAAAATCCCTGTTTTTCTTGAGAGCAATGAATACCCAATTGTCATTATCTAATGATGGTTAAATTGTAGTTTAGTTAAAAGCTAGACCGATGTTTTTACAGCAGATTTCTGAAGCTCAGAAAGATGATAGTAACTTACAAGCAAAACAGATACAGTGTAAATTAACTTCTGATTCAGAATTTCAGATTGGGTCTGATGATTGTTTATTATTCAATGGAAGAATATGTGTTCCGAAGAACTCAGAACCGGTACAGAAGATTTTACATGAAGCCCATAATTGTAACATTTCTATTCATCCTGATAGTAATAAAATGTACAATAATCTGAAAAAGATGCACTGGGGGCCAGGAATGAAACGGGATATTTCTGAGTTTGTATCTAAATGTTTGATATGTCAGCAAGTAAAAGCTGAACATCAAATGCCTTTGGGATTATTAGAGCCTGTTACTATACAAGAATGGAAATGGGAAAGAATTACCATGGCTTGGTATCAGGATTACCCCTATCTTCGAAGAAGAAAGATTCCATTTGGGTAATCGCTGATCAGTTGACAAAGTCTGCACACTTTATTCCGGTACATATAGATTTTTCATTGGATAAATTAGCTTAATTATATATTTCTTAGATTGTCAGACTGCATGAAGTACCTATCTCTATTATTTCATATAAAGATCCTCGATTTACATCTCGATTCTAGAGAAAATTGCAAGAAGCTCTAGGTACACAGTTACATTTCAGCACTGCATTTCATCCCTAGATTGATGGTCAATCCGAATGTGTAATACAGATTTTGGAAGATATGCTTCAGTGTTGTATTTTGGATTTTGAAGGTAATTGGGAAAAGATTTTCCTTTAGTTGAATTTTCTTACAATAATAATTATTAGTCTAGTATCAAAATGGCACCGTACGAAGCTTTGTGTGGCAAAAAATGTAGAACTCCATTGTATTGGATAGAGCTTAGTGAGAAAAAGATACACGAAGTTGACTTAGTCCATGAAACCGAAGAAAAGGTGAAAGTAATTCAGGACAGTTTGAAAGCAGCCTTTGATCGTCAAAAGTCCTATGCTAATCTTAAACGAAAAGAAATAAAATTTCAGGGCAGTGACAAGGTATTCTTGAAAGTATCACATTGGAAAAAAGTTCTCCGGTTTGGCCGTAAAGGAAAATTGAGTCCACAGTTCATTGGGTCATATGAAATTACAGAAAGAATTGGACCTGTTGCATATCGGTTAGCCTTACCACTAGAACTTGATCGGATTCATAATGTTTTTCATATGTCTAAGTTACGACAATATCGATCGAATCCTTCACATGTTATTTCTCCGTTAGAGGTACAGATTCATCCTGATATGACTTACAGTGAAGAACCAATCAAAATTCTGGCACGTGAAACAAAAGAGTTAAGAAATAAAAATGTAGCATTGGTAAAAGTTCTCTAACAAAGACATGGTATAGAAGAAGCTACCTGGGAATCGGAGGATACCATGAGAAAGCAATACCCGAATCTTTTCACTGGTAAGATTTTCAAGGACAAAAATTCTTGCGGGGGAGAGTTGTAACAACTCATTTTCAATGAAATCGGAAAAGTGGTTTTAGGACCACAAATCCGAGTCGAAAAGAAATTTTTTTAATAATATTTCATGGTCCGTATTATGATAGGAACGTTATTTGAAAATTCTGATAAGAATATTTTACCGATTATGTGCTTAATTACGGAAAGGAACAAATTGCATAAAATACAAAAGTTGGATTCTAGTAACTAGAAGGGTCAAATAGCTATGAAATTCAAAACTTGAGGTCCCTATATGGTAATTAGACCTTTAAAGAAAAGTTAGTAGATATGTTTGATGATTCATCCATGGAAAAATTAGAAAAGGCTAAGGACTAAATTGGAAAGTGACAAAATTAAAAGATGATAATTAAATTAAATAGATAATATCATCTTATTTTCATCATCTTCCCCAAAATATACATGGAAACCTTAGGAAAGAGCAAACAAGCTTTCCTGGCTTAAATTGGTAAGTATTTAAGTCCCATTTTTAGTAAATTTTATTTTTTTGAAACCGGGATAGTCTAATTTATCTATTTTGGTGATTAATTTGAAAAGTTATCAAAGTATAGAAATTTTTCCATGGATGAATATGCTGAAAATTTGAAATTTATGGTAGAAAATGAAAGGTTGTTGATAGATAAACAACTTTTGCAAGGTGAATTTTGATGAAATTGTGATTTAGGGACTAAATTATAAAATTTTGAAAATTAAAGAAAAATTTTGAATTTAATAGAATACATATGCTGTAAATTTTACACTGAAATTTTGGTTAGGCTTGGAATAAGGAGTAAATTGCAAGAATTTCATTTTCAAAGCCTAGGAACAAAATTGGAATTTATGAAAAGTTTAAGGGCAAAATGGTAATTTTACCTATGGTGTAAATTGAATATAATTGAATATGAATTGTATTAAATTGATGATTGAATTTATTTATATAAATCTAGATAACTCAAATTCGAAGCTAGATCGAGGAAAAGAGAACGTTTCAGATTAGTAGATTTTCTTATATGAACTAATATCGAGATAAGTTCGTGTAACTTATGCATGTTAATATGTTTGAATTGAATGATGTAATTGGTCTGAATGTGGCATGTAATTATGTGACTTATATGTATGTTAAATTTACATGAAAGATTATATGATTGAAAATGTTATAAGGTTATTAAGTTCTGCTTGAATAATGAAAGTCGATAGATACATGTGATTTCCTGTACATAAAATGTGATTATGCATATGTTACTGACAAGATTTATCTAGGACGAGTAATTTTGCTATAGGCCTTTCGAGCATCTTGATATATAGTTCCTGCGAGTAACCTGATCGGTAATGATTTTGCATTTGTTGCACATTGCCGCAGCTCTTTGTGAGCGTCTTGACATGTGATCGGTTGTGATCCTGTATATAATGCGACACAAACGTAGCTCTTCATGAGCGTCCTATTAAGCTTGATTAAACCCTCTATTACCTTAGCCGAAGCTCCTTGATATTATCTCTTCAGAGATATCTGAAAGGCTCTATGAGATTCCTTAGTAAAAACTCTTACAAGTTTCCTTATTAGAACTTGATTCGACTCAAAAAAATCGAGAAAAAACTCGAATTTTGAGTTAAACGAATCGAGTTATTCAAGTTATTCGAGTTAACTCGATTTTTTTGAATTTCGAGCTCAAATCAAGTTGAGTTTTTGAATTTGAATAACTCGAATAATTCAAATAATTTGAATATCGAAGTATAATATTTTACATTTTTATCATAAACTCCCAAACTTTTTCACTTTTCTCTCAAAACTTTTATTCCTTCCCACTTTCCCCCCAGAACTTTTACTCCCCTCCCATCCCAACCCCCCAATCTACCCAAAATCCATTTCCCACCAAAATTTTACTCTCCTATTTACTTTTCTCAAAATTTTACTCCCAAAAACCCTCAAAACTTTTTATTTTCCCCAAAATTTTCACTCCCTTCCACTTTCCCCCTAAAACTTTTACTCCCTTCCCATTCCATCTCCCATCTACCCCAGACCCATCCCCCCCCCCAAATTTTTTTTAATATTTTCCCTACTCTTCCATTTACTTTCCCTAAGACTTTTATTCCCCAAAACTTTTTATTTTCCCCTAAAATTTTACTTCTCACCCTTTACTCTTAAATAAAAATCAAAATTATCCAAAAAGTCACTAAACATAAATAGCAATAATTTTTTATATATACTATTTATATTATTAAATTAAATTTCACATTGTATATTATTTATTTTATTGAATTGTTTAGTCATATTGAATATTTATATTAAAATTGAATTATTAATTATGCCATAAAATATTCGTGTTAAAATTTTATATTGGTATCAATTTCATATGTTATCTTTAAAATAACTTTTATTAAAAATCAAATTTTTGCATTTAATATATTTTTAATTCCAAAATACATAGTGACAATTATCTGAAGATAATTGAAACAACTAAGCAAGCAAAGAAGCTAACCCGTATATAAAAGATTAATAAATAAATTATGAGGTGATGAAAGTTAATAAAAAATTTGATTAAGGTGGACAAATTTTATTATGATAGGTGACAGTGGTTAAAAGGTGCCAAATTTATTTCTTAAAATTTAACTCGAACAAACATATTCGATTCGATTCGAATCGAATTCCATCTCACTCGACTCGATTCGAGAAAATTTCAAATCAAATTAGGATGATAAAATATGATTCGTCAACTCGATTAACTCGAAGTTTTTTCATTCGATTTGATTCGATCGAACGCTTAACCCTATGTGCCCTAATGGGTACTCTCAATTATGAATTGACGGTTTATAGATATGTACACCTTGAGTGTACAACTTAAGTATCCATCGATATTTTAGTAATTCAACGGATAAAACTCTCGACAAGAGAAAGTGTGAAATAAATAGAATTATATTTTAAATGATTCTAAGTGTTCTGATGAGCTCATCTATGCTTATTTGATATACATGAGACTTATGTAACTACCTTGTTTGTTTGAGTGTATGTGTTTGAGTGTACTACTTAAGTATCCATCGATATTTTAGTAATTCAACGGATAAAACTCTCGACAAGAGAAAGTGTGAAATAAATAGAATTATATTTTAAATGATTCTAAGTGTTCTGATGAGCTCATCTATGCTTATTTGATATACATGAGACTTATGTAACTAAGTTTTTTTTTTGAGTACATGTTTTTAGGCAATTTGCCAAGTTGATGGAAAACATGTTATTGTATGCTTAATTTTAATAAATGAGATAGGTAAGTTTAATTCCTGTTATACGAACTTACTAAGCATATAATGCTTACTAGGTTTTATTTTCCCTATTTTATAGTGCTTGGAAGCTCGCGAAGGTGAGAAATCGGTTGGAGCATCATCACACTATCCACTAGCTTGTTTCAGTATAAATAGTAAACTCCTTTTGGTATAATGACATGTATAGGTAACTTGGCCGTTGTTGGCTTATAAATGTTGTTTGTAATCTAACCATTGGAATGGCTAGTGATGGTTATGTTTGGTATATCTATTAAAGTTATTTTATGATAATAACAAAAGTATATATTATGGATTGATCGAGAATACAAAATGAATATATCTGTTAAAGATAAGATTATAAATATATATGCATGTAATGATATACCATGTTAGATGCTAGAATTAGCTCGATTATAATGCTTGGATTGGTGAGTATATGATTGCAAGTTTTGGTGTAGGTTATTGGAAAAACTTTAGGTGAGAAATGAAGTTAGAAATGGCTTTATTTTGTCCACACGGTCGTGTATCTTGACCGTGTGTGAGACACGGCCTGGTACATGGGCATGTGGTTCGGTCGTGTGTCTCTTGCATTTAAAATTTGAAAAAAATAGAATGTTTAGAACTGAGCACACCAACAGAGACACAGGCATGTGTCTCAGCCGTGTGTGCTACACGGCTTAGAACTCAGGTGTGCATCTTGGCCGTGTGAAGCCTGCACTTAATTTTGAAAAATTAAATTAATCACACGGCCTAGTACAAGGGCGTGTAGCTGCCCGTGTCACACAAGTTAGAGAGTTACACGGGGTCAGACACAGCTTGTGACACGAGCATGTCTTATGGTCACACGAGCGTGTACCCTGACCACACGGGCGTGTGTGCCTTGTATCTAGGAAAAATTTTGGAAATTTCGTGAAAAATTCTCTGAGTTCTCAATTTGGTTCTGGCTCAATTCTAATGTTTTTTATTGGGCCTCGAGGGTCCATTTAAAGTACGTTATGAATAATCTCAGAAAATGAGTAGAAGTTGACATGAATTATCTGTAGATGTTCTAAAAACTCTAGTAATGCTCTGTAACCCTGTTTCAGTGACGAACACTGGCTAGAGGTGTTACAATGTGCATGCATTAGTAGTGGTATTTTGATAAATCTATGTAAATAAGTTTCGAGATGTCATTTTATGTTTAAAACAAGATCATTGGCTTGTATGGTTGTTTGATTGGGATACATTGGTATATAAGAATGTTGTGTGCAGGTTAATGATAAAAATGGCGAGAAAAATGGCTTCAAATAGCCTATTTTCGTCCACACGGGCAAAGACACAGAGTGTGTCTCAGCCGTATGTGATACACGGCCTAGCGCATGGGCATGTGCTTCGGCCGTGTGTCCCCTGCACCTTGAAATTTCAAAATAGAATGCTTAAGTTTTTGCACACAGCCTGACACTCGGGTGTGTGACTTGGTCGTGTGACCCCTACACTTAGCACATGACCTAACACATGGGCATGTGATTGGCCGTGTGTCACGAGTGAGAGAGTTACACAGCTATAACGGCCTAAATTCAAGGTTATCAGAATAGTAGTTTCATAACCACAAATCCAATTTAAAGAGAAATTTATTTCAATATTTTTGCATGAAAATTGATATGATAGGAAAATCGTATGAAAATATTGATAAAAAAATTTTACCGATTTAGTGGTTAGTTAGAAACAGAAATTATTGAAGAAATTGGGTAAAATAAGGTATCGGGACCTCTATCTCGTAAGACTGAGTCGAAAATAGTTTTATAAATATTTATGAAATGTTAGTAATGTGGTATTAAAATTTCGTTAGGAAATTTTAATGTTTGGATAGTTAATTAAATGAAAAGGACTAAATTGTAAAAGGTGTAAAAGTGGATGAGATGATTAAATAGCTTAAGTGTCTAATGAGAGAGGATTTAAAAGGCAATTAGACCCAAAATTTATTTGGGCTGGACGGAAAGGGCATGAAACCAGCAGGAAAATTAATAAATTAAGGGCAAAATTGGAATATTGCAAAATTAACTAAATAAAGCTAGGACTAAATAGGAAATATCTAGATTTCTCTTCATTTCTCTTCAATTCCAGCAGCTAAAAATGCAATAGGAGGGTTCTCTAAGCTGGTATTCCATAATTTTTGCACCAAGTGAGTTAATCCTTGCCTTTTTCTTGTAATTTTTGTATTTCTAAGACTTTTACAACTAGGTCCTACTATTAAATTCATTAGTTTTTGATTTCATGGATGAAATTGAAAGTCACCATGGTTGAGTGCTGTTAGTTTATGATGAAATAGAATGAAATTAAAGCTTTAATTTGTTTATGATATGATTTTATTAGGTAATTTCAATGGAAATTGATTTTTAGGACCTAATTGTGAAAATGTTTGGAATTAAAGTCTATTGCTAAAATTTTTATTCCTAAAGGTTGTAAACTAGTTTAAGGTGATAGAATAAAGTGTTAATTGAGAAAAATCAGCTCAATTGAGAGGCTAATTGAGTAGGGACGAAATTGTTATTTATTAAAAGCTTAAGGAAAAAATGATAATAAACAGCTTGCACTAAAACAATATTGGACAACAGCAGTAGACTAACTTTGAAAACTCACCATAAATTGTAGGAATCAAATTAGAAGATGAAAAAAATATGAAATTAAAGCTTATTGAGTCTAGTTTCTCATAGAGAAACGGTGTAAGCAATGGATCTGTAAATCATGAGATATAATGAATTTTGTGAGACAAGGTCAGGATGAATTTGAGTTTCCCTATTTTGACTTTGAAAAATCATAAAAAATTGAATACAAAAAATTAGGGGAGTAAATTTATATGTATAGAATCTTGAATGAGTCTATTTTCAAGAGAAACAAACGGGAACATAATCTGAATTCTGTATGAAGAGATAATTAATTTTTAGTGAAGAAGGGTCAGAACTGTCAGACAGCAGAACAGGGGTGACTTTAAAGAATAAACTGTACTTATTGGCTAAACCAAAAATTCTAAAAATTTTATGGTAAGAATATATATGAGTCTAGTTTCAGGAAAAATTAACGGGTCTTATTTGGAGTTCCGTAGCTCGAGTTATAAATAATTTAGTGACTATGACTCAAATTGATGACTTTGAATGAACTATAAATAATAATAATAATGAAATTATAGAAATTGTTTCATATGAACATGAAATGTAATAAATTGATAATTAAATTTATTTATTTAGATCCGGAAGATTCAAATCTGAAGCTAGATCGAGGAAAGGAAAAGTTCAGATTAGTAGATTTTGTACACGAACAAGTATCAAGGTAAGTTCATGTAACTTGAATTATATTCTTAAATGCTTGAAATGTATGTTATTGAAGTGAATATGATTTGAAAGTTCATTGTATGAAAATTTATGAAACATTGATATATTTGATAAAAAGGGGAAGAAATCCCAGTTGAATGAAAGGAAATTTCGATGGATCTCTGAAAAGGAATTGACAGTAAAAAGGATCTAGCCCAGACGGGTGATCCTATCCTGATATAGCCCTCCCGAAGAATATGTGGAAAATGGATTTAGCCCGGATGGGTAATCCGAATTAGGGTTTGAATTTAGCCTGGACTAATAATTGAGATCCAAGCTCATTGGAGTAATTGTCGCAGAGGATTTAGCTTTGGTGGTAATCCCGACAATACTCTATGAGTTTATATTACTGAGGATTTAGCTTTGGATTGGTAATCCATTGTAAGGATGAGGTTAAATGGGAGTGTGCTCTCGAAATGGAAATGTCGCACATGAATATGAATTGACGGACCCGGAAATGTACACTAAAAGTGTACCTCTGAAAATCCATCAAAAATTCTATGAAATTCAACGGGATAAATATGAAAGAAAAAATAAGGAAATGGAAATCATGGTATTGATGAGCTCATCAATCATAGTATATATTATTGGTACATGGAAATTATTGTACTAACTTGAATGTTGAGTTTGTGCATGTTAGGGTAATAATGCATTGAGTGGATATACGAATGTTTATTGTATTCTATTGAAAATATTAGGTAAGTATAATTCTTGTTACATGAGCTTACTAAGCACAAAGTGCTTACCCTGTTTCCTTTTCCCCTGTTTTGTAGTGTTAAGAGCTTGGAGGTCGGATTTGGTTGGAGACACATCACACTATCAACCTCAGGATTTTTGGTATATAAAGAAACTTTATTTTGGAAATCAATGGCATGTATAAGCTAATAAAGTAAATGGTAACGTGAAATGAATGTAAAGTTAGTCATTAGTATGGTTAACAAACCTGGTTTTGGGTATGTGATGACGTTATCTTATAAATATGCATGAATTTATCTTGAAAATATGTTGAATTGGTTTGGTTGATGTAGATTGGTCTCGATTTAATATTGCAGGGAAAGTATTTATAAAGGGGCTATATTGAATAAAAAAAATCGTAAACTCCGGTAATGCCTCATACCCTATTCCGGCAATGAATACGGGTAGGGGGTATTACATTTTTTTTTATATCAGAGCTACGATTTAGCCGGTTCTAGGACCGATGTAGCAAATACGGGATTAGCTATACATGCCATTTAAATTATTATTGATAGTGTGATATTTCTTGACCATTTAAATGTGTTTTTCTTATAGTAAATGTCTATCGACCGAGCTCAATCTGAGGAAGTCGGGAGTGATGCTTCGGCTCTAGAACGGGCACAGAGGGAAGCCGAAGTTACTAGTAGTACAAGGCTCGTATCTGAGGGTCAAGGGGAGGAGGCAAAACGAGCCTTCTTTCAAATGATGAATGAATGGTTTAATCAATACTTAAGAACTAACCCTGTTGTGCGGCAAGTTCAAGCTCCCCCTCTTGCTCCTCCACCGGTTCCCGAGATCCCACAGGGTACAGGTACTGAATCAGTCAGAAAAGGAAAAGCTCCAGTAGATAAAATTTGAAAATATGGGGCCGAAGAATTTTGAGCAGCAGTTGATGATGATTCCGAACGGGCTGAATTCTGGTTAGAAAACACTACTCGGGTTTTGGAGGAATTATCTTGTACACCAGAAGAATGTCTGAAATGTGCCGTCTCACTACTAAAAGACACAACTTACCATTGGTGGAATGCTAAAGCTTCAGTTGTTCCGAAAGAAGAAATTACGTGGGAATTCTTTCAGACTGAGTTCAGAAAGAAATTTATCAGCCAGAGGTTTTTTGATCAGAAGAGAAAATAATTTCTTGAGCTGAAACAGGGTAACAGATAAGTATCTGAGTATGAAAGAGAATTTGTTCAATTGAGTAAATATGCTCCAGAATAGGTACAGTCAGAAGTTGAAATGTGCAAACGATTTGAAGAAGGGTTGAATGAAGACATTAAGCTACTGATCGGAATTCTTGAAATTTGAGAGTTTGCTGCATTGGCAGAGAGAGCTTGTAAAGAAGAAGAATTGAGCAAAGAAAAGAAACAGGCTGAGAGAGAAGCTCGAATTTTTAGTAAAAGACCGATGAAAAAATCCCAGTTTTCTGCTCCAAAGAAATTGAAGAAGTACCAGGATCGTTCTACCTTAGCCACTGGGTATTCGGGTAGAGAGCGAAGTTCTCAACACACTAATCCAAGACCTTCCACTCCATCAGTTACCAGTGTTGGCAGTGTTGGTACCCCTAAGCCGAGATGTCAGTACTGTAATAAAATCCATTTTGGTGAATGCCGATTTAAGAGTGAGGCTTGTTACCGATGTGGTTCTTTTGACCAATTCCTTAGAGATTGTCCAAAAAGAGGTGAAAAAGAAGCTGAGCAGATATCGAAGCTAAGTAATCCAGTTTCGAGGGGCAGACCAGCTCGATCATCTGGTAATGTCAGTTGTAGCCGAGGAGCTACAAAAGATATTGCAGGCAGGTCTGAAGCACGAGCACCTGCTAGGACATATGCCATCCGTGCCAAAGAAGATGCCTCAGCACCCGATGTTATTACTGGTACATTTTCTTTACTTGATACTGACATTACTGCATTGATTGATCCTGGTTCTACGCATTCATATATATGTGTTAAACTTGCAATTGTTAAAAATTTATCTGTTGAACCTACTGAATTTGTGGTTAAAGTCTCGAACCCCCTGGGTCAATCTGTTTTGGTGGATAAAATTTGTAAAAATTGTCCACTGATGGTAAAAGGTTATTTTTTCCTGGCTGATTTGATGTTATTGCCATTTGATGAATTTGACATGATATTGGGCATGGATTGGTTAACCCAACATGATGCAGTAGTAAATTGTAGACAGAAATATATTGTGCTAAAATGTCAAAATGGTGAGTTGCTCCGGGTTAAATCTGATCAGACAAAGAGGTTATTTGATGTGATTTCAGTAATGGCAACATAAAGGTATGTCAAAAAAGGGTATGATGCTTACTTGGCTTATGTACTCGACACCAAGGTATCTGAGTCAAAGATACAGGCAGTGCCAATAGTATGTGAATGTTCCGATGTGTTTCCAGAGGAATTACCGAGGTTGCCACCGAAAGAGAAGTGGAATTTTCTATAGATTTGATTAGGGAACTACTTGATCTCCATAGCTCGCATCGAATGGCTCCTATAGAATTAAAGGAGTTAAAGACACAGTTACAAGAGCTTGTTGACAGGGGTTTTGTCCGACCGAGTCATTCACCTTGGGGTGCTCCGGTTCTATTTGTGAAAAAGAAAGATGGGTCTTTGAGATTGTGTATCGACTACCGGCAGCTTAATAAAGTAACCATAAAGAATAAGTATCCGTTACCCCGAATTGATAATTTATTTGATCAGCTGAAAGGTGCTACTGTGTTTTTAAAAATTGACCTTCGATCGGGTTATTATCAGCTACGGGTAAAGGAGTCAGATGTGCCAAAAACAGCCTTTAGAACTAGGTACAGGCATTATTAGTTTCTGGTTATGCCATTTGGGCTAACTAATGCACCTGCAATATTCATGGATTTGATGAGCTAGATATTCAAACCGTACTTAGACAGATTTGTAATAGTATTCATTGATGATATTTTGGTTTATTCTTGGGATGAAGAAGAACATGCAGAACATTTGAGAATTGTGTTGCAAATTCTGCGAGAGAAGCAGTTATATGCTAAATTCAGTAAATGTGAATTTTGGCTTCAAGAAGTGGATTTTCTAGGACATATTATATCTGCCGAAAGCATCAAGGTAGATCCAAGTAAAATCTCAGCTATTGTTAATTGGAGTCTACCGAAAAATGTATCCGAAGTTAGAAGTTTCTTGGGTTTAGCTGGTTATTATCTGAGATTTGTACAGGGATTCTCTATGATAGCTTCTCCAATAACTCGATTATTCCAGAAAGATGTAAAGCTCGAGTGGACTGATGAATGTCAGCAAAGTTTCAACCGATTGAAAGATCTACTAACGAAAGCACCTGCATTAGTGCAGCCTGAACTAGGTAAGGAATTTTTTATTTACAGTGATGCCTCATTAAATGGTTTAGGTTGTTTCTTGATGCAGGAAGGTAAAGTAATAGCCTATGCTTCAAGACAACTTAAACCACATGAAAGAAATTACCTAGTACATGATCTTGAATTAGCTGCTATTGTATTTGCACTAAGATATGACGGCATTACTTGTACGGTGAGAAATGTCATATTTATACTAATCATAAAAGCTTGAAATATTTGATGACACAGAAAGATTTGAATTTGAGATAGCGCAGGTGGCTTGAACTGATAAAGGACTATGATTTGATTATTGATTACCATCTGGGTAAATCTAATGTTGTAGCTGATGCTTTGAGCTGGAAATCTCTGTTTGTTTTACGAGCTATGAATACCCTGTTGTCACTGACTAATAATGGTTCAATCATAGCTGAATTGAGAGCTAAACCGACATTTTTACAGCAAATATGTGAAGCTCAGAAGAATGATGAGAAGTTATAGGTTAAACGGGCACAGTGTGAGTCAGATAATGATTCTGAATTTCAGATTGGTTCTGATGGTTGTTTATTATTCAGAGGTAGGGTCTGTGTACCTCAAAATTCAGAGCTCATACAAAAGATTTTATGCGAGGCTCACAACGGTACTATGTCTGTACATCCGGGGAGTAATAAAATGTATAATGATCTGAAAAAGATGTACTGGTGGTCGGGAATGAAACATGATATCTTTGAGTTTGTATCAAGGTGTTTAATATGTCAGCAAGTTAAAGCTGAACATCAGGTACCTTCGGGGTTACTTCAGCCAATTACTATACCGGAATGGAAATGGGAAATAATCACTATGGATTTTGTATCGAGGTTACCTTTGTCTCCGAGGAAAAAAGATGCTATTTGGGTGATTGTTGACCGATTGACAAAGTCAGTGCACTTTATTCCAGTACGTATGGATTATTCTTTAGATAAACTAGCTGAACTATATATATCGGAGATTGTCAGGCTACATGGAGTGCGTATCTCTATTATATCAGATAGAGATCCCCGATTTACCTCTCGTTTCTGGGACAAATTGCAAGAAGCCTTGGGTACTTAGTTGTATTTCAGCACTGCATTTCATGTTGTATACTAGAGTTTGAAGGTAATTGGGAGAGGTATCTACCTTTGATTGAATTTGCTTACAATAATAGTTATCAGTCTAGTATTAAAATGACTCCGTATGAAGTTTTGTACGATAGAAAATGTAGAACACTGTTATATTGGACAGAACTCAGTGAAAGGAAGATACATGGGGTTGATTTGATCGGGAAACAGAACAAAAAGTAAAGGTTATTCGGGATAGTCTAAAAGCAACTTTCGATCGTCAAAAATCATATGTCGACCTTAAACGAAAAGAGATTGAATTTCAAGTCAGTGACAAGGTATTCCTGAAAGTGTCTCCTTGGAAGAAAGTCCTCCGATTTGGTCGAACTTATCGATTGGCATTACCACCGGAACTTCATAGAATCCATAATGCTTTTCATGTATCTACGTTAGGACGATATCGATCAGATCCTTCACATGTTATTTCTCCGACAGAAGTGGAGATTCAACTAGATATGATTTACAGTGAAGAACCGGTCAAGATATTGGCACAAGAGACAAAAGAGCTTAGAAATAAAAAGATAAATTTGGTGAAAGTATTGTGGCAAAAGCACGGGATTGAGGAAGAGACATGGGAACCGGAGGAGGCAATGAGGAAACAATACCCAAACCTCTTTACTGGTAAGATTTTCGAGGATGAAAATCCTAAAAGAGAGGGAGAGTTGTAATGCCCTAAATTCAAGGTTATCGGAATAGTGGTTTTGTAACCTCAAATCCGATTTAAAGAGAAATTTATTTCAATATTTTCGCATGAAAATTGATATGATAGGAAAATCGTATGAAAATATTGATAAAAATTTTTTACCGATTTAGTAGTTAGTTAGAAAAAGAAATTATTGAAGAAATTGGGTAAAATAAGGTATCGGGACCTCTATCTCGTAAGACCGAGTCAAAAATAATTTTATAAATATTTATGAAATGTTAGTAATTTGGTATTAAAATTTCGTTAGGAAATTTTAATGTTTGGATAGTTAATTAAATGAAAAGGACTAAATTATAAAAGGTGTAAAAGTGGATGGGATGATTAAATAGCTTAAGTGTCTAATGAGAGAGGATTTAAAAGGCAATTAGACCCAAAATTTATTTGGGCTGGACAGCAAGGGCATGAAATCAGCAGGAAAATTAATAAATTAAGGGCAAAATTGAAATATTGTAAAATTAAATAAATAAAGCTAGAACTAAATAGGAAATATCTAGATTTCTCTTCATTTTTCTTCAATTTCAGCAGCTAAAAATGCCATAGGAGGGTTCTCTAAGCTGGTATTCCATAATTTTTGCACCAAGTGAGTTAATCCTTGCCTTTTTCTTGTAATTTTTGTATTTCTAAGACTTTTACAATTAGGTCCTACTATTAAATTCATTAGTTTTTGATTTCATGGATGAAATTGAAAGTCACCATGGTTGAGTGCTGTAAGTTTATGATGAAATAAAATGAAATTAAAGCTTTAAATTGTTTATAAGATGATTTTATTAGGTAATTTCAATAGAAATTGATTTTTAGGACCTAATTGTGAAAATGTTTGGAATTAAAGTCTATTGCTGAAATTTTGATTCCTAAAGGTTGTAAACTAGTTTAAAGTGATAGAATAAAGTGTTAATTAAGAAAAATAAGCTCAATTGAGTAGGGACGAAATTGTTATTTATTAAAAGCTTAAGGGAAAAATGGTAATAAACAGCTTGCACATAAACAATATTGGACAGCAGCAGTAGACTAACTTTGAAAAATAACCATAAATTGTAGGAATCGAATTAGAAGATTAAAAAAATATGAAATTAAATCTTATTGAGTCTAGTTTCTCATAGAGAAACGGTGTAAGCAATAGATCTGTAAATCATGAGATATAATGAATTTTGTGAGACAAGGTCAGGATGAATTCGAGTTCCCCTGTTCTAACTTTGAAAAATCATAAAAAAATTAATAAAAATAATTAGGGGCTTAAATTTATATGTATATAATCCTGAATGAGTCTATTTTCAAGAGAAACAAATGGGAACATCATCTGAATTCTGTATGAAGAGATAATTAATTTTTAGTGAAGATAGGCCAGAACTATCAGACAGCAGAACAGGGGTGACTTTAAAGAATAAACTGTACTTATTGGCTAAACCAAAAATTCTTAAAATTTTAAGATAAGAAGATATATGAGTCTAGTTTCAAGAAAAAGTAACGAATCTTAATTTGGAGTTCCGTAGCTCGAGTTATAAATAATTTAGTGACTATGACTCAAATAGACAACTTTGAATAAACTATAAATAATAATAATGAAATTATAGAAATTGTTGCATATGAACATGAAATATATTAAATTGATAATTAAATTTATTTATTTAGATCCAGAAGATTCAAATACGAAGCTAGATCGAGGAAAGGAAAAAGTTCAGGATTAGTAGATTTTTGTACATGAACAAGTATCAAGATAAGTTCATGTAACTTGAATTATATTCTTAAATGCTTGAAATGTATGTTATTGATGTGAATATGATTTGAAAGTTCATTGTATGAAAATTTATGAAACATTGATATATTTGAAAAAAAGGGGAAGAAATCCCGGTTGAATGAAAGGAAATTTCGATGGATCACTGAAAAAGAATTAACGGTAAAAAAGATCTAGCCCGGATGGGTGATCCTATCCTGATATAGCCCTCTCGAAGAATATGTGGAAAATGGATTTAGCCTGGACGGGTAATCCGAATTAGGGTCTGAATTTAGCCTAGACTGGTAATTTAGATCCAAGCTCATTAGAGTTATTGTCGTTGCAGGGGATTTAGCCTGGACTGGTAATCCCGACAATACTCTATGAGTTTATATTCTGTGATTTAGCTTTGGTGGTAATCCATTGTAAGGATGAGGTTCAGGAGTGTGCTCTCTGAAATGGAAATGTACGCACATGAATATGAATTGACGGACCCGGAAATGTACACTAAAAGTGTACCTCTGAAAATCCATCGAAAATTCCAAGAAATTCAACGGGATAAATATGAAAAAAAAATAAGGAAATGGAAATCATGGTATTGATGAGCTCATCAATCATAGTATATATTATTGGTACATGGAAATTATTGTACTAACTTGAATGTTGAGATTGTGCATGTTAGGGTAATAATGCATTGAATGGATATATGAATGTTTATTGTATTGTATTGAAAATATTAGGTAAGTATAATTCTTGTTACATGAGCTTACTAAGCACAAAGTGTTTACCCTGTTTCCTTTTCCCCCGTTTTGTAGTGTTAAGAGCTCGGAGGTCAGATTTGGTTGGAGACATATCACACTATCAACCTCAGGATTTCGGTATATAAAGAAACTTTATTTTGGAAATCAATGGCATGTATAAGCTAATAAAGTAAATGTTAACGTGAAATGAATGTAAAGTTAGCCATTAGTATGGTTAAGAAACCTGGTTTTGGGTATATGATGACGTTATCTTATAAATATGCATGAATTTATCTTGAAAATATGTTGAATTGGTTTGGTTGATGTGGATTGGTCTCGATTTAATATTGTAGGGAAGGTTAGATATTTATAAAGGGGCTATATTGAATAAAAAAAATCGTAAACTCCGGTAATACCTCGTACCTATTCCAGCAATGAATACGGGTAGGGGGTATTACAACGGCTGTGTGTCACAAGTTAGAGAGTTACACGGGTAAGGACACGGGCTGGGACACGGCCGTGTGTCTCATATTGAATGCCCACAAGGCCTAAGACACGGAAGTGTCTCCTGGCCATGTGAGCCACACGGCTGTTCACACAGGCGTATGTCCCCTGTTTCTAAAAAAATTTTTAACATATGGTGAAAATTTCTTGAAGTCTCCGATTGAGTCTCGAGATATTTCAAATGCTTATTTTGGGCTTCAAGGGGCCATATGAATGTTTTAAAGATTATGAAATGTTCGTAATTAATTCGTAAGGTCCGATAATGCTCTATAACCCTATTTTGACAACGGATATGGGTTAGGGGTATTACTTTTATTGGTATCAGAGCTTCAGTTTAGCTGATTCTCGAAATGAATGTAACGTGTAAAATGTCTAGAAATACATGCCTTATAAATCTGTGATAGTGTGATGTGTATGATCCGATCTAATCTTTGTTTTCTTTATAGATTGTAAAGATGTTTGACAGATTTGAACATGTTCAACGTGATGAAGCTAACAGCAGAGTACAAACATCTGAACAGGGGACAAGTAGCAATGTCTCAATTTCTCCGATGGAAGAATAGGAACTCAAAAATATATTTTATGGGTTTATGAACTAATGGTTAATGATTTTATGCAAGAAAGAAATCATGCTCAGCAACCTCCTCCCCCTACTACACCATCTGTAGTACCCCTGATTGCACCTCCACCTCCTCCGATAATTGAATTTAGTATGCGTAGTCCGATAGAAAAGCTCAAAAGTTTGGGGCTGAAGAATTCCGGGGTAGGTCAGATGATGATCCTGTGAAAGCTGAATATTGGCTTCAGAATACAGAAAATGCTTTTAAAGAAATGGCTTGTTCTCTATATGATTATTTGAGATGTGCTATTTCCTTACTGAAAGAGGAAGCATATAATTGGTGGATGACCATTGTGGCTGTGGAGCCGAAAGAGAGAATCACTGGAGAATTTTTCTAGAATGAATTTAAAAAGAAAGATGTTGGCAAGAGGTATTTAGGCCAAAAGAAGAGGTAATTTTTTAACTTGCGGCAAGGTAATAGATCGGTAGCCGAGTATGAAAGGGAATTTGTATACCTCAGCAGATATGACTCGAAAATTGTATCAAATAAAGAAGAAATGTGTATTCGATTTGAAGAAGAATTAAATAATGAAATCAGAATGATGATTGGGGGTATTGAAATAAGGGAATTTGTTGTTCTGCTAGATCATGCTCAGAAAATAGAAAAGGTATACAATAGAAAAATAGAACGGGAAAGAAGGAATAAAGAATCTTACAAGAGAAGTTCTTCCAAGTCATTGTCAACATTTTCGGCTAAAAAGTCTAGAGATAATTCCAGTCGACCTACTTCAATGCAGGAACGATCAAGTAAGAATAAGGCAACTCAACAAGATTTTGGGGTAACTATTAATCCAACCGCTAGTGTGGGCAGTGTACAGAATGTTCACAGGCCTAGATGAAAAATTACAGGAAACCTCACTTCGGTGAATGTAGAGGCAAGATAAGAGCTTGTTATAAATGTGGGGCTACTGATCATTTTATTCGAGACTGTCCTCAATTGCTAAAAGAGAATAGAGAACAAAAAGAAAAGCAATTAGCCACTCTTCAAAGAAGTAGACGTTCAGGCCAAAGCAGTACTACTAGAACTGTTCGTTCGGGTATGAGAGATTTGGCTGCCCGGTCAAAGGCTAGGGCACCTGCACGTACATATGCTCTCCGAGCTAGAGAGGAAGCAACAGCTCCAGATGTAATTACTGGTACATTTTATCTTTTCGATGTTATTGTGTATGTATTGATTGACCCTATGTCTACATATTCTTATGTTTGAACTACATTAGCATCAGAAAAGAAATTGTTTGTTCAACCTACTGATTATGATGTTCAAGTTACTAATCAAAGTGTAATAGTTAATTTAGTGTGTCGTGATTTTCCATTGAAAATAAAATGATGTGAATTCCCTATTGATTTGATGTTACTGCCTTTTCAAGAATTTGATGTTATATTGGGAATGGATTGGTTGACGAAGCTTGATGCTGTAGTAAATTGTAGAGAAAAACAGATTGATTTGAAATGTCAGACTGGAGATATGATTACTATTGAATTTGCAAGTCCGAAAGAAATAGTCAACATTATTTAAGCTTTTTCAGCTCAGAGATTAATACGGAAAGGTAATGAGGCATTTTTTGCCTAAATTCTTGATACTCGGGGTTCTGAATCGAAGTTAGAACAATTACCAGATGTTAATGAGTTTACTAATGTGTTTCTTGAGGAATTTTTGGGTTACCAGTTGTTAATGAGTTTACTAACGTGTTTCTTGAGGAATTTTTGGGTTTACCACCTGATCATGAAGTTAAATTTGTGATTGATATGATTCCGGGAACAGCTCTGATATCAGTAACATAGTACAGAATGGCACCAGCTGAGTTAAAATAATTAAAGACACAATTGCAAGAGTTACTAGACAAAAGGGTTCATTAGACCGAGTATGTCACCTTGGGGTGCACCTGTCTTATTTGTGAAAAGGAAAGACGGATCTTTGAGATTGTGCATAGATTACAGACAACTGAACAAGGTCACAATTAAAAACAAATATCCTTTGCCTCGTATTGATGATTTGTTTGACCAACTGAAATGTGTTGCAGTATTTTCGAAGATAGACCTCATATACGGGTATTATCAGTTGAAAGTTAAAGAATGTGATGTGCCAAAAACTACTTTTAGAACTCGGTATGGTCATTATGAGTTTTTGGTAATGCCTTTTGGTTTGACCGATGCTCTTGCTGCTTTAATGGATTTAATGAATCAGATTTTTCAACCTTATTTGGATAGATTAGTGGTTGTGTTTATTGATGATATATTGATCTATTCCAAGATAGAATCCGAGCAGGCATGACACTTGATGATTGTGTTACAGACTTTGAGAGAAAAATAGTTGTGTGCAAAGTTCAGTAAATGTGAATTCTGACTTTAAGAGGTTGGATTTTTGGATCATATTGTGTCAGCTGAAGGGATTCGATTGGATCTGAACAAAGTATCTGTAGTGGTGAATTGGATAATTCTAAATAATATAATGAAAGTGCGAAGTTTTCTAGGTTTAGCAGGATATTACTATCGTTTTGGCAAGAACTTTTCAATGATCACTTTGCAGATGACTCGATTACTACAGAAAAATGTTAAATTTATTTGGTCTGATGAGTGTCAGCAAAGTTTTGATCAATTGAAGAATATGTTGACAGATGCTCCAATGTTGACTCAGCTAGAATCGAGTGTATCGGATGTTGTGTATAGTGATGTTTCTTTAAATGGATTGGGTTGAATCTTAATGCAGTCAGGAAAAGTAGTGGCCTATGCTTCTTGGCAATTAAAACTACATGAGAGGAATTATCCTACCCATGATCTTGAGTTGGCTACAATTGTGTTTGCTTTTAATATTTGGAGACACTATTTATACAGTGAAAAGTATTATGTGTATACAAATCATAAAAGTTTGAAGTATTTGGTAACTCAGAAGGAACTGAATTGAAGACAGAGACAGTGGTTAGAGTTATTGAAAGATTATGATTTGATTATTGATTACCACTCGGGGAAAGCTAATGTGGTTGCGGATGCACTCAGTAAAAAGTCATATTTGTTTGCACTTCGAGTAATGAATGCTCATTTATCTCTTAATGAGGATGGTTTTGTATTAGTAGAGTTGAAAGCAAAACCTGTATTCCTTTAGTGGATTCGAGAGTTGCAAGATAAAGATCCAAAATTAATATTGAAACGACAAATGTTACAAGACAATCTGAGTTTAGAGTTTAGCATTGATGATAGTAGTATGTTGCATTATCGTAACAGAATTTATGTTTCGAATAATTCAGACTTGAAAAATGATATTCTTTCTGAAGTTCATAGTAGTATGTACTCCATTCATTCGGGTAGTACGAAAATGTATTGTGATTTGAGACGGATGTATTGGTGGCCGTGTATGAAAAGAGAAATTTGTGAGTTTGTAGCAAAATGTTTGATTTGTCAGTAGGTGAAAGCAGAACATCAGGTACCAACGGGTTTGTTACAACCTGTCATAATTCCTGAGTGGGAATGGGAGCATGTTACGATGGATTTTGTATCTGGATTACCTATGGCTCCGAGAAAGAAAGATTCAATCTGGGTGATTGTGGATAGATTGACTAAGTCAGCACATTTTATTCCAGTTAGAACAAAAACTTTTCACTTGAGAAAATAGCAGAATTATATATGTCTGAGATTGCAAGACTACACGGGGTTCCAACATCTATTATTTCGAATCAAGATCCGAGGTTTGTCAAGGTTTTGGAGTAAACTACCAGAATCCTTGGGTGCTAAGATAAATTTCAGCACAGCATTTCATCCTCAGACTGACGGGCAATCTGTACGAGTGATTTAGATTCTATAAGACATGTTGAGATGTTGTATACTCAAGTTTGGAGATAGCTGGGAAAGGTATTAACCCTTGGCTGAATTTGCCTATAATAATAGTTACCAGTCCAGCATAAAAATGACACCATTTGAAGCTTTTTATGGAAGAAAATGTAAGACTCCATTGTATTGGTTCGAATTGAGTGAATCCAAGTTAGTGGCATTCGATTTGATTCGAGAAACTGAAGAAAAAGTTTGAATCATCCAGGACAGTTTGAAAGCTGCTTCAGACTGTCAAAAATCATATGCTGATTTGAAAAGAAGAGATATAGAATTTGCAATTGGCGATCGAGTGTTCTTAAAATTTTTACTGTGGAAGAAAGTATTAAGGTTTGGCAGAAAAGGGAAACTAAGTCCAAGATTTATTGAACCGTATGAAGTTATTGAAAGAATTGGCCCTGTGGCTTACCGGTTAGCTCTGCCTCCAGAACTTGGGAAGATTCATAACATGTTCCATGTGTCTATGTTAAGGCGGTACAGATTTGATCCTTCGCATGTAATTCCTTATTCTGAAATAGAAATACAACCATATATGATGTACTCGGAAGAGTCGGTAAAGATTTTAGCTCGAGAAGTTAAATAATTATGGAATAAACAGGTACTGTTAGTAAAAGTATTATGGCACTGTCATGGTTCGGAGGAGGCAACCTGGGAAACAGAGGAATTTATGAGGTCACAATATCCGAATTTCTTTTCAGGTAACAAATTTCGAGGACGAACTTTTCTAAAAAGAGGGAGAGTTGTAACAGCCTAAATTTTAGTGGTGTCAGAAATAGTGATTTGAGATCACTAAATCCGACGAGTGAGTTTAAAAAACTTATTATTATTTAATGAGTATGTGTCAAGTGTGATTTTATAAATATTCTTAAATTAGTGAATTTTGTGATTTAAAAGAATTATTAGGTTAATTAGTATCGAAAATGAGGTATCGAGACCTCAATTTTATAAACCAAGCCGTAAATATTTTTATAAATATTTACAGAGTTTCAATAAGTTAGTATTAAAGTTTCGTTAGAAAATTTTAACATTTTGATAGTTAATTAAATAAAAAGGATTAGATTGAAAAAGGTGCAAAACTTATTAATTAAAGAAATAGTGATTAAATAACTTAAGTGGTGAATAAGGGAGGACCAAAAATTCATGTTTTGTTTTATTTAATATACATTAACACATCAATTACTATTTTACCCTTGGCTTAATAACTTATAATTCATCCATTTTAAGGTCATTTATGACCAATCCCACTATCCATGGTCCAATTACATAATAAGGACCTCACATTTCATAAAGCATAGCATTTAAGCACTTTTAACTACTAGCACATAGCTTTTGCGTCTTTCACGATGGTACGTGATATTCGTGTCAGGTTTTAAAGATTTATGAAAGGATCGTGCTTGAGATTAACTTATTATCATGATTAAGGCAAGTGTACCTATCGAACAGTAGTATAGTTCAGCAAGACCAGATTGTCGAACCCAAAGGAACTACGAGTACTAGTATTTACTTCCTTTTTAATTATCTAGCCTAAAAATTAAGAGGTTTGGTTATCTAAACTAATTACTAGCTAAGAATGCATAGAAAGAAAATTTGGGAAAATACTTTTGGGAAAATGCGATTGATTAAAACAATACCTAAGGAAAAAACCACCTAGACTTCACTTGTTATTTGACTCTGAATCAAATGATTTATTCATTCGACTTGATCCGTAGGAATCCCTAAGTTATATTATTATCCCTCTTGAGACTAATAACGTCTAACCCTAGGTTGAATAATTGAAATCTCTTTCTAATTAACACCCAAAAATTTCATTAACTTGATCTATGGATTCCTTTATTAGGTTTCACCCTAATTCGGCAAAATCTTATCACCCTATCTCTAGGTGTGCAATCAACTCCGCTTAATTATGACAAATGTACTCTTAGACAGGGTCTATTCCTCCTCTAAATAAGAGCTTAACTTGAATCAATATCCTAGAATATCAAAACAAGAATTAAGAACACATAATTAAGAACAAGTCAAATATTTATCATACAATTCAGATAATAATAACAAGATTCGTCTTAGTTTTCATTCCGCTTAGGTATTTAGGGGGTTTAGTTCATACTTATGGAAGAAAACATCTCAAAAGCATAAAGATAACAAAACATAAGAAAACCCAAAACTCCTGAAGGAACTTGAAGGGAGATCTTCAGTCTTGATGATGAATCCGGCTTCTGAGATGGATCAATCGGCTTTCCTTGAGTAATTCCTTACTTTCTACTCTGCATCCTCCTTCTAAGTGCCTCCTCAGGTGTTTAAATAGGCTTTAGAATGCCTAAGAGCCCCCAAAATTGGCCTTTTTCGAATAGGGTTATACTTAGGCTCGGCAGGGACACGCTCGTGTGACATGCCCTTGTGCGATTACTCCAGCTTGTGGCCAAGGCTGTTGAACAGGCACGGGCGTGTAGTATACCCGTGTAAGTCGTGCTTCAATCTTTCCAAGGGACACGATCGTGTGACACACCTGTGTGAGAAAGTTCAGGCCGTGTTGATTTCCTACGTGGGTCCATTTTCTCCGTTTTCGGCCCGTTTCTTGCTCTTTTTACTCTCCTATGCTCACCTAAGTATAAAACATGAAATTAAAGGATTAAGAGCATCGAATTCACCAATTCTTAGGAGAAACCATCCATAAATGTGCTAAGCATGGGATAAAAATATGTATAAATTAAGGTTTATCAAATACCCCCACACTTAAGCATTTGCTTGTCCTCAAGCAAAAATCCTCAACTCATAATCAAAATAAATTTTTCTCAATTTATAATCCCTATCAATAATATCTCAAAATAATCCATAAGTACTCATACATTGAAAATTCAGCTAAAAGTTCATCAAAATTTCAAACATTCCAAGTTGAGCATTTTATCACGAAAACATAGGTGTCTCCCCTCATCTAAGTGATTACCTTTGATTAAAATATCACAGAGTTTAACATCCTTACTAAAGATTCACTCAAATCACTCAAGGTGTTTAAGGACATCAATAAAAGCACTCATTAGTCAATATGAAAAGTTATTACCATAGGTTTATGTGAAAATCAAATCTCCACCACTATATATTGAGCTGATACATCAATAAAAAAGATCTTTTTAGAGGGTTGTAACTTGGATTTAGTTAGTGGGTGTGGTCATAAGTTGAAAGAAAATGTTAGAATCGAGTTTGAATTGAAAAATCACTTAGCTAAAAAAATAACTAGTCATCAATTGAATACAAGTGAGCTTATTCTCAGAATATGGAATTAACATTCAAGCTCAAAAGCGACGCATTACAACTAATATGTATTGAAGTACATTCGTTTTTTTTCTAAAAGAACAAGTCAAATTCATAGAAGAGCAAAACATAGCTAAGCAATTAGTTCAAATCAAATCTCGACAAAAATAGGGATCAAATTAAGGGATTGCAACAATAATGGGTTATGGGTTAATATTGAGGGTTAATTATGAAGGTAGGCTTTTGTGGAGTGAGTGGGTTAAACCTAAGTGCCTTTATCATCTTGACATATCAAATCAAATGGTGTGGTCTTGACATGCATAATCAAGCAAGTTCTAGAATAACAAATTAAAACTGACGTACTCATAATGAAAGTGAGCATGAAAGGAATAAAATATGCTCTAAAGGCTCAAGATCTCACAAAAATTATGGCTTTTTGATGTTCAAACATATGAATTTCAACTCAAGACAATACCTAAACTTAGGGAAACAACCTAAAAGTTTTTAATTCTTCAAAAATCAACTTATTATGCTTGATTCCCTAATATCCTAAAGTTTAAACAATCAATGCATAAATACCTATTTTTAATTCAAGACATATCAATAAAAATCATAAATTAATCAAAATTCATTCTAATAATGTATGAGTGATTCACGTGAGAATAAGACAAAATTCAGGGATTTCTAATGATGATATGAAAGACCCCCCACACTTAATATGTACATTGCCCTCAATGTACAAAGAGAGATATATTGACAAAGATAGATATATAATCATAAGATAGGGAGAGAAGTGAAACTTCCTGAATGATGCATGGACTCCTTGAATTGGATTCATGGAGACTAAACGGTGAAAGAAATGATGAGGGTGGAGGAGGATACTCCGGTGGTGGTAGAGGTTAGGTTTCACAAATGCTGCGCCAAAAGAATAATATATCTCAAGTTGGCTATGGTCGTGGTCGAGCAGGCCATGGCAGTTGTGGAGAACCTTTCCTAGTAGAGTTTCAAGTTCCTGAGTAATAGTGAGCTTTGGAGGTCTTTATAACTGTGATAGAATCAGGAACTTTTTTAGGAAATATATAAGGAAGAATAATTACTAGTAATGAAATAGCCGAAATTAAAAATTGTAAAATAATAATTATAAAACCTAATAAAAATAAGCTTAAAAAAATAAAAAGTAGTCTTAAAATAAAATAAAAGTAACAACATAAAATAATAAATAAAAGTTTTTAAACATCTTCATCGCTAGATGGTTAGCGAGGTGGGGGTGGCGATGAGATGTGGAGGTGCTGACAAATCTGCTGTAGAGTAGCGTCAATGTTATCGAAGCGCTGAAAACACTGTTGCTCGAATCTAGTAAGGCACTTAGAGATGTCAGCGTATGAAGCTGCCGCATGAACTGGACGAGAGGGGGGTGGTGGCTGAGACGCTGGGTGCTCTTGACATGGAAGGACATCATCAGTCATGTCCTCTGGATCCTCCTCATCAGTGGACTGAGCGAGGAGGTACTGAGGAGGGTAGGTGCCACGTCGTTTCTCGATCATCCTTATACTTAGCATGCTCGAGATACCTTGTGGAGACATCTGGCCGATGAGAGTAATGGAGGATGATTGGGCTACTGTGTTGAGGAGCTCGAAGTGCCGAGCTAGTCGAGTCACATAGGGCCCGATAGAGATGACCCCTCTCCTGTGCCGCTCCGTCTGGTGGCGAATGGCGAAGGCAATAAAGTAGGCGAGGTCGATGACATGCCCATTCTCCATACTCCATAAGAAATAGGCGTTGTGGGTGGTGACAACGTCGGTGCTTTCTCGTCTCCCTGTCAGAGTGTGAGCCAAGATGGCATGTAGATACCTCAAGGGTGGAGAGAGAACCGATGCCTTGGAGCGGTTAGGATCGTAGGTGGCCGAGGCAGGGATGAGGTCCCTCCAACATTTCGAGATGGAGTAGTGGATGTGGCGGTGGAGGGTGTTGAGTTCATTATCATCCATGAACTCTTTCGTGTATAGCCCTAGTGCAATCTTGAACTAGGGTACGTTTAATTGGCGTACTAGACCACCAAGGCGGAACTGGACCGTTCCAGGATCGTCAAAGTTGGTCATGACGGTCTGAAGATGGAACATCGAGTAGAGCTTCAATGTGAACTCGAGATACGTTGGCTTGACAATCTCAAAGAAGAGCCCCCAGGGGTCAGTTGTCAGGACAGCTCAGACCGCGTCAGCCAAATGAATCTGTTAATGCAGCGGCCCACACCTAGGGGTCGGGCCCGTAATATCTGATATAATTCCTCCTGGGGTCCCAAGGGAACCTGGAGGAACGGGTGCCTAATCTCCGTGGTAGGACCGAGGATGACGCTGCTCCTGTCCGCTTCTTCGAGGCGGGGATAACAGTCTTCTTACCAGGTGAGGATGACATTGTACCTGCGTTGAAAAATCGAAGTTCAACCAATACATCCTAAAAATAGCACGGAAGCACAAAACTAAATAGGAAGATTTCATGAGACTTATGTAATGGATGAAGTAAACAAAACTACTAAAAATATCAAGTTATAGTATTATGGGAATAATGTAACGGGAATATGAATGAATGCATGTGGGTAAGCATAAATTTCATGGAACTAGGAAAAATAAAAAAAGTAGAGCATAATAGAGTAATTAAAATAAACAGCATATTTAGAGAAAATAAAGAGAAAAGAGTAAACAAACGCAAAAGAAATGAGCTTGGAGTGTCAGAATCAGTGTTGTAGGCGGCGCACAGATGTGGCGGAAGGGCGTGTGGAGTTGTAGCGGCTAGGGTTAGGGATTTTTGGGGAGGAAGATGAGGAATAGTGAGGGGTTTATATAGATTTTGGGGTACACGGCCGTGGAACACTCCCGTGTGGCCTAATTTTAGCCCATGTGTTTCGCGAATTTTGAATTTGGGCCCGTCTGACATTGGGCCCACGCCCTTGTTCTTTGAGCATGTGGGTGTACATGGCCGTGTCTTACTTCGTTCGCTTCTCCCACACCCGTGTACATAGGTCCACGCATGTGTTCGTTTTGACAGTGTCGACCATGGGTGTATGGCACAGGCATGTCGCACGCCCGTGTTACATTTTCAGTTTCAACCACGGTCTCGAGGCACGGGTGTGTCACACGCCAGTGTTGTTTTGGCAGTTTCGCCCACGGCCATGTCGCACGGCCGTGGCAACTTATCATATCCCGTGATGGGGAAAAAATCTTGCCCTGTTTTCACACGGCCTAATGCACGCCCATGTGCCTGGCCGTGTGGTCTTTTGAAAGTCTGCGTTTCATGATTCGGTTAGTATGTTAGATGTTAAAAACTAAAATTTTAAAGAAATTAACACTGTTAATGCTTGGGATGCCTCCCGAGAAGTGCTTATTTATTGTCTAAGCTCGACTTACCTAACTTTTACATGGTCAATGTGGAGTGAGGAGTTTATAGTCCTCATCCCTGCTATAAACCTTATCAACATAAGGTTTAAGACGAGTATTGTTTACCTTAAATGTGCCAAATTTGGGATGATTTACCTCTACTGTACCATATGGGAAAATACTGAGTACCGTAAGAGGAATTTATTCATTAGGTTCAGAAGTGGTAATGCAAGGATTTGTTGCATCCAGTAGTACTTTGTCTCCAATCTTAAGTGGTAATGCTCAGGTTGCCTCCCGAGAAGTGGTAATGCTCGGGTTGCCTCCCGAGAAGTGCTTATTTATTGTCTAAGCTCGACTTACCTCACTTTTGCATGGTCAAGATGGTGTGAGGAGTTTACAATCCTCGTCCCTGCTATAAACCTTATCAACATAAGGTTTAAGACGAGTATTGTTTACCTTAAATGTGCCAAATTTGGGATGATTTACCTCTACTGTACCATATGGGAAAATACTGAGTACCGTAAGAGGAATTTCTTCATTAGGTTCAGAAGTGGTAATGCGAGGATTTGTTGCATCTAGTAGTATTTTGTCTCCAATCTTAAGTTGATTTGGTGAGGTATTGAGTTTGTCCTGGCTCAGTTTCGACTTATCAGGTGTTCTCGATTTCTGTGTCCGCCATTCATCTAGCTCCTCAATTTGTAGCCTTCGTTCTTTATAGATAGGTCCTTTGTTGTTGTTTGAATATGGCTCATATGCGTTCTTCGTAACTGTTCCCTGCATAGAAGGTTTAACCACGTAAACAGTACTAGTAGAATGATTTATACAACCACCTTCAATTTTTGATATGTTACTCAAATTACGAGCTTGAAGGGTGATTGTTTTGTCTCCCACACAAAGTGTGAGTTCACCTGTACCAACATCAATAATGGTTCTAGCAGTCGCTAAAAAGGGTCGTCCTAAAATTAAAGGTGCGTTACTATCCTCTTCCATATCTAGAACAACAAAGTCTACTGGGTATATAAATTTATCGATCTTAACAAGAACATCTTTAATGATACCCCTAGGAAATCTAATGGTTTTATCAGCCAATTGACTGCTCATCCTAGTTTGTTTGGGTTTCCCAAGACTTAGCTGTTTAAACATTTTATAAGGCATAACATTAATACTTGCCCCTAAGTCAGCCAATACGTGATGAACATCTAAACTACCAATTAAACAAGGAATCGTAAAACTACCTGGATCCTTCAATTTTTTGGGTAGATTATTTTGTAATATGGCTGAGCAAACTGCATTCAACTCCACATGGACACCTCATCTAACTTTCGTTTATTTGTCAAAAGCTCATTTAAATACTTGACTACGTTTGGCATCTGCGAAAGGGCTTCAATAAATGGTAAGTTAATATGTAGTTTCTTCAAAAGTTTAAGGAATTTACCAAATTGTTTGTCTGATCGGTCTTTCCTTATCATATTGCGGTATGGCACACGAGGTTTATATTCTGTACTCATCGGCTTTAGGTCATTTTGGCCTACCTCATTCTTACATTTGCTTACCACCGTTTTTGGCCTTACTTTTGCAACTAACCCTTTCTCATCTTGAATGGTAATCGCGTTGAGTTGCTCCCTTAGGTTAGATTCAGTGTTTTTTGGCAGGCTACCTTGTGGTCATTTGGAAATCAGGTTGTCGAGCTGTCCAATCTGAGTTTCGAGCCCCTGGATTGATGCTTGTTGATTTTTGAGTGCTGTCTCGGTATTCTGAAAACGAGTTTCTAACATTGAGATAAATTTTGTTAGCATCTCCTCAAGGTTCGGCTTTTTCTCTTGTTGGTAGGGTGGTTGTTGGAAGCCTGAAGGTGGTGGTCTCTGATTCCCTTGGCCTCCCCATGAAAAATTTGGGTGGTTCCTCCAACCTGCATTGTAAGTATTACTCTAAGGATTGTTTTGAGATCGAGGATTGTTACTCATGTAATTTAACTGCTCGTTCTCCATGTTGTGGCCATAAGGTGGGTATTCTGAACTACTTGATCCACCTCCACTCGCTTCGCACTGCATTACTGGGTGAACCTGTGACGAACTAAGGAAACCATCAATTTTCTTATTCAAGAGTTCTACCTGATTAGAGAGCATGGTGACCGAATCGACGTTATAAATGCTGGCTATTTTCGTTGGCTTTGTCCTCATGACTTGCCACTGATAGTTATTTAGTGACATCTCCTCTATAAATTCATAGGCATCTTCAGGTGTCTTATTATTGATGGTTCCGCCAGCAGCTACGTCAACCATCTGCCGAGTCGAAGGATTCAGGCCATTATGAAAGGTTTGAACCTGTAACCAAAGTGGTAACCCATGGTGAGGGCATTTTCTCAAGAGGTCCTTGTATCTTTCCCATGCATCGTAGAGTGTTTCTAAATCCATCTGCACAAAAGAAAAGATATCATTACGTAATCTAGCCGTTTTAGCCGGCGAAAAATATTTTAATAAAAAATTTTCGGTCATTTGTTCCCAAGTAGTGATTATCCCTCGTGACAACGAGTTCAAACACTGTTTAGCCTTGTTCCTCAATGAAAAAGGGAATAATCGAAGGCGAATGGCATCATCAAAAATGCCAATAATTTTAAATGTATCACATAGTTCCAAAAAGTTTGCCAAGTGAGCGTTGGGATCTTCGTCCTGCAAACCATCAAACTGAACAAATTGTTGTATCATTTGAATTGTGTTAGGTTTTAGTTCAAAAGTATTGGCAGCTACAGCAGGTCTAACTATGCTCGATTCAGTTCCTGTTAAAGAAGGTTTAGCATAATCATACATAGTACGCGAAGCAGGATTCTGATAATAATAACAAGATCCTGAATCTCCGCTTAATTATGACAAATTTACTCTTAGACAGGGTCTATTCCTCCTCTGAATAAGAGCTTAACTTGAATCAATATCCTAGAATATCAAAATAAGAATTAAGAACATATAATTAAGAGCAAGTCAAGTATTTATCATACAATTCAGATAATAATAACAAGATCCGTCTTAGGTTTCATTCCGCTTAGGTATTTAGGGGGTTTAGTTCATACTTATGGAAGAAAACATCTCAAAAGCATACTCCTAAAGGAACTTGAAAGGAGATCTTCAGTCTTGATGATGAATCTAGCTTCTGAAATGGATCAGTTGGCTTTCCTTGAGTAATTCCTTGCTTCCTACTCTGCGTCCCCCTTCTAAGTGCCTCTTCAGGTGTTTAAATAGGATTTAGAATGCCTAAGATCCCCCAAAATTGGCCTTTTCCGAATAGGGTTATACTTAGGCTCGACAGGGACACGCCCGTGTGCGATTACTCCATCCCGTGGCCAAGGCTGTTGAACAAGCACGGGCGTGTAGTATACCCGTGTAAGTCGTGCTTCAATCCTGCCAAGGGACACGGCCGTGTGACATGCCTGTGTGAGAAAGTCAGGCCGTGTTGATTTCCCACGTGGGTCCATTTTCTCTATTTTCGGCCCATTTCTTGTTCTTTTTACTCTCCTATGCTCACCTAAGTATAAAACATGAAATTAAAGAATTAGGAGCAACGAATTCACCAAATTTAAGGAGAAACCATTCATAAATGTGCTTAGCATGGGATAAAAATATGTATAAATTATGGTTTATCACTCTCCTTTTTTTTTAGGTGAAGTACTTCTTGACTGAATTTGAATTCATAAGATTAGGCAAGTTCTTGCCATCCATCTCAGTCAAAATCAGCGCTTCTTCAGAAAAGGCCTTCTTTACTACATAAGGTCCTTCCCAATTTGGCATCCATTTCTATCTAAAATCCTTTTGTGTGGGAAACATCTTTTTCAATACTAGGTCCCCCTTATGGAATTCTCTGGGACGAACCTTTTTATTGTAAGCTCGCATCATTCGCTTTTGGTACATCTGACCATGATGGATAACTTTGAGCCTCTTTTCTTCAATCAAGTTCAGTTGATCATATTGAGATTGGATCCATTCTGCTTCATCTAACTTCAATTCTTACAAAACTCAGAGAGAGGGAATCTCACCCTCAATAGGCAAAATCGCCTCCATTCCATAAACCAAAGGAGGTCCTGATAGACATTCAATAAGAATATAAGGAAAATAGTAACTTCTCGTGCCAATCTTTATAAGTTTCAGTCATTTTCTCCACGATCTTCTTGATATTCTTATTGGCTGCCTCCACCACACCATTCATTTTTGGGTGGTATGGTGATGAGTTATGATGTTTGATCTTGAATTGGCTACAGACTTCCACTATCATGTTGTTGTTCAAATTCAATGCATTGTCAGATATAATCATTTCTTGCATACCATACTGACATATGATCTTTTTTTTTTGAAATTTGCTGACTGCCAACTTTGTGACGCTGGCGTAAGAAGTGACCTTTACCCAGTTGGTAAAGTGATCAATGACCACGAATATGAATCAGTGTCAATTAGAAGCTTTTGGCAATATCGACCCAATGAAATCTATACCCCACATGAAGAAAGGCTATGGAGAAGTCATGACATGAAGAGGTGAAGGAGGCACATAAATTTTTTCTCTATAAATTTGGCACTTATGGCATCTCTTGGCATAATTGATACAATACCCTTCCATGGTGGACCAATAATATCCGAATCTCATGATTTGCCTGTCCATTGTAAAACCATTAGCATGTGTTCCGCAAACGCCCTTATGCTCTTCTTCCAAGATTTTCTTAGTCTCAAAAGCGTCCACACATTTTAATAGTACTTGATCCTTTTTTCTTTCGTATAGGATCTCCCCATCTAAGATATAGTCACTGGCCAGTCTTCTCAATGTCCTTTTATCATTCTCAGTTGCTTGGTCAGGGTATTCACGATTCTTTACATATTGCAGTATATCGTGGTACCAAGGGTAATCGTCCTTTTCTTCTTCCTCAATGTTGTAACAATGAGCCAGAGCCTCATAATACTCATCTGGATAGGTTTTATGTCCTCTTGTCTGTTCACTTTAATCATGGAAGCTAAAGTAGCCAAGGCATCAACCATCTAGTTTTCATCTCGTGGGAGATAGCAGAAGGTGATATCATCAAATTCTTCGATTAATTCAAGAACCAGCCTTTGGTAATTGATCAATTTGAGGTCTCTTGTCTCCCATTCACCTTTGAGCTAATAGATCACTAATGCAAAATCACCATATACCTCTAGTACTTTGATCTTGCGTTCTATGGCTGCACGAATACCCATGATGCATGCTTCATATTCTGCCATATTATTTGTGCAATCAAAATCCAATTTACTAGTAAAGGGCTAATGATATATGTTTGGGGGTACTAGCACTGGCCCGATTCCATTACCCATAGCATTTGAGGCTCCGTCGAAGTTTAGTTTCCAAGGATGGCCTTCTTGAGAATCTTCTTGAGTGGTTGCAACATACATTAGATCTTCATTTTGGAAATCAAAGTTTAAGGGCTTGTAATTTTCTAGAGCTCTGCTGGCCAGAAAATCTGCTATTGCACTCCCTTTTACAACTTTCTGATTCAAATAAACTATATCAAATTCGAAAAGCAGAATTTGCCATCGGGCCATCATTCCATTCAAAGCAGTTGACTCCATCATGTACTTTAGAGGGTCTGGTTTCGAGATGAGCCAAGTTGTGTAGTACAACATGTATTGTCTCAATCTCCGATTCGTCCATATTAAGGCACAACACAGCTTCTCAATCGACGAATATCTTGCCTCGCATTCAGTAAACTTCTTATTGAGGTAATATATCACTATTTTTTTTCTCCCTAACTCATCATATTGGTCGAGCACACATCCCATAGAATTTTCAAATACTGCTAAGTACAGTATCAACGGCTTATCTGGGCTAGGTGGCATAAATACTAGGGCATTGGACAGGTAATGCTTGACCCTTTCAAAAGTTTTCTGGCACTCCTCATCCCATACACCTGGATTGTGTTTCTTAAGGAGACGAAATATGGGGTCACATTTCTTAGTTAGCTGTGAAATGAATCGAGCAATGTAATTTAGTCTTCTTAGGAAACCTTAAAATTCTTTTTGAGTGCGTGGTAGAGGCAATTCTTGTATAGCCTTGACTTTGTTTAGGTGCATTAACTACGAATCCTATCAACTTTCCTGACCTAGTCTCGAAGGTGCATTTTACTGGATTGAGTTTTAGCTGGAACTTTTTTAACCTTAAGAATAGTTTCCTCAGGACTTGCACATTTTTTGTTCTGGATTTTGCAATTATATCGTCGACGTAAATTTTGATTTCTTTATGCATCATATCATGGAACAAAGTTACTATGGCTCTCTGTTACATTGCTCCTGTATTTTTTAGTCCAAATGGCATCACCTTATAACAAAACATTCCCCACATGGTTACGAATGTGGTCTTTTCCATGTCTTCATGATACATCTTTATCTGGTTGTATCCCGAGAAACCATCCATGAAGGAGAAAAGTGAGTAACCTATCGTGTTATCCACTAAGGTACTAATGTGAGGCAACGGAAAGTTGTATTTTAGGCTGGCTTTGTTCAAATCCCTGCAGTCCATGTATATTCGCACTTTCTTATCTTTCTTAGGAATGGGGACTATATTAGCTACTCATTCTGAGTATTTAACCATTTGTAAGAAACATGCATAAAACTGCTTCTTGATCTCCTATTTTATTTTCAACAAAACGTCGGGACTCATCTTTCAGAGCTTCTATTGAACTGGCTTACACTCTTCCTTTATGAGGAGTCAGTGTACCACGATGTCAGTACTCAACCCGGGCATGTCTTGATATGACCATGAGAAGACATCCTTAAATTCTTAGAGTAACTCGATGACGTCTCGCTTTGTCTCTGCGGCAATGCTAGCTCCAATCTTCACCTCTTTTTCCTCTCTTAAGCTTACAATTTCCACTCACTCTTTGTGAGGTAGGATTTATTTCTCATATTGTTTGTAACATCCTGATTTTCGGGTTTTTCGCGATTCTTGATATTTTAAGTAAATTTCTAAAATTTGGTATGTGATGATGGAATTCATAATTTGGGTATGTAAATGGGCTTATGGAAGGCCCATGAGTTGGCCAAAACTCGGTAGAATTTTTAAATTTTGGACTTAGGAGTTAGGGGTTCTAGCTAGGTGCCCTTATATTAAGTTGTGGGTAAAATGTATCACAAAAAGAGCTTTGGTAAAGTGGCAAGGGTGACACCACTAAGCCCCTAAAAAGGTGGCGTGTGGAGCATAGAGGAAGACCTGGGTTCGATTCCCTGTGTTGGCAAATAAGAGTATTTATTTTTATGTGCAGGAAGGGTAAGTGTTGGAACCTAAGTGGATTCTGTAAGGGGAGAGTTGGTTCAAGTCAAATGCATAAATTAAGGAGGGATAAGGGAGAGATTTTAGGATTTGAGAGAAGGATAGAGCTTAGCCGTTTGGAAGGGGTTAGAGAGGGAATTGGCGGGGAGGGTATTAGGTTAGTAATTTGGCATTAGGGTCTTAGGTGTGCTGTTTTCTCTTCAGATTAGTTTTCTTCTTATTTTCTTCCCTAGCCGAATCTACCATCTTCCTCTCATCTTTTCTCCCTTTTTTTTCAAAAACCAGCCCATTATTTTCCTCCACTCATTTATTATTTCTTTCTTTAATCTCTACTTCTGCCGAAATACCGCAAAAAGCCGAAATCAGTGAAGATAGGTGGGTGCCGATTCTTTATGAACAGTAACCTTTTCTTTCCTTCTCAATAGTTGGCGTTCGATTCCTTTACATTTTAGGCATCCGGATTCAAGAGGAGAAAGACTGT
The DNA here is from genome assembly GCF_025698485.1 of Gossypium arboreum. Lineage (NCBI taxonomy): Eukaryota > Viridiplantae > Streptophyta > Magnoliopsida > Malvales > Malvaceae > Gossypium > Gossypium arboreum. The sequence goes on along the minus strand of NC_069081.1, from coordinate 106,961,572 downwards.
GGTAAGTGTTCAAACTCTAAACAATTCCTAGTGTAACTATGGCCAGAAGCCGAAACCCCTCTAGTTTAGGGATGTGGCCGAATGTGGGTGTAGGCCTTATGGGGTCTTCTTTTAATATTTTTGGCTTATTTATTGAAGGAGCAGCAAGGTGTAGTGTCGACTTGGAGTAGCTTGGATCACCGGAGTAGCTAGACCTAGTCATCAATCGCGACAAAGGTAAGATTCCTAAGGCCATTATAGATGGTGGCCGAATGTGTAAGTATTAGTATTAGATGATTTGAGGTTTGGTTCAATTAATGGGAAGCTGATTATTAACGATGGATTATAGGAGAAATCGTGTAGGAGATCTCGTCGAGGAATATCACCAAACAGGTGTGTAACGAACCCTTTTCATAGCTTAAAGCGATAAATGCCGAAATTCTGGCATTTCGAGGACTTGTGAGCAAGCGAACGCTCACTAGTTAGTTAGAATCGATGAGATGATGATCGGCAATAATGGAAACGGTAAGGGCGTGTTTTTGGCGTTCACGGTAAGTTGGGCCTCGAGGGGCTGAATTAGGGCCCAATAGGCTTTCGGGCCCATTTGGGTAAATTCGGTAGAAAATGGAAATCTGTTAAATTGCATGTTAAGACTGATAATACCGTTATGGAATACAGGCTAAATGGGCCTAGATGATAAAATCGGCTAAGTAGGGCCCATTAGGGGTTTTTGGCCCAATAACTCGTTTTCGCTAAAAATGGGCCAGAATCACTATTTGCACCCATGAATTGTTTGTAACTGTTAATGAACATGGAAACCCTAATTTTGGTAAAATTACAAGATTACCCTTATAATATGAAAATGACCGTTTTGCCCTAGGTAAAATGACCATTATACCCCTAGGGTTTATACATGAACTTAATGCATGGGATTTTGATAAACATGATATGCATGATATGCACATGGTATGTATGATATGCACATGACATGTATGATATGCACACGAGATGTTCATAAATGCATTGGGTTGGGTTTTTTTTATATGGATGGAGGAAGTGCAAAGGGCTTATGCCCCAGCTTATTAAAGGGCTTATGCCCGCTTATTAAAGGGCTTATGCCCCGATTATTAAAAAGGGCTTTGCCCGATTATTAAAAGAGGCTAGGCCTCGGTTATATGATAAAGCACTATCTTTGCCAGTGGAGAGTTATGGCGGGGTGGGTCGAGTTAATCCCCACATGGTGTGTTGGTTGGTGCGGTGGAGAGTAGCGGATGGTGGGTTGAGTAGTCTCCCAAATAGGTTGCATTTTTCATTTGACATTACATGTGATATTGAAATGGGCCTATGGGCCATACCTGGATTCACGTAAAGGCTTGCCCAAGAATATGAAATTTGAAAAGGCTTGACCAAAGTGTTATGAATATGAAATATGAAAAGGGCTATGGCCCAGTACATGTTTGAGATTGGATTTGGGCTTAGACCCAACATGCTGCTATTGTTTTGGGCTCTGAAAGGGGCTTGTTGCACATTGAGTTTCCAAACTCACCCCCTTTCCTTAACCTTGCAAGTGAGCCTTGATGTGGGGACTTGGGCCGGAGGGGATTCAGAGTGGCCACGGTGATCGTCTTTGGGCTTTTAAATAAGTGTTGGTTTTCATTTAATTTCCTTTAATTATTATTTATTTTTGGATTGTAATAATGCCAATTTTAACTTTTCTTTTATTTCTTTTCGGGATTATTTTAATTTTAATAACTTTAAAATTGGTTAATAATTATTCAAATGGGCTAGACTTAGGACGTGTTTTCAAAACGATAATTGTTTTTAAAATATCTCAACGCCATGATTAATGGATTTATCAAAGACGTCCACTTAAACAAATTTAAACTCAGTATAACAAAGTGTGGCTATGGTTGTGGGCATGTCTAGGATTGGATCCAATCAAAGAGCTTGGTACTTAAGCAGCCTTCATGGCTCACCTCCTCTACCTCAGATACCTACCTGGTGCCTAGCTTCCATACACTTTGTTAACTCAACAAAATATATGGCTTTTAAAACACTAAAACGAAACGCGGATTTTCAACTCCAATGTGGCATGTCAGATTTGGCCATAACGTCTGGGTCGGGTTTGGGGTGTTACATTTAGTGGTATCAGAGCCTAGGTTGCAACAACTCGGCTGTGGATCGGGTCCGAAAATTTTTTGAAAGTTTAGGCCTAAGAAGGGTATATTTGGAAATGGTTTTTGAAAAGTTCATTTTAAAGATGTTTTGCGGAGAATATATGTTAAAAAGGTACCAGTTTTTCTGTTTTAAATCAAGAGTTCAAAATAAAAGGAGTTTTCAAATCAAAGTTTTCAAATTTCTATTTTCGATGATCAAAAACATGGTTTTTAAGTTCTAAATGGATTGGAGAAAGAAGTGGCGCACTGAATCCCCTGCACCAAGTCTGTAAGTATATTTTCTTTACGATATATGATAATGACATGATATTATGAATAGTGCTAAGACCCTACTATGATACTTTAGCTAGGGTAGAGCTGTAAACGGTAGGAATGAGACTGTAGCTAGGCTACGATGATACGAAAACAATCCTTGAACTGCTATATCTTCATAAGACATTTTCTTAATAAACAGTGGAACGTTATACTAATTTCATAAAACTCGTAAACAGAAAATTCGATATGAGTACAAGAGGAGCTCGTGGACGAGGCCGCGGACGTGGTCGCGGAAGGGTGCAAGCTGAATCTTCATCCTCAGGGCATAGGCCAGCTGAGGAGCTATCTGTGCCGCAAGCAACGGAGACTGGGTCTTATGATCGAGCTACGGGGGATGACGCTTTATCCCAAGCCATGTTAAGGGTTTTAGAAAGAGTGGCTGGAGCTAGTACTGGGACGGTGAATAGGGGGTCTATATCGGAGCGACTCCGGGCCAACGGGGCAGAAGTATTTAGGGGTGTATCTGGAGTAGCCCCAAATGTGGCAGAATATTAGCTGGAGGCAATAGAACGGATCATGGACGATCTAGACTGCTCAGTGGAGCAAAAGCTGAAAGGAGCTGTGTCGCTGCTACGTGATGAGGCATACCGATGGTGGATCACCGTAAGGGAGAGTACCCCAATTGAGCAAGTAACCTGGGAATTGTTCAAAACTGCTTTTAAAGGGAGGTATGTTGGAGCAAGCTATGTGGATGCTCGTCGGAAGGAATTCTTGAATCTGACTCAAGGTGATAAGACTGTAGCAGAGTATGAGGCAGAATTTTTGAGGCTGAGTCGATATGCTAATGGCATAGTGGTAACTGAATATGAGCGCAGTGTCCGATTTGATGATGGTCTCCGCGATGAGCTTAGGATATTGATAGCTCCACAGAGGGAGCGTGGTTTTGCTGCATTGGTAGAAAAGGCTAAGATAGCCGAGGAGGTGAAGCTGACTGAGTGACTGAATCGTGAGAAGGATCGACCCAGATACAAGAGGTATTTTAGACCCTCAAGTGCCACGAATCGAAATGTTAAAAGAGCAAAGATGGAGGAACCGGTTCGAGCAGTTTCAGTAAATACTTATAGACCGCAGGCTTGCAGGGACTGTGGTAAGGTACATATGGGGGAGTGCTGGAAACGAACTGGAGCATGTTTTTGATGTGGGTCTAGGGAGCATAAGTTCAGAGAGTGTCCTCGGAGGACAGCTCAGGAGCTAGCGGCAGAGCAAAGGGATGTCCAACCACGGCGAGGAGGACCACCACCACAGAGGGGTCGTGGGCAAGGTAGAGGTGGCAATGGTAATGGACGAGGACGTGGGGCACCTGGCAGAGGTGCTGGACACGCTAAAGCTCAAAAACCGGTGTTGGTTTACGCTGCACGACGTCGTGAGGAGGGTGACGCTCCTGATGTTATAACTGGTACGTTCTTCATTCATAGCATACCTTACACTGCTTTGATTGATGTGGGTTCCACCCACTCGTATGTTGCTTGTGATGTATCTGGGGCTTTGGATGTGCTTCTTGAGAAGACTGTGAGTGGGGTATCAGTGATAAGCCCATTGGGACATTCGGTTAAGGTAGATAGAATTTTAGGCGATCGTTAGTGACACAAGATAAAATCTTTGAAGGAGATTTGATGGAGCCGCCATTTGGGGATTTTGATCTTATCTTGGGAATGGATCGTTAACTAAGCACAAGGCGACATTGGATTGTTGCAAAGAGGATGGTACTAAGAACTCGCCAAGATGAGGAGATAATGGTCATAGGGGAACGAAAGGATTATTTATCCAATGTTGTTTTGCGTTAAGAGCCGAGAAGTTGATTCGAAAGGTTGTGAGGCGACTTGGCCCTTGTAAGTCAAATGGGACTTGAGGAGATAACGGTAGAGTCGGTTAGGACTATTAAGGAATTTCAGGATGTATTCCTAGATGAACTTCCTGGATAACCCCCGAACAGAGAAGTCGAGTTTGGAATCGACTTACTACCTCGAACAGCTCCTGTGTCCATTGCGCCTTATCGGATGGCACCAAAGGAGTTGGTAGAATTGAAAGCTCGATTCAAGAGTTGTTGGATAGAGGGTTTATAAGACCAAGTGTTTCTCCGTGGGTGCACCGCATCGTCAGTAAAGAAGAAAGATGGGACTATGCGAATGTGTATTGACTATCGGCAGTTGAATAAGTTGACTATCAAGAACAAGTATCCGTTACCAAGGATCGATGATCTATTCGACCAATTAAAAGGAGCCTCGGTGTTTTCTAAGATCGACCTCCGGTCGAGATATCATCAATTAAGAGTTAAAGAGGGGGATATTTATAAGACGGCATTTAGGACTCGATATGGTCATTACGAATTTCTGGTAATGCCTTTTGGGTTGACTAATGCACCGGCAGCATTCATGGATTTGATGAATCGGGTATTCCAGCCATACTTGGATCGGTTCGTAGTCGTTTTTATTGATGATATCTTGGTGTATTCAAACGGAAGAGAAGCATGATGAGCATCTTCGTGTAGTCTTGCAAGTGTTAAGGAGAAGCAACTTTATGCAAAGTTTAGTAAGTGCAAGTTTTGGTGAAGGAAGTTACCTTCTTGGGGCATGTTGTGTCGCCGAGGGATCAAGGTGGACCCTCGGAAGATTGAAACAATTTTGGAATGGAAGCCACCAAGTCGGTAATGAGATTCAAGTTTTTCGGGGTTGGCGAGGTTATTATCGGAGATTCGTGGAAGGATTTTTCGTGTTGGCAAGACCGCTAATCTAAACTTATAAGGAAGGAGCACCTTTTGTTTGGACAAATAAGTAGCAAGAGGCTTTTGAGAAGTTGAAGAAGGTTTTGACTAAGCGCGCTTTTGATTCACCGAGTCCGGTAAGGATTTCACTTTGTGTACGTGATGCGTCACATGTAGGTTTGGGCTGCGTGTTGATGCAAGAGGGTAAAGTGGTCGCTTATGCTTCACGACGCCTTAAGTCGCACGAGGTGAACTACCCTACGCATGACTTGGAATTGGCAATGTAATCTTTGCACTCAAGATATGGAGGCATTACCCGTATGGAAAGAAATGCATCATCTATACGGATCACAAGAGTCTTAAGTACTTGCGACTCAAAAGGAGTGAATCTTAGGCGTGAAGGTGGATAGAGTTGTTAAAGGACTATGACTGCTCGATCGAGTATCATCCGTAAGGCGAATGTTGTGGTGATGCGCTAAGTCGAAGGGCTGTGGCGGAATTAAAGGCGATGTTTGCTCGTCTAAGTTTGTATGACGATGGAAGTTTATTGGCGGAGTTGCAAGTAAAACTGACTTGGGTAGAACAGATTAAGAAGCAACAGTTGGAGGACAAGTCGTTGGTTGCTCGGTTTCAGCAAGTTGAGAAGGGGGAGAATCCTGACTTTGGGTTAAATAGTGAGGGAGTTCTTTGTTTTCGAGGGAGAATTTGTATGCCGAAGAACTCCGATTTGAGATTGATGATTTTGAAAGAGGCACATAATGGACCTTGTGCTATGCATCCAGGAGGGAGTAAGTTGTATCGCGACTTGCGAGAGCAATATTGGTGGCCTGGGCTTAAGCGAGAAGTGACCGAATTTGTAGGGAGATGTTTGACATGTCAACAAGTGAAGGCCGAGCATCAACTACCTTCTGGATTGTTACAATGTAGGTAAAGATACCACTTTGGAAGTGGGAAAGGGTAACTATGGACTTTGTGAGTGGGTTGCCGTTGACACCTTCTAAGAAGGATTTGGTTTGGGTGATTGTGGATAGGCTCACGAAATCGCTCATTTCATACTGTCCGAACCGATTACTCACTTGAAGTTGGCCAAATTGTATGTGGCGAAAATAGTACGGTTGCATGGTGTGCCAAGATCGATAATTTCGACCGAGACCCAAGGTTTACATCTCGGTTTTGGTGAAGTTGCATGAGGCATTGGGAACGCGATTGATTTCAATCGGCTTTTCACCCTCGATCGGATGGGCATCGAGAGGTTATTCATTTTAGAGGATATGTTGAGGGTTGTGCTATTGAGTTTAGAGGCGTTGGGAGGACCATTTGCCATTGGCGGAGTTCGCAGATAACAACATTACCAAGCAAGTATTCAGATGGCTCCATATGAGGCACTATATGGGTGAAGGTGTCGTTCGCCTACTTGTTGGGCGAATTGGGGAAAGGAAAATACTTGGACCGAGTTGGTAGCGGATCATCAAGACAAGATTAAGGTGATTTGGAAGCGGTTAAAGATGGCGGATCGACAAAAGTCTTATGCCGATCTGAAGCGTAAGGATATTGAATATCGGTAGGGACATGGTCTTTTGAAAGTTTCGTCTTGGAAGAAGATTTTGAGATTTGGTAAGAAGGGTAAGTTGAGCCCACGGTTTATTGGGCCTTACCAATCATTAAGCGGATAGGGCGGTGGCTTATCACTAGAGTTACCTCGAATCGGATCGCATTCACGATGTCTTCCATGTGTCCATGCTAAAGCGATATCGTTCGACCCAACTCATATCGTGCCGATTGCGAAATTGAGGTACAATCGGATTTGACCTTTGAAGAGGAACTGTGCAAATACTTGATCATGATGTCAAGGTGTTGAGAAGGAGGTCATCCAGTTAGTGAAGGTACTTTGGAGGAACAATGGCAAGGAAGAAGCTACCGGGAGACCAAGAGGCAATGCGTCGTGATACCCTCAACTGTTTGGATCGTAAATTTCGAGGCCGAAATTTCTTTAAGGAGGGTAGAGTTGTAACATCCTGATTTTTGGGTTTTTCGCGATTCTTGATATTTTAAGTAAATTTCTAAAATTTGGTATGTGATGATGGAATTCATAATTTGGGTATGTAAATGGGCTTATGGAAGGCCCATGAGTTGGCCAAAACCCGGTAGAATTTTTAAATTTTGGACTTAGGAGTTAGGGGTTCTGGCTAGGTGCCCTTATATTAAGTTGTGGGTAAAATGTATCACAAAAAGAGCTTTGGTAAAGTGGCAAGGGTGACGCCACTAAGCTCCTAAAAAGGTGGCGTGTGGAGTATAGAGGAAGACCTGGGTTCGATTCCCTGTGTTGGCAAATAAGAGTATTTATTTTTATGTGCAGGAAGGGTTAGTGTTGGAACCTAAGTGGATTCTGTAAGGGGAGAGTTGGATCAAGTCAAATGCATAAATTAAGGAGGAATAAGGGGAGAGATTTTAGGGATTTGAGAGAAGGATAGAGCTTAGCCGTTTGGAAGGGGTTAGAGAGGGAATTCGGCGGGGAGGGTATTAGGTTAGTAATTTCGCATTAGGGTCTTAGGCTGTGCGTTTTCTCTTCTCAGATTAGTTTTCTTCTTATTTTCTTCCCTAGCCGAATCTACCATCTTCCCTCTCATCTTTTCTCCCCTTTTTTTTTCAAAAACCAGCCCATTATTTTCCTCCACTCATTTATTATTTCTTTCTTTAATCTCTACTTCTGCCGAAATACCGCAAAAAGCCGAAATCAGTGAAGATAGGTGGGTGCTGATTCTTTGTGACCAGCAACCTTTTCTTTCCTTTTCAATAGTTGGCGTTCGATTCCTTTACATTTTAGGCATCCGGATTCAAGAGGAGAAAGACTATGGTAAGTGTTCAAACTCTAAACAATTCCTAGTGTAACTATGGCCAAAAGCCGAAACCCCTCTAGTTTAGGGAGGTGGCCGAATGTGGGTGTAGGCCTTATGGGGTCTTCTTTTAATATTTTTGGTTTATTTATTGAAGGAGCAGCAAGGTGTAGTGTCGACTTGGAGTAGCTTGGATAACCGGAGTAGCTAGACCTAGTCATCAATCGCGACAAAGGTAAGATTCCTAAGGCCATTATAGATGGTGGCCGAATGTGTAAGTATTAGTATTAGATGATTTGAGGTTTGGTTCAATTAATGGGAAGCTGATTATTAGCGATGGATTATAGGAGAAATCGTGTAGGAGATCTCGTCGAGGAATATCACCAAACAGGTGTGTAACGAACCCTTTTCATAGCTTAAAGCGATAAATGCCGAAATTCTGGCATTTCGAGGACTTGTGAGCAAGCGAACGCTCACTAGTTAGTTAGAATCAATGAGATGATGATCAGGAATAATGGAAACGGTAAGGGCATGTTTTTGGCGTTCACGGTAAGTTGGGCCTCGAGGGGCTGAATTAGGGCCCAATAGGCTTTCGGGCCCATTTGGGTAAATTCGGTAGAAAATGGAAATCTGTTAAATTGCATGTTAAGACTGATAATACCGTTATGGAATACAGGCTAAATGGGCCTAGATGATAAAATCGGCTAAGTAGGGCCCATTAGGGGTTTTTGGCCCAATAACTCGTTTTGCTAAAAATGGGCCGAATCACTTGCTTGCACCCATGAATTGTTTGTAATCGTTAATGAACATGGAAACCCTAATTTTTGGTAAAATTACAAGATTACCCTTATAATATGAAAATGACCGTTTTGCCCCTAGGTAAAAATGACCATTATACCCCTAGGGTTTATACATGAACTTAATGCATGGGATTTTGATAAACATGATATGTATGATATGTACATGATATGTATGATATGCACATGACATGTATGATATGCACATGATATGTATGATATGCACACGAGATGTTCATAAATGCATTGGGTTGGGTTTTTTTTATATGGATGGAGGAAGTGCAAAAGGGCTTATGCCCCAGTTATTAAAGGGCTTATGCCCCAGTTATTAAAGGGCTTATGCCCCAGTTATTAAAGGGCTTATACCCCAGTTATTAAAAAGGGCTTTGCCCTGATTATTAAAAAGAGGCTAGGCCTCGGTTATATGATAAAGCAACTATCTTGCCAAAGGAGAGTTATGGCGGGGTGGGTCGAGTTAATCCCCACATGGTGTGTTGGTTGGTACGGTGGAGAGTAGCGGATGGTGGGTTGAGTAGTCTCCCAAATGGGTTGCATTTTTCATTTGACATTACATGTGATATTGAAATGGGCCTATGGGCCATACTTGATTTCTAGTAAAGGCTTGCCCAAGAATATGAAATTTGAAAAGGCTTCGGCCCAGTGTTATGAATATGAAATATGAAAAGGGCTATGGCCCAGTACATGTTTGAGATTGGATTTGGGCTTAGACCCAACATGCTGCTATTGTTTTGGGCTTTGAAAGGGGCTTGTTGCACACTGAGTTTCCAAACTCACCCCCTTTCCTTAACCTTGCAGGTGAGCCTTGATGTGGGGACTTAGGCCGGAGGGGATTCAAAGTGGCCACGGTGATCGTCTTTGGGCTTTTAAATAAGTGTTGGTTTTCATTTAATTTCCTTTAATTATTATTTATTTTTGGGTTGTAATAAGGCCAATTTTAACTTTTCTTTTATTTCTTTTCGGGATTATTTTAATTTTAATAACTTTAAAATTGGTTAATAATTATTCAAATGGGCTAGACTTAGGACGTGTTTTCAAAACGATAATTGTTTTTAAAATATCTCAACGCCATGATTAATGGATTTATCAAAGACGCCCACTTAAACAAATTTAAACTCAAGATAACAAAGTGTGGCTATGGTTGTGGGCATGTTCAGATTGGATCCAATCAAAGAGCTTGGTACTTAAGCGACCTTCATGGCTCACCTCCTCTGCCTCGGATACCTACGGTGCCTAGCTTCCATACACTTTGTTAACTCAGCAAAATATATGGCTTTTAAAACACTAAAACGAAACGCGGATTTTCAACTCCAATGTGGCACTTCAGATTTGGCCATAACGTCTGAGCCGGGTTTGGGGTGTTACATTGTTCTACCATCCTCAACAAATCAGGAGATAGGTTACAATCTCGATCATCTTCAAAATCCTGAGAATCCTCCATATACATATCTTGCTCAAAAGGAGACTCTGAGTCAGTAGCAACGTCGTTCATATCATTGATATCTGGAAACCTATTATAAGGATGAAGGAAGATCCAAAAAACAAAAAAATCTAAGAATAATTATTTGTATGGTATGATTATGAATAAAATGGAAAGAATAAAAGAATATTTACTCGAGATGATACGCAAAGATGCATTTTATTAGAATAAAGATGTTGGACATAAGCCTATTTCACAAAAGGATTCTTATTGCTCCTAGCCTTAGAGCAATAAGTGTGTTTTGAACATTACTTTGAATTAGCTCTAAAAACTACAGGAATCTCTTCTGCAATCTAATGGTTCAGAACACTTCCAGGTACATAAGGGCAAATGCTTGATAAATTTTCTTCTCCAATTCCCTCTTTGGATATGGCGTTGATGTTCAAATTTTCGAACATTTCTTCAGCAGACTTTTTTCTTGTCATTCTTCATTCAGAGTACATAGTTCCTTCTGACACGAATATTCTGGATATATGGGGAAAGGTCATTGGTTCCTGTTTGACTTCTCCCCCGTTTAAACGCGCTCTCCTCCTTTCTTACTTTTTTTCTAGCTCCTTCTTTCTTTGTCTGGTGTCTAGCTTAAATCCTAAGCCAAAACGGTCTCGTTTATCCTTCAGCATCGGTGCCTCAACCCTTACTTGAAGGTATATTCAGAGTCCTCTTCCTGGCAAGGCTCCTTTTTTGATCGTTAGTTGCAAGCTCATCCTTGTAGTTTTGGATATTTTGGGTATCGAGATTTTGTTTCTTTTGATGATGAAGGTTGCATTCACAAATTCCAATGATCGAGAGGAACATTCTATCGCTTCATCGTCCGGCCCTATGTATGGCTCATCACTGGTAATAGATGTAATAATGTCTTCTTCCGTGTTTATCATTACCAGTCTACCCTCAGCTACCAGCTTTAACTTTTAGTGCAATGATGACGGTACTCCCTATATGTCATTAAGATGGGCGTGAACTGAAGTTTTTCTATGTTCGGCCTTGGATTAGATTCTTGTCTTGGGGGCCCTTATGGCTAGTAGTTATCGTCTTTGGCTGGCTTACAGTGATTGGCTTTGAATAACCCTTGTTATACATACTCGCATTATTCACCTCATTTTCCTTATTCCTTGAGGCTAATCTTTTGGCGCTTTCCCCTGTGTCTATCTTCCCGTACCTTATTACGTTTTATATCATTTCTCTAGACATTACTATATCTGAGAAGCTTTTAATAACGCTTCCCAACATATGATTAATGAACGGAGCCTTCAAAGTATTAATGAAAAGCATGGTTGCTTCCTTTTCTTGAATAAGTGGTTGGACTTGTGTCGTTACCTCTCTCCATCTTTAGGAAACTGCCTGAAGCCCTCACTTGGCTTCTTTTCCATATTTTACAGTGTGATTTTGTTAGGTGTCATGTCCGTCACATGACTATACTGTTTCATAAAAGCTTGTGTCAAATCCTTCTATGAATTGATTTTGGCACGGCTCAGTTGGTTGTACCATTTGGCTGCAAACCAGATCAGACTATCTTGGAAGCAATGGATTAATAATTGGTCGTTATTAATGTATCCTATCATCCTTCGATAGAACATTGTGATGTGAGCTTCAGGACGACTAGTCCCATTATACTTTTCAAACTCTGAAGTTTTAAATTTTGGTGGGAGTACCAAATCTGGGACCAAACTCAAATCTTTAGCATCAATTCTGCAGTGGTAGTTAGCTTTTTCCATTGCTTTGAATTTTTCTTCTAACCATCTGCACCTATCTTCAAGTTGCTTTGGCAGTTCCACTCTTGCTTTTTCCATTTCTGCCATATCATCTAGATCAGGAACAATGGGATTGGTTGGATTATCCCCTGAATTGGAGCCTGAACCCATTGGGTAGTTCCTTGGTGCCGAGGTACCGGTTTGGTATTCTTGAGGTCTGATAGTAACGGGTACCCTTCGTGGGAATGCCTCTAGTTAAGTCTGGACATTTATTGGGGTAAAACTTTAGGGATAGGTAGGGTCTTCATTATCATCCCCTAGGTTAACCGCAGTACTCTTCCCTTTTTCGAGTCCTCCAACCAGCAACTGCATCAATTGGCTTAGCATAATTCTTTGGAATTCTTGCATTTGATCCCTCATATCTTGTTGAATTTTGGCTAATTGTTCTTGCACTTGTGCTTGCAATTGATCTTGCATATCTCTGTGCATTTGTTCTAATCTTTCCAATCTCTGATCAATTACCTTGCTTTTACGACAGGTACTGTAGTGATATTTAGTTGGTAAACACTCGTTGATTTCCAAGGTAATTGTCATAATTTTAATTAATTAGGGTCTTTTTATGAAACTTAATGCATATGATGATATGTAATGTATGAATACAAAAAGAGGTATTGATTCTAATTTAATTCCATTAGAACAACTTTATTAGGAAACAAATTTCTTTACGTAAAACATATTACATCTATGGCTTTGCCCTAATACTCAAAGCCTTAACTTTCCTAAGAAACCAAGCTAATTCTTGACCTTGGTCCAATTCTGATTCATATTTTAAGCTTAGTATGTCGGCTTGAACTGCCAAGGTTTGTAGATGATGGCCACTTCCCGTACTTGAGCTACAACTTCACCCATGATGTAGTCTCTATCTCTAACCTGGCCTTGAGAGCATTGAAGACGCTTTTTCTAGTGTTCATTATTATTTTCAAGAAACTCAACTTGAAGTTCACAATTTTACAATGCGGCCTCAAGCTCCCCTATCTTTCCTTTCATATTTTCGATCTTACTTAGGCTTGCTCTAAACTCGACTGCGGAGTTGCAACTACGATACTGATGAAGCGACTTTTCTAATTCTTCTACCTGAGCTCTTAATCCCACCTTCTCATTTTGGCTGTCTAACAAACTCCTTTCCAGTGCATCTTCTCAAGCTCGAGCATCTTGAAATTTCTTTTCCCACTAATTGGCTCTAATCTTTTCTTCTTTGATTTCTTATTGCCATTGCTCCGCTGTTTTACCCAAACCGGCAGTTCTTATTGACAAACACAGCTTCTTGTAATCTATTTTTAGACTATCCAAATCTTCTTCAGCCTTGTTCTTTCCCTTTCTCAATTCTCGGCCTCTAGCTTCTAGATGTCGACGTTTAATCCTAACTGCATCTTTTCCTCTTCTAACTGATCTATTTTCTTTCCCAATTCCAAACTCCTTTTTTTGAAATCTTGCTTAATGTTCTCTAACTTAGATGTGATTACTTGTAGATGCTCTTCTATTGGCCGAGTGTTTCCTTGACTCGGTATAGGGATGTTGTCATTGACCCTTTTGCCCCACCACCAACTATATTCGAGGGTTTTCATCAAATTTGCGGCAAATATTTTCATTCTGTGGGTTTGGTTCCAAGCGTTCGATATTTCATAAACCTTCTTCTTGTAATTATCTCCCTTGTATGAAAACTCACACTGAGCCAACCCTTGCGTCGTTGGTATGAATTGTCTCGATCTGTACTATCTTGATACGAGCAAAGGAGCATATCCAATGGCTCCCCAAATCCCAAGTAGAGGAACCCACTCAAAGTCTCCACACTGGTACAGAATCTTATTGGGGATCATCCAAGGGGCTCTTCATTCGACGTCCTCGTCTTGGAGACTCTGGAGAATGGCCATCCACTTTTCTTTTGAAATGTTGTCTCGCCTCGGTGTAGCCACTAATTCCTTCAAATGAGAGTAGTTCTTGGATAATACTTGATAAGAAACTTTTTTTACTTTTTAAAAGTGGCTGTGAAACCAAGCTAGCAAGAGTTGCGTACACCCAATGAACCTTCATTTACCCGCTCTTCGGCATGCGCTCAAATATATAAAGGTTTTAGCTAGGACTATTGGGACGGGTATGACCCTTTTGTCAAGCCAATCTAATAAGTCTAAAACTACCTCATCTATATGCCTTAGTGCTTTAGGGAAGACGACCAAACCGTAAATGCTTAAAGCGAAAACATTAACCCTTTTCTTCAAATCTAGATGTGCCAAGATCAAATCCTACAAATTCTTCCAAGATATGCATTTACTATCTCCTTTTTGCTTGATCCCGGCAGCAACCCATTGCTCACTAATCCCTGTAATGTTCATTAGCTTTTTCAAGAACATTGGGACATTGGCGGCTCTCAAATAGGCTTTATCAGCTTGAATCTTCGGGTAATGAAATAAGGTCGTGTACTCTTCCATGGTGGGTACCAAATCAATTTTCCCAAAGGTAAAGAAACTGTATGCGGGATTCTAATACTGGGCGATAGCTCGAAATAAGCGCTTGTCCACTTTCATATCGAGTAGGTAGGGCAAATCACCATAGTTACAGTAAAATAGCTGCTTGATCTCGTCATCCCATTGGTCTCATATATCTTTTAGTTCTTGGATATTATTCTGAGTCACGCTGATGCGAGTGAAATCCCACAACTCTGACGCATACCCCTCCGTAAGACTATCACCCTTCCCTTGCTATATTTTCTCTGACCAAATTCGAAGGGTCGTATTATCCTCCACTTTATCAAGAAACCCCTTTTTCCATGATAAACTCTCTATTTAGATACTGAACGTGAATCAACATCTTTTTTATGATGAAAATGCCATGCAATCCATAGTCAAAATAAAACAAAGCAAGCCAGTATTGTACACAAAGCTAAAATTCAAAGCGAACATGAAATAATAAATAAAGCACCTATTTGTGTTACCGCTAGGGTTTGGTGTGGTTCTACCTAGGGTATGCTCTTAGGGCTCATTATATGCAGCTTGGTTCTAAAGCAAAGGTGCCTGAACCGGCAGATTCCTCAATCTTCACCCATTATAGGCTCATATGGACCGAGTTCAGTTCAGAGGAATACATTTCCCTATGGCTATACGAAGATGAAAATCTTATGAAGAATTGGTACAGATGTATCCCGAAAGCGATCCACTATCCTATACGGAGGTGAAGATCTCACGAAAAAATAGTTTCTCACTCCACTTAAAAGGGTAGTTGTAATGCCCCCTTTACCCGAGACCATCGCCAGAGTCGAGCACGAGGCATTACTAAACTTATTTGAGCACTTAAACAAATTCAAACAATTTATATCACACTTTCCAGACAAGCTGTCCAACTGCGTTACAGATGCAAAAAAAATCATATCTTGAGTTACAAAACTCGAAATCTAAATCCGTAAATTTTCCGCAAATCTAGGCTCATATATCTACTTACTAATTTTTTTCTAGAATTTTTGGTTAGGCCAATTAGTACAGTTTATTAGTTGAAGTCTCCCCTGTTTCAGGGTTCGGCTGCTCTGACCCCTGTTCACTACGAACCAAATTTCTCCATGTACAGAATTCAAATAACCAAGACGTTTATTTCTATTAAAAATAGACTCAATAAGGAATCCATACATATATAGTATGACTCCTAATTAATTTTTTTTATAATTTTAATGATTTTTACAAATCAGAACAGGGGAGTTCAAAATCACTCTGACCTTGTCTCACAAAAATTCAAATATCTCCTGATATGAAATCCTTTTGCTTACACCGTTTCTTCTATGTGAAACTAGATTCAATAAGATTTAATTTCATATTTTATTCAACCTATAATTATATTTTTATGATTTATGGTGAATTTTCAAACTCAGACTACTGCTACTAACCAAAAACTATTTTAGTACAAAATGTTGTTAACTAGTTTATAACATCTTTACTTCATTTCATTTAAACTCTATACATGCCATATAAATCTTCAAACATAAAACAAAAGCTACCGAATTGATCGGATAGTGTGCTTTGTTGTGTTGATCCGATCTACCCACTTCACTTCAAGTCAATCTACATAAAATATTAAACACACACAAGTAAGCTTATTGAAGCTTAGTAAGTTCATAGGTTAAAAGTAATGCTTACCAAACATAATATTTCAAAACAATACCAAAACACTTACTAAAGTTTCTGCGATTCACAACCATTGTTATAATAATTCACATAGTTGAGCTCAACAAGAATAACTACTCAATCTCTTCCATTTGGATCACTTCTCTTTTATTTCTTATAATCAAATTAGGAAACGGCTTACTTAAATTGAGTACGTCATTGCTCAATGCCACGATTCACAACTCAGTATGGTTTTCCTCATTGAAATACCATACCTACATTTTTCAACTCGGTATGGGAAATGCCATACCTACATTTCTTAACTCAAGATGGATTTGATAATACCATACCTACATTTCACATTTCAAGATGGATAATACCATACCTACATTTCACAACTCAAGATGGATGATACCATACCTACATTTCACACTTTGCCATGGAACAACCGTGGTCTTATCCGTCAATTCATCACACGCCACGATACTGAACGTACTCAATCCTGCTTTTCCTAATTTGCATTTCCACATTTATTCTTTCATTAACAAAATCTACACAATCCCACAACAAATTCAGTATATAATAACACATTATAAACTTCAATCATTCACAAATAAACATCTAAATTCAACCATATGAACTTACCCGCTAATTTGTAGAAGATATTGAAATTTAGGGACTATTCCGCAACTTTTTCTTTTCCTCGTCCTTCTTGGATTCTTGATCTATAATATAAAATATTTCTACTCATTAGCATTCATTTGATTTCTATTTCACTTCACAATTTATGCTGTTTAAATTTCGAAATTGCACTTTTACCCCAAAATTTATAGTTTTCACAATTTAGTCCTCGCTCAATTCACCCATCAATTGAACTAATTTTCTCAATTAACACTTTATTTTATCATTATAAACTATTTAAAACCTTTTATATTCTGAATTTCAACAGCAACCTTCAATTCAAAACTTTTTCACAATTAGGTCCTAAATATCATTTCCTATCAAAATCACTTAATAAAACCACCTTAATATGAAATTAGAACTTAAATTTCATAATAATTCATCATAAAATTCCCTTACCCATCCAGGGTAACTTCCAATTTCACCCATAAAATCAAAAACTAATGAATTCTACAAGTGGACCTAATTGTAAAAGTCATAAAAACATAAAATTATCAAGCAAAAGCAAGAATTAAACTCACATGATGTAAAAATATGAAAACCAGATTTCTCCAGACCTTCTATGGCGTTTTGGCTGAGAAAATATGAAGAAATGTCTAGATTTTTCAATTACATCATTATTTAACTATTAAATTTTATCTATTTCCAATTTTGCCCTTGTTCACATTGTTTTCTTGCTTATTTCATACCCAAACCGTCCAGCCATTAACCTTTGGGTCTAATTGCTCTTTAAATCCATCTTTTAAATACTTAAGCTATTTACTCACAATTTAACAAATTTTGTGCTATTTTCAATTTAGTCCTTTTTAATTAATTAGCCATCCAAACGTTAAAATTTTCTAACGAAACTTTAATACTAACTCAATGATACTCCATAAATATTTATAAAAATATTTATAGCTCGATTTTCAACTTTGAGGTCTCGATACCTCATTTTTGACCCGTTTGACCTAATAAATTCTTTTAATTCACTAATTTCACCATTTCACAAATTCTTCTGAATTCTTACTTGACTCATAAATATTAAATTACTATCTTGTTCAATCTTATTTGTCGAATTTAGTGATCTCAAATCACCATTTCCGACACCACTGAAAATTAGGCCGTTACAGTAGCATCGACCAATTTATGTGATGCAATATGCGAAGATATATCAAAAGGCTCAAATAAACAAAGCAATCATATTATGGCAAAGACCACGAAAATGACGGATGAAATGCAACGAAAGGATCGTAAAATTAAATCAAATTTTCAAATTCTGAAAAAAAAAAAAAAAAATAATCAATTTGCGGCATGACTCTCTTATTGGTCCCCAGTGGAGTCGCCAAGCTGTCGAAACCGTTTTTTTTAAAGGTCGAATTTTTCTTTTTAAAATGAAAATGGGAGTCGCACCAATCCTTTTTTATGAGGTGTGATCCGATCACCTCATAATTTGATTGTTTTAATAAAATGTTTTGATTTAATAAAACAATGATTTTGGTCTACGAAATTTGAGAAAACGAGTTTGGGAGTCGGTTATGTGCGAGGAAGGATTAGCATCCTCGTAACGCCCAAAATTGGTATCTAACTGATTAATTAATGCCTTAATGTCGAAATTTGAAAACTTGAAAAAATTAATAGTACGATCCCTCTTTTTATTAATGTTAATTTTAAAAAAACGCTTGAATAAATTGAAACGAATGTTAAAGACTCTCTCATCTCAAGGCAACAAAATATCACATCCTGTAAGTTAGGAAACGACACTTCGAATCCTTGAGAATAAGTTTGCCTTTATTTTTTTTATTTAGAATCTCATGTATTTTAATTTTAAAAAGGATATTTGGTTATTTATGTTCAACGAGAAAAATCGAAACCTCGTAAGTTAGGGTAAGATTTCTCGAATCTCATGTATTTTAATTTTAAAAAGGATATTTGATTATTTACGTTCAACGAGAAAAATCAAAACCCCGTAAGTTAGGGTAAGATTTCTCGAATCTCCAAAATACGAAACATTGCCTTATTTTGAAAATTTTCTTTTTTTGAATAATAGTGAGTACAATACTTAAACGATGTGCGTTTATTTTATTAGGAGTAAAATAAAAGGCCTATGATGGATAAAAAGAATTAAACGCAACTTTTGATGTGATTTTAATGAAATGAGATGGAATGATAATATAGAACATGGAATAATGATTTATGAATACAATGTTACACTAATGAATGACAATAATACGAAAATATGAATAAACAAATTATAGTACACATAATGACAATAACCACACAACATACATCATTTTAATACCAACATTAATAATCAAAGAAAAATAAAGTAATTAACAAAATGAATAGCAAGTGATAACAATAATAATAATCATGACAAAATAAGGCACATAAAAGAAAATACCAATTATTTTTTAAAAAAGGACAAAGAAGTAATTAAATAAATACATAAAATAAATATATATATATATATATATTGAACTTCAATATTTAAAAGTAAAAATGGTAAATAAATGAATGAATCAAACACAAATAATACTAAATATAAATACATCAAGAACAAGTAAAAGGATTAAAATAAATAAGTAAATAAATACATAAAATATTTCAGAAAAAATTAAATTAAAAGGGCTGAGGACAAAATAGAAATAAAAAAAGAAATTAAAAGTAAAAAAAAAGTAAACAAAGGCTAAAATATAAGGCGCAAGAACCAATGAGGACCAATTCGGCAAATAACCCAAACTCCCCGGACATGTGTTCCTTCTCTAGGAGATCAATGAGCCAGGGATTAAATTGAAGCATGCAAAAAAGTTTCGTAGTCAATTTAAAAAAAAAAAAAGAAAATGGACCAAACTGTAGCGCGCCGCAAAAGCGGAGGGACAATGTGCAAAATAAACCCAAAAAGTAAAACACGCGGATCCCCCCTTGGAGAAGGTCGGATAGTGATTTTCCCTCCCCCCAAAACAACGTTGTTTTGGGCTTCTGGGGGGCCTAATGAAACGGCGCTGTGTTGTTGCTGCTATTTAAGCCCAATTTTTTTTAAAATTCATTTAATCTCTTTTTCTTAAAAAAAATTGAATCACCTCTCCACCTCTCTCAACCTCTCCCTTTCTCCAGCCAATCAGGCCACAGTCTGTCCGCCTTGACTGCCGGCTGTCGGCGACGGCGATCGCCGTGAATTTAAAAAAAGAGGCCTTTAAGGCTATTTTGATCTCCTTAAGCCCGATTTAAGGCCAAAATTTCTAATATTCAAACAAAAATACCCCGAGCAAGCAAAAGACCCTTCGACTTCCAACCACCTTTCATCGGAGGTGGCTACCTCGGTCACCCACAACAGTGGAGCACAAGCCCTCAGGTACTCCTTTTTAGGTTTTTTTTTTTTTAAATCTATGCTTTTTCTTTTGTTAAAATAGATTCGTAAAAAAAATAAAAATAAACAGAAAAAGAAAGAAAAATGAGAAAAGAAAAAAATACATTTTAAATTTCAGTTCTATTTTTTTATTTTATTTGTTAGCGTGTGTAAAAAAATTACAAAGGAAATGTTGAGGCTTTTATAGCCTAGTTACAAACTATTAACTTCTATTTTTTTTTGTCTTTCTCTTTTGTTTTCTTCTGTTTGGCATGTTGGCTGTTGCGTGTTCGTTTCTTTACAGGTGGCAACGGAGTGGCCGATTGTGGCGGTGGCAAGCGTGTCAGGTCGCACGTTGAGAGGCTGTGGCGCATGCGGCGCTAGTCCTAGGGTTTCTTTTCTGTTTTTGTTTTTATGTTGGGCTTGTAATGTTTTTGGGCTAGGGTTAGTTTTGGTTTGGGCCTGATATGTAAATGGACATTAGTAATTGGACTTTGGACTGTTTAATTTTTTTATCTTGGTCCTTGTTTCCCTTTTTTTTTTTGTTTGTTAGGCTCGGGCAAAAATGGGAATGCTCTATAACCCTGTTTCGACAACGGATATTGGTTAGGGGTGTTACAAATATTAAACAAGAATTAAGCACACATAATTGAGTACAAGAAACTAAGTATTTATTGCATAAAAATATAAATCAAACGACAGAATCCATCATAGGATTCATCTCCCCTAGGTATTTAGAAAATTAGTTCATGCTTGAAAATAAAAACATCCAAGATACAGTATAACCGAAAGAAACAAAGAAACTCATGATAATTTCCTAAGAAATCAATTGGGAATTTTCAATCTTCACGAAAATATGCTTCAGAGTCGACTTTAATAGTGTTTTTTGAGTTGTTTTTTTAAATAGTTAATGACGACTCACTCATATCTTATTATTTTTGTCATATATACGTCTTAAAATACCGAAAAACCTAAAAATCGTGATTTTCTATAGCTCGGTGTGTAATCCCGTGAAACTAGCACGGCCTACCACACTTCTGTGTGGGTCACACGATTTGGTCGTGTGGAATGGTTCAGCCTGTGTGGCTCCTACAGCTTACTCCGACATACTAATTTTCACTCGCCTTTCACTTATTTTTCTCTTAAGTGCTCTATTAAACATTAAAACATGAATTTAAAGGAGTAGTATAGAAAGAAAGATAAAATTACGCAACTAACACGCGCAGCAAGTAGCATAATAAGACTGCATTGCCATATCGATACAATTCAATCATCATCGTTTACTATTTGGGTAATAAGCCCGACACTTCTACTCGGCACAACCTCGATTCCTTGATTTTGGTTCTGATTTGATTTGATTGAACCAATCAGTCTCTTCCTAGTAATTGACGCAATGGATTCATATTTTATAGCAATTCTACTTTGCTAAGTAAGTTCAACAGACAAAGCACATGATTGATAGAGATTAAAATTTCAATCTGAAAATCAAAGTTTAAACAGACTTCACCCTTGCTAGTATTGCATTCGCCAAACTCCACACAATAGACATTATAGTTTCTATCCCCTCCCTCCCCCAAAAAAAAAAAAAAAAACACAATGTCCCGAGTACAGTTATTAATTCAGCTACCAAATGGTAGGGCTAAGGACAACAAATATATATGAAGCTAGAAGAGAGAGAGAAAGATCCTCTAATCTAACATTAACCGGTGTTCCTCATCCCCGCAGCGATTCCATTTATAGTAATTAGCAAAGCATCTCTGAGTTTGTTGTTTTCATCATCACGTCTAAGCCTCCTCAGAACCTCCACCTGCAACATATTCATTGGATTCAGATATGAGAGTCTGCTCTCTATCAGCCTTCTCAAGCTCTTGTTGTTCTCTGACAATTTCTCATGTCCACTCACTACCAATACATGCTTTTCTGTCATCATCAGTTCCCTCCTAAGTTCCGCTCCAAGTTCCCGCCTGCTCTCGGACACTAGCACTTCATCGTAATGCTTGGCTATTGGAATATCCGCCTTCCCTAGAACCATCTCTATCAGGTCCACCGTGGACTGGAAAAACGGCCACTCTTTGTACATCGCTTTCAAGTCTTCTGTATGTCCCTTCTCACATACCCCCTTTAAACCTGCTCCTACCCCAAGCCATGCTGGTAGTACAAATCTGGTCTGCGTCCATGCAAATATCCATGGAATTGCTCTAAGATGTCCTATTCCTTTCGTTGCTTTTCTTCTTGTCGGCCGGCTCCCTATGTTAAGATACCCCAATTCAGCCTGGGGTGTAGCCTCTTGGAAATACGCCAGGAATTCCGGGTTCTCGTAAACTGTGCTTCGGTATTTCTGGCAACTGATTTTTGAGATCTCCTCCATCAGATTACACCATTTCTGTTCTCGAGGTGGTTGAGGGGGCCGCAGAGTTGCAAGCAGCACTGCCGTTGTATATATTTCTAGCTGTCTAGTGGCAATCTGTGGCAAACCAAATTTTGCCTGCACCATCTCCCCTTGCTCTGTTGACCGAAGTGTGCCCTGCCAATTCAACATGCCATTATCAATCGGACACCACACTATATATTCCTCAAAGCAAAGCATCCAACACCGTATCAGTTTGCTGAGAAAGGCCTTTCAACAACAAATAAATGGAACACAACAATTGAATTTTCCACATTTATAAAAAAAGTAGCAAACTGTAAATTGAAGTGACGGTAACTTACAACACCAGACAACCAAATAAGATATTTCATCTATCTTTCAATTACCCGAGAAAAAAATGATCTCTCAAATACGGATTATTGAGGAAATAATCGAATAATAATACCAAATTTCTGAGATAAAAATTAAGCGGCACGCACCATTACAGAACCAGGTGGTTGGGACTGAATGGCGAGGTAAGTTGGGCCACCACCACGACCAATACTCCCTCCTCGACCATGGAAAAGAGTAACTTTGATTCCAAACTCATTGCATGCAGCAACAACATCCCCTTGTGCTTTGTAAAGCTCCCAAGCGGCGGTGAAGCGTCCGGCATCTTTACCAGAATCAGAATATCCGACCATCACCTGTTTTAATTAACTTCGTAAACACGAGATTAATGGAACTTCAAAAATGAACCCGCAAATGGCCATAAAAATCAACATACTTCTTGATGCCCATTATGGTTCTTTACAATGTGCTCCCGGTACCAATCAATTGATAACAGTTTTCTGATAACTGAACCTGCTCCTCTGAGGTCTTTCACGGTTTCAAACAGGGGAACCACACGCAACCTACTCAAAAAGATACAGATATGTATAGAAGTCTTCAAAGTATAACAGTGCCATAGTTATGCTGAATTATTTGAACCATAACTAAACATGTGCCAAAGCTCTTCCCTTCAGTAATCTATATTGTTGTTCTATTATTCATGCCCCAGTAAATATCTTCAAGAGATTAGATAGTGACATAATAGGTTCTGAGTTTTTACTGAATTCAAACTCATCTTGTGCAACAAAAATAGTGGGCAATTGGTGGAACCCTTCCCATTCCTATTCCCGTTCCCAACCTCAAACCCATACCCCTCTTCTCAATCAACAACAAAAATGATGTTAAGGAGAAACCTGCAGCTGGAATACTAACTAATTCACTCCTGTTAACAAGTTAACCATGAAAAATGGATAATTAGTAATTTCTGCCACTGTTCTACAAGTGCATACAAGATCATCCATGTCCATAGAGTAGCCCAGAACTATGAATAAGCACATTATAAGGACCCGTGATTAATATCAATTTAAAGGAAGTGGATGCAGAAAACCAGAACCAAATTAAGATAAAAGAACTAAAAATCCCAGGATAAATCACAGTTAGAGATCCAGATGAACAAAAACCGTGTGTTTCTCTCATTACTATAGTGCTATCATACTAAAAAATATATGATAGCATTTAATGTATCTAAGAGCATATGAATATAAACTAGCTGAGGTGCAAACTTACATTCCACCAGGACAAGGTTTCCCTAATTCCCCACTAACGGCGAGTCGAGCATCTTTCTGCAAGAGCTCCACAGCAAGGACATCACTTGCCTGCAAATCAGCAAGAACGGATAGCATTCTTTCTATTTATCCCATATATGACTATTGTAAAAGCTAAAGATAAATTAACAGAAAAGGGGAAAAAAGTTTTCTTTTATGTACTGCAGAGGTATAAACAAGTGTAAACATAATATGGTTTTAGCAAATCATACGTTGGATGCCATAGAAATCACATATGCTCCAAGAGACTCACTTCCTAGCTCAGCAGCTACAAAAAAGGTATCTAGGACTTCTTTAACATCAGGAGCAACCTGAAACAAATCCAGTGGAGATAACAGCTATTTGTTAACTAAATCAATAAAGGAAAATTGAAAATAAAGGAAAGACTTTGAATATTGCACCAAAGAAGGCACCATTTTCTAAACTCAAATAATGACAACTACAATAGCAAATCCAAGGGCCAAAGCACCTAGACCTATGTACAATTCAGGGGATCCCCCACCCCACTCCACATGTAATACGATTTAGTCCAAAACAAAAGCAGTCTAGAAGTGAGGAGATGGCAACAATGAAATGATTAGTAACGTCAACTCCAAGGGATATTCTTTATATCTCTATTCAGGTTCATTCTAATTAAGCCTTTTTCATCCTGCACATATGAATATGCTGCTGCTGGTTTTTTTTACTTCTTTTTTTTGATAAAGGGAAGGGGTAGGGGTTCTCCAACGATCAAACTAGGGATTAGTGTAAACTAAAGAATTTATATCAAGTCCTTTGCCACTCCACCCATGGTTTAATCGATGAATATGCTTTTTGTGCTTGATATTAAATATCAGTTTTTTCTTCTTTTTTCTTTTTCATTTTTATCTATCTTATAAAGAAGTCGCTAAGAATAAAGAGTAGGAATTCATCCAAAATTCTCTATATATTATGAATCCACAAATTATTAGTAGAGAGTGATTTTCCCTAGAGGCTAACACAACAAACAAATAGGCCTGAAGTTCTCAGCTATCTAGCAATGGATCTCTATCACACAAGAGCTATTTAGGTAATTTTTTACCGTCCTAGATGTTAGAAAGAGAATGGACCTTTTTGCTAAATCTGAATAAGAGCCACAAAAAAAAGGAAGAAAATGAGTGGAAATTTGAACTCAAAGAAATCCTTGATGCCTAGAGATTATATGCCTATAGTCCCACAGTATGACCATGCTGTGCTTTAAGGCACATTTTGTGTATGCTCTGACATCACCCGTGAACCAGCTCATGCAAACCATGAAGACATTAACGAGAGGTGGTACGTGAAAATTGCAATAATTACTCGTCAGTGTTCTACCTTCACATTCTCATCAGTTAAGGTGTATAAGGACTACCTTACTTGCTAGGCAGCATGAAGTACTCATCCGTTTCTACCTTCATTTTTTTATCAATTAAGGTTTATAATGACTGCCCTACCTCTCAGGCACCCACAACCTCTTTTTAGTTTGAGGATGAAAGAATCGACTGTTTTCTAAGGAACTATAACAATTCAAGTTTGCTTGGCCATGTGTCCCTTTGGCATCATTTCCTGTCAATTTGAAAATTAACCACGTGTCTTGAAATCATATTGCCAAGGAAAATGTCGCAACAATTACATGTGACTTTCAAATTTTTTATTTAGATATAATAAAGAATATCCCAGCGCCTTAAAGAGGGCCAACTTACAATGTTTTATAACCGAATGGACAAATCAATGCGGACATTTCAGCTTCCTAGGAACACTACATAGCCATGAATCATAGCAACTTGAACTCCAGTAGGACTCCCGGCAAACAAAAAGGGAAAATAAAGGCTATAATTGGCTCAAGATATTAGGAGAATTCATGGAAATGTGGCAGACATCTTGGATTCCCTTGACATATTGTGTTCCCAAGAAAAATGAGAATCAAAGACCCATCCAGTTGCAAAGACTCACTGCATGGGGAACCTCAAAGTCATTATGCTCTATCCAGATCTCAATTCCATTTTACTATTCTGATGTGGCGATGAGCAAATATTATCATGAGAGTCTGACTTTTGTAACAAATGAGAATCAAAGACCCATGTCTTGCTATGCCACCTTATGACCTTGACAATCAAAACCTTGAAACCACCTACTTTTGATTTGGAGGCATTATTGTAATATATTCTGATTTCAACGTTTAAGGACTTCTGAATTTAGGCATCTTCGGGTTCTCTTTAATTAGTTATTATATCTAACGATTACAAATCAAGGAAATCGAACTGAGTTCAGGTTCTACAGTGTTTCAAGTTCTCTTTAATTAGTTATTATATCTATCGATTACTTTTGTGTTTTGACTGTTTCAACAATCAGGTTATTTCCCTTGACATATTGCGTTTCAAGTTGAGTACTTCATGAATCATGCTGGTTTCTGGTTTCTGGTTTCCTCAGCTATTGAGTAACAGTGAGGCTTGGGTCATTTCCAGTTTAGAGGCTTTAAACCTAAGAGCACCTTATTTGGAAGAATCTAAGGGTTTCAGTCTAGCATCAGTATTCATTAACATAGAGAAACGTAAACACAATAATAAATAAAGGAACAGAGTTTATGCTATAAGAGTTGTCATGCAATGTATGTTTGTGTGCAATTCATGCACACATCAGCCTCATTACTGAAAATTCCTTGCAAGCCCCTATTCACTCCAATATACTTTTGGAATAGCTTTACCTCTATAGTAGGAGGAACTAGTGGCCGCTTCCCCTTTAGCTCTTTTGTCAAAAATTCAAGTTTCTTTTCTTCATCCCACTCACTATAAGTACCCATATCCAAATATTTGGTAATTGCATCAAGTGTTTCAGCATGCCTGCCAGATTCCTGTACATTAACAAAACTTTAGCTAAAACACAAAACACGAGCAAGTACCAGAATATAACTGAATAAAGTGTACCTGACGCAAATCAAGCTTCATTAACACCATCCCAAATGTTGAAACTCTCCGAATCAGGTCAGCAAGCCGACCATCAGCTAGAATCCCTGCCCCGCATGATTGCTGCAGATTACAGTTAAAACACCATATTAACGGCAGCAAGAACATTCATTCTCCAACAGGACATTGGAATGTGAGTTATTACCAGAGACTCATAACATAGAAGCAGTGGTTCCAGAAATTGATCTTTCGTCTCATAGTAATCCCAGGGATCATATTCACAGGGAAGATCCTCCAGAAGAAGTTCCAGCCGTCTTCGAGTTTTCATGAGCTGAAATTATAGGTCATCAAAACACAAATACACATCTTACTGGATATATCAAAAACAGATTGACTGAAAAAATTAAATTCAATACCCTACGGATCAATAACTACAACTTATTGCTAACAAAATTTCACAAGTTCTGCATGCAAATTTAGCAAAGCAGAATAAGCATGACACTGAATGATAATTTTTTTAGTTCCATACCCAAAATAATCTTGAAATTTTAGATAAGTTTTTCCTTGACCGTGCCGCTTGAGGAAATTGTCCCAACAACTAGAAATGAACTAGATTTAAAGTAAAATTTTGAAAATGCCTTTCCTTTTTGTTCAAAATCATTCTCAAATGAAACCTAGCTCACTTGAATTGCTTTATATTCTTGAGCTATTTCTGTGATAGACCTAACATATAAGATTTTTCACAATTGCTTTATATTCTTAAGCTATTTCTGCAATAGACCTAGCATGTAAGATTTTTCATCTATCACTTTCGCAAAAGAACCAAATTTCTCAGCCTAATCTACATACCTGGCAAAAGGAATGTTACAATTACAAATTCACATGACAGATGTAACCCTATGATAGGTTAATTAATATAAAAGTCCAAAATTTTAGAATTATTTGTAAATCATTTAGTCATAATCACCAACACTTGTTACCACATGAATTTATATAAGATTTCACATTTCCTTAAAACTAAAATTGACACATTTAAAAACATTTTATATGTTCAAGGAATTTTAAATTTTATATTTAACCATTTACTATATACATAGAATAGGTAATATCATTAGTTATCCATCCTTTTTTTTTTAATTCGTTAGCTCAATTCTAAAAGCAAGACCATGAGTTAGATAAAATTAAAATTCTTTATCTCCCCTATACAAACCATATCGACATTTCTAAAACAGAAAAGGTACATATTCTCTTTCAGCAAGCCACAAAGAAACCTAGTTTATATCCAAAAACAAGCTTTTATACGAGCTTTTACATATTTTAACTAATAGAGAAACAATACCTTTTCCTTAATATCTCCAAGAACAATTCGATAAGGAGCAATTCCAGGACGTAGAGCTGAACTTGGCTCAAGAAGCTTATGGAAGCTGGACCTTCCAATCGTAGATTCTGCAAATAGTTTTCTCTGAGCTAGAAGCTGACCAGAGGAAAAAGAACCCCGTGATGTGACAGCAGCTGATGATCCATTGGAGTTAGCAGAACTCCCATTTGCGGATAATTTGGGTATATTGGGACTTAAATCCTTAGATGAATTTTCCCGACCATCCTAAAGTAGACATTTAAACTAAATGTTAGCTATAATGCTGACGGTATGAAGGAAGAACCTGTTGAACAGCTAAAACTACAAGAGAATAAATTAACCTCACGAGCCAACGGCATGTAATCAGTCCCTGGGAGTTCTAGTTTTGGATATTGAGATCCACCATCGGTGTAATCTGCATGAATAAACAAATCATATGAAATCATCTAATGAAACAGTATCACTTAGAAATTAAAGACAAGATTAATTCCATTACCAAGAAAAGAAACAATATATATATGCATAGACATCACAGCTGCGAAAGGATTGTCCGGGCAAAGATATAGCATAAAAGATTTTACAAGAAAAATTAAACTTTCTATTTTGCAGATTATCATTACAATCAACTGTTCAATACCTTATATTCTTGAGACCAAAAGCTCTTTAAGTGTATGCACAAATAAGCAAACCATGAAAAAACATTTTGCTATGAGTGTTTGAGTGTCTGCGCGCACATACCAGTGCAGGCAGGTAAACCTGCCCTATCAGGAAGTTGGGTAGGAAGGGACGGAACTTGTTGGCCATGAAGCTTGAGTTGACTTCGGCTTAAAGGTTGGTTCCGACTCTCACGTAGGTTCTCTGATAAGGTTTCTGAAGATGAAGTAAACCTACTGTTCAGATTTCAGAAGCTGTGATATAACTGAGATAAAGAGGATTAAAACAGATTATAACACAAAATCTAATATGGAAGACTTGGATGTAAGGCATCAGATATAATTCACGATCCATCTTGCGCAGGTTTTGATGTAGTATAAAACACACTATCATGAAATCTAAGATCACTTGTTTCAGTGTAGGTTTCTTTCGATGATTTGGAAAAATATTCTTCAAAATCATATGCCCAAATAACATTCTTGGCTATCAAGGCCAACCAGATTTATGCTCATCAACATGGTCTGACGTTAGCCCCCCGAAGAATACAGGATTAGGGTGTCCTCAATTAAGCATAAGATGGTGTCAAACAGGTAAACTAACTAATAAAAATTTCTAGGATAGGTGTTTAAGATTGAAAAGAGCATAAACATATCAAGCAGCCCCAACCTTTCTCTAGAATTTCCTGAGCCAATCTGGATAGCCTATCATTGCATCGGTTCATGGATAGTTCAAATCTAAGGCTATCAATTTCCCGGATGTAAAGATCAATGGCCATCCACCTAGATAAAAGTGAGACATCCCTTGTTACCTGAAACAAGGAGAAGAAAAACAATGAAGGCATTAGGCACTTGGTAAAACTGTAGGAAAAATGCCTTTTTTGCATGAAATTATACGATAGGGACTAGCACAGAATGCTAGTTATTACTAGTTGTAACATAGACATGTGGAAAAAGGGACAAGGAGTCTCAAGAAAAATAACAAGAATCAATCTAGAATTTCCAAAACAACATTTCCAAAATGAACCAGTCGTTCAATTTTCAGGGTATTCCAGTTTAAAAGCAGTCATCAAAGAGCAGAAAGTAGAGGGATGCAAGGAGCCTCACCTTTGCTGTGACATTAGGATTTCCATCTCTATCACCCCCCATCCAGGAGCCAAACTTTATGGGGGTACATGTTAGTGGAAGCGGCTTTCCTGTATGCTGAAAAGGAATGGCAAATTTAAAAAAAAAAAAGACTGCGCGAGCCTATAAATATTGTGCATCCATTCAAAGAGCCTAGTAGTTTCAAAATAGAAGTTGATATCCCACTTTCTTAAGGGCAGTGCTAACACGACGTAAATAATGAGGTACGGCTTTCCAAAGGGATTGCTCCACTATGTTCAGACCTGATAAAAAATAATATTAGTCATATAGAAGCATTTATAAGATAAAATGCATGCAATTTCTAATATGTCTAAACTCTAAAGTGATATACCAGCCCTGGCCTCGTCCACAGGAGTAGGTTTGTGGCGTCTAAGTTCATCTGTCTGCCATATTGATGTTATCTCTCTCACCTACAAAGTCAAAAGGAACTCTTATAAAACCAAGAAACGGAAGACATTTTTTCCCATGATCACAATAGTAGACAAACCATGCCCCCCACCCCCTTTTTCCCTTTATTTTCCAGGAGTGGTCAGGAAACATTGCATTCGGGAACAATACCAGATCTTCAATTAGCATTTCTCGATCTTCATGACCAAGATCAGGTCGGTCATTGTATTCTAACAGATGCTGCAAGGAAAAACGGGTTGACTTTCAGAAAATAGCCTCAAGACTCAAGTTAATAATTGTCAGCACAGCCCTTAACTTACAGCAATTCTTATATGCTTGTATTGTAAGGTACGGCGGTTAATTTGTGTGGGATGAGCAGTAAGAACAATCTCAACCTCCTGCAGAAAAAAGGATTTTACATTTAATTTGATCACAAAATAAAGAATTGAACAAAATGTTGGCATGACTAAAATAAATGTTGCAATTATGTTCCTCTCCATTAGCTGAGACTGCAATAGAATCTCACATTTGTTTGGCTTCTCTGACGACAGTTTCAGAGTACTTTTCAGAAACACAATGAGAAGTTGGAGTTTCTAATACTTGATATTCTTTGCTATTTTTTAGTTTTCTTTTTGGTATTAGGCACATTTTACTGAACAAGGCACTGAAGAAAACTAAATCTAAAAGCAATATAAGAAATATACCTGCTTGCAAACAGTGTCATAAAGGTCATTCGGCGTAACGCCACCCTGAATCAACTGACTGAAAATGTCATCACAAGACTTTGATAAATGTGTAACACTTCGCCCCTTACGAACCCTGCACAAAATAATTACTTGAATTTTTTGAGTTCTTGATTAAATAAAAGCAAATCGTAAAAGTTGTTTTGCACAAAGAACAACAGAAAATAGTAATAATAATAATTTTTAGCAGGAGACTTATTGTATGACTCCGAATTGTTCTGCATTTTCTTAATTTTTATTAGGAAATCCAAAATGTAATGAATGCTCTCGAAAGTAGACACTTAAACGTTAGCATGGCATATTTCCTGTATAGTTTACCCACCATTCATAAAAAAAAAAAAAAAGAGAGAGAAAGGCAATACCTAATCAATAACCAAAACAACAGTGATTCCAAAATGTTTTTCTGTTAAGATAAAGCCACGAAAAATGAAAACTGACAACAAACCCTTCATTTTATTAAGTAGGTAGAGATAATAGAAACATAAACTAACAAAAAGAAATGCAGCACTCGGAATCACTGGAAAAAAACACTTGATAGGAAATTTTAAGATAATCTAATTGTTCTTTCAAAAAAAATCTAATTGCAACGTAGGATCTATAACTGTACATGCGTTATTCCCTATAAATTGAAAAGTGAAAATTGACTTCATGAAACTGAACAGCTGATAAACTAAATCCAACTACCTGTGATAGGTCTCAGCAATTCCCATCAAAGTGAGATAATGGCTGAAAGCACGAGCCAATTTCAAAGCTTCCTCTAATGTCATCTCGGAAATCTCAGATGCTAGCTGCTTCTCCAGCAACGCTGCCATATTCTCTATCCCGGACAATCGCATATTGGAAGCACTCTACAACATTTTTTTAAAACAAAGGGAAAAATCATTCTCAAAAGAAACTCTTCTCTGTTTGCTTTGTGAGAAAATGTAGGCAAGATTGAGTAAAGCTGAATTCTAGCATGCATTTGCAAATACACACAAAGATAAGAGAATCTAGCCTTGGTTCGGAAATAATTTGTTTTTCAAAAACAAAATAAAGAAAAAGTATCATAAAAATACAACAGACGATGTGGAATTTAAATAGCATCGTAAAAGTACAAGAGACGATTTGGAATTTCGCTTCATTTTCCACTTCTCCATCTAATATAATTCTTAGCAACCAAACAG
Source organism: Gossypium arboreum (assembly GCF_025698485.1). Taxonomy (NCBI): domain Eukaryota; kingdom Viridiplantae; phylum Streptophyta; class Magnoliopsida; order Malvales; family Malvaceae; genus Gossypium; species Gossypium arboreum. Next base: position 106,929,081 of record NC_069081.1, on the reverse strand, counting down.
AATCAAAAAGTTTGTTTTTCCTCCGCGTTTTAAGGAACCAAAGAGAGGCATCAGAAGGGGAGAAGCAGAAAATAGTAAATAAGAAAGCAGAGTGGAAATGAGAATTCAAAGAATAGTACAAGGAAATATAAATAAAAAGCAAGCAAGCAAGCCATACAAATAAAGAAAGTAACAGTATTTTGATTTCCTCCATTTTGAAGGTACTCACCGTGTGTGTCTACTTTACAAAAAAGCAAAAAAGAAAACAGTAAATAATGAAAGGAGAAGAGAGTGACCAGAGCGAGGAGTCGAATCCTCTCGATCTTGGCCATGAATTGGGCGCCAACTTCTCTCTGCAACACATCGTTGAGAAGATTTCCTAGCAACTTGAAGTCGTCCTCAAAGCTCTGGAAAGAGATTTCCTCCGCTATATCGTCCGTGGTGTCCGTCATAGCTAAGTTGCCTCACCAAACTGAAGGAAAATTACTATGTTTTTATAAAATATGATGATATGAGGGAAAGAAATGTTACTGTACGCGAGAGACAGAGAGAGAGAGAGAGAGAGAGGGGGGTCAGCAACGGATTACAACACTCATCTTATAAACCATAATTGAAGGTTTGGGAAACAAGTACCAATATTTCTGTTAAATAAGTGTGGAGCCAACAGTTTTACCGCAAGTGATGCCAACCACACCCTCCCACGTGGCGCTCTCTACGGTCATTCCGAGCAGTTTATTTTCTTAGGTCTCTCTTCTCTCGTTTAGCAGCACTCAACGATGATTGCCCTGCCTGGCTGGTCCCCACCAGGTTGATTTAGGTTTCAGGTGAGGTGACTCACTCACTCACTGATGCGGGCCCCCCTACTTTTCCGTTTAATAAAACCACTGCCCAAAAAGTTGCTTTACAAATTACTTTAGTATATTCTTTCGTATCGACGATTCCTTTCTTTTCAGCAATAACATGCCTCCCTGCCCATTGTCTTGCAACATGGATTCATTCAATTGGGCACCAACACACTTTAGCAAATATCACAGTTCCATTCTCATTTCACCTATATATGTACAAATGCTGGATTCATTTATTACTGATTATGAATATATCTTGAAAGTTTTTCTTTTGGTCGTATTCATCCTGAAATTCTGTAACTATACATTTTGCATCATGAAAGCATGTAATTTTGCACTTTCTCTGCAAACGTTTCCTTGCCAAATATTGTAATTCAATTGAATTATCCAAGTTGTTTATCATTATACCAATGGCTTAGTTAACTATAATAATCCCAATTTAAATTCAAAGAATATCTAAACATCTAAATTAAAAAGAAAAATCAAGCAATTTGATTACTTAATTAATTTCATATTTTAATCACATCATTATATTTAAAAAACCAGATTAAAAATTTCTCTAAATAACAGCTCCTAGATGAGCATATTGGTTGTCCTATGAAGTATGTATTTCCACGTATGAATAACCCTCTCCATATGCTGTAGGTGGGACTTGAGAGTGATTCATTTCTAGCCAGTGTTGAGATTATTAGAATTGAGCCCTCGCCGTGGGGTAAGTCAAGATAGCTACGCTTGTTTCCATCTCTTCTTCTAGCTAGCCAGTGTCAGTTTGTCCATGCAAAGAGACAAGCCAATATGTTATCACATAGTTTCGCCCAAGCCCACTGTTCAGGTTCATCACACAGTTTTCTTTTTTGGGATTTATTTATTATTTCAAAATTTACCAAAAACATAATTAGCCTAATTAATATACTTAATCATCTTAAACTTGCTCTGTCATTCCAGCCCCGGGTTTTCAGCAGCTACGAACTGAGAATTGAACATGCAGATGCAGTAAAGCTGTCTTGAGTGTTGTGTGCTGTGTTGGATGTGGTCCTAAATCCCTTTTTTTTCTTTTCTTTTTTTCCTTTTTGTCTTACATTATAAGATCAAGCTAACAAGATGCATGTCACTGTAAGTTCCAAAATCATATATATGGCTGTTGTTGGTCGTTCAATATTTTGCATTATCATTTGAGTATGTACAACCAATCTAATCTTTATGTGATCCGATGAATATCGGTGGCTAACAATGTACATCCTTTGAGATTCACGAAGAGCCATGCTTTTCCCCTCATCATGCAACTCACACATACGTGATACCTGTACATATTTTTGTTTGGACTCCTTCCTTTTAAATTACAATGAGGACTTGACAAATAATTAAATTGCTCCTATACCCAGGGGATTTGGTAAAGCAGAAGTAGCATGCGGTGTGGACTACCCAGGTCCACTGCATGCCACCATCTAGTTTGGCAGCCACCATACTGAAAGGTCTCTTTGAAGAAGATTCAAATGGTTGGAAACAGTGGAGCATTTTATTCATCCATCCTGTACGTAGAGTCATAATTTAAAACATGTCTCCTCGTTTCGAAAGCCTTCGAATTTCTCACTCTTCACATACGCATTATCATGAATCCTTCAACTTTACTAGTTTCTTGTTACCTTCCTTTCCGTACTTTTTCATCTGCTTCCTTGCTAGAATGGATTAATTTTGCAAATTTCTTCTTGGTAGACTTAATTGCAAATTTTTGTAGTAATAAATTTATAGGCATTCCATTTCATATTGTCTGTCCGCTACCATTGTAGTTTTTCAACTTATAGTCAACCTTCTGGGCTAGTTTGGTAATGTTTTTGAAAAGTGCTGTGAAAAAGTGTTTTTGAAAAGTTTGGTTTAAAATTTGAGTGTTCAGATTCTTGTTAAAAAGTGTTTTTGACAAATAAAATGTCTATTTTAGACATGTTATTATAAAGTAACAAATATGTATTTAAATAATATTTAAATTAGTTAATATTATTATATTTTAGTAAGAATATAAAAAATTATTATAACTTCTTGTTAATATTTTAATATATAAAATATAAATTTTAAATATTTTTAAGCAATAAATATTAATTATTTATAAAATTTAATTAGAATATATAAACAATATTTTAAATATTTAAATATAACTATTAAATATTTGTATTAGTATTTTAAAAATATTTTTTATTTTTAATTAATAATTTTAACACATTTATAATTAAGTACCAAGAAAAAAGAGAAAGTACTATGTTATTGGAGGGTGAAAAATAATTAAGCATTAAAAGTACTTTTGGGAGAGAAAAAACTAAAATTTTTAGCTTCTGCTTTTTAGAAGTGCTTTTCAAAAGCATTTCTAAAAAGTTAAAAACATCAGCCAAAAGCAGCTTGTTCTGCACAACTTTTCTTTCAGAAGTGCTTTTGAAAAGCAATGCAGAACTGGCCCTAAGAATTGAACTCTCTTTGTATCTCATTTCTCAATAAATGTGATACTATATTATTTTTAATTTTAATTTGAATATAAAAAAATATGTGGTAAAAGTGAAAGTTAAATATAAAATATCATAAAACGAAAAATTAAATATTTTTAACAATATTCAAACTAATAATAAAAATAATTGATTTAAATTATTGTGTACTAAAGCAATTCATTAAGTAATAAGTCATTGTTTATTTATTTATCTTTTTCAAATAGTTTTTATATATGTTATCAAACATATGTTTTAAACTATTAAAAATATTAATTTTCAATAAATTAATTTTTGATCAAATAAAGATTTCTCATTTCAAATGGTTTTTAAGGGTGTATTTGATTATATATCAATAAAAATATTTCAATTGCTTATTTAACCCAAATATAAACTTATTAAAAACAACTCTTTTCGAAAACTTATATTTGAATTTATATTTCAAAATCTTAGATTTGAAAATATTGATTTTAAATTCATGATTCCCAAATTATTGTTTGGGAATTAAAATAGGTTAAATTTAAAATTTTGAATTAATTCAAATTCATTTTAAATTCATTTTAGCAAATCAAGCCTTTTAGTAAAACAATCAAATTACGAGGTGATCCGGTCACACCTCATAAAAAAAATTGGTGGCGACTCCATCTTTATTTTCAAAATATAAGTTGATTTAAAAAAAAAAGCAAAAAAAGGTTTCGACATTATAAATAATTTAATTTTTTAAAATTATTGTTAAAGCTGAAATCTAAATTTAAATTAGTAGTTCTAAAATAAAATGTTGGCACTATTAGTTGTTGTGGGTCACGAGCATGTAACTTGTTTTGAATTTATCTTTATTTTATATAAGCCCTTTCCTTAAGGTGATTTTTGAATTGTGTCCACTGCACTACGATCAACATCTTCTGGAGTCTTTTTTGAACGAATTTTTTTCTATGGAAAAATAAAGTATCTTGGTGAAATCTTTTATAATGATTTTCAGAACAACTTATGGTTGTTCAAAGACCTTTTCATACATTTTATTAGGTATCAAGGAAAGTCAATTCTCGCCTCAAAGGATACGTCTCTTCTGATCAATAAGTGGAAATATTACTTTGTCGATTTATGGCAATATTATTTTTACCTGTGGTCTCGATCTTTCTTTTAGTTGTTGAATCTCTCTTTGATTGATCAATGTGTGATATTCCGAATCCTCATTACTAATAGAATCGAAACGATTAAATTTAAATTTAGATTTCAGCTTTAACAATAATTTTAAAAAATTAAATTATTTATAATGTCGAAACCTTTTTTTGCTTTTTTTTTAAATCAACTTATATTTTGAAAATAAAGATGGAGTCGCCACCAATTTTTTTTATGAGGTGTGACCGAATCACCTCGTAATTTGATTGTTTTACTAAAAGGCTTGATTTGCTAAAACAATGATTTTTGTTCTACAAAAATTCAAAAAACGGGGGCGGGAGTCGATTACACACGAGGAAGGATTAGCACCCTCGTTACGCCCAAAATTGGTACCTAATTGATTACTCGATGTCTTAGTACCGAAAATTAAAAATTTGAAGAGAATTTAAAACGCGATCCCACTTTGTATAATGTTATTTTTAATTACAATCACTTGAATAAATCAAAACGTATGTAAAAGGCCCTCTTATCTCGAGGTAACAAAAGGTCATATTCTGTAAGTTAGGACACAACATCTCGAATCCTCGAAAATAAGCTTGCTCTTTATTTTAATTACTATTTAAATCTCATGTGTTTTAATTTTAAAAGGAACGTTCTGTTATTTACGTTCAATGAGAAAGTCGAACCCCGTAAGTTAGTGTACGACTTTTCAAATCTCTAAATACGAAACATTCCCGTAATTTTAAAAATTTCTTCTTTATGCATAAGTAAAAAATTATATAACACTTAAAAAAATGTGTATTTATCTTATTTGGGTATAATTCAACAATACATAAATATATCTAAACCCAGTTCATGACGTGATTATAAAGAACTAAAATGAAATGGTAGTGTATAAAATGGATCAATGATATACGAAAAATTAAAAAATATTGTGCTAGTGAATGACAATAATGTAACTACGATAGTGATAACACACCAATTTATAATAAAGATGGCAATTATTGTGTAATAATTATTATTCTAATAATAATAGAAATAATCAAGAAACGTAAGTAGTAGTAGTAATAATAATAATAATAAAGGTGCAAGTAAAACACATAAATAATCTAATTTTGAAAGTATAAAAAGGTAATAAATATATAAATAAATAATAAAATAATAATAACAATAGTAAAGGCAAAAGAAAAAAAATAAAATTCACAAAAAATCAATTTTAAATATTAAAAAGTAAAGGAATAATAAATAAATAAATAAAATAAAATAATATATAAAAAAATCTATACAAGGTCGAAATTAAATAAATAAGGATTAAATTGAAATTGAAATGAAATTAAGAGTCTAAATTATAATAAAATAAATGCATAAATATAAGAATGACTAAATTGAAACTTAAGTGGAGTTTTGGGGGCAAATCGGGATAAAATAAAAATAAAGGACTAAATTGTAACGTGCAAAAAAGAGGAGGGACCAACTGGGAAATTATTCCCAGACCCTCGAACGCAATGTTCCATGAGGGACTAAAGTGAAAGAAAACCAAAATTAAACGGTAAAATTAAAAAAAAAAACAAAATGGGACTGGAATGAAAAACAATTAAAAAGTGGAAGAACCAAAGGCGCAAATAGACCATTTTTAAAAAAAATGCAGATCCTAAGGCGGGGGGGTCAATTTTCAAGTCAGTCTTCAAAATGACACCGTTTTGGCGTCTGCAACTTAAGCCCAAAACGACATCGTTTTGAAGGGCTATGTAAGTCAAAAAGTTAAGAAAAAAATTCATTTTATCCATTTAAAAAAAAATCCAGCCCCTTTTTTTTCTCTCTGTCCTCCCCCACTCTTGCCTTAGCACCAGCGAGCTTCCGCCGCGACGATCACTAGCGGCCGAAAAACCTAAAAAACCCTTTTTTGGCCCCTTTTCTTCATAGAACATAAATCTAAGGACAAAATCCTGAAAAAGCATCCCAAAGTAAAAAAAAATGATAAAACCTTTCGATTTCTTTTTCTTTTTTTTAAATAAAAGTAGAGGGAACGCCCTTACATCTTCGATCCGACGAAGGGTTTCCCCCTACCACAAGTAAAAAAATCGAGCCCTCTTTTTATTTTTATTTTTCGAAAATAAATAATAAGTGAAATAAAATAAACTACCTTTGTCTTTTAGAAATTTTATTGTTTTCCTTTTTTTATTTTTCTTCTTTTTAGTATTTGCTAAAAAATCCCTGAAAACCTTACAAAGATTCGGCATTTATAGTCGTTTTTCAGATAACAATCTTTTTCTTTTTTCTTTTCTTTTTATCTCTGCTTGGCTACTATTTATTGCATGTTGTTTCTTCGTGTTTGGTTTCTATCCTCTCTTTTCTTTTTGTAGGTGGTGGTTGGCAATGACGGTGGCGGCACAAGCTAGGGTGCGGTGGCAACGTAGGTGTAACATCCTGATTTTTGGGTTTTTTGTGATTCTCGAGATTTTGGTAAAGTTTTTAAAATTTGGTATTTGGTTGTGAAATTCATAATTGGAGTATGTAATTGGGCTTATGGAAGGCCCATGGGATGGCCAAAACCCGGTAGAATTTTTGAATTTTGGACTTAAGGAGTTAGGGGCTTTGGATAGGTGGCCTTATTAAAAGGTGTGGGTAAAATGTAGCACAAAAAGAGCCCCTGGCAATATGGCTAAGTGACGCCACTAAGGAGCTAAAAAGGTGGCGTGTAAGTGGTTGGGGGAAAGCCAGAGTTCGATTCACTATGATGGCAAATGTGATGTTATTTTTATGCCTTGAGCATGCAGAAGTTGAAGCCGAATGGAACTTTGTTGGAGAGAGTTTGAATCAGTTGAATGCTTGAATTAAGGAGTGATAAGGGGAGAGATTTTAGGGATTTGAAGGAGGGATTAGAGTTGGCTGAATAGAGGGGATTAGGGAGGAGAAATCGGCTTGGGGATTTTGAGGGTAGTATTTCGGCATTAGGCTATAGTTGTGCCGATTTTCCTCTATTGGAACACCATAGAGCCATTCTTTTCTTCCTTTTTCTTCTCTAACCGGAACTATCACCCTTTCCATTCATCTTTCTTTCTTTTCTTCTCCAAAACCAGTCTACTATTCCTTTCTGCCCATCTACTACTCTCTTTCTCATCATCACTTTTGCCGAAAAGCCATAAAAGTCGAAACCTGTGAAGCTTGGTTGTGCCGATTTCTTGTTGACCAGCAAAATTATTTTTCTCTTCACTTTTTGGTGGCCAATTCCTTCATCTGCTAAGTTTTAAGCGGTACAAAAAAGAAAGACTGCGATAAGTATTCATACTCCAATCGATTCAGTAGTATAACTGTTGACAAAAGCTGAAACCCCCTATAGTTTAAAGAGGTTGTCGAATTGAGATATAGGCCTTATTGAGCTTCTTCATTTGATTTTTATGGTTTATATAGTGGAATAGATAACTTTGGAGGAGCAGTAAGGCTTGGAGTGTCAGTGTTGGATAAGCTTGAATCATATCGTCAGACCCTGTGAAGGTAAGTGAACTAAGGCCATTAGGGGTTCTTTGGCCGATTTTGGTAAGGTAAGATTTGGGTTGATTAGCATGAACTGTAGACTAAGAATGGTGGTGAATAATTGTAGGTTTCCGTGGGAGACTTCGTTGGTGAACGTCACAAAACAGGTGTGTAACGAACCCTCTTTCGTAGCTTAACTCGATATATGCCGAAAAGCCGAAATGTCGAAAATTTCGGCATTTCGAGGACTCGTGAGCATGCGAAAGCTCATAGGTTAGCTAGATACGCTAAGTTTGATGATCGGGATGGTTGGAGCAGTAAGGCACGATTTGTCGCATCACGGTAAGTTGGGCCTCGAGGGTCGAATCGGCCCAATGGGCTTTTCGGCCCATTTGGGTAAGTTTGGTAGAAAATGGAATCCAGATAAATCACACATTAAGACAGTTAATACCGTTATGGAATATAGGCTAAATGGGCCTAGATAACTAGATCGGCCATGCAGGGCCCATTAGGGGTTTTTGGCCCAATGACTCGGTTTTGCTAGAATGGGCTAGAATCGCTGTTTTAACACTTGAAATTATTGATAATTGATAATGAGCATGGAAAACCCTAATAATTGATAGAGAAATGAAATTACCCTTATAATGTGAAAATGACCTTTTTTGCCTTTAGGTGAAAATGACCATTATACCCCTAGGGTTATGTTATAATTAAGATGCATGTAATACTATTTTTGTACATGATATGCCATGATATGTTTATGATATGCTATGATATATTCACATATGCATGGGTTGGGTTTTATATGAACGGAGGAAGTGCTAAAAGGGCTTTGCCCTAATTTACCGAAAAGGGCTTTGCCCCAGTTATTAAAAGAGGCTAGGCCTCCAGTTATATGAAAGCAGCTATACTGCCAGTGGAGAGTTTGGTTGGGTGGGTTGAGTTATTCCCCACATGGAAGCTTGGTTGGTACGGGTGGAGAGTAGCGGTTGGTGGGTTGAGTAGTCTCCCCAAACGGGCTTGTATACATCTATTAATATTGCATGTGATATTAAAATGGGCCTATGGGCCATACCGATTAAAGTAAAGGCTTCGACCCAGTGATATGATTTATGAAAAGACTTTGGCCCAGTAACCGTTAAATGAAAGGCTTCAGCCCAGTATATACTGAAACTGAACTTGGGCTTAGGCCAAGTATGCTGATATTGGTTGGGCTTTGAAAGGGGCTTGTTGCACACTGAGTTTCCAAACTCACCCCCTTCCTTATCCTTGCAGGTGAGCCTTGATGTAGGGACTTGAAGCCGGAGGGGATTCAGCGTGGCCGCGGTGATCGCTCTTGGACTTTACAATAAGTAACCGGTTTCCTTTAGTTTATCTTAAATACTATTTATTTTTGGGTTGTAATAAGGCCATTTTAACTATTTTCTGGGATTATTTTATTTTTTAATAACTCTAAATATTTCAGATAATAATTCAAATGGGCTAGACTTAGGGCGCAATTACAAAATGATACTCATTTTCAAAATAACGCAACGACACGATTAACCGGTTTATCAAAGATATTTACTCAAATGAATTTCAACTCATTTACCAAAGTGTGGCAATGGTTGTGGGCATGTCTAGGATTGGATCCAATCGAGAGCCTGGTACTTAAGCAGCCTTCATGGCTCACCTCCTCTGCTTCGGATACCTACCTAGTGCACAGCTTCCATTCACTTTGTTAACTTTGCAAAAGACGATCTGTAACACCCCGTACCAGAGTCCATTACCGGAGTCGAACACAAGGTGCACACAGACTTAACTTAATTATTTTCACAGTCCATTTAAAATTTTCCAGACAAGCTGGTTACTGCATCACTGTTGCCTTAAAAATCATATCTTGAGTTTCAAAGCTCAAAAATCAGTTTCGTAATTTTTCCCTGAAATTAGACTCATATGTCCATCTACATGTTTTTTTCTAGAATTTTTGGTCGGGCTAATTAGTACAGTTTATTAGTTAAAGTCTCTCATGTTACAGGGATCGACTGCACTAACCTTCGCGTATTACAACTTGGATATCTCCCTGTGCAGGGCTTCAATACTGATGTCGTTTGTTTCTATAGAAACTAGACTCAAATAGGAATCTATACATATATGTAATGACTCCTAATTGTCTCTGGTTAATTTAAAATGAATTTCCAAAGTCGGAACAGGGAATCCAGAAACCGTTCTGGCCCTGTTCTGCGAAAACCTAAATATCTCTTAACATATAACTCATATGACCGTTTTGTTTCTTCCATATGAAAGTAGATTCATCAAGGTTAATTTACATAATTTATTCACTATTTAATTCCATCCCTACTATTTTTAGTTATTTTTCACATCCACATCACTGCTGCTGTCAGCATCTGCCCTTGAGGTAGACTTTACCTATTTCATAATTTCCATGAACCAACTAGAGTTTTGTCATACATAGGTCCATATATGATCATATTTAGCCATTCCAAGGGCTGATCATTGCCCAACACTTCCATTCCATTCCATATCCACATCATGAAACCATATACATATACATAAACACAAATGGTCTAGTGCCATACTCCACTTCTATGAGCCATTTTCGCATGGCTGTACACACATACATCACAAAAAGTATTTGAAAAACAACAAAGGGTAGTCCTATACATGCCATATCCAGAGTTCAACTAAAAGAGTACCAAAAGGGCTTTGATAGTGTGGATGACTTCGACTTCGATGATCCCGAATCCGATAGCTAACGAGCAAAATCTATAAAACAGAGAGCCAAAGCAACGGGGTAAGCATTTTAATGCTTAGTAAGTCTCAAGTAATGAAATCAGCTTTGACTAAAGTATTACATTCACATAGCTAAATGAATCACTTTAGTAATACACATTCTCATAATCATACTTACTTCACACTTCATCAACATATACACACACAAGGTATCAACCTATCTAAGAGCCGAAAGTTCGTTAGTCGATTGAACAAACACTATTTCAAGCGAATCGACTTTTCCGATGCACATGTAAACATACCTTATCGTATGGGTTTTTCGAGCGTATTAATTGAATTTATTACAGCACCAAAGCGCTCACCTTCAAACCGAGTTTCTTCGGAATTTAGCCGAATATAACCACAAGCACAATTGCCTTCGGGTCTTAACCCGGATTTGGTAACTTGCACAAATGCCTTGGTCTTAGCCGGATATAACAACTTCATACGAATGCCTTGGTCTTAGCCCAGATATAATCACTAGCATAAATGCCTTCGGGACTTAGCCCGGGTATCATTCAATTGCTCATGTACACATATATCAATAATCACGACACATCCATATTTCATTTTCGTTACTAAGGCTCAACCACAAAACATTTATCAAACCCTTCCAATTTCGGCTCAATAGCCACACACAAAGAGCATGATTTCAATTGGCATTACAACGTAGTCCCTACGCACATTCGGCTATCCGCCATAATATGACAAATCATTTCAATATAATTCAAATAGGGTCGTTACTCGAAGACTTACCTCGGATGTTGTCGAACGATTTCGACGGCTATTCGCTCACTTTTTCCTTCCCCTTATTAGATTTAGTCCCCCTTTGCTCTTGAGCTTAATTTAACAAATAAATTGATTTAATCATTTGAGCATCGACAAGAGAAATTCAAGGTACTTAGCCCACATATATTCATTAGACATTAAAGTCGCATATGTATGGAAATCATGAATCAAACTCAACACATTAGTTAGTACTCTCCTTAGCCGAATTTTCCAAGCCAAGAATAGGCATCAATATGCTTGCCTCTAACCGAATGCATGCACACCAATCCCCTCATGTGGCGAATATGCATGTCCATGTTGAGGCCAATTATACACTTAATACCACACATAAAGCGGCATACATTTTACTAACTAACGATTCCATATTGTAACTCAATACGCATCAATCATTTACTTCATAACAGAAACATCATCATATGAAAATATATACCTTGAGATAGTATATATGTCATACCAATACATCATGTGCAAACATATATATATATATATATATATATGCTAGAGCTGAATCTCAAAGTTGATTATAACTAAACATGAACATAAATCCAAAACACAAATCTTACCTACCATGCAATAAGCATAAATTATACTTATGGACGTACCATGGCCGAATACATCACAACACCATACCGTTTCAATTTTGGTCATGGTTAAACAAAGAACTTAATGTCTCACTCCAAAAATGCTAAAAAGAAGGTCCAAGAGCCATCAATCCACCATCACATGTATCATTAGCAAGCTTCATATTTAACATGCAATGGCATCAACACAAAATCCACCTTGGCCGAATATCATCCCAATGACATAGCAAAGTTTTGAACCATGGACTAATTAGAACTCAAGCTAGCAACTAAAAACATGCATGAATCTCATGGAACACCATCAAACATACCTTAACTTAGATGCAAATATGGCCGAATATCTTCAACCTTTCTCCTTTCAAACCGGCCAAGAAGAACCAAAGGATGAAGCTTTTCTTTTCTCTTTTTTCTTTTTCTTCCTAGTTTTGGCTCAAAGAAAGGATGAACAAATTTTTTTTCTTTTTTTCTTCAACTCACGGCAATGGGGGGAATCACACACCTTCTTTCTTTTTTTTTTTTCATTTCTTTATTCCTCACCTTAGTTTAATGTTTCCTCCCATATTGCACCAACAAAACATGTCTATGATATGTTTTGCCCATCCTCCTTTGTCATGGCCGGCCACCACTTATAAAAAGAGGGGTATTTGACATGCAAAACCATTGTTTTGCATGCATGCTTCAATTAGTCATCACACATTTCCCTATCCTACTTTCAAAGTTTACTACTAGGTCCTTTTTAGTGAAATTCACATTTATAACCCTAAATCAAATCATCAAAAATGTCACACACGAATTAACACATATCATAAGCATCAAAATGAATATTAAATTATTTTTATGCCTCGGTTTTGTGGTCCCAAAACCACATTCCGGCTAGGGTCGTTTTAAGGCTGTCACACGATCCTTTAAAACACTAATACGAGTCATGGGTTTTTAAAACTTTAATGTGACACGTCAGATTCGGTCATAACGTCTGGGCCGGGTTTAAGGTGTTACATTTAGTGGTATCAGAGCCCGGTTGTAACAACTCGGCTGTGGGTTTTTTAAACGGGTCTAAAATCAAGAGTTTCGAAACAAAGTTGTTTAAATCAAATTTTAAGAATTACTATTTTCTGTGATCAAATACATATTTTTGTTTTAAATGGTTTGGAGAAAGAAGTGGCACACTGAATCCCCGGCACCAAGTCTGTAAGTACACTTTCCTTGACATTATGTGATATTGATATGATAGAACTGAGCCCCTTCTATGATACTTTAGATAGGATAGAGCTGTAAAACGGTAGGAATGAGACTATAGCTAGGCTACGACATTGCGAAAACAATCCTTGAACTGCTATATATCCATAAGACATCTCGTAATAAACAATTGAAATATTAAACTAATGTCATAAAATTCGTAATCAGATAATTCGATATGAGTACAAGAGGAACTCGTGGACGAGGCCGCGGACGTGGTCGCGGAAGGGTGCAAGCTGAATCTTCATCCTCAGGGCATAGGCCAGCTGATAAGGCATTTGTGCCACAAGCAACTGAGATTGGGTCATATGATCAGGCTGCAGGGGACGATGCTTTGTCCCAAGCAATGTTAAGCGTTTTAGAAAGGGTTGTTGGAGCTGGCACCGGGACAGTAAATAGGGGATCCATCTCTGAGCAACTCCGGGGTAACGGAGTAGAGGTTTTTAGGGGCGTATCTAGAGTAGCCTCAAATGTGGCTGAATATTGGCTAGAGGCAACAGAGTGGATTATGGACGACCTGGATTGCTCTGTGGAGCAAAAGCTGAAGGGGGCTGTGTCGTTGCTACGAGATGAGGCATACCGGTGGTAGATCACCGTAAGGGAGAGTACTCCGATCAAATGAGTAACCTGGGAATTGTTCAAGACTGCTTTTAAGGGGAGGTATGTTAGAGCTAGTTATGTAGATGCCCGTCGAAAGGAATTTTTGAATCTGGTTCAGGGTAATAAGACTATTGCGGAGTATGAGGCGGAATTCTTGAGGTTGAGTCAATATGCTAGCGGGATAGTTGCGACCGAATATGAGTGCATTGTTCGATTAAAGGATGGCCTCCGAGATGAACTTAGGGTGCTAATAGCTCCACAGAGAGGGTGTAATTTCATTGCGTTAGTAGAGAAGGCTAAGATAGCCGAGGAAGTAAAACGAACTGAACGGCAAAATTGTGAGAGGGATCGACCCAGATTTAGGAGGGATTCTGGACCCTCGGGTGTTACAAATAGGAATGTTAAAAGAGCTAGAATGGAGGAACCGGTTCGAGCAGTTCCAGTGAATACCTTTAGACCGCAGGCTTGCAGAGATTGTGGCAGAGTACATATGGGGGAGTGCTGGAAACGAACTGGGGCATACTTTTGATGTGGGTCAAAGGAACATAAGTTCAGAGAGTGTCCTCGGAGAGCAGCTCAGGATCAAGCTGCGAAACAAAGAGGTGTCCAACAGCCGCGTGGAGGACCACCACCACAAAGAGGCCGTGGGCAAGGTGGGGCGAAAATGGTAATGGACGTGGACGTGGGGCACTTGGCAGTGGTGCTGGACATGCTGAAGCTCGACAGCCGGCGTTGGTTTATGCTGTACGGCGTTGTGAGGAGGGTGATGCTCTTGATGTTATAACTGGTACGTTCTTCATTCATAGCACGCCTTACACTGCTTTGATTGATGTGGGTTCCACTCACTCGTATGTTGCTTGTGATGTATCTGGGGCATTGGGTGTGCTTCCTGAGGAGACTGTGAGTGGGGTATCGGTGATAAGCCCTTTAGGACACTCGGTTAAGGTAGATAAACTCTTTAGGGAGGTGGCTTTAGAGACACAAGATAAGATATTTGTTGGAGATTTGATGGAGCTGCCATTTGGGGATTTTGATCTTATTTTGGGAATGGACTGGCTAACTAAGCATAGGGCGACGTTGGATTGTGCTGCTAAGAGAATGGTGCTAAGAACTGCCAAGGATGAGGAGATAATGGTCATAGGGAAGCGAATGAACTATTTGTCCAATGTTGTCTCGGCTTTAAGGGCTGAGAAGTTGATTTGGAAAGGTTGTGAGGCGTTCTTAGCATTTGTGAGTCAAGCTAAACCTGAGGGGATAACTGTGGAGTCGGTTAGGACCACCAAAGAATTTCAAGATGTATTTCTGAAGGAACTTCTTAGACTACCTCCGAACAGAGAAGTCGAGTTTGGAATCGACTTGTTACCTGGAACAACTCCAGTGTCCATTGCGCCTTATCAGATGGCACCAAAGGAGTTAGTGGAACTGAAAGCTCAGATTCAGGAACTATTGGATAGAGGGTTCATAAGACCAAGTGTTTCTCCATGGGGCGCACCAGTGTTGTTCGTAAAGAAGAAAGATGGGACCATGCGGATGTGTATTGACTATCGGTAGCTGAACAAGCTGACAATCAAGAACAAGTATCCTTTGCCAAGAATCGACGATCTGTTCGACCAAGCTGACGATCAAGAACAAGTATCCTTTGCCAAGAATCGACGATCTGTTCGACCAACTGAGAGGAGCCTCGGTATTTTCTAAGATCAACGTTCGGTCAGGATATCATCAGTTGAGAGTCAAAAAAGTGGATATTCATAAGACGGCATTCAAAACTCGATATGGTGATTACGAGTTTCTAGTTATGCCTTTTGGTTTGACTAATGCACTGGCAGCATTCATGGATTTGATGAATCGGGTATTTCAGCCGTACTTGGATCAGTTCGTAGTCATTTTTATCGATGATATCTTAGTGTACTCGAAAACTGAAGAAAAGCATAATGAGCATCTTCGTATTGTGCTGCAAGTGCTAAGGGAAAAGCAACTTGACGCAAAGTTTAGTAAGTGTGAGTTTTGGTTGAATGAAGTAACTTTCTTGGGGCATGTTGTGTCTGCTGAGGGGATCAATGTGGACCTTCGGAAAATTGAGGCGATTCTGGAATGGAAGCCACCGAGGTCGATGTAAATCCAAAGTTTTCGGGGTTGGCGAGCTATTATAGAAGATTTGTGGAAGGATTTTACGTGTTGGCGACAGATAACTAAACTTATAAGGAAGGAGCACCATTTGTTTGGACAAATAAGCGCAAAAGGCTTTTGAAAAGTTAAAGAAGGTTACGACGAAGCACGGTGTTGATTCACCGAGTCCGGTAAGGATTTCACGGTATATAGTGACGCGTCACATGTAGGTTTAAATTGCGTGTTGATGCAAGAGGGTAAAGTGGTCGCTTATGCTTCATGACAGCTTAAGCCTCATGAGGTAAACTATCCTACTCATGACTTAGAGTTGGCAGCGGTGATTTTTGCGCTTAAGATATGGAGGCACTACTTGTATGGGGAGAGATGCATTATCTATACGGATCACAAGAGTCTTAAGTACTTGCGACTCAAAAGGAGTGAATCTTAGGCAATGAAGGTGGATAGAGTTGTTAAAGGACTATGACTGTTCGATTGAGTACCATCCAGGTAAGGCAAATGTCGTCGCTGATGCGTTGAGTCGTCGAACTATGGTAGAATTGAAGGCAATGTTTGCTCGTTTAAGCTTGTATGATGATGGAAGTTTATTGGCAGAGTTACAAGTGAGACCGACTTAGGTGGAGCAGATTAAGAAGCAGCAGTTGGTGGATGAGTCGTTGGTTTCTCGGTTTCAGCAAGCTAAGAAAGTGGAGAATCCAGACTTTGGATTAAATAATGATGAGGTTCTTTGTTTCCGAGGAAGAATATGTGTGCCGAAGGACTCTGACTTGAGATTGATGATTTTAAAGGAGGTACATAGTAGACCTTGTACTATGCATCTAGGAGGGAGTAAGTTGTATCGAGACTTGCGAGAGAGTCATGTATTAGTGGCTTCTGGGCTTAGCGAGAAGTGACCGAATTTGTGGGGAAATGTTTGACATGTCAACAAGTAAAGGTAGAGCATCAAGCGCCTTGAGATTATTCTGACCGATAAAGATACCACTTTGGAAGTGGGAAAGGGTAACTATGAATTTTGTAAGTGGTTTGCTATTGACACCTTCCAAGAAGGATTCAGTTTGGGTAATTATGGATAGGCTGACGAAATCTGCCCATTTCATACCTGTCTGAACTGATTAATCACTTCAGAAGTTGGACAAGTTGTATGTGGCAGAGATAGTGCGGTTGCATGGAGTGCCAGTATTAATAATTTCTGACCGAGACCCAAGGTCTACATCTCGATTTTGGCAGAAGTTGTATGAGGCATTGGGAACACGATTGGACTTTAGTACGGCTTTTCACCCTCAATCGGATGGGCAATCAGAGAGGGTCATCCAAATTCTAGAAGACATGTTGAGAGGTTGTGTTATTGAATTTAGGGGCAGTTGGGAAGATTACTTGCCATTGGCGGAGTTCGCGTATAACAACAATTACCAAGCAAGTATTCAGATGGCTCCTTACGAGGCACTGTATGGGCGAATGTGTCATTCGCCTACTTGTTGGGCAGAGTTGGGGGAAAGGCAAGTATTTGGTCTAGAGTTGGTAGCAGATACTAAAGACAAGGTCATGGTGATTAGGAATCGGCTAAGGGAGGCAGCGGATCGACAAAAGTCCTATGCTGATCTAAAGCGTAAGGATATTGAATATGCTGTAGGGGACATGGTCTTTTTGAAGGTATCCCTTGGAAGAAGATATTGAGGTTTGGTAAGAAGGGCAAGTTGAGTCAACAGTTCATTGGGCCTTATCAGATCCTTAAGCGGATACGGCCGGTGGCTTATCAGCTAGAGTTACCTCCGGAGTTGGATCGTATTCACGACGTCTTTCATGTATCCATTCTGAGCGATATCGTTCTGACCCTACTCATACTGTGCTAGTTGCAGAAATTGAAGTACAGTCAGATTTGACCTTCGAAGAAGAACCTGTGCAGATACTTGATCACGATGTCAAGGTGTTGAGAAGGAAGTCAGTCCCATTTGTGAAGGTACTTTGGAGAAATCATGGCAATGAAGAAGCTACTTAGGAGTCAGAGGAGGCGATGCCTCAACAGTACCCTCAACTGTTTGGATCAGGTAAAATTTCGAGGCTGAAATTTCTTTAAGGAGGGTAGGTTTTTCTTGATTCTCGAGATTTTGGTAAAGTTTTTAAAATTTGGTATTTGGTTGTGAAATTCATAATTGGAGTATGTAATTAGGCTTATGGAAGGCCCATGGGATGGCCAAAACCCGGTAGAATTTTTGAATTTTAGACTTAAGGAGTTAGGGGCTTTGGATAGGTGGCCTTATTAAAAGGTGTGGGTAAAATGTAGCACAAAAAGAGCCCCTGGCAATGTGGCTAAGTGACACCACTAAGGAGCTAAAAAGGTGGCGTGTAAGTGGTTGGGGGAAAGCCAGGGTTTGATTCACTATGATGGCAAATGTGATGTTATTTTTATGCCTTGAGCATGCAGAAGTTGAAGCCGAATGAAACTTTGTTGGAGAGAGTTTAAATCAGTTGAATGCTTGAATTAAGGAGTGATAAGGGGAGAGATTTTAGGGATTTGAAGGATGGATTAGAGTTGGCTGAATAGAGGGGATTAGGGAGTTGAAATCGGCTTGGGGATTTTGAGAGTAGTATTTCAGCATTAGGCTATAGTTGTGTCGATTTTCCTTTGTTGGAACACCATAGAGCCATTCTTTTCTTCCTTTTTCTTCTCTAACTGAAACTATCACCCTTTCCATTCATCTTTCTTTCTTTTCTTCTCCAAAACTAGTCTACTATTCCTTTCTTCCCATCTACTACTCTCTTTCTCATCATCACTTTTACCGAAAAGCCACAAAAGCCAAAACCTGTGAAGCTTGGTTGTGCCGATTTCTTGTTGACCAGCAACCTTATTTTTCTCTTCACTTTTTGGTGGCCAATTCCTTCATCTGCTAAGTTTTAAGCGGTACAAAAAAGAAAGACTTCGGTAAGTATTCATACTCCAATCGATTCAGTAGTATAACTGTTGACAAAAGCTGAAACCCCCTATAGTTTAGGAAGGTTGTCGAATTGAGATATAGACCTTATTGGGCTTCTTCATTTAATTTTTATGGTTTATATGGTGGAATAGATAACTTTGGAGGAGCAGCAAGGCTTGGAGTGTCAGTGTTGGATAAGCTTGAATCATATCGTCAGACCCTGTGAAGGTAAGTGAACTAAGGCCATTAGGGGTTCTTTGGCCGATTTTGGTAAGGTAAGATTTGGGTTGATTAGCATGAACTATAGACTAAGAATGGTGGTGAATAATTATAGGTTGCAGTGGGAGACTTCATTGGTGAATGTCACAAAATAGGTGTGTAACGAACCCTCTTTCGTAGCTTAACTCGATATATGCCGAAAAGCCGAAATGCCGAAAATTTTGGCATTTCGAGGACTCGTGAGCAAGGTAAGTTGGGCTTCGAGGGGCTGAAATCGGGCCCAATGGGCTTTTGGGCGCATTTGGGTAAGTTTGGTAGAAAATGGAATCCAGATAAATCGCACACTAAGACAGTTAATACTGTTATGGAATATAGGCTAAATGGGCCTAGATGACTAGATCGGCCATGCAGGGCCCATTAGGAGTTTTTGGCCCAATGACTCGGTTTTGCTAGAATGGGCTAGAATTGCTGTTTTAACACTTGAAATTGTTGATAGTTGATAATGAGCATGGAAAACCCTAATAATTGATAGAGAAATGAAATTACCCTTATAATGTGAAAATGACCTTTTTGTCTCTAGGTGAAAATGACCATTATACCCCTAGGGTTATGTTATAATTAAGATGCATGTGATACTGTTTTTGTACATGATATGCCATGATATGCACATGATATGCCATGATATATTCACATATGCATGGGTTGGGTTTTATATGCACGGAGGAAGTGCTAAAAGGGCTTTGCCCCAGTTTACTGAAAAGGGCTTTGCCCCAGATATTAAAAGAGGCTAGGCCTCCAGTTATATGAAAGCAGCTATGCTGCCAGTGGAGAGTTTGGTTGGGTGGGTTGAGTTATTCCCCACATGGAGAGCTTGGTTGGTACGAGTGGAGAGTAGCGGTTGATGGGTTGAGTAGTCTCCTCAAATGGGCTTGCATACATCCATTAACATTGTATATGATATTGAAATGGGCTTATGGGCCATACCGATTACAGTAAAGGCTTCGGCCCAGTGATATGATTTATGAAAAGGCTTGACCCGATGAATAGTTAAGCGAAAGGCTTGACCAGATATATCTTGAAACTAAAAGGGGCTTGTTGCACACTGAGTTTCCAAACTCACCCCCTTCTTTATCCTTGCAGGTGAGCCTTGATGTGGGGACTTGGAGCCGGAGGGGATTCAGCGTGGCCGCGGTGATTGCTCTTAGACTTTACAATAAGCAACCGGTTTCCTTTAGTTTATCTTAAATACTATTTAATTTTGGGTTGTAATAAGGCCATTTTAACTATTTTTCTGGGATTATTTTATTTTTTAATAACTCTAAATATTTCAGATAATAATTCAAATGGGCTAGACTTAGGGCACGATTACAAAATGATACTCGTTTTCAAAATAACGCAACGACACGATTAACCGGTTTATCAAAGATATTTACTCAAATGAATTTCAACTCATTTACCAAAGTGTGGCAATGGTTGTGGGCATGTCTAGGATTGGATCCAATCGAGAGCCTGGTACTTAAGCTGCCTTCATGGCTCACCTCCTCTGCTTCGGATACCTACCTGTGGACAACTTCCATTCACTTTGTTAACTTTGCAAAAGATGATCCTTTAAAACACTAATACGAGTCATGGGTTTTTAAAACTTCAATGTAACACGTCGGATTCGGTCATAACGTCTGGGTCGGGTTTGGGGTGTTACAATAGGCTAGGGTTAGGTTTCTGTTTCTGAAAAGATGCTTAGGCTATTGGGCTTATAACTTTGGGTTAGGGTTTTTTTGATTTGGGCCATGTTGGGCCATATTGTAAATGGACTGTTATTTTTTATTGGACTTTAATATTTTATTTTTATTATTTTATTATTGGTTTTTTTTGTATGGGCCCGAGCAAAATTGGGCTTCTACAACTGCACCTCTTTGCTAGTTGTAACGAGAATGAAGCAAAGACTTTTAAGAAGGACCAATTTTGTCCAGTCTTGCCGAATCTAGACCTTTTTGGTACTCTTTTTTTTTTCAAGTAACTTCATTCTAACCCACTGCAGCTTCAGAGGTATAGGATTTGTTGCTTCAATCTACTCTACTGCAACTTTAGGAATATTAGACTTGTAGCTTTAATCTGCTCCCCTGTAACTTCAGGGAGATGAGACTCGTATCTTCAATCTACTTCACTGCAACTTCAGGGAGATAAGATTTGTAACTTCAATCTGCTCAACTATAGCTTTAGGGAGATGATACTCATATCTTCAATCTGCTCCACTGCAACTTCAGGGAGATAAGATTTGTCGTTTCAATCTGTTCCACTGTAACTTTAGGGAGATAAGATTTGTAGTTTCAATCTGTTCCACTGTAACTTCAGGGAAATAAGATTTGTAACTTTAATCTGCTCCACTGCAACTTCAAAGAGATAAGATTTGTAACTTTAATATGCTCCACTATGAATTTAGGGAGATAAGATTTGTGGCTTTAATCTGCTCCACTGTAAATTCAGGGAGATAAGATTCGCCACGGTGACTTCAGTCCATCCCACTGTAACTTTAGGGGTATAGGATTTATGGTTTCACTGATCTATTACACCGTTCTCTAAGGAACATGACCTGTAGAATCCATTTCATGGGCCTATATTTATGTCAAGCGATTAGGATGTTATGATCAGAATGAATTAAATGCTCCTAACTAGATGTGTATGAATGATATTTGCATGAATGCAGAATGTCATTTTTCAAGAATAATCCCTTTTTAATGCTTAGGTTGACATTGCTTGTTGTTCATCAAGGTTCTATTACTGACACATTACCCTGCCTTCTTGTTCTGCTGGCATCTTTGATGGAAAACCCGAAGAAATAATTACAATTTAAACTATTCCTTCCCAAACATTTCCAACTCTTAGATTTGGTTAGTTCTGACCAGTGGTTCTATTTCAGGTCCTTATACTATTTAAAAAACCTTTCAGAGCAATATGCAGAAATCCTTTTACTTGAATATTATTTTCCTAGTAATCATTATTTCAATGAAAAATGCTTGAAATTGATCGTAACAATGGACAAGATTGAAATTTATTGGGAGCAGAGCTTGAAATAAATAGATTAATCAAAGATAGCAAACATTGCTAAAATAAAAAACTGAGTAAGAAGAAAATAGGTGCCCCAAATATCGCAACATGAACTTCTCTGCACAAACTTATTGAAGACCATTTTGAGCCTGATAAGTGTTTAGGAGATCTAGAGTACTTTGTTGATGCCCCAATATGTAACGTTCCTCCTCCTTGTTAATTTTAACGGGACAAGACTACCATATGCCCCATATTTGATCAAAATTTGAATTACCCTTTCCCGAGTTTTCAACTCAAAGCCCCTTTTGGTCTCAAGACACCCTTTGCAAGCTTTTGCCTTAGCCTCTCCATCATTTTTTTTAGGTGAAATATTTCTTAACTGAATCCAAATTCACTATATTAGGCAAGTATTTCTTAACTCCTCCATTTCGGTAAGAATCAGTGCTCCTCCAAAAAAGGCCTTCTTTACCATATAAGGTCCTTCCAATTCGGCATCCATTTCCCTCTAAAGTACTTTTGTATGGTCAAGATCTTTTTCAATACTAGGTCTCCCTCATGGAATTCCCTAGGATGAACATTTTTGTTATAAGCTATCACTCATTTTTGGTACATTTAACCTTGCCAAATGGCTTTCCACCTTTTCTCATCAATCAAGTTCAATTGATCATATCGGGATTGGATCCATTCTGTTTCGTCTAACTTCAACCCTGAAAAAACTTGAAGAAAAGGTATCTCGACTTCAATGGGAAAAACCGCCTTCATTCCATAAACCAATGAGTAAGGCGTTTCCCCGGTGGAGGTCTTGATAGACGTTCGATAAGCATAGAAGGCAAATGATAACTTCTCATGCCAATCTTTATAAGTCTCAGTTATTTTTCCCACGATCTTCTTAATATTCTTATTGGCTTCTTCCACAGCACCATTTATTTTTGGGCGATATGGTGACGAGTTGTACTGTTTGATCTTGAATTGACTACAGACCTCCGCTATTGTGCTATTGTTCAAATTCAATACATTGTCAGATATAATCTTTTCTGGCATCCCATACTGACATATGATCTCTTTCTTCAAGAATTTGTTGACTACCGACTTCATAACTATAATACCCCTTAACCCTTATCTATTACTAGAACAAGGTTACGGAGCATTACCGAACATTTCAAAATAAATACGAATAATTATATAATAATGTAATATACACATCATAATTTAATCATAATGTCCATTTATTGAACCCCCGAGGCCTAAATCACATGTTAGAAACAAATAGGAACTTAATTGGAAGTCTAGAAAATTTTTCGTAAAATTTCAAAATTTTTCCTAAGTACAGGGTTTACACGCCCATGTGGTCTAGGGACACGCCCGTGTAACCCTGAACACGCCCATTCTTCAGGCCATGTCCAATCCCGTGTAACTCTCTGACTTAAACAAAAATTAAGTGCAGTTTTTACACAGCTGGAACACATGCCCATGTGCTAGGCCATGTGCCTTACACAGCTGAGACACACGCCCGTGTCTCTGCCAGTGTGGAGATTCCTGGGCATTTTGTTTTGAAAATTTTAAAATGCAAGGGACATATAGCCCAACCATACGCCTATGTGTAAGTCATGTGTCTCACACGGTTTAGTCACATGCCCGTGTGCCAGGCTATGTGGACTCAAAATGAGCCTTATACATCAAGTTTACCAACCCTGCAAATCTTGAACCTTAAGCAACACAAAAACACAAAAAACAAACATTCAACCAATCCAAAACACGTTCAAATATATTTTAAACATGTCTAATTAATCATCCTAAGTACTTAACCAATGTACTTTTAAAGGTATTTCACATATACTAACCAAATCAATCCAATTAAAACTCATTCAAACCAATTCCAATTTCATACAAATTTACTACTAAAACTTATCATTTGATATCTTTAACATTTCTTATATATAACTAACCATTATCACATTACAATATTATTTACAAACATTTCTCAAAATGACAAACACAACATCCTAGGTACATGTCATTTACCAAAAAGAAATGTACTTCACCACAATGAGTTCGGGATCGACCTTGGATGTTCATTCAACGATTTAGCCTTAACCTAACTCAGCATAGAAACAAAGCATGACACTTGAGTATAAACTCAGTGCTATTTCTATAATTCGAATACTTATTAAACAACAATTTACTATATTTATATATCTAAACACACATAACAAAAATCATTCAAACAAATAATCAATTTCATAACATATCATTCATAACACTTCCAATTTTCATCTCTTACTATTTCAATCTCATAATTGATATTCAAATAATTTTTCTCAATAGGATACACATATCATTTTACTATATCAATACCCATTTCATGAACCCATTGGTTCATACATTTCAATTTCATAACTCAATTCAATATTTCAATCCAATTCATGTTCAAAACCATCCAATATCATTCATATTGCCAAATTATTTATTTAACCCTATTAACAGAACTCGAACTTTGGCGGATACACGGATTCAACCAAAACACATCAATATGGCACCCAGTGCCTCATTGGATAATTCGAAGTATTAGGTTGACACCCAGTGTCTCATTGGCCTTACCAAAGTAAGTTGCTACCCAGTACCTCATCGAATTTATCCGAAGTAATAATTGGACACCCAGTGTCTCATCGACTCGTAGTCGAAGTATCCTTGAACACTTCCAATCCTATGGCATGCCAACTATATCCTACTCAACTCGATACAGTTAATAGGGTTTCAATTTAGTTTTCAATTTCCAATCAATACACATTCAATAATCACACATATACTCATAATTTAATTCGATTCAATACAACTCAATACAAATACTCACCTCAATTCCACTTACCATAAATATATTAATAAATACGGCAATTAATAATTAGTTTCGGATTATAGAAATATAAATCGCAATTCTTGAGTTACTCCTCGAAAATCTTGTCTTTTCCTTTCTTAGCCGAGGTCTCCGACTCAATGTTAGCTACGGGAATCAAACAATTAAAATTTATCAATATACTACAATTTAACATTGAATATTTCAATTTATACCCAACTTTTGCCTAAATTCCAATTTAGTCCTTAAATCAAAACTAACTCTTTTTCTTCTAAACTAATTTCATATCTAATTCAATTTCCTCTTTAAACTAATTTACACTCTCTAATTTCACCATAAAACCCTAATTTCAAAATTCTCTCAATTTAGTCCCTATTACTTAAACATTATGGTTTGTTTTACAATTAAATCCCTTTTCACTTCTAACTTGGAATTCTATCAATTTAACCCCTAATACTTCAATTTATTCAACATGAAAAATATCTAAAAATTCACTAAATTCTAAAATTTCAACTTAAATCAAGTAGTATTTTGTTCTAGGATTTCAAAAACATCAAAATTACAAGAAAATGGATTAAATTGACTTGCTAATCACACTTTGAACCTTAAACCCTAATTTTTCTTTTTCTTTCTTCTTTCCCTCTTCTCTATTTCGTTTAATTTGTTTCTTTAATTCCTTTTCTTTCTTTTCTTTCTTTTATTTAGTATAATAATATAATGATGTTATAATATAATATTATTTTCTTAAATAATAAGTAAATATATATGAATTACAAATGTATGTATGTATATTATTACACATGTATATTATTATTACCATACAATTGTCACAATTTGGTTTATTTACTAATTTAATCCATTCATATTTCTTTTAATCTATCATTAAACTTTCACCCTTTATTCAATTTAGTCCTTTCACCTAATTAACTTTAATTCAAGCTAATTCACCTAACCAAAACCTAATTAATCACACAACTATCTTTATAAATATTTTTAATAATAGTTACGAATCTGTTTCACGAAAATGAAGACTTGAAAATGTACTTTTTTTATACCCGTAAATTTTGGGTCGTTACAGTGTCATTGGCGTAAGAAGTGGCCTTTACCTACTTGGTGAAGTAATCAATGACTACGAAGATAAATCGATGCCCATTGGAAGCTTTTGACGATATCGGCCCAATGACATCCATTCCCCGCATAGAGAAAGGCCGTGGAGAAGTCATAATATGAAGAGGTGAATGAGGCACATGAATTTTGTCTCCATAAATTTGGCACTTATGACATCTCTTGGCATAACTGATACAATCCCCATTTATGGTAGACCAATAATACCTGAATCTCATGATTTGCCTGGCCATTGTAAAACCATTAGCATGTGTTTCGCAAACGCCCTCGTGGACTTCTTCCCAAATCTTCTTGGCCTCAATGGTGTCCACACATCTTAGTAGCACCTGATTCTTTCTTCTTTTATACAGGATCTCCTCATCTAAGATATAGTCATTGGCCAGTCTCCTCAGCATCCTCTTATCATGCTCGGTTGCCTGACTAGGGGTGTTCACTATTCTTTACATATGACAGTATATCATGGTTGTGACATCCTGAATTAGGGCCTAGTCGGGATAGTGGTTTCGAGACTAAATATCTAACATAGTAAAAATTTTTATTATATTTTTATGGTATACAATTATACGGAATGATTTTGTGAAAATTTTATTCGAAAATTTTTACATTTGAACACTCAATTTGGTCAAAAGAACTAAATTATAAAAAGTCTAAAACTTGAGTTCTAGAAGCTAGAGGTGTCTAATTGCTATGAAATTTTAAATTGGAGGTCCTTATATGGTAATTAGACCATTGATTAATTTTTGGACAAAAATGGACATGAAATGGGGGAAATAGAATATTTTTAAGTTAGGGGCATTTTGGTCATTTGGTAATTAAAATAATAAAAAGGGAATTTTTCTCATCTTCAACCTTTGGCTAAAATTTACATGGAAGCCATGGCTAGGGTTTTGTTCAAGCTTTCCAAGCTCAATAATCAAGGAAAACGAGATTCAGACTTAGATCGGGAAAAAAAAAGTATTTGACGATTAAGTCTTTTTTCACCATTTTTGGTATCGAGGTAAGTTCGTGTGATAATAATAATGAAACGTTATACTTGAATGTTAATGCATGATATTAAATGAATTGTGAGTACATGTGTAAATAATGTGACAATGTGGTATGTTATGTTGTGTTAACATTATGTGATAATTATTTTATTGCTTATTATGTATGCTATGTCTAATGATACTATTGTAAGCATGAATGATATTATGGTTGCTATCCATGATGTCACGAGCAAGTGCAATAGAGGCGCAATGTGCAAGTGAGAAAAACCCCATTTGAACCTTAAGAATAGTTTAGGATACAAGTGACATGTCACTAGGAATTAAGAAGTCTGAACTCGTTGAGTGGTCTGGGTTCGTGATATATGTGGCATCTGAGCTCGTTGAGTGGTTCGTGTTCATAATGGATGCGATACATGTGATTGAGTTCCAAGAAATAGTCCTGTGTATCCTACCAGTGGCTAGGTAATCCTTGAGTGGTCGGATACCTGACAACTTTTGTGAGCAGTTTGTGTAGTTACACCTTGATCGATAGCTTATATGAACAAGCCCGTGAGTAGCTCCATTGCGAGCGTTACATGATATGAGGTAGCTTTGGCTACGTATGTATATGTGGAACTTATGTGTAAGTTTTTCACGTATCCAATAGTATTCTGAGTGTTCAACAGGTAATGTAATGGATGATGTGACGAAAGTCCTAAGGAGAATATGTTAAAGAAGTTATGATTATATGCTGTATTACGAGTTGGTATAGATATGTACACTAAACTCATGAGTAATGCCTTGATATATGATGTTTCATGATAAAGAGGTATGTAGGTGATAAGTAAGTCAAAGGTTTTGAATGATGAATAAACTTATGTTTATGTTTATGATTATGTTTATTATGTCATCATATGATAGTTATCATGATATTGCCCTAAAACAATTTTAGGCAGCAGCAGTAGTCCAACTTTAAAAATCCACCAAGAATTTTGGAAATTGAATTAGAGACTGAATAAAATATGAAATTAAAGCTTATTGAGCCTAGTTTCACATAGAGGAAACGGTATAAGCAAAATAATTTCATATTATGAGATATTTGAATTTTTCTGATATAGGGACAAAGTGATTTTGGGCTCCCCTGTCTTAACTTTGGAAAATCACTAAAAATATTAAAAAAATAATTATGGATTAAAATTCATATTAATAAATTATTAATGAATCTATTTTCAAGAGAAATAGACGGGAACATTATCCAAATCCTGTACTATGAGATAATTAAGTTTTAGTAAAGAAAGGTCGAAGCTATCAAACAACAGAACAGGGGTAACTTTGAAGAATAAATTGTACTTATTGGATAATCCATAAATTCTAGAAATTTTACGATAAGAATATATGTGAGTCTAGTTTCAGAGAAAATTAGCAAATCTTAATTTGGAGTTTCGTAGCTCTAGATATAAGTAATTTAGTAACTATGACTCGAGGAAATAGTTTGACCAGAACATAAGTATATGTGCAATTATGATTGTTTTACCTTGAGAAGCATGTTGACATATTGCTTATTATTTTCATATGGACTTACTAAGCTATAAATCTTACCCCTCTCCTTTCCATTTCTTTCAGTATTGTTAGGTTAGCTCGAGGTTGGAGATCGTCAAAGGCAGCATCACACTAACAAATTATCAAGCCGGGGTATTAATAAACCTTAAGTGTTTTCAAGTGAGTGGCATGTATAGAGACTTAGTACTTTATGATATGTGTTTCATGATTTGGCCAATTGAGTTGGATTGTAATGATTCATTTGTCTAGAGCCATGAGATTTGGCTTATATTTGATCATTGGGTTGTAAACCTAATTGATTCTGCATGACTGTTCTAATGTCTTGATGATGTGCATGTTGTGATGGCTTGTTATCGGTGGATGTATGATATGGTATGCATATTTGATGGATGAATTTTTATCAATATATGTGACAATATTCTTAGTATAAAATTGTAAATTTAGTGTAAGTTAATGATGTTAATAAAGAATGAAATTGGTGTAGAATGCCTCAAAGAAACGTGTTAATGTGAGTGTGTGCTATTTGACATTAAGGATATGAATTAGACATAACTATGAATGCTAGATGATTAAGTTGAGAATATTAGCATGAAAATAACCATGGTATAAGGGTATAAGTGGTAATGAAGATGACAACGCCAAATGAATATGGTTTGGTATGTCTAGACTTGTTATAAAATGAGTATGAGAAATACAAGTATGATGACATGTCAAATGCTATGTTTATGGCCCAATCGAAGATGTTTAATCATTGAATGGATGCCATGTTCACTACAGGGAAATAGGACTTTAGAGGCGTTTTTAGTGGCGTTTGAACCAAAAACGCCACAAAGATTATACATTAGCGACGTTTTCTTAAACGCCACAAAAAACTGAACAATAGTGGCATTTTTGGCCCAAATGCTACTAAAAACTGATCAATAGCGGCGTTTTTAGCTAAAACGCCACTAAAAACTGATGAATAACGGCGTTTTTATGTAAAACGCCACTAAAAACTGAGCAATAGTGGCGTTTTTGGTCCAAACGCCGCAAAATGTTGAGCAGCCATTTTTTAGTAGGGTAACCGACACTCGTTTTGATTTGATCTGATTTAATTTTCATATTATTTTCTTATTTTTGTTTTGAATTCGATTTAATTATTTTGGTATTTGAAACTAACTTTATAAAAAAATATAAACTACACCATTCACTTAGCTATGAGAAAGTTTCATTTTAGTTACTTAATTATGAAAAGTTACAAATTGATAACTAAACTATTTAAAAGTTTTCATTTAAGTTACCAAGCTGTTAAAATCGACGTTGTATGCATGGCTTTCTCTAAACCCTTAAATCCTAAACATTAAACCCTATACCTTAAATTTTAAAACATAAACCCTAAACACTAATCCATAAACTCTAAAAAAAATCATATAGATGTTGATGTATATATACATAGATATTAATGTAAAAGCTTATGTTTATAATAAATTGTGGAAGCAGTACTTAATATTGATTAAATTTTTTTTGGGTTTAAGGTTTAATATTTAAGGTTTAAGGCCTATGGTTTAGGGTTCAATGGTAGAATATATTTTAAGTTTATGGTTTAGGGTTCAATGGTATAGTATGTTAAGTTTATGGTATGGGTTGGGTTTGTTATCTTGGGTTTGGGGTATAGTGTTTTAAATTAGTTTGTTGTTTGGGGTTTGGTGTTTTAAAATACTTAGGGTTTAGGGTCTTAGTGTTCAAGGTTTTAAGGGTTAGTGTATAGGGTTTAAGGGTTAATTAATTAAATGATGTTCTGGTTGAATCTAGGTTTTGGAGTGCTCAGAGTGTGGTTTAATTAAATACTTGATCTCATGTTTATACATATATTTATGATGTATATATGTTTATATTCCCAGATAATTACGCAAGATTTAGTATTACGAAATTTGATGAGGTGGTTCCTAAAATTATTGAATACGAAATTTTAACATGAAATTCTTAAACTTGAATCAATTTTAAAAATAAAATAAAATAAATTTAGTATTTTTATTTTATAAATTAAATTCTAATTATAAAACTCTTGCACACTTTAAAATTTATAGCCTCATGATTAAATATTGAATTTGAATTTATAATTTCAAAATCTAAAAATAATATGTGTTTAATAAGGTATTAATTTTCGAGTATTACAAGGTGCTATAACTTTCTTTGCATGTAATGGATTCTCGAAATTAAACTCGTCTTACTTTAATTTTAAGATGTAGATAATAATGATCTCTTAAAAGAATTTTTTTAAATTTTATTTTATGAAAGGTAATTTTAAAATTATTGGTCACACCTAGTTAAAAATATTTTTAATAAAAACCTAATGTTTTAAAAATTTTCATTTTTCTCAAGGTTGTCAAGTTCATTTTTATCAAAATGGTTTTGAATATATATATTTTTATTTCAATTCATTTCATGTTTTACATGATTATTAGAAATTATTTTAAATTGATTTACCTAAAATTTAAACATTAAATATTTAAATAATAATTATTCAATATAATTAAAATTTTTTCAAATTAGATATATTGTTTGAAAGAAAAAAACTTAGTTTAAAATTTATTTCTATCAAATGCATTAGTGGCGTTTTTGTCAAAAACGCAGCAAAAAAATTTTCACTTTAGCCAAAACAGCGTCGTTTTATGTTGCGTCTCCAGAGCCAGTAGCGGCATTTTTTTAAAAATGCCACTAAAGATTGAGAATTAGCTGCGCTTTTGTAAAAACGCTGCAAAAGATTGAGATTTAGCGGCACTTTTGTAAAAATGCTGCTAAAAGTTTAATTAAAACGACGATGTTTCTTTTGCGATTTAGTGACGTCATTACCTTTAACAAAACGGCATCGTTTTTGTTTCATCCTTTTCATCCCCAAAGCATACCCGAAAACCCTTATTTTCCCCCAAATCAAAATTTCCCCTAAACCCTAAATTTCCCCAAAATCAAACCCATTTGTCGTCTCCCTTTCTGTTTTCATTCCATAGGTTTCATTTCATTTCGATTTCAAATCAAAGCCGAAGCTGCTTGTTTCATTTCGATTTCATTTCTATTATTCTTTATGTTACTAAAGAACAGGGCTTTAATGTTATAGAAACCACTTCCAAATTTCATTTGTTTGCTTTGCCCTCTGTCTATCACATTGTTATTTGGTCTGGTGTATTTGCTTGTTTTGAGAGTGTTCATGGCTGATGTTAATCACCATAAACATGGTACTTTAAGGTATGTATTCGTTTATCTTCATGTTATCTCATTTGGTTTTTTCTTTTTTTATTTGATTGGTGGCATATGAGTTCTCTGTTTTCCACTGCATGTTAAATCATTTGGGTTTTTCTTTTCTTTTTTTCTATTTTTTTTTCCTTTTCCTGATGTTTATTGAAATCTAGCATCTTGTTTGTTTTTTTGTTCTCCATGTTATTTCATATTATTTTAAGGATCAGTAATGGCTTTCGCACCTGTTTCCTTGGTGTTGTAGGTGATTCAAGGGCAGGCATAGAAAACCCATTCGAGTGGCTGTTTTCTAGCAGTTTCGCATCAAATTATCAAATTAAGGTATGTACTGATGATGATAATCAAGCAAACCCAAATTTAAGTTTTGTAGAAAATGGGTTTGAAAGCAAGAACTGCTTGAATGTAAAATCACAACTAATGTAGGATATTAGTACTTAACCCTAAAATGGATTTCATTGTCACCAATTTCAGCAGTAAACTGTTGAACTTATCATTTTTCCATAATCAAAAACCTGAACCCTTATATTGAAGTGTTGGCTGATCTGTAATATTGTGTAATTGTTTTAACATTGCATCCAACCTGTTGCAGTAAATGAGAAATAGTTGTAGGTAATGTAATGTGTAACGCCCCAAATTTTTGGGAATTCTGAAAAAAAAAAGTTTGTAAAATTAAAAATTCTATGTTCTGCTTGTTAAGTGTAGGTTTAATTGTGATAGTGGGCCTCTAGAAGGCCCAAGCTTAGGATAACCCGATAGTTTTAATTAATTTTAAATCCATTAGAGAAAGGGGTTCTAGTAAATTGGGCTTTGAGGAATTAATTGTGTAAAATAGATCACAAGGAAGCAAGTGGTGAAGTGGCATGTGACGCCACAGGGAAGGCTATAAGTGGCGTGTGGAAGCTAGGGAGGACCCAGGTTCAAGTCATAATGACAGCAAATCAAGGGATTAATTTTTATGAACAGAAAAGGTAAGTAGTGGAACTGAAGTAAAAGTCTGTCAGGAGGAGTTTGAGTTGCTCAGGAGATTGAGTAAGGAGGGGATAAGGGAGAGGATTTAGGAGCTGATCAAGGAGGATGGTGTTGGCCGAATAGTGGACTCTTGAGGAGCAAGAGTTGGCCGACCAAGGGTTTCTTTAGGGGGGTAAATTTCGGCTAGGTCAAAAGCTAGGTATAAATTCGGCATTTGGGAGTGTTGTGCCGTTTTTCTCTTTTCTGACCATTCTTCCTTCTTTTCCTTTCTTTTCTTTTCTTTTCTTTTTTTTCTCCATCTATCTTCCTTCTTCTTTCCCCATAGTCGAATCCTTCCATTATTCTATTCATCTCCACGTTCTTATCATTGTTCTTAAACCTTATATACAAGAGCCGAAATCCCGAAAGCTTGATTCTTTTTGTGCCGTTTTCTTATAACCAAAACCACATCTCTTCTCTTCATCATTTGTGGCCGATTCACCAGCCCTCTAAAACCTCAAGTTTTGACGACAAAACCATAGCAAAACCCTCTCGTTTTACCTTTCTAAACACAAGTAGCAAAAAGCCGAAAACCCCACATTAAAAGGGGTTGGGTTAATTTTACACACTGAGTTTCCCCAAACTCATCCCCTATTTTTATCCATGCAGGTAATCCTCAACCATAGTAGGCTTGGAGCTGCGAGGGATTCGGAGTGGCCACTCGTTCTGCAATACGGATTTCTTCTGGTGATTTGGACTTCAATTTTCTTTACTTTGGTGATTTGGGTTTTGTTATGTAATAAGGCTGCTTATGATTATTTTTATTTGGGTTTTGATCTATAACTTATCATGATGATCTTAAATTATATTAACTATCAAATGGGCTAGATCTAGGGTTCGTTTTCAAAAACATTAAGTGATTTCAAAATAACACGATTACAAGTAAGACTTCCGCTAAGCAAACGTTTTCAAACTTAATCACTTTATTAAGATGGACTTAACCAAATGGTTTTCTCACAATTATACGAGATGTTAGAGTGTGGCAATGGCGGTGTGCATGTCTAAGATTGGATCCGAAGGGAGCTTGGTACTTAAGCAGTCCGACAGACTCACCTCCTCTTTTTCTGGTTTCCTACCTGGTGCACAGCTCTCATTCACTTTAACCTATATTAAAACTATCTTTTACATCACCAACTAAGTTTTTCCAAACTAAGTAATACGGAATGTTTTGTACGCATCAATGTGGTGCACCGGATCCGGTCATAACGTCTAGGCCGGGTTTAGGGTGTTACATTTAGTGGTATCAGAGCCAGGTTACAACAAATCGGCTGTGGAATGGGTTTACAATAACAAAGTTTTTTTTAAAAAAACAAAAAAAAAAGGTTTTTGGAGACTGTAAAACTCTATTTTCAAAATCTGGAACAGTGAGTGGCATTCCGAATCTCCGGCCCAAGCCTGTAAGTATTCTAAATTTTTCTGAATATATTCTGAATTATCTGTTTGTACTGAAACTTTACTAGAATACTCTAGATAGAATGCTACTGAAATTCTAGAAAAGCTTGCTAAAAGACTGAGAGTGTAGCTAGACATCAATTTTGCGAAAACCAATTCTGAATTACTGTCTGAATCATAAAACATCTGTAATAAACATTGGAATGATATTAATGCATAAAATTCGTAATCAGATAATACGATATGAGTACGCGAGTAGCTCGAGGTAGAGGCCGTGGACGAGGCCAAGGAAGAGCTCGAGCGGGATCTTCGTCTTCAGGGCATATGCCAGCGGCAGAAGCACCGGTACCTTCAGCAACGAAAGTGGAATCACATGATCGTGGTACCGGGGATGACGCCCTATCGCAGGCAATGCTTCGAGTTCTGGAAAGAGTTGCAGGGGCAAGTTCGGGCAACGAAATTCGAGGATCGATTTCTGAACGACTCCGGGCTAACGGAGCGGAGATCTTTAGGGGTGTATCTGGTGTAGCCCCGAATGTGGCAGAATATTGGTTGGAGGCCACGGAACGAATTATGGATGACTTAGACTGCTACGTGGAGCGGTGAAGGGGCCGATCGTTCTTTGCGAGATGAGGCTTATCGGTGGTGGCTCACCGTGAGGATGGAACCCCGGTGATAGGGTTACTTGGGAGCCATTTAAGATAGCCTTTAAAGGAAAGTACGTCGGGGCAAGTTATGTGGACAGTAGTAGGAAAGAATTCTGAATCTGGTCCAAGGAGGCAAAGCATTCTTGAGTACGAGGTGAATTTCGAGGTGAGTAGGTATCTTTGTGGGAATAGTTGCTATGGAGTATGAGCGTAGCGTTCGCTTTGAGGATGGACTCAGAGATGACCTTAAGGTCTGATTGCTCCAGAAGGAGCGTGACTTGTGGTTCGGTAGAAAAAGCTAAGATTATCGAGGAGGTAAAGCGTCGAGAGGCGTAACCGTCCGAAAGATCAAACCGCTTTAGGAGGGCTTCGGACCTTGGTGGAGCAAACAAGAATGTCAAAGGGCGAGAGTGGAGGAGCGATTCGAGCCGTTCGATGAATGTGGTTAGACCGCCAATCTGTGGGTACTGTGGTAAGGTACACTTGGGTGAGTGTAGGAAACGTTCGGTGCTTATTTCGATCGCGGATCTATGGAGCCTGAGTTAAAGACTGTCCTGAGAGAGCGATCGGGCTCAAAGTTCTTTGTCTGAAGGTTGTTCAACCCATGAGAGGTGGACCACAACCACCGAGAGGACGTGGACAAGGTAGGGGCGGAAATGGGAATGAAAATAGTCAAGGTTGAGGCGCTGGCGGAGCTGGAATCTTCAAGCTCGACGGCCCGGCGTTGGTGTATCTGACTCGTCGTCGAGAGGAGGGCGGCCTTTTGATGTTATAACAGACGTTTTAGTTTCTAATATGCCGTATACCGCCTTAGTGGATATTGGATCTACTCATTCTTATGTTGCGTGTGCCATATCTGGGTCTTTGGGAGTGCATTCTGAGAAGATAGTGAGTGGGGTATCTGTGCTAAGTCCCTTGGGTCACTCGGTTAGGGTAGACAAGCTGTATAAGGATATACCCTTAGAAACTCAAGGTAGGATCTTTCCTGGCGATCTAATGGAGTTGCCGTTTGGAGAGTTTGACATCATTCGGGAATAGGCGGCTTGTTAAGCATAAGGCGACTCGATTTGTCTTTGCTAAGCGAATGGTGCTAAGGACCACGGAAGGGATGAGGTTATGGTGATAGGTGAGCGAAGGGACTATTTGTCTAATGTGATATCGGCATTGAGGGTGAAAAGTGGATTCGGAAGGTTGTGAGGCCTATTTGGCATTTGTAAGTCAAACAGATGTAGAAGGGTTGACAGTGGATAAGGTTAGAACTGTAAAAGAGTTCCAAGATGTCTTTCCGGAGGAGCTTCCGGGATTGCCTCCAAACCGAGAAGTCGAATTTGGAATCGACCTGTTGCCTGGGACAGCACCAGTGTCCATTGCACCATATAGGATGGCACCGAAGGAGTTAGTGGAGTTAAAGGCGTAAATTCAAGAATTGTTGGATAGGGGATTTATTAGGCCAAGTGTGTCTCCATGGGGAGCACCGGTGCTATTCGTGAAGAAGAAGGATGGGACGATGCGTATGTGCATTGATTATCGCCAGTTGAACAAACTGACAATTAAGAATAAGTACCCTCTGCCAAGGATTGACGATCTGTTCGACCAGCTTAAAGGAGCTTCTGTATTTTCCAAGATCGATCTTCGATCTGGATATCATCAGTCAAGGGTCAAGGAGTCAGATATTCATAAGACAGCATTCAGGACACGTTATGGTCATTATGAGTTTCTAGTTATGCCATTTGGACTAACAAACGCTCCTGCAGCTTTTATGGATCTGATGAATCGTGTGTTCCAACCATTTCTGGATCTGTTCGTGGTCGTCTTTATTGACGATATTCTGGTATATTCTGAGACTGAAGCAAAACATGAGGAGCATCTCCGCACTATGTTGCAAGTGTTAAGGGAGAAGGAACTTTATGCGAAGTTCAGCAAGTGTGAATTCTGGTTGAGGGAGGTAACCTTTTAGGGGCATGTGGTCTCTGCAGAGGGGATTAGAGTGGATCCTCGAAAGATTGAAGCAATTTTGGAATGGAAGCCACCTAGGTCAGTTTCAGAAATTTGAAGGTTCCTAGGGTTGGCAGGATACTACAGAAGGTTTGTGGAAGGTTTTTCTGTGATGGCAGCACCTCTCACAAAACTCATAAGGAAAGGAGTACCGTTTGTATGGACGGAGAAGTAGCAAGAAGCTTTTGAGAGGTTGAAGAAAGTTCGATGAAGCACTGTGTTAATTCAACCGAGTCGGGAAAGATTTTATGTGTGCAGTGAT
This sequence comes from Gossypium arboreum, assembly GCF_025698485.1. Taxonomy (NCBI): domain Eukaryota; kingdom Viridiplantae; phylum Streptophyta; class Magnoliopsida; order Malvales; family Malvaceae; genus Gossypium; species Gossypium arboreum. Next base: position 106,891,882 of record NC_069081.1, on the reverse strand, counting down.
GCATCGACGTAGGTTTGGGTTGTGTGTTGATGCAAGAGGGTAAGGTGGTTGCTTATGCGTCTCGACAACTTAAGCCTCACGAAGGAACTATCCCACTCATGATTTGGAGTTAGCGAAGTGATCTTTGCGCTTAAATCTGGAGACATTACTTGTATGGATAAAGGTGTATTATATACACGGATCATAAGAGTCTCAAGTATTTCTTGACTCGAAGGAACCGAACCTTAGGCAAAGGAGATGGATCGAGTTGCTTAAGGATTATGATTGTTCAATCGAATATCACCAGCGGGGCTAATGTGGTAGCCGATACTCTAAGTCGTAGAGCTGTATCTGATCTAAGAGCAATGTTTGCTCGTCTAAGTCTGTATGATGGTGGAAGTCTGTTGGCTGAATTACAAGTAAAGCCAATCTGGGTGGATCAGATTAAGGAAAAGCAGTTGAAAGATGAGTCTTTGGTCCCTAGTTTTCAACAAGTTAAGGAAGGGAAAACTTCTGAGTTCGGGTTAAATGATGATGGGGTTCTATGTTTTCGAGGTAGAATTTGTGTTCCGAAGGACTCTGACTTGAGACAGTCAATTTTGAAGGAAGCTCATGGGGGACTTTGTGCCATGCATCCTGGAGGGAATAAGTTGTACCATGACTTGCAAGAACTGTATTGGTGGCCTGGACTCAAGCGAGAGGTAACGGAATTTGTGGGGAAATGTCTGACATGCCAGCAAGTGAAAGCTGAGCATCAGTTACCTTCTGGATTATTCCAGCCAGTAAAAATACCACTTTGGAAGTGGAAGAGGGTAACCATGGATTTTGTGAGTGGGCTACCCTTGACACCATCGAAGAAAGACTCGATATGGGTGATTGTGGATAGGTTGACCAAGTCGACTCATTTTATACCTGTTCGCACAGACTTTTCTCTTCAGAAGTTAGCCAAGTTGTATGTGGCGGAGATTGTGCGACTGCATGGAGTTCTAGTTTCGATTATCTCTGATCGGGATCCTAGATTCACATCTCGATTTTGGCAAAAGTTGCATGAGGCGTTGGGAACACGATTAAACTTTAGTACGGCTTTTCATCTCCAAACTGATGGTCAGTCGGAAAGAGTTATTCAGATTCTGAAAGACATGTTGAGGGGTTGTGTTATTGAATTCCGAGGTAGTTGGGAGGATTACTTGGCATTGGCAGAGTTTGCATACAACAATAGTTATCAGTCGAGTATTTGAATGGCACCTTATGAAGCACTGTATGGGCGAAGGTGTCGAACACCTAGTTGTTGGACTGAACTGGGGGAGCGACAAGTTCTTGGACCTGAGTTGGTAGCAGATATTGAGGATAAGGTCAGGCTAATTAGAGATCGGTTAAAGGAAGCGTCTGATAGGCAAAAGTCGTATGCAGATCTGAAGCGTAAGGAGATTGAATACTCAATGGGCGATATGGTCTTCTTGAAGGTTTCACCTTGGAAGAAGATACTAAGGTTTGGTAAGAAGGGCAAGTTGAGTCTGCGGTTCATTGGGCCTTATCGGATTTTGAAGCGAGTAGGCCCAGTGGCTTATCAGTTGGAATTGCCTTCAGAGTTAGACAGGATTCACGATGTTTTTCACGTCTCCATGTTAAGGCGCTATCGTTCTGACGCTACTCATGTCGTGCCGGTTACAGAAATTGAGGTGCGAACTGATTTGACCTTTGAGGAGGAGCCTGTACAAATATTGGATCGAGACGTTAAGGTTCTGAGGAGGAAATCTGTACCATTAGTGAAAGTGCTTTGGCGTAACCATGGCAGAGAAGAAGCTACTTGGGAGCCAGAGGAGGCAATGCAACAACAATACCCTCATCTGTTCGGATCAGGTAAATTTCAAGGACGAAATTTCTTTAAGGAGGGTAGAGTTGTAACGCCCCAAATTTTTGGGAATTCTAAAAAAAAAAAGTTTGTAAAATTAAAAATTCTATGTTCTGCTTGTTAAGTGTAGGTTTAATTGTGATAGTGGGCCTCTAGAAGGCCCAAGCTTAGGATAACCCGATAGTTTTAATTAATTTTAATTCCATTAGAGAAAGGGGTTCTGGTAAATTGGGCTTTGAAGAATTAATTGTGTAAAATAGATCACAAGGAAGCAAGTGGTGAAGTGGCATGTGATGCCACAGGGAAGGCTATAAGTGGCGTGTGGAAGCTAGGGAGGACCCAGGCTCAAGTCACAATGACAGCAAATCAAGGGATTAATTTTTATGAACAGAAAAGTTAAGTAGTGGAACTGAAGTAAAAGCCTGTCAGGAGGAGTTTGAGTTGCTCAGGAGATTGAGTAAGGAGGGGATAAGGGAGAGGATTTAGGAGCTGATCAAGGAGGATGGTGTTGGCCGAATAGTGGACTCTTGAGGAGCAAGAGTTGGCCGGCCAAGGGTTTCTTTAGGGGGTAAATTTCGGCTAGGTCAAAAGCTAGGTATAAATTCGGTATTTGGGAGTGTTGTGCCGTTTTTCTCTTTTCTGACCATTCTTCTTTCTTTTCCTTTCTTTTCTTTTCTTTTCTTTTTTTCTCTCCATCTATCTTCCTTCTTCTTTCCCCATAGCCGAATCCTTCCATTATTCTATTCATCTCCACGTTCTTATCATTGTTCTTAAGCCTTATATACAAGAGCCGAAATCCCGAAAGCTTGATTCTTTTTGTGCCGTTTTCTTATAACCAAAACCACATCTCTTCTCTTCATCATTTGTGGCCGATTCACCAGCCCTCTAAAACCTCAAGTTTTGACGACAAGACCATAGCAAAACCCTCTCGTTTTACCTTTCTAAACACAAGTTTCAAAAAGCCGAAAACCCCACATTAAAAGGGACTTGGCCGAATACTGAAGTCACTGAAAGATCGACTTTTGTTATCATCTGAGGGCTTAGATCTACATCGGGATCGAGTGGGAAACTCATTGGAATCATTCACTAAGGAATCAGTGGTAAGTCTTCTCCAAAACTTAGTCTTCTTACATATTTTAGGAAAAGCCGAAATCCCTAAAAGTTAGGGAGATGGTCGATTTGGACTTGTAATCCTGAGGGGTCGTAATAACTATTTTGTTTTGGTAATAGCATGAGTTAGAGGTGGTTGATCAAGGGCTTGGACAGGTGGAACGATCGGATCTTTAGAGTTAACCATAGTTCGGCAGTAAGGTAAGAGCAATAAGGGTTTTAAGCATGTTTGGCCGAATGTGGTTAGGGACTATATACTCAATTTTATTTTGATATTTGGAGTAATATTAAGTGATTCTATTGTAGGTAGTTCATGTGTAGATCTCGTCGAGGAAATCCCAAAAACAGGTGTGTAACTGACACCCTCTCATAGGCTAGATCGGCAAAAGCCGAAAAGCCAAAATGCCGAAAAGCTGGTATTTTGGGCACTTGCGAGTGTGCGAATGCTCGTAAGACGTATGGGTAATTATTACTGGTAATCGAAAGTGATAAAACTGCAGTACGCACGATTTTGTGCGTTTTGATATTTTGGGCTTAATGGGCCAACGGGCCCAATTCGGTAAGAACACTCGGTAAGTGTTTCTGGCTAAATGTAATGGCTACGATATGCATGGTAACCTTAGAAATAGTTAGATGTACTATTATACCCCTATGTATGCAAAATTACCATAATACCCCTATGTATGCAAAATTACCATAATACCCCTATGTATGCAAAATTAAATCTGTATGATGTGTGCCATGAATGTATATCTGTTGCATGGGGACATGGGCTATATTATGGAGGAAGCGTCCTGGTGGCTATGCCACAAATTATCTGTTCGGTGGCACCGCCACAAAATATCTTAGATCTGGTGACTCTGTCACATTTTACGTATCTAGCGACCATTTGCATATTTCGTGGCGTAGTAGCTTGGGTGGGTCGAGTAGTCTCCCACATGGTGAAAGGATGGTATGGGGTGTACATGGTTGGATATGGTTGGGTTTCTGCATAAGCATGATATATCTGTTCTGATCTATTCTGGGCCTATGGGCTTTATTCTGAAATCTGTTCTGGGCTGAGGCCAACTTGTTTTAATTCGTGGTTTGAGTGATATGGGCTATGGTTGGGTTAATTTTACACATCGAGTTTCCCAAACTCATCCCTATTTTATCCATGCGGTAATCCCCAACCATAGTGGGCTTGGAGCTGCGAGGGATTCGGAGTGGCCACTCGTTCTGCAATAGGATTTCTTCTGGTGATTTGGACTTCAATTTTCTTTACTTTGGTGATTTGGATTTTGTTATGTAATAAGGCCGCTTATGATTATTTTTATTTGGGTTTTGATCTATAACTTATCATGATGATCTTAAATTATATTAACTATCAAATGGGCTAGATCTAGGGTTCGTTTTCAAAAACATTAAGTGATTTCAAAATAACACGATTACAAGTAAGACTTCTGCTAAGCAAACGTTTTCAAACTTAATCACTTTATTAAGATGGACTTAACCAAATGGTTTTCTCACAATTATACGAGATGTTAGAGTGTGGCAATGGCGGTGTGCATGTCTAGGATTGGATTCAAGGAGCTTGGTACTTAAGCAATCCGATGACTCACCTCCTCTTTTTTCGGTTTCCTACGGTGCATGACTCTCATTCACTTTAACCTATATTAAAACTATCTTTTACATCACCAACTAAGTTTTTCCAAACTAAGTAATACGGAATGTTTTGTACGCATCAATGTGGCGCACCGGATCCGGTCATAACGTCTAGACCAGGTTTCGGGTGTTACATAATAGAACTCGACAGTTGGGCAATGGGCCTCATTCATATACATAGGCATCAGGTACATATTAGGCCTGTATTATTATGTTTTAAGACCAATCTTTTTATACTTACTAGTTACCACTTGGAAACACTGAAAGTCAAAGAGAAATAGGTATGAGTTAAAAGGGATGAAAGACATGTTGGGTCAATTCTTAGTAACACCTTTAGTTCCTCCAATCTTATATATTTTAAGATGAGATTACGATAATTGACTCATTTTACATTTCTCAAATCTTACATCTCATCATCTCTTTATAATCTGATTTCGGGTGGAATCTTAAATTTTAGATGAAAATATCATTTATCTTTATAGTATGTGTTTGTTGCATTGATTATTAAAAGTGTTTTTTTTATATAACTAACTACATTTATATATACAAAGTAAGTTTTTTGCTTAATTACTTTTACATTTATGTTCTGTGTATTGAATCTAATTTGATAAAGCAATGCATTCTAGGGAGCAATTGAAAAAATTATCAGTCATTCAGATTGATAATTTTTGTATCAGTTTGTTAGCAGCCTTATCAAGTATGAAATGCCTATCTGTTACTTTTTGCACATTACAGGTTGGTTATATAATTCCTTCTTGTTTGGGTTATTCTGTCAAGCTTTACATAGACACTGTTCAATATTACTATATTAACTAATGTACTAAACTTCATGATACCGATTGCCTGTTACCAAATTACTATATCATAGTATTTGAATTAATTTTGTACAAAAATATTTTTTGGACTGCTTTTAACCAAAACCTAATGTTGAAAGTGTGAGTTAAAGTGAAATTTAAGTGACTAATATTTGGTGGTACTGGAAGTAAACAAACCTGCCACGCCCTCACTTGCACCTTGAAACCTAGTAGCAAAATCAAATGTTTCTCTAATAGGCATATGTTCGACAACTATAGTCGAGTAGAATAAAGCTAACTCAACTTGAACAAGAACTTCAGAGGGCACGATCTCAGGTTTTTATTTTTTCTTTATTATATTGATTACGAGTTATATATATTTACTGTTTGGAGTTAAATCTGTCTGGACCAGATGATAGCAGTTAAATTTGTTTTTGGATGAATTAAGCAAGCTGAGAAGTAAAAAACTTTGGTTGATGAAAGTTTATCATATATACCTTTCTCAGCCTTCAGATTAAAATCGACAGTAATGTTTTGAATTATAAAGTGCTTAACAAATATGAAGTGATGTGATTAAGTGAACTTATGAATGAATTATTGGAATGTACTATATGTGTATGAGTTATGTTAATATTGACTTATTCTGCTTATTATGCATATTGAAGTGACTCAATTGGTTTGTGTGATAGCTATAACATTGCATTCTTACTTTTCTTGAGTCATGGATAATATCTCATTGGATCAAGGTAGACTTAATGAATTTTCCATTAGATCTTACTAAGCACTATTACACATTGTTGTTTTTGTGTGGAGATTTTGAGACTTGGATTATCCTTTGGGACATCACATCGTTGTGAGGCTAGAAGAGTATGAAACTAACTTAATGTAACATCTCCTAACCCCAAACCGTTGCCAGAATAGGGTTACGAGTCATTACCGAACATATTGGTTAATTTACAAACAATTAATGAGTAAACAACAAACATATTTAAATTAAATCATTAAGTCTCTTTTATGAACCCTTGAGGCTTAAATCACATATTATAAATGAATAGGGACTTATTCAAGTACTCCGAAATTTTTATTTTTTTCGTAATATAATTATTTTTTTATTTTTTTGTTTATTTTATTATTATTATTATTATTTAAAAAAAAACTCAATATAACCCTTTTAGAAACATCTAACCTTCCCTGCAATTTCAAATTTGCAACCAATTCAACACAAACAACAACTCAATAAACACAATCTTCATCCAAATCACATTTGTTTTGTAACAATATCACTAGTCTTTATTTTCTCTAACATTATATCCATTCATACTTTTAAGTAGTATTTAAACATCTTAGTTAATTTCCATTCATATCATATATCAACTTATATTAACTTAACTAATATATTCATGAGTTAATACAAAACATAGTCATATAAGCTCCTATACATGCCATATAAACCATTTAAAGTATTTATAACAAAATCTACTGGAAAATCGAGATAGTGTGACTTGAGTGTGATGATCCGATCCTCTAACCCTCCCATTAATCTACAAAGAGCAATAAACATTACAAGTAAGCTGACTATAGCTTAGTAGGTTCGTCAGCTTTAACTATAAATCTTACCAAATATTATTTTTCCAAAATTCAAATCATATGGACATTTCAAGTAAGTTACTTTCATCCTGTATGTCATAATCTTATTTAAAAAAATTTTACTTAATTGAGCTCAATAATAATAATGATAACATTACTTACATTTCTTTTTCCACATGTTACATTTACAACTTACCAACTTGTCCATTCAAGGAATGGCTTACGGATTTAAGTACATTGTAATCTGAAGCCCGAAGTCTAGTTGAAGCACATAAGTGCTAAACGGAAGCCCGAAGGCTAACTGAAGCACACAAGTGCTAAACGAAAGCCTGAAGGCTGACTGAAGCACACAAGTGCTAAACAGGCTTCAAGGCTAATCAAGCTCATTAGAATCGAATCGAAACCCCAAAAGGGTTAACTGAAACTCATATGAGTTAACGGAAGCTCGTAAGAGCTAAACGGAAAGTAAACACGATAATTCGCAACAAATGCTGAATCTCGGTTTATTTGGGTAATTTACCGTCAATTCATCTTTTCCAATGAACGATCATACTCATTTCCTGCGTTCTGTTCCTCCAAAATACTCAGTTCAATTTCGTAACTTTTGTACATAATTTACTTATTTTCAACAGTTAACATACATAAATATTAATCACCATTCATAAAATAATATTGAAATTTAATAATTTAACTGTACGTACTTACCCGGAACAATTTGTAGTAGTTGTAGAGATTTTTGTAACAATTTCAGAATTTTCTCTTTTCCTCGTTTATCCTCGATTTCTTGATCTATAATATAAAATTTTTCTATTTATTCATTAGTATTTATTCAAATTCTACTCTAATTTACAGCTTATGCACTTTAATTTTGAAATTGTACTTTTACCCTAAATTTATAATTTTTACAATTTAGTCCCTTCTCAATTAGCCCTCCAATTGAACTAATTTTTCTCAATTAACACTTTATTATATTACTTTAAACTACTTCATAACCTTTTTAAATTATAATTTCAGCATTAGACCATAATTCCAAAATTTTTCACAATTAGGTCTAAAAATCAAATTTCCACTAAAATTGCTTAATAAAATCATCATATAATAAGATTAAAACTTCAAATCCATGCTAAATCATCATAAAATTACATAAATTATTCATGGAAACTTTCAATTTCACTCATAGAATAAAAAAACAAATGAATTTAATAGTAGGACCTAGTTGTAAAAGTCTTAAAAACACAAAAATTACAAAGAAAAAGCAAGAATTAAACTCACATGATGCAAAAATATGAAAAACCAGCTTGTTCTAGGCCTCCTATGGCGTTTTTCGCTGATAAGAAAGAAGAAAAATGAAGAAAAACCTAGATAATTCCAATTTAGTCCTAACTTTATTTAGTTAATCTTGATAATATTCTAATTTTTCCCTTATTTCACTAATTTTCTGACTTTTTCTCAGCTATTGCGGTCCAAAATATCTCCCTTGGGAAAGTTTTCTCTTTAGGTCATTTCTCATTAGACACTTAAGCTATTTAATCACTTTCACAAGTTTTACACTTTTACAATTTAGTCTTTTTTATTTAATTAACCACCCAAACGATAAAATTTTCTAACAAAATTTTAACATCATATTCCATAAATATTTATAAAATTATTTCCGGCTCTGTTTTAAGAGATTGAGGTCTCGATACCTCATTTTCAACTTAATTTATTTAATAATTTCTCTTTAGATTTTAATTTCTCCTATTTAAAATATTTCTAACATCTCTCTCACTTCTAAATTTTATTTTATTTTAATTTCCTAATGCCGGTCGTTGGATTTAGTGATCTCGAATTACTATTCTGACACCACTGAAATTTTAGGCTGATACACTTATTTATGATCAATGACTCTAATGGCACATATTAAAGACTCAATATACTTTGTAAATATGTCAGTTTCATGCCTACTTGAAAACTTACCTTATGGTGTAATTGATGATTTGGTCCTCGTGATTGTAATGTATATATATATATATATATATCAATATGCATATGTATACATATATCAATATGCATATATCTTGGGTTGTTTATTTGATCTAGAACTCATATATATTTGTTAATACTGACATGTGGTCAAGAATTCTGGGTTTACGTCTGCTGCATCGCCTTCGGTAGTCCTCGGCATCGTCATCGACAGCCCTCTGCTACATTTCCGTCGTCATCCCTATGCTACATTTCCATCGGCATCCCTCTGCTGCTTCTCTAGTTTTCTGCCATCCAATTTGCTTAGCTTCAATCCACATTGACATAGGTAAGGTTTTGGGTCCTACATTGTGGTAATTGCTATTAATTATTCCTCATTAATATTAATCCACATTGTTAATATTAAGCTTCTTTTTTTGTTGGTAGTAATACTTAAATTATTCCTCGTTACTCAAATACCTCAAAATATTAAATCGGTTAAAATTTTTTTAGTCAACTATAACATTTCACGTGATATAAACTTAAAAAGTATATTTTAAATTCTTTCATTTTTCATTTTTCTTTTACGCCATTTCTTTTGTATTTCTTTTTCATTAATTACATATAGATATTGCTAACCCAACCAAATTATTTTTTCACTTTAAATTTATAAATTTAACAATTTATTATTCTCAAATTTTGCAGCATTGCTAACCCAACCAAATTATTTTTGTCTAAATTTATAATCTAAATATATAGCTTATAATTAAAAAATAATATAATATATATATAGAGAGAGAGAGAGAGAACAAACATGCAAAATCTCTTGAATTGATGAAAATGATAATGAGTATTCTCTATTTTTCTATTTTTTTCATAGAAACTTTTTTATTATTAGTAAAAATTATCATTTATAAGTAAGAATTCTAATTTCACTAAAAGTATTTGGTTAAGAAAACTTATTTGATAATGTTAAGAAAATTCATTTGATAATAATAAAAAGTTATTTTTATTTCAAATGTACACTAAGTTAATTTATGTTTTGAATTATAATTTGGATGCATTTCTTACCCTTTTAGAAACATTTAAAAAAATTATTCAATTAACATCAAAGTTGTAAATAATTTATTTCTAGATTTGTCTTATAATTTATTTGTTTAATTATCTTTTGCTCAGCCATAGTTTATATTCATAGTAAATTTCTATTTGATTAGTGGGCATATGCTTCACCATCATTGGTGAATAGAAAAGTATTCTCATAAATAACACGAACCTTAACACTTTTATAATGTTATAATCTCAACTAACTACTCAATCTTATTATTTAAATTTATTTTAATATAAAAATCAAATTACTATTCTTTTTCCAAAAAATGATTTAAAAGCTTTTAAAATGAAAAGTTACTTTTGCTACTTTTTGCTACTCATCAAATTTTATCCCATGCCTTGTATATATTTCTAATAATAAGAAGAACATCACAAGTAATACATCATATTTATTAATTTTTATATTAATAATGTTTGATTTTAATATTTAATATTTTAAATGTTTTTAAAACTTATAAATATTTTTTATCAATATAATAATATTATCCAAATCCCATCTCAAGATAAGTTTTAAATATTATTTAATTAAAATAAATTGTTTAAAGGAAATGATATTTATCTTAATGTTAAATATATATCATATCATAACTTACATAATTTACATAACTTATATAACTTATATAAATATAATTTACATAACTTACATAACTTAGATAAATATATAACTAACATAACTTACATAAATATATATCATATCATAACTTACATAACTTACATAACTTATATAACTTAGATAAATACATAACTTACATAACTTACATAAATATATATCATATCATAACTTACATAACTTACAAAACTTACATAACTTACATAATACATAAATATATACTTGAAAATCCCACTTACTTACGAATTAGTTTACACCCATTAGATACTTGATACTTGATACTTGATATGTATTATCTATTTTAGTACAATGACATGATTTAAATCAATTGAGAACATTTAAGTAACGTAATATATTGTCAACTTTAGATTTCAAGAACTACGAAATGGATAGGAGTTGGATGAATTTGTCAAGGGTAAGCAACGCCTATCGAAATGGAGTACAAACTTTTCTAAATTTTGCATTTCAAAATGCAAGCCGAGAGAATATGATTCTTTGCCCGTGTAAGAGGTGTGGCAACATCAATTGGCATTTTCATGAAGTTGTCTACGAACATCTAATTGTTGATGGCTTTATTCGGGGGTGTAAAAAATGGATTTTCCATGGAGAGTGTACATCTAGTGGAACTTCTTCAACAATTAATCCGGCTTATCCTGATACTGCTTACCATCAGTATGTTAGACAAGATGACATGGAAGGTATGTTGCGGGATGCATTTAATATGCACAGTCATGGTGAGCAATCGTTTCCACCGGACTTTATTGCATCCGACGATGGACTTTATTGCATCCAATGATTGTAATATTGGTGGAAATGTTTTTGCGAAACGGGAACAAGTGCACCTGATGAGGAGCCAAATGAAGAAGCGTCGAAGTTCTACAATTTACTTAATGAAATGAACGAAGAACTTTACGAGGGATCAAAATATTTGAAATTGTCCTTCTGCATTCGTCTATTTCACTTAAAATGTTTGGGAGGGTAGACCGGAAACTCTTTTACGATGCTGTTAGAGTTTCTGAGTGAGATGTTTCTGTTTCCAAAAATTCCCCAATCTTGTCAAGATAAGAAGAGACTAATAAAAGATTTTAGCCTTGGGTACGATAAAATTCATAGTTGCCCAAATGACTGCATGTTATATTGGGGTGATCAGAAAAACCAACAGTCTTGTCATGTGTGCGGTAAGTCTTGTTCGATGAATAGGAATACAGAAGATGTGAATGCGGATGGAGGTGGGGCACAGTTAAGAAAGAAGCCAGTCAAGGTTTTGCGATATTTTCCTCTAATACCAAGACTTCAAAGGCTTTTCATGTCGTCAAAGACAGCCGATTCTATGAGGTGGCATAATGATGAACGGACTGATGATGGATTATTAAGGCATCCTGCTGATTCTTTAGCTTGGAAATCGTTTGACAGTAAATTTTCAAGCTTTGCAAGTGATCCTCGGAATGTGAGGCTTGGGCTAGCAGCTGACGGCTTTAATCCTTTTAAAATCATGAGCACTTCCTACAGTATTTAGCCTGTAGTGCTTGTTCCTTACAATTTGCCTCCATGGATTTGCATGAAGCAATCTTCTTTTATATTATCTATGATTATCCCTAGAGAGAAAGGTCCTGGAAATGATATCAACATTTATTTGCAGCCACTTATTAAAGAGTTAAAATAATTATGGTCGGGGGTTGAGACAGATGATGTTTTAAGAAAGGAGAACTTCAATTTACGTGCAGCTTTATTGTGGAAAATTAATAATTTCCCGTCTTATGCCAATTTATCTAGTTAGAGTACCAAATGACGTTATGATTGTCCTTGTTGTGCTGCGCAAACATGTTCGAAATGGTTATATAATGGGAAGAAGTTTTGTTATATGGGGCATCATTGGTGGTTGGATGGAAATCATAGATTTAGATTTCAGAGGACTTTATTTGACGGTACTGAAGAGTTTAGAGAAGCTCCTGAGCAGACTATTGGATCTGAAATCTTGTTCATGTTAAAAGATATGGATTTCAGTTATGAGAAGATGAATCAACCATCCAACATACAAACAAAGAGAAGATCGAGGGATGAATCTGATGATGGATCTGATGAAGAGGATGATCCTAATGAGGCAGACGTGTGGAAAAAAAAAAGTATTTTTTTTAATTGCCTTATTGGGAGCATCACATTTTACGACACAATCTTGATGTCATGTATATTGAGAAGAATGTTTGCGAGAACATCATCGGGACAATTTTGAATGTCGATGGAAAATCAAAAGACAATCTTCAGAGTCGACTTGATTTAGTTGACATGGGAATTCGGCGTGATCTTCATCCCCAAGTACTTCCAAATGAGAAATATCGGTTGCCGCATCCAATTTTTGCAATGTCGAAGGAAGAGAAAGAAGTGTTCTACACGGTGTTGAAGGATATAAAGGTTTCAGATGCGTATGTATCAAATATATCTCGATGTGTGAGTCTTAAAGATCGAAGACTATATTCTTTAAAATCACATGATTATCATATCTTGATGCAAGATTTACTTCTACTTGCTTTACGGTACTGTATGTCAAAAAAGATTACGTCCTGTATAATTGAACTTTTGAATATAATGAAAGCTATTTGTGGCAAAGTTTTGGATGTTGAAGAACTTGAGAAAGTAAAGGATCAAGCCGCTTTGACTTTATGCAATTTGGAGAAGATCTTTCCACCTTCCTTCTTCACTATTATGGTGCACTTGGTAATCCATCTCCCTCGTGAAGCAATAATTGGAGGATTGGTTTTCTATCGATTAATGTATCCTATAGAAAGGTGCTAATTTATTTGTAAAGTATTCATTCATTCACCTTTATACATTTAGTTACAACTTTTGATAATGTTGTATATCGTGTTTAGGTTCCTAAGCAAATTGAAGTCTTATTGTCGAAATAAGCGTTATCCAAAAGGATCAATTGCTGAAGGCTACTTGGCAGAGGAGTGTATGACCTTCTGTTCTAGATATTTAAAGATGTTGAAACAAGATTGAATAGATTAAGTAGAAATGCTGGGCTCAATGATCCCAACTTTACCGAAACTTATTTATTTCAAAGTTATGGAGAACCAATCGGGAAATTTGAAATTGCAGAATTAGATGAAAGATCTTAGGTACAAGCACATAGATATGTTCTTTTTCACCATGATTCAATTGAACCGTTACACAAGTAAGTTCTAGAATATGATAAATATTCATATTTTTTATTTGTTTATTTTCTAACCAATTAAACCTCTTTTTTAACATAGTGAGTACAAACAAATCTTGAGATCTCATTCACGCTCCTGCAGATTAGAACAACGAGAGATTAATAAGTTATTCACAGAATCTTTCCATGAATGTTTAAGCCAAACGGTATGCAACTCAACCTTTTATTGACAAATAATAATGTTTTATCATAACATTTATAATTACTCAATTTACTTTCGATTCAATAGGCTTGGAGTGGGAAGGACGTTAATGACGAAGTTAAATGGCTTTCCCAAGTCCCGAATAAAGTAGTAAAAAGATATAGTGCATTCATCATCAATGGATTCAGATTTCATACAAAATATCATGAGAGATTGATGAGAGCTCAAAATTGTAGAATAGTTGTTAATTCTTCAATTACAAGTTATGCTAGTGCTAGGGACAGTAATCCTGTTGAGGGAAATGTGGAGTATTACGGACTTCTTATTGATATTATTGAGTTAGATTAGTATGGAAAATGGAAAGTTGTCTTATTTCAAACTGATTGGGCTGATGTTAATACTGCTCGTGAAATTAAAAACGATCAATTTGGTTTTACAATGGTTAATTTCTCTCGATTGATTCACACTGGAGAACAATTGATAGATGAGCCGTATGTATTTCACTTCTCAAGTGAAACAAGTTTTTTACTCGAAAGATCCAACTGATGAGGGTTGGTACGTTGTACTCCGAAACACCCCTAGAGACTTGTTTGACATGGGCAATGGAAGTAGAGATGACATCTTCGAAAGATCAGAAACTTTGCCTTTTCCAAAACAAAACTTAAATGAAAATATCCCTAGTACTAGTACACAATTTCAATGGGTTCGTCAAGATGTGGATGAAGATATTTACGAATTATGATGTAGTAAGATTTTACGATTTTTTAATTATATGTAATATTATAATTTTAATCTTGCTGATATTATATAATTTAACTATTTTATATGTACTATTATTGTTGTAATCTGTTACTAAAATTTCAACTATTTTAAGTGTATTGCAGGAAAAATCCGTAAAAGAAGATTACGAGATTTAAGTATTGTCCAGAATACTCCAAATTCGGAAGATGCAAATAGTGAATAGCAGACAGTTATTGGATCTTCGAATGTGCCGGAGACACTTGACGAGCCTGCAGAATTTCAAAGTAATGTTAAGTTTATTTTACATGTGTGTTGACTTTTATTATTGATTTATTTTTCATTTTTAATATAAATAATATCATATCATTTTTCAGCTGAAAGTGGTGGGAGGCGCAGAGGTCGAGGACGTACGCTACTTAAAGATTTATACTACTTAAATCCTGTCGAGCGTGTCAAAGTAAGTAGAAATAGTCATGGTCAGCCTGTTGGATCTGAAGCTCAACTTTTAGCGGGCTATTTGGGCATTATAGCACGAAATGCCAATATGTTGCCCATCAACTACAAATCATGGCATCACATGCCTGATAGCAACTAAAATCAAGCTCTCGATAATATTAAGGTAACAAAACATCTAATTGTTATTTCTAATACTTTGGTTTAAGTTTCATTTATATTTACATTCTAAACTTGTGTTTTTTTAGGAGAGATTTGCTTTAGAGGTCTCGGATGACTATATCAAGAAGGCATTGGGTAAAAAATGGAGAGACCATAAAAGCACTTTGAAAAAACAATATTTTAAGAAAGACATAAGCCTCGAAGAAAAATTGCTAAATGTCCCACTGGGAATACTAAGGTACCAATGGGAAGATGCGGTTAGATTATGAAATTCAAAGAAAGGAGAGGTATTACATACTTCCAAATTCTTATAAATTTTTCGATATATAGTGTTTACTATATACATAATAATAATTACATTATGTAGGACCATGAGCGAGTTGGAACAAGCAGCAGGCAAAAATAAAAATTCACGCATTACCAGAGGTCGAGAAGTTTCGCTCAGAATGAGGCCGAGGTATTATGAATTTATTAATTCTATCAAATATTAATGACTTTCTACTATTAAATAATATTTTTACTACTATATTGTAGGAAGTCTTGTCTGGTCAAAAAGTTGGACGCCTTCAGCTTTTTGAGATTACGCATAGGAAGAAAGATGAATCTCCTATGACATCCGAAGCTGGACAAATTATGGTATATTTACTTAATAAAATTTGATTTATTATAAATAATTATAATGTTTAATTATAATGGTTTAATTCGTCGTTAGTAGCTTTAAATAATGTTAAGTTATGATGCATTCCTTTTTATAATATATTTCGTTTCTAACTCTTTAATTGATTTATTAGGAGAAACTAAAGGAGAAGAAGGAGGTGTATGAAACGATTGCTTCGACTGATAGTTCTATTAATCTTGAGAACATTGTTAACAAAATTATTACTGAAGTTTTGGGTTCTGAAAGGTATGGTCGGGTTCGATTTCAAGGATCTGGTGTTACCCCGACCCAATATTTTGGATCCGGCTCCCAGCAATACATGCCTTCCTAGAGTCAATCTCAAGCTGAAGTTCAGAGGTTAAGAGACCAGATAGCTCAGATGCAAGCGAGCACAGTTGAGCAAATTGCCGAGGTTGAAAGAAAATATGAAGAACTCCAGCAACAACTTAGAGCGGATGCAGAGAGAGAGGAGGCGAGGCGAAGAGCGATGGTTGAGAGTAGAGCGAGCAAAAGTACGATGAGCTCCACTCTGACTTGACATAAGATAAAGATGTTTCAACAGTCACAAAAGCCGCCATCTTAGACATTTGTTTTCTCTTTTTAAGAATATTTTTAACATTGTCACATTTAACATTATTGTAAGAATATTTTGAGTTACTTTATTTATTAATTTACATCGAAGTATCATTTTCATTTAACATTTTTTGTTGTATTTTTTATGCTACATTTGCTATTTTTGGTTAGATTTCATGTTATATTTGCTATTTTTAGTTGGATTTAATGCAGGAAGGGTTGGATATTGGTGAAAAATGTACACTGCAAATCTGCCAAAATTAGCAACATTTGTAACAAAAGCACCGCTAAAAGTCATGCTTAACCCACAAACGCCACTAAAATTCATGATCGTGACCTTTTTTTCAAATAAACGCCACAAAAATTTATAGCGGCATTTTTTGCGGCGCTTGTGAAAACGCCACAAATAGTTCTAGCGGCCCTTTTAAGCGTCGCTAAAGGCAAAAAAAAATGCCGCTAAAAGTCTGTTTTCATGTATTGGTTATATGTCATTGATGTTGTATAAATGTGTGAGGGGCATGGTTGACCAAGGCTTGAAAAATAGCCTAAGTGTTGGCCACAAGGGTAGAGACACGGTCGTATGTCTCAACCGTGTAAGGGACACGACCTTAGCACACAAGCGTGTAACTTGGTCGTGTGACTCTATTTCATTGCTGACATCATAAATAGAGAGTTAAACGGGCTGAGGACACGGGGATGTCCCAAGCCACATGGGCGTATGTGACCACACGGCCTACCCACATGGGCGTATGACTCTCCAAAATTGGAAAATTTTCCAAGTGTTGTAAAAGTTTCATAAGTTTTCAGTTTAGTCCCGAACCATTTCCAATGTATGTTTTGGGCCTCATAGGCTCGCATAAGGGACGATATGTATGTGTTTGAATGTTTTTGCATTAGTTGAAATTTTATGACCCGATTTTGTAAAATTTTGTATGTTTCGGTAATACCTCGTATCCTGTCCCGATGTCGGACACGGGTAAGAGGTGATGTCTCTCGATGCAGATGAGGTTTATCTCGCTTAGACAGAAATACTCTCCAATCGAGCTACACCGACCATGATCAATGTGATGCTAAGGTATTTGAGTAAATTACAGTTAGGATGAGTCTAAGCTCAGAAAAATATGAATAAAAGTTCATGATATGTACGTGATGGCACGTGAGATGAAAGTTCGTGTTACGATGAGTATCCTTGCTTGTTTAATGTTCATATGAATGAAATGACATATATATGATGAAGTGCAAGATGAAAGTTTAGATTTTAATATGCTTATTCATGTTTGTTTGGCCCTCGTATGATGTTATGTGCATGAATCATTTGAGTAAATAAAAATGGTTAGTGATGTTATTCAGAATCCATAGAATGCATGCATAAGTGCATTGTTTAAACAAGATAATTGGGAAGCCCGTGTCATACAAAATATGAATAATAGTTTGCCTGAAGTGAATGTTATGCTTGTGAAACTGTTACTATGACGATGAAATAGTGCTATATGCATATGCATATGAGAGATGAGTTAGGGACCTTACAACCCCACCCCCTTAGCAGAGTGGTGTTTATAAAGGATTTTATGAGATCTTTGGGATAAGTTCACAAGTGTGAAACCAAAGAGTTCAGTTGTAGAATGATTATAAATATGGTCAGAATTTGTAAAATAGTTGATAAGTAATGACGGAACTAGTAAGGTATCAGATTGATTTAAAGATTATTCGATTTACGAAACATCACAATGAGAGAAGAACTCAACTTTAGTAAATCGACTTATTCAGACACGATGTTGAACGAATGTAGTAATCGAAATTCCTTCTGAACTTATTTTCTTTAGTGAAAGGAATAATACGGGAATTGTGATGACAGAAATAGTTGAGGGAACTGAATAGATTTCAGCAGCTTCTTCAGAGGTATTCTATATGTTTAATTGTTCTTGGAATTATTCCAATGGCTATTGCTTTTCTGATAAAATCCTTGTTCTATGGGAATGTTTTCTTATCATGATGCATAGACGAAAGTATTGATGTCCAACTGGTATATAATCTGTATTGCCCTATTTCCCTCTGGCATTTTATTACATTTCATCTATTGGGACTTTATGGGGTAATACACATGATGTTATGATTCTATTTCTTCTAATTGATCTTCTGTTCGATACATATATGGGAAGGTATATTATCCTCGTTGTATTTAATTCCAGTGGGTTGGATTGATGTATTCTTTTAGACTTCTCTTCTCTGAGGAATTATCAAGATCCTTCATGTTTTTCTTATGAGCATTGTTCTGGGACTTTCATTATGATATTGTATCTTGGATTTCTGTATCTTGGATTTCTTTATCTTAGATTTCTTTGTCCTGGACTACTTTATCTTGGTTTTTATGTAATCTCTATTCCGTAAATTGTCGATTGTGACTCATATCTAAAGTATGATCTTTGGCTTATGATAACCATGTTAATTATGATCATGATTCTGGTTGATTATAGTAACGTGGAGGCTCCGATATCTTGATTTCTCTAAATCTTCGTGAAAAATTTGACATTGGCAATGCCATAAGTGGTGAAAATGCGAATTTCAATTTGTATGGTGGATGTCTTTTCTCAAGTAAGTTAATAGAAGTTGATGCCTTCAATTGATATATACTTGTTACTTGATTTAATGCATTTGAAATGGTTTTTGATTACCACGATAAGTGAACCTTGAATGATTACATGTTGAATCGTTCTATCGACTGAAATTAGGATTTCTTGAAATGTCATTTATTGATGATTAAGACCAACTTGGTTGTTCAATCGGTATGGGTTATTGTTAGGAAGATTTAATGAGACATATATGTTCAAATCATTTTTCTCAAGTCTGAGAATAAGATTTTATTTCTTTTCGGGTAAAAGGCAGATAGTCTGAATGAAAAGTGTACATAACTTAGAAGACTTTGATATCATTTAAAGCTACTTTGAATGATAAAATTTATCACCTTTTGAAAGTTGCATGATCTATTACATGTTAGCAAGGTTTTGAACAGTCGAGGACATTGTAATTGAAGCATTAGATCTGGTTTAGCCTGCATTGGGTAAGAAATTCCTGATTTTCAGTGATGTGCCATTAAGTGGAATATGATGTGTTTTAAGACTATAAGGCAATGAGATAGCTTAAAGTATCCAATGTTAAGGAAAAATTAGAATCTGAGATAGCATAGATGATTTGAACCATTGAAAGATGATGAGTTAGTTACTGTTTGATCTTTAAGAGTAGCAAAATTGTAGTTACTAGTATTGGGGTTGAAAATCCTTGATTTTCTTGAGAATGATGGTTATACAGTTGATCTTGTCTACTGACAGAGAAAACTGAAGTTTTATTGCAAGTCTATGTGGCTGAGAAATGTTATGTGATTTGTTGTCATATGTTTGGAAAAATTGCAAATCGTTTCGGTAGGTACTGAATTCTCGCTTATCAAATTACTGGAATTATGTATCTCTGAGATTGTAGAATTTCTTAAAATGCTAGTCTTTGTTAATCGGATTGAGATTGGAGATTTATATCGTGAATTATTGAGAAAGCTAAATGAGGTTCTGAATTTTAATGAAGGCTAGAGGTTGAATTAGCGAATTCTCCGACTGTATAAAATTGTAGAGAGTATAAGGCCATAATAATCGGGCTAGCTACGCCATTTAAATCCGGAAGCATTCAAGTATGTTATGTATGTATGTGCTATGACAGTATGGACCAAATCTTTAAGTACATGAATTCTCCAATAGAGATCAGGATTCAGTTGATGTAACACCCCAAATTTCTGTAATTTCGGCTTTTGTGAAATTGTAGCATAGGAAAATATTTGAATATGTTTTTGCATGAATTTGCACAATATCTGTCTGCTTTTGTGTTTAAGTGCTTTGGGGGTGTGTTAGGGAAGTTCCAAGTTCAAGTCTCAACTTGGGCAAATTTTTGGTTTTTTATTTAAATAAAACTTGGCTTTTGGTTAATGGGCTTATAAGAATTTATCGGCAAAAACTTAACAGAATGGGCCTACTGGTCTAGTGGTTAAGTGGCAAAGGTTTATGCTAGAGGTCCTGTGTTTGAATCCTAGCTTGGGCATTATTTTTCCCACTAAGGCCGTGATAAAATTGAAGGTGAAATAAAACAACGAAGTGGTAGGGTTTATCAGTTTTTTCTAAGTAGTTTCCCCA
The DNA here is from genome assembly GCF_025698485.1 of Gossypium arboreum. NCBI lineage: Eukaryota > Viridiplantae > Streptophyta > Magnoliopsida > Malvales > Malvaceae > Gossypium > Gossypium arboreum. The sequence goes on along the minus strand of NC_069081.1, from coordinate 106,871,146 downwards.
AAAGAACTCTCTCTGCCGAAATTCTCTACTATTTTCCCCTCTCCTTGTTTTTTTTCTTTTATTTGTGCCAAAATTTCCCTTGCTTTCCTTCCATTCGTTTTGATTTCGTATTAACGGGCTTCTGTGGTTCATTGACATTCTCCTCATTGGTAAGTTCTGCTTGTCGTTAGTAAACATCGTTTTGATTAAGAGATTAAGGGGGAACTTTCTTTAGGTGTTTAAGTACTGATCAAGGGGTTATTCTTCGTTCCTAAACAGTGAATTAAGTACGTAATATTTGCTGGTTTCTCTCGAGGTAAGAAATTTAACTATTCAGGGGCAAAATACCTCATTTTTTTCAATCAAAAATTATTTAAGTGACTGAAATGGGTCTTGACATTATCGAATATAAGTTCTGGAGTGCTAGGATTGCGTTAGGCTTTAATCGAAACCAAGTGTGTACTCCAATCAATCTGAAATCATATTTCAGTGAAAGTAAAAAACACTACTGTCGATGCCACACGAGCGTGTGAACTGCCCGTGTAGAGGCCGTGTGGCGAGACACGGCTGTAGGGATGACGAAGTAGGTCATGTGCGCACCACACAGGCACGACGGACACAGGCGTGTGAGGCTGGCGAGGCCGTGTGGGAGGCAAGGGAGTGTAGGCCACACAGGTGAACAACACGGACGTGTGGGATATTGGGCCAAGCCGTGTGATTAACACAGGCAAGGCCAATTTGAGCCGTGTGAGCCACACCGGCGTGTGGGCCCACATGGGCAGGGCCCACAGGTGTGTAAGCCCGATTTGTTTGAAATATTCTGCAAGGTTACACGGGTCGCCCAAGTCGACTGTGACCTGATTGTAATGTCGGTAAGCGTTACTTAGACCCCTATGCTCTGATCTGATACTAAGATGCATGTAAAAGTATGATAAGTAAAGCATGTGTATCTGTTCTAATTTGATGATGATGTTATGATTTGATATTTGCACATGAGCATGCCATATTATCTATGTTGCATTGCATTGGGTTGGGTTTGTTGTTGAAGAAAATGAAAACTGAAAGACTATTAGCCTGTCATCTGGCAGCTATATTGTATATATCTGATACGTGCTGTATACGGTACCACTTGGTGTGTGGGGTTGGATGGGTTGATTCTATCCCCATACTTGGTGTGTAGGGCTGGGTGGGTTGATTTTATCCCCACATGGTGTGCTGGGTTGGACGGAGATGGTGTGTAGGGTTGGTGGGCATTACTGTTTTGATTGATATGCATGTATATCTGTATGGGCTAAGGCCTGAATGCATCTTATATTGTCTGAGTGGGCGAAGGCCTACACTGATTCTGTTAAGAGCTCAGGCTCGATTATGATTGTTTGACTACTATCCGTTTACATACATGCTTTACTGTGGGGATGTACACACTGAATTTGTAAAAACTCACCCCTTATTTTCTTTGTCTATCAGGTAATCCCCAACAGTAGGTGGATCGGTGCAGCGGAAGGGCTCAACGGTGACCATTGCTACATACACTCTGGTTTTAAAGGTTTTTAATGCTTTTATTATTGTAATTGCTATAGTTGGGAGTAATTATGTAATTTTTGGTATCAGATTATTTGGTTTAAGTTTGAAATTTGAAATACTGTTTATGGATTTTAGAACTGTAATTTTATTTGTTCTTAAGCTTCTGCGAACTAAGAAATGTTTTCAAGCAAATTAATCAATATATGTTTTCTAAGTTAAGTAAAAGGTGGTAACTGAAACGATTTTTGGGTAAACACGGTTTTAAATACATTCTCATATGACTTCGCCAGATTTGGCCATAACATCTAGGCCGAGTTTGGGGTATTACATTTAGTGGTATCAGAGCCAAGTTGTAAAATTCAGCTGTGGATTTAGGTTTCAAAATTTGGTTCTAAGAAAATGATTTGTAAGGCGATTTGAAATATTTTTGATAACAAGTATGTGGTATACCGAGCCTTCAACACTAATTCTGTAAGTTCTCTGAAACTCTAATATGTACTATTTGAAAGCATGCCTATACTGAAATTTTGTCTGTATTTTTCAGAAACACTGTGTAGGTGTGATGAGACTGCTGTAGGTAATACTCTACTGGAACCCTTTTGGTAGTGTAAATTGGAAATCGTAGTGAGCTTATTACTCTTGATAACTAACTCTGAAACTCTAATACAGTTCTGCATAAAATATCTGTTAATAATTATCGGAACTGTAAACTGATTTGCATAAAAATCTTAATACATATTAATTAGTTAGTTACGATGAGCACACGTGATACTCGTGGGCGGGGTAGTAGAGGCCGAGGTAGAGGCCATAGAGGGATTCAGGCTGAGTCCTTCGCATTTGATACAATTCCTAATATGGATACTAGCGAGACACAGGTGTCACCTATAACTGAGCCTGGTGCTGAGTCTCATGACCGTGCAGCTGGGGACGACGCACTATTCTAGGCCATGCTGCGAATTCTAAAGAGGGTCGCTGGTGCCAATACTAGTTCTGGAGGTCATGGGTCGATTACGAAATGACTCAAGTCGAATGGGGCTAAGTTATACAGGGGCATCGCTGGAGTTGCTCCGAATGTGGCCGAGTACTAGATGGAGGCCACGGTGCACATAATGGATGATTTGGATTTCACTGATGAGCAGAAGCTCAAAAGGCAAGTGTCTCTGCTTCGCGATAAGGCGTACCAGTGGTGGTTGACTGTTAAGGACGACACTCAGCCTGATCGGTTGTCATGGGATTTGTTTAAGACCACCTATCAGAGTAGGTATGTGGGAGCTAGCTACACTGACACTAGGCGATGTGAGTTCCTGAATCTCACTCAAAGGGTGACCGAGTATAAGGCTGAATTTTTTAGACTGAACCGTTATGTGAGGGGCATGGTGGCGACAGAGTATGAGCATTGTGCTCGATTTAAGGATGGTCTGCGAGACAGTCTGCGAGTTTTGATAGCTTCACAAAGGGAGCGGGATTTCTCAGCCTTGGTTGAGAAGGCCAAGATTGCTGAAGAGGTGAAGCGCTCTGAGTGCCAAAACCGTGAGAAACGGAAAGCTAAGAGGGATTCTAAGCCTTCGAATACTGGGATGAGGCCTAAGAAAAAGGCCAGGACTGATTGGCCCGTGAGAGCTGGGCCTACTGTTGCTATTCCTGTTGGGGTGGTGATATGTCAGCTCTATAATAGACATCATCTAGGCGAGTGTTGGAGGGCTACTGAAGCTTGTTTGAGGTGTGGTTCGGCTGAGCATCGTGTTAAGGATTGTCCACTGATGAGTAATCAAAGGCAAGCTCTAGTTGTTGAGACTGCACAGCTGCTAAGAGGGCCACAGCGGCCACCTAGGGGCCGAAGACAGGCTAGGGGTGGTAACAGTATGAGTCGAGGCAAGGAGCACAAGGCAGAGGTGCTGGGCGACTAAAACGAGGTAGCCTGCACTTGTCTTTGTTGCCCATCTTCGTGAGGATGGAGATGTTCCGGACGTCATCACGGGTATGTTCTTCATTTCTGATGTACCTTATATTGCACTGATAGACATAGGTTCTACACATTCCTCTGTGGCATGTTCTGTGTCTGAAACTTTAGGAATTCCATGTGAGAGCACTTCTAGTGAGATTTCAGTGGTGAGTCTATTGGGGCAGTCTATTAGGGTCAGTAAACTGTTTAAAGACGTTCCGTTGGAAGTCCAATGAACGATATTCTTGGTTGATCTGATGGAACTTCCGTTTGGGGAGTTCGACCTAATTCTGGGCATGGACTGGTTAGTGAAGCATCGTGTAAGTCTGGATTGAGTTGAAAAGAGGGTTGTTCTGAGGACCGAGGAGGATAATGAGATAGTCGTGATTGGAGAATGATAGAATTATCTAAGTAATGTGATTTCTGTGTTGGTAGTAGAGAAGCTTGTGAGAAAGAGATATGCGGGATACGTGGCCTACATCAGTGTTTCTAATTTTGTGGACTCTTCGGTTAAGGATTTTGGAACTATAACTTTATTTGTTCTTCAGCTTCCATGAACTAAGAAATATTTTCAAGCAAATTAATCAATATATGTTTTCTAAGTTAAGTAAAAGGTGGTAACTGGAACGGTTTTTGGGTAAACACGGTTTTAAATACATTATCATGTGACTTCGCCAGATTCGGCCATAACGTTTAGGCCGGGTTTGGGGTGTTACAGTTGATGTGTCGTATAGCGGAGAATTACTCATAACCTTAGTATGAGAAATTAATGAGCTAAGTATTAAGCATAGCTTGATTAAAAGTTCTTTAGCAATGATTATGAGATAGTGGAGTTTATGTGAAAACAGAACCACTCTTCTAGTAAGATTTTCGGGGACGAAAATCCCTAAAGGGGGGAGAGTTATAACATCCCGAATTAGGGCTTAGTCAGAACAGTGGTTTCGGGACCACAAATTCGACACAGTGAAATTTTTTATTATTATATTTTTATGGTCTACAATTATACGAAATGATTTTGTGAAAATTTCATTCCAAAATTTTGATGTTTGGGCACTCAATTTGGTCAAAATGACTAAATTGTAAAAAGTGCAAAACTTGAGTTTTAGAAGCTAGAGGTGTCTAATTGCTATGAAATTTTAAATTGAAGGTCCTTATATGGTAATTAGACCATTGGTTAATTTGTTGGCCAAAAATGGATATGAAATAGGGGAAATAGAATATTTTTAAATTAGGGGTATTTTGGTCATTTGGTAATTAAAATAATAAAAAGGGAAATAAAAGTCAAATTTACATGGAAGCCATGGCTAGGATTTTGTTCAAGCTTTCCAAGCTCAATAGTCAAGGAAAACGTTATTCGAAATTAGATTGGGGAAAAACAAGTATTTGACGATTAAGTCCTTTTTCACCATTTTTAGTATCGAGGTAAGTTCGTGTGATAATAATAATGCAACGTTATACTTGAATGTTAATGCTTGACATATGTATGGTGTTAATAAAAGTACATGTGTAATAAATATATGTGGACAATTGTAAAATACTAATGTATTTTCTTGTAATTTAAGTAAATAGATATTTATTATTTATTAGTATTATTTTATTAAATTATAATTTATATTAAATATTATTGATATATTATGAAATAAATTGGAAATAGACAAGTGTGTGGTGATTAAATGATAAATATGTAATGCATATATTTTTTAATTACTTATTATTTAAGGCAATAGATTTTTATATTAAATTACATAAAATAAATAAAATCATGACAAATGAAAGGTGATGATTTAGTAGAAGTTTATTAATAAAATACATACATTTGTAATATTTATATCTAATTAGTAAATAGATATTTATTATTTATTATTATTAAGTTAAAAGATATTTATAAATTAAATAATTATATTATAAGAATTTTGTATTATTAACAAATTAAATGGTGACAATTGTAATCTAAATATTTGTATTTAAATAGATATTTATTATTATTATTATTATTAACTAATATATATATATAAGAAAAAAGGAAAGAAAGAACAGAGACTTTCGAAAGTAAGAAGAAAGAAAGAAGAAAAAGAAAGAAAAAGGGGCAATAGAGTTTTTAAAGCTTGGAGTTTAGTTTGCTAGCAAAGAACCCAAGACATCGGTATCGAAAGGAAAGGAAAATATTGTCGAGGAGTAATCGAACAAATCCGGGTTTGTATTACTATAATTCAAATGATTTATTACTAAATGTTAATTTTAATTTATAAGTTGGTAAGTAAATTATGAGGTAAGTGTTGTTATGGAATTGAATGATAATTGAAATGGTTGTTAAATAAATTTTAGTATTAGATTATGATTGAATTGTTGAATTGAAACAGAATTTGGGATTTAAAGTAAAGTTTAATTTAATGAGAAATATGTGTTAGTATTGAATTGTATTTTGATTGGTGAATGGAAAGTGGATTTGATTTTGAAATTGGATTTTTGAAATGAAAGTGAAATTGTGATTTAAGTGGAATTGATGTGAATATTGATTGAAATAGAGAAAGTGAATTAAAAACCCTATTAACTAGTCGGGCTAAGTCGGATATAGTTGGTATGCCATAGGATGGAAGTGTTTAGGGATACTTCGACCTCGAGTCGATGAGACACTAGGTGTCACTATTGTCCTTCGGATAGATTCGATAAGGTACTAGGTACAACTTTACTTCAGCTATGTCGATGAGACACTAGTTGTCAACTTTGCTTCGAACTATCCGATGAGGCACTGAGTGCCATTCTGGTGTGTTCGGTTGGATCCGTGTATCCGCCAAAGTTCGGGTCTGTTATAGGGTGAAAAACTGAAATGAGAAATATAAATTATGGATTGAAATTGAGATTGGAAGTGGAAGGCATGAACTAAACGTTGATGTAGTGAAGAAAATTGAAGTTTATGATATTTGATTGAAACTGATAAATAGTTGAAATTGTGTTACTATTATTAACAAATGAAGTTTAAGAATGAGTTAATATTTGAGAAAATTCAATCGTTATATGTTTAATATTTATATTTCATTATTGTTATTATAGTTTGAATTACAGTAATACCACTGAGTATGTCTATACCCAGCGTACGATTATTTTCCGTGCATAGGTCAGTAGGAGTCAAAATTTGGTCCAGCATCCGAAACATTCCCAATCTCAGCAACCTTTGTGATGTATATTTTATTTTGGTATATGTGGCATGTACCTAGGTTTTTTTTTAGTTAATGTGGTTTTGGATTGTAAGGGTAATATGTGATGATTTAAATTGGTAAATGAAAGATTAAATAAATGAAATGGTATATTATGTTTGAATTGATAATTGAATAGAACTTTCAATTTAATTTGAATAATGGTATGATTGATCATATAGTAAATTCTAGTATTAATCTTGGTATGTTTTAAATGTTTACATGTATGAATTGAATTGGTTATATCATTGGTATTGGATTGGTTTCAGTTTGAAATTGCAGGGAAGGTTAGATGTATATAAAGGAGGTTATATTGTGTTAAAAAAATTTAAAATTTACGAAAATTTTCCTAGCACTGGATAAGTCCCGATGCATTTCATATACATGTTTTGGGTCTCGAAGGTCTATTATAGGGACTTAAAAATTAAATTTATACTTTGTATGTTAATTACTTGTGAGTTATTCGTAATTTGTTTGATATGTCCAGTAATGTTCTGTAACCCTATTCCAGTGACAGTATAGGGTTAGGGGGTGTTACATGTTATGGTATGCATCTTTGATGGATGAACTTTGATCAATAGATTGACCATATTCTTAGTATAAAAGTGTAAATTTAGTGTAAGTTAATGATGTTGATGAAGAATGAGATCGGTGTGGAATGCCTCAAAGAAACATGTTAATGTGAGTGTGTGCTATGTGACATTAAGGATATGAATTAGACATGACTATGAATGCTAGATGATTAAGTTGAGAATATTAGCATGAAGATAACCATGGTATAAGGGTATAAGTGGTAATGAAGATGACAAGGCCAAATGAATATAGTTTGGTATGTCTAGGCTTGTTATAAAATGAGTATGAGAAATACAAGTATGATGACATGTAAATGCTATGTTTGTGGCCCAATTGAAGATGTTTAATCATTGAATGGATTCCATGTTATATGTCATTGATGTTGTATAAATGTGTGAGGGTCATGGTTGACCAAGGCTTGGAAAATAGCCTAAGTGTTGGCCACCCAGGTAGAGACACGGCCGTGTGTCTCAACCATGTGGGGGACACAACCTTAGCACACGAGCATGTGACTTACCCGTGTGACTCTATTTCGTTGCTGACGTCATAAATAGAGAGTTATACGAGCTGAGGGCACAGGCGTGTCCCGAGCAACATGGGCGTGTGTGACCACACGACCTACCCACACGAGCGTATGACTCTCTAAATTTGGAAAATTTTCCAAGTGTTGTAAAAGTTTCATAAGTTTTCGGTTTAGTCCCAAACCATTTCCAATGTATGTTTTGGGCTACGTAGGCCCACATAAGGGATGATATGTATATGTTTGAAAGTTTTTGAATTGGTTTAAATTTTATGACTCGATTTTATGGAATTGTGTATGTTTAAGTATGGTAATGCCTCGTATCCTGTCCCAATGTCGGACACGGGTAGGGGATTTTACAGTGGTACCAAGGGTGATCATCCTTTTCCTATTCCTCGATTTTGTAACACTGAGCTGGAGCCTCATAAATACTCATCTAGATAGGTTTTACATCCTTTTGTTTGTTCATTTTGACCATGGAAGCTAAGGTAGTTAGGGCATCAGCCATCTGATTTTCATCTTGCGGAAGGTAGTAGAAGGTAATGTCATCAAACTCTTTAATTAACTCAAGGACCAGCCTCCTATACTTGTTCAACTTGGGATCTCTTATCTCCCACTCATCTTTGAGTTGATAGATCACTAATACAGAATCTCTATATACCTCCAGTACTTTGATCTTACGTTCTACGGCTGCACGGATACCCATGATGCATGCTTCGTATTCTGCCATATTGTTCACACAATCAAAATCCAATTAACTAGTAAAGGGATAATGATCTCCGTTTAGGGATACTAAGACTGCCCTGATTCCGTTACCCATAATCTTTGATGCTCCGTCAAAATTTAGTTTCCAAGGATGTCCTTCCTGACATCTTCTTCAGTGGTTGCAACATACATCAAATCTTCATTCGGAAAATCAAAATTCAAAGGCTCATAATCTTCTAGAGCTCTACTGGCTAAGATATCTACTATTGCACTCCCTTTTACTGCATTCTGGTTTACGTAGACTATATCAAACTAGGAAAGCAGAATTTTCCATCGGGCCATCCTTCCATTTAAAGCAATCGACTCCATCATGTACTTTAGAGGGTCCATTTTTTAGATGAGCCAAGTTGTGTGGTACAACATGTACTATCTTAGTCTCCGAGTTGTCTAGATTAAGGCACAACATAACTTCTCAATTGATGAATATATTATCTCATATTCAGTGAATTTCTTACTGAGGTAGCATATTACTCTTTCTTTCCTTCCTAACTCATCGTGTTGGCCAAGCACGTATCCTATAGAATTCTTAAATACTGCCAAGTACAGTATTAGTGGCTTATTTGGACTATGTGGCATCAGTACATAGGCATTGGACAAGTAATGTTCGACTTTTCGAAAGTCTTCTAGCATTCTTCACCCCATACACCTACATTGTGTTTCTTAAGGAGACGGAATATGGGACACATTTCTCAATTAGTTGTGAAATGAACCGGACGATGTAATTTAATATTCTTAAGAAACCCCAAACCTCTTTTTGAGTGTGCAGTAGAGGCAACTCCTATATAGCCTTGACTTTGTCCGGGTTGATTTTGACCCCATTTTTACTGACTACGAATCTTAGCAATTATCCCGACCTAGCTCTGAAGGTACATTTTGCTGAATTGAGCTTTAGCTGGAATTTTCTCAACCTCAAGAACAATCTCCCCAAGACTCATACATGCTCCATTTCTATTCAGGATTTTGCAATCATATCGTCGATATAAACCTCGATTTCTTTATGCATCATATCATGAAACAAAGTTACCATGACTCTTTTGATACGTAGCTCCCGCGTTTTTCAGTCCGAATTGCATTACTTTATAGCAAAATGTTCCTCACACGGTTACGAATGTGGTCTTTTCCATATTTTTAGGATGTATCTTAATTTGGTTGTATTCGGACAAGCCATCCATGGAGGAGAACAATGAGTAACCTGTCGTGTTATCCATTAAGGTGTCGATGTGAGGTACCGGGAAATTATCTTTCGGGCTATCCTTTTTTAGATCCCTGTAGTCTACACACATTCGTACTTTCCCATCTTTCTTAAGGACGGGGACTATATTAGCGACCACTCTGAGTGTTTAACCACTTGGAGGAAACTAGTGTCAAATTGCTTCTTGACCTCTTTTTTTTAATATTTTTTACAAGATATCAGGCATCATCCTTTAGAGCTTCTATTGAACTGGTTTGCATTCTTCCTTTATAGGGAGTTGGTGCACCACGATATCAATACTTAGACCAGGCATGTCTTGATATGGCCATGCGAAGACATCTTTGAATTCTTGGAGTAACTCAATGAGGTCTCACTTTGTTTCTGCGGTGATACAAGCTCTTATCTTCACCTCTTTCTTTTCTTGTTTGTCTTTTAAACTCACAATTTCTACTGACTCTTTGTAAGGTAAAATTTGTTTCTCCTCTTGTATAACCATCCTTAAAGTCCGGATGTTCCTTTAGACACATATCTTGCTTAAATGGAGATTCTGAGTCAGTAGCAGCGTCGCTATATCATTAATATCTGGAGACCTGTTATAGGAACGAAGGAAAACCTAAAGAACAAATGAATCTAAGAATAATTATCTGTGTAGTATGAGTATAAATGAAATGGAAAGAATAAAAAGAATATTTGTCAAAATAAGACACAAAGATGCATTTTATTGAAATAAAAATAATAAACATATGCCTTTTTTCACAAAAGGATTCTTATTGTTTGCAGGCTTAGATCAATAAGTGTGTTTTGAACATTACTCTGAATTAGTTCTAAAAATTACAGGGATCTCTTCCGCAGTCCAATTGTTTAGAATATTTCAGGGGATATAAGGACGAATGCTTTATAGGTTTTCCCCAATTCCTTCTTCGGATATAGCATTGATGCTTAAGTTTCCCAACATTCCTTTCGGGCTTTCCATTCTTCGTTCGGGATAAATGATTTCTACTGACACAAATGTTTTTTATATATGGGGAAAGGTCATCAGTTTTCATTTGACTTCTCCCCCACTCAGTCGTACTCTTCTTCTTTCTTGTTTCTTCTCCAACTCTCTTCTTTTACCTCATATCTGGCTTGTATCCTAAGCCAAAATGGTCTCGTTTGTCCATCAACATTGGTGCTTTGACTCAATCATGAAGGTATTTTCTGAGTCCTTTTCTAGGTAAGGTGCCTTTTCCAACCGTTAACTCCAAGTCCATCTTCATGGTTTTGGATATTCTTGGTACCGGGATCTTATTTCCTTCGACAATGAAAGTTGCATTAACAAATTCCAGTGATCGAAATAAACATTCTATTGCCTCATCATCCGCTCCTATGTATGATGCATCACTAGTTACAGATGTAATGATATCCTCTTCAGCGTTTATCATCACCAGTCAACCCTCCGTTACCAACTTCAATTTTTGGTGTAGTGATGACGGCACTGCCCCATCAGAGTGAATCCAAGGTCTACCCAACAAGCAATTATAAAAGGGCTTGATATCCATCACCAAAAAATCTACCCCTTATGTGTTCGGACCAATTAAAAGAGGTATTTCAATCCTTCTCGTCACCCTCCTTTTTGTACCATCGAATACTCTCACTATATTTTGGCATGTCTTTACATGAGAACTATCCACTGAAAATCTATTCAATGGGGATAGAGGCAAGATGTTTAGCGTAGATCCATTGTCAATTAACACCACTGGCAATGTATATCTTTTGCAGCGGGTAGTGATATGTAGGGCCCTCATGGATCCCATGCCCTTTAGAGGTATTTCATCATCATTGAAAAAGATGAAATTTCTAGCACTTATATTGTTAACCAGGCGTTCTAGCTTATTCACAGAGATATCGTCAACGACATAATTTTTATTCAACACCTTCATCAGCGCACTACGATGTGTCTCTGAGCTCAAGAGAAAAGCTAGTACTGATATGCGAACTGGTTGTTTGTGTAGTTGTTCTACAACACAATACTAGCTATGCTTTAAGAATTTTAGGAATTCATTAGCCTCATTTTCAGTTACTGGTTTATTAATTAGTGATTCAAGCTTAGCCGTCTTTTTTCGTAGGCTCAGCTGTCAGGGTTTTTCCTTTAACGGGCTCAGTTTTTGCACTTACAGCATCACAGCACCTCCCACTGTGCATGTAGAAGCCAATATCCTGATCCTATTCTAAAGTGCTAACCGAATTCTCCTCTTCTGGGATCATGACGTTGTAGTCATAATTCCATGGAACCCATTTCCTGTCCTAGTAGGAAAAGCCCATGAGTTTCTGAATTATGACTCTCGGCGCAACTTGTGCTCCCACTTCATTGTTTCTTGGTCATGAAATAATCACCACTGGGTGGTTGACCTTGTAGACCTTCCCCATTGGCCCTTCCTCTGAGGCGCAAATGTCTCCTCCTTCCAGGCCTTTGACATCTTCAAAGAATTTCAACTCATTGTTATCTATCAGACTTTGTACCAAAGCTCTAAATTCAGAACATTCTTGGATCTCATGACCTTCTTCAGTGTGGAACTCACAGTAGCTCCTCATCTCTTTAGGTGCATCCTCTGAATTTTGAACGATTAATCTCACGTTTATCATTTCTTGGTAGACCCATTTTAGCAGGAATCTCACTTCCGTATCATCAGTTTTGGTCCTCTTTCCTGCATTCTCAATTCTCGCGTTTACCGCTTGATCTGAATGAGTAGGTAATAAATTTCTTGCCACATTAGATCCCGATGGATCATCGAACCTTACGATCCTCATCTTAATGAACCTTTCAATCAACTTTTTAAACGCAGTGCAGTTCTTAATTGAGTGTCCTGTTATTCCTATGTGGTACTCGCATTGTGCATTCGCATCATACCATTTTAGGGACGGAGGTTGCATGGGTTTTAAGTAAAAGAAGGATACCTGATCGTGATTTTCGTGATGACAGGTCTTAAAATTTTATAAAGGATCATTCTTGAAACTAACTATTATCACGATGTAGGCAAGTGTACCTATCGAACAGTAGTATAGTTTTAGCAAGACCAGATTGTCAAACCCAAAGGAACTAAAAGTACTAGTAATGACTGTCTTTTTATTATCTAGCCTAAGAATAAGAGGGTTTTGGTTTAGCTAACTAATTATCTAAACTAAGAATTCACAGAAAGTAGAATTGGGGAATTACTTTTGGAAAAACGATTGAATTAAGACAATACCTAAGGAAGAATCCACCTAGACTTCACTTGTTATTCTGACTCTGAATCGGACGATTTATTCATTTAACTTGTTCCATAGAGATCCCTAAGTTATGTTATTATCCCTATTCAAGACTAATAACGTCTAATCCCTAGATTGAATAATTGAGACTTTTCTCTAGTTAACACCCTAGGGTTGCATTAACTCGATCTATGGATCCCCTTATTAGGTTTCACTCTAATCTGGTAAAATCTTGTCACCCTATCTCTAGGCGCGCAATCAACTCCGCTTAATTATGACAAAAGTACTCTTAGACAGGGTTTATTCCTCCTCTGCCTAAGAGCTTATATTGAATCAGTATCCTGGGATATCAAAACAACAATTAAGAACACATAATTAAGAACAAGTTAAATATTTATCATACAATTTAGAAAATAATAACAAGATTCGTTTTAGGTTTCATTCCCCTTAGGTATTTATGGGATTTAGTTCATAACTATAAAGGAAAATATCTCAGAAGAATAATGAATACAAAACATAAAGAAAACCCAAAACTCCTGAAGGGAAATTGAGGGGAGATCTTCAGTCTTGATGGTGAATCCGGCTTCTAAGATGGATCAATCAGCTTCCCTTGAGCAGTTCCCTTTTTTCTTTTCTCCGTGTCCCCTTTCTTCCTCCTCTCGGGTGTATTTATAGGCTTTGGAATGCCTAAAAGCCCTCAAAATTATCCTTTTTCGAATTGGACTCAACTTGGGCTTGGCAGGGACATGCCCGTGTGTGATCACTTCAGGCAGCGCTCGAACCTGTTAGAATGGCACGGGCGTGTGTTCTACCCGTGTGAGTCGTGCTTCGATTCTGCCAAATTGACACGGCCGTGTGGTCTGCTCGTGTGAGGAAGTCCAGGCTGTGTTGATTTCGTACTTTGGCCCATTTTCTCCATTTTTTGCCCGTTTCTCGTTCCTTTTACTCTCCTGTGCTCGCCTAAGTATAAAACATGAAATTAAAGCATTAGGAGCATCGAATTCACATGCTCCTATGTTCGGTTTGTACCATTTGGCGACTGACCCGATCAAACCACCCAGGAAGTAGTGAATTAACAATTGGTCAATATTGACGTATCTCGTCATTCTTCGACAGAACATTGTGATACGGGCTTCAGGACAACTAGTCCCATTATATTTTTCAAATTTTAGAATTTTGAATTTTGGTAGGAGCACTAAATTAAGGACTAAGCTCAGCTCCTTAGCATCAACCCTACAAAGGTAATTGACATTCTCCATAGATCTGAATTCCTCTTCCAACCACTTGCACTGATCTTCTAGTTGTTTTGCCAGTTCTAATCTTGTTTTATCCATTTCTGCCATGTAGTCCAAATCTGGAACAACTGGATTGGTCAGATTATCCCCAGGTTTGGAACCTAAACTTGTTAGTAATTCATCGGTGTTGAAGTGCCAGCTTGATATTGTTGAGGTCTTATGGTAACAAGTACCCTTCGTGGATAGGTATCTAGTTGGGATTGGAGATTTATTGGGGTAATTCCTAAAGGGTATATAGGGTCTTCATTATCATCCCCGGAGTTATTTACAGTATTTTTCCCTTTTTCAGTCTCTCCAACCATCAACTATGTCAACTATCTTATCATGCTTCGTAAGGACTCTTGTATTTGATCCCTCATGTCTTGTTGTACCTTAGCTAATCGTCCTTGTAGCTAGGCTTGCAACTGATCTTACATGTTCTTCTGAATTTTTTCCAATCTCTCTAACATTTGATCCACGACTCTAGTTTTACCGCTGGCACAGTAACGATATTCGTTTGGCAAATTCTTGTTAGTTTCCAGAGTAACTGTCATAATTTTGATTAATTAGGGTCTTTTTATGAAATTAATGCATATGAAATGAAATGCTAATGAATGAAAAATTCATGCAAAAAAATGCGTTGATTCTAATTCAATTCTATTAGAATAACTTTACTAGAAACCAAATTTCTTTACATAAAACATGTAATACCTCTAACCCGTATCTGTCGCCAGACTAGGATTACGAGGCATTACCGAACATATCGAAACATTTCGCAATCATTTCACAATCAAAAGTCATACATCATCATATCATAGTCCAATATCACCATAAAGTCCTTTTATTAGGTCAACAAGACCTTAAACATGTATTAGAAAAAGATCGGGACTAAACTGAACACATACAAAATTTTTTCGAAACTTAACAATTTTCTAAGTTATAAAGGTCACATGCCTATATGAACAGGCCGTGTGCCTCACACAGCATTAGACATGCCCATATGAACAGGCCGAGGCGAAACAGAGCATACATACTGAGTTACTCATACGGCTACAAGACATGCCCGTGTGCCAGGCCATGTGAAAATTAGGGAGCCTACTGACTTAGGTCACACGCCCGTATGTCTAGCGCGTGCTCGAAACTGACTTGGCCCTATGGCTTGGCACATGTCTGTGTGTACGATCGTGTGGTCTACCTAGGCTCACTTCGAAATGGCCCTCGAGCAACACGACAGAGACACACGCTCTTGTCCCCGCCTGTGTGGGCAAAAGTAGGCCATTTACAAGGTCAATATGCCACCCACTTTAGGTCCTCCATACACGTATCAAATAAGCATCAATTGCACCATAATTTCAACCAATTTCAATCACAAAACATTCATTATTCATGTCATATAATCACCAACCAATTTCACCATTATTATCCAAACCAAATCACATACCAAATTCCTTTATTCATACATATCATAATCCCAACTTTTCACATCCATTATCATATTAACTTCATTCCATTTCCATAACTAACTTACCAAATTGACCATTTCTTATTTGGCCCTTTTTATATTCACATCAAAACATACCATTTCTTAACATAACTCATATACCAAAAGTTAAACCAAATAACAACTTTAATCTTGCCATATCACATGGCATGATATACACTTCACAAAACATATACAAATACTTCTAGCCTATACATGCCATACTTCAATATTCACATTTTTAAAAAGTACCAAAATAAAGTTCGATAGTGTGATAATGATCCTCGATGATCCCCGAGCTTCCAGTAGCTTCAATATCTATAAAAACAGATGAAAAACACACAAAGTAAGCTTTCAAAAGCTTAGTAAGCCATATACAAATAAACTAATCATTTTAAGGATATAAGCATCATAAAATACATATACTCAATAACCAAATACTATCACAAACCATATAGTTCATATCCATCTCACATATTCCCAATTCATTGCATATATAGCATAATTTCTCATACTTATCACATAACATCACTTGCACATAAACTTACTTTCCATTCTCAATCATGATATACATTTCAAATGTACCTGAATTGGATATACAATCACATAGTTATTCGTTTCTCAGAATGTCCGTTGAACCGTACAGAATCAAATAGGATACGCGGATAGCTCGAAAAGCTCATACAATGCCAACGTCTCAGACGTGGTCTTACATGTAATCAAATATCGATGCTGTTGTCCCAGACAAGATCTTACACGAAATCAAATAGAATACTGATGTCGCAGACATGGTCTTACACGTAATCTCAAGTTGATGCCAACGTCCCAGATGTGGTCTTACATGAAATCACCTATCGGAATCCTATATCATGACATATGTATCCTTACTATTCATATGGTTCGTACAAGGCTTTCGGACGTCTTCACATTATCGAGACTTTCTCAATTTCAACTATTACAACCATTCCTTACAATTCAATATCATATAAACATGAATAAATCAATTCAAACACATTTATTTGTATATAGACTTACCTCGTATTGAAATGAATGGAAACAAATTGCTATTTAATGAATTTCAACTTTCCCCGATCTAATTTCATTTTCTTTGGTTCCTGATATAAACACATTCAAATTAAACTCATTCAATCTCACATTCATTCAAATCAATCCATAGACACATATTTAGGGTATTTTACAAATTAGCCCTCACATTTTCACATTTTAACATTTTAGTTCATATTTCATAAAATTACAAAATATGCATAATTTCCTTTCACACATGCCTGGCTAAATTTTCCTCTAGCCCAAATAAGTCTATATATTTCATTTATTTTACACTTTAGCTCTTCAATTTCTCATTTTCACAATTTAGTCCAAAATACTCAAATTTATTAAAAAATCCCAATACAAAACATAGTAATCTAACACATATTGATTGCGTGATTCGTAACAAGTAATAAATATTTATAATGAAGATCAAACCTAGGCTAACTATTATCATGACGAAAAGGCAAGCGCACCTATCGAACAATAGTATAGTAATAGCAAGACCGGGATATCATACCCAAGGGAACCAAAAGTATTAGTAATAACTATCTTTTTATTATCTAACCTAGAAATAAAAGGGCTTGTTTATTAAACTAATTAACTGATTTAATTAAAGCAAAGAGAAAATTTGGAAAAAGACTTGAAGAAAAGCAATTTATAAAGACGACACCCAAGGAGGAATCCACCTAGATTTCACTTGTTATGTGACTCTGAACAGGACGATTTATTCACTTGACTTGTTCCGTAGATATCCCTAAGTTAAATCATTATCCTTATTCAAGACTAATAACGTCTAATCCCTAGATTGAATAACCGAGACTTTTCTCTAATTAACACTCTAGGATTGCATTAACTCGACCCCTTATTAGGTTTCACCCTAATCCTGTAAAATCTCGTAACCCTATTTCTAGGCGTTCGATCAACTCCTCTTAATTATGCCAAATCTACTCTTAGGCAGGGTCTATTCCTCCTCTGCATAACCACATCAAATCATGAATTAATACCTGAAATATTAACTCAAGCATTAAGAACACATAATTAAGAATAAATCAATTATTTATCATACAGTTCAGATAATAATAACAAGATCCATCATAGGTTTTATCCCCCTTAGGTATCTAAGGGGTTTAGTTCATAATAAAATAAGAGTACGTCTCAAAAGTATGAAAACATCAAAACATAAAGAAAACTCTAAAACCCCTGAAGGAATTCTGAGAGAGATCTTCAGTCTTGGAGTAGCTACGGCTTTTGAGATGGATCGTCTGACTTTCTTCAAGTAATTCCTGGCGTGTGGTTCTACCTTCCAGAAAAGTTCTGGAAAGAGCGGCCTCCTTCTAGGTCACATTTAGGGTGTTTATATAGGCTTTAGATTGGCTTTCTTCCTCCCTAAGTGCCCTTTTATGTGTAAAATACAACTCTTTGAAAAAAGGACATGCCCGTGTAACACGGCCGTGTGACATGTTTACCGGGCCATGCTCGATCCATTAAATTGCACACGGCCATGTGGGCTCAATAGCCAAGCCGTGTGAATCGTGAAAACCTTGGTCGACACCCCCTAAGGCCACGGGCATGTGAGATGCCCTTGTGACAAGGCTTAAGCCGTGTCATCTTTTCAATTTGGTTTATTTTGTCCCTTTTTAGCTCGTTTTTGGATCCTTTCGAATCTTGCTGCTCTCCTGAGTACAAAACATGAAATAACCTGATTAAGAGCACCAAAATCCACAAATCTAGTAATAAACATCCATAAATATGCTAAGTATTTGGGGTACAAACATGTATAATTTGGCGTTTGTCACATATCTTTCATTTTCTATCATCTAACTTCATAAAACTCACATTATCAACAATGGCACATCTTAAAATCATAATCAAATTCAGAAATTGAGGCATGAGTATGAAAGATTACTAAGCAACGATCACAAAAACGTAGAAATTATCAAAAACGGATGAAAAACCATACCTTAGTCATCAATTTCCTTAGTCGAACCCTAGGAAACTTATTTTCTTTCTTTTTCTTTGTATTTTCAGCTATGGAGGATAATGGATGAACAAATTTTTATTTTTATTTTAATTATAACATCATTTATTAACTAATTACCTTACTAACCTTATTATTATCATTAACAATCCACTAACTAATGTCCATCCATGACATTTCATGAATTCAATGGTCTATTTACAACATAAGGACATCACATATATTAAGACATAGCAAGTCGGCACCTAATCAAATAGAACGTTACTTTTACATTTTCTACGATTAAGTCTTTTTTTCTAAATTAGGCACACAAACAATCAAATTTTCACACGAAATTTTCACATATATCAATTCACATATTGTAAGCACGAGAAATAATATTAAAATATTTTTTGACTCAGATTTGTGGTCCCAAAACCACTATTCCGACTAGGGTCTAGACTAGGCTGTTACAACTCTCCCCTTTTAGGGATTTTCGTCCCCGAAAATCTTACCGTTGAACAGATTCAGATATTGTTGTCTTATAGCATCTTCGGGCTCCCACGTAGCCTCTTCAACACCATGTCGATGCCACATTACTTTTACTAACAGAATTTTCTTATTTCTCAATTCTTTAACCTCGTGAGCCAAGATACGGATCAGTTTCTCTTTATAAGTCATGTCGGACTGAATTTCTATCTCAGATAGGGAAATCACATGTGAGGGATTAGATCTGTATCATTGAAGCATCGATACATGAAACACATTATGAATCTTTTCTAACTCAGGTGGTAACAATAATATATAAGCAACCGGCCCGACACGCTATATGATCTCATACGGCCCGATAAACCTTGGACTCAATTTATTTTTATGGCCGAACCAAAGTACTTTCTTCCATGGAGACACTTTCAGAAATACTTTGTCACTGATCTCAAATTCAATATCTTGTTGTTTCAAATTTGAATATGATTTCTAACGATCGGAAGCTTCTTTCAAACTTTTTTGGATTGTTTTTACTTTCTGATCAGTGTCTTTTATCAAATTAACCCTGTGAATCATATTGTCACTGAGCTTTGACCAATACAATGGTGTATGGCATTTTCTTCTATATAAGACTTCGTACGGTGCCATTTTAATGCTCGATTGAAAACTATTATTATAAGTAAATTCAATCAATGGCAAATATTGTTCCCATGTACTTTCAAACTCAAGAATCAAAATCTCAAGATATCTTCGAGAATCTGAATAATCCGCTCAGATTGACCATCCGTCTATGGGTGAAAAGTAGTACTGAAGTGTAATTTTGTACCTAAAGCCTCTTGTAGTTTCTTCCAAAACCTCGAGGTGAATCTTGGATCTCTATTTAACGCAATAGACAATGGCACCCCATGCAATCTTACAATATTGGAAATGTGTAACTCAGCTAATTTATCAAACGAGTAATCAGATAGTACCGGAATAAAATGAGTTGATTTCGTCAATCGGTCAACCACAACCCAAATCCCATTTTTCTTTCTCGAAGATAAGGGCAAACACGAAACAAAATCCATCGTAATTCTATCCCATTTCCACTCTGAAAACATAATTGGTTGTAACAAACTAGGATGACACCTGATGTTCAGCTTTAACTTGTTGACAGAACAAACATTTCGAAACAAATTTGGAGAGATCTCTTTTCATTCTAGGCCACCAGTAATGTTTTTTCAAATTATTATACATTTTCGTACTACCTAAATGTACAGGTAAACGACTGTTGTGAGCTTCATTCAAAATCAGCTGAATTAACTCTGAATTTCTCGAAACACAAATTCGACCTCGAAATCTCAAACAACCGTCATTATCAATTTGATATTCAGAATTAGAATCTAAATCACACATAGCTCGTTTTGCTATTATCTCATTATCAACTTTCTGAGCATCAATAATCTGTTGTAAAAACAACGATCTCACTTTCAATTAGGGTAAAATCAAACTATCATCGGACAGAACTAAATGGGCATTCATCGTATGCAATGCAAACAATAATTTTCTATTCAAAGCATCAGCAACAACATTTGCTTTTCCCGGATGATAATCAATAATAAGCTCATATTCTTTTAGCAGTTCTAGCCATCTTCTCTGTCGCAAGTTCAAATCTTTCTGAGTCATTAGATATTTCAAACTTTTATGATCAGAATAAACATGACACTTCTCACCAAACAGATAGTGGCACCAAATATTCAAAGCAAAAACAATAGCCGCTAATTCTAGATCATGTATTGGATAGTTATTTTCGTGCGGCTTTAACTGTCTCGAGGCATAAGCTATGAGTTTGCCTTCCTGCATCAAAACGTATCCCAAACCATTCAACGAAGCATCACTATATATCATAAATTCTTTACCGGATTCTGGTTGTACTAACACTGGAGCTTCAGTTAATAGCGCTTTCAACTGATCAAAGGTTTTTTGACACTTTTCGGACCATTCAAATTTCACATCTTTCTAAAGCAATTTAGTCAATAGAGTAGCAATCATACAAAAACCATTC
Organism: Gossypium arboreum; assembly: GCF_025698485.1. NCBI lineage: Eukaryota > Viridiplantae > Streptophyta > Magnoliopsida > Malvales > Malvaceae > Gossypium > Gossypium arboreum. The sequence goes on along the minus strand of NC_069081.1, from coordinate 106,849,941 downwards.
ACAAATCGTCTATAACAACAGGCAAGTCCCAGAAAACTGCAGACTTCAGAAACATTTCTCGGAGGCTTCCAATCTAAGATAGCTGAAATTTTACTCGGATCAACTCGGATACCTGATGCTAACACAATATGTCCCAGAAAACCAACTTCACGTAACCAGAATTCACATTAACTGAATTTTGCAAATAGCTACTTATCACGCAAAGTCTATAACACTATTCTCAAATGTTCAGCAGGTTCGGTTTCATCACGTAATATATTAATGTGTCATCAATGAATACATCAACAAATCGGTCTAAAAACAGTCTGAAAATTCTGTTCACCAAGTTCATAAAAATAGCTGGCGCATTCGTTAATTTGAAAGGCATAACTAAAAACTCATAGTGTCTGTACCTCATTCAGAAAGCAGTTTTCGGAATATCTGAATCTTTTACTCTCAACTGATAGTATCCCGATCTCAGATCTATCTTTGAAAACACAATAGTTCCTTTCACGTGATCAAATAAATCGTCAATTCTGGGCAGAGGATATTTATTCTTGATAGTCACATTGTTCAACTAACGATAATCAATACAAATTCTCATCATTCCATCTTTCTTTTTCACAAATAGAACAGGAGCACCCCAAGGAGAAAAACTCGGTGTTGCGAATCCTCTATCAGTCAACTCTTGCAACTAAGACTTTAATTTTTTTAACTTGGTCGGAGCCATTCTATACGGAGTTATCAAAATCGGAGTAGTTCTTGGCACTAATTCAATGCCAAACTCAACTTCTCGAATCGGAGGTAATATCGGAAGTTCTTCAAGAAACACATCAGGGAATTCACAGACAATAGGTACTGATTCAATTTTCTTTTCTGTCACTTTCGAATCAATCACATAAGCAAAATAGGCTTCACAACCCTTTCTCACATATTTCTGAGCTAACATCGAAGAAATTTCTGCCGATAAACCATTCAAATCATTAGAATCAATTCGAATAATCTCATCATTCTGACATTGCAAATCAATAGTCTTCATTTTGCAGTTTACAATAGCATCCTGTAAAGTTAACCAATCCATACCTAGAATTATATCAAATTCATCGAATGGTAATAACATCAAATCAGTCAAAAAACATGAATCTCTAATCATCAATGAACAATTCTTACACACTTTGTCAACCAAAACACATCGGGCTAAGGGGTTCGTGTAACAGCCTATTTTCAGTGAAATCGGAACAGTGGTTTCGTGACCACAAATCCAAGCTAAAAAAGAAAATTTTATTTTAAAATTATGGCATGATCTATATTATGATAGAAAGGTTGCATGAAAATTTGATAAGAAAATTTTATTGATTTTCTAGTTAATTGAAAAAAAATACATTTTCGGGACTCCGTTCCAGTAAACTGGATTCGTAAATATTTTTAATAAATATTTACGAAGTTAGTTGTGTAGTTAATTAGGTTTTGGATAGGTGAATTTGTTAAATTAGGAGCAATTGAGTGGAAGGACTAGATTGAACATAGGGTAAAAGTTGAATTATAGAATAGAGAAAATTCAAGGGACTAAATAAGAAATTACACCATAAATTGACATTTGTGTGGTAAAATAATTTCCATGTGTATAAATAATATACATATATTAGTAATTATTATATATTTACTTATAATTTAAGAAATATTATTATATTGTTATATTATATTAATTAAATAAAGTAAATAAATTAAATTAAATTATGACACTTGTGTGGTAATAATAATGTAAATGTGTAATAAATACATATGTACATTTGTAATACATATATGTATTTATTTATTATAGATAATATAATATAATAATATAACTAAAATATAATAAACAAAAGAAACAAAAGAAAGAAAAAAAGGAATAATAGAATAGAAATGAAAAAAAACAGGGGAGAAAGAAAGAAAGAAAAGGGAGAAATTGGGGTTTAAGGTTTCAAGTTCAATTGGTAAGCCAATTTAGTTCCTTTTCTTATAATTTTGATGTTTTTGGAATTTAGAATAAAATACTACTTAGTATATATTGAAATTTTGAAAGTTAGTAGATTTTTGGACATGGTTTATGTTGAATTAATTGATGAATTAGGGGTTAAATTGATAGAATTTCAAGTTACAATTAGGTAAAGGATTAAATTAAAGAATAAATTAAAAGTTTTGTGTAAAAATGGACTAATTTGTAAACTTGTGAAATTTAAAGAAAAATTCTGAATTTTATGAAATATAAGTGCTGTAAATGTGAGATGTAAAAATCAAATAGGCTTGGAACAAGGATTAATTTGCATAGATATTAATTTTTGAGCCTAGGGACAAAAATAGAATTTGTGAAAAGTTTAGGGGCAAAATAGTAATTTTGTCTAGAACATGAGTTGAATCCAAATGAGTATGAAATATGTTGAATTGATGTTAAATTTATCTATATAGACCCGGAAAGATCGAAAAAGGAAAGTGACTGTAGAAAAAAAAAGATATAGGATTAAAAGAATTTCGATTACAAGTTGCTATCGAGGTAAGTTCATATAACTTGAATGAGTATGTAAATATGTTAATTTAAATGTTGTATTGTATTGTATATGATGTATGAAATTGAATATATGAATGAGTATGTAAATGGTTCTCATACACACATGGATGAAATAGTATAAGTATGGTAAGGAAAAATATGCATATTGATGTGTCATATGGTACATTAATTAAGGATATATGATATTATGTAATAGATATTTGTGATGTTAAAGTAGAGTTTTCTTACATGAGGAACTATGTTCATAATATGATAGTGAAGGAAAATAAAAGGGAGTGATAGGAAATATTGTAGTGAAAGGAAATAAAAGTGTTATAAACTTAGTCATTAATATTTTGCACTAAAACAGTCTTACATAATAGCTGTAGTCTGACTTTGAAAAGCCACCAAAAATTGTGGAAATTGAATTAAAGGTTGAATTAAATATGAAATTAAAGCCTATTGAGTCTATTTGAATTTGTGTAAGACAGAGTCAAGATGATTTTGAAATCCCCTGTTCTGATTTTATAAAATCATTAAAAAATTGTACAAAAATAATTATGAGTTATAATTTATATGCTTAGAATCCTTGATGAGTCTATTTTCAAAATAAATAAACGAGAACATCATTCGAATCTTGTACTAAGAGATAATAATTTTTTTGTGAAGAGGGGTCAGGACTATTGGACAGTGAAACAAGGGTGAATTTAAAGAATAAACTGTACTTATTGGCTAGACAAAAAAATCTGAAAATTTTATGGTAAGAAGATATATGAGCTAGTTTTAGGGAAAATTAGCGGTTCTCAATTTGGAGTTCTTTAGCTCAAGATATAAATAATTTAATGACTATGACTCAGGTGGACAGTTTTGTTATGAACATAGGAAAATTTTTGAAATTATGTCTAATTATTCTATAAACTTCGGTAACATCTTGTAACCCTGTTCCAGCGACGGATACGGGTTAGGGGTGTTACAGTTTGATCATTTAAGTACAAATTCAGTAAACTCTACAGGCAAAGTCTTACTACTTACCAAGTTCATGCATATATAAGAATGCGTTGATCCGGTATCTATCAATACAATTACAGAAGTATCGTAAAGAGTAAATATACCTATAATCACATCTAGAGACGAAGCTTCCTTACGATCTCGAGTGGCGTATACTCTGGCAGGCGCGTGACTCTCAGATCTAACAATCGTATCTTTATTTCATTTCTAGCTGCCACTCATGTTACCCGTATTTCTGGGCGGTCTACCTCGAGTTGTGTAACACCTCCTACCCGTATCCATTGCTGGAATAGGGTACGAGGCATTACAAGAGTTTACTGAAGATTTTCAAATAATTCTGAGGCATTTATTATTCATATTTTGAAAATAATCATAACATCTTTTTATTGGGCCCTCGAAGCCCAAAACATACATTAAAAACCAACCGGAATAAAATCGGGATCATAAAAAAAAATTCGCAAAATCTTAAATTATATTTTCATCTCAGTACTTACCATTTCAATGCTCCTTGTAATTAAACATGTTACCATTCAATCAATAGCTTGGCACTTGTCTAAGCGTCAAACAACAACATTGTTAATATACTTGCACATATTTCATATAAATTCAACATTGATATACCTATTTTCTCAACATATCACACTTGAGTTTAATAATAGTCTCAACTTACATAATTTTCTTGTATCAACATATCAAAGATAATTATATATGTACATGTCACAAAATGTATTATTCTCTTCTGTTTCTTCATAAGCATATATCATTCATTTCGTTATATCAATATTTCATGCACCATCATTTCCTTATATCTTATGTATATTTATTTCGGTAATAGTTCGTATTAAACTTAACATAAATTAAATTCCATGTACCTATACTTATTTCATTTATCTATCTTCTTAATTATTTCATACAACTATTTTGTACATATATTTTCATATGACCAATTCCTGTAAACATTTCACACAACCATTTTGTATAACCAATTCATATAACCATTTATCATCTGGTACATATTACCTGAATATTAGTTGTTCAACAGATATCTTGGCGTCTCTCTTCCACGATCTTATTTATCTTCGACATGATGCCATGATTGTAACACCCCTTACCCATACCCGAGGCCGGGATAAGGTACAAGGCATTACCGAACAAACATACAAACATTAAACTAAAATATGGGCCATAAAATTTCATTCATATTTCAAAACATTCATTCACTTACACACAGTCCCTTATTTGAGTCTACGAAGCCCAAAACATACTTTAGAAAGGGTTCGGGACTAAACCGAGAACTTACAAAAATCTTGGAAATTTCATGCTTTAAGGCTCCACACGCCCGTGTCCCAAAGTCGTGTTCCATACACGGCTGAGACACATGGTCGTGTCTCTGCCTTTGTGGAATATACCTAGGCTATTTTCCAAGCTTTGGTCAACCTTAATCTCTTACACACTTATACAAAATCAAAAGCATATAACATGGTATTCATTTAATGATTAAATATTCTCAATTAAACCACAAATATAGCATTTGTATGTCATCATACATGTGTATCTCATACTCATTTTACCTTGTTTATTATAGTACCACTTATATACTTATACCAAGATTATCATCTTACCAAATATCTTCAGCTTAATCATCAAGCATTCATATTTAAAACTAGATCATATCTTTATAAAATATCACAATTCAGATGCGCAAAATAACATGTTTTCCTAAAACATTTCAATTCAACTCCATACCCAACAAGCATTACATTGAGACTAGTCATATATATATATATATATATATATATACATGTCATGATACATATCATTCTCTTTCTGTTTTCTTATAAACACATATCATTTATTTCATTATATAAATATTTCATGTACCATAGATTCCATGTATTCCACATATATTTATTTTCCTCATCCTCTTCTCCATTCCACATCCTTAATGTATATAGCATTCTTGTAAGTACGATTTCACAATTTGCTAATAAATGCTCACATCAAACTGTCCACACGAGTCATAGTCACTTACTTATTTATAATTCGAGCTACAGAGCTCCAAATTAAGATCCGTAAATTTCCACTGAAACTAAACTCACATATCTTTCCACCATAAAATTTTCATAATTTTTGGTTTAGCCAATAGTATAGTTTATTCATTAAAATTTCCCTTGTTTCACATTCTGACAGTTCTGACCTCTCTTCACTAACCTAATACCCTTCTGCCGAATTCCCCTCTCTAACCCCTTCCAAACGGCTAAGCTCTATCCTTCTCTCAAATCCCTAAAATCTCTCCCCTTATCCCTCCTTAATTTATGCATTTGACTTGATCCAACTCTCCTCTTACAGAATCCACTTAGGTTCCAACACTTACCCTTCTTGCACATAAAAATAAATACTCTTATTTGCCAACGCAGGGAATCGAACCCAGGTCTTCCTCTATGCTCCACACGCCACCTTTTTAGGAGCTTAGTGGCGTCACCCTTGCCACTTTACCAAAGCTCTTTTTGTGATACATTTTACCCACAACTTAATATAAGGGCACCTAGCCAGAACACCTAACTCCTAAGTCCAAAATTTAAAAATTCTACCGGGTTTTGGCCAACTCATGGGCCTTCCATAAGCCCATTTCCATACCCAAATTATGAATTCCATAATCACATAGAAAATTTTAGAAATTTACTTAAAATATCAAGAATCGTGAAAAACCCGAAAATCAGGATGTTACAACTCTACCCTCCTTAAAGAAATTTCGACCTCGAAATTTACGATCCAAACAGTTGAGGGTATCACGACGATTGCCTCTTGGTCTCCCTGTAGCTTCTTCCTTGTCATGGTTCCTCCAAAGTACCTTCACCAACGGATCGACCTCCTTCTCAACACCTTGACATCACAATTTCTACAACTGTCCCTCAATTTCTACAACTGGCACGATATGAGTTGGGTCAGAACGATATCGCCTTAGCATGGACACATGGAAGACATCGTGAATGCGATCCAGTTTCGAGGTAACTCTAGCGATAAGCCACCGCCCTATCCGCTAATGATTCGGTAAGGCCCAATAAACCGTGGGCTCAACTTACCCTTCTTACCAAATCTCAAAATCTTCTTCCAAGGCGAAACTTTCAAAAGACCATGTCCCTACCGCATATTCAATATCCTTACGCTTCAAATCGGCATAAGACTTTTGTCGATCCCGCCTCTTTTAACCGCTTCGATCACCTTAATCTTGTCTTGATTCGCTACCAACTCGTCCAAGTATTTGCCTTTCCCCAATTCGCCCAACAAGTAGGCGAACGACACCTTCGCATATATAGTGCCTCATATGGAGCCACCAATACTTGCTTGGTAACTGTTGTTATATCGTGAACTCCGCTAATGGCAAATGGTCCTCCCAATGCCTCTAAACTCAATAGCACAACCCTCAACATATCCTCTAAAATCAATAACCCTCTCGATCGCCTATCCGATCGAGGGTGAAAAGCCGATCTTGAAATCCAATCGCGTTCCAATGCCTCATGCAACTCCGCCAAAACCGAGATGTAAACCTTGGGTCTCGGTGCGAAATTATCGACATGGCACACCATGCAACCGCACTATTTTCGCCACATACAATCTGGCCAACTTCTGAAGTGAGTAATCGGTTCGGATAGGTATGAAATGAGCAGATTTCGTGAGTCTATCCACAATCACCCAAACCGAATCCTTCTTAGAAGGTGTCAACGGCAACCCACTTACAAAGTCCATAGTTACCCTTTTCCACTTCCAAAGTGGTATCTTTACCGGCTGTAACAATCCCGAAGGTAATTGATGCTCGGCCTTCACTTGTTGACATGTCAAACATCTCCCTACAAATTCGGTCACTTCTCCCTTAAGCCCAGGCCACCAATATTGCTCTCGCAAGTCGCGATACAACTTACTCCCTCCTGGATACATAGCACAAGGTCCATTATGTGCCTCTTTCAAAATCATCAATCTCAAATCGGAGTTCTTCGGCATACAAATTCTCCCTCGAAAACAAAGAACTCCCTCACTATTTAACCCAAAGTCAGGATTCTCCCCCTTCTCAACTTGCTGAAACTGAGCAACCAACGACTCATCCTCTAACTGTTGCTTCTTAATCTGTTCTACCCAAGTCGGTCTCACTTGTAACTCGCCAACAAACTCCCGTCGTCATACAAACTTAGACGAGCAAACATCGCTTTAATTCCGCCACGACCCTTCGACTTAGCAAGATCACCACGACATTCTCCTTACGGATGGTACTCAATCGAACAGTCATAGTCCTTTAACAACTCTATCCACCTTCACGCCTAAGATTCACTCCTTTTGAGTCGCAAGTACTTAAGACTCTTGTGATCCGTATAGATGATGCATTTCTCTCCATACAGGTAATGCCTCCATATCTTAAGTGCAAAGATTACCGCTGCCAATTCCAAGTCCTGAGTAGGGTAGTTCACCTCGTGCGGCTTAAGCTGTCGTGAAGCATAAGCAACCACTTTACCCTCTTGCATCAACACGCAGCCCAAACCTACATGTGACGCATCGCTGTACACAGTGAAATCCTTACCAGACTCTGGCTAAATCAAAATTGGCGCTTCCTTCAAAACCTTCTTCAACTTCTCAAAAGCCTCTTGCTGCTTATTTGTCCAAACAAAAGGTGCTCCCTTCCTTATAAGTTTCGTTAACGGTGCTGCCAACACAGAAAATCCTTCCACGAATCTCCGATAATAACCGCCAACCCCGAAAACTTGAATCTCTCATATCGACTTGGTGGCTTCCATTCCAAAATTGCTTCAATCTTTCGAGGGTCCACCTTGATCCCCTCGGCAGACACAACATGCCCCAAGAAGGTAACTTCCTTCAGCCAAAACTCGCACTTACTAAACTTTGCATAAAGTTGTTTCTCCCTTAACACTTGTAGCACTACACGAAGATGCTCATCATGCTTCTCTTCCGTTTCCGAATACTCCAAGATATCGTCAATAAAAACGATTACGAACCGATCCAAGTATGGCTGGAATACTCGATTCATCAAATCCATGAATGCTGCCGGTGCATTAGTCAACCCAAAAGGCATTACCAGAAATTCGTAATGACCATATCGAGTCCTAAACGCCGTCTTATAAATATCCCCCTCTTTAACTCTTAATTGATGATATCCCGACCGAAGGTCGATCTTAGAAAACACCGAGGCTCCTTTTAATTGGTCGAACAAATCATCGATTCTTGGTAACGGATACTTGTTCTTGATAGTCAGCTTATTCAACTGCCGATAGTCAATACACATTCAGATAGTCCCATCTTTCTTCTTCTACGATCAGGGGTGCTCCACACGGGGAAACACTTGGTCTTATAAACCCTCTATCCAACAGCTCTTGAATCTGAACTTTCAATTCTACCAACTCCTTTGGTGCCATCCGATAAGGCGCAATGGACACGAGGAGTCGTTCGGGTAGTAAGTCGATTCCAAACTCGACTTCTCGTTCGGGGTAATCCAGAAGTTCATCCGGGAATACATCCGAAATTCCTTAATAGTCCTAACCGACTCTACCGTTATCTCCTCAAGTCCCGTTTGACTTACAAGGGCCAAGTACGCCTCATAACCTTTCCGAATCAACTTCTCGGCTCTTAAAGCCAAACAACATTGGACAAATAATCCCTTCGTTCCCTATGACCATTACCTCCTCATCTTGGCAGCTTCTTAGTACCATCCTCTTTGCAAAGACAATCCAACGTCGCCTTGTGCTTAGTTAACGATCCATTCCCAAGATAAAATCAAAATCCCCAAATGGCAGCTCCATCAAATCTCCTTCAAAGATTTTATCTTGTGTCACTAACGGTACTGCCCTAAAAATTTTATCTACCTTAACCGAATGTCCCAATGGGCTTATCACCAAAGCCCCAGATACATCACAAGAAACATACGAGTGAGTGGAACCCACATCAATCAAAGCAGTGTAAGGCATGCTATGAATGAAGAACGTACCCGTTATAACATCAGGAGCGTCTCCCTCCTCACGACGTCGTGAAGCATAAACCAACGCCGGTTTTTGAGCTTCAGCATGTCCAGCACTTCTGCCAGGTGCCCCACGTCCTCGTCCATTACTATTGCCACCTCTACCTTGCCCACGACCCCTCTGTGGTGGTGGTCCTCCTCGCCGTGGTTGGACATCCCTTTGCTCTGCCGCTAGCTCCTGAGCTGTCCTCCGAGGACACTCTCTGAACTTATGCTCCTTAGACCCACATCGAAAACATGCTCCAGTTCGTTTCCAGCACTCCCCCATATGCACCTTACCACAGTCCCTGCAAGCCTGCGGTCTATAAGTATTTACTGGAACTGCTCGAACCGGTTCCTCCATCCTTGCTCTTTTAACATTTCGATTCGTGGCACTCGAGGGTCTAAAATCCTCTTGAATCAGGTCGATCCTTCTCACGATTCGTCGCTCACTCACTTCACCTCCTCGGCTATCTTAGCCTTTTCTACCAATGCAAGAAAACCACGCTCCCTCCGTGGAGCTATCAATATCCTAAGCTCATCACGGAGACCATCCTCAAATCGGACATCGCTCATATTCGGTTGCCACTATGCCACTAGCATATCGACTCGACCTCAAAAATTCGCCTCATACTGCCATGATCTTATCACCTTGAGTCAGATTTAAGAATTCCTTCCGACGAGTATCCACATAGCTTGCTCCAACATACCTCCCTTTAAAAGTAGTTTTGAACAATTCCCAAGTTACTTGCTCAATTGGGTTACTCTCCCTTACGGTGATCCACCATCGGTATGCCTCGTCACGTAGCAGCGACACAGCTCCTTTCAGCTTTTGCTCCACTGAGCAGTCTAGATCATCCATGATCCGTTCTGTTGCCTCCAGCCAATATTCTGCCACATTTTGGGCTACTCCAGATACACCCCTAAATACTTCTGCTCCGTTGGCCCGGAGTCACTCCGATATAGACCCCCTATTCACCGTCCCAAGATTAGCTCCACCACTCTTTCTAAAACCCTTAACATGGCTTGGGATAAAGCGTCATCCCCGCCCGATCATAAGACCGGTCTCCGTTGCTTTATGCACAGATGGCTCCTTAGCGGCCTATGCCCCGAGGATGAAGATTCAGCTTGCACCCTTCGCGACCACGTCCGCGGCCTCGCCCACTGAGCTCCACTTGTACTCATATCGAATTTTTCTGTTTACGAGTTTTATGAAATTAGTATAACATTCCACTGTTTATTAAGAAGATGTCTTATGAAGATATAGCAGTTCAAGGATTGTTTTCGTATCATCGTAGCCTAGCTACAGTCTCATTCCTACCGTTTACAGCTCTACCCTAGCTAAAGTATCATAGTAGGGTCTCAGCACTATTCATAATATTATGTCATTATCATATATCGTAAAGCAAATATACTTACAGAATTGGTGCCGGGGATTCAGTGCGCCACTTCTTTCTCCAATCCATTTAGAACTTAAAAACCATGTTTTTGATCATCGAAAATAAAAATTTGAAAACTTTGATTTGAAAACTCCCTTTATTTTGAACTCTTGATTTAAAACATAAAAACCGGTACCTTTTTAACATATATTCTCCGCAAAACATCTTTAAAATGAACTTTTCAAAAACCATTTCCAAAAATACCCTTCTTAGGCCTAAACTTTCGAAAAAAATTTTAGACCCGATCCACAGCCGAGTTGTTGCAACTTAGCTCTGATACCACTAAATGTAACACCCCAAACTCGGCCCAGACGTTATGGCCAAATCTGACGTGCCACATTGGAGTTAAAAATTCATGTTTCATTTTAGTGTTTTAAAAGCCATATATTTTGCTGAGTTAACAAAGTGTATGGAAGCTAGGCACCAGGTAGGTATCCGAGGCAGAGGAGGTGAGCCATGAAGGCTGCTTAAGTACAAAGCTCTTTGATTGAATCCAATCCTAGACATGCCCACAACCATAGCCACACTTTGTTATACTGAGTTTAAATTTGTTTAAGTGGACGTCTTTGATCAATCGATTAATCGTGGTGTTGAGATATTTTGAAAACAAGTATCGTTTTGAAAACATGTCCTAAGTCTAGCCCATTTGAATAATTATCAACCAGGTTTAAAGTTATTAAAATTAAAATAATCCCGAAAAGAAATAAAAGGAAAGTTAAAATGGCCTTATTACAACCCAAAAATAAATAATTTTTAAAGGAAATTTAATAAAAACCAACGTTTATTTAAAAGTCCAAAGACAATCACCGTGGCCACTCTGAATCCCCTCCGGCCCAAGTCCCACATCAAGGCTCACCGCAAGGTTAAGGAAAGGGGTGAGTTTGGAAACTCGATGTACAACAAGCCCTTTCAGAGCCCAAAACAATAATGACTGTTGGGCCTAAGCCCACATCCAATCTCAACATGTACTGGGCCATAGCCCTTTTCATATTTCATATTTCATAACACTGGGCCGAAGCCTTTCCATATTTTATATTCTTGGGTCAAGCCTTTATCAGAACGTTGTGGCCCAAAGGCCCATTTTTATAACACATGTAATGTCAATGAAAGAATGCAACCCATTTGGGGAGACTACTCAACCCACCTTTCGCTACTCTCCACCCATACCAACCAGCACACCATGTGGGGATTAACTCGACCCACCCCGCCATAACTCTCCTTTGGCAAAGATAGTGCTTTATCATATATCTGGAGGCCTAGCCTCTTTTAATAATCGGGCAAAAGCCCTTTTAATAATCGGGGCATAAGCCCTTTAATAATCAGGGCATAAGCCCTTTTGATAACGGGGCATAAGCCCTTTTGATAAGCGGGGCATAAGCCCTTTAATAATCGGGCATAAGCCCTTTTCACTTCCTCTATTCATATAAAACCCAACCCAATGCATTTATGATTACATCATGTGCATATCATACATATCATGTGCATATCATACATGTCATGTGCATATCATACATACCATGTTTATCAAAATCCCATGTATTAAAATCATACATAAACCCTAGGGGTATAATGGTCATTTTTACCTAGGGGCAAAACGGTCATTTTCATGTTATAGGGGTAATCTTGTAATTTTACCAAAAATTAGGATTTCCATGTCCATTAATGGTTACAAACAATTCATAGGTGCAAACAGTGATCCTGGCCCATTTTTAGCGAAATCGAGTTATTGGGCCAAAAACCCCTAATGGGCCCTACTTAGCCGATTCTGTCATCTAGGCCCATTTAGCCTTTATCCATAACAGTATTAACAGTTTTAACATGCAATTTAATAGATTTCCATTTCCTACCAAATTTACCCAAATGGGCCCGAAAGCCTATTGGGCCCTAATTCAGCCCCTCGAGGTCCAACTTACCGTGAACGCCAAAAATCACATTCTTACCGTTTCCATTATTCCCGATCATCATCTCATTGATTCTAACTAACTAGTGAGCGTTCGCTTGCTCACAAGTCCTCGAAATGCCAGAATTTTGGCATTTCGGCTTTTCGGCATTTATCGCTTTAAGCTATGAAAAGGGTTCGTTACACACCTGTTTTGCGATATTCCTTGACGAGATCTCCTATGCGATTTCTCCTATAATCAACCACTTATAGATTAGACCATGTTAATATTAAACCAAATCGAAACTTCCTATTATCATCACTTACACATTCGGCCACCATCCATAATGGCCTTAGGAATCTTACCTTTGTCTCGATTGATGACTAAGTCTAGCCACTCCGGTGATCCAAGCTACTCCAAGTCGACACTACACCTTGCTGCTCCTCCAATAGACAAACCAAAAAAATATATTAAAAGAAGACCCCATAAAGTCTATACCCATATTCGGCCATCTCCCTAAATTTGGGGCTTCGGCTTTTGGCCAAAGTTACACTAGGAATTGTTTAGAGTGTGAACACTTACCACAGTCTCTCTCCTCTTGAATCTGGATGCCTAAAAGGTAAAGGAATTGAACGCCAACAATTGAAAAGGAAAGAAAAGGTTGCTGGCCACAAAGAATCGGCACCCACCTATCTTCACTGATTTCGGCTTTTTGCGGTATTTCGGCAGAAGTAGAAATTAAAGAAAGAAATAATAAATGAGTAGAGGAAAGTAATAGGCTGGATTTTGAAAAAGAAAAGGGATAAAAGATGAGAGGAAGGATGGTAGATTCGGCTAGGGAAGAAAAAGAAGAGAAAAAAAACTAAAACAAAGGAGAAAACGGCACAGCTAAGACCCTAATGCCGAAATTACTAACCTAATACCCTTCTCGTCAATTCCCTCTCTAACCCCTTCCAAACGGCTAAGCTCATCCTTCTCTCAAATCCTAAAATCTCTCCCTTATCCCTCCTTAATTTATGCATTTGACTTGATCCAACTCTCCTCTTACAGAATCCACTTAGGTTCCAACACTTACCCTTCCTGCACATAAAAATAAATACTCTTATTTGCCAGCGCAGGGAATCGAACCTAGGTCTTCCTCTATGCTCCACACGCCACCTTTTTAAGAGCTTAGTGGCGTCACCCTTGCCACTTTACCAAAGCTTTTTTTGTGATATATTTTACCCACAACTTAATATAAGGGCACCTAGCCAGAACCCCTAACTCCTAAGTCCAAAATTTAAAAATTCTACCAGGTTTTGGACAACTCATGGGCCTTCCATAAGCCCATTTACATACCCAAATTATGAATTCCATAATCACATAGCAAATTTTAGAAATTTACTTAAAATATCAAGAATCGCAAAAAACCCAAAAATCAGGATGTTACAAGCCATGCTAGTTGGATATTCAAATTCATATCTATTTTCCTCCTCCTCCTCCTCTCCATTCTACATCCTTAATGTATATAACACACTTGTAAGTAACATCATCTATAATTTTTATTATTTACTTTTATGAATATTCAAGCTGTCCATCTGTGTCATAGTCACTAAATTATTTATATATGGAGCTATAGAACTCCAAATTAACATCCACTAATTTTCCCTGAAACTAGACTCATATATCTTCTTGCACTAAAATTTTCATAATTTTTGGTTTAGCCAATAAGTACAGTTTATTCTTTAAAGTTACCCCTATTCTGCAGTCTAACAGTTCTGACCCTTATTCACTAAAAATTAATTATCTCCTTGTACAAAATTTGAATGATATTTATGTTTATTTCTCTTGAAAATAGACTTGTTAAGAATTCTAAACATATAAATTTAAGCCCCTAATTATTTGTATCCAAATTTTGATGATTTTCCAAAATCAGAACAAGGGAACCCGAATTCATTCTGACAGTGTCTCACAAAATTCATTATATCTCATGATTTACAAATCCATTGCTTACACTGTTTCTTCTATGAGGAACTAGACTCAATAAGATTTAATTTCATACTTTTTTCATCTTCTAATTTGATTTCTACAATTTATGGTGATTTTTTAAAGTTAGTCTACTGCTGCTGTCCAATATTGTTTTATTGCAAGCTGTTTATTACCATTTTTCCCTTAAACTTTAATAAATAACAATTTCGTCCCTACTTAATTAGCCTCTCAATTGATCTGATTTTTCTCAATTAACACTCTATTCTATCACTTTAAACTACTTTACAACTTTTGGAAATCATAATTTCAGCACTAGACTTTAATTCCAAACATTTTCACAATTAGGTCCTAACTAATTCATTCACTTTACTAACTTAATTCATACTCTATTTCTATTCAAGTTCCATCCCAACTCAAATTTAACAACTAAATTTTCAGCTCCTCAAATTAGCCTTTCAACATAAAACTTCTGAATTACTTTACAATTCAATCCTTATTTCATTTCTAACTTGAATTTCTATCAATTTAACCCTTATTTCATCATTTTACTCAACATGAACATTATCCAGAAATCTAATGACTTTCAAAATATCAACTTAATTTCATCAAAATCTTATTCCAAAGCTACTAAAACATCAAAATTAAGTAAAAATGGCTAAATTGACTTACCTATTAAACTTCCAAGCTTCACACCTTCAATTTTCCCTTTTCTTTTTTCTTTTCTCTTTTTCTTTTCCTTCCCCTGCTCCCTGTTTCGTTTGCTTTGTTTCTTCATTTCTGTCCTTTTTTTCTTTATTTCCCTTTATATATATATATACACATATGTATTTATACTTAAATAATAAGTATTATTTATTTATTCATGTGTATATTATTAGCACATTTGTATTTATTTATAACCATACATTTGGCATTATTTAATATATTTATCATATAAAATCTTATAATATAATTATTTAATTAATAAATATCTTTTATAAAATAATAAATATTTATTTAATATCTAATATATGTATTACAAATGTATGTATTTTTATCCATACACTCGTATATTTTATTTACTATACATTTGTCTTTATACTAATTTATTTATCATATAAATATCTTATAATATAATTATAATAAATTAATTTAATATCATTTATTACTAATAAATATATATATTATAATTAAAATCTAAGTAAAATCTTAGATTTTTATTTTATATGTCGCCTCACTTATTCTAAATGGCATAATTGTCATTTTGGTCCTTTTATTTTCTTTTAATTTATAATTAAACTTTCACACTTTATTCAATTTAATCCTTTTATCCAATTATTCTTAATTAAGCTAAATTCACTTAATTAAACTCTAATTAACCACTCAATTAACTTTTAAATATTTTTGATAAATATTTAAGGATCCATTTTTTAGTAACGGAGACTTGAAAATACACTTTTCCGATAACCGTAAAATTCGGGTTATTACAAGTTGTATTACCACTCGGCCTCGGATTTTGCATAATCTCTTGCTCTACAGACTCAGGACATTCACGGATAAAGTGATCTAAGGATCCACATCTAAAGTAAGCTTGGTCATTCAATCTACAACTTCCCGGATGTCTTTTACCACAATATCTACACTCAAGTCGATCGGATCGAACATTTCTAACATTTGCAACATAAGTAGTTGGAGCATTGAAACTCAAATGCGATCCAGTACGATCTCTACTTGAATGTTCCACATTAGCCTTTGAACGGCTAAAATCATCTCGAAATTTCTTTTACGCAGACTAAAATGATTTACTTGCAAATCTCTTTCTCGTAACTCTAGCTTCTAAGTCGACTTTTCTATTCTCTTTCCCAAGCACTTCAGCTTTACACGCTCGTTCAACAAGTACTACAAATTCTTTTATTTCCAGAATCCCGACTAGCAACTTGATATCTTCATTCAAACCATCTTCAAACCTTTTACACATTATTGCTTCGGTCGAGACACATTCTCATGCATACTAGCTCAATCTCACAAATTCTTGCTCGTATTCTGTAACAGACATACAACCCTATTTTAACTCAAAAAACTCTTTATGTTTCTAATCAATAAGTCTCTGACTAATGTATTTCTTTTGGAATTTAGCTTGAAAGAAATCCCAAGTGACTCGTTCCCTCAGAACCACAGATATTAATGTCTTCTACAAATCATACGCCATATCTCTCAGAAGTGAAAAGACAAATTTAAGACATTCTTCAGGAGTACATGACATTTCATCGATCACTCGTATCGTATTCTCTAGCAAAAATTTAGCTCTCTCAACATCATCTTTAGTAGTAGCACGGAACTCTTCAGCCCCATATTTTCTAATTTTATCAACAGGTGGCTTACTCAACTGAATCGGATTAGCTTGTGGCATGACAGGAACTTGTGAAGGATTTAGCGGGGGTAAAGGTTGTGGCACAACCGGATTGGTTCTAATATACTGAGTGAACCAATCATTCATCATTTGGTAAAAAGCTTGCTTAGCCTCTCCCTCGTGGCTACTAGTAGCAAGTCTAGAATTAGATGGCACTGTCCCTTGAGCGGGAACAAGCGCATTACTTTCAACATCGTCAACTATGGCTCGTTCGGGATCCATTTACTATATAAAAACATATTTTAATTGTTAGGAATCATCACACTATCGCAGTTCATATATATGGCATGTAAAGCTAGACTCACATACTCTACGTTAGTTCTAGAATTAAGGTATTACCAGACATATCGAAACATTTCGCAATCATTTCACAATCAAAATTCATACATCATCATATCATAGTCAAATATCAACATAAAGCCCCTTTCTTAGGTCAATATGACCTTAAACATGTATTAGAAAAAGATTGGGACTAAACCAAACACATATAAATTTTTTTTGAAACTTAAAAATTTTCTAAGTTATAAAGGTCACACACTCGTGTGAACAGGCCGTGTGCCTCACACGGCATTAGACAAGCCCGTGTGTCTAAGTCGTGACGAAATAGAGCATACATAATGACTTGTCTACACAGCCAGTCACACGTCTGTGTGTCTAACCCATGCTCGAAACTGACTTGGCCACACGGCTTGGCACACATCTGTGTGTGCGATCGTATGGTTGATGCTTGATATTCATAACAGGTTTTAAAGATTTATATATGAAACATTCTTCAGACTAACTTATTATCATGATTAAGGCAAGTGTACCTATCGAACAGTAGTATAGTTCAGCAAGGCCGGATTTTCGAACCCAAAAGAACTACAAGTACTAGTATTTACTTCCTTTTTATTATCTAGCCTAAAATTTAAGAGGTTTGGTTGTCTAAACTAATTACTAACTAAGAATGCACAGAAAGAAAAACTTGGGAAAATACTTTTGGGAAAATTCGATTGATTGAGACAATACCTAAGGACAAATCCACCTAGACTTCACTTGTTATTTTACTCTGAATCAGACAATTTATTCATTTGACTTGATCCAAAGAAATCTTTAATTCTATTATTATCTCTCTCGAGACTAATAACGTCTAACCCTAGGTTGAATAATTGAAATCTCTTTCTAATTAACACCCTAGAATTGCATTAACTCGATCTATGGATTCCCTTATTAGGTTTCACCCTACTCCGAAAAAATCTTGTTACCCTATCTCTAGGTGCGCAATCAACTCCACTTAATTATGAAAACTTTACTCTTAGACATGGTCTATTCCTCCTCTGAATAAGAGCTTAACTTGAATCAATATCCTAGAATATCAAAACAAGAATTAAGAACACATAATTAAGAACAAGTCAAATATTTATCATACAATTCAAAAAATAATAACAAGATCTGTCTTACGTTTCATTCCCCTTAGGTATTTAGGGGTTTAGTTCATACTTATGAAAGAAAACATCTCAAAAGCATAAAGATAACAAAACATAAGAAAACCCAAAACTCCTAAAGGAACTTGAAGGGAGATCTCCAGTCTTGATGATGAATCCAGCTCTTGAGATGGATCAATCGACTTTCCTTGAGTAATTCCTTGCTTTCTCCTCTCATCCCCTTCCTAAGTGCCTCCTCAAGTGTTTAAATAGGCTTTGGAATGCCTAAGAGCCCCCAAAATTGGCATTTTCTGAATTGGACTAAACTTGGGTTCAGCAGGGACACGTCCGTGTGCGATTACTGAAGGCCGTAGCCAAGCCTGTTAAATGGGCACGGGCATGTGATCCACCCGTGTAAGTCGTGCTTCGATCCTACCAAATTGATACGACCGTGTAACACGTCTGTGTGAGGAAGTCCAGGCCATATTGTTTTTCCGTGTGGGTCTATTTTCTTTGTTTTCGGCCCGTTTCTCGCTCTTTTTACTCTCCTATGCTCTCCTAAGTATAAAACATAACATTAAAGGATTAGGAGCATCAAATTTACCAAATCTAAGGAGAAACCATCCATAAATGTGTTAAGCATGGGGTAAAAATATGTATAAATTACGGTTTATCAACTACCCCTACACTTAAGCATTTGCTTGTCCTCAAGCAAAACCCTCAACTCACAATCAAAATAAATTCCTCTTAACTTATAATTCCTATTAATAATATCTCAAAATAATCCATAAGTAATCATACATTTAGAATTTGACTAAAAGAACATCAAAGTTTCAAAACATTCCAAGTTGAGTATTTTATCATGAAAGCATAGGTGTCTCCCCTCATCTAAGTAATTACCTTCGACTCAAAATATCACAGAGTTTCACATCCTCACTAAAGATTCACTCAAATCACTCAAGGTGTTTAAGGACAGTACATGAAGCACTCAATAGTTAATAATGAAAAGTCATTACCATATGCTTGCTTGAAAATCAAATCTCCACCACTATATATTGAAATGAACATCAACCAAAAGGTCTTTAAAGGGTTGTAACGTGGCTTTGGTTAGGGGGTGTGGTCACAAGCTGAAAGAAAATGTTAGAATCAAGAGTGAATTGGAAAATTGCCTAACTAGAAAAATTAAATAAACATCAATTGAGTATAAGTGAGCTTCTTCTCAGAAGATTGAATTTAGATACTGCGGCTCAACAATACCGAATTACTACTAATATATAAGTATGAATGTTTTTTTTTAAGAAAAAGTCAAATACATAGAAGAGCAAAGCATAGCTAAGCAATTAGTTCAAATCAAATCTCGACAAAAATAGATATCAAATTAGGGGGTTTCAACAATAATGGTTTACGGGTTAATATTGAGGGTAAATCAATTAATGACTTGCTTTATGATTTCCAACTCAGACGGGATTACTTGTAATTATTCTTCTATTGGCCGAGTGTTTTCTTAACTTGACAATAGGACATTTTTGTTGACTCTTTTACCCCACCAAAAATTATACTCGGGGGTCATAATGGGGTTTGCGGAAAATCTTTTCATTCTGTGAGTTTGGTTTTCAGTGCTTGATATTTCACGAACCTTCTTCTTGTAATTATCACCCTTGTATGCAAACTTGCATTGAGCCAACACTTGTGTTGATGGTGTGAACAACCTTGATCTATATTGTCTCAATACAAGTAAATGGGCATATCTAATAGCTCATCAATATCTCGAGTAGAGGGACCCAGTCAAAGTTTCCACATCGGTACAGAATCTCACTAGGGATCATCTAAGGGGCTGTCCATTTGACGTCTCCGTCTTGGAGAATCTAGAGAATTGCTATCCACTTTTCTTCAGAAATGTTGTCTCGTCTTGTCGTAGCTACAAATTTTTTCAATGGAGAGTAGTTCTCAGAGAATACTCGATAAGAGACCTTTTCTATACTCGATAAGAGACCTTTTCTGCCTTCTAAAAATGATATAGAACCATGCTAACAATAGTTGTGCACACCCAATAAATCTTCCTTCACCCGCTCTTCGACATACACTTAGAGATCTGAAAGTTTCATCCAAAATTGTTAGGATGGGCGTGACCCTTTTGCCAAGCCGATTGAATAGATCTGAAACTACATCATCTATGTACCCTAGTGCTTTGAGAAAGATAACCAACCCATAAATACTCAAGGCAAAGATGTCGATTCTTTTCTTCGTATCCTGATGTGCCAAAATCAAATCCTGCAAACTTTTTCAAGTGATGCATTTACTATCTTCCTTTTGTTTAATCCGAGCCACGACCCATTTCTCACTCATTCCCATTATGCTCATTAGCTTCTTTTGGAAATTCGAGACTTTGATGGCTCTAGACTAAGCTATATCAGCTTGTATCCTTGGGCAACGAAGCAAAGTTGTGTACTTCTCTACAGTAGGCACCAAATCTACCTTCCCCAAAGTAAAGCAGCTATAGGCGGGATTCCAATATTGGGCCAAAGCTTAGAACAAGTGTTTATCCACTTTGACATCGAGTAAGTAAGGCAAATCACCATAGTTACAGTAGAATAACTGATTAGTTTCATCATCCCATTGGTCCCATATTTCTTTTCAACTCTTGAAGATTATTCTGAGTCATATTGATGCAAGTGAAATCCCACAATTTTGACATATATCCCTCCGTCAAGCTATCACCTTTCTCTTGTTGTGTATTCTATGACCATATCTGGACAGTCACATTGTCTTCCACTTTATTAAGAAATATCTTTTCCATTACAAGTTTTCTATTTAGGAACTGAACGTGAATCAACATCTTTTTCTATGATGAAAATGCAATGCAATCACAGTAAAAAAAAATGAAACAAGTCAGTACATTTCATACAAAGCTAGAATTCAGAGCAAGCAAAAAATTATAAATAGAGCACCTATCTGGGTGACCACTAGGGGTTTGGGTATGATTCTTCCTAGGGTGAGTTCTTAGGGTTCATTATATGTGGTTTGGTTCTAAAATAAGGGTACCTAAACTAGCAGATTCCTCGATCCTCACCCATTATAGGCTCATACAGACCGAGTTCAATTCAGGAGAATAAATTTCCTTACGGTTATACGAAAATGAAGATCTCACAAAGACATAAGTAGGGATGTATCCCGAAAGTGATCCACTATCTTATACGAAGCTAAAAACCTTACGAAGAAATAGTTTCTCACTTCCACGTAAGAAGGGTAAAATCTAATGGTTATGCAATACAATATGCGGAGTGATAAGTCACAATTTATACATATTTTTATCCCATGCTTAACACATTTTCGGATGAATTATCATTAGATTTGTGGAATTCGATGCCCCTAAACCCTTGATTTCATGTTTTATACTTAGGTGAGCATAGGAGAGTAAAAAGAGTAAGAAACGGGCCAAAAATAGAGAAAATGGGTCAACGTGATAAATCAACACGGCTAGGACTTCCTTATACGGGTAGACCACACGCCCGCGTCTATTTGACAGACTCTAAACACGGCTTAAGCCACCCTACACAGGCGTGCCACACGGGCGTGTCCCTGTTCGATCCCAAGTCTAGTTTTATTTGTAAAAGGCCACTCTTGAGGGTTTGGAAGCATTCTAAAGCCTATATAAACACCCTAGAAGGCACCTAGATAGGGACACACAGAGTAAGAGGAAAGGAATTACTCGAAGAAAGCTAATTGATCCATCTTAGAAGCCAGATTCTCCTTCAAGACTGAAGATCTCCCTTCAATTTTCTTCGGGGTGTTTTGGGGTTTTCTTTATGTTTTGTTATCATTATTCTTCTGAGATGTTTTTTTTTACACATATGAACTAAATTCCCTAAATACCTAAGGGGGATGAAACCTAAGACGGATCTTGTTATTATTTTCTAAATTATATAATAAATACTTGATTTGTTCTTAATTATGTGTTCTTAATTCTTGCTTTAATATTCAAGGATATTGATTCAAGTATTGATGTGCTTATTCAGAGGAGCAAAAGTCCCTGTCTAAGAGTAGATCTAGCATAATTAAGCGGAGTTGATTGCACCCCTAGACATAAGGCGACATAAATCTGCCGGATTAGGGTCAAACCTAATAAGGGAATCAATAGACCGAGTTAATACAACATTAGGGGTTTTAATTAGAAAGAGATTTCAATTAATCAACCTAGGGTTAGACGTTGTTAGTCTCGTGAGAGATAATAATATAAATTAGGGATTTTTACGGATCAAGTCAAGTGAATAAATTGTCTAGTTTAGAGTTAAATAACAAGTGAAGTCTAGGTGGATTCTTCCTTGGGTATTGTCTAAATCAATCAGTTTTCCCAAAAGTATTTCCCCAATTTACTTCTTGTGCATTCTTAGTTTAGTTATTTAGTTTAGATAAAGCAAATCCCCTTATTTTTAGACTATATAATAAAAAGAAGGTTAATACTAGTGTTTGTAGTTCCTGTGGGTTCGACATTCCGGTCTTGCTATAAGCTATACTACTGTTCGATAGGTGCGCTTGTCTTTATCTTGATAATAGTTAGTTTTCAAGTATGATCAATCATAAAGATAAGACTTATCATGCACATCAAGTTTTTGGCGCCGTTGCCAGGGAACTAAGATATTAGGAACGCTTAATTTTTATTACTTTTTATTGCAATTTATTTTATTACAATTTAATTTTTATTGCAATTTAAATTTTATTTTTGTTTATTTTACTAAATTTTCTTTTATTTACTATTGGCAGGTTTTTGCAATTTATGACTAGAAGAAACCCGTCAGGACCATTACTTTTTTATAGTGATATTGAAAGCACAGCTCGCAGAAATCAAAGAGAAATAAGGCGAAGCCTATGTTACATAGAGGAAGGACAAGAGGACGATATCCATAATACAACCGAGGAGATGGCTAAAAATCAGAATAATCAGCTTCTTCCTGTGGTCGCTGCATATCTAATAAATCAGAATCTTGCCCCTCGTACTATGTATGATTATGTTAAACCTAATTTAACAGGAGCTGAATCGAGTATAGTTAGACCTGCTATTGCTGCAAATACTTTTGAACTGAAACCTAACACGACTTCGGGCTAACGAAGCGGAGATCTTTAGGGGCGTGTCTGGTATAGCCCCGAATGTGGCGGAGTATTGGTTGGAGGCTATAGAACGGATTATGGACAACTTGGACTGCTCTGAGGAGATTGTGAGTGGGGTATCTGTACTAAGTCCTTTGGGTCACTCGGTTAGGGTAGACAAAGCGTATAGGGATGTACCTTAGAAACTCAAGGTAGGATTTTCCACGGAGATCGATGGAGTTACTGTTCGGAGAGTTTAATCTCATTTTGGGAATGGACTGGCTTGTTAAGCATAAGGCGACCCTGGATTGTACTGCTAAACGAATGGTGTTAAGGACCACAAAGTATGAGGAGGTTATGGTGATAGGTGAGCGAAGGGATTATTTGTCCAATGTGGTGTCGGCTTTAAAAGCTGAAAAGTGGATTCGGAAAGGTTGTGAGGCCTATTTGGCATTTGTAAGTCAGTCGGAAGAGGAGGGACTGACAGTGGATAAGGTTAGGACCGTAAAGGAGTTTCAAGATGTTTTTCTGGAGGAGCTTCCAAGATTGCCTCCGAACCAAGAAGTTGAGTTTGGAATAGATTTGTTGCCTGGAACGGTGCCCGTGTCCATCGCACCATATAGGATGGCACCGAAGGAGTTAGTGGAGTTAAAGGCTCAAATTCAAGAGTTTTTGGATAGGGGCTTCATTAGGCCAAGCGTGTCTCCATGGGGAGCACCGGTGCTATTCGTGAAAAAGAAGGATGGTACGATGCGGATGTGCATTGATTATCTCCAATTGAACAAACTGACGATTAAGAATAAGTATCCACTGCCAAGGATTGACGATCTGTTCGACCAGCTTAGAGGAGCTTTTATATTTTCCAAGATCGACCTCCGATCTGGATATCATCAGTTAAGGGTCAAGGAGGCAGATATCTATAAGACGACATTCAGGACTCGGTATGGTCATTACAAGTTTCTGGTTATGCCATTTGGACTGACGAATGCTCCTGTAGCGTTTATGGATCTGATGAATCGTGTTTTCCAACCATGTTTGGATTAGTTCGTAGTCGTCTTTATTGACGATATCCTGGTATATTCTGAAACTGAAGCGAAACATGATGAGCATATCTGTATAGTGCTGCAAGTGTTAAGGGAGAAGGAACTCTTTGCAAAGTTCAGCAAGTGTGAATTTTGGTTGAGGGAGGTAACCTTCTTAGGACATGTGGTCTCTGCTGAGGAGATTAAGGTGGACCCTCGGAAAATTGAAGTGATTTTGGAATGGAAGCCGCCTAGGTCAGTGTCGAAAATACGGAGTTTCCTAGAACTGGCAGGATACTACAGAAGGTTTGTAGAAGGTTTTTCTGTGATGGCAGCACCTCTAACAAAACTCATAAGGAAAGGAGTACCGTTTGTATGGACTAAGAAGTAGCAAGAAGCTTTTGAGAAGTTGAAGAAAGTTCGATCAAGCACTTGTGTTAATTCAACCAGTAGTCAGGAAGGATTTTATGTATGCGATGACGCATCACACGTGGGTTTAGGCTGCGTGTTAATGCAAGAGGGTAAGGTGGTTGCATATGCATCATGACAGCTTAAGCCTCATGAAGGGAACAATCCGACTCATGATTCAGAGCTAGCAGTAGTGATCTTCACGTTGAAAATCTAGAGACATTACTTATATGGAGAAAAGTGTATCATATACACGGACCATAAGAGCCTAAAGTATCTGTTAACTCAGAAGGAGTTAAACCTTAGGCAACGAAGATGGGTAGAGTTTCTTAAGGATTAAAACTGTTCGATCGAGTATCACCAGGCAAGGCTAATGTGGTAGCCGATGCTTTAAGTCATAGAACCAGATTCGATCCGAGAGCAATGTTTGCTCGTTTGATCAGTATGATGATGGCGCTTGTTGGTGAATTGCAAGTAAGGCCAACTGGTGGACCAGATTAAGGAAAAGCAGTTGAAAGATGAGTCTTTGGTTGCTCGTTTTCAACAAGTTAAGGAAGCGGAAACTTCTAAGTTCGGTTTAAATGGTGATGGAGTTCTATGTTTCCGACGAAGAATTTGTGTTCCGAGGGACTCTAATTTAAGGCAGACAATATTGAAGGAAGCTCATGGGGGACTATGTGCCATGCATCCTGGAGGGAATAAGTTGTATCATGACTTGCGAGAATTGTACTGGTGGCCTGGACTTAAACGAGAAGTAACGGAGTTTGTAGGGAAATGTCTGATATGCCAGCAAGTGAAAGTTGAGCATCAATTACCTTCTAGACTGTTGCAGCCAGTGAAGATACCACTTTGGAAGTGGGAGAGGGTAACCATGGACTTTGTGAGTGGGTTGCCTTTGACACCATCAAAGAAAGACTCGGTGTGGGTGATTGTGGATAGGTTGACCAAATCGACCCATTTTATACCTGTTCGTACTGACTTTTCACTTCAAAAGTTAGCCAAGTTGTATGTGGCGGACATTGTGCGACTTCATGGAGTCCCAGTTTCAATTATTTCTGATCAGGATCCCAGATTTACATCTCAATTTTGGCAAAGGTTGCATGAGGCGTTGGGGACGCGATTGAATTTTAGTACGGCTTTCCATCCCCAAACTGATGGTCAATCAGAAAGGGTTATTCAGATTCTGGAGGACATGTTGAGGGGATGCGTGATTGACTTTCGAGATAGTTGGGAGGATTACTTGCCGTTGGCAGAATTTGCATACAATAACAATTACCAAAGTAGTATTCGAATGGCACCGTATGAAAATCAGATGGACGAAGGTGTCGTACACCTAGTTGTT
The DNA here is from genome assembly GCF_025698485.1 of Gossypium arboreum. NCBI lineage: Eukaryota > Viridiplantae > Streptophyta > Magnoliopsida > Malvales > Malvaceae > Gossypium > Gossypium arboreum. The sequence continues at coordinate 106,823,496 of NC_069081.1, read as the reverse complement.
GGACCGAACTAGGAGAGCGACAAGTTCTTAGACCGAGTTGGTAGTCGATATCGAGGATAAGGTCGAATAATTAGGGACCGGTTAAAGAAGCATCGATAGGCAAAAGTCGTATGCGATTTGAAGCGTAAGGAGATTGAGTACTCGATGAGGTGATATTGTCTTCTTAAAGGTTTCTCCTTGGAAGAAGATATTAAGGTTCGGTAAGAAGGGCAAGTTGAGTCCGCGATTCATTGGGCCTAATCGGGTTTTGAAGCGAGTAGGCCCAGTGGCTTATCAGTTGGAATTACCTCCAGAGTTAGACAGGATTCACAATATTTTTCACGTCTCCATGTTAAGGCGTTATCGTGCTGACCCTGCTCATGTCCTGCCAGTTGCAGAAATTGAAGTTCAGACTGATTTGACCTTTGAGGAGGAGCCTGTGCAAATATTGGCTCGAGATGTTAAAGTTCTCGAAGGAAATCATCCCGTTAGTGAAAGTACTTTGGCGTAATCATGGAAGGGAAGAAGCTACTTGGGAATCAGAAGAGACTATGCGTCAACAATACCCTCAACTAGTTAGATCAGGTAAATTTCGAGGACAAAATTTCTTTAAGGAGGGTAGAGTTGTAACGCCCCAATTTTCGTGAATTCGTGAATGTTGGCATAGGTTTAATTATGTTAGTGGGCCTCTAGAAGGCCCAAGCTTAAGATAGAACCCGCAATTTTAGTTAATTTTTGTTCCATAAGAAAAGAGGGTGAAATTATGAAATAGAACCTATATGAAAATGTTTGAAAATGCTATAGGCTAAATTGAAGTGGCCAAATAAATAGGAGTGCAAAATAGGAGGATTTGCATGACAAACCTCCCATTTTACATGAAGTGGCCAGCCATCATGTTGTTGTAGACAATATGAGCACTTGATATCCATAATTCATGGTACAAATTGATAATGGGTTAGGTAAATGTTCCATGATAATGGATTAGGTAAATATTCCATGATAATGGGTTAGGTAAATGTTCCATAATAATGGTTTAGGTAAATGTTCCATGATGGGCATTTCATGTCTTTTGTATTAAAGAATTAAATGGATGAAATATGAAATTTTATTAAAAGAAAAAGGGGTGAAAAGAACAAAGTTTTGTCCATCTTTGTTCATCTTAGCCTAAAGTTAGAGAAGAGAAAGGAGAGGAGAAAGCTCTTGAATGTTCGGTCACTTGGGGAAGAAAATTGAAGGTAAGTTCATGGTAGTTTGCTTCTATTTTGAGGTTCATGAGTTCTTCTTGACTCTACATTAACTCTTGAAGCATATTTTGGTTTTTGGTTGTGTTGTGAGCATTTGGTGATGAATTAAAATGAAGGAAATGGTTGTTGTTTCATGTTCTTTTGATGAAAAATGGAAGATAGGTGAAGTTGAGCCAAACAAATGAACATGCATGTGCCTTAGATGCTAAAGGGAAAAATCGGCTAACATGTTGTGCTTTAAAATGATGAAATAGATATTATACTTAAGTAAAATCATAGATATATGATGATTGATTGGTGATATACATGTTTAAATAACATGCATGCAAGTTATGTGTGAAAGAGTGAATTTGGTAATAAATCTGCTTGGGGCAGCAGCAGTAACGTGATTTTGGAAAATCACCATAAATTTTGGGAGATGAATTAGAAGCTGAATAAATTATGTAATTAAAGATTAATGAGTCTAGTTTCAAATGGAATAAACGATAACATATTTTGAATTCTGTACAATGAGAAATTTGATTCGTAATGAAGAGTGCTCAGATTAGTCAAACAGTGAAACATGGGAAACTTTAAGAAAAATCTGGTATTGATTGGCCATACCAAAAATTCTGAAAATTTTATGGATAGAAGATATATGAGTCTATTTTCAGGAAAAATTAACGGAACTTGATTTGGAGTTTCGTAGCTCCAGTTATAAATCATTTAGTGACTGTTGCTCAGGAAGACAGCTTGCAGTGAAATTATGATTATGTGGTAAACATTGACAAAAATTTGTTAATGAGTTGCTTATTGTTTTCTTATAAGTTTACTATGATCTGTAGGTGTGGTTGGCCGAATATTGTAAGGGGTTAATACGTAGTTCGTATTTGAATAGTTAGATTAACGTGTTAGTAATCAAATTGTAGGCGTTAGTGTGTGGATCTCGTCAAGATATCGTCGCAAGCAGTGTGTAACTAACACCCTCTTTCTTAGTCCGGATCGGCAAAAGTCGAAAAGTCGAAATGCCGAAAATCGGTATTTTGTAGATTTGCGAGTGAAAAGCGAATGCTCGTGAGGTAAATCGATTAATGTTTTTGGTAAGCTGCAAAATTTGGATTGCAAAGTGCATGATTTACGTACCCTCGATATTTTTGGGCTTAATGGGCCAAAATTGGAAAGATGGGCTAATGGGCCCAATTCGTAAGAACCCTCATGACGTGATTACGTTAGTACATGAAAAGTAGGAATATGCATGAAAACCCTAAAATAGATAAATTACTGAAATACCTTTAAAAGTAGAAAATTTACAATTTTACCTGGTAGATAAATTACCAAATACCCCTAGGTTAAATTGACCTAAATGCATGTTTGATCGTTGTTATTTACTGCATGCCATGTTGTTATTATCGATGCATGGGATTGGGATATTGACGGAGGAAGTCTTGAAAGTGGCTTGTCCACGTCTTGGAGGCTTTGCCTCAATTTATTGATAATCGAGCAGAAGGTCAAGACTGTGGAATGTTGGGCTAGGTGGGTTGAGCTATTCCCCACATGGAGTGTAGGGCTGGTACGGATGGAGTGTAGTGGTTGGTGGGTTGAGTAGTCTCCCAAATGGGCTTGCATATGTTCTTGATGTTGCATGTATTTTGAAATGGGCCTATGGGACATCTTGTTATCTCGAATAAGGGCTAAGGCCCGTTTATTGTAATCTGAAAAGGGCTCGCCCAATACCATCATTACTGAATGGGCTTAGGCCCAATAGGCTTGAGCTGACTTGGGCTTTGAATGGGTTTTCCTTACACACTGAGTTTCCCCAAACCCACCCCTTTTATTTTTATCCATGCAGGAAATCCCAAACCATAGTAGGCTTAGAGCTGTGAGGGAATTCGGAGTGGCCACCCGTTCTGAAAGTTTGATTTTCTTCTGGTGAACTGGACATCCTTTTATTTACGTTTGAAGTTTTGGGTTTTTAAATGTAATAAAGCCGCTTAATTATTTTTGATGGTTTTAATATGTATTACTAAGATAGGTATTACTTATTTTAACTGTTGAAATTGGATAGCTTTAGGGTGCGTTTTCAAAAACAACAATTGATTTCAAAATAACACGACAACAAATAAAGCTTCCGCAATGAAAGTATTTTCCAAAATTAATCACTTTTCCTAAAAATGACTTAATCAAATCGGTTTCCTAGAAATATCCATGACGTTAAGGTGTGGCAATGGAGGTATGCATGTCTAGGATTGGATCCGAAGGAGCTTGGTACTTAGCGGTCGATGGACTCACCACCTCTTTTAGGTTTCCTACGGTGCATGACTTCCATTCACTTTAACCTATAATGAAATTATCTTTTAAAACACTAAGTAAGTTTTTCTGGATCAATAATATAAAATGTTTTGAACGCATGTTGGATCCGGTCATAACATTTGGGCCGGGTTTGGGGTGTTACAATCCAAGTGCTCGAAACTCAGATAGGCCAGCTTGCTAAACTGATTTCTAAATGACCACAAGGCAGCTTATCGAGTAACACTAAATCTAACCCAAGGGAACAGCTCAATGCGATTACCGATCGAAATAAAGAAGGGTTAGTTGAACCTAAACTAGAACAGAGGCAAGAAATTGTGGTAAGTAAAGGTAAAGGTGAGGTGGACCACAGTGAGTAAAAACTAGTAGGTAAAAAGTACAAACCTTGTGTGCCATACCCCATTGCGACAAGGAAAGACCACACAGACGAATAATTTGGTAAATTCCTTAAACTATTAAAGAAATTACATATTAAATTACCATTTATTGAAACTCTTTCGCAGATGTCAAATGCAGTTAAATTTTTAAAGCGTATTTAGCAAATAAACGGAAGTTGGATGAGACGTCGCATGTAGAGTTAAGTGCAGTTTGCTCAGCCATTCTACAGAATAAGCTGCCCAACAAATTGAAAGATCTAGGGAGTTTTACGATTCCTTGTTTAATTGGTAGCTTAGATGTGAATAATGCATTGGCTAATTTACGGGCGAGCATTAATGTTATGCCTTATAAAATGTTTAAACAGCTAGGTCTTGGGAAACCCAAACAAATTAGGATGAGCATTCAATTGGCTGATAAAACCATTAGATTTCCTAGGGGTATCATTGAAGATGTTTTTGTTAAAATCAAAAAAATTATATACCCAGTAGACTTTGTTGTTCTAGATATGGAAGAGGATAGTAACATACCTTTGATTTTAGGACGACCCTTTTTAAAAACCACTAGAACTATTATTGACGTTGGCACAGGAGAATTGACACTTCGTGTAGGCGATGACATGATCACTCTCCAAGCTCGTGATTCTGCTAAAATATCTAGCAATCGAGATGATTCTTTAAGTTCAGTTAATTTAAATAACGTTACAACTCAAACTTTTTTGCAGGAACCCCTTAGGAAGAACGTGATGGAGCCTAAGCCATGCCACGAAAACAGGCCGACTTATGAAGAACGAAGACTTCAGATCGATGAACTAGATGAATGGCGAACACCTGTCAAGGAGAAACCAAAAGCACATGAAAAATCAAAGCGACACCACGATGAGCATAGGGATGAAACAAAGCAAATTAAAGTTGGGGACAAAATATTGTTAGATGAAAATAACCCCCGAATTGCTACTTTAGAGCACAATACAGACAGAGTAACTCCTTTCACGGTAATGAACATCTTCCCACATGGTACAGTTGAGGTAACACATACTATATTCGGAACTTTTAAGGTAAATAATACTCAACTCAGACCTTATTTTGATAAAATTGTTAGCAGAGGTGAGGAGTTTCAACTCTTCAATCCACCGTAATCACACGAATGTGAGACTATAAATAAGTGCTTCTCGGGAGGCAACCCGAGCACTAACAGTGTGGATTTCTTTAAAATTTTAGTTTTTAACATCTAAATCATTAACTGAGTCCTTGAACATAGGTTTTCCAAATTCACACGGCCAGGTGCACGGGCGTGCCTAAGGCCGTGCTCATACAACGGGCGATGACACGGCCGTATGATACGGCGTGTGAGAACAGAGCAATTTTTCCCCAAAACACAGGATTCGAAACATTGCCACTGCCGTGTGACATGGCCATGGGCAATCCTACCAAAACAACACGGGCGTGCGACACGCCTGTGTCTATAAGCCGTGGTAGAAACTGAAAAATTAACACGAGCGTGTGACACGCCCGTGTCCACCATCCGTGATCGAACCTGTCAAAATAAGACGGTCGTGTGCATATATAAATTGGTGTGGAAAAAGCGAATAAAGCAAGACACGGCCATGTGACATGACCTTTTGCCCCAACATGCCCAAAGAACATGGGCGTAGGCCGAATTCCGGACATGCCCAAATTTGAAAGCCACGAAACACACGGGCTGAAATAAGGGTACACGGGCGTGCTTATTTTACTATTATTTTTCTTTTTCTTTTTATTTTTATTTCTATTTTATTTAAAATTCCATTGTCTCTTATTTATTTTTGAAGACTTCTGTGTTATATTTCAAACTCTGCTTATCCTTATGGTTATTATCGAATTATCCTTTAATTCTCCTTCACTGTGGTGTTTACTTTCTCAGAATTATACCTTTCATAAGCTTTACCTACAATTCTCACCCTCGTTAATTCAAGGATTTCATCCACAATTTCAGGGCAGTTTCGCTTCTCTCCCTCTTTTGATATTATCTTATATTGATATTATATATCTTTGTACATTGAGGACAATGTACATCCTAAGTGTGGGGAGGTTATTTATGTGATTATCAGAAAATCCCTGAATTTTTATCTTGTTTTCAAATAATTTTCTCATATCATTATTGGAGTAAATTTTGATTGATTTATGATTCTTATTGATATGTTCCGAATTAAATCATAGGTAACTGTGCATTGATTGTTTAAACTTTAAGACATTAGAGAATTGAGTATGATTAGTTGAAACTTTTGAGAATTAAAATTACTAGGTTGTTTCCCTGAATTGAGGTATTATCTTTAAATTCTGAATTTACAAGATTGACATCAAATATCCATAATTTCTGTGAGATTTTGAGCCTTTTAGAGTATATATTCTTCTTGCTCACTAATTTTATTAATAATGAGTGTGTCAACATTAATTTGTTATTCTAGAACTTGCATCGATTATACATGTCGAAACCACACCATTGATTTGATATACTAAAATGATAAAGGCACTTAGGTTTTAACCCATTTTTTTCCTCATAAAAAGCCTACCTACACAATTGACCCTTAGTGAACCCTTTTGAGCCTAACAAACTATTTTTTTTTAATTTACCTAAATTTTAACCCATAACTTAACTCTTTTTTTAATTCATTAAGAATTTTTCTCATGTTTATTAACTCCCTTTTTATCAAGATTTAATTTGAATTATTACCTAGCTAGGTTCGTTCTTTTTAGCCTCTGAATTATTTTTTCTTATGTACTTTCCACATTTATGCTTGTTCTTCAAAAATATATATATACATACATATTAGTAGTAATTCTTTGTTTTTGAGCTTAAGTATTTAATTCCATATTCTGAGATAAAGCTCATGTTTATTCAATTGATGTTAGTTGTTTTTCCAATTAGGTAATTTATCAAGTTAATCTCGATTCTAACCGTTTCTTTTTCAACCTTTATCCACACTTTTAACCCAAAGCCCCGTTGCAACCCTTCGAAGACCTTTTGATTTGTGTATCATCTCATTTATAATGGTGGAGATTTGATTTTCATGCAAGCCTATGGTAATAACTCTTCATGTTTGACTAATGAGTGCTTAATTTGAACCTTAAACACATCGAGTGATTTGAGTGAACCTTTAGTGAGGATGTCAACCATCGTCAATTTAGAATCAAAGATGATTACTTAGATAAAGGGGGATGCCTATAATTTTATGATTAAAATGCTTGACTTTGACTATTTGAAACTTTAATGTTCTTTTAGTTAAATTTTCAATGCATGACTGCTTGTGGATTATTTTGAGACATTATTAATGAGAATTATAAGTTGAGAAGAATTTATTTTGGTTGTGAGTTGAGGATTTTGCTTGAGGACAAGCAAACGCTAAGTGTGGGGGTATTTGATGTGTCGTAATTTATACATATTTTTATCCCATGCTTAGCACATTTTCAGATGAATTATTAGATTTGTGGAATTCGATGCTCCTAATCCCTTAATTTCATGTTTTATACTTAGGTGAGCATAGGAGAGTAAAAAGAGCGAGAAACGGGCCAAAAATAGAGAAAATGGGTCAACGTGGGAAATCAACACGGCCTGGACTTCCTTACACGGGTAGAGTACACACCCGCGTCTATTTGACAGACTCTAAACACGGCCTAAGCCACCCCACACGGGTGTGTCCCTGTCGAGCCCAAGTCTAGTTCTATTTGAAAAATGCCACTCTTGAGGGTTTGGAAGCATTCTAAAGCCTATATAAACACCCTAGGAGGCACCTAGATGGAGACACACAGAGTAGGAGGTAAGGAATTACTCGAAGAAAGCCGATTGATCCATCTCAGAAATCGGATTCTCTTTCAAGACTGAAGATCTCCCTTCAATTTCCTTAGGGGTATTTTTGGGTTTTTTATGTTTTGTTATCATTATTCTTCTGAAATGTTTTCTTTTACACATATGAACTAAATCCACCAAATACCTAAGGGGGATGAAACTTAAGACGAATCTTGTTATTATTTTCTGAATTATATGATAAATACTTGATTTGTTCTTAATTGTGTGTTCTTAATTCTTGCTTTAATATTCCAGGATATTAATTCAAGTATTGATGTGTTTATTTAGAGGAGCAAAAGTCCCTGTCTAAGAGTAGATCTAGCATAATTAAGCGGAGTTGATTGCACCCCTAGGCATAGGGTGACATAAATCTGTCGGATTAGGGTCAAACCTAATAAGGGAATCCATAGACCGAGTTAATGCAACACTAGGGGTTTTAATTAGAAAGAGATTTCAATTAATCAACCTAGGGTTAGACGTTGTTAGTCTCAAGAGAGATAATAATATAAATTAGGGATTTCTACGAATCAAGTCAAGTGAATAAATTGTCTAGTTCAGAGTTAAATAACAAGTGAAGTCTAGGTGGATTCTTCCTTGGGTATTGTCTAAATCAATCAGTTTTCCCAAAAGTATTTCCCCAATTTACTTCCTGTGCATTCTTAGTTTAGTTAATTAGTTTAGATAAAGCAAATCCCTTTATTTTTAGGCTAGATAATAAAAAGAAGGTTAATACTAGTACTTTTAGTTCCTGTGGGTTCGACATTCCGGTCTTGCTATAAGCTATACTAATGTTCGATAGGTGCACTTACCTTGATCGTGATAATGGTTAGTTTTCAAGTACAATCAATCATAAATATAAGACTTATCACGCACATCACGGAGATATACCAAAAGACTCGAACCAATAAAGCAAACATATCATTATGTAACAAAAGATGAAGACTACAAAAATAAAGGATGAAATGCAATGAAGGGATCATAAATTTAAGCCAAATTATCAATTTTCGACAAAAAGACCCAAAGTAGTCAACTCACGGTTTGACTCTCTTATTTTGTCCCTAGTGGAGTCGCCAAGCTGTCGAAACCTTTTTTTTTTTAAATCGACTTATATTTTGAAAATGAAGGCAGAGTCGCCACCAATCTTTTTTTATGATGTGTGATCAGATCACCTCGTAATTTGATTGTTTTAATAAAAGGCTTGATTTACTAAAACAATTATTTTTTACCTACAAAAATCTAGAAAATGGGTTCGGAGTCGGTTACGCACGAGGAAGGATTAGCACTCTCGCTATGCCCAAAATTGGTACCTAATTGATTACTCAATGTCTTAGTAACGAAAATTAAAAATTTGAAGAGAATTTAAAACACGATCCTACTTTGCATAATGTTATTTTTAATTAAAATCACTTGAATAAATCAAAACTATGTAAAAGACCCTCTTATCTCGAGGTAACAAAATGTCATATCCCGTAAGTTAAGACATGACATCTCGAATCCTCGAAAATAAGCTTGTTCTTTATTTTAATTACTATTTAAATCTCATGTGTTTTAATTTTAAAAGGAATGTTCAGTTATCTAGATTCAATAAGAAAGTCGAACCCCGTAAGTTAGGGCACGACTTTTCGAATATCTAAATACGGAACATTGCCTTAATTTTAAAATTTTCATCTTTATGCATCGAGTAAAAAATTATATAACACTTAAAACAATGTGTATTTATCTTATTTGGGTATAATACAACAATGGATAAATATATCTAAACACGATTCGTGACATGGTTATAAAGAACTAAAATGAAATGGTAGTGTATAAAAAAGGATCAATGATATACTGAAAAAATAAAAAAATATCGTGCTAATGAATGACAATAATGTAACTACGATAGTGATAACACACCAATTTGTAATGACGATGGCAATTATTGTATTATAATTATTATTCTAATAATAATAGAAATAATCGAAGAAAGGTAAGTAGTAATAATAATAATAATAATAATAATAATAATAATAATAATAATAATAATAAAGGTAAATAATCTAATTTTTGAAAGTAAAAAAAGGTAATAAATAAATAAATAAATAAATAATAGAATAATAATAACAATAGTAAAGGGAAAAGAAAATTAATAAAAATGCACAGTAAAAAAGAAACATAAAAAAACAATTTTAAATATTAAAAAGTAAAGGAATAATAAATAAATAAATAAATAAAATAATATATAAAAATCTATACAGGTTGAAATTAAATAAATAAGGATTAAATCGAAATTGAAATGAAATTAAAAGCCTAAATTATAATAAAATAAATGCATAAATATAAGAAGGACTAAATTGAAACCTAAGTGGAATTTTGGGGGCAAATCGGGATAAAAAAATAACGGACTAAATTGTAACGCTTGGAAAAAAGGAGGGACCAACTGGGAAATTATTCCCAAACCCTCGAACGCACCATTCCATGAGAGACTAAAATGAAACAAAACCAAAATTAAATGATCAAATTAAAAAAAAAGAAGAAAAAAAATGAAATAGGACTGGATTGAAAAACAATTAAAAAGTAGAAGGACCAAAGGCGCAAATAGACCATTTTTTAAAAAAAATGCAGACCATGAGGCGAGTGCGTCAATTTTCAAGTCGGTCTTTAAAACGACGCCGTTTTGGCATCTGCAACTTAAGCCCAAAATGACGTCGTTTTGAAGGGCTATATAAGTCAAAAAGTTAAAAAAAAATTCATTTTATCCATTAAAAAAAAAACTCCAGCTCCTTTTTTTTTCTCTCTGCTCTCCCCCACTTTGGCCTTGGCGTCGACAAGCTTCCGCCATGACGACCACAGGTGGCCGGAAAACCTAAAAAACCCTTTTTTTTTGCCCCATTTTTTCGTAGAACATAGATCTAGGAACAAAATCCCCGAAAAAGCACCCCAAAGTAAAAAAAAAATTGATGAAACCTTTTGGTTTCTTGATTTTTTTTTTTAAAAAAAGAAAAGCAGAGGGAAAGCTCCCACATCTTCGATCCAACGAAAGGTTTCCCCCCACCGCAGGTAAAAAATTCGAGCCATTTTTATTTTTCTTTTTAGAAAATAAATAATAATTGAAATAAAATAAACTACCTTTGTCTTTTAGAAATTTTGTTGTTTTCTTTTTTTGTATTTTCTTCTTTTTCGTATTCGCTAAGAAATCCTCGAAAACCTTACAAATATTCGGCTTTTATAGTCGTTTTTCAGATTACAATCTTTTTCTTTTTTCTTTTCTTTTTATCTCTGCTTGGCTACTGTCTATTGCGTGTTGTTTCTTCGTGTTTGGTTTCTGTCCTTTCTTCTCTTTTTACAGGTGGTGGTTGGAGATGACGGTGGCGGCGAAAGCTAGGGTGCGGCGGTGGCGTAGGCTAAGGTTAGGTTTCTGTTTCTGAAAAGATATTTAGGCTATTGGGCTTGTAACTTTGGATTAGGTTTTTTGGGAGGCCATATTGGGCCACATTCTGTTTTTTTTATTAGATTTTAGTTTTGTTTTTGTTTTTTTTTTTGTTTTGTTTAGGCCGACAAAATTGGGTTTTTACATATAAATTATAAGTGAAAAACAGTACTACAACTAGGGCTTAGCAAGAAAACAAAAAATTGACTCGAACCGTGGTGTTTGGACGGTTTTAGAATGCAAGTTTAAAAATTGCAATTAACTGAAACTGAACTAAATTTGTTTTTTATTTTTATATAATTAATTTAAATTATTTTATGATATAAAATAAATATTTTATATTTAAATTAGTGAAAATAATTTAAAAGTTCTTATAATTATTGGTTTTAGAAATATTTCTAAAAAGACTTTAAATTTTGCAAAATAATATTCAAAACCATACATAAAAATTTGTCAAAATAAATCAAAAATTCAAAACAAAATATTAATCTGAAAAAATCAAGAACCAAACCGAGCCAAACTAAATTATGATAGATGGTTTAAAAATTTAAAAACCTTAATCGAACTCAATCGATATCATCATTAACTATAACAATATCAAATTAATCTCAATTCAAACTCTAAATCACTTCACTAAATTAATATTTGGATTTAAATCGCCTCAAAATTTTAAAAATAATAATAATAATTATAAAATTTCTAAAACATAAGAAAAACAAATAATTGACCTATATAATATAATTTCATCTTTAATAACTAATACTAGTACATTTATGCATTAATAGTCTTAATAATTAAGAAATGTATTTGGATCAAGTTTAAATCCTAAAATCGATATTGTTAGAAAAGTTTTATCTAAATATTACCTCCAACCTGAATAGAACTAGACTTAAAAGTAACACATGTTTTGAAAACAAAAGCAACAACATTTGTTTAGACTAATAACTTTTAAGTTACACAAGTTTGTCACCTATGATATTCTTCAAACATTTTTGATGTCAGATCCTCTTTGAAATTGATCCACTCATTTGTTTTTATAATCATCTTCAAGTGTTAGATCACTTCATCTTTTAACGAGTCTTCTACACTTCATCTCGCAAATTTATTTTGTATAATATGCAACATGCATTAAAATTTTTCAATTTTGTTTTCATATTGTAGAAACAAGCAGAGTGTAATAGTCATAATCTTCGCTTTAATAAATTGTTTGTTCTTTCAATTATGTGTCTTGCAGAAGAATGCCGAAGATTGAATAAGTGCTGTTTATAATTAGTTGGCATGTTTCCTCTCCAAAAATTCAAGTGATATCGAGTTCCTCTATAAAAAGCTAAAAATCTCGGACTATCTACATATAAAAAGAACAAAATAAAACCCAAAAGATCATTTAAATATAAATAAATAACTACCTACTCCATTATATTTTTTGGCCTAGACATCTATTTAAAGCATCTCCTAACACTTGAGATTCAGATACTTACCATCACTAATCTCATCCCCTCCCATTTACATGTAGACAGGCTCCCAATATATATATATATATTGAGCAAAATTCGATTCGATTCGATTCGAAAAATTCGATAAAAAATTTAAATTTTGAATTAAATAGTTCGATTTCTTTGAGTTAATCAAGTTATTCGGATCAACTCGAATAAAAAAGTAAGTTTTTCAGTTTAACTCGAATATGAATTACACAATTCGAGTTATCTGAAAATCCGAATAATAATCGTTTTGATAAATGTTTACTTTTTTAAAAGTTAAATTTTAAAATAATTAAGTTAAAAGGCAAAACTACGCCGTTTTGATAAATGTTTACCCATTAAGTTAAAAGGCAAAATCATTATATTGCTCATATAGTTAAATAACCGTATACTTCGTCTACTAGTTAAATAATCAGTCTATCTAAACACAACATTAAGTATAAATAATAGGATTCGTTAACTCGACTCGATTTGACTTAAATTTTTTGACTCGATTCGATTCGATTCGAAAAAAATTTAAATTGAGTTCAGTTGCTAAAATAGGATTTGTCAACTCGACTAACTCGAAAATTTTTTATTCGATTCGACTCTATTCGATCGAATACTCATCCCTATATATATATGCTTAAATTGTACTTTGACACTCCTCAAAAATGAAAAAAGTTCTGTTAAGTTCCGAACCATAAATTAATACATGATAAAACTATATATTTGAACTCTTAAAAATTTATAATTCAATTCTAATTTCCCTTAAAAAAAATTTCTGAATTTGCCCTGCCTGTAGATACCTCTTCAAAAATTATTGCAATGCCACTCCCTACTACTTCTAGTGAGGAAATTTTTTTTTTTTTGTTAGGTTGTTCCTCTAATGGCTTGTTCACCATTGGGTCGACTTATTACCTTATTCCTTAGTCTTCATCAAATTTATCAAGTGTTGGACACCGCCTTCATTCACAATCACTGGCACCAATAATCTTTATTACTCTGAACTCTTCAGTTTTCACGTCATCTATCACTGCGCCATTGAACTAGGAATTGATTGTGGAGTTGTCATCATGGCCTTTCATGTAATGGGTCTCCAAAGCCTCATCCTCACCTATACACCCATCAATAATGTCTACCGTCAAGCACAACCTCAAATGCAACAAATCCATTTTGAACAACCTAAAGACATCAATTCTCACCCCTTTTCAACCTCATATTACAGTTGTTGACCCAACTTGAATATGACAGTTGTTAATGTTGAAAAAATGAAAATGTTGAATATGCGCAAGTCTTCATCATGGTTTGTTTCCTTAAATTATTTTATTTATAAGAGTATGATTTTATTTATAAAATTATTATTTTAACAAATAAATTTCATGTTAGAAAACGAGAAAAGTAATATTTATTTATAAATATTTTTATAATTTTGTATTTATTTTTACAAAATCTTATATATTTTATTACAAAGATTTCAAATTTGCAAAAACAAACTCCAAGTTTTCTTGCAAAATTATCCTTCAAAAATTTAATACAATTAATATATAATTATTTAATATCACAAAAAAAACATAAGACTTGTACAACTGGAGATTGTTTGATACACTGCTACTAGAGGTTTTATATTTTACAAGTAAGATAAGGGATTGACAATGTCCTATAAGAGTATAGTAAAATATTAAAATATAAGTGTTTAAATGAAAAAGAAAAACATGCCAATTTTTAATGTTACTTGTGAAATAATAATAAAAAACATATCACCAATATACCAAATACTCATTTTGTATAATATTATAATGTTTAAATTTTTTGGAATGAATAATATTAATTTAATAATTAATATAAATATACATTGATTAAAATTAAAGAAAATAAAATATATATTAATATCAATGAGGGTTATACCATAAAATTTATCAAATATATAAGATTATTATTTGATGTAGAAGAAAAATTTCACAAACAAAATTAAGATGGTTAAATTTTAAATATAATTCAAAGAATACTTGTAATGATCTAAATTCACAGTATTTCACTAATAACGCACTAAATATAATATCAAATTTCCTATTTTATAATGTAACTTAAGATATTTTAAAAAAAAATTTGACAGGCCGCCAATTATACATTTGATTATTTCTTAGGTAATTGAATTGGATGTACATATTAAGGTAAGCATTATAAATTTTGAATTCACTAATTGGAGCAGCTGATTAGGGCCCGGTCAGCCCATCTGGCTTCCGTCTCCGCTGAACGTTTTACATCTTTGGTTAGTGACCTATTTTCTCCTGCTTTGATTGATAAAGTTAACCTTAAGGCTTATGCTCAAGACCTTTTGGTTGGTCATCTATCCACATACTTCAGCCACTATCTTCTGAGGTCTTTGTTTTTTTGTATTGTTAATTTATATTTCTTTTAATGCATTATTTGTTGCTTAAACTTTGACTTCCTATGCTGTTAAGTAAGATCATTTTATGTATCTAAATAAAGTGGTTAGGGGTGGTACAGGAAAAACATTCATACTTTAGATTTAATTAGGTCAACTTCAACTTAAGGATCTTGATGGGATCCTGGTTAGTTGGTCCGTGAATTAGGTCGGTCCCATAAATTAGAAAAAAAAAAGGTTAAACAAGCCATTTTCTAACAATTTGCATGTGGATGGGACTTAATCATGGTGATCCAAAATTCAACCCGTCTTGACCCTAACCTAAGGACTGTCTGTGGCTATAGTGGAGAGAGACAACCCTCAATCAGTCTTTTAAGCTCAAATTTCAAACATATGTACTAAAAAAAGATGGTTGCCTTGGTTGTAACCTATCTTATTCTTAGCTCATTCTTTTGCATGAAATTTATTGGCTCAATGGTCACAATAGTCATTATGAGTAGGTTCAAACTTTTTGACATTTGATACTCCACCATACAACTTAACAAATCATAGGAGCTTCCTTTCGTTGGCTTTCTCGAGACCTGATATCTGCTAATTTGCTAGTGGGTGATGGTTTGGCAGCATTACATCAAGTTCCATATTCTACCTTTTTCAATATTTTTATATTAAACAACAAAATAGAACTTTAATATTCGTAGTATTAGTTCTGTTCTGTGGAGTATTATATACACTATTTTTTATTTCCAGATGGTATTGAAAATTTGAAAGGAAGGAATAATTGTAATGATATGTGGACCTGAGAATTAAAAGGTAAAAGAAGAGTTAGCTTTAACCTAGACAGAGCTAGACAATGCTGAATCGATAAAGCCAGGCGCCAGCTGCTTTGTTTGAAACAGCCAGTCGGGCTAATCATTTTCTCAAATTCAGAAAAAGACATTAAAGGATACAAAACACGGAGTATGGCTGGATCATAAGTTATAGGTGGTAGCATTAGCATAGAATAGAAGTGGGATTGAGGTTGGGGCTACGGTGGGCTACTGTTGTATTGCAATAGCAAATGAAGACAGGAGCTGAAAGAACTCAATGGTGGAATAGTGGAGATGGTGGGTAAGGTTGATCTGGTTTTACCTATCCTTTTAACACTTTCCAATGCAAGTCAGAGTAGACAGTCAATTCTCCTTTTCACTCTCTGGTCTTTACCCCACACTGCCCTTATTTTCAGCCTATTCTTCCCCCACATGATAAAGAAGTCACACTCAGCTATTGTCTCCTCAGATTCCCGCTATTCTCCTCTACTTGTTTTTAAGTCTCTTTCTCTCTCTATTAGCTTCTCCATCTTCTTTATATATATATATATATATATATATATTTTTTTTTTTTTTTTTACTACTGTTACAGTTAGGTGGGGCTGCTCAACCTCCCTTGTCAGGATTTCCCTGCAAGTCCCCCCTCAATCCTACAATGCTGACAAAAAAGGCATTAAGACGCAAAGAATAAATCCACCCCACAACTACTGATAAGTTAGTAGATACATAGTCACTCTTTTATTTATATATACCTGTTTCTCTCTTTACTCACCGAAACTTGACTATCAAAGGCTCTAGGAGTTGCTTAGTTCCTTCTTTCTTTCTTTCCTTCCCATATGAAGACAATCACAGCCAAGAGCCCCTACGATTCTTCTTTCTCCTTCTCCAGGAGATATTTCAACTGGAAAAAGAAGGTGGAAGATAATGATGACAACGAGGAAGAAATCCTAACCTTCAGCTCCTCCTCGCATTTTTGTGAGGAAGCTAAGGAAGCAGAGGAGCTCCGAATCCCAGAGGCCAGTCGAGTTTCTTTAGTTCCACCACCAAGAAAGAAGCTTCCAATTGTGTCAGTTTCCAAACTTCGGTCGGCTCTCAGTGTGTTTGGGAAGAATACATCAGCATATCGTTCAGGTTTAGGCACCAGAGTGGTAGGAACCCTGTTCGGTTATCGGCGTGGTCACGTCCACTTTGCATTTCAAGAAGAAGCAAAAGTAACTCCAGCCTTTTTAATCCAACTTGCAACACCGACTAGTGTTTTAGTTCGGGAAATGGCTTCTGGATTGGTTCGAATTGCCTTAGAGTGTGAAAAGAAGATGGGGAAGAAAGGGGTGAAGTTGCTGGATGAGCCTGTTTGGAGGACTTACTGCAATGGAAAGAAATGTGGGTTCGCAATGAGGCGTGAGTGTGGAGCCGAAGAGTGGAAAGTGTTAAAGGCGGTGGAGCCAATTTCAATGGGTGCGGGTGTGCTACCAGGAAACTGGAATGACAATGAAGCTGGGTCCGAAGGTGAGCTGATGTACATGAGAGCCAAGTTCGAGAGGGTTGTAGGGTCTAAAGACTCGGAAGCCTTTTACATGATGAATCCTGATGGTTCCGGAGGCCCTGAGCTCAGTGTTTACCTGCTTAGAGTTTAGTTATGCGTTTTTGAAAAAAAGGAAAGGATCTTTTGTTTTGGTCCACAACTGCGCTTTAGATTTTGTTGTTAAGCAATGAAGACGTGCGTACAGTGGAGGTTCGGTTTTCCTTTCCATTTAATTTGCCCACATTAATGGAAATGGGGGGCATGTTTCGGTATCATGCTAATTTATATTATATAAATCAACCTCTGTGGTTATGGTGGGGTTATATCCATGGGGTTATATCCATGTATGTATGTATAGCTTCTTTCTCTCTTCTGGGAAGTGGAACCAAAGTTGCAAGTATCTCTCCTCTTTTAAGTTATTTGGTCTCTGTTTCCATTGCGAAATTATCTTTCATGAACATTATGTATGTATGTATGTATGTATGTATGTTTGCTGAGTTTCGAATTTAAAACCAAGAGAGTGAAGCGAAACGCTGTTGATTACAGCTGGCAAAAGCAAAGCCAAAATCCCATCGGGACCAGAGAGATTGATATTTGAGTCGCAGTTTTCATACAGAAAGAGACGATCATGTTTTTGCTATATTCTCCAATATATGAATTCACGTACCACTATATTCTACGATTTGGTGCATTAATTTGTCTTGTTTACAAACCATTTTGTTTCACATGTTGGAAGATTTGAGTTCTCCCAAGCCCATCGTATCAATGCAACTGCCCCTTCAAGGCAGAATGCTTTTACCTCTTATTTTATATTGAAACCAAAATATTCCTCTAAACATTCTTTTCTTCATTTTTTTTTTTTTTCAATTCGGAACATGACAATGCGACGTACTCTTAAGATAAATTTTATAAATATGCAAGATAAAATATATTTATACTAAATCAAAATCTAAAATATCAAACATTTCTAGAAAATTTTAATTAAATTATGTTTACAACTTGATAGTATATTTTAAATATTTATATTATCATTTTTTAGAAGACAGGAGTGATAAATACTTTTGGGGAAGTATATTTTGATATATTTAAGAGTTCAAACAATAATCTTAGTCAAATTTGATCATGATCCTTCTATACATACGAAAGTTGAATTATAATCTTACTTTAACTATTATTCACTAAATTGAATTTATCACATATGTTCAAATCAATTTAATTCATATAAATATTTACTCGAACGTATCAAATAATTTCCTAAGAATTTCTATATGCTTCTAGTGTTCTAAATCATTCAAGGATTTTAATATAAACTTCCACTATATAGTGATTCACATAAATATTGTAATAACAATCATAAGACGCATGTCAAATATTTCATAATTTGCTACACTTAATAATATATATATATATATATATAAAGATTATTGCATCAATCACAAAAAATATTATATCTTTTCATAATTTAAACCCCACTAACTTTCTACATTTAAGATATTTAGACTACTGGTTCACAAACTTCACAAATTTAATACTACATGAACTGCTTTTTTTTTTTGGGGGGCAATCTACTCATGTCTATGTTTCTTGACAATTTTATTCAACATCCTCCTCATTGTCTCAACAATAATATTGCATGCAAAATCATTATCGATAATTTTCTATTTTCCACGATTCCATACTTTCTCGTATTGACATAATTTATTGAGATCTTTTTTTTTTCATCATTTCTATATTTAGATACTTGAATTTCTTCTAGAGTTTGAATAATTAGTTATGTATTGGGTCTCTTCAAGAGCACTCGCCTCCATTATATAACCATCTTGATTTTTTTACAAGAATTTTCATATTTGAAACCAATAGATTTACCATGCTTCAAGCATGCATTATTTTCAATTATTCTAGCAGATTGTTTTAATCAGACTTCAGTTCAAATAAAAACATTTGTTGGTATATAACACTTAATTATTCTCATCAGGCCAATAAATACATCTGGCGGTTAACTTGCTATAAAATGAATTATCCTTTTTAAACTTCTAGTTTAAATTACTTTCTACGAGAATCTATATAATGATAATTTTTTTCAAGTAATTATTTCATCCAGCTATTATTTTTCTCCCCTTGATATTGAAAAAATTGTCAAATCGAAATAGTAATAAACTCATATCATAATTAAATCTCTAATTCGTTCAAAACATCTAATAATACAAGAAGATTCATAATTAATATATATTCCCAGCATTCTTTAAATACTTATTTGCGCATTGTAGTAGAGCAACTTAAACATACACGCATATTAAAAACTTTGAATTTTAAAATGGGTTATATTTGGATATTCACCAAAAGCCAATTGCAACGGGAGTTTTTAGCATATTTTATTGGCATGATACGTACAAGTGTCGTTTCATGTAAAATATCATATATTATTTATATACAAAAGTTTTGTTCTCAAAGATATGATTTAGCTACTGCTTAGAGACATTTACTTCATAAATTTTGCTAAACTATACATATAAACAACAGATCTTTTGCAATAGTTACTCGCACTAAAAATCTAACATTCTATATTAATCATTGAAAGCCTGAGAAATAAACTCACCAACATTAGCAACAATTGTCTCGATTGCATTTCTTAAAGTTTTGTTCTTAAACAAATCATTAAACAAGTAATCTCGCAAACTACAAGTTGCAAGTTAATAACTCACATGAGATTAACTTGTAGATGCATTTACCAAAATTATGTCAAAACATCCACTTATTGGATAAATGGGCCAATATTTCTTTCAGAAATACTAGAGATTTTTGTTAGAGAAGTTCTAATAATTCATATTCTTTGAGAAAAAACAACTCTTAAAAAATATTTAAAATAAAGGATCTTCGAGTTCCTTAATAAACTTCTATGTAAATTCTTATTTTGGCGCATCATTATTTATTGAGATGGTCTAACCGATCATGTCAATTAATTGGTATATTTGAACTAATAATAACTTTGATTTACTATGCACGTAATTCAACAATACTAAGATAAATTTTTAGTTTACCACCGCATGTAATTTGACCATACAAATAGATATACTAGTATTGTATTGAAGAAAACACCAAATTAATAAGTCGGGAGGTAATTATAAATTTTATCTTTGAAGCATCCAAATATAAAACATTAAACTCAATACAATAAAATCATAGCCTAAACCACATGCATTTATATTGCAAATGAAATCTATCAATTTTCAAAATTCACACAAACAAATTTTCATTTGTATATATATGTGCAAAATTAAGCAAACCGTAATGAACAACAATTAAAAGTTGGAATATAGGATGAAATCACTAATATTAATTTTAGCAGTAATCTTATTATCAATCTCTATATTATCTTCATTTTCTACTCCTAGTGGTGAGAATAATTATTATGATCATCTTTTTAAAGATTATTATAAAACCACTTACCATGTCCACTTCAAAGATTGCATCTTTATATATTGCTACATTCACTTCATGAAATGGAGCATATCTAATACAGCAGGCTTAATGGTTTTTCATTTAATAACTCGTTATTTAAATCAACCATAATTAAACATGACATTAATTCATAATATATCTTTAAACATATTATTTTCATGGTATTGCTACTATAGGAGCACATTTGAAACATGAACAATTGAAAAGGTTTTCTCTAATAAGTTCTCAATAGTAATATTATTCTAACATAATTGAGAACTCATCATAAATACTTAAAATTATACTCACTTACAAATTTAAAATATTGTAACTTTAAGTACATCTAATCATAACGAGCTTTAGATAAATTTATCATGTTTCAATAGTCATATATTTCTCTTAAATTAATCCACAATTCAAGTGGATCTTTGACAATCAAAACTCAATCTTTCTCTATCATTTTCAAAATAAAGATAAGTATCCAAGTATCATGCATAATATAATTCAATAACTTAATCTTTCTCTATCAAAAGATGTAAATATTTATAGCAAGACTGATTCATACTAAATATTTTTTCTCATTCACAATCTCAATATAAGATCCATCATTGAGAATATATTTTAAAACAAAATAATTTTTCCGAGACCGACTAGAACGTGATACATTAATCATTATTTTTTTATTCGGATAACAATGTATTAGCTCTTCTAGAGCCTTGAATTAATTTTGTAATACAAAATATTAACGTGTTTCATTGCCTCATTGAATATAAGGTAACATTATATTAGCTCTTCTAAAGCTTTAAATTAATTTTGTACTACTAAAGTTTAGTTTGTTTCATTAAATAACAAGAAAAATGTTTTTCCTTAAAATAGTATGCATTGTTGTATTGTTTACGAGACATATATTTCATTCCTTTTAAGGAATAAAGTTAAATATAAAATTGGTACCCGAACTTGTTCACTTCTGCCATATTGGTACTTATGGTTTTTTTTTTGTCCCAAATTGGTACTCGAACTTTTTTTTCCATTCACTATATTGATACCTGAGCCTAACACCGTTACTTTTTTACTGACGTGGCAACGCTGACTATTCGCATGTCGCCACGTGTCACCTATTTGCACCTTTTTTTTCTATTTATTTTCTTTTTCATTTTGCCTTTTTTTCTTCTTCCCTTTTTATTTTCTTCTTTTTCTTTTCCTACCCTAGTCATCTGCTTCTACACTGCTTCTAGGTCACCGTTTAGCCTCCTCTAGTGAGCTAACGACAACACCAGAGACTTATTTCCTCCCTCTTTAGTTTCCTTTTAAGTTTTATGTTTCATTCATTTTGGATGTGGAGCTTTGAATGTGAAGTCATTAAAAATTGAAGTCGGCCCTTACAAGAGGAAAAAAATGAGTTTTTTGCTATCATTGTTGGTCGAAGAGCTCACCACAGTAAGGAAGTCTTATAAGCTTGCTCCATCTTCCAAATTTGAAGTTTTGGTGCCGAATTCTGCTACTTTCAACGTCCTTGACAGTTCTTCGACTCCAAAAACATGGCCGAAGGCGTCCTCTTAAAGCTAAACCATGAACGAGTACAGGAAGAGGAACCAAAGCCAGAGACAGAAGGAGAACAGCAACCTCTCGTTGGCTTCGCCATTAGCAGAATACAAAGAGAGAAATGACAAAAGGAGAATGGCGACCTCTTGTCAAGTTCGTCCTCCTAGATTTTTTTAGATTTTTATTTACTTTGTGGCTCTTGCCACCACTATGGCGGCTGAGGCATTGTTGCCATCCATGTCGGTGTTATTGCTTGAATTAAAAGTTATTATTGATTTTGAAATGCTCGTTAGACATTCAGCTCGTATCGACCTTTCTTGATGATCACTTTTGATATCGTCGTTGGTTGGAGAGCTCATTGGAAGAGTCGAACGATGGCCTAGGAACGATTTAGAAACAGGTGGCTAGGGTAGGAAAGAGTAAAAGAAGAAATGAAAAAAAGGGAAAATTAAAAAAAAAAAGGAAAAAAGTACAAACAGGGTGACACGTTGTGGCATGCTAATGGTCAGCGCTACCACATCAGTAAAAAGTAACGATGTTAGGCTCAGGTACCAATATAGTGGACGAAAATAAACTTCAAAGTAATTTTTTTTTTCATAAAATAATTTACCAAAAAAAATAGGAAAGAAAACATACCTGATAAGATGAATTGGTTTTTATAAATTTCTTAGCACCAAAAATTTAAAAATCTTTAAGTGCTTGAATGTTAAAAAAAAGTCAATAGGTGTTACTAGTGGCTGCAAGTTTGATTCCCTTGTATAGCGATCTTTTTCTTTCTTTTCTTTTCCGACAACAATTGATTTTATAAGCTTCTTAAAATAAACTAGTAATGGTTCGTGCGTAGATGAGTGGTTAAATGACCATGGAGACTAGGGACCTAAGCTCAACTCTCTTTAGGAACAGTAGGTTTCTTTTCTCTATTTGACAAAAAATCTCAAATGGCTAACGCTTAAAGAAGCTAAAAAAGTTTTTATCTTGTGGGCGAATTTTAGACGGTATTTTTTTATCGTGATGATAATATGTTATGAAATAAATAATGAAGAGAGAATAAGAAATAGGAGAGCAAAAGAGAACGAATTTTTATTGATCAATAGTTTGTTTACAATGCTTCTCCAAAGTCTATAGTTATAAATGTAAGAAATATAAATAGAATATGAATATTAGAGTTCTAAAGTACACTAAGCTTATCTTGATCTTGATAGACATCCACTTAATAATAAAATATTTATAACAAATGTAACCTAATACATATTTATCCCCAAAATAATTTTAATGACACGTGGTTAAAAATTAATCATTCGCAATCATTTCTTTTATCAAATATTAAGGTAAATGATGAGGGTAACACGATTTATACCCATACCAAATGAGTGTTTGACAAATGTTTAAACAACCGCTCCATAAAAATTATCTCATGCATTTAGATAACTTGTATTTAACTTTACAAATATATATTATATGCATTCATTTAACTTCTAAGTTTATAAATTTAGAATCAAAATGAATTACTATGTAAGATATATTTATGAAGTATGCAATATATGATATACCGACACAAACACACAATTTAATTTTCTAAATTGAACTAACATAATAAATAATGCAAAATATAAAATAAATTAAAATACAATATATAAAACTAAAAATAATAACTATAACATAATAATTACAATCCAATATTACATAATACTTGCTTACTCTTAAAAATGCTTGAAGCAATGAAATTAAAAATAAAAATTTTTGTGGGCAGCATCAACTTTCATAATGAGCCTACAGAATATGAAGAATTAATTATTGGGCTCACTCCGATAAATATATTGAGAAATAAAAAAAAAATAATAACATACATGAGCAGTAATTAAATTCCTTGTTTGAAATCTGGTTGAGCAGTGTTAATGTAATCTTCTCCCCTAGTTTGTAACATATATAACAAAATAATTTTTTATAATAAAACTTTTAACTTAAAAAGAAAGAATGAAAAACTTTATCAGTTAATTCCCTT
Source organism: Gossypium arboreum (assembly GCF_025698485.1). Taxonomy (NCBI): domain Eukaryota; kingdom Viridiplantae; phylum Streptophyta; class Magnoliopsida; order Malvales; family Malvaceae; genus Gossypium; species Gossypium arboreum. The sequence goes on along the minus strand of NC_069081.1, from coordinate 106,799,222 downwards.
TTCAATCATATTTCCCCAAACTGCTTAGCTGCTTAATCAAACACCCTCAAATCAAAATTCCGAAATTCTATTGGTTTAGGAGATGACTTTTAGTTAAGGTATAGATATCCTACTAGTAGGTGCCATCTTAGTAGTTTCGTCTACGAAATCTAAAATATTTATTAACATTTACATTAGCCTTTCGAGATCATCAATAGTATTAAAGCATAATTAGTTACAACAAGTATATCATTGGTTAATTTCAACTAATAATCATTGTATCATTAGGAAGTACTTATCTAAATAAACATCAATTACTGATTGAGTTTTAATTTAATTGGTATAAATATAGTTGTCAATGCAAGAAGATGTGGGTTTGAGTGCATTAAAACGAGTTATCTTTCTATTTATAAGTTGAAGAAGGACTATGAATAATTCTAGACATTATATTAAAAAGAATAGATATAATTAAAATCTATAATAATATTATTTAAAAATAATAATAAACCTCAATTAACTCCAATCCCAAGCAAAATAAATCATTATTGTCCAAATACATATTGTTATGAAAATATTATATTTATAAGTAAAATTGCAACTCTGATAAGATAACTTTGATACATAATAAGCCAGTAGCACAGTATTATCTTATACAAAGTTCTTGAAAAGTCAGATTAACATGCATGTGACTCTGAACTTACTATTATTTTAGTTAGTGCAACCTTCATTCTTGAAAGGCCGAAGAGGCCCAGACCGACACCCAAAGGAAACAATTAAAATACCCAACTTCCGTATGACCGAGTCAAGCCCCTTGGGCCCTTAGAACTCACAAAAACAAAATGGAGTAAAGCCCACTCAAACAGAAATGTCTAGTTCCTAGCTGATGATGGACAGAGTCCAAACCACAAAACAACCAATACTCACCATCTCTCCATCCATTTACGTGTGAATTGTAATATTATTAATTCCTTTTTTAATAACATTAAGTGGTGATTGGATATTCTAAAAGTAATTTTAAATCTATAATTAAAATTATAGAAAAGTTTTAAAAGTTTTAGAATTCAAAATATATATGAAAATAGGAATTTATAAAAATTATAAAATTAATCAAAAATGTTGAAAGTTATAGAATATATAAAATTATTTTAAAATATATATAAAATCATAAAAAGTTAAAAGTTAAAAACTTATTTTAATTTTTTGAAATGAAGAAAATGTAAAAGGATATTGAAAATTGCATAATCATAATTAACTTTGAACAAATGGACACCTAAGTTCATCTCATCAAAATTTAAAAATTCTTTAAGGTGAGAGTTTATTTGAAATTATTATTTTATGAAATTATAAAAATATATAATTATTTAAAAACTACGTCTAAAATTAACCTAGATAAATTATTATTTAAACTTGGATGAACTTGAATGTTCATTTGTCCAAGTTCGTTATAAACATGCATTCATAGAAAACTTTTAATTTTTTATATAATCCTTTCTTTAGAAAAGCATGTGATTATGTGACACTATCTTAAAATGCCATATTATCACCACTTAAATGATGTTAAAAAAAGGGGGGGTTAAATTGTTATTACAACCATTTCTTACAACTCCTCTATCCGTGATTAATGTTGGATCATTCTTTCATTACTTACTAGGAGATGGACATGCCTATAACGACTATTTTGTACACTTATGGTCATGAAAGTGATGAGATCACAAGCTTTAATCCTTCACCACTAGGATTCTTTGCAAGAAGGGGTATTGATACGAGCCTAATTCTATGTATGGGCTAGAATTGTAAATATGGTCATTAAAGGCAATATTGGGTTAACATTGTAAAGTCATTTAGAAAACCCGACCTTTTTCCAAAATCAGAAAAGATCAATTTTGAATCGAAATTATGAATTTAGCTATTCTTGAATGAGCCTTGGGTTGAGTTGTGAGTCAAGTAGTAAATATTTAGTGTATTTATTTTGTTTTAATTTGTACAAGCCCAATATTGCCCGGGCCCATAAACAAATATAACAGCCCAATATACCCAAGCCCAAAACTAAACCTTAGCCCAACTAGTCCTAAAACTTCTCAGCTAACAAACCCTAGCCCCCAAGTTCAATCGCCCATACTGTCTGCCATGCCCCATACCCTCTGCTCGGCCACCACGCCTCTGTCATTGCCCTCCACGCCTCTGACCACACCTGCAAAAGAAAAGACAGAAAATCGAAACAAGACACAAACAGTGGTAGAGACAAAGAAAAACAATATTTTTCTACTATTGTAATCGGCTATAAAGCCGAGAAGAAATCAAAACGAAAAAGGGGGGAGGATTTTTGATATTTCAAAGGAGGGAAAAACAGATTGTATTTTGGATGAGGGATTTGAGGGGAAACAGATTGTATTTTGGAGGGGAGAATCGATTGTATTTCGGGGGGGTTTTAGAGATACTACATACTCATATTGAATAAGAGAGTTCAAAAGCAATTTTTTGGAGAAGGTGATTTTCGATTTAAATCTCTGTATACTTTTTTTTTTGGTTCTTCATTCTTTTGGGTTCATCGTTTTTATGTTTGAAAGCAAATAAAAAGAGAAGAAATAAGTTCTTACCTGGAAAATACACCATAAATCTCCTTTTTGCTTTGTTTGAATCGAAGCCAAGAAGAGATTTCAAGGCTGAAAAATCATTCCCCAAGCTTGAATGTGTAGCTTAGTGTTTGGGAGGGGAGAGAATCGGCAGAATAAGGGGAAAGTATAAGGTATTAGGTTTTTTGCCTTAATTGCTGTGGCTTGAAGAAATGGCCAATTGCCATTCAATTTCCTGCCATTTTGAAATAAATTGAAACAGCGGTGGTTAAGGGTGGGGACCACGTGTTGACCCATGCCATGACCCAATTGTGCATTTGTATGTCAAATGGGAAATTTCCATGATTAATCCCTCACTTTTTGCACCACATTTCAGCAGACCCCCATTGGCATCCATGTGTTTTATTTTAATTTTTCCCCAAAATTTGTACACGTTTCATTTAGTCCACTCCAAGGTGCGGCGTTTTGGGACTGGATTATTTTCATCCTTGTCCTATACATTTATATACTTTGCACTTTTTATTTTTTAATTTTTTTAAAACTATCTTATCTGTAAATTATTCCTTTTATTTTAGGTTTAATTTTAATCTAGTCTTTTATTTGTATAATCTGCTTGTGACAGCCCTAATTTGGCCCTAGTCGCAAAGTGGTTTCGAGACCACAAAACCGAGTCATAAAAATAATTAACCGTTATAATCTATGCTTACTGTATGTGTACATGCACGTGTGAAAGTTTCATGTTTTAATTTGGTCAATTGTATGTGAAATTATTAAATAGGACTTATGTGAGAAAATTCGAAATGTGATAGGTTAATCTTAAGTGGCCTATTAATGCATGTGACAAAGAGGATGGACTTGCATGTCAAATATTTATTTTATTTAGGTAGTGGCCGGCAATGATGATATGTTATATGGAATATATGTATTATTTAATTATAATGGCTTTATAATTTTAATTTAGTAATGAATTAATAAAAAGAAAATGGGTGATGAAAACAAAGCTTCACCTTTGTTCTTACGGGCGAAATGTAAGAGAGGAAAGGGAGAAAACTTCATTCGGTTACCATAGGCTTAAATCAAGCTCAAGAGCAAAGATGGTCGAAGTTGGATAGGGAAAGAGAAAGTAATTGAGTAGCCTTTCGCAACCGTTCAAGTATATCCGAGGTAAGTTTTGAATAGTCACATTTAGTACGTAATTGATAATGTCTTGATATGTGTATGATAAGCATCTGCGATCTATTGATTCTATTTGAATATAGTTGAGTGGCAAATAATTTATGTTTAAGGCTTAAAGCGAATAGACATTAGAAGTTAAGCTTGGAAAGTAAATGGACATATATTCTTATGTATGTTATTGAGCCAAAAGTTATATGAATGGTGCCCATGTTATGCTATTATTGAATGGAATAAATGAACTATGATTGTGAGATGTTATATGAATTGAATTTTCTTGCGAATAAGTATGCATGACATTCATGATGTATATCCGGACTTAGGGTCCGCAGCTATGTCTTTGGAATTATATCCGGACTTAGGGTCCGCAGCTATGTCTTTGGAATTATATCCGGACTTAAGGTCCGCAGCTACGTCTTTGGAAATATGTCCGGCTAAAGTCCCATGAGCTTCGGCGGGTATTATACCGGGTTTAAATTCCCGCAGCTTGTGCTTGGTAATTGGTTTCAAGTCCTAAGACCTAATGAGCTTAATGCCGATAAGTTAAGTAAGATTACGATATTGAATGTTCGCGATAAACCATCGTCGAGTAAGTACTATACATTTAAAATGTTCAGTGCGTATTACTTACTCATCGGTGAATTGATTTCAAGTGAATCATTAGCATCAAAGAAGAATATATATATAAATATGATTGATGGTTATATTTGTGAATATGGGAATAATTTAATCGGTCATGGTATATTTGTATATGAATTATATGTTAAAATTTCTTTATGTACTCATGTACATTCATCAATGATTTTTGTGAATTATTAGTACTAAAGAATGATACTTAAGTGTGAATGAATGTTTTGATTTTCGATAAGTCTTTAATTGTTTGTGATGCTTAAAACTTACTAAGCTTTGAAAGCTTATTCATTCTTTATTTCTCTGTTTTATAGATTGTTGATTTTGGCCACCGACTCGGGGATCGTCGTGATTCATCACACTATCGATCTTTTGGTATAGTTATATTTTGGACTCGATATGGCATGTATAGGTTAGGTGATGATAACTATATTTTGAAATTGTAAATATTTTGGCTATACGAAAATGGTGTATAACTTAAATATCAGTATGTATTTCAGCTCGATCTCTGTTTATGTTTATTGACACTGTGAATGAAATAATTAAATGTTTAGTTCGGTAATACTTCTTAGCCTTAATCCGGCGTTTGGATTCAGGTTAGGGGTGTTACATTTTATTGGTATCAGAGCTACGATTTAGTCGATTCTAGGACTAACGTTGAGTGTTTGAGTCTAGCTATACATGCCATATAGTATTAATACGGTAGTATGATGAATTCTGACAGTTAAAAATGTGTTTTCCTATAGTAATGGATCCCAATCCCAATCGAGCGGTAGCCGATGATGTTGAGAGTGTAGCGTATGTTCCCGCGCATGGGACAGCGCCGATGGACTCTCAACCTACTGTAAGCAATCAGAACGAGGAGGCTAGACAGGCTTTTTATAGTGTGATGAATGATTGGTTCAACCAATACATTCGAACTAATACGGCTATTCCACAACCCCCACTCCCGAATAATACACCCCCTGCACCTACGATACCTCCGGTAACTGATCAGACGAGGTTAAATAAGTCTCCGGTAGACAGAATCCGAAAGCACGGGGCTACTGAATTTAAGGCTACAGATAGCGATGATGCTGAGCAAGCTGAATTTTGGTTGGACAATACTATCTGAGTATTCGATGAACTATTCTGCACACATGATGAATGCCTGAAATATGCCATATCTCTGCTACGTGATTCTGCCTATTATTGGTGGAATACATTGGTTTCTGTTGTGCCCAAAGAACGGGTGACGTGGGAATTCTTCAGATTGAATTTGAAAAAATATATCATCGAGGTTCATTGATCAAAAGCGAAAAGAATTTCTTGAGCTTAAACAGGTTTCATGTCGATTCATCGATTATGAGCGGAAGTTTGTCGTGCTCGAGATATGCTCGGGAATGTGTATCGTCTGAGGCTATTATGTGTAAACGTTTTGAAGATGGGCTGAATAAAGATATAAAAATGTTTGTTGGCATTCTTGAAATACGAGAGTTCGTAGTACTTATCGAACGAGCTTGCAAAGTCGAAGAACTTAGTAAAGAAAAAAAAGAAAGCTGATGTCGAAGCTGGAGAATTTCGTAAAAGATCTTCTGGAAAGTCTTTTCAGCAATCATCGAAGAAATTTCGAGATGATTCAGGCTGATCAAAGAATATTTCGGGTTTTTCCAGACGAGACCACGATCGACCCCCTGTGAGTACACGAGCCATTTCAGTTACCAGTGTTGGAAACGAACGTCGGGACAGAATCGAGTGCAAGTATTATGGTAAATGGCATTCGGGGAGTTGTAGATTTTATGATCGCTCCTGTTATAAATGCGGGTCAGTCGACCACTTTATCAAAAATTGCCCGAGATTATCCGAACAAAATGTGAATCAGAGTGGGAAACCGAGTAATACTACAGCACGAGTAGACACCTAGGAATACGGGCAATGCTAGCGGCTGTCAGAGAGGGTCTAGAGATGTTACAACTAGATCCGAGGCTCGTGCTCCTGCTAGAGCTTATGCTATACGCGCACGCGAGGATGCTTCATCACCAGATGTTATTACCGGTACTTTTACTCTTTTTGATACTGATGTGATTGCTTTGATTGACCCTGGTTCTACTCATTCATATGTATGTGAGACTTTAACATCCAGTAAGACTTTATCTGTTGAGTCTACTGAGTTTGTTATTCGAGTGTCGAATCCCTTGGGTCGTTATGTGCTTGTTGATAAGGTGTGTAAGAAATGCCCCCTAGTAGTCCAAGATTACTGCTTTCCGGCTGATTTGATGCTTTTACCATTTGATGAATTTGATGTTATCATCGGTATGGATTGGTTGACTGTACATGATGCAGTTGTGAATTGCAAAAGTAAAACCATTGATTTGAGATGTGCAAATAATGAGATAATCCGAGTTGAGTCTACTGATTGGAACGGATTGCCAGCAATAATAATATCCTCGATGTTAGCTCAAAAATATGTGAGAAAGGGGTGTGAAGCGTATCTTGCATACATACTTGATAGTAAAGAATCAGAAAAGAAGCTTGAATTAATGCCAGTGGTTTGTGAATATCCGGATGTTTTTCCCGAAGAATTATCGGGGTTACCACCTGATCGGGAAGTAGAGTTTGGCATTGAACTTGTACCTGGGACTACACCGATTTCGATAGCTCCGTATCGTATGGCACCAACCGAATTAAAGGAATTGAAAGCTCAGTTGCAAGAGTTGACGGATAGAGGTTTCGTTAGACCGAGTTTCTCACCTTGGGGTGCACCAGTGTTGTTTGTGAAAAAGAAGGACGGAACCATGAGGTTGTGCATCGACTATCGTCAGTTGAATAAAGTGACAATAAAGAATAAATATCCGTTACCGCGTATTGATAATTTGTTTGATCAACTGAAGGGAGCCTCAGTGTTTTCAAAAATAGATTTGAGATCGGGTTATTATCAGTTGCGAGTTTGAGACTCAGATATACCTAAAACTGCTTTCAAAACGAGATACGGTCACTACGAGTTCTTAGTGATGCCGTTTGGGCTCACTAATGCCTCTGCAATATTTATGGATTTGATGAACCGAATTTTTAGACAGTGTTTGGATCGGTTTGTAGTTGTTTTTATAGATGACATCTTAATTTATTTACATGATGAAACTGAACACGCCGAGCACCTGAGATTAGTGTTGCAGATTTTACGGGATAAGCGGTTATATGCTAAATTCAGTAAATGTGAGTTCTGGTTGAGAGAAGTTAGGTTTTTCGGTCATGTGGTATCCGCATCAGGTATTCGAGTTGATCCGAGCAAAATTTTGACCGTACTTAACTAGAAGCCTCCAAGAAATGTTACTGAAGTTCAGAGCTTTTTAGGACTTGCCGGTTACTACAGACGGTTTGTAAAGGGTTTTTCGATGATAGCCACACCAATGACGAAGCTACTGCAGAAAGATGTTAAGTTTGAATGGTCAGAAAAATGTCAGAAGAGCTTCGATCAGTTGAAAACGTATTTGACTGAAGCTCTAGTACTAGTGCAGCCCGAATCCGGTAAAGAGTTTGTCATTTACAGTGATGCATCGTTACTTGGGCTGGGTTGTGTGTTGATGCAAGAAGGTTGAGTTGTAGCTTACGCATCGAGGCAATTGAAGCTGCATGAGAAAAACTATCCGACCCATGATCTTGAATTAACTGCCATCGTATTCGCTTTGAAAATATGCCGACACTACTTGTTTGGAGAGAGGTGCCATGTATATTCGGATCACAAAAGCCTCAAATATTTGATGACTCAAAGAGATTTGAATCTGCGACAAAGACGTTGGCTTGAGTTGTTGAAAGATTATGAGCTTGTCATCGACTATCACCCGGGAAAGACTAACGTGGTTGCTGATACTTTAAGTCGTAAATCACTGTTTGCTTTACGAGCGATGAATGTACACCTATCTGTTTCATCTGATAATGTGTTAGTAGCAGAATTAAGGGCCAAACCATTATTGATTCATCAAATACGTGAAGCTCAGAAAGTCGATGATAAATTGGTTGCTAATCGAGCTGAATGTGTTTCAAATTTGGAATCAGAATTTCAAATTGATGACGACAATTGTTTGAGGTTCAGAAGTCGATTGTGTGTTCCAAGAAATTCAGAACTTATTTCGGTAATTTTGAATGAGGCTCATAGTAGCCGAATGTCAATTCACCCGGGGAGTACAAAAATGTACAACGATCTGAAACGTCAATTTTGGTGGCCCGGTATGAAACGAGACATTTCTGATTTTGTTTCGAAGTGTTTGATATGTCAACAAGTGAAAGCGGAACATCAAGTGCCTTCAGGGTTACTTCAACCGATCATGATACCCGAATGAAAATGGGATCGAGTCACGATGGATTTTGTATCTGGGTTGCCATTGTCGTCAAGTAAGAAAGATGCGATTTGGGTTGTTGTTGATAGACTGACTAAGTTGGCTCATTTTATTTCCGTACGTACGGATTATTCACTGGACAAACTAGCTGAATTGTACATTTCTTAGATTGTAAGGTTACACGGGGTACCTATTTCTATTGTGTCGAATAGAGATCCAAGATTCACATCGCGATTTTGGAAGAAATTGCAAGAAGCATTGGGTACCAAGTTACATTTTAGCGCCGCTTTTCATCCTCAGACTGATGGTCAATCAGAGCGGATAATTCAGATACTCGAGGATATGTTGAGATGTTGCATCCTTGAGTTTAGTGGTTCATGGGAACGGTATTTACCTTTGATTGAATTCGCGTATAACAATAGTTTTCAATCAAGCATTAGGATGGCACCTTATGAGGCTTTGTATGGTCGTAAATGTCGTACCTTCGTTATTTTGGATCGAGCTTAGTGAAAATAAAATCTTGGGTCGATTTGATTAAAGATCTTGAGCAAAAAGTAAAAGTAATCCGTGAAAGTCTGAAGGCAGCTTCGGATCGTCGAAGTCGTATCTGATTTAAAACGAAAAGACATTGAATATCGGTTGGAGACAAAGTATTTCTTAAAGTTTCACCTTGGAAAAGGTGCTCAGATTTAGCCGTAAAGGCAAATTGAGTCCGAGGTTCATCGGGCCGTATGAGATATCCGAACGAATTGGGCCAGTCCCATACAGATTGATTTTACCCCCTGAACTTGAAAAGATTCACAACGTTTTTCATGTCTCGATGCTTCGACATTATAGATCCAATCCATCGCACATAATTAACCCATCAGAGGTTGAAATTCAATCTGATTTAAGTTATGAAGAAGAACCGATTCGTATCCTAGCTCACAAGGTGAAAGAGTTGCGAAACAAAAAGGTTCCGTTAGTAAAGGTGTTATAGCTCAAACATGGGATCGAAGAAGCTACATGGGAAACCGAGAAATCTATGAAAGAACGATACCCAAATCTATTCACTGATAATATTTTCGGGGAGAAAAATTCCTTAAGTGGGGGAGAGTTGTGACAGCCCTAATTTGGCCCTAGTCGAAAAGTGGTTTCGGGACCACAAAACCGAGTCATAAAAATAATTAACCGTTATAATCTATGCTTACTGTATGTGTACATGCACATATGAAAGTTTCATGTTTTAATTTGGTCAATTGTATGTGAAATTATTAAATAGGACTTATGTGAGAAAATTCTGAAATGTGATAGGTTAATCTTAAGTGGCCTATTAATGCATGTGACAAAGAGGATGGACTTGTATGTCAAATATTCATTTTATTTAGGTAGTGGTAAGCAATGATGATATGTTATATGGAATATATGTATTATTTAATTATAATGGCTTTATAATTTTAATTTAGTAATGAATTAATAAAAAGAAAATGGGTGATGAAAACAAAGCTTCACCTTTGTTCTTCGGGCGAAATGTAAGAGAGGAAAGGGAGAAAACTTCATTCGGTTACCATAGGCTTAAATCAAGCTCAAGAGCAAAGAGGGTCGAAGTTGGATAGGGAAAGAGAAAGTAATTGAGTAGCCTTTCGCAACTGTTCAAGTATATCCGAGGTAAGTTTTGAATAGTCACATTTAGTACGTAATTGATAATGTCTTGATATGTGTATGATAAGCTGATCTTTGCGATCTATTGATTCTATTTGAATATAGTTGAGTGACAAATAATTTATGTTTAAGGCTTAAAGCCGAATAGACATTAGAAGTTAAGCTTGGAAAGTAAATGGACATATATTCTTATGTATGTTATTGAGCCAAAAGTTATATGAATGGTGCCCATGTTATGCTATTATTCGAATGGAATAAATGAACTATGATTGTGAGATGTTATGTGAATTGAATTTTCTTGCGAATAAGTATGCATGACATTCAATGATGTATATCCGGACTTAGGGTCCGCAGGTTATGTGCTGGAATTATATCCGGACTTAGGGTCCGCAGGCTATGTGCTGGAATTATATCCGGACTTAAGGTCCGCAGGTTACGTTGTAACGCCCCTTACCCGAGACCGTTGCCGGAGTCGAGCACAAGGCACTACTAAACTTATTTGAGCACTTAACCAAATTTAAATAATTTATATAATACTTTTCAGACAAGCTGTCCAACTGTGTCATAGTTGCTAAATAATTCCTATCTCGAGTTATAAAACTCGAAATCCAAATCCGTAAATTTTCCCTGAATTTATACTCATATATCTACTTACCAATTTTTTTCTAGAATTTTTGGTCAAGCCAATTAGTACAGTTTATTATTTAAAATCTCCCCTGTTTCAGGATTTGACTACTCTGACCTTTGTGTATTTCGAATCAGATATCTCTATGTACAGAGCTTCAATGACTATGCCGTTTGTCTCTAATAAAACTAGACTCAATAAGGAATCTGTACATATAAAGTATGACTTCTAATTATCTTTGTAAAATTTATGGTGAATTTCCAAAGTCAGAACAGGGGATCCAGAAATCGCTCTGGCCCTGTTTCACAAAAATTTAAACATCTCATAAAATATAGCTCATATACCTGTTTTGCTTCTTCCATATGAAAATAGACTCATCAAGATTCGATTCCATAATTTATTTATTATTTAATTCCATTTATACTATTTTTAGTGATTTTTCAAAATCAAACTACTGCTACTTACTGAAAACTGTTTTAGTACAAATATTGTTAACTAGTTTATAACATCTTTACTTCAATTCATTCAAACTCTATACATGCCATATAAATCTTTAAACATAAAACAAAAACTACCAGAATTGATCTGAATAGTGTGCCCTGTTGTGTTGATCCGATCTACCCACTTCACTTCAAGTCAATCTACATAAAAATATTAAACACACACAAGTAAGCTTATTGAAGCTTAGTAAGCTCATAGGCATATAAACACAAATCATATCAAATATCGTACACAATCATATATCTATTAGTTTAACTATTTCATCCTCCAAATCACAATTTCATTAATAACTCATTGGAATAATTTCCATATGGCAACTCACAATTTAACTCCCTTAGGCCCATTTCTCATTTACTTCATTGTCAAATTAAGGAACAATAAGGGAATTGAGTGCTTCATTATCACATTGCCATAGTAAACTATGGACTTTCACATTGATACGCATCACACACCGAAGCCATAGCCTTGCCATGGTCTTACACGGTTCACATATCATACCGAAGCCATATCCCAGACATGGTCTTATACGGAATCACATTATCACATTATACCGATGCCATAGCCCAGCTATGGTCTTATACGGAGTCACATTATCACATTGCACCGATGCCATAACCCAGCTATGGTCTTAAACGGGCGCACTTATCACATATTTTTCGTCAATTCATCAGGGTCACAGAATAGAAGCACTCAAATCCATTGTTCCTACTAATTTGTACTTTTAGTTACACATTATTTATTAGTTAATGCAAATTGATAGTATTCATCAACAATAAAATACTTTAACAATCATAAGATTTTCATAACAAAACATTGAACTTTGCCATATGAACTTACCTGGACTAATTTGTAAAAGTCGTAGAAAGTCGGGACTATTCTTGAATTTTCTCCTTTCCACGATTGATTCGTTTTCTTGATCTATAATTATAAAATCATTCCTTCATTAGCATCCATTTCAATTCTATTTCACTTCACAATTTATGCTGTTCAAATTTCGAAATTGCACTTTTACCCCAAAATTTACAATTTTCACAATTTAGTCCCATCTCAATTCACCCATCAATTGAACTAATTTTCTCAATTAACACTTTATTTTATCATTATAAACTATTTCAAAACCTTTTATATTCTTAATTTCAACAGAAACCTTCAATTCACAACTTTTTCACAATTAGGTCCTAAATATCATTTCCTATCAAAATCACTTAATAAAACCACCTTAATATAAAATTAGAACTTAAATTTCATAATAATTCATCATAAAATTCCCTTATCCATCCAGGGTAACTTCCAATTTCACCCATAAAATCAAAAACTAATGAATTCTACAAGTGGACCTAATTGTAAAAGTCATAAAAACATAAAAGTTATCAAGAAAAGTAAGAATTAAACTCACTTGATGTAAAATATGAAAAACCAGCTTTCTCCAGACCTTCTATGGCGTTTTAGCTGAGAAAATATGAAGAAATGTCTAGATTTTTCAATTACATCATTATTTAACTATTAACTTTTATGCTATTTCCAATTTTGCCCTTGTTCACATTGTTTTCTTGCTTATTTCATACCCAAACCGTCCAGCCATTAACCTTTGGGTCTAATTGCTCTTTAAATCCATCTTTTTAAATACTTAAGCTATTTACTCACAATTTAACAAATTTTGCGCTATTTTCAATTTAGTCCTTTTAATTAATTAGCCATCCAAACGTTAAAATTTTCTAACGGAACTTTAATACTAACTCAATGACACTCCATAAATATTTATAAAAATATTTATAGCTCGATTTTCAACTTTGAGGTCTCGATACCTCATTTTTGACCCGCTTGACCTAATAAATTCTTTTAATTCACTAATTTCACCATTTCACAAATTCTTCTAAATTCTTACTTGACTCATAAATATTAAATTACTATCTTGTTCAATCTTATTTGTCGAATTTAGTGATCTCAAATCACCATTTTCGACACCACTTTGAAAATTAGGTAGTTATAACTCTCCCCTTTAAAAATTTCGTCCTCGAAATTTGTTACCGAAACAGATTTGGATATTGTGATCTCATTGACTCCTCTGTTTCCCAGGTTGCCTCCTCCAATCCATGTCGATGCCATAACACTTTTACTAACGGTACTCGTTTATTCCAGTAGTTCTTTAACTTCCCGAGCTAATACTTTCACTTTGGTTCCTCCGAATAAGTCATATCGATTGTAGCTCTATCTCAAGATGAGGAATCACATGTGAAGGGTCCGATCTATATCGTCTCAACATAGATACATGAAATACATTATGGATCTTCTCAAGTTCGGGGCAAGGCCAATCTATAAGCTACCGGACCGATCCTCTCAATGATTTCAGATGGTCCGATAAATCGTGGACTAAGCTTTCCTTTTCTACCAAACCGTAAAACTTTCTTCCACGGAGAAACTTTCAAGAACACACGATCACCCACATTGAACTCTATATCTCTTCTTTTCAAATCAGCATACGACTTTTGACGATCGGAAGCGCTTTCAAACTTTCCGAATAATCGAACTTTCTCTTTAGTTTCCGAATTAAATCCACTCCGACTAATTTCGATTCACTTAATTCTGACCAATACAACGGGGTTCTGCACTTCCTTCCATACAGAGCTTCAAACGGTGCCATTTTGATACTAGCTTGATAACTGTTATTATAAGCAAATTCAACTAAAGGTAAGTACCTTTCCCGGTACCGCCATCGAACTCGAGTATACAACACCTTAACATATCTTCCAAAATCAATCACTCGCTCGATTGTCCATCCATTCGAGGGTGAAAAGTCAGTACTAAATTTTAACTTAGTACCTAAAGCTTCGTAGTTTATTCCAAAATCTCAAGTAAACCTCGGATCTCGATCAGAAATAATTGATGTCGGCACCCCAAGTAATCTCACAATTTCTGACACATATAATTCCGCTAACTTATCAAGTGAAAAATCTGTTCTGACCGGAATAAAATGCGCCGATTTAGTTAATCTGTCTACTATCACCCAAATCGAATCTTTTTCTTCGGAGTCACTGGCAATCCGGATACAAAATCCATCGTCACATGTTCCCACTTCCATTCGGAATCATTACGGGTTGTAACAAACCTGTAGGCACTTGATGTTCAGCTTTTACCTGTTGACTGATTAAACATTTTGCCACAAATTCACAAATTTCCCGTTTCATACCAGGCCACCAATACATTTTTTTCAAATCACAATACATCTTCGTACTACGGATGAATCGAGTACATACTACTATGAGCCTCGATAAGATATCCTTCTTCAATTCTAGATTATTCGGGACACAAATTCTATTACGATGGTATAGCATACCACTATTATCAATAGAGTAATCTAAGTTCAAATTATCCCGAACCATTTGTCGTTTCAACACCAACTTCGAATCTTCATCTTGCAATTCCCGAATTCGTTGAAAGAATACTGGTTTTGTCTTTAATTCAACTAATATAGAACCATTTTCATTAAACAGACAAATGAGCATTTAACGCTCAAGAGCAAATAATGATGATTTCCGACTAAGTGCATCCGCCACTACATTTGCCTTACCGGATGATAATCAATGATAAGATCGTAATCTTTCAACAACTCTAACCATCGCCTGTCTCAAATTCAGCTCTTTACGAGACATTAAATATTTCAAACTTTTATGGTCTCATACACATAACATTTCTCTCCATATAGGTAGTGTCTCCAAATTTTAAAGCAAATACTATGGCGCTAACTCAAGATCATGTGTAGGGTAGTTCCTCTCATGTGGTTTCAACTGTCGAGAAGCATATGCTACAACTTTTCTGATCGCATCAATACACAACCTAAACCATTCGAGACGCATCACTATATACTACATATGGCACACCGATTCAGGTGAGTTAACACCGAGCCTCTGTCAACATTTTCTTTAATTGATCAAAACTTTGTTGGCACTCATCGACCATACAAACTCAACATTCTTACGTAATAATTTAGTTATCGGTGAAGCAATCGGTGAAAAATCTTTCACAAATCGACGATAGTAACCACTAATCCAAGGAAACTTCGCACTTCCGTAACATTCTTTGGAGTTTTCCAATTAATCACTGCCGACACCTTACTCGGATCTACCAGTATACCATCAATGACACAATGTGACCCAAGAATCCCACTTCATGAAGCCAAAATTCACATTTACTAAATTTTGCATATAACTATTTTTCCTTAATATCGTAGTACAATTCTCAAGTCTTTGAGCATGCTCGGATTACGTCTTTGAATAGATCAAGATATCGTCAATAAACACAACCACAAATCTATCTAGGTAAGACTGGAAAATTCGATTCATTAAATCCATAAAAGCAGCAGGAGCATTTGTCAAACCGAATGGCATAACTAAGAACTCATAATGACCATACCGAAGTTCTAAAAGTCATTTTTACATCACATTCCTTTACCTTTAATCGATAATACCCAGATCGAGATCTATTTTTGAAAACATTGTAGCATCCTTAAGTGATCGAATAAATCATCAATACGAGGCAAAGGATATTTATTTTAATTGTTACCTTATTCATTTGCTCGTAATCTATGCACGACCTCATTGAACCATCCTTCTTTTTCACAAATAAGACAGTGCACCCACGGCGACATACTCGGTCCGATAAACCCTTTGTCTAATTGCAAGCGCGTTCTTAACTCTCTTAATTCTGCTGGAGCCATTCTATACGGTGTCACCGATATGGGAGCCGTTCAGGAAGCACATCTATCACGAACTCAACTTCTCTATCGGTGGTAACCCTGGTAATTCTTCAGGAAATACATCCATGAATTCATTTACAATAGATAGTTGCTCTAACTTTGATTCAGAACTTCGAGTATCAAGAATATAGGCTAAATAAGCCTCATTTCCTTTACGCAACAATTTCGAGGAAGGACATAAAGGAAATCATTCTAACCATGTCATCCAAATTTCCAGACTCAACCAAAATAATGTCTCCTGTTTGACATTTCAAGCTAATTCGTTTTTCTCGACAATTCACTATTGCGTCATGTTTCATTAACCAGTCCATGCCCAAGATAACATCAAATTCCCGAAAGGGTAGCAGCATCAAATCAGCGGGGAAATCACAGCCCTTAACTTTCAGTGGACAGTTATGACATATTAAATTAACTACCACACTTTGACCTAACGGATTTGTAACTTGTACATCATAATCAGTAGGCTCAACAAATAAGTTCTTTTCAGATGCTAACATAGTGCAAATATATGAATGAGTAGACCCAGGGTCTATTAAAGCATACACAGGAACATCATAAAGATAGAAAGTACCAGCAATTACATCTGGAGCTGTTGTTTCTTCTCTCGCTCGAATGGCATAAGTACGAGCAGGAGCCCTAACTTCTGATAGGCTAGTAGTATCTTTCATACCCGAACGAGTAGCCCCTGTAGCACTGCTCTGACCAGAGCGTCTTCTTTTTTGAGGAAGAATTTTCGGTTTCTCCCTCTGTTCCACTTCTTCTACTTGTAATTGGGGACAATCACGAATAAAGTGATCAGTGGCCCTACATTTATAACAAGCCCCTAATTTACTTCTACATTCACCGGAGTGACTTCTTCCACAATGTTGACACTTGGGCCTTTGGGTATTTTGTACACTACCCACACTAACAGCAGGTCTGTCAGATGCTTTGTAATCAGATTGTCTTGGCCTACTTTTTCCTAATCTTTCTCGGTAATCAAGTGGCTCATTGAATTCCTCTTTAGATTTCTTCACTGGTAAAGCCGAAAATGACTTAGATGCACTTCTTTTGAAAGATTCTCTACTTCTTCTATCTCGTTGCATCTTTTTATTATATACTTCTTCAAGCTTCTGAGCATGATCTGATAGAACAACAAATTCTCGTATCTCAATGCCCCCTATCATCATTTTAATCTCATCATTAAGCCCTTCTTCAAATCGATACACATTTCTTCTTCAGTGGGTACTATATCTCGAGCATATTTGCTCAGATAAACAAATTCTCTTTCATATTTAGCCACTGACTTGTTTCCCTGTCGCAAGTCGAGAAATTCTCTTTTCTTCTTATCCAGATATCTTCTACCGACATATTTCTTCTTAAATTCATTTTGAAAAATTCCCAAGTGATCTTCTCAAATTTAAGACAACAACTTCTATTGTTTCCCACCGTTATAAGCTTCTTCTTTCAATAATGACACGGCACATATTAAGTAATCATCTGGTGAGCACGCCATTTGCTTAAAACCCTCATTATACTTTGTAACCAATATTCAGATTTAACGGGTCATCGTCTGTTCTTCCCCAAATTCTTCAGCCCCATGTTTTCGAGCTTTTCAAATGGAGAACGTTTGCGATTCGGTTGTCGGAGGAGGTGGAGGAGCAACCGGGGTACTACAGATGTTGAGATAGGGGAGGAGGTTATGAGTCTGATTTCTTTCTCGCACATTCTCATTATACCACCGATTCATGAATCCATAAATCATATTTTTGAGTTCTTGTTCTCGCATCAATGAAATCGAGCTTCACTACTTGTTCCTTGTTCGTAGATTTGTACTCGCTATTAACTTCTTCTTGCTCGGTTTGTTCGGTCTATCGACATCTTTTCAAATTGAAGATAATCTATAATAAAACAAGGATTAGATCGGATCATACACGAGACACTATCATGATTTATATGGCATGTAATTCTAGACACTTTTCACATCATACATATTTCGAGAATCGGCTAAACCGAAGCTCTGATACCAATAAATGTAACGCCCCTTACCCGAGACCGTTGCCGGAGTCGAGCACAAGGCACTACTAAACTTATTTGAGCACTTAACCAAATTTAAATAATTTATATAATACTTTTCAGACAAGCTGTCCAACTGTGTCATAGTTGCTAAATAATTCCTATCTCGAGTTATAAAACTCGAAATCCAAATCCGTAAATTTTCTCTGAATTTATACTCATATATCTACTTACCAATTTTTTTCTAGAATTTTTGGTCAAGCCAATTAGTACAGTTTATTATTTAAAATCTCCCCTGTTTCAGGGTTTGACTACTCTGACCTTTGTGTATTACGAATCAGATATCTCTCTGTACAGAGCTTCAATGACTATGACGTTTGTCTCTAATAAAACTAGACTCAATAAGGAATCTTTACATATAATATATGACTTTTAATTATCTTTGTAAAATTTATGGTGAATTTCCAAAGTCAGAACAGGGGATCCAGAAATCGCTCTGGCCCTGTTTCACAAAAATTTAAACATCTCATAAAATATAGCTCATATACCTGTTTTGCTTCTTCCATATGAAAATAGACTCATCAAGATTCGATTCCATAATTTATTCATTATTTAATTCCATTTCTATTATTTTTAGTGATTTTTCAAAGTCAAACTACTGCTACTTACGAAAACTGTTTTAGTACAAATATTGTTAACTAGTTTATAACATCTTTACTTCAATTCATTCAAACTCTATACATGCCATATAAATCTTTAAACATAAAACAAAAACTACCAGAATTGATCTGAATAGTGTGCCCTGTTGTGTTGATCCGATCTACCCACTTCACTTCAAGTCAATCTACATAAAAATATTAAACACACACAAGTAAGCTTATTGAAGCTTAGTAAGCTCATAGGCATATAAACACAAATCATATCAAATATCGTACACAATCATATATCTATTAGTTTAACTATTTCATCCTCCAAATCACAATTTCATTAATAACTCATTGGAATAATTTCCATATGGCAACTCACAATTTAACTCCCTTAGGCCCATTTCTCATTTACTTCATTGTCAAATTAGGGAACAATAAGGGAATTGAGTGCTTCATTATCACATTGCCATAGTAAACTATGGACTTTCACATTGATACGCATCACACATCAAGCCATAGCCTTGCCATGGTCTTACACGGTTCACATATCATACCGAAGCCATATCCTGCACATGGTCTTATACTGGAATCACATTATCACATTATACCGATGCCATAGCCCACTATGGTCTTATCTGAGTCACATTATCACATTGCACCGATGCCATAACCCAGCTATGGTCTTAAACGGCGCACTTATCACATATTTTTCGTCAATTCATCGTGGTCACGAATAGAAGCACTCAAATCTATTGTTCCTACTAATTTGTACTTTTAGTTACACATTATTTATTAGTTAATGCAAATTGATAGTATTCATCAACAATAAAATACTTTAACAATCATAAGATTTTCATAACAAAACATTGAACTTTGCCATATGAACTTACGGACTAATTTGTAAAAGTCGTAGAAATTCAAGGACTATTCTTGAATTTTCTCCTTTCCACGATTCGATTCGTTTTCTTGATCTATAATTATAAAATCATTCCTTCATTAGCATCCATTTCAATTCTATTTCACTTCACAATTTATGCTGTTCAAATTTTGAAATTGCACTTTTACCCCAAAATTTACAATTTTCACAATTTAGTCCTTCTCAATTCACCCATCAATTGAACTAATTTTTCTCAAGTAACACTTTATTTTATCATTATAAACTATTTCAAAACCTTTTATATTCTTAATTTCAACAGAAACTTTCAATTCACAACTTTTTCACAATTAGGTCCTAAATATCATTTCCTATCAAAATCACTTAATAAAACCACCTTAATATAAAATTAGAACTTAAATTTCATAATAATTCATCATAAAATTCCCTTATCCATCCAGGGTAACTTCCAATTTCACCCATAAAATCAAAAACTAATGAATTCTACAAGTGGACCTAATTGTAAAAGTCATAAAAACATAAAATTATCAAGAAAAGTAAGAATTAAACTCACATGATGTAAAATATGAAAACCAGCTTTCTCCAGACCTTCTATGGCGTTTTAGCTGAGAAAATATGAAGAAATGTCTAGATTTTTCAATTACATCATTATTTAACTATTAACTTTTATGCTATTTCCAATTTTGCCCCTTGTTCACATTGTTTTCTTGCTTATTTCATACCCAAACCGTCCAGCCATTAACCTTTGGGTCTAATTGCTCTTTAAATCCATCTTTTAAATACTTAAGCTATTTACTCACAATTTAACAAATTTTGCGCTATTTTCAATTTAGTCCTTTTAATTAATTAGCCATCCAAACGATAAAATTTTCTAACGGAACTTTAATACTAACTCAATGACACTCCATAAATATTTATAAAAATATTTATAGCTCGATTTTCAA
Organism: Gossypium arboreum; assembly: GCF_025698485.1. Lineage (NCBI taxonomy): Eukaryota > Viridiplantae > Streptophyta > Magnoliopsida > Malvales > Malvaceae > Gossypium > Gossypium arboreum. Next base: position 106,778,553 of record NC_069081.1, on the reverse strand, counting down.
CTTTGAGGTCTCGATACCTCATTTTTGACCGTTTGACCTAATAAATTCTTTTAATTCACTAATTTCACCATTTCACAAATTCTTCTAAATTCTTACTTGACTCATAAATATTAAATTACTATCTTGTTCAATCTTATTTGTCGAATTTAGTGATCTCAAATCACCATTTCCGACACCACTTGAAAATTAGGCCGTTACATACGTCTTTGGAAATATGTCCTGCTAAAGTCCATGAGCTTCGGCGGGTATTATACCGGTTTAAATTCCATGAGCTTGTGCTGGTAATTGGTTTCAAGTCCTAAGACCTAACAGGCTTAATGCCAGTAAGTTAAGTAAGATTACGATATTGAATGTTCGCAGTAAACCATCGTCGAGTAAGTACTATACATTTAAAATGTTCAGGTACGTATTACTTACTCATCGGTGAATTGATTTTGAAGTGAATCATTAGCATCAAAGAAGAATATATATAAATATGATTGATGGTTATTTTTGTGAATATGAGAATGATTTAATCGGTCATGGTATATTTGTATATGAATTATATGTTAAAATTTCTTTATGTACTCATGTACATTCAGTCAATGATTTTTGTGAATTATTAGTACTAAAGAATGATACTTAAGTGTGAATGAATGTTTTGATTTTCGATAAGTCTTTAATTGTTTGTGATGCTTAAAACTTACTAAACTTTGAAAGCTTACTCGTTCTTTATTTCTCTTTTTATAGATTGTTGATTTTGGCCACCGACTCGGGGATCGTCAGCAGTTCATCACACTATCGATCTTTTTGGTATAGTTATATTTTGGACTCGATATGGCATGTATAGGTTAGGCTGATGATAACTATGTTTTGAAATTGTAAATATTTTGGCTATCTGAAAATGGCGTATAACTTAAATATCGTATGTATTTCATTTCGATCTCTGTTTATGTTTATTGACCTTGTGAATGAGATAATTAAATATTTTGTTCGGTAATACCTCTTAGCATTAATTCATGTTGATTCAGGTTAGGGTGTTAATCGCTATTTTAAAATACTTTTAATATTTTTGTATATGTTAGTTTTCATTTGTTCAATTATTTTGAGATTTCTTTTATCCTATTATTTTTACATTTTGCACAATATTTTTATATACATATTAGTATACATATTATTCTCATTGAGTGTTCAATTTATAATACTTATTATTTTGAAGATTCACAATATTTTTGTACATGAGTGGAACAATCTTAATAACTTTAGTTTGTTTTATAAAATCATCATTTTAAAATTCTTTTCGCATTGAGCTATTTTAATACTTTCATATAACATCTTGTTTAAATACTTATTTTTTTATATATTACTTGTTTCAAATTTATTTTTCATCGTGATTATTTTAAACCTTTTATTATTTATTTTAAATTGCTTTATAAATCATCTATTTTATTTGTTCTATGTATCATTTTTATTGTTTTGTACATTGATGATTTTAAATTGTTTCATACTATTTATTTTAAATTGCTTTTGTAATATTTATTTTAAACGTGTTTTTACATATATTACTCATCTAAAATTAGCTTGTTATTCATTTTTACTTATTTTAATTTGCTTTGTATATTATTTGTTTTAAATCGTTTTATACCTCATTCATTTTAATTTGTTTCATACTAGTTACTTCAAGTTGTCTCATATATTATTTCATTTCTTTATCATTAATATTGATGCCAATATAATATGTATTGTCTGGTTATTGTCATTAGGTACTTTGTAGTTTGTTTACTCATATTGTCATTGTGATTTATTGTGGTAGTATTTTATTCGCCAATTATTATGCCACATTTATATCATCATTTTTCCTCGTTTCATTCAAATCACATCGTGCATTAAAGCTCGAATGCATACATTTGATGTAGATTGTTTTACCTTATTCCAAACAAATCAAATACTCATCGTTTTAAATTTCATACTTGTTATTCTTTCATAAAAAGAAAATTCTCTAATAAAGGCAATACTCCGAGTTCGGGAAATTCGAGAGATCATGCCCTAACTTACTGGGTTTTGATTTTTCTCGTTTAACCCAAATAACGGCATATTCTTTTAAATCACAAGTTTTAAATAAAATGCTTACTCTCTGAGATTTGAGGTGTCGTGCCCTAACTTACTGGATATGCCATCTTATTACCTCGAGATAAGATTTTTTTTTACAAATAAGGTAATATTTCGTGTGTGAAAATTTCGAGAAATCGTGCCCTACGTGTTGGGTTTCGATTGATCGTTTGACCGAATAACCGAATAATCCTTTTTAAAATATCAACGCATGAGTTTTGAAAATCATGAGATAATTTTGGGTATCGAAGGTTGGAAATATTGTGTCCTACGTGTTGGATGTGATATTTTACTCCTTCGAAACAAAAGAATCTTAATATCCACTTCGAGTACCCAAATATTCATAAAAAGGGATCGTATTTTAAAGCTTATTTCAAAATCTTTTTAACTTTCGACATTAAGACATTAATTAATCGATTAGGTACCAATTTTGGGCGTTACGAGGGTGTTAATCCTTCCTCGTACGTAACCGACTCCCGAACCCATTTTCTCAAATTTCGTAGACCAAAATTGTTGTTTTAGTAAACCAAAATGTTTTATTAAAATGACCAAACTTCTTGGTGATCCGATCACACCTAAACAAAAAAGATTGGTGGCGACTCCCAATTTTCGTTTCCATTTTCAAAACCAAAGTCAATCGCCCGTTTTTTCAAAAAAATGGTTACGACATAATTGATATTAATTAGTGGGTAGTGAAGTGAGGACTCGATCACAAGGGTTGTAAATTTCTTTGGGTCAATATCTAAATTCATTTAAATTAGATTTAGAGCTTTATAAGGGTTTACATAATAATTAGATTAGAGAATAAATAGAAGTTGGCCCATTAATCTAGAGTGGATGGAGGGAACAATATAACATTTCTCATTTCACCATTCAAATTATTTTCTCATAAACAAGACTTCATGGATGCAAGCTTTGGTTTCTAAACAAGAATTCAAGGATTCAAGCTTGTTGAGTAGATTTCTATCCAAACATTTTAACATTTTATCTTTTGAAAATCATATTTTCTAAAAAAAAATTCTAATTTTCGTGTAAAATTCTCCATTGAAGGAAAAAGTTGATTCTTGAGTTTTCTTGGATCCAAACATTGATTTTTAGCAAGGTAATATGATTTTCAAACCTTATTAATTGACTTTAGCTTTGAAAGATTTGATTTAAGCATTTACCCTCTTTTTTCTTTATTTACGTTATTTTTTCTACAATGAGAGAATGCTTGATTCAATGGTTTTTGGTTGTTTTCAAGTTAGATTCTTGATGTTCTTTAGTTTAGAATACCTCTAGAATGTCAAATCTTAAGTTTGATTGAAGTCTTAGGTGAGTTGTTAAGTTTTGTCATTGTTCAAAGAAATGTGTAGTAATCTTGAGTTCTTAGTAGAGGTTTTAGTGTTCTAAGCTTATTTTTAAGTTCTTAAGTATGAATTTAAAGTTAAATTTAAATTTCGGATAAAGTTCTCGAGAGAGGGATTTAGAAGTGAGAAGGAGTTTCGCTTGATTGCAATGCATGATTTTTTTTAGAGGCTTTGGTTTTTGTTTATTGTTATGCTAACTTGTTATGTTGATAATGATTTTGAAGCAAAATAAGTCGATAAAAATTCAAAATCGAAGGGAAGGAGAAGATCACTGAAGCTTGAGCGATTTCGATTTCTGCAATTTGGTTTCAATTTATTTTATGTTATTATCTAAATTGAAATGCTTAGAATTTTTTCCTACTGGTTATGTATGGTTGATGATGGTATAATGATGTGATCATATACTTGGTATTATGTTTGATGGAGTGAATGTTCATGTTAATGACTAAATTCTACTTAATGGAAAATGGTTATTGGAATTATGTTGCTGCTCATTCATGTATAAGTGACTAGATTGTAAATGTCAAATTATGTTTAATATAATAACAACCCATTTAAACGACTTTAGATAGTTTTTGGTATAGTTGGCATGTCATAAGATGTATGTTTGAGTCATTGCTATTGTGTTTCAGGTTAGCATTTGTGCATTCATGAGATTTGTTTTGTGGTGTTTTATGCAACCTCGAGATTATGGTTGGTAATTCATGTTCAACATGTATCGAAGTTTTGTTGTAGTGTACCTTTTTATATATGCTTATGCACTATCTTTTCGAGGAATTGGATGAATATCCATATATTCATTTACGAGTTTAATTTTGATCAATTGGGCATTAGAGTTTAAAGTTTAGGACTATCTTGTGATATGATTTCAAACATGTTTATGTTAGTTTTGCTATGAAATTATATAATTATTGATTAATGCTTTAATGAGACTTTTAATATGTAATAATATAATCTTGTGTTCTTTTTTGAAGCATGATTAATAGAGTCTGATAATATTTAACTTTAATATTATTTTAGTATGCTTTACAATTTAGTATTAACATATAATATATTTGGAGATATGTTTTGCACCACTGAACATTGTTTTCTTAGCACGCCGGGGGAGGGGGGTTCGTGCGCATTTATTGAGGATTCGTATCTTGTGAGGCTCAAGCAACATTAGCAAAGGGGTACATTCGACTATACTCTGATATGTAATAAGTTTTAACAGGTTTCTTTCTAGCTTGGGTATGTACAAGGATCCTAGTTGTTAGTTTTGACATTTAGAGGTTTTATATTGAGACTTTTCATTGGTTTGGTCTCTTGATGCTTATATGTCATGTTGTCACAATGATTTGTTTTTATTTGAACTTTTGGATCGAATTTTACTTAGGTGCCTAGATTTTGATTAAGCATGATTTTGAATTGGAATTTTTGCGTTTCAGACATGGATTGATATGTTAATTTGTCTGTATTGTAATAGTCTATTTTTTAGTGATATCGGAAATGCTGATTTTAGAATTTCATTTTCAATATTCGAGTATGTAAATATTATTAATTAATATTTGTAAAGTTAATATAAAGTTTAATTAAAATTTGATCCCTTAATTTTATCAATTGAATAACTAATTAAAGTACAAGAACTAAATTATAGAAATGATAAAAGTTAATCATTATAGAATTTTAATTAACCGAAAGACCAATTAAGCAATTGGACCCTTCTAAATGTATCAAACGTTGGTGAATGATGTAACAACCCATTTTTTAGTTGTTTCGTGGCCACCAAATCCAACGAGTAAGTTCATAAATATTAAATAATAATATTTACGAGTCAAATGTGATTGTTTAAAAAAAAGGTTTTTGATTTGATAATTTATGTTATATAAGTGATTTATTAAGTTCAACTGGTTTTAGAAAATGAGTTATTGGGACCTTTTTTTATAAACCGAGCTATAAATATTTTTATAAATATTTACGGACTGACATTAAGGTGTAAAGTTTCATTAAGAAATTTTAATGTTTCGATAGTTAATTAAAATAAATGGACCAAATTGAAAAAAATGCATTCCTAGGACTCCGTTCCGTAAATCGGACTCGTAAATATTTTTAATAAATATTTACTAAGCTAGTTGTATAGTTAATTAGATTTCAGTTAAGTGAATTTACTTAAATTAAAAGTAATTAGGTATAAAGACTAAATTGCATATAGGATGAAAGTTGAATCATAAATTAAAGAATAATTAAAGGGACTAAAGAAGAATTTTACCATTGCTCTTTAAGTGGGACGGTTAGTGATATATATTATTTGTAAATTTAATTTATATATTATATTATAATATAAAATCTTAATTGCTAAGTATATATATTATATTATATAATAATAATTTAATGTTTAATATATATAATAATAATTTAATGAATAATAAAACAAAAAGTATTAAAAGAATGAATAAATAAATAAAAGAAAGAAAGAAAGGCATACGAACCAGAAAGAAAAGAAAGAAAAAGAAAAAAATGAAAGAAGAAAGGAGAAAGACGCAAGGCTAGGGTTTTAAATTGTTCAAAGTTTAATTAGCTAGTTAATTTAGCTCATTTTTTTGTAACTTTTATGTTTTTGAAATCTCGGTGTTGAGTGTTACCGACCCATGTCGAAATTTTAGCAATTTTTAATTTTTAAGTGTTGTTAATATTGAATAATTTTTGTATTAGGGATTAAATTAATAGATTTTTAAGCTAGAAATAGAAAAGGATTAAATTGTAGAATAAATGGTAAAATTTGAGTAATATGGACTAAATTGTGAAATTTTGAAATTTAGGGATTTAAGTGAAAATAGGGAGTTAAATTTAGTTTAAAGTGGAATTTGCATGAAAATATAAAATTAAATGTGAAGAATAAAAATTAGCCTCAGTTTAGGGACTAAATTGAAATTTAGGCAAATATTGAGTAAAAAATTTGAAATATTCAATATGAAATTGAATTGTGTTATATTGATGAATTATAGTTGTTTTAATTCCATAACTAACATCGTACCGGAATCCTCGACTAAAAAGGGGAAAGATAAAGTCGACGTTGAATAGCTCGGAATTTCTAGTTTGTATTTCTATAATCCGAACCTAGTTGTTAATTGTTATAATTCAATTTAATGCATATGGCAAGTATTGATGTGAGTAATTGACATTTGATAATTGATTGAAATGGATTGAATTGGTAGATACATATTGAATGTATTGATTATTGAATTGAAATGAATATATGTGTTAATGTGAAATTTAGATATTTATTATTATAGATTGAATTTAATTCATGTGATATATGTAATTATATGAAAAATTAATATTGGATATTAGTTATATCTGAAATGTGAAATTAAACCCTATTAATTATATCGGATTGAGTCGTATATAGATGGCATGCCATAGGATAGGAAGAGTTTAGGAAATTCTTCGACTTCGAGTTGATGAAGCACTGGGTGCCAATTTACTTTGGTTTAACCTATGAGACACTGGGTACCAATTTACTTCGATTTAACCGATGAGACACTGGGTGTCAAATTTATAAAGCGCTGGGCGCAGTTACTACTTCGGATTTATCCGATGAGGCACTGGGTGCCAAACTAGTGTGTTGGTTAGACCCTTGTATCTGTCCGAGTCCAAGTCGTGTTAATAGGGGTAAATAAATTATAAAGTTCTATAATTGATATTGAAATGGCATGGTATGAGAAATATGTTGTAAATACATGGAATATATGAGTTATATACTCATGAATTGAATATGGAATTGTAACGCCCCCTTTACCCGAGACCGTCGCCGGAGTCGAGCACGAGGCATTACTAAACTTATTTGAGCACTTAAACAAATTTAAACAATTTATATCACACTTTCTAGACAAGCTGTCCAACTGCGTTACAGATGCAAAAAAATCATATTTCGAGTTACAAAACTCAAAATCCAAATCCGTAAATTTTCCCTAAATCTAGGCTCATATATCTACTTACTAATTTTTTTCTAGAATTTTTGGTTGGGCCAATTAGTACAGTTTATTAGTTGAAGTCTCCCCTATTTCAGGGTTCGGCTGCTCTGACCCCTGTTCACTACGAACCAAATTTCTCCATGTACAGAATTCAAATAACCAATACGTTTATTTCTATTAAAAATAGACTCAATAAGGAATCCATACATATATAGTATGACTCCTAATTAATTGTTTACAATTTTAATGATTTTACAAATCAGAACAGGGAGTTCAAAATCACTCTGACCTTGTCTCACAAAATTCAAATATCTCCTGATATGAAAGCCTTTTGCTTACACTGTTTCTTCTATGTGAAACTAGATTCAATAAGATTTAATTTCATATTTTATTCAACCTCTAATTAGATTTTCATGATTTATGGTAAATTTTCAAACTCAAACTACTGCTACTAACCAAAAACTGTTTTAGTACAAAATGTTGTTAACTAGTTTATAACATCTTTACTTCACTTCATTTAAACTCTATACATGCCATATAAATCTTCAAACATAAAACAAAAGCTACCGAATTGATCTGGATAGTGTGCTTTGTTGTGTTGATTCGATCTACCCACTTCACTTCAAGTCAATCTACATAAAATATTAAACACACACAAGTAAGCTTATTGAAGCTTAGTAAGTTCATAGGTTAAAAGTAATGCTTACCAAACATAATATTTCCAAACAATACCAAAACATTTACTAAAGTTTCCTGCGATTCACAACCATTGTTATAATAATTCACATAGTTGAGCTCAACAAGAATAACTACTCAATCTCTTTCATTTGGATCACTTCTCTTTTATTTCTTATAATCAAATTAGGAAGCGGCTTACGAAATTGAGTACGTCGTTGCTCAATGCCACGATTCACAACTCAGTATGGTTTTCCTCATTGAAATACCATACCTACATTTTTCAACTCGGTATGGGAAATGCCATACCTACATTTCTTAACTCAAGATGGATTTGATAATACCATACCTACATTTCACATTTCAAGATGGATAATACCATACCTACATTTCACAACTCAGTATGGATGATACCATACCTACATTTCACACTTTGCCATGGAACAACCATGGTCTTATCCGTCAATTCATCACACGTCACGATACTGAACGTACTCAATCCTGCGTTTTCCTAATTTGCATTTCCACATTTATTCTTTCATTAACAAAATCTACACAATCCCACAACAAATTCAGTATATAATAACACATTATAAACTTCAATCATTCACAAATAAACATCTAAATTCAACCATATGAACTTACGGCTAATTTGTAGAAGATATTGAAATTTAGGGACTATTTCGCAACTTTTTCTTTTCCTCGTTCTTCTTTGGATTCTTGATCTATAATATAAAATATTTCTACTCATTAGCATTTATTTGATTTCTATTTCACTTCAAAATTTATGCTGTTCAAATTTTGAAATTGCACTTTTACCCCAAAATTTACAGTTTTCACAATTTAGTCCCTGCTCAATTCACCCATCAATTGAACTAATTTTTCTCAATTAACACTTTATTTTATCATTATAAACTATTTCAAAACCTTTTATATTCTGAATTTCAACAGAAACCTTCAATTCACAACTTTTTCACAATTAGGTCCTAAATATCATTTCCTATCAAAATCACTTAATAAAACCACCTTAATATGAAATTAGAACTTAAATTTCATAATAATTCATCATAAAATTCCCTTATCCATCCATGGTAACTTCCAATTTCACCCATAAAATCAAAAACTAATGAATTCTACAAGTGGACCAAATTGTAAAAGTCATAAAAACATAAAAATTATCAAGAAAAAACAAGAATTAAACACACATGATGTAAAAATATGAAAACCAGCTTTCTCCAGACCTTATATGGCGTTTTGGCTGAGAAAATATGAAGAAATGTCTGGATTTTTCAATTACATCATTATTTAACTATTAACTTTTATGCTATTTCCAATTTTGCCCCTTGTTCACATTGTTTTCTTGCTTATTTCATACCCAAACCGTCCAGCCATTAACCTTTGGGTCTAATTGCTCTTTAAATCCATATTTTTAAATACTTAAGCTATTTACTCACAATTTAACAAATTTTGCGCTATTTTCAATTTAGTCCTTTTTAATTAATTAGCCATCCAAACGTTAAAATTTTCTAACGAAACTTTAATACTAACTCAATGACACTCCATAAATATTTATAAAAATATTTATAGCTCAATTTTCAACTTTGAGATCTCGATACCTCGTTTTTTACCCGTTTGACCTAATAAATTTTTTTAATTCACTAATTTCACCATTTCACAAATTCTTCTAAATTCTTACTTGACTCATAAATATTAAATTACTATCTTGTTCAATATTATTTGTCGAATTTGGTGATCTCAAATCACCATTTCCGACACCACTGAAAATTAGGCCGTTACAACTCTCCCCCCTTTAAAAATTTCGTCCTCGAAATTTGTTACCTGAAAATAGATTTGGATACTGTGATCTCATTGACTCCTCTGTTTCCCAGGTTGCCTCCTCCATACCATGTCGATGCCATAATACTTTAACCAATGGTACTCTTTTGTTCCGCAATTCTTTAACTTCACGAGCCAAAATCTTCATTGGTTCTTCTGAATAAGTCATATCTGTTTGAAGCTCAATTTCAGTATGGGGAATTACGTGTGAAGGATCTGACCTATACCGCCTTAGCATTGACACATGAAACACATTGTGAATCTTCTCAAGTTCCGGAGGTAAAGCCAAACGATAAGCCATAGGACCAACCCTTTCCACAATTTCATATGGCCCTATGAATCTCGGACTTAATTTTCCCTTTTTACCAAATCGTAACACCCTTTTCCATGGTGAAACTTTTAAAAATACTCGATCACCCACTGCATATTCTATGTCTCTTTGTTTTAAATCCGCATATGACTTCGACGATCCAGGCGACTTTTAGACTATCTCGAATAATCCGGACTTTCTCTTGGTTTCTCGAATCAAATCAACCCCAACTATTTTTGATTCACTCAATTCAGACCAACACAATGGAGTCTTGCATTTTCTACCATAAAGAGCCTCAAATGGTGTCATTTTTATACTAGACTGAAAGCTATTGTTGTAAGCAAACTCACCAACAGTAAATACCTTTCCCAACTGTTACCAAACTCGAGTATACAACATCTTATATCTTCTAAAATTTGAATCACTCGCCTCGATTGTCCATCTGTTTGAGGATGAAATGTGTACTAAAATTCAATCTGGTGCCTAAGGCTTCTTGCAATTTATTCCAAAATCTTGAAGTAAACCTCGGATCCGATGCGAAATGATAGATATTGGAACTCCATGTAGTCTCACAATCTCGACATATACAATTCGCTAACTTATTAAGTGAAAAATGCATTCGATTGGAATAAAGTGTCTTGACTTTGTCAATCTATCAACAATCACCCATATCGAATCTTTCTTTCTTGGAGTCACAGGCAATCCTGACACAAAATCCATTGAAATATGCTCCCACTTCCATTCAGGAATCATAATGGGTTGTAATAAACCGGTTGGCAGTGACTTGCAATTCAAGGTCAGTGGACTCAACAGTCATTTTCTTTTCTGACACTAATGCAGTACAAATATATGAATGTGTAGATCCGGGATCAATTAAAGCATATACGAATCATCAAAAGATAGAAATTACCAGCTATCACATCCGGAGCGAAGCTTCTTCCCTTGCCGGATAGCGTATGTACGTCTTTGGTACTCTTGTCTCGATCGAGTCTGCAGATCTCTCGTTCCCGAATGAACAGTCCCCAGAAGACTACTTCGACCTTAACGTTTACCTTTCCGAGGAGTATTTGCTTGCTTCTCCCTTGTTCTCTATCTTCTTTTAATAATTGAGGACAGTCCCGAATAAAATGATCAGTTCCACCATATTTATAGCAAGCTCCGGCTCTTCCCCAACACTCACCAATATGAAATCTACCACAATTTTTACATCTAAGTCTTGGAATATTTTGCACACTACTAACACTAGCTGCTGGTTTCTTAGTTACTCCGACATCTTGTTGAGTCGTTTTACTTTTATTCGATCGTTCCGGGATTGTAACAGTCGACTGAATCATTTCGAACTTTTGGCGAAAAAGTCGAAGTTGGTCTAGAGAAACTTCTTTTGTATACCTCTTTATCTCTTCTTTCTCTTTGCATCTTTCGTTATACACTTCTTCCATCTTTTGAGCTCGATCGACAGAATCACAAATTCTCGAATCTCTGTACCTCCAATCATCATTCGATTTCATCATTAAGCCCTTCTTCAAATCTAATGCACATTTCTTCCTCGATCGGTACAACATCCCGAGCATATCTCTTGAGATACACAAATTCTCTTTCATATTCGCCACTTGTTTTATTCCCTTGTCGAATATCAAGAAATTCTCTCTTCTTCTTGTCTAAATATCTCTTTCCCACATACTTCTTCTTAAATTCGTTTTGGAAGAATTCCTGTAAGTTTATCTGCAGTACCCTCGCCTCAATGGTTTCCCACCAATTATACGCTTCTTCTTTCAATAGCTAAACGCACATCCCAAATAGTCCTCCGGAGAACATATCATCTGCTTAAAACTCTCTCCAAACTCTTTAACCAATACTCGCTTTAACCGGATCATCGTCCGATCTCCCTCGAAATTCTTCAGCTCCAAACTTTCTGAGTTTTTCAATTGGTGTTCTTTTGCTAGATTCAGTTATCGGAGGAGGTGGAGGAGCAACCGGGGTACTACAGATGTTGAGATAGGGGAGGAGGTTGAGTCGATTTCTTTCTCGCACATTCTCATTATACCACTGATTCATGAATCCATAAATCATATTTTTGAGTTCTTGTTCTCGCATCAATGAAATTGGAGCTTCACTACTTGTTCCTTGTTCAGAGGTTTGTACTCTGCTATTAACTTCTTCTTGCTCAGTTTGTTCTGGTCTATCTGACATCTTTTCAAATCGAAGATAATCTATAATAAAAACAAGGATTAGATCGGATCATACACAGCACACTATCACAGATTTATATGGCATGTAATTCTAGATACTTTTCACATCATACATATTCCGAGAATCGGCTAAACCGAAGCTCTGATACCAATAAATGTAAGCCCCCTTTACCCGAGACCGTCGCCGGAGTCGAGCACGAGGCATTACTAAACTTATTTGAGCACTTAAACAAATTTAAACAATTTATATCACACTTTCCAGACAAGCTGTCCAACTGCGTTACAGATGCAAAAAAAATCATATTTCGAGTTACAAAACTCGAAATCCAAATCCGTAAATTTTCCCTAAATCTAGGCTCATATATCTACTTACTAATTTTTTCTAGAATTTTGGTTGGGCCAATTAGTACAGTTTATTAGTTGAAGTCTCCCTATTTTAGGGTTCGGCTGCTTTGACCCTGTTCACTACGAACCAAATTTCTCCATGTACAGAATTCAAATTACCAATACGTTTATTTCTATTAAAATAGACTCAATAAGGAATCCATACATATATAGTATGACTCCTAATTAATTGTTTACAATTTTAATGATTTTACAAATCAGAACAGGGAGTTCAAAATCACTCTGACCTTGTCTCACAAAAATTCAAATATCTCCTGATATGAAAGCCTTTTGCTTACACTGTTTCTTCTATGTGAAACTAGATTCAATAAGATTTAATTTCATATTTTATTCAACCTCTAATTAGATTTTCATGATTTATGGTAAATTTTCAAACTCAAACTACTGCTACTAACCAAAAACTGTTTTAGTACAAAATGTTGTTAACTAGTTTATAACATCTTTACTTCACTTCATTTAAACTCTATACATGCCATATAAATCTTCAAACATAAAACAAAAGCTACTGGAATTGATCTGGATAGTGTGCTTTGTTGTGTTGATTCGATCTACCCACTTCACTTCAAGTCAATCTACATAAAAATATTAAACACACACAAGTAAGCTTATTGAAGCTTAGTAAGTTCATAGGTTAAAAGTAATGCTTACCAAACATAATATTTCCAAACAATACCAAAACATTTACTAAAGTTTCCTGCGATTCACAACCATTGTTATAATAATTCACATAGTTGAGCTCAACAAGAATAACTACTCAATCTCTTTCATTTGGATCACTTCTCTTTATTTCTTATAATCAAATTAGGAAACGGCTTATTTAAATTGAGTACGTCGTTGCTCAATGCCACGATTCACAACTCAGTATGGTTTTCCTCATTGAAATACCATACCTACATTTTTCAACTCGGTATGGGAAATGCCATACCTACATTTCTTAACTCAAGTATGGATTTGATAATACCATACCTACATTTCACACTCAAGATGGATAATACCATACCTACATTTCACAACTCAAGATGGATGATACCATACCTACATTTCACACTTTTCCATGGAACAACCATGGTCTTATCCGTCAATTCATCACACGTCACGATACTTAACGTACTCAATCCTGCTTTTTCCTAATTTGCATTTCCACATTTATTCTTTCATTAACAAAATCTACACAATCCCACAACAAATTCGTATATAATAACACATTATAAACTTCAATCATTCACAAATAAACATCTAAATTCAACCATATGAACTTACCGGGCTAATTTGTAGAAGATATTGAAATTTAGGGACTATTCCGCAACTTTTTCTTTTCCTCGTTCTTCTTTGGATTCTTGATCTATAATATAAAATATTTCTACTCATTAGCATTTATTTGATTTCTATTTCACTTCAAAATTTATGCTGTTCAAATTTCAAAATTGCACTTTTACCCCAAAATTTACAGATTTCACAATTTAGTCCCTGCTCAATTCACCCATCAATTGAACTAATTTTTCTCAATTAACACTTTATTTTATCATTATAAACTATTTCAAAACCTTTTATATTCTTAATTTCAACAGAAACCTTCAATTCACAACTTTTTCACAATTAGGTCCTAAATATCATTTCCTATCAAAATCACTTAATAAAACCACCTTAATATGAAATTAGAACTTAAATTTCATAATAATTCATCATAAAATTCCTTATCCATCCAGGGTAACTTCCAATTTCACCCATAAAATCAAAAACTAATGAATTCTACAAGTGGACCTAATTGTAAAAGTCATAAAAACATAAAATTATCAAGAAAAAGCAAGAATTAAACTCACATGATGTAAAAATATGAAAACCAGCTTTCTCCAGACCTTCTATGGCGTTTTGGCTGAGAAAATATGAAGAAATGTCTGGATTTTTCAATTACATCATTATTTAACTATTAACTTTTATGCTATTTCCAATTTTGCCCTTGTTCACATTGTTTTCTTGCTTATTTCATACCCAAACCGTCCAGCCATTAACCTTTGGGTCTAATTGCTCTTTAAATCCATCTTTTAAATACTTAAGCTATTTACTCACAATTTAACAAATTTTGCGCTATTTTCAATTTAGTCCTTTTAATTAATTAGCCATCCAAACGTTAAAATTTTCTAACGAAACTTTAATACTAACTCAATGACACTCCATAAATATTTATAAAAATATTTATAGCTCGATTTTCAACTTTGAGGTCTCGATACCTCGTTTTTGACCCGTTTGACCTAATAAATTCTTTTAATTCACTAATTTCACCATTTCACAAATTCTTCTAAATTCTTACTTGACTCATAAATATTAAATTACTATCTTGTTCAATATTATTTGTCGAATTTGGTGATCTCAAATCACCATTTCCGACACCACTGAAAATTAGGCCGTTACAGGAATGGATAATGGCATTGTTTAAATGAAATGTGAATCAAATTGTGAAAAACTATTTTATAGCAAATGATGAGAATTGAGTATGGTATGTAATGATATATTCATTAATTGAGTATTGAATGGCTAATGCCATTGTATGAATAAAGGTGGTTTGATATGTGAATAATTATTTATATAGTAATTGTGTGTATTGGGACATTGTTTAACAAATGAAATATGACAGTCATGATACTAGATATTAATATGTGCTTATAATTAAATTGTGCTTATGATATTATCTTGTCTTTAATATTCGGATTATAGAAATACCACTGAGTTTTACTCAACATACGGTTTTGTTTTCCGTGCCCAAGTTAGGTACTTAACTTTTGATCACCGATTTAGCATCCAATAATGATCCCGAACTCAAATGTGGTAATGTTTATCCTTTGTGTCGGCGTGTACCTAGGGTGTCTAAATAATAGTTATTTTGTGGATTGATTGTAAATAAGGTTATAAGTTTAATATTGGTTTGGTATATATATAAACATGTATTTATTTTTGAAGCCATATTATGGCATGATAAGTTGAACCAAATCTAGATAAGTGCATGTGAATTTAAGTTAGTATTTAAGTGCTTACGAACTAGGCAAAATGGATTGAATTTGGTAATTTTATAATTTGGATTTGAATGATGCTTTGATGATATGTTTTGATGATATAAATGAGATCCCAATGAGGGTACATTGGTTAGACACCTAGAATGATTGTTTTGACATGTTTTGAATGTGTTTGATTGTGTTTTGAATTGGTTAAACGAATAGTTTTTAAGTTGATTAATGTCCAAGCTTGTAGGGAATGGTAAACTTGTGGTTTAAGGCACATTTTAGGTCCACACGGCCAAAGACACGGCTAGCACACGGGCATGCGAGGCCATTTCGAAAGGGTACATGGCCTGGCACACAGGCATGTGGTTTGGTTGTGTGACCTAAGTCAGAGAGTTACACGGGCACGGGCACGGACATGGGCTGGGGCACAACTGTGTGTCCTTACTTCGAATGCCCAAACGGCCTAAGACACGGGCTTGTTTCTTGGCCATGTGAACCCTGTAGCTTTGAAAAAAAAATTAATGTATTCAAAAAAATTTTCTGAGTTTTCGAATTAGTCCTAATTTGTTTCTAACGTGTATTTTGGACCTCAAAGGCTCGAATAAGGGACAATATGTATGAATTGATTGGTTTCTGATCTGTAACCCGATTTCGGCGATGGATATGGGTTAGGGGTGTTACAGATGATATCACAATCCACTATGTTTAATTAATTTAGATTGATGTTTAGTTAATTATAATTTAATTAAATAAATTGTAATTAATTAAAGTATATATATTAAATTAAAAGAAAAAATAAGATATTCTTGTTCATGTTTTTCATTTTCACGGAAAAAAGAAAAAAGAAAAAATAAGGGTTTGAAGCTTTCAAAACATTGGTCCCTTGATCGGTAAGTAATTTTTAGTTTCTTAAAAATTTTATGTTTTTAAAATTGTGGGAGTTTAATTTACTTAACCCATGTATCAATTTGTAAAACTATTAAAGTTTTAAAAAAATGTCATTAATGAATTCTTGAAGTTTTGATACTAAATTATTAAATTTAAAGTTTAGAAGTAAAAATGATTAGTTTGTTGTTCAAGATTCACTAAAAATATAGAGTATGCCTCTACCATCTGTATTGTATGATTACTAACCTTCGTACAATTAAAAAAGTTAACACTCATCATTGCATACAATAATAGAAAAGGAAGCGTGGAAATTTTAGTTTTCCAAAATTGAAGGGTTTCGTTTAGAGATCTGGATTTTATTGCTCATGGAAACCGCAAAATAGCACACTTTTTTAGACCTACATGCATAGCATAACCATGGCTGGAAGAAATGCCTCCATGACTCATGCTGTTTCTTAATTTACTTCTCTCAAAGCACCTTCAGATCAATAGTACTTACTAATAGAATTAAATTAATTAAATGGACTAGCATACCTTCTTCTCATACGTAGCTTTGTCTTGCAGCAGGAATATATATCTAGTATTCCAAATTGCTTAAATAAACTCAAAGCATGTATCTTAGTTTACATCATGTATGAAACCAAACTAATCCTATTCTTTAAAGAAGAGCTAAAATCTAGGGGATAGGTTATGGTCAGTCTAAATGCAATTCTGGATACTCTACTATGCATTCTCATGTTTGATTTTGGATTTGGGACAAGTCTGGCAACAGCTTGCTCACCATTCATATGTATCTTGACTTCATTGCCTATTTCCTTTGGTATAAAATTGTCAGGCCCGCCTGTAAATAGCACTAAAATATATCACTAGAGAGCTAGTTACGGAATCTGATAGCTGTTTTTGGAGCTTTGCCAGATCAAATCCGGCCATTGCAAAAACAGGGGATGATCTTGTATTTGTAGCAGCATCAAGAGTTTTGAACTAAAACGTTTTCAATATGACCGTGCGATACCTATGCCTATGCATGAATTTAGAATTTTGGACCCACCAATTAACTAAAATTTAATCCCAAAAGTCAACTCTGAGATGCTATATTTTCCTGCCTATATTTAGCCGCCTACTCAAACCAAACCCATTTCTCATCTCTATTGATTACGTTTTACAATACTATCATAGCTCCAACTTGTTTAGCATGAAATTATTAGAGAAGTTCTAGTTTAAATTATGCAAATTTGAGTAACGTTGAAATTAAGTGAAAAAGATAGAATAATTATATCTACCAAATTAACTTAATTAAACTTTAAAAAGGATTTAATATATAATTACATGGAGATAAATCGGTCTACATCATTTTAAGAGGAAGTAAATGTTAAGGGATATATTTTCATTCTTTTAGTATAACCACAATATTTTTATTCATTATAAACTTTAAGTCTAATCTTATTCGAATAAAATGTAGTATTTAGGTAAAACACTCCTAATATTAATGATTTGAAAATTAAAATTAATCCAATTACTTGAAAAGAAATTCACCTCTATTTTTTTAATAATTTATTGATTAACTCACGGTGATTAACTTTTAAAATTTATAAAGAGTGGTTAAAAATATCTCCAAAATTTAAGTAAACATATGCCATGATCCATCAACATGAAGGTTCAGATCTTACCTGTCCCCATGAATTAAGGTCAAGGTCGCATTTCCGTACTATTATTATTTAAATTTTGTATAAATCCTCTTTAATTTAATATATATGTATCTTAGATGGTCAAACGTGACAAATATGAAAAGCAAAATTCTTATAGCTGCATGGGGTTCACGGTTACATCTAAAATATTATTTAGGCTTATACCATCATCCTCCTTTCGCAATTTTCAATGAAAATGCCCGAAATCAGAATTCATGAAGTTTCGCTAATTTGCCTTCCACGTGGGGAAGAAATTTGCCATCAACCTCCGCTTTTTCCAATACACAGCTTTTGATCTAAATAAGAAACACACTCAACGTAATTAACAACGTCTGGGGGCCCACACGAGGCCTCATAAAATCTATTTATTCATATCGTAACCTAAATAAACTAAGGCAATACTTCTTGATGTTTGTATAAAGAAATAGTGAATATAAAACGAGGTTCCTTTATATTCCTCATTGAACGTACGACCCCAATTAAGTGGGCCAAGAAGGCGCCCAACTCTATAGTCTATACCAATACCAAAGGCAACCATTGGAGCTTTCTCCCCTACTGCAATGAAAGTAGATCCTATAGCTGGCTTTTCTTCACAATCTAAAGTCAAAACCAAAAACAGAGAGAGGGAGATAACCATATACTGTCCGTGTTTAGTACAAAGAATATGCAGAAAAAAAAAAAGAAGCATTTGATAATTCATCACAAAATTGAATTCATTTCGACCAAGTGTACATACAGCTGCATTTTTTTTTTTTAAATATTGAAACGAATACCAGTAGAAAGTTTCAACAAACAAATCTTAATTTCTATACAGTATATCTAAGTAAAATCCAAAAAAGCCTGAAAGGGGTGAGCTCTGTTTTTGACCCGATTTCATTTGGCTTCACATTCGATCACCCCCCCCCCCCTCCTTAAAACAAGCCCTTCGCTGCAAACAATCCTAACAGCTATATTAAGAAAGAAAAAAAACTGAGAAAAGATGAAAAAAGAAGCTTTGAGAGTTGAGACTACAGAAAAAAGGACTGCCTACTCAGTTTCGAGTAGAATCGACTACAGAGTTGTGTCTTTTAGAAGGACCAGAAGGTGGTATAGGGATCCCTTTGGGGAAGAAGTTGAACATCTGTCCTTGGTATCGAAAGCCCGTCTCGTACATTCTCGGGAACACGGTCATGGAAACTGTATCGTCCACAATTATGGTTTTGCCAGGCCTAGTGGCAAAACTAGAGCCAGCAAGAAGTGTAATTAGAAACACGACATATATGATATTGGAAAGCTGCTGCCTTGTGCATGAAATCTTCTTGGATTGCAAAGGAAGTGCCAATGATAAAGAAGGAGCCATTTGAATAAGAAGAGAAAACAAATCGCTTTTGATATTTGGGAAGTGAGAGTAGGGTTTTAGAAGAAGAGCTTTTAAAGGTCTGTAGTTTTTTACTGGTATAAGAGGAGACAAGTTAGCATATAAGGTGAAAGATTTTGTTTATATATAACAAGTATAATTATGGTATGGTGATTGGAGGAGGAAAAAACAAAGGTGGCAAATGGGGAAGCAAGGACCAGGAAATTAAAGAGAGTGAAACGCTCGCTAATGAACTGTTGAAATTTTGATTTAAGATTAGTCAACGCTTTGGAAAATTATTTTTGACATGAATTATTGTAAGTATTTGGTGCCGGCATAGACTTTTAGTTTATGATATCTTTATTTTTTCTTTTTCTCATCTTGTTTAAATTTCTGGTTTCTTGATCTGAAAGTTACTTGGCAGTACGATTTTGTGAGTTTAAGCAGGAGAGGCAGAATTTCCTAGAAATTTCTATCACTTTTGCGTGGCTAATTGAAATGTAAACAAGTGGAAGATGAAGCCGTTTAAAAAGAAATAATAACATGACCCATTTTTTATAATTATAATGTACAAATTGGTCCACTCTAATCCAAAGCCTGCGATATATGGTGTACCTAACCATTCTGTTTGTTTGGCAGAGAGGAAAGTCTTATATGATTTCTTTTTTTTTCAATCTTACTTGTATAAGTTGTATTAATTTTGTTGACAAAAGATAACCTAGTAGCGCACGCAGATAAAGAAAAAAAAAATGGGATTTCATAGACGGTAAGAATTAACATATATGTGTGCATGTATGTAGATGGGGTTTATGACATGCATGATTTGATGGGGAAAGAAATGAATTGAATGGCTTAAAAAGATAGCAGTCGTGCCAACTCTAGTGAAGGCTACGTTATGGCTGCGTCTAATTTCTAAAAATGAATGCCTCTGTGCTTTGCCTTTTCCTTGTGAAAACGACAGGAAAACGGTAGCAATTGTTACTGCTATCTCTTTTGCCTTTTCCGACACTCGAAACTCAAAAGCATGATTTTGTGTATATATGGTCCATTATGTATGAACTTGACCATTCAATGCTTTTGTTACTTTAAAAGCTGATGATTAATATGAAGAGAAATATATTGTGTGGATATAAATAAATCTTTTTTTTTTAAAGATGAAAATAGTATGCAGTAGGCGATCATTTGCGTAGGAAGGTCTTATAAGAAAGAAATCAAAGCTACAAATTCAAGCTGACATTGATAGACATCTGTATTCGGCATACAATTCCCAGTAGAAATATATTCAAATCAATAGAAACTCTTATCTTAATCTCATGGACAGCCACCGGCTGCATAACGAAATTCCTCGACTGCAACTTTGTCAACTTAACTTGGCTGCATTACATAATCGAGGGAATAAAAACTATTGGAAAGGTCCATGTCATGACTTTGAACTAGCCTAGCCTTGCGCCTTGGGGAATTAAACATGTGCCAAGTGGGTAGGTGCCCATTTCAAGATGTGTCAATTGTCAAATGTCAACGTGCTTTGCGTTCGACTTTAATCCGGGAGCAAAAATTAGGCAAAAATATTAGGATATCATCAACACCCAATGAGACCGACATTCACATCCCACAGCTACAGCCACAGGGCCTAATACCGGAGATCAAGGAAATAGTTTTTATAATTATCACACTCTTCCTGAGCGCTTATTATAAAACTCCTCATTGTCAACTTTGAGATTTGCCTGAGAGCATGAAATACACGACGGTTTTTGGCTATGTTGACGCTTGAAGCAATACATTGCCATATGGCACGACTTTGTTGTGGAACAGATAACTTTAAAAAAATAACTAAATGACCTTTTTTTCCCCTTACGTGGCCCTTACGCTAGTTGTTTGGTTAAATGATCGTCCATTTCACCAACCCAAGCTGATCCCAGATCGAGGATGACTCAGGGTCAAGGTGGCACTTTCTGGTCTCTGTCAGCTTTGCCCTGTCAAAACTACAAAGCAGTTTTCTCATGTCCTGTTTCTAAAATTTCCAGAAGGGACTTGGTTTATGATTTTTTTTTTCTTTACTGCCAGCCAATATTAATCGCATATTTTAATTTACCTTAGTCCTCATTCCTTGAGCTAAAATGTTGTAGTTCATTACAAAAGTTAATCAAATAGAGCAGCTGTGCAAGGATGGAAGAGCCAACAATCTAACCAACTGCTTTCATACATGGTAGCTCAGGGAGCAGCCAAGTAATATTTTTTCCTACCAAATACATATATAATTAGGAAATTGGTTGCCACAAATGTCAAAGATTAGCTTAGGGAGCAGCTAAATAATAGCTTGGTGTTGTGTTGGTCTTCCTTTGATGTAAGCTTGAATTGATGTTATTCTAAATTACAGGTTCAATTATTGCTTTTTAACCTATAATCCTCTTTCTTCAACAAATTACTATTTCAACTGTCTAATCTGATGTGATAGTATTTGAAAATTTAGTACATGTTTCATTAGTGGGCAGCCTTAGGAATTTATATAACCTGTTGCAGCAGGGTAGCTATTATAAAGATGAACTGTTATCTATGGTTAGGCTAATATTTCATAGTAGAACACCCGTAATACTTGATTGTTGCGTTTGTGATGTTTGTAATAAAATGCGAATGGAACACTTGAAGCCCACTCCTTTGTGTACTTTAATGGATAAGGCTTGCTCCATTAGAGCTTTCATGCATTATTGGGCTTCAGTCTTGTCATGTGAATCCATCTATACCAATTATTATTCGGTTATCCATTTATAAACATGAGAGCAGGTTTGGAAAAAAATTTAAGCTCATATTTCAGGTTGAGTCAAGCTTGATCAAATATAAAGTGTATTAATATCATGCTTAAATCTGTATCGAATTCGGCCCGGTCCATGAACACCTCTAGTGATATATCTAGGGATATCAATTGGACGAGGCAGGTGCGGGGAGAGCAACCCCGCCCCACCACCCACGTGGGTCCCCAAACCCATCTAATCCCTACTATACCCGCGACCCACTTCATATAATATATTTACAAGTATCGGTGAAATAAATATAAACCAATTTTTTTATGAAAAAAGTATGAAATATCTGTCCTCCGGACTCCCACAACATATGTGATATTATTCCAAATGTCACCATTTTTTTAAAAAAAAGTTGTCATGTCCCTTTAATTGGTAAATAAAATATAACTTCAACACGAGTTTAAAAAATTAAGAAAATAAAGTCGTTACATAATATCCAAATACAAACAATGTCTCAAATATATAAATGTCTTCAAATGCAACACAAGTGCAAAAATTTCAAAAATCAATCAATACATGTCACTCCTGTTGCTTTTATATCACATTTATCTTCTAATTCTTCTATCAATTGTGAGTATTATATCTCTTTAACTTCGCTTGAACTTCCATATGAGAAACTGTGTTGAGTACTCTTTTTTCTTTTAAATCATATGAGAAAATGTGAGTGCGTTCATTTTTTTTCTAAAAAAAATAGTAGTGAATATTAGTTGAGTATTGTTATCAAATTAAATTTTTATAAATGTTTATGTTTTAAATATGCTTATTATATTATGTGGGGCGGGCAGGGATGAGGCAGGTACGATGTCATACCCATGCCTGCCCCACTACCTACAATGGGTCTAATTTTTATCCCCATCCCCGCCCCACCACCTGTGAAATCTATAACCATTCTCGCTCAATTGAGTGCGAAATGGGGTGGGATTCCACCAAACCTGCCCCATTAACG
This sequence comes from Gossypium arboreum, assembly GCF_025698485.1. Taxonomy (NCBI): domain Eukaryota; kingdom Viridiplantae; phylum Streptophyta; class Magnoliopsida; order Malvales; family Malvaceae; genus Gossypium; species Gossypium arboreum. Next base: position 106,755,099 of record NC_069081.1, on the reverse strand, counting down.
CCCCTAGATATATCATTCTAAAAAAGGATACAACAATTTTGCACGAAAATAATGTAACATGTATAACTTAATTAAAAGTGGGTAACCAAAACTCAATTTAATTAAAATTTTGAAAACATTTTTTTGAGTTAATCGATTTGAGTTATTAAGTTTTTTGAATAAACTTAAATAAATAATTCAACTTTTTGAGTTTAAGTCGAATCTAATTTTTACAACATAAAAAATCGAATAAAAAAACCTATGTACCTTTTCAAAAATAATTACAAAAATCTTTAGATTTAAAAAAGAAAAGAAAAAAGAAAGAAAGGAAGGAGATGAAATTAGATAAAATTCTATAAGAAAGTTAAAATACGAAAAATATACATTTTTTAAAATGATAAATTCTAAGGTTTTAATTACGAGTTGTTAAGTTTTTTTTTTTTCATTTATCAAATGTATATGATGTTAAATCTATGGGATCTAGTTAGAATTTAGTCATGCTAACAAAGTTTTAGTATAGGGATAAAGTAACATTTAATCTTTGAACTTTTCCAACCTGGTCTTTAAATCTTTTTTGGTCCTTATTAATCTTGTCCACTTTTCTCAATTGGGTTCTTAAATTTGGATTGCCTTAAAGTGTAATGATATGGCACTCCTCAAAATTTTAAAAATATATTAAATAATTATAAAATTTTCAGGTGATAACTTAACAAAATCTCATTAAACTATGCCATCATACTTTAATAGAGTCAAAGTTTAGTGGCCAAATTAAAAAAAGCTGTCATGTTTTGGGATTAATGTGGACAAAAAAAAAAGGGGGTCTAGGTACTCATATGGGAAAGTAACCAAGTTCAAGACCAAATAGTGCATTAACTATTTTAATTTGACATATTTAATTTTTAAATTTAAATTAAACATAATTATTCAACTTGATTTGACTCAAACTTCATTCAATTAAAAAAATTAAATTAAATTACGATGATGGTGAATTTAAATAACTTAAAAATTTTCACTATAGGTTTACCTCCTATTAAAAAAGGGTGCATATATAACGAAATATCTTTCCTCAAAAATTTTGTTTCACTCAGGACCTTTAGAATGAAGGAGATATAGAAGTTCAACAAATAATTTGAAGTGATAATTTGATGGGTATTAAGAGATGTTGTCATGGAAGAGCAAACATGAGCTGTATTCTTTCTTTTACATAGCAGAGGTTTGTCCTATAATTTAATTATGAATATCCATAAGAGTTTGTTGATATCCATAAACTAAGGGAGATAAATTATTTACTTTTCTCCACGTAAATTTAGTTGTGAATTAAAAATAATTTTAAGTGGTGGGAATTAAATTAAATTATATATTTTTGTTATAATAAAAATGTAATTTATAATTTTAATAGTTTATATCTTTATAATTTTTTAAAAATTAAATTAAACTTTTATCATTTTGAGGGTTAAAATGTAATTTTATTATTACTAATTTAAAATTTTATAAATTATAAAGAGTCTAAATAAAAAATTCTCATTTTAAAGGAGCCGAGGCCTTGCCAGTCCCACATTCTGCCACTAAATATATCATTCATTTATATCTTTACTTATTTGTCATTATTATTATTATTAGAGGTGTGTATGGGCCGGACGGCCCGGCCCGAAAGCCCGCCCGAAAAATGGTAGGGTTTGGGTAAAAATATAAGCCCGAAAAATGGGCTTGGACAAAAAACGTGGCCCGTTTAAAAAATAGGCCGGGCCTCAGGTAAGAATTTTTTGGCCCGAGCCCGGCCCGATTTTAATATTATATTTTTTTCCCTTTTTTATTTTTAAGTTTAAGTAACTTTTCTCTCTTTTTTTTTCATTTTCGTTTAGTTCCTCCTGTTGCTTCCTTCCTCCCTTTATTCCCATTTCTAAGCAAGTCCCTAGCTCACTGCTGTTTTGCTGCAGTTTGGGTGCTGTTTTGGTGCTGTTTGGGTGCTATTTTTCTGCTATTTTTGTCGTATTTTATTGTTCTTTTACACTATTTATTATATTATATGTTGTCGTTTTAATATTATTTTGATATTATAAATTTTTGTTTTGTTATTAATTTAGTTATTATTTTAGTTCTAAGTTGTTTCAATTTTAATATAACTACTTTTTATTATATTTTTAATTTATGTATTATTTTAAAATTGTTTATCTTGTTTTTTATTTGTTTTAATATTTATTTTATGTTTTAAATGTATTTGAATTTTTATTTTTAAAGTTTTTATTTTATAAAAAAGCAAAAAAAAATATAACCGGTCGGCTGCTCTCAGCCTCAGAAACGACCCAAAATCTGTGGGCACCGTAAAAGTGTGTTATCGGGCCTCCGTCTTAGTGAAATAAGTTCAAAATAATTATTAAAAATATTTATGAGTCTAGTAGTGTGTTTAATTAGGTTTTAATTAAGTAAATTTAGCTTAATTTAGAGTAATTATTAAAAGGATTAAATTGAATAAGAGTAAAAGTTTAATTATAGATTAAAGAAAAATTAGAAGGACTTAAGAGGAAATTAAACCATTTCCTATAGCTGAGGCGGTTTACCGTGGAAAATATCAAAGATTTTATTGATTAAAAAATATATATATTTATTTAATAATTAAGTATATTATATTATATTATATTATATTATTATATATATAAAAGAAACAAATAAGTTAAAAGAAAAGGAAATGAAAACGAAAACAGAGAAGAAACAGGGGAGAAAGAAGAAAGAAAAGGGGAAATAGGGTTTATGAAGCTTGGAGTTAATTGGTAAGCTCAATCAAGTCCTTTTCTCATAATTTTAATATTTTAGAAGTCTTAAAACAAGTTTTTGATGAAATTAAGTTGTTAGTTTGGAAGTTCTTAGGTTTTTAAACAAAGTTCATGTTGAATAAAATGATGAAATAGGGGTTTAATTGAATGAAATTCAAGTTAGAATAGATATAAGGATTGAATTGCAAAGTAAGCTATAAGTTTTGTGTTTTAGGGACTAAATTGAGGAAAATTCGGAATTAAGAAAATATGTTGAAAATTTAATAGTTAAATTTGAGTTTAAATGAAATTTGAATAGGAATAAGGTGTGAATTGGTGTTATAAATTTGGTTATTAACATTTTACATCAAAACAGTTTTGGGAAGTAGCAATGGTCTAACTTTGAAAATTCAGTAAAAATTTTATAAATTTAACTAGAGGATGAAAAAAATATGGAATTAAAGCTTATTGAGTCTAGTTTCTTATAGTAGAAACAGTGTAAGCAATTAATTGATGAATCAAGAGATATTTGAAATTTTGTAATACTGGTTCGGGGTGATTTCGAGATGCCCTGTTTTAACTTTGGAAAATCATTAAAAATTGTACAAAAATTATTATGGAGTGTAATTTATATATGTGAACTCCTTAATGAATCTAGTTTCAAAATAAATAAACAAGAACCTTATTCGAGTTCTGTACAAAGAGATAATTTATTTTTAGTAGAGAGAGGTTAGAACTGTCAAATGAAATAACAGGGGAGTATTTAACGAATAAACTGTACTAAATGGCTAGACCAAAAATTCTGGAAATTTTATGGTTAGAAGATATATGAGTCTAGTTTTAAGAAAAATTTATGGATATTAATTTGGAGTTTCGTAGCTCAAGATATAAATAATTTAGTATCAATGACTCAAGTAGACAGCTTAATGGTGAAATTATATATATATATACATTAAAAATGGATAAATTTGCATGTTTAGGCTCATGAATTAAATTGAATCATGTTGTATTGATGATTATAAATTATTATTTTCGTAGCCAACAAAGAACCTGAAGCATCAACATCGAAAGGAAAGGAGAAAGTCATCGAGGACTAAACGGAGAATTACGTGTGTATTACTATAATTCAATTTTAATTATTATTGATTGCTGAAATTTTAATTGTTATGTATGGTAAATAAGACTTGAGGTAAGTATGTGAAATTGAAATTAGAAAAAGTAAAATAATACCCTATTAACTCGTCGGACTAGATTCGATACAAATGGCATGCCATTAGATTTGTGATGTGATGAAGAGATTGTAGTTCGGCCGAGAAGATGTTTCTATTATTATATACTTCGGTTTATCCGAATAGGCATTTAATGCCTTATTGGTGTGTTTGGGAGGATATATTATACCGGTGTGTTATGGAGGATTTACAATATTCCGGGTGTGTTTGGGTTGGATATTTTGGTGTGTTTGGGTGGAAATTCGCGTATCTGTCATAGTCCGAGCTTTGTTAATAGGGTAAATAATTGAAATGAAATTTTGAAAATGAGATTATTTGTTAATAGGGTAAATAATTGATGTTTGTAATTTATTAATGTTAAATAGTCTTGGATTATAGTAATACCACTTGAGTATATCCATACTCGGCGTGCGGTTGTTTCAGACGCGAGTTAGTAGAAGTCAAGTGTCCTACTCAAGATCCGAACAATCCCGACTCCAACACAAACTTGGTGATGTATATTTTCTTTTGGGCAAAGGTGGCATGTACATAGGTGTTATTTAGTCACTTGAATATGTATATTACTTTGGGTAGTGAAGGATGAATTATAAAATTTAGATGGTTAAATGAAATGGTAAGGAAAGTACATGATATTTTGATACATGAACATCAAGTTGTTAAACGAATGAAGTTTTTAATCAATTTTGAATGATGCTATAATAGTTATTAAATTAAAATTTTGTTAATAATATAAATATTAGTATATGAATGTGAAATATTGGTGTTAGTTGTTTTGGTTTGAATTATAGGAGGTTTAGGTAAAATAAGCGAAATCGCCAAATTTTTATAAAAAAATTTGGAATACTCGAACAAGTCCCGTTCTACTTTTAATACGTGTTTGAACTTCGAGAGTTCAAGATAGGGACTTAATTATTATATTATACTATGAAAGTTATATTAATTGTAAATTATTCGTAAGTTGTCTGATATGTCCGATAATGCCTCATAACCTTGTTCCGGTAACGGTTTGGGGTTAGGGGGTGTTACAGGGCCTATCAATTTTTTCCCAGGCCGGGCTTGGACAAAATTCCAGGCCCATATTTCAGGCTGGGCCGGGCCCGGGCCTTGTAAATGGCCTAAATTTTTTATGGGCAGTGCCCTGCCCACCATGCACACCTCTAATTATTATTATATTTCATGATTTATATTTAATTTTATAACTTTTAAGGTAAACTATATAAATAGTCATTTAATTTTAAAAGTTTCATTTTAGACATTCAAACTAAAAGGTTTATAATTTAAGCACACAAATTACATAATTTGAACATTTTGGTTATTCCCATTAAATTCACAAATGGTAAGCTGATGCTAGTTAAAAATTGGTACAATAATAAATTTATTTTTCAACTTGTACATATTCTATCAATTTAATGATAATTTTAAATAAAAAAACTCTCAAATTTTACAAATAGTCTCAATTTGATACTAATTCTAAAAAATTCAAAGAAATATATAAAAATAAATAAATATTTTCAAAACAATATAAAAATAATTTTAATTTTATATTAATATTAATATTAAATAAATAAAATCCCCACCCCTACCCTCTCTCCTCTCCCCTCCGGGCCTCCCTGCCACCGTCTCTGTCACCCCTCCCCCACCCCCATCTTCGGTCTTTGGTTATATTTTTAACAATGGCCCCATTTGCTCCTCCAAAAGGGTAGGATTATACTCATCACAATTCCACAACCCAAAGTTTCCTGCTCAAAAACTCACTCTCAAATACATCATTTCTTTCCTTGTTTATTTGTAAAATAAAAGGGAAAAATAATGGTAGATAAAACTAACCAGGATCTGAAGGTCCTGATCCAACACTGCAAACACACGACCAGGTTGTTGTCCCTGTCTGTATTTAGCAACCTAAGACCAATGCTCAGTGGTTGCAGATTCTAGTTCCTTAGAATCTACGTTTTTTTTCCTTGTGTTTTGATATCACCAAGAAATGACTTAAACGTATAATGAGAGGCTGAAATTTGCATGACGATGGCATTTGAAGTTTGCATGGAAAAATGGGGGAGGGGGAGAGAGACGAGGGTGGGGAGTGGGGAGTGGGGAGTGGTGGGATTCTTATTTTATTTAATATTATATAATTATATTTATTTAATATTAATATTAATATTATATATAATTTAATTTTATTATTATATTTTTATGAAAATATTTATGTATTTTTATATACTTCTTTAAACTTTTTAAAATTAAAATTAAATTGAAATTAATTATAAATTTTAAGAATTAATTTTTAAAATTATGATTAAATTTATTATTATTATTATTATTAATTATAAATATTAACATCATGCTGCTGTTTATTATCATTATTCTTTTAGTTTGTAACAAAGTAAAATTTTGCATAATTCTTTTCCACCTGAGTGTGTGAATATATATCAAATTTCATTGTAAAAATTTAAACAATTCATGCATGTGAGGTTTGAATCTCTACCTTTATAAAACTAATTATTTGAGATTTGGAAAATAAGCATATATATATATATATATATATATATATATATATATGTTAAGAGTCCTGATATCGTGAAATAAAATTAAAAGGTTAAAAGTAGAAGAGGAGGGTCCAAGGAACTAAAGAGGTGATGAAGTAAGATTGAGTTTAGGGTTAAGAGATTGAGATCAGAGTGCTGTCTGCCTCTCTCCATAGTCTATAGGCAGAAGAAGAAAAGAAGCAGAACAGATAACGGTCTCAGCTGGCAAACGGTTTGCATTATTATATGTGTATGTTTTAAGAGTAAAAATGTAGTCTGGTCCCAACTCTCGTATCATCATTAAAAATAACAACGTAGGATAGACCACTGCAACTCTATCCACACTAGCCTTTGCTCACCCTACACTTTCCCCCTTACTTCACTTTCAATCTATTAAGGCTCCTAACCGACCCATGCCTTGGAATACCAATTACTTCCACAATTTCTCTACTTTTCCATTCCCTTTTCTGGTTCTCTATCAACAACCAAAATTAGACTTTCTGGTTATCATTCACAATTAATTTTCTTTTTCATGCTTTTGGTTAATATTCACTTACTTGATTTAATCCATATATTCAGTCTTGTTACAAGAAACAACCAAAAGACTTTATATATTCAATTTATCCAACTCTAGTAACCTAAACATATATCACCTACAAATAGAGGTGTGCATGGGCCGGGCTACCCAGCCCGGCCCAAAGGCCCGCCCGAAAAATGGGAGGGTTTGGGTAAAAATATAGGCTCGAAATATGGGTTTAGGCACAAAAATGAGGCCCGTTTAGAAAATGGGCCGGGCTCGGGTAAATTTTTTTGGCTCGGGCCCGGCCCGAATTATATAATAAATATATATATTTTTATTTTTAATTATATTTATATTTTAATTTTAATTTTAATATAATCAATTTTTATTATATATTTTCAATTTGTGTATTGTTTTAAGAATTGTTTTAATATATTTTTTATTTGTTTCTTATTTTAATATTTGTTTTAAATGTATTTGATTATTTAATATATTTTAAAAATTTTTATTTAATAAAATAAGTTAAAAAAATTTAATATGGGCCGAGTCGGGTCGGGCTCGGGCTTAACAATTTTATTTCGGGCCGGGCTTGGGTAAATTTTTAGGCCCATATTTCGGGCCAGGCCAGGCCCAGACTTAAAAAATGGGCCTAAAATTTTTTGTGGGCCCGGCCTGGCCCATGCACACCTCTACCTACAAACAACCAAACAACTCCTGAATATACATAATAAACTAGAAAACAACTAATGAATAAAAGATTGGATCATTGATTGACATGAGGGGCAATTGGTTTTGGGTTCAACTCCAAACACTTCCAACCACTATTACCAAGAATAATTTTACATTTAGTAACTAAGAGTTGTCGACCGAGTTTTAATTCGATTGGCATAAGCATTGTTTTCAATGTAGGAGGACGGTGGTTCAAATGTGCTTCAGCACATTATCCTCCTTATTTATGGTTGTTATTACTTCTATAGAAAAAAGATTGATCAATCATTTTTATTAATAAAAGTTTGCGTGATTGATTAATCATTTTCTTAATAAAAGAATCAATAATTTATTTTAAGTGGGCTACTTATTAAAAGGATAAGTATCTTTTTTATAGAAAAAAAAATTAATCAATTAAATTAGTGGGCCAATTTATTTCGTTAACAAAAGGGAAAGGGTTTTTTTAGCAAAAAAGGACAAATTCATAAACTAAATTGATTGATCCATTTGGTGTATTTTATAACAAAAGGGATATCAATTCCTTTGCATAACACAAATGATTCAACAAACAACTTATCGTTCTAAGCCAATGATTGATTAAGCTCTTTTGCATAATCTGACAAATAAAATAAAATGCCTATTTTTGAATTTTAAAAACTAAGCTTAAATATTATGTTGTTATTTAGATCCAGAACTCACAATAATAAATTGTTGTTTCAATTAATAACTAGGTAATTAAATTACATAACATTTACCAACAATGTATCTGTTATTATTATTGTGTATTTGATTAAAATTTCACAATAATAAATTGGATTGTTGCAATTAATAAATAAAAATTAAATTTTAATTTTGTTGCTAATAAAAACATTTACCAATAACTTATTTTTATGTTACCTATTTTATTAGAAATTTGTGATTAATAACTTGAAAATGAAAGGATGTGACGGCATTTTAAGGTTGTTGTTAATATTTTAACAACTTATTTTGTTGTTAGAAAAATTAAATTATTATTACTAACAATAAAACATTTAACAACAACTAATTTAATTACTAGGTATAAAGTTAAAACGGAGACAATAACATTGCAAATACTCCAATCTTACAAGACGATATTTAATATGACACAAGGAAAAAGAATGTTGCAAAAATTAATTGTTCAAAATAAGTTTTAGTCGTGGTGTTGGATTAAAAAATTGATTAAAATCTAAATCAATAAATTAGTTGGTTATAATTTGAACTTGTTAATTAAATAAAATAAAATAAAAATCGACTTTACCCGATCTCATTTACAAATTAAAACCAAAGTGTATATATACTTCCCAAAAGAAAATGACCTTACTTGAGAATGAAGACATGGGCATTAGGGCTTTCTAGCAATTAGCTTGATGTTTGGATTACAAGATGGGAAAAAGAAAAAGAAGCATGTGAAAAGGTGAATGATGAGGCCTCACTAGCTTCTCTTTTTCAAAATAGGGATCTATAGGAAAAGATTCAATAGTAGTACTGTTATCGATGTATCTACCAAAATTAACTGCCGAAGCCCATGAATGCCATTGCTTGAGAATCCCAATGAGGCGACGAAATGAGAATTGTTGTTCAAGTTTCCATCCCCCAACTTGGCCCTAGAATTAGGGTCGAGCAAAGTGACACCTCGTTGGCATGGCTTTACTCCATATGGAGCATTCCTTGTTGTCATTGACCCAACTGGATAGCAGAGTTCTGGATTATTCCAAGCCCCAAAACGCTTTCCCATTTTCCCATAAAATATTTCAGAGAATTTAAGCACTCCTGTCAGATTGTTCCCATTTAGATACAGTGCGTTAAGATTGGGCAAAGATGCTAGCTTTGGCGGGGGATTGCCAGCCAGATTGTTGTTACCAAGTCCCAGATACCTCAGTCTCTTCAATCCAGATAGGGATTCAGGAATTTCACCTTTTAATCCTACATTACTGAGATCCAACACCACAAGACTTTGTAAACTTTGCCAATCTAGCCTCATAATATCTCCACCTAATGGGTTGCAAGACAGCATCAACTCTTCCAAAGAATGCATATCTAGAATTGGCTGGTTTAACCCACCTGAAAACTGGTTGTTTCTCACATCTAAAAGGGTCAAATTCTTCAGATATGCATTACGTGCAAACAGCTTCCCCTTCAATTGATTGTTACTCAAATCAAACTTCAAGAGTGATGCCAGACCACCAAGACCTAGAGGTAAATGGCCGGAGAGTGAATTTCTACTTAAATCCAAGATTAACAGCTTCTTTAACCTTCCGAAACTATCTGGGATTCGACCTGTAAACCTGTTTCCAGCCAGGACTAGTCGATTCAGGTTGGTTAAGTTTCCAATATTAGTTGGTACTTGTCCTGTTAACCCATTTTCTAGTAAGACTAAAGATTGGAGCTTTTTGAGGTAACCAAAGCCAGTAGGAATTTGGCCAATGAGACCTGGATTGGACCGAAACTCTATTGACTGTAAGCTGCCAGCAAGTTTTTCCCATTTATCACCAGGGATGGTAATTGGATGTCCAAGAGATATGAAACAATTGAAAAAGCTGAGAGATTTTAGGTGCTTGAGCTGGTAGAGCTGTGGCCTAAACTCGACATTAGTGGCACAAGCAAGTGAGTTTTCATAAAAGGGACCAATGCTCAAAGCAGTTATATACCATAGGCCACCTACGATATCACAGGAGACCCCCTGCAGAAAAAAATAATATATATTACCACATTATCAATTAGCAACACTAATAATTTCTTTTCTATCAATTTACTGAGAAAAGTGATAAACGTGTATAGTTTTGGAGTCTGGAGGAAGAGACTTTTTACACTCTCTTCTTTTTTTCTTTTTTTTTTGTTTAAATAAAGGAGAACCCTAACTATATATGTATCAAATAATTAATGTGAACCAATCAAGATAAATAAGCAAAGCAGACTACATCCGCCTCGGTCATATATTATGATATACATGCGAACATTGACCTTAAGAGTGAGATGGTAAATGCAATTGCGCCAAGGTTACTACTTAAAACCAAGAGGTGAACCATGCCTGTATTGGAGTCCAACCACAAGGATCCGGATAGAGATCTGAGCCATTCCACCAATTACCTACAAAGCCTTGTATGGCAGAGTACAGAGCGGCTTGCTCAGCTTTCTCCATGGGAGCTGCTTCTTCAGTATTGTATGCTTGGCCACAGCACCAAATGCCCAAACATAGAATGCAAACAGCCAAAGTAAAACGATTGCTTCTCATAAGCATCCTCCTTGTTAGATATTTCAAAACTCAGAAAGAGAAAACAAAGTATAGCTCTTGGTCTTTGGAAAACAACCTAGAAAAAGGAATACAAATGTATAGAGAGACTGTAAACAAGGCTTTTCAAAGTGAAAGAGCTTCCAGTGTCAAGATAAGGTAAAGAAGAGAGACAGAAGAAGGGGAAGAGATACAAAGGGGGTGGAACTGAAAGCAATCAACATAGAAGCAAAGGAAGCATGGGACAGCTTCGAAAGGCATACTGTGTTCTGGAGAAAGCTTAGGATAGTATGCAGAGTTGAGAGTGAAAGGAACAAAAAGGATGGTTAAGTGAGCAAGGAAAGGGAAAGGGAAAAAGAAAAGGAGAGAGGTGAGAAGCACAGCAAGGGAGTAGAGAAATTTGCTTCCATGTTGGTAATAGGAAAGCTAAGGTAAGTAATATAGCAGAAAGAACACAAAGATCCATACAAGCACAGTAGTCCAAGCCAAGAAAGTAATAGCAGTAGTAACAAGATTAAAGGCAGTAAAAAATAGAAACTGAAGGGGGGCTTTTGCTTTGCTTTGAGTACTGAAATCTGAAACTGAAAGCGAAAGGAAGAGCGACCCCTTCTAATTTTATGCTATTATTATGCGGTTGTCTACTTTGGCATGCACTTTGCAGCTCCTTGTGATTCTTTTCGCTGACTACTTTTGGGTATTGTATTGCATTATATATAGGATTTACGAGTAATAAATACTGATAATTACGACAACTTTTTTTATTCAATTAATGTAGCTGTTTAAAGTTAAAGAGGGTGGTGGTTGAGGGATTTATTTCTGGAGACGACTGACGAGAGAGGATTAAGGTTTATAGCATTAGTTAGTCCTTTGGGTTTGGGAAGGCAGGGGACCATTTGTCCCCTCTCAGATGAAAGATGGAAGGGAGCACGTTAAATTGTAAATGCAATGCAATAAGACAAAGTTGAGTTTTTTATCTCTGCTTTGCTTTTTTGCTATCGATTTTGAGCTTAGCCGGTGGGGTTTCTCAACTCGAACAGTACTGTTGCTGCTGCTGAGACTCAGACGCTCAGAATCAGAGAAAGACGTAGTGCAAAAGTGCAACAACAAAATTAGCATTCAACTTCATGATAGAAAGGGATTTGGCTCCACTTCATTATTTTTTCATTCATTAATATCTAACACATATTTGATTATTATTCGCAGGTTAATTTTTACATTTAATAAATAAATATTATATGGATTCTACATATTTGAATAGTGATAATCATTGTATTGAATATTAAGGAATGAAAAAGTAATGAAATAGATCTTGACCTGTAAAAGAAAATCTCACTGTTGGAAATTAAGAGGCAATACCAGCCAAATATGTGTGCTACATTTCAATGTTACTATCATACCAACTTTCTAGTTCATTTTCAATTTCATTGTAGCCATTCATCCTAACACTGGTTCAATGGAATTGGTTTAGACGGTTGATCTTTGCATGAAAATGACACTTGAGAAAGAAAGACATGTTCGTAAATTAAAATATACAATGACATGTCGTAGTCAAACTCTGACCAACTTCGAAAATTTGTGGCCTCTCTTGACCTGCTAGCAATGCAATGTAAAGCAAAGCAAAGCAAAGCAAAGCAAAGCAAAAAAAAAAAAAAAAAAAAAAATCAAAAACAAAAACAAAAAAAAAACAAGAGCTGATTCTGGTCTTTACTTACAAGTCCTTTGCTTATACTGAAATCATCTTCTCGGAACAAGTAAACTTTTTGTTCCTTTTCATTCTGCCTACTAATACCACAAAAACACAGCAGCTACAAATCTCATCCCCTTAGAATCAGACTAAAGAAACATATGCATCCATCTAAACCTAATCAAATAAACATGCACAGGTGAGAGAGGCGGCTATGCTTCATTGTCAATGCATCGCATTCAATTTCCAATATGATTTCCAGCAACTAGGAAGATGGCAAAAGCAGGATGTGCAGTAATTTTTTCCAACAAGGAATATGATAAAAATGAAGCAAAACATATTTGCAACTAAAGAATATAGTGTACAAAACGAACTAGAAATCAATTGTTGTTACCACTTCCACATCACTTCCTGGGGAATCCACAGACAGGAAACATTCCTATATAAGCCATACACAAGATACAATGCAAAGCTCAGAAGCTGAAGCTAAAACTAATGCTAAAGTTAAAGCATCCTAGTTACACAACTTATTGTTCCAAAGTGTAGCATAGCAACTTCCCTCACAGTACCAAAGAAAATTAAAAAACAAAAACAAAATAGGAGCCTTATGAGGTAAAAAATGTCCAGATTTTCTTTCCAATTGACACATCACCCGGATTTTCCATCTCATCATCATCCTCGTCCTCTTCATCCTCCTCATGGAATCTGCCCCCACTCTCATCTTCATCACCATTTTCAGCTGTAACATCTACTTCTTCAATCAAATCCACACTCTCAACTGTCTTTGCTGCTATTTCATTGCCACCAACATCCACGCTTGTTTTGAGCTGGCATAACAAGGTTTCGGGTAGAGTAAGAAGAAAACGCATGATGGAAATCATAACATAGCATCCCAACACAAATGGTTTAGTCAGGACTTACCTTAACCACCTCGCTTTCTAAGATCTCCACATTTTTTATTGTTGTAACCTGCACCAAGTTAGATCTTCTGTTCTCACCATCCTCAGGTTCCTTCCTAGTATGCACTCCTCCCTCCAACCCACCATCCTCAGGCTCCTTCCTTGTATGCACTCCTCCCTCCAACCCACCATCCTCAGGCTCCTTCCTAGTATGCACTCCTCCCTCCAACCCACCATCCTCAGGTTCCTTCCAAATATGCACTCCTCCCTCCAACCCACCATCCTCAGGCTCCTTCCTAGTCTTCAGGACATCAGATGAGGCTTGTGCTGCTGTAGCTGTGACTGTACTGTAAAAATATTTTTTTTTAAAAAGAATATTTAGAATAATCAAATGTTTTCACCTCTTGTGAACCTTAATCATATCCTAGACAATAACCTAAGACCAAAAAAAACTATCCAATTATAGAAAACCCTGGTTAAATAGAAGAAATGGTTTCCTCCACTGGATGGTTTCCTCCACTGGAAATACATTCCATTTTACACAAACACAAAACAAAAATAAAAGAATAAAGGACCACTATATCCTCCAAAAAGATATCCTTTCTATGCTGCATTATTAAAGATACATAAATGGTTCCCTTATATGCAATTAGGCCTTCCAGTATCTTAAATTTAAGAAAAGAAAACCGGACTTGAAATTTTCAGTACCCTTCTATGTGGTGGAGCATATTTTTTCATATTTAGTTTTGCATGTACCATTTTATTTAAATTTAAACAATATATTTGTGCTTGCATCACAATCCAACACACATATGAACTGACCTCCAAACATTAACATAAATTGTCATTCAAACAGTAATTAAAATGTTTGGAACCACCCTCTTCTAAAAATTTGAAAACAACGTTTTCAACAATAATGCAACCAAAAAGGTTTTTTTCTTTTCACCATTTTTTAATCCATTAATTCCACTTCTAACACTATTATATGCAGCTAAATAGTATGAAACCAAATCCGTATGCTTTGATTGTTTTATTTGAAATCCTAAATCTTGTTTTAAATCATTACAATGTAATCCTGCTGATACATAGTTCTTTAGAAAGGATTGGAAAGTATTGATGAGAGAATTAACTTAATTTATTTGTAGTTATTTACTTATTGTGTTGAGTACTTCTCATTCCGAACATATATTTTCTGATCCAAGAAAGAAGGGGCAGTCCTTGCAGCATCTGATATGCAGAAGACCATCAAAAAGGCTCATAAACCCATTTCCTTTCAATATTAATAGCAAATTCAGTTACAGGCTAGGCACAAGCAAAAACTCCACAAAGGCAAATTTAGAACTTAAAAGGGTTCTGAATAAATTTCTTCTAAAAGAGAATCCTACAATACAACAAATCAGCATTTCTTCCCTTTCAATCAAAATTAGAAGGGCAACTTATGTGAATCTAGTCAAAGCAACACACCAAATAAAAAGCAACATTGTACAATTTATTACCAGAAGTCATTGAGAATATTATATATAATAAAATGGAACTTACGTCTTGGGTCGCCTGAGATTGTATCGGTTTTGGCCTGGGGTTTGGAGGCCTGGAGTAACTGTTTGTTGCCTCTTCCTTCTCCCACCAGCCGTGACACTATCAGAGTGTCCTTCACTATCTGCAGCATCCAACTCACTGTCTCTAACTTGGGAATTTTGTTGGCGTTGCCTTTTTCTTGCATTACTCCGTGGTCCTGCCCTCTCAACAGTATGACTAGAAACACCAGCACTTTCTTCATTGACATGACTGGTTTCATGTGACTGCACCCTATTACTAGGCTCAGGTCCTTCAGGGCTTTCATCAAGGAATAGTTTTGCATCTTCAACTACAGCCTTCACGGAGCGTGTTCGATTCAGTCCAGATTTAGGTTTTCTTCTAGGTTTGCGGTGATCACTCTTCTGCTCTGATTGCTGAGAATCTTCAGGAACATCTTGCACCTTACTCTCACCAAAGCTAAGATCAGCAGATGGGACAGATCCATCACCCACCTCCCTAATTCTATTAGATTGGAGCAATTGGTTACGGACAGAGTCACCTGAAATCCCTAAATATGGCTCTCCTGCCTCTTCTTGAATACTCATTCCTGCTTCTGTAGTGGTAAGCATGCTAGGCCTTTCAGCTTTACTTTCATTTCTCTTAGTTGGCGAAATGCTAAAGATCTTTGTAGTACATTTGCGAAGCCAGGACATGCGTCCAGCAGACTCTGGATATTGTGCATCAGCTTCAGGAGATCTTTTGATATTTGTAGCACCAGAACCACCTACATAACCTTGATGATGGCTTAAGGTTTCACCAGCTAGCTGTGGAAGAGGAAGGATTTTCCTATCCTGCAAATCAGGAATTTCGAAGTTAGAGAGTACAAAGTCCCTTGTTACTTCTCCGCAGTTCTTACAAGACTTGTGCTTCTCAACAAATTCAAGGAAGCTATGTCTTTCACGGATAAACTGTTGCCGCTGGTCTTTCAGCTTACTGCTAAGGATACCAAGTTCTTCAATGTCCTTTCGCATTTCTAGCTGCTGCTCTTTCAGCTTATCCCTGTTCATTGCAGCTTCTTGTTTTTCCCTTTCTACAGCACACCTTGCAGATTTTAGTTCCTCCAGTTCCCTCTCAGCATCTTCTTTTAAGCATCTCAAATTAGCAAGTTCTCTCTCCTTCACCTCCTCAAATGCAACAATCCTTTCTTGCAGATCTTTCTGCATTTGATCAAATCTATTCTTCATATCAGTTTCAAGATTCATTTTCCTCTCTTCAAAATCTTGAAGCATTCTAGTTCGCTCATTCTGAGCTTCTTCCAGCAAATTTGATTTCTCATGCTTTATTGTGGCTTCAAATGATTCTTTCTGCAGCCTGAGAGATTCCATCTCCCTACAAGCATAATCTTGCATGGCAGCTTCTTCTTTCTTCAATCTTTCTTCTTCTGAATGTTGCAATTTTTCGAACTTTTCCTTTTCTTCATCAATTTCTTTTTGTTTCATAATGATTTCAGCTCTTTTATCATCCAAAGCATCCCACTCTTTCTCAAAATTTTCCCTTTGCTGTTTGAGGTCCTCATGTTCCTTCAAAAGTAACTCCTCCTGATGTCTGCAGTTGACTATCTGCTGCTTCAATTCAGACTGCAAGCGGATATGTTCAGCTCTGTCCTTTTCAGTAATTTTAAGCTTTTCAGACTCTTCTTGAATTCGTAAATCTTGTTGACTGGTTTCAGAACCTATCTTATCAATCTCATCTTTGAGAGCCTGTAAGTTCTCTTTAGCAGCATACAGCTGTTGCTTTTCCAACTCCAACTTCTTCTCCTCAGTTTTCACAAACTTCTCTTTGTCCTTGACTGTTTTCAACCTCGCCTCAAGGTCCTTTTCTTTCTCCTTCATTCTCTCTGACTTCTTATCCAGTGCCTGTTCTTGTTTCCTCAACTTTTCTTCTTTGTGATTAATTTCGGCTTCCTGTTGGTTTATTTCATGTATCTTGCCTTCCAGTTCCTCATCAACAGACTTCCTCTTTTCTTCGAGTTCCAATTCAAACTCCTGCCTTTTAGCATCCAGAATAACCCTTTGCTCATCGACAAGTTTCTGAATCTCCACCTATAAAAACCCAAGGAATTAAGAACTTGAGGCTGCGAAATAAAAGCTATTAAATAATAACAAGCAGATTCTCAGCAAAAGAAAAAGAGAGGGATTATTCTCACCCTATTTAACATATTCGCATACGTCTATTACCATATGCATAGATTTCTACCAACCAAACAAGCCAAAGAAAAGGAGTATAGACATGGAGAGCGGGATCATAAAATCATGCACATACATACAATAAAAGACTGATAAATTCAACAATGAATCAGTATATAGAGGAAAAGAAAAAAGAAAGACATAAGAATCTCTGCTTTAGAGAACTTAGCAATTTCTCAAACTCCATTGCTTACTTCCAAAAAAAGAAGGAACATTGCAACTTGCCCTGTAATAAAGTGCATGTGACGCAAATATACAATCATTTTATCACACTTATAGCGCCTACTTCCAGTTCTTCACATTTATCAGGAAAAAAAGTTTACCTACAATCATTATGGAAACCATTCAACCTTGAGTGAACTTAAGTGTGAAGAAAGTGTTGGCATCATTATCATAACTTTCACATCTTGTTCTTATGAATGCAAACAGGACACTGCAATCTAGTCATGACACCAAGCTCTTCATGATCAAATCAATAGCATGCCAATTTTCTCAAAAGATGCTTACCTTAAAAAGATAATGTCTTACAACCAGCAAAGAAATATATATGCTGGCGTGTTTCTTATGAATGGAAAGTGCAAAACACAATACAAGGTGCCGAAAGAAATTGTAAACACCACAGTTATTGAAGCAAAAGAATAAAAACAAGAAAAGAAACAACCAGAAAAAGAGTATCAAGGAAATATAGCCTTTTTTGCATTATTTACAATCCAAACTAAAACAGAACGTAGTTTATCTCACCCTTTCTCTAGCAGTAAGCATTTCTTCCAGTGCAACTAGATCCTTCTCTTTTGCCTCTAGAGTACTTCTAATGGACTCAGCTTCCTACAATATTTAACAAAATGAAATAATCAGGATTCAAGAACAAAATCAAAATAAACTAATCACTAAATTAGGCATAAAAATATCCACCTTCTCTTTTGAAACCAAGTCTGTCAAACGTTTGCCTATATCATCTTCCTTCTCCTTTAACTTCAATGTGGATAAATCAATCTTATTTTGCAGCTCTTCAAGGCTCCTCTCTTTCTGCTTGAAATGCCTATCGTTCTCATTCACCTTTTCCTCCCTCTGGTTGAGCATTCTCCTCAGTTCAGTCAGCTTCTCTTCTCCTTTGTTTAGTCTCTTCTCCCACTCATTCAAGTCTTCCCTCTGTTTGGAAAAAGTTGCCTGATATGCTTCTCGTCTAGAAGTAGTAGAATAAATGCATAACAAGAGCAATATGTCATGAGATGTGAGCAAATCCAAGGAAGTTCAAGTCAAAACGACCATCTTAACATATATTAAAAAGTTTATTAAGAGAATACTCTGCAACAAAGGAAAGACGCTCTCTTTGAAGCACACTTTCACGAGCCTCCATCTCTTGCAGTTTCCTTTCCAATTCTGAACTTTTTCTATTCACCTCTGCAAGCCTACCATCAGCAGCACGCAGCTTTTCTTCCACCTCTAAGGATTTTCCTTCAATTCCAGCAACCAATGCATTTGCATTAGCCAACTTTGTATCAGAACTAAGCTTAACCTGGACATGTTCTTCTTGAATATCACGTAATGCTTTTTCAAGCTGCAACAAGAGATATAGCCATAATAACAATTTCAGTAAGTTAGAAAAACAGCAGGTTAAACAGGTAATCAATGATGAACATTAAGGATGCTTCTGAACAGAAACATTACATGCAGTTATATAAGAAAAAAATGGAAGAAAAAGCATACATCAGCCACACACTGTTTTTCAGCAGCTAAGGCTTTTGCCAAGTTCTCCTCTCGCTTTTCAACTTCAGATAATGCAATCAAGTGGGCTGCCTGCTCACGTCTGAGAATCTCCTCAACTTCAGCAAGTTCTTGCTTTAGTTCTTCGCACTTTGATGTCCATTCTTTTTTCTCAATGAGGAGGAGCCCCATATTGTACTGGTAGTTAAAAAGCTAAACAGAAATAGACACATCAAGCAACGAAAAATTATTTAGCAAACTTTATACGTGCAGCTTCAATCAGGAACTTAACATAACCCCACAACAGAAAGAACAAAGGTCAACCATACAAGGTGATCAGCATTCTTAATCTTGGGATGATGGCATTTAATAATAATATGCAACTAAATAACTAAAAAAGTGAAGAACAAAAATGATTAATGTTTCACCAATTTAAATGAAGCACAATGATCTATTTCATTCATTTAAATTACTAAAGAAGGAAGGCAAATGAAATTCAACAGAAAGATTCATGTTTCACCAGTACAGCAATGAAGCATTGTTGCATGATTAAACTGTTTGAGTAGCTAAAGAGGGAAGCCTAGTGCTGGGCATTAGACTCCTACATCACAAGTATGGAAATGTTCAATATGCATAACCCTTAACGTGTGTTTGAAAATGTACTGATTCCACAACATTAACACATAAACTCCAGGATCCCAATGGAGCAACCTAAATGTCACGTTCAAAAAACTAAAAAACTTTTCATATATACGGTGAAAGAAGAAACAAAGAAATTCAACATTCACACGAAAATTAAAACGGTTAGCACCTAATAGAAGACCACTTGAGGAGTGATCAAATGATGGCAAAGCACACACGACTAAATAAGAGCAGACAATGAAGCCCAAAACAAATGAACCCAGTACAAAGCCAGTATAGTACTGAACTACATGCATTTGATTGATTTAAAAGCAAAATAGTCGAACAAAATATGACAAAGAATTTTCCTGTAAGCAGCAGTAAGTTCCAAATCAAACTTTAATTTCAACAAAATATGTACACATGTAAACTTTAATATTCTTCATATTGATTGTTTTGTCACAAATCCTCAATTTATTTGGGATCAAACTTAAACAACTAAGTTCAAATTTCTTTGAGAAAAAAGTGCCCTTCAAAACTTTGGTTATGTAGCGGATGATTCCAACTAAGAAATTTAAACTAACAGCGAAAGTTATAAAAATTAATGACGACTCACCTCCCCTTCGAGGTTGGAGAGCCTTTCGGCAAGGGCCTCATGGTCCCGCCTTTCCAAGGCCGCTTCATCTAACAACCCAGCTTCCTTGAATCGCCTCCAATCCTCCGTGCCCTCCTCTTCCACCTCAACATTCAGAGGTCCCTTGCCACTAAGAGAAGCAACAGGAGGCGGTGGCAGTTTCCTAGTATCATGGGCAAAAGCAACAGCTTTTCCCTTACCCCGAATGCCACCGCTGCTAGTGTTCGGAACCCCCGCCGTCTGCGGCTCAGTAGGCGGAGTTAGAGTTAGTGGAGACCACGCCTTCCTTCGGGGCGTGATCATATCGCCAAGAACCAGAGAAAAGAAAGCAAAGAAATTTAATGGGAATGATTTGTTGGAAACCCTAGAGGGGCAGATTTCACTTTGATTGTTAGCCTTTGTGGTTTTTCTCCTTAAGGGAAAATATTATCGGATTCTTTCTTGGGTTCACGTTCGAGCCGTAGTACCGTACATATGTAATGACAATTTTTATTTAAATTTGTAAAGAAAATAACCACATACTATTAGCATTGTGATTGAGATACTCTCGTCAAGTTACTAAATGCTGATGTCAATTTAGTGAAAATTTTATTAAAATAATAGAATTTTTTTTATCATAAGCTTAGAATATTAAGCGAACATAGTCTTAACGAAAATTATAATCAATCATCAACGACTGGTTAATATCTTCTTCAAGCCAGCATATCATATAATGTAGAGGATCTTCCAAGATAACCAGTTGCTCAATTATACCTCCATCTGCCTTACCTATCAGCAACTTTATTAACATTTCACTGAATATGTCGAAATTTAACTTTCCAATTTTTAGAACAACAATCGTGAATCTGTCTGACTCATTACGTTGTCACTTTCCAACTCAACACACCTGAATCCTGTAGCCCAAGCTAATTTCAGTCCTTCAAGAATTGCTTTGGCCTTAATCTGAAAGATATCATTCATACCTAATGCCATTTTGAATCCTACCAACCATCCTCCACTAAGTCCACTCACTGCCCCTCCTATATATGCTTTTGGGTTATTTCTTGACATTGAACCATCAACATTAACTTTAACCCAATTAGCCACCGAGGGTTGCCATAACTTCAACTCATTTCTCTAACTTCATCATTTTCATTCATTTTTTTATCATTTGGTTCTACATGCAATTCGTTTATGGTTTTAACAAGCTAACAGATGGACTGATTGAACATATATAATCAGGGCTTAAATAATTTATAATTAAGTTTTAACTTTTCTCTTATTAAGTATATACTTATTTAGTTATGAAGGCATTCTACTATAGTATTGCGACTAAATTTTTCCTAACCACATACCATTATAAAAATTGTTTAATCAATAATCATCCAATGACTTTATCATAAGTGGGTTACCATCATAATATATTCTTAATCCATTTGAAATAAATCTGTTCAACCAATATGATCTTATTTTATCTCATGGTAATCATTCATATCCTTTCATGAGAAATCAATTACTATCAAATAATAATTAAGTCATTTATCATAAAGAAAAACGACTCGTGGCTACATTTAATTTTTATCTATCATGTAATCTTGATGAGAGGATATCATTTACACATTAATTGAGTTATAAATTCAATTATTGAGATTGATGCTACATACTACAAAAGTTATATATCCAACGCACCAACTTTCGGTTCTTTATCTATTTGAAGTTAGATTTTTACTTACATCAAAGTGTACAAGTCACAAATTAAGGATTCAATTATTGATATGTCACACTATGAACGTTCCAAGTAAATAAATTCATAAATGAATCTAGGATCTATACTACTTGGGTTCTGTCTGATATACTGTTAGTTCAGTTAGTCACATATATATCTCTATCTTTTGAGAGTCATCCGCTTTGATGATCATGACAAAGCATCTCATCAATTGAACTCGATAGGCGACATATTAGTCTTTCAACCATTTTGCTCATTTCCAATTAGCCCAATGACATGTTTAGATCCATCTATTAATACAAGCTATATTTTCTTATTACAATCCATCCACATAATATCGCTTAATATTAGTTAAATATTAGATAACCAGTGAGCTAATATTTACTTTCATTTTTCTTATCGTGCAAAAAAATTAAGAACAATATACAAAGGGTATTAATGTAATTAATAAGTATTATTATTGAACCAGCTTGTTCAAAAATTATAAATGTATATAGACAAAAATACTATACTTGCACGGATCCAACATAAAAATATTAAAATAAAGTTTTGGTTGAGTGGCAAATTTAAAATTTTATTAATGCAATTGACATGGGTTCAAATTCCATTGTATACATATTTTTATTGATTTTTTATAAAAAAAGACTAAAGTACCCTCGAATAATATAACTTAATTTAATTACAAAATATAAAAGGATATTTTCGTAATTTTTCTAATCGAATTGGTTCTCAATTGACTCGTGACACTAACTCAATAAAGGGTTTAATAACAATACGGAAGTATATATATATAAAATTGATAGAGATAATAAAATATGCATAATAAATTTTGGTTAAGTGATAAAAGGATATTATGATGAAGTTTTGGTTAAGTGATAAGTTGAAGGCATTATTAATGATTTGTTGTAACTGTCCATTTTTTAGTGGTGTCGGAACTAGAGGTTCGAGACCACCAAATCTGGATAGTAAGCTCGTAAATTTTATTATTTAATATTTACGAGTCAAATATGATTTTAAAAAAAAATTTGAATTAATAATTTATGTCTTATAATGAATTATTAGATTCGAGTGATAAAATCCAAGTTCAAGTGGTTTTAAAAAATGAGGTATCGGGACCTCGTTTTTATAAATTGAGCCGTAAATAATTTTATAAATATTTACAGAGTGTCAATAAGATAGTTTTAAAGTTTCGTTGAAAAATTTTAACATTTCGATAGTTAATTAATAAAAAAGAACTAAATTAAAAAAAGTGCAAAACTTGCTAAAATGGCTTGATTAATAAAAGAGGAAAGACTTAAGAAACAAATATACCTAAACTAAAATGATGAGGCGGCTTAAGCATGGAAAATAATAAAATAAGAATCTTATGGTAAAATGGTAAATTGTTTGAAATTAAAACAAACAAATTGAATTTTAATGTTTCTATGCAATTCATCTTCTACCTTCTGCATAAACCGACATGGAGGGAGAGCTTTAAGCTAGTTTTTATATTTTTGATGCAGGTAAGTTCAATATAGCCTAGTTTTCAATAATTTTTATATTTTTGAGATCGTTACAACTAAGTTTAGTCAACCCGTACTTTCGATTTTGAAATTGTTAAAGATTATGAATGTTACTATTGATGAATCTATATGATTTTAGATATTAAATGATAAATTTGAGATATTGGTTGTTAATTAAAAGTATTTTATTAAGTGATTTTTATGAATTTTTCAATTAGGGAATAAATTTTAAAATAGTAAAAATACAAGGGTTTGTTGTGAAATTATTGCAAAAATGGGATGTATTGAATGCCATGAATATTCCGCTAGTATAGATTTGCATTAAAATGGTTAATTTTCATATTTTGAGTTCGAGACTAAATTTAATAAAAATAAAATTTTAGGGTAATTTTGTAAAAATATCAAAAATGACCAAATTATATGAAATGAATTGTTTTATTGTCTAAATTAATATATCGAATGGAATTATTAATTTAGATCAGGATCGAGTGGAAAATCGAGGAAAATAAAAAATTACCAAAATGCCCTTAAATCTTTAATATTTCTGTAATTTAGCCAGGTAAGTTCGTGTAACTAAATTGTATGTTTATATGATTGATTTTGAATATTATGTATGTGAATTGAATAAATTGTCATATATGAAAATCAATCACATATCCGACAATGATCGACAAGTATAAAGTCTCGATTGAACAAATGAAAATTTGATGGATACAAAGTTTTTGAATTGGTTGTAGTCCTGCATGTGTTGTGGACACACCACAGCTTGAAAGAGCGTTCCGTTATTAGCTATCATGAGCATCCCGTTACATGGTTCTTGCAAGCTTCCCGTTAATAACTCTTTAGAGCATTTCGATTGGTTGTAATCCTATATGTGTTGTGGACACACCGCAACTCTTATGAGTGTCCCAATATATAGTTCTTCGGAGCTTCCCAATTAAAGGCTCTTTTATTAGCTTCCCGATTAGTTGGCTCTCCGAAGCTTCCTAATATTGGCTCCCTTAAACTTCCCAATATTGACTCATATGAGCTTCCTGTTAATGGCTCTTTAGAGCTTCTCGTTACATGGCTCACATGAGCTTCCTGTTATATGGCTTAGAAGAGCTTCCCGTTAATGTGCTCGTATGAGTATTCCTGTATATGAATTGACGGATTACAGTTTTGTACATTTCGTGTGTACTACCCGTGTATCTATCGATATTTTAATTGGTTCAACGGGCAAAATTCTGATACGAAACAATATGAGTACGAAATGAATTATTACCCGTATATGCTTGAAATACATGAAACTGATATTACATGACATGTTGAAATATGAGATAGAAGATACATTTGTATGAAACTTGCCTGATGACTAAGTACATTAGTAATTACGAACTATTACTGGAATATATATACGAAATACACGGAAATGATGGTACATGGTATATTGATATAAAGAAATGAATGATATATGTTTATGAATAAATAATAAGAGAATGAAATGCATCATGATATGTACATATGTGAATATCTTTAGATGTTCATACAAGGAAATCATGTAAATTGAGACGAGTAATAAACTCAAGTATGACATGTTGAGAAAATAAGTTTATCAATGTTGAAGTTATATAGAATATGTGTAAGTACATTAGCAAGTGTTGTTGTTGATGCTTAGGCAAGTGCAAAGCTATTGGTTGAATGGTAATATGTTTATTTACATGATGCGTTGAAATGGCAAGTACTCGAGAGAAAATATGCAAGTGCTAATTAAAGAGTGGTAAGGTTTAAATTGTGCAATTTCTTTATGAAACGAATTATCATGGGATTAATTCGAGAAAGACTATGTTTAAATGCACTAGCTTGTGGCTATGGTTGAATATTATGCTTATGACTTGTGTGTTATGCACATGGAATGAGTGTGAAAAGTAAAGAAATGCAAATGAAGATAAAGAAATTTAGAAAAGTTTAAAGATGTTTAAAATCCTACTATGCTAGGATAAGATGTAAAAGTGATACTATGGATTTATTCATCTTGTGAGTCGATGAATATAGCTTCATGAGTATCGCGGTATCATTATTGGATTATTCATAATATGAATAAATTTCATATTTGAAATGAATTGATATGATTAAAGTTTATACGAACTTACTAAGCATTTATTGCTTACGAATTTGTTTTTCTTTACTTTTTAGATTATCAGAAGCTCGATCAGGTTGGAAGCTTGTCAGAGCTATATCACACTATCCATCAATTCTATCAGTACTTTTCGATGGTTATAATGGCATGTATAGGTTATTTTGGCTAATCTTGGTTTATATATGTTTTGTTGAGATTACCACTCATTTGGCTTGTGTTTTGGCACATTTTGGTTTGTTCACATTTGCTTTATGTGGTTGATATGTGGTTTGATTTATGGACGTTTAGTGAAAGGTAAAGTGTTAGCTAAATGTGCTTTTATATACACGTATTTTGGTATGCAATGAACTGGTCATGACTTAGTACCTTGATATGTAAGGTATATATAACTAAATATGTTAGTATTTGAAATACATTTTGGTATCAAATGGTAAATTTTGTTAGTGAAGTAACTTGGTCTGAAATAATGTAAACTAGCTTGGTAAACCTTGGGTACAATTATGCATATAAGTTGGTTATATATATGAATATATTGAATACATGAACATACATGTTATAATATGTCATTTGAAGTGCTTAAAAGAATGTTAGTTGTATGTGAATATATTATATATTTAAGGTATGATTCTAGCTTGTTTTGAATGGCTTGTTGTTTTGTAAAAATGTTGGATTAGGTGAAAGACAAGTTAGGTGAGAAATGTGGCTTGAAAATTACCTATTTTTGTCCACACGGGCAGAGACACGGGCGTATGTCTCAGCTAGGTGTAACATACGTGTAACACTCTTAACCCATATCTGTCGTCGAAATAGAGTTATGGAGCATTATCAAGGTTTACATGTAACACCCTTAACCCGTACCCGTCACCGGAGGGTTAAAGAGTATTATCATATACAAAAGAGTCATATCAAGATAATTAGGTATAGCAATTTATTCTTAAGTTCAATTCAATCAGACATTGAAAACATTAAGCAAATCTCAACCACGTATTCACATTAACCATTTGGAACACATATAGTAACTTATCAAGCCATTTTCGCATGGCTACCCATATATACATCATCAAAAGATAGTTATTTAACAACAAAAGTCAAGCCTATACATGCCATTATCGAAATTTAACTACTAGAGTACCAAGAAGCTTAGATAGTGTGGTCGACTTGACTTTGAGATCCCCGAGACCGTAGTGACGAACAAAATCTACAAAATAGAGAATTAAGGTAACAAGTAAGCATTACTATGCTTAGTAAGTTTTAAGCAATGCAAACAATTAATTTACTTATAGATCGATTATTCAAATTTTCAAGAAATCATTCCTAGATAATTTCCATTTTGGCCAAGTATCCATGAACATAATGCATATGTAGCAAATTCACCTCACTTGAATCTAAACTGAATTAAAACCAAATATTGAAATCAAAAATAAGATCATAAGAACTCGAAAAGCATTTCATTAACAAGTTTTAACCATGTTTGCAACAAAATCACAAATTCACTACAAGCTGTCTTCCTGAGCAACAGTATAACTGGAGCTAAGAAACTCCAAATCAAATGCCTTTAATTTTCCCTAAAAATAGACTCGTATATCTTCCATCCATCAAATTTTTAGAATTTTTGGTTTGACCAATCAATACCAGATTTTTCTTGAAGTTTTCCCATGTTTCACTGTTTGACTATTCTGACCACTCTTCACTATGAATCAAATTTCTCATTATACAGAATTCAAAATATGTTATCGTTTATTTCATTTGAAACTAGACTCATTAAGGAGTCTAATAATATAAATTTTATCTTATAACCATTTTTGTACCATTTATAATGATTTTCTGAAAATAGAACAGGGGACCTCGAAGTCATTTTGACTCTGTTCCATGCCACTTCAAATATCTCATTATTGGCAATTCTTTTTGCTTACGGTTTCTTTTATAAGAAACTAGACTCATTAAGATTTCATGACATAATTTATTTAGCCTCTAACTCAACTCCCACAATTTATGGTGATTTTCCGAAATCACGTTCTCTGCTGCTGTCCCAAGCGATTTACTACACATTCTTTGCATTCATATTATTTAACATGTATATCACCAAATCAATCTCATGTAACCTTTCACCATAACCGAATACACACATACACATATGAGATTTTCACATATACTTCTCATTTCACATTCATGATTCAATTCGATCAATCTAACATATAAAAGTATATAATACATACGACCAACTTAATGCATTGAACATATTCAATGGTGGTTTCCTCGAACATTCAAATCACAATCTTACTCAAATCACCGGCATTAAGCCTGCTAGGTTTTAAAACCCGAGTCCAATTTCTAGCACAAAGCCTACGGGACTTTAAGCCGGATATATTTCAACATATAGCTCGGACCTCAAGTCCGGATATGTTTCCAGCACGTAGACTGCGGACCTCAAGTCCGGATATGTTTCCAAGTATCATGCATACTTAGTCATATTTGAACACATTTCATTTGACTTATCACTTTAGGCGCCATTTAATACATTCGGATATAAACTCAACATGTACATCATCATATACAATTCGGCTCAAGAGTCATACCTAATATTACATATTCATTTCACCATTCAAGCTTAAACCCAAAGTGACCATTAGACTATCAATCATATACACGAATTATTTATTTCATATCCTAATTCACATACAAACCAAAAGGTCGCAATTCACCTAATATACTTATATAGAGGCATCATCAATTATATTGTAAGGCCCAAAATTTGCCCGGGCCTACCAAATAATAATAAAAAAATAATCAAACCAAACCCCCCCAAAAAAAAGCTAAAAGCCTAATGGCCCAACACCTAAACAATTCTCAGCCAAAAAGGAAACAAAAAACCCTAGCCGCCGCACCTGGGCCCGCCACTACTAGCTGTCTGCCACTGCCACTTGCAATTATGGAAAAGCAACAGGGGTCATGCACGAGTTACTGTAGCAAATAGTAAAAAAAATTATTATTATGTTGTAAAAGCCATATCAATATGCTGGTTAAAAAGGGGGTGGTATTACACACAAAAAAGGGGGGAATCCCCATTCTGGTACGCAGATTTTCAGAAAAAAAAAAGAGCAAAAAAAAAAACAAGAGAATAAGGTTACGTTTTTTTCAATTTCTGATTTTTTTTTCTTTTTTCATTTTTGATTTTACTTTTAAGCTTCAAAGAACAAGAAATAAAAAGAAGAAAGGGAGAAAACTTACCCGAACCCCTGGGTCACACTGTCGGCGTTTCCTTTCGTCGTCGGAGCCGAACCCAAAAAGGGTGGAGATCCCTTCATTTTCGGGTTTTCTTGGTTCAAAAATCTTAGCCTTCATACATGGCTGAATCGGGGGCTAAAAACCCACCCTTGAGCATTGCCAGCCATCGATACGGTGGTGACGCAGTGATGCGACGGCGGTAAGCTCACGATTGTCGGTAGGAGAGGAGAGGAAGAGAAGCTTTAACTTTTTTTTTGTTCTTTTTTTCTTTTCTTCTATGAAATTAAGGCTGAAATAATAAAGAGAATGGGTGTTTTAAACACCAAACAAAACGGTGCCGTTGGTGGGGATGGGGATTCATGTATCCTTAATTATTGGGATATTTGCATGCGAGGTCCCTCTATCTTTAGCGTCCTTTGATCAGGCCCTATTTTATCTTTGCTTTTTCTCTTAATTTGGTCTTTAGATTTTGCTTGTTTTTTAAATCAGTCCTCTTCTCTTTTATTTTTTTTATTCGCCCCAAGCCCCTGTTTTAAGTTCAAATTGGTCTTTTTTTTTTTCATATTATTTATTAAATTAGCATATTTAATATATTATTATTACTCTAACTTATTATTATTATTATTTTGCTAATATTACTATTATGATTATATTTCATTTTGTGTATTTATTTTGTGTATTCATTTTATATTTAATTCATTAATCATTATTATTAACATGTCCTTGGTATTTTATTTCTATTATTATTTATTACTATTATTTTAACTTGATACCACTTCTATCGTTATTATTATTAGAATTAGTGTATGTTTATTTATATATGTATGTACATATATTTTATATAGTATTATTTTGATTACTTCATTTTAATATCATTATTATATTATATTTATTCTTTGCATTTCAATATTATTATTATTACTACTATTATTTTCATATATTAGTGTATATTTTTATATTTATATATATTATTTTTTATTTTAATTCAATATTTTATTATATTTGCTTTTTGTATTTCTACATTCTGTTATTATTATTATTATTATTATCATCATTTTTATAGTTACTATTATCATTGTATCATGACTATTATGGCATTTTATTTTCTTATTACAGAGACGCCAAATCTGTTATCTTGAATATGTAAATCTAATATGTTCTTCAAATTATATCTCATTATATATTTTTACCATCTTTGCATATTTTATACATAAATTAAATTCTCCTTTATTGAACACAAATTGTCAATCTTAAAACTAATACTCTTTAACACTTTGTATATTACCCAACTTAAAAATATTCATTCCATAACACATTGCATATATATCTCTAGTTTATTTATTACAAATAGTTTGATTCAACAATTCATATATTATGTGTTCACCCTTTTAAATTCATCTTCTTTTTATATTTTAATTATCATCTTGTTTTGCATATTTCGCTTGATTGTATTGTATTAGGTTTTACATATTATTGTTGTATATTATCTTCATTTTGTATTGTCATTATATTGGTTATTCTTCACCCATGATTAGGAAATTGATAATTTTTAGAGTAGTGGAATTCGATTGTTATCTTGTTATTTGATTAAAGGATTTATCTTATCTCCATTCATCTATCATAACATCTTATACGTGTATATTATCCTGTGTTTTTTATTTCCATTCCGATCTATAAATATCACTTTATAATTCCTAATTCTTTAAAACCAATTATTCCCTTTTATTTCAAGTTAAATTAGTTTATTTCAAGCTGGTTTTATAATTATTTGTTCCTTAAAACGGAGGCGATATTCGATGTTTGGCAATTTGGGGAATCGTGCCCTATTGTGCTGGGTTGCAATTTCTTGTTTGCTCAAAATAGTCGAATATCTCTTCAGAATTTCACTCACAATTTCACTCACGTGTTTTGTTTTTTGTTCGTTCATAACTGCGTTGCATTACATCATCATAGAAAGGAGGTGTTGATATTCAATTGCTAAATAGAACAATTTGTCATAAGAAAACAAATTTTTTAATAATGCGGATTATAATACGGTTGTCCGAATTCGATCCAAGTGAACACAATAGAAGAAGGCTAACAGTTCGTGGAAGAAAACAAAACTTTACCTAAGGATTCAAGCTGATAAAGATTATCCAAAAATCGTCGCGTCCCGACTTTCTTAAAGGAGCTAATCAACATTGCGAGGATAGTAATTTGTGGCCTGGATCAAGCAAAAAGGAACTAGTAGAGGCATGCATTGGAAGCTTGCAAGATTTGACTTTCACGAAGAAAGGGGATCAGTGCCTTCGCCACGAATACGAAAGCAAGGCCGTATGCGTAATCCGTTTTATGAAAAAGAATTTGTTTTATAGAAAAGTTGTTCTAGGGGAATTGAATTCAAAATCAACATCTTTCTTTCATTTGCATTCATCCCATGCATTTGCATTGCATTGCATCATGTGCATTGCATTGCATCATGTGTATTGCATTGCATCATTTGCATTAGATTTTCCCAAAACGACCCTAATTAGGTAAAATTATTTCAGAACCGACAAAAGATATGGACCAAAGGTTGGAGATAATGGAGCAAAGGCAAATGCAGATGCAAGAGCAGTTGATCGAAATTCAACAGGATATGCGAGAAATGCTAGAACTCCAAAGAAATATGATGGGCAAGTTAACCCATTTACTGCCCGGAGAATTTGAAAAAAGGAGTGGCCCAGTGGTCAATAGTGAGGATGATGTTGAAGAGATTATCTATTCCCCAGGCTTTGCCCCAATAAGCGTCCCGACCCAACCAGACATGCAAGAGGTACCCGTTGTTATAGGACACCAACGCCAGACGAATACATCAACACTGTTGAGCTTCTCAATAGGTTTAGGTTTTAACCCGAAAGATGATCAAGCCAAGCCAGTTGTTCTGGAAAAAATGAAGGCAATGGGAGAGTGGACTTTAAAAACCCCGAAGAAGAAGGAAAAGAAGGCAAATAGTACGAGTAGGTATAACAATGGTCGTTCGGAGCCGGTTATAGCAGGCCAACCAAGGTCAGTAACTATCAGCCTTCAGACCTCCTCAAGGCAAGAACCTAATCGAAGACCGAGCTCAGAAAAACCCCAATACGCGCCCATTCCAATCACGTATGGAGAGTTGTACCGCGTCTTGTTTGACGCACATGTCGTATCCCTTTTTTACATGAAACCTATACTACCCTCATATCCTAAATGGTATGATGCAAGCAGCCAATGTGAATACCACACGGGAATTACGGGGCATTCCATCTAGAAATCTACCGCTTTTACAAAAGATTGTTGAAAGACTCACCAATTTGGGTATCGTAAAATTCGATGATCCCTCTGGAGTGGGAAATCGGTTACCCAACCTTTCTGTTAAAGAGGCAAACGTTATGAGTTCCATGCTGGATTGGGGCATGAGATTTAAGGGTGCATCGAGCTCGGAACTCTAATGTAAGGCCTGGTATTGGGAAACCCGAACATCAACGACGTATCAGAAGAGGGAACCCGGGAGTAGACTTTTTCAAGCTTCTGCCCTTACGTACTTAGGGGGTTTTAAACAATAGGATTGTGAAAAG
Source organism: Gossypium arboreum (assembly GCF_025698485.1). NCBI lineage: Eukaryota > Viridiplantae > Streptophyta > Magnoliopsida > Malvales > Malvaceae > Gossypium > Gossypium arboreum. The sequence continues at coordinate 106,722,715 of NC_069081.1, read as the reverse complement.
GATCCTTTATTTTTAGAGCTAATCTGGAGTAATATTCAAAACAAGCTTGTTGTTTTAAGCCTAGAAGCAACAAGAATCCTTTTGTGAAATAGGCTTATATCCAAAATCTTTATTTCAATGAAATACATGTTTGAGTAAAAATTATTTTATTACTGTACAAACGACTATTCTTAGATCCTTTCATTCATGATCATACCATACAAATAATTATTATTAGAATCATTTATTCTTTGGAAAACACCTTCGTACCTATAACAGGTCCCCATATATCAATAATGTGAGCGACGCTGTCACCGACTCCGAGTCTCCTTTTGAGCGAAATATTGACCCAAAGGGATCTCAGCACTTTGAAGATGACAGAGATGGTGCCTTATCTCTAGATTTGTTAAGAATGGTAGAACAAGATATCTTACCTTACAAAGAGTCAGTGGACAGTAAGATTAGGACAAGAGAAAGAGGCAAATATCAGAGTATGCATCACCAGAAAGACAAAGGTGGACGTCATTGAGTCATTTCCAAGAATTTGAATATTATTGCGTGACTGTATCAAGATACACCTGGCCATTAAGAAGTGAGGGTATTGTAGAGTTTTTGAACGATGTATACTAATGACATATACGATTGCCAAGCTAATCATGAGATTTGGTTTCTCCTGGTCCACCGTAGAAATGGATTACATCAATATGCTGTAAATGCCAAATTTATGGAGACAAGATTCACGTGCCCCTTCATTTCTCCGTAGATTTTCTCTATGTGGGGGCATGGAGGTTATGAGCCGATCTCTTTGAAAGCTTCTAACCAATACCGATTTGCCTTTGGGGTCGTCGATTACTCCGCGGAAAGGGTAAATGTTGTTTCATATGCCAATGTCACTAGGTCGACAGTCACCAAATTCTATAAAAAAAAAAACAAAACAAAGAGTGTCAAAAAATCATGTCAACACAGCTGTACAATGTCAAAAGGTTGCAGTCTATTCAAAGATTAGGCGCTATATGGCAAAAAAAAAATGACCCGATAACAAATTAAAGATCATGGGGAAGATGACCGAGACTTGTAAAGATTGGCATAAGAAGTCACCATTTACCCTTTATGCTCATCGAACGTTGGCCAAGACCTTTACTAGGGCAGCGTATTTCATCAGTTTATGGGATAAAAAACGATTTTAAAGAAGAGATTTCTTGTCTCTGAGTCTTGTCAGACCTGAAGTTGGATAAGGCAATCCCGATACGATCAGTTGAATTTGAAGAAAGGAGGTTGAAAGCCATACGTCATGGTCCAATGAACGATGTAAGCTTACAATGAAAAGATTCATCCTAGAGAGTTCCACGAGGGGAACTTGATAATGAAAATATCCCTCCTATATAAAAGACTTAGAGAAAAATGGATGTCGAACTGAGAAGGACTTTATGTAGTAAAAAAGACCTGTTTTGGAGAGGCATCAATGTTGACCGAGAGGGATGGCAAAGATTTGCCCAAGTCGGTGAATTCGAATTTCGTCAAGAAGTATTTCACTTAGAAAATGAGAGGCCAAGGCGAAAACCCGCGAAGGGCGCTTTGAAACTTTCAAAAAAAAAAAGAAAGAAAGAGAAGAAAATGAGAGGCCAAAGCGAAAACCCGCAAAAAGGCGCTTTGAGGCCAAAGGGGATTTGAGTTGAAAACCCAGAAAGGGCGGCTCAAATTTGGATCGAAGTGGGGCATATAATGGTCTTGCTATACCGGAATTAACAATGAAGACGTATGCTACGTCTTGGGGCATCAACAAAGTGCTTCGAATCCCCTAAACACGTATTGAGCTCAGAAAAGTCCTTAAGAAGTTGGTACAGAGAAGCTCAAGCTGCGATATCTAGGGCACCTAGTTTTCCATTTTACCCATTTTGAATTTGCTATATTTGATTAACTTATTCGTTTTGAGTTAATTTCCTCATTATTGCATTTGCAAACTTTGATTAATTTATTCATTTCGAGCTATGCTGCCAATCAATTTCCTTCTTGTCCATTGTTTTGATCTTTTTCAAGCATTTTGCATTGAAATAACGATTAATGGACCAATAATACTTTCACAAAAGAAGTTCTGCATATTACTCTGGAAGTTTCTAAATAATACAAGAACCTGAAACAGGACTATTGTTTAGAACTCACCAAGCCTAAGGGTTGGAAATATTATCTCTTTGGACTCTTTATTGGTTGAACCAAAAGACAAGACATTTCGCCATTGATACAACCTCGACAAATGACGAGCAATGTCAACCTAAGTGTAAAAGAGGGTCATTCTCGAGAAAAGAAGATGATACTCTGCATTCATATACATCTGGTCATTACACCAAGGGAATAGTGTAACAGATCAAAATGATTGAAGATGATACAAATCCTATGCCTTTGAGTTGCAGCGGAATGGATGGAAGGAACCAAATGTTATTCCTCTGAAATTGTAGTAGGAGGCACAAACTTTATGTCCCAAAAGGTACAGTGGAAGGGACTTTGAAATTACAGTCGGGCAAGCTTGCTGAGCAAAATGAGATTATTTCTTTGACTTTTCTGCCAAGAATACCAGCCGAACAAGATGCCAGCATAATACGTCAGCAATAATGTCCTAATGAAAAACGAACGATGATACCTTAAGCCTTTTTTTTTTAAAAAAAAAAGCTCATAACATTTCTATATTTATATAATAACACATCTAGTTAGGAGAATTTGATTCATTTCATAACATCCTAATTATTTGACATAAAGTATCACATTTAGTTAGGAGCATTTGATTCATAGCATCCTAATTATTTGGCATAAGCATTGATACATAAACCGATTTTCTGAGATCATGTTCCTCGGAGAACAAAGGTCAGATAGAATCGGTGAATTCATTAAGTCTTAACCCCCTAAACAGTGGGGCAACAAACTGAAGATATCTAAGATGATTTGGCGTCTCTGTAGTGGCGGAGAACGGATCGAAGATAATGATTTGGTGTCTCAGAATCTATGGAGAGCGATCGAAATAATGATTTGGCGCGTCTGTAGTGGCGAGAGTAGATCGAATATAATGATTTAAGCGTCTCAGTAGTGGTGGAGAGCGGATCAAAGATAGCGATTTGGCGGTTCAGAAGCGGAGAGTAGATCGAAGATAACAGATTTGGAATCTCTGTAGCGGCGGAGAGCAGATCAAAGATAACAGATTTGGCGTCTCTGTAGCAGCGGAGAGCAGATCGAAGATAGCAGATTTGGCGTCTCTATAGCGGCGGAGAGCAGATCGAAAATAACAGATTTGGCGTCTCTGTAGCCGCGAAAAGCAGATCGAAGATGATTTGGCATCTCTGTAGCGGCGGAGAGCAGATCGAAGATAACCGATTTGGCGTCTCTGTAGCGACAGAGAGCAGATCGAAGATAACAGATTTGGCGTCTCTGTAGAGCGGAGAGCAGATCGAAGATGATTTGGCATCTCTGTAGTGGCGGAGAGCAGATCGAAGATAACAAATTTGGCGTCTCTATAGCGGCAGAGAGCAGAACGAAGATGATTTGCCATCTCTGTAGCGACAGAGAGCAGATCGAAGATAACAGATTTGGCGTCTCTGTAGCGGTGGATAGCAGATTGAAGATAAAAGATTTGACGTCTATGTAGCGGCGGAGAGCAGATCGAAGATAACATATTTGGCGTCTCTGTAGCGGCAGAGAGCAGATCGAAGATAATTTGGCATCTCTGTAGTGGCGGAGAGCAGATCGAAGATAATAGATTTGGCGTCTCTGTAGCGGCGGAGAGCAGATCGAAGATGATTCGGCATCTCTGTAGCGGCGGAGAGCAGATCGAAGATAACAGATTTGGCGTCTCTGTAGCGGTAGAGAGCAGATCGAAGATAACAGATTTGGCGTCTCTCATGTAGCGGCAGAGAGCAGATCGAAGATAACAGATTTGGCATCTCTGTAGCGGCGGAGAGCAGATCGAAGATGATTTGGCATTTCTGTAGCGGCGGAGAGCAGATCGAAGATAACAAATTTGGCGTCTCTATAGCGGCAGAGAGCAGATCGAAGATGATTTGGCATCTCTGTAGCGACGGAGAGCAGATCGAAGATAACAGATTTGGCGTCTCTGTAGCGGTGGAGAGCAGATCGAAGATAACAGATTTGGCGTCTCAATAGCGGCAGAGAGCAGATCGAAAGTAACATATTTGGCGTCTCTGTAGCGGTAGAGAGCAGATCGAAGATGATTTGGCATCTCTGTAGCGGCGAAGAGCAGATCGAAGATAATGATTTGGCGCTCAGAGCGGCGGAGAGCGGATCGAAGATAAAGATTTGGCGTCTCTGTAGCGGCGGAGAGCAGATCGAAGATAACGGATTTGGCGTCTCTGTAGCGGCGGAGAGCAGATCAAATATAACAGATTTGGCATCTCTGTAGCGGTAGAGAGCAGATCGAAGATAACGGATTTGGCGTCTCTGTATTATTAGAGGGCAGATCAAAGATGACAGATTTGGCGTCTCTGTAATTAGACGTGGAGCAGATCAAAGATAGCAGATATCGCCTTCCTGAGTTGCAGTGAAGCAGATTGAAGCCGTCAAGAGGCCATTTAAAGAAGATCAAGGATCAAGAACTCAAGACTCGGCGAGCCCGGGCAAAATTGGTCCTTTTATAGTCTTTACTCTATTCTCGTTACACGACAATGAGCAAAGAGGGGCAGCTGTAAGGCCCAAAATTTGCCCGGGCCTACCAAATAATAATAAAAAAAACAATAAACCAAACCAAAAAAAAAATAAAAGCTAAAAGCCCAATGGCCCAACACCTAAACAATTCTCAGCCAAAAAGGAAACAAAAAACCCTAGCAAATGCTTTGGGCCCGCCACTACCGGTATGCCGCCCGCCACTGCAATTATGGAAAAGCAACAGGGGTCACGCACGAGTTACCGTAGCAAATAGTAAAAAAATTATTATTATGTTGTAAAAGCCATATCAATATGCTGGTTAAAAAGGGGGTGGTATTACACACACAACAAGGGGGGAATCCCATTCTGCACGGGTGCAGTTTTCGAAAAAAAAGAAAAAAAAATAAAAGAAGGTTACGTTTTTTTCAATTTCTGATTTTTTTTTCTTTTTTCATTTTTGATTTTACTTTTAGGCTTCAAAGAACAAGAAATAAAAAGAAGAAAGGGAGAAAACTTACCCGAACCTCTGGGTCACGCCGTCGGCATTTCCCTCCGTCGTCGGAGCCGAACCCAAAAAGGGTGGAGATCCCTTCATTTTCGGGTTTTCTTGGTTCAAAAATCTTAGCCTTCATACATGGCTGAATCGGGGGCTAAAAACTCACCCTTGAGCATTGCCAGCCACCGATACGGTGGTGGCGCAGTGATGCAACGGCGGCAAGCTCACGCTTGTCGGTAGGAGAGGAGAGGAATAGATGCTTTAACGTTTTTTTGTTCTTTTTTCTTTTCTTCTATGAAATTAAGGCTGAAATAATAAAGAGAATGGGTGTTTTAAACACCAAACAAAATGGTGCCATTGGTGGGGATGGGGATTCATGTATCCTCAATTATTAGGATATTTGCATACGAGGTCCCTCCATCTTTAGCGTCCTTTGATCAAGCCCTATTTTATCTTTGCTTTTTCTCTTAATTTGGTCTTTAGATTTTGCTTGTTTTTTAAATCAGTCCTCTTCTCTTTTATTTTTTTTATTCGCCCCAAGCCCCTGTTTTAAGTTCAAATTGGTCTTTTTTTTTCATATTATATATTATATTAGCATATTTAATATATTATTATTACTCTAACTTATTATTATTATTATTATTTTGCTAATATTACTATTATGATTATATTTCATTTTGTGTATTTATTTTGTGTATTCATTTTATATTTAATTCATTAATCATTATTATTAACATGTCCTTGGTATTTTATTTCTATTATTATTTATTACTATTATTTTTATCTTGATACCACTTCTATCGTTATTATTATTAGAATTAGTGTATGTTTATTTATATATGTATGTACATATATTTTTATATAGTATTATTTTGATTACTTCATTTTAATATCATTATTATATTATATTTATTCTTTGCATTTCAATATTATTATTATTACTACTATTATTTTCATATATTAGTGTATTTTTTTAGATTTATATATATTATTTTTTATTTTAATTTAATATTTTATTATATTTGCTTTTGTATTTCTACATTATTATTATTATTATTATTATTATTATTATTATTATTATTATTATTATTATTATTATTATTATTATTATTATTATTATCATCATTTTTATAGTTACTATTATCATTGTATCATGACTATTATGGCATTTTTATTTTCTTATTACAGAGACGCCAAATCATTATCTTGAATATGTAAATCTAATATGTTCTTCAAATTATATCTCATTATATATTTTACCATCTTTGCATATTTTATACATAAATTAAATTCTCCTTTATTGAACACAAATTGTCAATCTTAAAACTAATACTCTTTAACACTTTGTATATTACCCAACTTAAAATATTCATTCCATAACACATTGCATATATATCTCTAGTTTATTTATTACAAATAGTTTGATTCAACAATTCATATATTATCGTTCACCCTTTTAAATTCATCTTCTTTTTATATTTTAATTATCATCTTGTTTTGCATATTTCAGCTTGATTGTATTGTATTAGGTTTTACATATTATTGTTGTATATTATCTTCATTTTGTATTGTCATTATATTGGTTATTCTTCACCCATGATTAGGAAATTGATAATTTTAGAGTAGTGGAATTCGATTGTTATCTTGTTATTTGATTAAAGGATTTATCTTATCTCCATTCATCTATCATAACATCTTATACGTGTATATTATCCTGTGTTTTTTATTTCCATTCCGATCTATAAATATCACTTTATAATTCCTAATTCTTTAAAACCAATTATTCCCTTTTATTTCAAGTTAAATTAGTTTATTTCAAGCTGGTTTTATAATTATTTGTTCCTTAAAACGGAGGCGATATTTGATGTTTGGCAATTTGGGGAATCGTGCCCTATTGTGCTGGGTTGCAATTTCTTGTTTGCTCAAAATAGTCGAATATCTCTTCAGAATTTCACTCACATTTTCTAAAAACTCTTTAAAATGAAAAAAATGTTCGATGTTTGGCAATTCGGGGAATAGTGCCCTATCGTGATGGGCTGCAATCTCCCGTTTGTTCAAAATAATCGAATGTCTCTTTGGAATTTCACTCGTATCTTTCAAGGTGAGGCAATGGTCAATGTTTAGAAATTCGAGGAATCGTGCCCTACTGTGCTGGGTATCGATTTTTTGTTGGACCAAATAGTTGGGCATCCTTTTGTTATTTTTAAATTATAAATTTTCGAACGTCGAAACGAGAAGATTTTTGGCAATGGACTCGGGTTATTCAAATGTTATTAACAAGAACCACATTTCAAAAATATTTTTAATTTTAGACAAAAGGACAGTATTTAATCAAATTGGTACCAATTTTGGGCGTAATGAGGGTGCTAATCCTTCCTCATACGTAACCGACTCCCGAGCCTATTTTCTCATATTTTCGTAGACCAAAATCATTGTTTTAATAAACCAAAATGTTTTAGTCAAACAACCCAAATTTCTAGGTGATCCGATCAGACCTAAACAAAAAAAGATTGGTGGTGACTCCATTTTCGCTTTCCAAAAAGTCGATCCATAATTTTTAAAATGAAAAGAAATAAAAAATAGTTTCGACAGCTTGGAGACTCCACTGGGGACAATAAGAGAGTCAAGCCGCAAAATTGATTATTTTCTGTCCTTTTGTCGAAAATTTAAAATTTGGTTTTTAACAGATGATCCTTTTACTTCATTTGTTTTGGTTCAAGTCCTATAGAATACTTTTGCATTGCATTGCATGACAGTTGTGGTCTCACCTTTTAAGTGGGAGTGAGAAACTATGCTTTCGTGAGGTTTTCACCTCCGCATGGGCTAGGGGATCGCTTCCAGAATACATCTGTACTTATGTCTTCGTGAGGTTTTCACCTCTGCATGGGCATAAGGAAATGTATTCCCCTGAACTGAACTCGGTCTATATGAGCCTATAATGGGTGAGGATCGAGGAATCTGCTGGTTCGGGTACCCTTACTTTAGAATCGAGCCACATATAGAGACACCTAGGAGCTTACCCTAGGCAAAGCCACTCTGGACCCCTAGTGATCACCCGATTAGGTAATTTATTGGTTGTTTATTTCGATACTAACGTGTTTTGTTTTTTGTTCGTTCATAACTGCGTTGCATTACATCATCATAGAAAGGAGGTGTTGATATCCAATTGCTAAATAGAACAATTTGTCATAAGAAAACAAATTTCTTAATTACGCGGATTATAATACGGTTGTCCGAATTCTATCCAAGTGAACACAACAGAAGAAGGCTAATAGTTCGTGGAAGAAAACAAAACTTTACCTAAGAATTCAAGCTGATAAAGATTATCCAAAAATCGTCGCGTCCCGACTTTCTTAAAGGAGCTAATCAACATTGCGAGGATAGTAATTTGTGGCTTGGATCAAGCAAAAAAGAGCTAGTAGAGGCATGCATTAGAAGCTTGCAAGATTTGACTTTCACGAAGAAAGGGGATCAGTGTCTTCGCCTCGAATACGAAAGCAAGGCCGTATACGTAATCCGTTTTATGAAAAAGAATTTGTTTTATAGAAAAGTTGTTCTAGGGGAATTGAATTCAAAATCAACATCTTTCTTTCATTTACATTCATCCCATGCATTTGCATTGTATTGCATCATGTGCATTGCATTGCATCATGTACATTGCATTGCATCGTGTGTATTGCATTGCATCATTTGCATTAGATTTTCCCAAAACGACCCTAATTAGGTAAAATTATTTCAGAACCGACAAAAGATATGGACCAAAGGTTGGAGAGAATTGAGCAAAGGCAAATGCAGATGCAAGAGCAGTTGATCGAAATTCAACAGGATATGCGAGAAATGCTAGAACTCCAAAGAAATATGATGGGCAAGTTAACCCATTTACTGCCCGGAGAATTTGAAAAAAGGAGTGGCCCAATGGTCAATAGTGAGGATGATGTTGAAGAGATTATCTATTCCCGTGCTTTGCCCCAATAAGCGTCCCGACCCAACCAGACATGCAAGAGGTACCCGTTGTTATAGGACACCAACGCCAGACGAATACATCAACACTGTTGAGCTTCTCGATGGGTTTAGGTTTTAACCCGAAAGATGATCAAGGCAAGCCAGTTGTTCTGGAAAAAATGAAGGCAATGGGAGAGTGGACTTTAAAAACCCCGAAGAAGAAGGAAAAGAAGGCAAATAGTACGAGTAGGTATAACAAGGGTCGTTCGGAGCCGGTTATAGCAGGCCAACCAAGGTCAGTAACTATCAGCCATCAGACCTCCTCAAGGCAAGAACCTAATTGAAGACCGAGCTCAGAAAAACCCTAATACGCGCCCATTCTAATCACGTATGGAGAGTTGTACCGCGTCTTGTTCGACGCACATGTCGTATCCCTTTTTTACATGAAACCTATACTACCCTCATATCCTAAATGGTATGATGCAAGCAGCCAATGTGAATACCACGCGGGAATTACGAGGCATTCCATCGAGAACTCTAACGCTTTTAAAAAAGATTGTCGAAAGACTCACCAATTTAGGTATCGTAAAATTCGATGATCCCTCTGGAGCGGGAAATCAGTTACCCAACCTTTCTGTTAAAGAGGCAAACGTTATGAGTTCCATGCTAGATTGGGGCATGAGATTTAAGGGTGCATCGAGCTCGGAACTCTAATGCAAGGCCTGGTATTGGGAAACCTGAACATCAACGACGTATCAGAAGAGGGAACCCGGGAGCAGACTTTTTCAAGCTTCTGCCCTTACGTACTTAGGGTGTTTTAAACAATAGGATTGTGAAAAGGATCCTTTATTTTTAGAGCTAATCTGGAGTAATATTCAAAACAAGCTTGTTGTTTTAAACCTAGAAGCAACAAGAATCCTTTTGTGAAATAGGCTTATATCCAAAATCTTTATTTCAATGATATACATGTTTGAGTAAATATTATTTTATTATTTCCATTTTATACTGTACAAACGACTATTCTTAGATTCTTTCATTCATGATCATACCATACAAATAATTATTATTAGAATCATTTATTCTTTGGAAAACGCCTTCGTACCTATAACAGGTCCCCAGATATCAATAATGTGAGCGACGCTGTCACCGACTCCGAGTCTCCTTTTGAGCGAAATATTGACCCAAAGGGATCTCAGCACTTTGAAGATGACAAAGATGGTGCCCTATCTCCAGATTTGTTAAGAATGGTAGAATAAGATATCTTACCTTACAAAGAGTCAGTGGACAGTAAGATTAGGACAAGAGAAAGAGGCAAATATCAGAGTATGCATCACCACAAAGACAAAGGTAGACGTCATTGAGTCATTTCCAAGAATTTGAATATTCTTGCGCGACTGTATCAAGATACGCCTGGCCATTAAGAAGTGAGGGTATTGTAGAGTTTTTGAACGATGTATACTAATGACATATACGATGGCCAAGCTAATCATGAGATTTGGTTTCTCCTGGTCCACCGTAGAAATGGATTACATCAATATGCTGTAAATGCCAAATTTATGGAGACAAGATTCACGTGCCCCTTCATTTCTCCGTAAACTTTCTCTATGTGGGGGTATGGAGGTTATGAGCCGATCTCTTTGAAAGCTTCTAACCAATACCGGTTTGCCTTTGGGGTCGTCGATTACTCCGCGGAAAGGGTAAATGTTGTTTCATATGCCAATGTCACTAGGTCGACAGTCACCAAATTCTATAAAAAAAAAACAAAACAAAGAGTGTCAGAAAATCATGTCTAACACAGCTGTACAATGTCAAAAGGTTGCAGTCTATTCAAAGATTAGTTGCTATATGGCAAAAAAAAAAAAAGACCCGATAACAAATTAAAGATCATGGGGAAGATGACCGAGACTTGTAAAGATTGGCATAAGAAGTCACCATTTACCCTTTATGCTCATCGAACGTTGGCCAAGACCTTTACCAGGGCAGCGTATTTCATCAGTTTATGGGATAAAAAACGATTTTAAAGAAGAGATTTCTTGTCTCTGAGTCTTGTCAGACCTGAAGGTGGATAAGGCAATCATGATACGATCAGTTGAATTTGAAGAAAGGAGTTTGAAAGCCATCCGTCATGGTCCAATGAACGATGTAAGCTTACAATGAAGAGATTCATCCTAGAGAGTTCCACGAGGGGAACTTGATAATGAAAATATCCCTCCTATATAAAAGACTTCAGAGAAAAATGGATGTCGAACTGAGAAGGACCTTATGTAGTAAAAAAGACCTATTTTGGAGGGGCATCAATGTTGACCGAGAGGGATGGCAAAGATTTGCCCAAGTCGGTGAATTCGAATTTCGTCAAGAAGTATTTCACCTAGAAAATGAGAGGCCAATGCGAAAATCCGCGAAGGGCGCTTTGAGACTTTCAAAAAAAAAAAGAAAAGAAAGAAAAAGAAGAAAATGAGAGGCCAAAGCGAAAACCCGCAAAGGGCGCTTTGAGACCAAAGGGGATTTGAGTTGAAAACCTGGAAAGGGCGGCTCAAATTTGGATAGCAGTGGGGCATATAATGGTGTTGCTATACCGGAATTAATAATGAAGACGTATGCTACGTCTTGGGGCATCAACAAAGTGCTTCGAATCCCTTAAACATGTATTGAGCTCAGAAAAGTCTTTAAGAAGTTGGTACAGAGAAGCTCAAGCTGCAATATCTAGGGCACCTAGTTTTCCATTTTACCCATTTTGAATTTGCTATATTTGATTAACTTATTCGTTTTGAGTTAATTTCTTCATTATTGCATTTGCAAACTTTGATTAATTTATTCATTTCGAGCTATGCTCCCAATCAATTTCCTTCTTATCCATTGTTTTGATCTTTTTCAAGCATTTTGCATTGAAATAACGATTAATGGACCAATAATACTTTCACAAAAGAAGTTCTGCATATTACTCTGGAAGTTTCTAAATAATACAAGAACTTGAAACAGGACTATTGTTTAGAACTCACCAAGCCTAAGGGTTGGAAATATTATCTCTTTGGACTTTTTATTGGTTGAACCAAAAGACAAGACATTTCGCCATTGATACAACCTCGAAAAATGATGAGCAATGTCAACCTAAGTGTAAAAGAGGGTCATTCTCGAGAAAAGAAGATGATACTCTGCATTCATATACATCTGGTCATTACACCAAGGGAATAGTGTAACAGATCAAAATGATTGAAGATGATACAAATCCTATGCCTTTGAGTTGCAGCGGAATGGATGGAAGGAACCAAATGTTATTCCTCTGAAATTGCAGTAGGAGGCACAAACTTTATGTCCCAAAAGGTACAGTGGAAGGGACTTTGAAATTACAGTAGGGCAAGCTTGCTGAGCAAAATGAGATTATTTCTTTGACTTTTCTGTCAAGAATACCAGCCGAACAAGATGCCAGCATAATACGTCAACGATAATGTCCTAATGAACAACGAACGATGATACCTTAAGCCTTTTTTTTTAAAAAAAAAGCTCATAACATTTCTACATTTATATAATAACACATCTAGTTAGGAGCATTTGATTCATTTCATAACATCCTAATTATTTGACATAAAGTATCACATTTAGTTAGGAGTATTTGATTCATAGCATCCTAATTATTTGGCATAAGCATGGATACATGAAACTGATTTTACAGATCATGTTCCTCGGAGAACAGTACAGTAGAATCGGTGAATTCACAAGTCTTAACCCCCTAAGTAGTGGGGCAACAAACTGAAGATATCTAAGATGATTTGGCGTCTCTGTAGCGGTGGAGAACAGATCAAAGATAACAGATTTGGTGTCTCTGTAGCGGCGGAGAGCAGATCGAAGATAACAGATTTGGCATCTCTGTAGCGGCGGAGAGTAGATCAAAGATAACAGATTCGGCGTCTTTGTAGCGGCGGAGAGCAGATCGAAGATAGCAGATTTGGAGTCTCTGTAGCGGCGGAGAGTAGATCGAAGATAACAGATTTGGCGTCTCTGTAGCGGCGAAGAGCAGATCGAAGATGATTTGGCATCACTGTAGAGGCGGAGAGCAGATCAAAGATAGCAGATTTTGTAACGCCCCCTTTACCCGAGACCGTCGCCGGAGTCGAGCACGAGGCATTACTAAACTTATTTGAGCACTTAAACAAATTCAAACAATTTATATCACACTTTCCAGACAAGCTGTCCAACTGTGTCATAGTTGCTAAATAATTCATATCTCGAGTTATAAAACTCGAAATCCAAATCCGTAAATTTTCTCTAAATTTATACTCATATATCTACTTACCAATTTTTTTCTAGAATTTTTGGTCAATCCAATTAGTACAGTTTATTATTTAAAATCTCCCCTGTTTCAGGGTTTGACTACTCTGACCTTTGTGTATTACGAATCAGATATCTCTCTTTACAGAGCTTCAATGACTATGCCGTTTGTCTCTAATAAAAATAGACTCAATAAGGAATCTGTACATATAAAGTATGACTTCTAATTACCTTTGTAAAATTTATGGTGAATTTCCAAAGTCAGAACAGGGGATCCAGAAATTGCTCTGGCCCTGTTTCACAAAAATTTAAACATCTCATAAAATATAGCTCATATACCTGTTTTGCTTCTTCCATATGAAAATAGACTCATCGAGATTCGATTCCATAATTTATTCATTATTTAATTCCATTTCTACTATTTTTAGTGATTTTTCAAATTCAAACTACTGCTACTTACGAAAACTATTTTAGTACAAATATTGTTAACTAGTTTATAACATCTTTACTTCAATTCATTCAAACTCTATACATGCCATATAAATCTTCAAACATAAAACAAAAGCTACCGAATTGATCTGGATAGTGTGCTTTGTTGTGTTGATCCGATCTACCCACTTCACTTCAAGTCAATCTACATAAAATATTAAACACACACAAGTAAGCTTATTGAAGCTTAGTAAGTTCATAGGTTAAAAGTAATGCTTACCAAACATAATATTTCCAAACAATACCAAAACATTTACTAAAGTTTCCTGCGATTCACAACCATTGTTATAATAATTCACATAGTTGAGCTCAACAGTAACAACTACTCAATCTCTTTCATTTGGATCACTTCTCTTTTATTTCTTATAATCAAATTAGGAAGCGGCTTACGAAATTGAGTACGTCGTTGCTCAATGCCACGATTCACAACTCAGTATGGTTTTCCTCATTGAAATACCATACCTACATTTTTTAACTTCGGTATGGGAAATGCCATACCTACATTTCTTAACTCAAGATGGATTTGATAATACCATACCTACATTTCACATTTCAGTATGGATAATACCATACCTACATTTCACAACTCAGTATGGATGATACCATACCTACATTTCACACTTTGCCATGGAACAACCATGGTCTTATCAATCAATTCATCACACGTCACGATCTGAACGTACTCAATCCTGCGTTTTCCTAATTTGCATTTCCACATTTATTCTTTCATTAACAAAATCTACACAATCCCACAACAAATTCGTATATAATAACACATTATATACTTCAATCATTCACAAATAAACATCTAATTTCAACCATATGAACTTACCCGCTAATTTGTAGAAGATATTGAAATTTTGGGACTATTCGCAACTTTTTCTTTTCCTCGTTCTTCTTTGGATTCTTGATCTATAATATAAAATATTTCTACTCATTAGCATTTATTTGATTTCTATTTCACTTCACAATTTATGCTGTTCAAATTTCGAAATTGCACTTTTACCCCAAAATTTACAGTTTTCACAATTTAGTCCCTACTCAATTCACCCATCAATTGAACTAATTTTTCTCAATTAACACTTTATTTTATCATTATAAACTATTTCAAAACCTTTTATATTCTGAATTTCAACAGCAACCTTCAATTCACAACTTTTTCACAATTAGGTCCTAAATATCATTTCCTATCAAAATCACTTAATAAAACCACCTTAATATGAAATTAGAACTTAAATTTCATAATAATTCATCATAAAATTCCTTATCCATCCAGGGTAACTTCCAATTTCACCCATAAAATCAAAAACTAATGAATTCTACAAGTGGACCTAATTGTAAAAGTCATAAAACATAAAATTATCAAGAAAAAGCAAGAATTAGACTCACTTGATGTAAAAATATGAAAAACCAGCTTTCTCCAGACCTTCTATGGCGTTTTGGCTGAGAAATTATGAAGAAAATGTCTAGATTTTTCAATTACATCATTATTTAACTATTAACTTTTATCTATTTCCAATTTTGCCCCTTGTTCACATTGTTTTCTTGCTTATTTCATACCCAAACCGTCCAGCCATTAACCTTTGGGTCTAATTGCTCTTTAAATCCATCTTTTTAAATACTTAAGCTATTTACTCACAATTTAACAAATTTTGTACTATTTTCAATTTAATCCTTTTCAATTAATTAGCCATCCAAGCGTTAAAATTTTCTAATGAAACTTTAATATTAACTCAATGACACTCCATAAATATTTATAAAAATATTTATAGCTCGATTTTCAACTTTGAGGTCTCGATACCTCATTTTTGACCCGCTTGACCTAATAAATTCTTTTAATTCACTAATTTCACCATTTCACAAATTCTTCTAAATTCTTACTTGACTCATAAATATTAAATTACTATCTTGTTCAATCTTATTTGTCGAATTTAGTGATCTCAAATCACCATTTCCGACACCACTTGAAAATTAGGTCGTTATAACTCTCCCCCTTTAAAAATTTCGTCCTCGAAATTTGTTACCGAAAATAGATTTGGATCTTGTGATCTTATTGACTCCTCTGTTTCCCAGGTTGCCTCCTCCATACCATGTCGATGCCATAATACTTTAACCAATGGTACTCTTTTGTTCGCAATTCCTTAACTTCACGAGCCAAAATCTTCACCGGTTCTTACGAATAAGTCATATCTGGTTGAAGCTCAATTTCAGTATGGGAATTACGTGTGAAGGATCGACCTATACCGCCTTAGCATAGACACATGAAACACATTGTGAATCTTCTCAAGTTAGGAGGTAAAGCCAAACGATAAGCCACAGGACCAACCCTTTCCACAATTTCATATGGCCCTATGAATCTCGGACTTAATTTTCCCTTTTTACCAAATCGTAACACCCTTTTCCATGGTGAAACTTTTAAAAATACTCGATCACCCACTGTATATTCTATGTCTCTTCGTTTTAAATCCGCATATGACTTCGACGATCCGAAGCGACTTTTAGACTATCTCGAATAATCCGGACTTTCTCTTGGTTTCTCGAATCAAATCAACCCCAACTATTTTGATTCACTCAATTTAGACCAACACAATGGAGTCTTGCATTTTCTACCATAAAGAGCCTCAAATGGTGTCATTTTATACTAGGCTGATAGCTATTGTTGTAAGCAAACTCACCAACAGTAAATACCTTTCCCAACTGTCACCAAACTCGAGTATACAACATCTTAACATATCTTCTAAAATTTGAATCACTCGCTCGATTGTCCATCTGTTTGAGGATGAAATGTTTGTACTAAAATTCGATCCGGTGCCTAAGGCTTCTTGCAATTTATTCCAAAATCTTGAAGTAAACCTCGGATCCGATGCGAAATGATAGATATTGGAACTCCATGTAGTCTCACAATCTCGACACATACAATTCGCTAACTTATTAAGTGAAAAATCTATTACGACCGAATAAAGTGTCTTGACTTTGTCAATCTATCAACAATCACCCATATCGAATCTTTCTTTCTGAGTCACAGCAATCCCGACACAAAATCCATTGAAATATGCTCCCACTTCCATTCAGGAATCATAATGGGTTGTAATAAACCCGTTGGCACTTGATGCTCGCTTTAACTTGCGGCAAATCAAACATTTTGCAATAAATTCGAAATTTCTCTTTTCATACCGGGCCACCAATATGTCTTTTTCAGATCACTATACATTTTGTACTACCGGATGAATAGAATACATACTATTATGTGCTTCGAAAGAATATCATTCTTTAAATCGAATTATTGGGAACACAAATCCTATTATGATAGTGCAATATACCTTCATCATCAATCTTGAACTCGAATCTAAATTATCCCGAACCATTTGTCGTTTCAAAGACCAATTTTGGATCTTCATTCTGCAGCTTACGAATTTGTTGAAGAAACATTGGTTTTACCTTCAATTCTACTAATACAACACCTTCTTCATTAAGAGCCAAATGAGCATTCATTGCGAAGTGCAAACAAGGATGACTTTCGACTCGATGCATCAAGAACTACATTAGCTTTCCACGGATGATAGTCAATAACCAAATCATAGTCTTTCAAACAACTCTAACCACCGTCTCGTCTTAAGTTCGGTTCCTACGAGTCATTAAGTATTTCAAACTTTTGTGATCCGTATACATATAACACTTCTCACCATATAAATAGTGTCTCCAAATTTTAAGGCAAAAACAATTGCATTAACTCAAGATCATGTGTAGGGTAATTCTTTTCATGTGGTTTTAATTGCCGTGAAGCATAAGCCACTACCTTTCCCGACTGTATTAACACACAACCCAAACCACTTAAAGATGCATCACTGTACACAACATACGGTATACCTGATTCTGGTTGAGTTAAGACTGGAGCTTCTATTAACATTTTCTTTAACTGATCAAAGCTCTGATGACATTCATCAAACCACATAAACCCAACATTCTTCTGTAATAAACGAGTCATTGGTGAAGCAATCATGGAAAAATTCTTTACAAAATGGCGATAGTATCCTGCTAATCGAGAAAACTTCGCACTTGATTACATTCTTGGTGTTTTCCAATTCACCACCGCCAAACTTTACTTGGATCCACACGAATTCCTTCAGCTGATATAATATGACCTAGAAATCCAACCTCATGAAGCCAAAACTCACATTTACTAAATTTCGCATATAACTGTTTTTCTCTCAAAGTCGTAGTACAATTCTCAAGTCTTTGTGCATGTTCGGATTCGTCTTTGAATAGACCAATATGTCATCAATAAATACCACCACAAATCTATCCAAATAAGACTGAAAAATTGATTCATTAAATCCATAAATGCAGCAGGGCATTCGTTAAACCAAAAGGCATTACCAAAAATTCGTAGTGACCATACCGAGTTCGAAAAGCGTCTTTGGCACATCACACTCTTTAACCTTGGTGATAATACCCGGATCTAAGGTCTATTTTTGAGAACACTGCAGCACCTTTCAGTTGATCAAACAAATCATCGATACGAGGTAATGGATATTTATTTTAATTGTTACCTTATTCAACCGCTCGTAATCAATACACAATCGCAACGAACCATCTTTCTTTTTCACAAATAAGACAAAAGCGCCCCAAGGTGATGTACTCGATCGATGAACCCTTTATCCAATAACTCTTGCAACTGTGTCTTCAACTCTTTAACTCATTGGTGTCATTCTATACGGTGTTATTGATATTGAGCTGCAGGAATTACATCAATTGTGAATTCAACCTCACGATCCGGGGTAAACCGGTAATTCCTCGAAACACATCATAAACTCATTAACAATCGACAATTGTTCCATCTTCAATTCGAACCCGAGTATCAAGAATATAAGCTAGAAATGCTTTATTACCTTCCGAATCAATTTTCGTGTAAAGGTGAAATAATCGACATCATTCTTTTTATCCCCAAACTCAGCTGAAACTATTTCCCCTGACTGACATTTTAAATCAATCCGTTTTTCTCTACAATTTACTATGGCATCGTGTTCAATCAACCAATCCATTCCAAGAATAACATCAAATTCTCGGAAAGGTAACAACATTAAATCAGCAGAGAATTCACGACCTTGTATTTTCGGTGGACAATTCCGACATATTAAATTAACCAACACACTTTGCCCTAGTGGATTAGTGACTTGCAATTCAAGGTCATGGACTCAATAGTCATTTTCTTTTTCGACACTAATGCGGTGCAAATATATGAATGTGTAGATCCGGGATCAATTAAAGCATACAGAATCATCAAAAGATAGAAATTACCAGCTATCACATCCGGAGCGAAGCTTCTTCCCTTGCGGATAGCATATGTACGCAGGTACTCTTGTCTCGATCGGGTGCAGTATCTCTCGTTCGAATGAACAGTCCAGTAGCACTACTTTGACTGAACGTTTACTTTTCCGAGGAGTATTTGCTTGCTTCTCCCTTGTTCTCTATCTTCGTTTAATAATTGAGGACGATCCGAATAAAATGATCGGTTCCACCACATTTATAGCAAGCTCGGCTCTTCCCAACACTCACCAATATGAAATCTACCACAATTTTACATCTAAGTCTCGAATATTTTGCACACTACTAACACTAGCTGCTGGTTTCTTAGTTACTCCGACATCTTGATGAGTCGTTTCTTGTTATTCGATCGTTCGGATTATAACAGTCGACCGTAATCATTTCGAACTTTTGGCGAAAAAGTCGAAGTTGGTCTAGAGAAACTTCTTTTGTATACCTCTTTACCTCTTCTTTCTCTTTGCATCTTTCGTTATACACTTCTTCCATCTTTTGAGCTCGATCGATGAGAATCACAAATTCGAATCTCTGTACCTCCAATCATCATTCGATTTCATCATTAAGCCCTTCTTCAAATCTAATGCACATTTCTTCCTCTGTCGCTTTACAACATCCCGAGCATATCTCTTGAGATACACAAATTCTCTTTCATATTCGACCCTTTGTTTTATTCCTTGTCGAAGATCAAGAAATTCTCTCTTCTTCTTATCTAAATATCTCTTTCCCACATACTTCTTCTTAAATTCGTTTTGGAAGAATTCCTGTAAGTTTATCTGCAGTACCATTGCCTCAATGGTTTCCCACCAATTATACGCTTCTTCTTTCAATAGCGGCGACATCCCAAATAATCCTCAGGAGAACACATCATCTGTTTAAAACTCTCTCCAAACTCTTTAACCAATACTCGCTTTAACCGGATCATCGTCCGATCTCCTCGAAATTCTTCACTCCAAACTTTCGAGTTTTTCAATTGGTGTTCTTTTGCTAGATTCAGTTATCGGAGGAGGTGGAGGAGCAACCGGGGTACTACAGATGTTGAGATAGGGGAGGAGGTTATGAGTCTCGATTTCTTTCTTGCACATTCTCATTATACCACCGATTCATGAATCCATAAATCATATTTTTGAGTTCTTGTTCTCGCATCAATGAAATTGGAGCTTCACTACTTGTTCCTTGTTCGAGGTTTGTACTCGCTATTAACTTCTTCTTGCTCGGTTTGTTCGGTCTATCGACATCTTTTCAAATCGAAGATAATCTATAATAAAAACAAGGATTAGATCGGATCATACACAAGACACTATCATGATTTATATGGCATGTAATTCTAGATACTTTTCACATCATACATATTCCGAGAATCGCCAAACCGAAGCTCGATACCAATAAATGTAACGCCCCTTTACCCGAGACCGTCTCCGAGTCGAGCACGAGGCATTACTAAACTTATTTGAGCACTTAAACAAATTCAAACAATTTATATCACACTTTCGGATAAGCTGTCCAACTGTGTCATAGTTGCTAAATAATTCATATCTCGAGTTATAAAACTCGAAATCCAAATCCGTAAATTTTCTCTAAATTTATACTCATATATCTACTTACCAATTTTTTTCTAGAATTTTTGGTCAATCCAATTAGTACAGTTTATTATTTAAAATCTCCCCTGTTTCAGGGTTTGACTACTCTGACCTTTGTGTATTACGAATCAGATATCTCTCTTTACAGAGCTTCAATGACTATGCCGTTTGTCTCTAATAAAATAGACTCAATAAGGAATCTGTACATATAAAGTATGACTTCTAATTACCTTTGTAAAATTTATGGTGAATTTCCAAAGTCAGAACAGGGGATCCAGAAATTGCTCTGGCCCTGTTTCACAAAAATTTAAACATCTCATAAAATATAGCTCATATACCTGTTTTGCTTCTTCCATATGAAAATAGACTCATCGAGATTCGATTCCATAATTTATTCATTATTTAATTCCATTTCTACTATTTTAGTGATTTTTCAAATTCAAACTACTGCTACTTACGAAAACTATTTTAGTACAAATATTGTTAACTAGTTTATAACATCTTTACTTCAATTCATTCAAACTCTATACATGCCATATAAATCTTCAAACATAAAACAAAAGCTACCGGAATTGATCTGGATAGTGTGCTTTGTTGTGTTGATCCGATCTACCCACTTCACTTCAAGTCAATCTACATAAAAATATTAAACACACACAAGTAAGCTTATTGAAGCTTAGTAAGTTCATAGGTTAAAAGTAATGCTTACCAAACATAATATTTCCAAACAATACCAAAACATTTACTAAAGTTTCTGCGATTCACAACCATTGTTATAATAATTCACATAGTTGAGCTCAACAAGAATAACTACTCAATCTCTTTCATTTGGATCACTTCTCTTTTATTTCTTATAATCAAATTAGGAAGCGGCTTACGAAATTGAGTACGTCGTTGCTCAATGCCACGATTCACAACTCAGTATGGTTTTCCTCATTGAAATACCATACCTACATTTTAACTTCGGTATGGGAAATGCCATACCTACATTTCTTAACTTCAAGATGGATTTGATAATACCATACCTACATTTCATGATTTCGGTATGGATAATACCATACCTACATTTCACAACTCAGTATGGATGATACCATACCTACATTTCACACTTTGCCATGGAACAACCATGGTCTTATCCAATCAATTCATCACACGTCACGATCTGAACGTACTCAATCCTGCGTTTTCCTAATTTGCATTTCCACATTTATTCTTTCATTAACAAAATCTACACAATCCCACAACAAATTCAGTATATAATAACACATTATATACTTCAATCATTCACAAATAAACATCTAATTTCAACCATATGAACTTACGGCTAATTTGTAGAAGATATTGAAATTTTGGGACTATTCGCAACTTTTTCTTTTCCTCGTTCTTCTTTGGATTCTTGATCTATAATATAAAATATTTCTACTCATTAGCATTTATTTGATTTCTATTTCACTTCACAATTTATGCTGTTCAAATTTCGAAATTGCACTTTTACCCCAAAATTCTGATTTTCACAATTTAGTCCCTACTCAATTCACCCATCAATTGAACTAATTTTTCTCAATTAACACTTTATTTTATCATTATAAACTATTTCAAAACCTTTTATATTCTGAATTTCAACAGCAACCTTCAATTCACAACTTTTTCACAATTAGGTCCTAAATATCATTTCCTATCAAAATCACTTAATAAAACCACCTTAATATGAAATTAGAACTTAAATTTCATAATAATTCATCATAAAATTCCCTTATCCATCCAGGGTAACTTCCAATTTCACCCATAAAATCAAAAACTAATGAATTCTACAAGTGGACCTAATTGTAAAAGTCATAAAAACATAAAATTATCAAGAAAAGCAAGAATTAGACTCACATGATGTAAAATATGAAAAACCAGCTTTCTCCAGACCTTCTATGGCGTTTTGGCTGAGAAATTATGAAGAAAATGTCTAGATTTTTCAATTACATCATTATTTAACTATTAACTTTTATCTATTTCCAATTTTGCCTCTTGTTCACATTGTTTTCTTGCTTATTTCATACCCAAACCGTCCAGCCATTAACCTTTGGGTCTAATTGCTCTTTAAATCCATCTTTTAAATACTTAAGCTATTTACTCACAATTTAACAAATTTTGTGCTATTTTCAATTTAATCCTTTTCAATTAATTAGCCATCCAAACGTTAAAATTTTCTAACGAAACTTTAATATTAACTCAATGACACTCCATAAATATTTATAAAAATATTTATAGCTCGATTTTCAACTTTGAGGTCTCGATACCTCATTTTTGACCCGTTTGACCTAATAAATTCTTTTAATTCACTAATTTCACCATTTCACAAATTCTTCTAAATTCTTACTTGACTCATAAATATTAAATTACTATCTTGTTCAATCTTATTTGTCGAATTTAGTGATCTCAAATCACCATTTCCGACACCACTGAAAATTATGCCGTTACAGATTTGGCGTCTCTGTAGCGGCAGAGAGCAGATCAAAGATAATAGATTTGGCGTCTCTGTAGCAGTGGAGAGCAGATCGAAGATGATTTGGCATCTTTGTAGCGGCAGAGAGCAGATCGAAGATAACAGATTTGGCGTCTCTGTAGCGACAGAGAGCAGATCGAAGATAACAGATTTGGCGTCTCTGTAGTGGTGGAGAGCAGATCGAAGATGATTTGGCGTCTCTGTAGTGGCGGAGAGCAGATCGAAGATGATTTGGCGTCTCTGTAGCCGCGGAGAGCAGATCGAAAATAACAGATTTGGCATCTCTGTAGCGGCAGAGAGCAGATCGAAGATGATTTGGCATCTCTGTAGCGGCGGAGAGCAGATCAAAGATAACAGATTTGGTGTCTCTGTAGCGGTGGAGAGCAGATCGAAGATAAAAGATTTGGCGTCTCTGTAGCGGCGGAGAGCAGATCGAAGATAACATATTTGGCGTCTCTGTAGCGGTAGAGAGCAGATCGAAGATGATTTGGCATCTCTGTAGTGGCGGTGAGTAGATCGAAGATAACAGATTTGGCGTCTCTGTAGCGGCGGAGAGCAGATCGAAGATAACAGATTTGGCGTCTCTGTAGCGGTGGAGAGCAGATCGAAGATAACAGATTTGGCGTCTCTGTAGCGGCAGAGAGCAGATCGAAGATAACAGATTTGGCGTCTCTGTAGCGGCAGAGAGCAGATCGAAGATGATTTGGCATCTCTATAGTGGCGGAGAGCAGATCGAAGATAACAAATTTGACGTCTCTATAGCGGCAGAGAGCAGATCGAAGATGATTTGGCATCTCTGTAGCGACGGAGAGCAGATCGAAGATAACAGATTTGGCATCTCTGTAGCGGTGGAGAGCAGATCAAAGATAACAGATTTGGCGTCTCTGTAGCGGCAGAGAGCAGATCGAAGATAACATATTTGGCGTCTCTGTAGCGGCAGAGAGCAGATCGGAGATGATTTGGCATCTCTGTAGCGGCGGAGAGCAGATTGAAGATAACAGATTTGGCGTCTCTGTAGCGGGGGAGAGCAGATCGAAGATAACAGATTTGGCGTCTCTGTAGCAGCGGAGAGCAGATCGAAGATAACGGATTTGGCGTCTCTGTAGCGGCGGAGAGCAGATCAAATATAACAGATTTGGCATCTCTGTAGCGTTAGAGAGCAGATCGAAGATAACGGATTTGGTGTCTCTGTATTATCAGAGGGCAGATCAAAGATGACAGATTTGGCGTCTCTGTATTAGACGGGGAGCAGATCAAAGATAGCAGATATCGCCTTCCTGAGTTGCAGTGAAGCAGATTGAAGCCGTCAAAAGGCCATTTAAAGAAGATCAAGAACTCAAGACTCGGCGAGCCCGGGCAAAATTGGTCCTTTTATAGTCTTTGCTCTATTCTCGTTACACGACAATGACAAAGAGGGGCAGCTGTAAGGCCCAAAATTTGCCCGGGCCTACCAAATAATAATAAAAAAAACAATCAAACCAAACCCCCCAAAAAAAATAAAAGCTAAAAGCCCAATGGCCCAACACCTAAACAATTCTCAGCCAAAAAGGAAACAAAAAACCCTAGCCGCCGCACCTGGGCCCGCCACTACCAGCTGTCTGCCACTGCCACCTGCAATTATGGAAAAGCAACAGGGGTCACGCACGAGTTACTGTAGCAAATAGTAAAAAAAATTATTATTATGTTGTAAAAGCCATATCAATATGCTGGTTAAAAAGGGGGTGGTATTACACACACAACAAGGGGGGAATCCCCATTCTGGTACGCAGGTTTTCAGAAAAAAAAGAGCAAAAAAAAAAGAGAAGAAGGTTACGTTTTTTTCAATTTCTGATTTTTTTTTCTTTTTTCATTTTTGATTTTACTTTTAGGCTTCAAAGAACAAGAAATAAAAAGAAAAAAGGGAGAAAACTTACCCGAACCTCTGGGTCACGCTGGTAAGCATTTCCTCCGTCGTCGGAGCCGAACCCAAAAGGGTGGAGATCCTTCATTTTCGGTTTTCTTGGTTCAAAAATCTTAGCCTTCATACATGGCTGAATCGGGGCTAAAACCCACCCTTGAGCATTGCCACCACCGTCACGGTGGTGGCGCGATGATGCTTGACAATGACAAGCTCACGATTTTCGATGGGAGAGGAGAGGAAGAGAAGCTTTAACGTTTTTTTTTTGTTCTTTTTTTCTTTTCTTCTATGAAATTAAGGCTGAAATAATAAAGAGAATGGGTGTTTTAAACACCAAACAAAACGGTGCCATTGGTGGGGATGGGGATTCATGTATCCTCAATTATTGGGATATTTGCATACGAGATCCCTCCATCTTTAGCGTCCTTTGATCAGGCCCTATTTTATCTTTGCTTTTTCTCTTAATTTGGTCTTTAGATTTTGCTTGTTTTTTAGATCAGTCCTCTTCTCTTTTATTTTTTTTATTCGCCCCAAGCCCCTGTTTTAAGTTCAAATTGGTCTTTTTTTTTTCATATTATATATTAAATTAGCATATTTAATATATTATTATTACTCTAACTTATTATTATTATTATTTTGCTAATATTACTATTATGATTATATTTCATTTTGTGTATTTATTTTGTGTATTCATTTTATATTTAATTCATTAATCATTATTATTAACATGTCCTTGGTATTTTTATTTCTATTATTATTTATTACTATTATTTTTATCTTGATACCACTTCTATCGTTATTATTATTAGAATTAGTGTATGTTTATTTATATATGTATGTACATATATTTTTATATAGTATTATTTTGATTACTTCATTTTAATATCATTATTATATTATATTTATTCTTTGCATTTCAATATTATTATTATTACTACTATTATTTTCATATATTAGTGTATTTTTTATATTTATATATATTATTTTTATTTTAATTCAATATTTTATTATATTTGCTTTTTGTATTTCTACATTCATTATTATTATTATTATTATTATTATTATTATTATTATTATTATTATTATCATCATTTTTATAGTTACTATTATCATTGTATCATGACTATTATGGCATTTTATTTTCTTATTACAGAGCGCCAAATCATTATCTTGAATATATAAATCTAATATGTTCTTCAAATTATATCTCATTATATATTTTTACCATCTTTGCATATTTTATATATAAATTAAATTCTCCTTTATTGAACACAAATTGTCAATCTTAAAACTAATACTCTTTAACACTTTGTATATTACCCAACTTAAAATATTCATTCCATAACACATTCCATATATATCTCTAGTTTATTTATTACAAATAGTTTGATTCAACAATTCATATATTATCGTTCACCCTTTTAAATTCATCTTTTTTTTATATTTTAATTATCATATTGTTTTGCATATTTCGCACTTGATTGTATTGTATTAGGTTTTACATATTATTGTTGTATATTATCTTCATTTCGTATTGTCATTATATTGGTTATTCTTCACCCATGATTAGGAAATTTATAATTTTTAGAGTAGTGGATTTCGATTGTTATCTTGTTATTTGATTAAAGGATTTATCTTATCTCCATTCATCTATCATAACATCTTATACATGTATATTATCTTGTGTTTTTATTTCCATTCCGATCTATAAATATCACTTTATAATTCCTAATTCTTTAAAACCAATTATTCCCTTTTATTTCAAGTTAAATTAGTTTATTTCAAGCTGGTTTTATAATTATTTGTTCCTTAAAACGGAGGCGATATTCGATGTTTGACAAATTGGGGAATCGTGCCCTATTGTGCTGGGTTGCAATTTCTTGTTTGCTCAAAATAGTCGAATATCTCTTCAGAATTTCACTCACATTTTCTAAAAACTCTTTAAAATGAAAGAAATGTTCGATGTTTGGCAATTTGGGGAATAGTGCCCTATCGTGATGGGTTGCAATCTCCCGTTTGTTCAAAATAATCGAATGTCTCTTTGGAATTTCACTCGTATCTTCCAAGGTGAGGCAATGGTCAATGTTTAGAAATTCGAGGAATCGTGCCCTACTGTGCTGGGTATCGATTTTTTGTTGGACCAAATAGTTGGGCATCCTTTTGTTATTTTCAAATTATAAATTTTCGAACGTCGAAACAAGAAGATTTTTGGCAATGGACTCGGGTTATTCAAATGTTATTAACAAGAACCACATTTCAAAAACATTTTTAATTTTAGACAAAAGGACAGTATTTAATCAAATTGGTACCAATTTTGGGCGTAATGAGGGTGCTAATCCTTCCTCATACGTAACCGACTCCCGAGCCTATTTTCTCATATTTTCGTAGACCAAAATCATTGTTTTAATAAACCAAAATGTTTTAGTAAAACAACCTAAATTTCTAGGTGATCCGATCACACCTAAACAAAAAAATATTGGTGGCGACTCCATTTTCACTTTCCAAAAAGTCGATCCATCATTTTTAAAACGAAAAGAAATAAAAAATGGTTTCGACATATATTATAAAGGAGACTACTCGAAACTTACTTCGGATATTTTTTGAACAGTTGCGGATAGGCTATACGATTGCTTTCCCCTTTTCCTTACCTGATCTAGCTCCTCCCTGCTCTTGAGCTTAATTTAAACAAAATGAATTTATTTAATTACTTATTCAACTATACTTCTTAGTAGTCGCATATAACAATCATACATAACTCCAATACATGTTTATATTTTATAAAATAGGCCATGACTCAATTTCATACTTATTTATTCCCTATCTAATTCGCATGCACAACAAAGATTTACATAACTTATTATGTTACCCTATACATGAATTTAACTATATATATATTCAATTGTCTCTATGACGCAAGGTGTATACATAAGGCATAAATATATATATATATATATATATATATATATATAGTGCATGCCTTGACATCATGTAAACCCCATTCAGCCCTAACTAAACAAACTTTGCCTCCATTTAAAAATTCCATTTCATGACCAATATAGCAATTTCGTATGAGTATCACCTATGCCAAACAATGACAATTCATACTTTTAACAAGATTAACTTCTTTCATCAACAAATTCTTCTTCAAAACTTAAAGGCTATAATCAACTTATTTCTTTGTTAACCATAACCGAATGTGCAAATTCATCCATCAAAATTCAAAGCTTTGGCATGGGCTAAGTAAGAATCAAGATGATCAACCTAAAACAAGTTAAAATTTCAAAAATCTAACACAATTCACTAACCTTCTTTATGCTTCAAAATGACCGAAAGTTTTCCCCCAAATTCTTTCTTTCTAATCGGCCAAGAAAAACAAACATAAAGCTTTGTTTTCATCACCCATTTTTCTTTTTTTTTATTCATTAAATATAAAATATAAAGCCATTTTAAGTGATAAATAATATATTTTTATATAAAGCATCATCATGGCCGGCCAATAACAACAAAAAGGGATATTTGACATGCAAGTTCAACCTTTTTATAATATGCATTAATAGACCACTTCAATTTTACTTATCACATTTCACAATTGCCTCACATGAGTCCTATTTAATAAATTTCACATATAAATGACAAAATTAAAGCATGAAATTTTCACACATGCATGTACACATACAATAAGCATAGAATATAACGGTTAATTATTTTTATGACTAGGTTTTGTGGTCTCGAAACCACTTTCCGACTAGGGTCAAATTAGGGCTGTCACATTACAGATTTAAAAATAATTTACATATATCATTTACTATTCATAACCAAAACTAATCATATTCAATCATACTGTCCTTTAAATGAATCCTCGAAGTCCAATTTATGCATTTGAAACAAGTCGGGACTATATCGGGAACTTCGGAAATTTTTAGCAAAATTTTTAAAATTTTCCAAGGTACAGGAGACACACGCCCGTGTGGTCAGGCCGTGTGTCTCACATGGCCAAGTGATACACCCGTGTCCCAGGCCATGTGGGCATTCAATGTGAGATACACGTCCGTATCCTAACCCGTGTCTATACGCATATAACTCTCTAACTTGGGTCACACGGCCAGCCACACGCCCGTGTGCTAGGCCGTGTGGACAATTTAATTTTCAAAAATTAAGTGCAGGAGTCACATGGCCATATGCTAGGCCGTGTGACACACACTGGTAAGACACACGCCCGTGTCTCTGCCCATGTGAGCAATTCAAAGCATTCTGTTTCTCAAATTTTAAGATGTAGGGGACACACGACCAAACCACACCCCGTACACGCCGCCGTGTGTCACACACGGCTGAGACATATACCCGTGTCTCTGCATATATGGACAAAATAAGGCCATTTCCAAGCCTTATTTCTCACCCAAATTTGCCTTGCACCTACATTAACATTTTAACACATCCCCAAACCAATTCAAGGCATTTAAATCAAGCCAAAACCAATTCTTATGCATGATATATCATCACAGATTTTCAAGTGACCAACTTACCAAATTGGTCAAATATTCATTTAAGTATATTTATACCTAACAATTTATCAATTCAAGCACACAACACATGTAAACATAATATGGTCTCATACACATATACATCAAAACATACCATCACTAGCCATTCCAATGGCTAATTACAACTAAATATTAACATGCCATCATTTGGTCAATTCAACCTATACATGTCATTATACCAAGGAAAATTTTACTAATTATACCAAAATGAGTTGAAGGATAGTGTGATCTTACTCTGACCCACTTCTAACCTCTACGAGCTTCCAAGTACTATAAAATAAAGGAAATAAAACAGAGTAAGCATATTATACTTAGTAAGTTCGTATAACAAATTTAACTTACCACTCATTTACATTTAAGGTAAGCATACAAAATTTATCCAAAGAAATTTGGCAAATTGCCTAAACACATATTATCTTAAGAAACTTGTTAGTCATGTATTACATGTAAACATCAAGAATCAAGGATGAGCTCATCATATAATAACTTTCATATACATATGTTTTTCATATCATATTTCCATTTAAAATGTGCATTTCTATAACAAATCATCTTAGTTTGGTTTAACCATGTCAGAACTTTGCCCGTTGAATTTATTTGAAATATCGATGGATACACATAGAGTACACTCAAAGTGTACAATTTGTAATCTGTCAACTCATATTCAGGGGTACCCATTATGTCAGGAAGCACTCTCTTAAGCCATGTAACAAGAAGTTTTTCCGGGTTATATCAGGAAACTCATAAGAGTTTAAAACAGGAAGCTCATTGAGCTTAACAGGTAACTTAGAAGAGTTATTATTAGGGAACTCTGGATAGCTATATAACAGGAATTTCAAGTGAGTCATATCAAGAAGCTCACAAAGATTCTATATCAGGATGATCATAAAAAGCTGCGTTTGTATCCTCAATATATGCTGGATCACAACTGATCATATAATAGGACGTTCACAAAGAGCTGCGGTAGTCCGCAACACATACAGGATCACTACCAATCAGGATGCTCACAGAAACCATATAACGGGAAACTCGAGAGGACTTATAACAAGATGCTCGTAAAAGCTATGGTATGTCTGCAACATATGCAGGACCACAACTAATCGGGAAATCCTGTATCCATCGAATTCCATTATTCAAACGGAATTTAATATTTATCGACCTTTGTCAGATATGTAACCAATTTCATGTATATGACATTTATACAAGTCACATACACAACATTCAATTCAAGCATATAAATATACATAATTTAGTTACCCGAACTTACCTCATCACTTGCTCGTATACGGAGATCTACTAATCCGATACTTTTTCTTTTCTTTGATCTAACTCTTTATTTGATCTTTCTAGATCTATATAAATGAATTTAACATCAATTTAACACATTTAATATCCAATTCAATCCAACTTACATTTTAGGCAAAAGTACTATTTTACCCCTATACTTTTTAATTAATTTCAATTTCGTCCCTAGGCTCGGAAAATGAAATTCATGAAAATTAATCCTCATTCCAAGCCTAACCAAATCATATAACATTTACAACCCATGTATTTCACAAAATTCATAAATTTTCCATGAATTTTACATCTTTTTAAATTAGTCCTAAAATCACAATTTCATGAAAATTTCCTTTACAAAAGTTATTTATCTATCAAGAACCTTTCATTTTCTACCATATATTTCAAAATTTTAGCATACTCATCCATGGAAAAATTTTATACTTTGATAACTTTACAGATTGATCCCCAAAATAGATAGATTAAATAATTAACAGAAATTTTCGTTTATTTCCTTTATTAACATTAACAATGAATAACAATGAGCAGCCATATACAATTGGTGGAAAAAAAGAAGCTCGTATTACTATTACGAATTTTGGCTACAAGAAGGCTTTTTCTTATCCTCATTAAGTTATTACGATCTCGGAAATATAAAATTACTAAAAACAGGACATGATTACTTACCCAATTAAGCTTGATTGAAACTCTCTCTCTTAACTAGGGTTTTCATAGAAAATATTTGGGGAAGATGACGAAATAAGATGATATTAAGTTATTATCATCTTTATTTATTTCAAATTCCAATTTAGTCATTTTTTTTCTAATTTTCAATGGATGATTCATCATAAATATCTACTAACTCTATCTAATGGTCTAATTACCATATAAGGACCTCAAGTTTTGAATTCTATAGCTATATACTACCTATCGCTACTAGAACTCAAGTTTTGCATTTTATGCAATTTGGTCCTTTCTATAATTAAACATGAAACCGTTAAAATTTTCTTATCAAAAATTTCTTACATCTTTTCTATCATAATGCAGACCATGCAATAATATTAAAATAAATTTCTTTCAGACTCAGATTTGTGGTCCCAAAACCACTGTTCCAATTTAACTGAAATTGGGCTATTACAACACGGCCAGGTGACGTGGCCGTGTGTCCCCTGTATTTTAAAAATAGGTCAAAACATAATGCTCACACGGCTTACCACACGGGCGTGTAGCTTGACCGTGTGACCCCTGCACCTTAATAATACAATTCAGTATGCTTACACGGCCTAGTACATGAGCGTGTGGCTTGGCCATGTAACCTAAGTCAGA
Organism: Gossypium arboreum; assembly: GCF_025698485.1. NCBI lineage: Eukaryota > Viridiplantae > Streptophyta > Magnoliopsida > Malvales > Malvaceae > Gossypium > Gossypium arboreum. Next base: position 106,690,464 of record NC_069081.1, on the reverse strand, counting down.
GAGCTCACATGTTTGGACACGGGTTGGGACATGGTCCTATGTCCCTATTTCGAATGTCCACACGACTTTAGACATGGGGGTGTGTCCCCTGCACCTTTAAAATTTTTGAATGTTTTTCGAAAATTTTTCTGAGTACCTGATTAAGCCCCGACTTGTTTCTAATATATATTTTGGGCTTCAAGAGCTCATATAAGGGACTTTAAGCTTGATTTTGATTGATTTCTGATATGAATGCTAAATGAAATGAAATGTCTATTAATTGATCTGTAAATTTCGGTAATACTCTATAACCCTATTCTGACGCCAGATACGGGTTAAGGGTATTACATTTGGTATTGGTTCAAATCCCATTATATGCAGTGACAAATCTAGAAATACGACTTAAGGGTAGGGGTGAAGTCAAAAATTTTTTTTGAGGGGGCGAAATTAAATTATATATTTTTACGATAATAAAAATGTAATTTCGCCATATTAATAGCCTATGTCTTTATATTTTTTAGAGGATTAAATAAAATTTTTATTATTTTTGGGAGCCAAAGTGCAATTTTACCATTACTAATTTAAAATTTTATAAATTATAAAAGGGCCAACATGAAAAATTTTCTATTTTAGAGGGCCGGGGCCCCTGCCAGGCCCCCTAGATCTACTCATGATAATATGCATATTTTAATATTTTTAATAAAAATTAAAGTACCGTTAAATAATATAGCTTAATTTAATTATGAAAGAATATTTTATAATTTTTCTTATTGAGATGATGTCACGAATTAATTTGACACCAACTTAACTATAAAATTACTAAAATATTTTTATTTTAAAAATAATTAATATTATTATAAAGATATTTTTTTACTTAACGCTTTTATACAACATTCCAATTAAAATAACTAAAAATATTATTTTGTAATCAAACACAAAGTAAACAAATTCAAATAAAAAGACAAAGTAAACAAATTCAAATAAGAATCTCTTATGCTCTATCCATAAAATTTGTTAAATATATATTTTTAATATAAAATATTTTTAGAGAGTATTGTAAAATATAGTAATAATAATTGTATAAAATAATAAAAAATAATAATAATAAGATGATGGTCTTTATTATGATGAGAAAGAAAGTAAAGGAAGAGGTCGTCCGTTTCACAATCTAAAAACCTAAGAAATCCCTGATCCCTCTCTTTCCGAAGAAGAGAAGAGATCGGGTAATGGCGGCGGAGAATTCAAGTTCGAAATCGGCTTCAACGGCTGATTCCTACATAGGGAGCTTAATAAGCTTGACTTCCAAGAGTGAGATCAGATACGAGGGCGTTCTTTACAACATCAACCCGGACGAGTCCAGTATTGGATTAAGAAACGGTAATCCCTGTTCTCTTCTCTTTAATTTCTCTCCTATTTTTGTTTTCATCATACAACATAGACTTCGCTTTTCCTAGGACCGGATTTGCATGTTTTACCCTTAAAATTCAATTTAGCAATTTAGCATCGTTCATCCCTTCCAAGTGCTACTATTTATCGTTCTTTTTTTCTCTCGGTACGGGCAGTACGATCATTTGGAACTGAAGGAAGGAAAAAGGATGGTCCGCAAGTACCCCCGAGTGACAAAGTTTATGAATACATATTGTTCCGTGGGAGTGACATTAAGGTATTCATTTTTATGCTTATTAGATTTTATTCCCCCCGAACTTAATGTGCTCAGTGCTGAGATTTTTACTGTGTTTCTTCACTTGCATGGTAATCGAGTATATCGTGATGTTAATATATTTACTAACTAGTGAAATTTCTTTTTCCTTGGTTTTTGCAGGATTTACAGGTTAAATCTTCACCACCTACACAGCCTACCCCACCCATAAACAATGATCCTGCAATTATCCAGGTTAAGAATAAAAAATGAAATATTGATTCAAAGTTTGACATATCAAATCCTGAAGCTTTTCATATCCTTGCAGTCTCACTTTCCACACTCAGTTTCAACAACTACAAGCATGCCATCTGCTGCTAGTGGACCTTTGACTGATCTTACTTCACACAACACTCAAATGGGATTAGCGGGGTTTAATTTTCAAGCAGCACTACCTCTATATCAACCTGGTGGGAACATAGGGTCATGGGGTGCATCACCTCAACCTCCAACTGCTAATGGTAGTGGGCTTGCTATGCCCATGTATTGGCAAGGATACTATGCCTCCCCAAATGCGCTTCCACATTTGCACCAGCAAACTTTGCTTCGGCCATCACCAGGACTGTCAGTGCCTCCTTCAATGCCGCAACCAATGCAATATCCTAATTTTAATGCTTCTTTGCCTGCTGGCTCTGCTAACTTACATAGTTCAAGCTTGCCTGAAATTCCTCCTTCTTTACTTCCTGCCAGTACGAGTTCCCACATGTTCACATCTTCTTCTTTATCATCTGCCACTTCATCTTCGCTGCCTCCTGCACCCTCAGCTACGCTGGCATCAGAAACCTTGTCTGCTTCCTTGCCTAACAAAGCTCCAAGTCCCGCACCTCCTCCAGCTACACTCAGTGCCAGCTCGCCAGCACTTGCTCCTTTGATGAGTTCTAGTCCAGAATTAAATTCCATTGCACCACCAATTGCCAACAAACGAAGTGAAATTCCTACTTTGCCATATCAAAGTGCTTCTCAGGTTGCATCCTCTGTCATTGGGGTTTCAAATTTTATTCGTGTGGAAACATCTACACAATCATTGGTAACCCCTGGTCAGCTCTTGCAGTCAGGATCTACTGTTGTTCCTTCATCTCAGCCTGCAGTAACTGCACATAAAGATGTGGAAGTGGTTCAAGTGTCCTCATCATTATCGCCTGAACCATCAGTACCTGTTGTCTCAGAAACTCAGCCTCCATTATTGCCATTACCTGTTTCTTCACATGTTGCCCCAAAGGTACTTTGATGCTTCTATTTTAAATAAAGCTCAAAATTAAATAAACATTGATTGTTGGGGACACATTGCCTAACGCTACGAAACAAATTCTTAAGCTAGTTATCTTTTAGAAATTAGCACATTTGCTTTGACCAAACTTTTCACCCTCTGTGCCTTGTGTGATGCAAGGTTCTAGTGCCCAGAGTGCATTGCACACTGATATCTAATAAACTGTTTTGACATTAATATTCTGCATCTGGCTTTGACAACTTTGGTTGCAGTGAAGTGATAAGAGAATAGTGCGGATGTTGACATTTGCAAATTCTGTTCCTTTTTTACCATATTAAGAAATTTGCTCCTGAAGCTACTTCTTTAGGATGCTGTACTTACCGTACAGAAAGTGCTCCTGGTGTTTTGATTTTTGTTTCACAGGATTTTGAGTTTGAAATTTCCAAATTTTTGTTGCCATGTACTAGTGGTACATATTTTCAATAGTTTTCTTTTCCTTGGGTTGTTGACTGTAGGCTGCTTGAGAAGGTATTAATGTGATTATGAATTGCAAAACGGGAAATTAGAACTGATATGGAAAGTTAAACCAAGTATGGATTCTTAGAATGTGTGATTATCTGGGTCCATTTGAAGGGTTAGCCTCGTGGTTTCATTTGTGAAAGTATGTGTCTCCTTTTGTAAGGATCTTTTTGTAGATTATGAGTAGTTAGTACACGCAAGGTGGGCACTTTTAATGCATAACGGCAATTATTTTACTTGTTTTCTTCTCTTCTTTTACCCAAGTAGTGCCTGTCCCAAACGAGAAAAAATCATGATGAGCATGAGATATACATTTTTAGGTTTGTTGTGTTGTTTATTGTAGTGTAGAATTTACTTTGTTGCTTTATATGATATTTGATAAAAAAACCTTTCATGAGTATTAAGTTCATTGACTTTCATTTGCAATAATTTGCTTAACTGAATGTTGTAAGGAGCCTGACAAGTGTTACAATTTTTTTCCCACTAGCCAAATGGAGCTTCCTTTCAACCTCGCCATGGTTATAGAGGATATGAAAGAGGAAGAGGAAGAGGAAGAGGAAGAGGAAGAGGAACTGGGGTAAACTTCGTTTACATTTGTAGTCTAAAGTTGAATTTTCACAAATTTGAAAAGATGCAGCAAGCTGAATATTGTTGTTGTCTTGTTGAAGCTATGTGATTATAGGCTAAACCATTTCATTTTAGCCTGTAATTTATTGGGTGGAATTGACTATTTGGGTTAGTTTGTAGATGTTTTAGAGATAATTCTTGGCTTATCAAGTTTCATAAATAAAATTTTGAATGCATTTTATTGTTGGTTATAGTTATTCTTCAAGACTGACTGTATATTATGGAAAACTCTTATTGGTAGAGTTCACGTCCAGTGACAAAATTTACTGAAGACTTTGATTTCGTGGCAATGAATGAGAAATTCAAGAAAGATGAAGTATGGGGTCATCTTGGTAACAGTAGCAAATCTTATACTAAGGATAAAGAAGCAGATGCCGTTGATGAATATGGTTCTCAAGGTGAAGATGATGCTGAAATACCTAAGATTCAAACGAAGGTTATCTTACCAACTTATATTTAACTCATGTAATAATTTGATTATCTTAAAGGCTCTCTACTCACTCTATCATTCTGGTGTTGTACAGCCTGTTTACAATAAGGATGACTTTTTTGATACTCTCTCCTGCAATGCACTTGATAATGACTCGCAAAACGGAAGGCCGAGATTCTCTGAGCAAATGAAGTTAGACACAGAGGTGATGATGCATTGCTTGTTTATTCTTCCTATTAACTCTCTGAAATATGTGGACCCTTTTTGATATTGTAGTGGTTTTGGTGGTGCAGACTTTTGGTGATTTTTCAAGACATCGAGGTGGACGTGGGCGTGGAACTGGACGTGGACGTGGTGGTCGTTATCGTGGTGGGTATTATGGAAGAGGGTATGGATATGTGGGGAGGGGTCGTGGGTAAGACATGCATTTGCATGCTCCATAGTTGTGCTTGATTTTTGAAAATCTTTACGGCTGTTAGCGGGCCATGTGAAATTGTTCTCTTTTATTTGAAATGTTACAATGCACAGTCAAAACCATCCGGCCTGGCAAACATCAGACTGAAATAGGGCTATGCTCGGAATTTGTTCTCTTTCTTATTTCTCCGGAAATAAAAAAAAGTAGGCAATATTTTTACTATGTTCTATTTAATACGCTATTGTTTTCCACTTAGCATGACTTAGATATTGTGATTGATTTGTTATATGCATATCGGGGTCAGTGCATCTTAACGCCCCATCATTCAGGTACTTCCACCATAAGCTATGCGTGCATTGCATGCTGGAGTTGGCCATTATCTAATCGAGTCATCATATTCGTATAAATTGTTAAAATTCAAGTTGGAATGTGAAGTCTGGTGGAATAACCATGACGATATTGGTTACAGGGCTGCTCGGGAGCTTCGGAAGTCATCAATGACCATTCCTCTTGCTTTTCTTTTAAGTTCCAATTTTTTTTTTATCAAAGAGAGAATAAAACAAACATTAATCAACACTATTCTTCGGTTACAAAATCATGACAGTTAGCATATGGTAAATTAAAAACCTATCAGGAGACATTGCAACGGTTGACCTCAAACCACCAAAGCTAAACCATCAGTAAGTTTATTGCGTTAGCATATAGTAAATCAAAAACCCATGAGGTGGAGACATTGTAACGGATGATTCCAAGCCACCAAAGCTAAACCATCAGTAAGCTTATTGCCTTCCCTGTAGACTTGTAATATAATCACCTCTCATTCTTTCTTTATGTACGAGCTTCTCAACCGAAGTTATACTCTCCAATCTTAGCATTCCTGGTCAACATATTAACACCATCAATATTATCAATTCAAGAACAACTCTTCTTTGACCATTCCACCAGGCAAGTCGAAAGTCTTCAACACCTCAAAATTTAGCTTCCAATGCAGAACAAGAACCAATGAATCTAAAAAATCTAAAAAATCCAAAAATCCATTTCTCATGCTAATCTCGTATAACTCCTCCACAAGCGATTATGCCCGTACTTGATTTACACGTGCCATCAGTTTTCAACTTGTACCATCCAAGAGAAGGGCTCCTCCAGCTTACATATTTCTTGAGCAAATAATGATAGATTTTTGAACTTTCCATGCATATATAAGTAGATATAAAAGGTATTAATTTAACTATATATATCTTTATGCTATAATGAAAATATCCAAAACAGAAAAAAAAAAGGTTTACAAAGTTTGTTTTTATTATTTCATTATATTTTAAAGAAACATTTCAAGATACAAATGCTTTCTTATTCCACACAGGACTGATGACTGATGTCGAAACGAAGCAAAGCTTTTAAATTAAAAAGTGTTGGTATAAGATGATATGTTTGGATGGATAAAGTTGAGGCAAGGGGAAGTCTACTTGCAAGTGGCAACAAGGACTCTTCTGGGGGGCTTAGAAGGCCTCCGTCCATGGAGCAAAGCCATGTTGTCAAAGATGGCAACATCACCCTTCTCCCACTTGAATTGAATGCTTTCTTCTTCTATGATCTCTCCACATCTCTTAACTACATTCTCTGGAATCTCTGTTCCATCTGCCATGCTAGCTGAGCTTATCTCTTTTCCATGCATACCGACTACAGTGTTAAACCACATTCTCCTCCCCTTCCTTCGATCAAACACCCTAGTTAGAGATCGAGGTCCCAATACAGCCTTCACTCCCCCATTAGGTAGCCACTCCAAGTCCATTCCCAGCGCTTCGGCCCTGTAACATTTTTTGCATTTTTGGCTGTGTTTAGAGGCTCACAGTCTATCTCAGAATTAAGGCTCATAAGCATATATGTATATGTGCTTCAATTTTAAATTTTTAATAAATATTAAATACTAAATGTTCAATCAAATTCGAACCTTCTCTCGGCCTCTTCACGGTCCGATGTTCCAAAAGTATCTTCCCAGCCTCTGCCCCTCATTGATGATGTATCGTTCTTGCTGAGGGCTGTAAATGAGTATTGTAACCCCTTGGCTTCCATTTCCTCCACAGCTTCTGGGAATTCCTCTAGCATCCGCTCTGTTACTCGAAAGCTAGGAACAAAGGGCGTCTCTCCACCTTCCGGTGGTGGCACCTCGCAGAATAGTAGTAATGTCTTCGGAGATTCCTTTATCTGGTGAACAATGGCATTGTAAGATCTAGTTAAACACCAATTTCATAGCTGATTCGTGACCTAAGGAGAAGCCATATGTGTCAACTTTTAAAGTGAAAGATATCTTATATGTTTTAGCTTCACTGCATCATCAAAATTGTCAGCTATAGACAAAGATTATCAAATTCGAGAGCGCAGTAGGATCAAATTTCATGTTTGATTTGTTCTGCGTTCCGTTTTGTGTAAATCAATCATAATCATGGCCAATTTTACAGCTCCATATGCAGCCTTCCTAACATTTATATATTTATTGAAGTTGATTAAAAACTAAGAAATAGCTAAATAAGTAATTGATCCCGTAATTTGGGTTGCATTTGTAAAAGCATGGAGTTATGTCTTTGTTTCCAGAAGATATTATAGTAGCGAATAGGGACATACCAGAACCATTTCATGATGGTAATATATGAACTCGGAGAGAGGTCCTTCGTTAGCTGTCCAGACACGTTTATGCACATGCGTCCGAGGTGCTGGTCCGACATAACGAATATCATCCCAACCAAAGGCTTCAACGATGTCATTGAAGTCTTGTGCATTCTTGACATCAAAACCCCGGAGGAGGACAGCACTGTTTTTGATGATCAATTGCTCAAACCAATCCTTGTTTGTCTTCAAAGCCAACAGAAGCGACTCCATATCAGCCTTGTCTGCCTTGGGGGGTTGCAGAACTAGCGGCATGGATTCACCATCCACCAGCTTTTGGCCTTGGCATTTCCCTACCTTGAAATCCTTGCAAGAAAATTCCATATCTTCCCTTTGCTGCTTTAAGTTTCTAATTTAGTTGTTCTGAGTCACGCTGATACTCTCAGTGGAACCGAGGGTAGGTTTAAATAGTTGTGATACTGTGATAGGATATAAGTATTCATCGAAATTGGAATTTACTAGGCAAGGTTTAAATGAATACGACAGATCGCTAGTTGCGCTTTAGATCCATCTTGTGTCTTTTGGGTTGTGGGAAGCTCAGATATAATATATAAATACAAGACAAGGTAAGATCGATGACAACAAGATCATACCGGATTGTTATCGAAAGATCCAGTGCCTTCCATGGTTTTCGTTAGTTTGTGTAAATAATGAGAGATGTATATGTTTATTTTAATAGATAGCTATCGTAGATTCTTTGGAGTTTTGAGGTCGCATGGCACTAGGTGTCGTTAATGAATTATATTCTCGATGCCTCCCAGGTTGGATGGATAAACGAAAATGCCATAAAATGTTGTCCAGATTCTAGAAATCATCGACGTTTTTGCCATTTCATAGGCATCTTAGCTTGGAGCAAAGTTCAAGGGACAAGTTTATTACAGCACAAATTAAGTCTTAAGTGATATATATATATATATATCCTTTCTCATGCTTATGGATTATCTTAAGCTTGCATGCATAAAGCCAGTAGCCAACCGTTGCAACTGATATAAGCAACAGCTTTTCTTTTTTTTTTTTTTTGATAGAATATAAACCACAATTTGGAAACTGGTTGCAAATAAAATCAAAATAAAGTAAGTTGGCAAGGCAGCTTAAACTAGGCATAATTAATTATACTAATTATATATTATATTCTTGAAGTTTTGACGTTTGGGTGTTAACCAGGGCGCTCCATTTGTAAATCCCATTTAGATAAACAACAAAATAGAATATCTAAATGCTAAATATCGAGTGTTTCGAAGATGCCGTCCCTGCCCCCACCAATTCACATCAATGCAGGTTGGGTTTCAACAAAATAGTCAATCCAGTCCAGGCCATATCTATGAATTAGACCATATATATCTATTTTTCCTGTCAATTTTCTGAGCCCTGACCCTGAGGTTGCAGCTCTGAATTGCTTGTAAAAAAGGGGATAAAAATCAAAGCATATATCAGCAGATCACTATGAATAAAAAGATTATGAAGTGACTGCTTGTGAGTCTATTGCTAGACTTGCTTTAGGATCGCAATCGACAATCTTTTTGTCAACCGCTGATGAAATCATCTTTGACCATTAATTTATCATTAATTGCCGTGTCCTTATTTCTTTTATCGGCTATTTTGAAATTTATAATAGTTGGTAAGTGATTATGTCACAAGGAAACTCTACTTCCGGACCATGCATTCCTTCATTCATTGGTCTGCCATAATAATAAACTAATCAAAACTTAAAAAGTTGAAGGAGAAGTACCATCTGGTTTACGCTCATATAACATTTTTCTTATTGAGATAGTTAACGAGATATTATAAATAGATGAAAATAAAATTTAAAAAATGCACTTCGAAGTATTAATTTATTATTATTGACAGTAAAATATAAGATTAAAAAGTTGATTGAGTTTTAGTTTAGTTGGTATCGACATTGTTATTAGTGCAAGAGGACGTGAGTTTAAGTGTGTTCAAACATATCATCCTCTTATTTTAAAGTTGGAGAGAGATTATGGATAATTTTAAGTACATTATTCTATTAATTTTAACCTTTTTTCTCTTTTATTAATTTTATTTAGAACCATAACATCAAACAGCAGTTGATATTACAATGCATGTAGGGTGCTAGAAGTACTTTTACACCTGAGAAACAATCCCAAACAACATGCTTTTAGAACTTAAAGCACTTCTTTGAGCCAAACCGAAAAGCTGGGTAGGTGGTGTTGTGACTTTTAGCTTTTGTAGTTTGGGATGTGAAAATACAAATTGGCCCTCCTCTGTGCTATTTTTGTGTTTTTAATTATCTTCAAGCAAGTTATGATTTAGCTTAATACTTTAAGATGTTTAAGAATGAATATGTGATGAGTTATGCATAGTTTAAATTGGTTTGATGCATGGGGATAATTTAATAGTATTTTTATTATTAGCAGTTGTTATTGAATTACTTAAATATCATTTAAATTAATTAATTTAATAGTAATTATTATTATCGAGTTAATAGAAATTGTTATAGGATTTTTAATTACCAAAATCATATCTAAAATAAATATTTTAACTTTCGATCACAGTTTTAAACAGTAATATTAAATATCTAAAATTAATAAATTACACTTTTTCAATAACAATATCAAACTAGACGAAATTTTATGAGTAACAAAAAAAACCATTATATATACAAGATTACAAAATCAAACAGTTTACGTAACAACATCAAACAGTACTAACAAAGACAAACTATTGTTGAGGAAGGCAGTTGCTGAGCCATCTACTTGAGCTCAACTGGCTTTTAAGCCATCCTTCTCTGACAGCTGAACTTGAATGAAGTGGAGTGATCTTAAATTTGTTAGGAAGGTCAAAATGTATATGGATTGGATTTTGAATGCAAGAATTTCATTAATCCCTAATCAAGAAGCCCAGCAACTGTCCAAAAAAGGAGCCCAACAATAATGAAGATGTTATTATAGATATAGTAGTTCAGGGCTCCAGTCATAATGCAGTAGCAACGCCATTGCCCCACTATCAGCTCATAGTCTTTTTTTTTTTTTTGGCCTTTTTGATCGTTTGATCCATTTATAAATTTCATGGTCCTGGTTTATCATAGGAGGATTACAGGGAATCTTATCAAAGGCAGTAAATAAAATATAGAAACTTTCCATATAAAGTATTGTTAAAGGTGTCATGTCTTTGGTCCTTTACTCTTTGCAGCCTGCTAGATCTGAGAGTGTGTGTCGGTAGCTATCCTCTCGCCACTTCACTCATCAGCTCAGCTGTACTCAAACTGAAGTTGCATGTTTCTAAACAAGCCCATGGCTGCAGTTTCTCCACCTTTGGTTCCGCCTCTCTTATTTGCTAGAATATCAGGGATCCTAGTGGCAGCTTTGGTCCTCTCGTGGGCTCTTCTTTTCAAGTCTAGCTTCCTTCCTCACTCTTCTTTACCCTCCCAAGAAGACCTCATCTATGCAGTGAGTATTTATTTATCACTCCATTCTCTACTTAATTACTTCACATTTCCTTTTGCAGCCTTTGAAAGTTATCTGTGTTGCTTACAGGTCCTCCATCCTTTGCTCATGGTGATTGGCTTCATTCTCATAAGTGGGGAAGGTAAATCAGAAAATGAAGTGAAAATAGATTATTCTTTTTTTCAAACAATTGAAAGTTCTTCTTTCTTTTCAGCTATATTGATACACAGGTGGTTGCCTGGTTCAAGGAATTTGAAGAAATCTGTGCATTTGTGCCTTCAAGGGGTGGCTTTAGGTTGTGGGGTTTTTGGGATTTGGACAAAGTTCCATGGACAAGATGGCATTGTGGCTAATTTTTTCAGCCTGCATTCTTGGATGGGTTTGATCTGTGTCAGCCTGTTTGGAGCTCAGGTTCTATTCTTCAGCCACTCAATCATTTTTTGTTCCTATTTCTTTCTTCAAAAATGGTCCCTTAAGTTTTCTTTACTGATAAATACATTCCAGGGGCAAGTTAATTACAGTTAACTTACCGGAAACTGAGTTGTAATCACAATTCACACTTCTTTTTTCTTTTCTTTTTTTTTATCTACTGGGAAACATTAAAAAATAACGGAATGCTGAAAGCTGCAATTATTGCAGTTCACCCATTCATATTGTGTTGCTTTCTTTTGAGGTTGTGGCCCCATTTATACGACTCCCTTAGCTGCTTAGCAAGTTTCAAAAACGTATTTTAGCCTTTTTCAATTATTTATGCTGAGATGATGTATTCCAGCGTTACACGGGATAACTCATGAGCACGGCCTGGAGCCATCCTTAATGGACTTATTTAACTATTGCCTAAGCACGAAAATTTTCATTGAAAAGACTGATCAATTGTCATACTCTCATTTGCTCAAAATAATCGTTTACATTCAGAGCAAGACAACATATTCGGCTTGCTGGTTAATTCAGTCTAATGACAAGGAGATTAGGAGTTTTCGTTTACATGAAAAGATAATTTTTTATATGCTGTGGTTGTGTATTTGAATGCAGTGGTTGGTGGGTTTTGTAAGCTTTTGGCACCGAGGTGAAGTGCGGACGACAAGAGCAAAGGTGTTGCCGTGGCATATCTTCCTTGGTCTCTACACTTATGGCTTAGCAGTGGCAACAGCGGAAACGGGGTTGTTAGAGAAATCGACATTCTTGCAAAGCAGGCGGACTGTATCCAAACACTGTCCGGAGTCCATGATTGTTAATAGTCTAGGTCTGGGGTTGGTTCTCCTCTGTGGCATTGTCATATTGACGGCAGTTTCGCCTAAATATCATGCTCTGCAAACCAAACTTATGTATTCCTCAGATACCAAGTGTTTGTCCTCTTGATCACATGATTAGAGATCCAAAAGAAATAAAAAGTCATTCCTATACTGTTTGTTATACTATTGTATATAATGTAAAGTGTAAGGTTTTGGTGCTGCATGGGGATTTGGAGAGGAATGATTTGTGTTTCCTTAAATGGAAAAGCCTTTTGCTGTCAATTTAAAGAGTAAGAGCCAAGTGGTATAAAAACACCATGCTTTCTTTGGTTTGTTGATTTATGACAACATTCTCCACTCAACAGGCCTTCTTGATGCAAGTAGACCTAGAAAAGGGATAGACTTAAAAAGGGCGACTTTATCTGGGTTCCATTGAAAAATCGACTGTACCAACTTTATAATTTCTTAAATCAAAATTGAACCTATTTTGGAATAAAATTAACTACACCCAATTGCCTTTTCTCAATGGGTAAGTTGTAAAAAAATTGAAAAATTTTATAAATTTAAACTTGCTAACTTGTCAAATTAGATAATAGCTATATAAATATGAATGATGTGTTTAAATTTGGTTAAAATAAACTATTAGTCCTTGTACTTCTATAGAATTTAAGATTTAATCCATGTACTTTAAAATTTATAACTTCAACCGTCTTATTTTTTAATTTAAAAATTTTAGTCCAATTATTATTATTATTGATAATTTTGTTAAAATTAATCAATTTAATATATTTATTTTCCGTTAATCGTTTTTTCTAAGAAGAAGTAATCTTCTTCGTACTGCTATTTTTTATTTCTGGAAATCCAACTATTTTAAATTTACAACATCATTCATAAAATTCGATCAATTGCATTTAGATATTATTTTTTCTTTCATGCTCCCAACTAGTTTAGGAAGTTCTTTTGTTGACTCTTTACATGTTTGGAGAATGCAAGTCACTGATTTAATTTAATTTAATGGTTAAAAATTGGGTAAAACTAATGAATTTTATATGATGTGAGTGGATGCTTCTCCAAATTCTATTGATATCTATTTATTAAGAAAGTTTTAAATATAAAAATATTTATACCCTTATTTATTTTTCTATTTAGTTTATTCATTAATCTATTTTTAATACAATATAATGAAACTTTAATTACATATTGAAGTGATATAAAATTAAATATATCTTTGATTTCTTTCATAAAAAATTATGTTCTACTTCAATTAAAATTAAATATTTTAAATTTATATTTAATTCATATATATTAACCTTAAGATGGATTCATTAAATTATTTAATTACCATTATTAAAAGATTTTAATAAAAATTATTAAAGTATAAATATTAAAAGTTATTTTGAAGTTAATGTTATAATTAAATAATTAAATATTTAACTTGTATTTACATAAAATAATTATTGCCTTATAAGGCATGGGTTCAAATCTCATCAAAAGAAATCAAGACACATCTAATAAGGGACGTCCAAGTGTCACAAGGCTAAAACTTTAGTCTGACAAAGCACACGGTCTTAAATAATTGCTTTACTTCAAATCCGCCTAAGTTAATCTAACTCTCGAAAAATGAGAATTTACACAGAATCTCTTTAAGGCACTAAAATAAAGTGGAAGCAACTCAAAATGACAAAGAGACTTTGAATCGAACAGAAAGTCGCAATAAAATAATATCACACCAAATTTTTGAGTAAATGCTCTCAAATATATTCAATAACTATGAATGAAGTGATTACAAATGAATGGGGGAGGGCTCTATTTATAGTTGAACTCCCCTAAATCCAACAGTACAGATCGAATTACATCAACGACTGAGATTAGTGCCTATCTACAAGATGAAAGTTCTAAAGGATTTAAACTCTATATGTTTTTATCCTTTAGGATTTACAATAATTACCCTGGAAACTCTAATTTTATTGGAGTGTTTCACTGGGCCACCAATGCTTCAAATAGATGGGTTTTTTCGTGTGTTCCACGAATCAAACCAGTTCAAGTGGGTCAAATGAGCTCCATTTAATTAGTTGACCTTCATGGGACATTCTGTGTGCATTCGTCACAGGTTTTGATCCATGATTTGTGATATTCTCCTTGATCCATCATCGTGATGCCCTTGTCACGTCCTTGAAATGACGTTGGTTTGACTCGTCTCAGAATTATCTCGATGCCTCAGCTGATTTTTAATTAGTCTCTTATTTTTGGGTAGTTCTATCCCTCGGAACATTTGCCTCGACTTATGTCTCCGCCATCACCTAACTCAAACCATTTCTCTCTTTTGTACAACTCGTTCAAAAGAGCCCACCACTCTTACTTGCCTCTATTGTGACTTGCCTCGATCAAGATCTCCTTGACTCTAAAATCTGATGCACAACCCACTTCTCTCATAGGTGTAGCCTCACTAATAACTCAATAAGCTTCATATCGGCTTTCTACACCTTTAGCATTTCCAAGGGAGTCTTCGTAGCACTCTGATTTACCAAGTCAATGTTCTTGCCACAATGAACATTCTCGGCAAACTAGATTGCCGATAATACTTTGGTTCCACCTTTCTTATCACGACTACTGACACAACACATTGTCGTTAACGAGTATCCAAGATACATATACAATTGATGAAATGAACCAACAGAGCATTAATATTTTCAAGAAAATTTAAACCAATAACGAAGTTGTAATCATTTAAGTGAATTACTTCAAAGTCATCATTGTCTTTTCAATCCCCAATTTGTACCTTAACTCCTTGTGCTACTCCCATAGTTGAGACCTATTTTGTGACAGCCCTAATTTGACCCCAGTCGGGAAGTGGTTTCGGGACCACTAAACCGAGTCGTGAAAATAATTGAATGATAAATTTTGTGCTTAATTTGTGTGAAAATGCATATGTGAATTTGTGGTGCTTTGATTTTTGCCAATTAAGGTGAATTTTATTGAAAGGGACTCGCGTGAAAAATTTAAGAAATGTGCTAGGTATTTATGTGATGGCTTATTACTATGGTTTAAAAAGCATAAGGATGTGCATGTCAAATTGTCATTTTTTTTATAGTGGCCGGCCATGTGGTTGAGTAATTGAAAAAGTATAAATTTTATATGTATTTATATATATAAATATATTATAATATGTAATAACAATTTTATATTATAATGAAATAAGTAAGTGGGTGAAAAGAACAAGGTTGATAACTTTTGTTCTTCATTGCGAAAAGGGGGATAGGAGAGACCAAACTTTCGACTATGTTAACATCAAAATTAAGGTATGTTTCATGTGCTATCTTCAAAGTCTTGTGAAAATCTAGTTAATCACATAGTTTCCTACATAGCCCATGTTAAAAACTTTAGTTTTGGTTGAGGATATAGCATTCGGCCATTTACCTAAGTTTTTGCTAAATTATTGATAGTTGAATATTAGTTTTAAAGAATGAATAATTGTGATTGTAATGGAGTTTCATGTTGCTTAGGTGGTGAATTAAGCATATATGTGCATTAGATGCTAAGTAGGAAATCGGCTAATGTGTTGGGTGTACTATGGCCGATTGTGACTTGGATAAAATTTAGTAATGTATGTGCTTTAAATGTGTTATGAACTATTATAAGTTAAATTAAGTTGAAGCTTGGTAAAATTGAATAATTGTGGTTTAATTTCTTAATGGCAATTGGCTATTCTGGTGAAATGCAAATGTTAATATTTAGTTACTAGTGTTTATATGTGTGCTAGCCGGATTTGAACTTGAATGATGATTTGAGTACAATGTGTTGTATTGATATTATGCTTAAGTGAAATTATAGATATATATGATGAAATTGATTGGTGATATACATGTTTGAATAATATGTATGCAAAGAATGTGTGAAAGAGTGAATTGGTAATAATCTATTTGGGACAGTAGCAGTAAAGTGATTTTGGAAAATCACCATAAATTGTGGAAGTTGAGTTAGAAGCTGAATAAATTATTTAATTAAAGCTTAATGAGTCTAGTTTCTTATAAAAGAAACCATGTAAGCAAAAGAATTTCCGATAATAAGATATTTGAAGTGATGCGGGACAGGGTCAAAATGACTTCTAGATCCCTTGTTCTGTTTTTATAAAATCATTATAAATTGTACAAAAATGGTTATAAGATGAAGTTTATATGCTTAGACTCCTTAATGAGTATAGTTACAAATGAAATAAACGAGAACATATTTTTAATTCTGTACAATGAGAATTTTGATTCGTAGTGAAGAGTGGTCAGATTAGTCAAACAGTGAAACAAGGGAAACTTTAAGAAAAATCTGGTATTGATTTGCCAAACCAAAAATTCTGAAAATTTTATAGATAAAATCTATATGAGTCTATTTTCAGGGAAAATTAACGGCACTTGATTTGGAGTTTTGTAGCTCCAGTTATAAATGATTTAGTGACTGTTGCTCAGGAAGACAGCTTGCAGTAAAATTATGATTATGTGGTAAACATTGACAAAAAATTCGTTAATGAGTTGCTTATTGATTTCTTATAAGCTTACTATGATCAGTAAGTGTGAAATTTGAATATATATATATATATATATTATATTTATAAAGTGATGCTTGAATAGTCGAATAATGACTAGTTTAAAATCTTTGAATTTAAGCTCAAGAGCATAGAGGGACAAATTCGGATAAGGGAAAAGAGAAAATAATCGAATAGCCGTTGTAATCATTCGGTAACATTCGAGGTAAGTTCTTAAGTGTTTAAGCTTGATTCCTTTTTATATGCCTAAGAGTTAAATTAATATGGCAAAGAGAATGTAAATTTTATTTAGTTAATGTGCCGAATAAATAATGATTTAAGGCTATAACCCGATTATGGCTATTATGCTTAAGTTTAATTGGATTTGGAAATTTGATGTACTAAATGAGTGTTACAATGAGTAAACTATGTCGTATATGTGTTGGTAGAGATATCACGATTTGTGATTATTAAATATCTAAAGGAAACCATGATGTGTATAAAATTATTATTATTAGTCCTTTGTGGTAGCCAAATATGGCCTGGCACCAAAGTGATTAAATGTGAACTTCGATGAGGTAAACTATTAAAAGTGTGGTGCTTTAAGACTATGGGCTAATACGATATGTGGATTCGTTCCGTAAAGTAAATTATTCAGGTACGAATAACCTAATTAAGTATATGTGAATTAAATGAATTTGATGATTGATGTGAATCGAACATATAAGAAATGGTTTCATGTTTATGTTCAACTATGAGACCTTGTGTTAAATCGACAATCGATTTCCTTCAATACATTAAGTTGGTCAGGTATACGATATGTACTTATGCATGTTAAATCGATTGGAATTGAATCATGAATGTGAATTGAGAAGCATAGGTAAAAATGCCTATGTCATATATGTGAGTAAGGGTAAAACCATCGTAAATTATCGATAAGGATGGGCTATGTGCGGAACCAACTTATAATTTCTAATTTGAAAGGTTGTGTGCGAATTGGTAAGCAATATGTATATATTAGGTGAATTGTGACCTTTTGGTTTTACTTGAATTAAGTTGTGCGATAAATAATTTATGTATATGACTTATAGTCGAATGGTCACTATGGGTTAAGCTTGAATGGTGAAATGTGATATTTATGTATGACTTTTGAACCGAAATGTAAATGATGGTGTTCATATGAAGCTTATATCCGAATGTAGCAAATGACTACTAATGTGATATGTTGAATGAGATGTGTTAATATATGATTAAAGATGCATGATATTTGATGTGTATCCGGGCTTAAAGACCCATGAGCTTCGTCTTTGGTATTATATCCGGTTAAATCCATGAGCTTCGTCTTTGGTAATATATCCGGTTAAATCCTGCAGCTTCGTCTTTGGTGTTATGTTTGGGTTTTATACCTCGCAGGCCAAGTGTTAGTGAATTTGATAAAGTATATGACTACGAGATCCTATGCTAAGATGATAAATTGAACTCGTATTACACATTAAGTGATTCAGGTATGTGATATATATATATATATTATATGTGAGATTGATCTGACGGGAATTAAGAATGTGTAATGAGAAGCATATGAAAAGATGTTGTAAATTCATATGTATAATTGTATATGTGTGCATTCAGTTATTATGCAAAGTTACAAGATAGTTTTTGATATGCTATTTAACTATGAATGTTGAAAGTAAATGTGGGTAAGAAATGATACACTAGTGAAATTTGAAAGAATTAAAGTTAATCCGGAAGCTTGTAAATACTATGTTTATATGAGTTTGAGTATAAACGGAGTAAAATGATATGTGTTTGTGCATAATCAGCCAAATAGTATTGTACTCAGAAAGTGTTATGTGATTTCGAACATTTGGTTTGTTTTTAAGTTCAACTGTTTAAGTTGCTTAAGACTTACTAAGCTTATGAAAGCTTACTTTGAATGTTATGTTTCTCTGTTTATTTTTGTAGATCGTTGACTCTTACTATTAGCTCGGGGATCGTCAGCACTTCGTCACACTATCTACTATTGTAGTAATCATGTGATTTGGACTTAGCTTATGACATGTATAGGATAGACTATAAATAGAATGATATTTTGACTATTGTATATAAGCCATGCAAATATGGCATCTTATGGAAGTTTACTTTTATAAGTTTTAAATTCGATCTTTGTTTGTGTCTATTAGTTATATAAATAAATGATCTTTTATTTAAGAAAAGGTTCAAAGTTTTACTGTTCTGATCCGATTCCTAATTTCTGGTAATATCTCGTCCTATTCCGGCGACGGTTACGGGATAGGGGTGTTACATGTTTGGAATTTTCAATATCGATCTTTTAGTTGATTTACTAACCGAGAGACCAAGTTTACCCACGACCTTTTCTATGAAAAAGTTTGATGCTCCGTATCAACAAGATCACTATTTTTTTGGCCTGTGATGTTGATGTCTACAAACATCAACTCATTTTGCTTGTAATCCCTCTTCACTTTGACAAAATCGAATACCATTGACTCAAACTTTAAATTCTCACTCTCTGGCTCTACTTTATCTTCTCTATAGGCCGTAGATAGATTAGGTCGCTCTAGACGGTCCCGTATCCTATGCGGACCACAACATAATAAGCACTTCATTGGTTTCTTTTCATTCTTTTTAACCCTCTTTTTTGGAAAAAAAATCGGTTCAAAAATAGTTTTATTGTACAGCAAAAAAATAAAATTTTGAATATCAAGTCGGTTTGTGATATTTATAGTAATAAACTTTTCTTGAAATCGCATCTATGTTTTGGGCTAGATAGATCCTTTTCATTCCCAGCTTTCAATCGGACTACCTTTTATCCTCGTACCACGAACTACTTCTAGTGTGGGCTCGAACAAATTCGAATCAAACACAGAACCATAAATTAATTACTTTACTTTCATTGGGAAAGTAAAACTTTCTCTCAAATATAAACCGATAGAATTACTGTAACAACCCTAACCCGAATCCATCGTCGAAACAAGGTTATGGAGCATTACCAGAGATTTCAGAACAGATAACATACATTTCATATCATACAATGTTCATATAAAAAATCAATCATAAAGTCCCTTATAAGAGCCCTCAAGGCCCATAATGCACATTAGAAACAAGTCGGGTCTAAATCGTGTACTTAGAAAAATTTTTGCAAAATTTTAAAATTTTTTTTAAGTGCAGGATACACACGCCCGTGTGGTCAGGCCATATGGCTGACATGGTTGAGAGACACGCTTGTGTCTCAGGCCATGTGGGCATTTGAAATAGGGACATACGACCGTGTCCCAGGCTGTGCCTAAATTAGGGTGGTTACTGACTTGGGTCACACGGCTAAGCCGCACGCCCGTGTGCTATGCCGTGTAAACATTTTAATTTACATTAATTAGGTGCAGGGGCTACACGGTCAAGTCACACACCTGTGTGCCAGGCCATGTACCACACACAACTGAAACAGACGCCCGTGTCTCTACCCTTGTAAAAATACCTGAGCATTCTGTTTTGCAATTTTAAGGATACAGGGGACACCAAAACACACGCCCATGTGCTAGGCCGTGTGTCATACACGGCTGAGACACATGCCCATGTCTCTACCCATGTGGACAAAATAAGGTTATTTCTAAGCCTTATTTCTCACCCAATTTGTCTTCCACCTACATCAACACTTTAATACATTCACCAACCAATTCAAGATATTAAACCAAGCTAAAAGTAAGTCTTATACATGCCATATTATCACATATGTTTAAGTGTTCAAACTTACCAAATCCACATATGTGCATATAGGCATATTTTACCAATTATGCTATCTCGAACTAATCATCAATAGGTCTATGTACTTTCTACAATTTAACCATTTTAAACACACACATCAAACATGTTTAGGCCATATATCTACATATCAAAATATACCTAACATAAGCCATACCAATATCTAGTTTCAACCAAATATTTATATGCCATCATTTGGCCAATTTAACCTATACATGCCATTATACCCAAAAGAAATTTTGCTATTTATACCAAAATGAGATGAATGATAGTGTGATGTTGCTCTGACCTATTTCCAACCTTTACGAGCTTCTGAATACTATAAAACGGAAGAAATAAACAGGGTAAGCATTTAATATTTAGTAAGTTCGTATAACATGAAATTTAACTTACCATTTAATTACATTAAAGGTAAACAAATAAAACATATTCCAAACAATATGGCCAAAAGCTTAGCACATATCCTCAAAAATCATGTTAGTCAAGTAATCAACAAGAAATATATATGAGCTCATCAATATTCAATTTCCAAATACATGTATTTATCAATTCAAGTTTTCAAGAACATGTACATATAATATCTTTGTATTTCAAGTATTTATCATAATAATTCATTTTAAACTCTTATCATCTCACATCAGAACTTTACCCGTTGAATCATTAAAAATATCGATGGATATAAGGGTAGTACACATGAAGTGTATGAGTCTGAAATTTGTCAATTCATATTCAGGAATACTTATTGAGCATTTAAACGGGAAGTTCTTCCAAGCCAAATAACAGAAAGCCCATATGAGGTTGTAACGAGAAACTTATCTGGGTTTAATAACAAGATGCTCATAAGAGCCTAAATCAGAAAGCTCATGCGGGCTTAACGGGTAACTTCGAAGAGCTATTATCAAGAAGCTTATGAAAGAGCTTTTAATCGAGAAGTTCCAAATAGCCATATATCAGGACGCTCATAAGAGCTGCGGTGTGTCCGCAACACATGCAGGATTATTACCGATCAGAATGCTCATAGGAGCATATAAACGGGAAGCTTGGTAGGATAATGTATTAAAAAACTCAAGAGCGATTATATCGGGATGCTCATGTGAGCTATAACGGGATGTTTTTGCGAGCTATGGTGTGTTCGTAACATATGCAGAACCACAACCACTCTGGGAACCTTGTATCCATTTAATTTCATTTGTTTAAAAGTGATTTATTTCTTGCTGGACATTATTGGATATGTGATTTATTTTCATACTTAGCAATTATACAAATCATATACATATAAATCAAACAAATCACATAAATATACAATTTAGTTATACGAACTTACTTGGACAATGTTCGTGTTTGTATGGTACTAATTTGATACTTTTTTTTACCTCGATATAGCTCCGTATTTGATCTATCTAGATCTAATTTGGGCAAATTAGTTTTCTCTTTCTTCAATTCTCAATGACTAGGGTTTTCATATTTTATTTAGGAAAGATGATGAAAAATAATGATATTTTCTTATTTTATTAATTGATCATCTTTTCATCTTTTACTTTCCAATTTCATCATTTTCTTTAATTAAAATTCCATGGATGAATCATCATACTTATCTATTAACTCCACTTAATGGTCTAATTACCATATAAGGACCTCAAAATTTGAATTTCATAGCTATTTGATACTTAAAGCTACTAAAACTCAACTTTTACATTTTATGCAATTTAGTCTTTTATTAAATTAGACATGTAATCGGTAAAATTTTTTTAATGAAATTTTCATACGTTATTCCTATCATAATGCAGACCATGCACTAATATTAAAATAATTTTTTTTCTAACTCAGATTTGTGGTCTGAAACCACTGTTCTTATAACACCCCAAACCCAGCCTGAACATTATGGCCGAATCTGGCGATATCACATGAGAGTGTTTTTTTAAAAACTGTTTCGAATAAGGAAAACTGTTCAAATTGTTATCTTTTTCGTAGCCGATATCGTGTAATAGTCAAATTATTTGAAAACATTTCTTTATCGCGGAAGCTTTTGAAACCAATTTATTATTTATTTAGAAAACTCTTAGTTTGTTTTAGGAAAACCATACTTGGGCGTTGTAGCTTATAATCCATGTTCGCAGTTCAAAAACCCAAATTAAAAACCAAAAGTATAAGTCTAAAATTACATCAAAATATTCCCAAAATAATGAATAAAACAAAAGCAGTAAGTCTATAAACCAAATGTATGTGAGCGTGGTCACCATTGAGTCTTCCACTGTACCGATCCGCCTACTGCTGGGGATTACCTAAACAGATAAAACAAACAAGGGTGAGTTTTCACAAACTCAGTGTGTACATCCCCACAGTTCAGCATGCATACAGACAGATATTAGAATATAGTCATAACTCGGGCCTAAACCTT
Source organism: Gossypium arboreum (assembly GCF_025698485.1). Classification (NCBI taxonomy): domain Eukaryota; kingdom Viridiplantae; phylum Streptophyta; class Magnoliopsida; order Malvales; family Malvaceae; genus Gossypium; species Gossypium arboreum. Next base: position 106,667,585 of record NC_069081.1, on the reverse strand, counting down.
TTTTATAGAATCGGTATGGCTTTGGCCCACTCAGAAACAGAATCAGATACAAACTTAAGGCCTTAGCCCATCAAAGCCCACTCAGAAACAGAATCAGATACAAACTTAAGGCCTTAGGCCATCTCAAATATAGCATGCATAACAGATCAAAATAACTGAACATGACCACTAACCCTGCACACCAACTCCGTCCAACCCAACACACCATGTGGGATAAAATCGACCTACCTATCCCTGCACACCAAATATGGGGATAAAATCAACCCATCCAACCCTACACACCATAAAGTACCGTAATGCGGCACATGTCATAAATATGCAGCTTAGCTGCCAGATAATAGGCTTATAAAGCCTTCAGATACTTCCTTCTCTTTATCAAACCCACCCCGATGCAATGCATCATAGAATATGGCATGTTATAATGCAGATAAATAGATCATACATTTATATTCAAAATAGTATAGATGTATATGCTAGGTATAACATGGTAACACATACATCATAATATCATATAACAGAGCAGAGGTCTAAGTATTACTTATTGACCCTTTGACAGGTCACAGTCGACTTGGGCAACCCGTGCAAGCTTACAGAACATTTCAAAAAAATGGGCTCACACGCCCATGTGGCCTACACGGCCTAAATTGGCCTTCCACACGGCCTGACCCAAATTCTCACACGCCTATGTGGTTCGTCTTTGTGGGCCCACACACCCATGTGGACTATACGACCCAATTGGCTGAGCCTGTGTCTTTCATACGGCCTCGCCAGTCATCATACGACAGTGTTTGTCGCGCCCGTGTCACTTGTGCACGGCCTAGTTCGTCGACCACACGCCCGTGTACTTCTACATGGCCTACCACAAGGGCGACTACACGCTCGTGTGGCGTCGACAGAAAGTTTTTTGGCTTTCACCGATCCCGTTTTCTGTGTAATTGGAGTACACACCTGTATTATTTAGTAACGGCCCAAATTTCAGTGATATCGGAATAGTGATTCGAGATCACTAAATCTAACATGTGAGTTTAGATATTAGTAAGTAAATGCTAAGTGTGGTTTTAGAAATAATTTTTAATTAGTGAAATTATGAGTTAAAAGAAATTTGTAGATTAAATGAGATAAAAAAGAGGTATCGAGACCTCAAATTCAAAAACCGAGCTATAAATATTTTTAGAAATATTTATGGAGTGTTAATAAGTTAAAATTAAAGTTTCGTCAAGAAATTTTAAGGTTTTGGTAGTCAATTGGGTAAAAAGGACTAAATTGAATTAAGTGCAAAATTATGAGATGTGATTAAATAGCTCTAGTAATAATTAAATGAGGACTAAATAGGCAACTAAACACCTATTATTAGGCTGGACGGCAGGTGTGTGCTGGAAAATAGAAATCAAGTGTGAACAAGGGGCAAAATTGGAATTGGGTAAATATTAAATTGTAAAATATGATTATTAGGTAAAAAAATCTAGAGTTTTCTTCAATTTTCTTCATCTTCTCCAGCAAAAACACCATTGAAGGGTTCTTTTAAGCTGGTGTCTCATATTTCTATTACATATCAAGAAAACGAAATGAATCGAGGAAAGGAGAAAATTCAAGAATAGTCCCTAAATTTCTACGACTTTTTCAAATTAGCCCAGGTAAGTTCATATGACAAAGTTCAATGTTTGATATGAAAATCTTATGATTATTAAAGTATTTTATTGTAGATGAATATTATCAAATTGTATTAACTAATGAATAATGTGTAACTAAAAGAACAAATTAGTTGGAACAATAGTTTGAGTGCTTTTATTTTATGACCATAATGAATTGACGGAAAAGATGTGATATATGTTTCTGTATAAGACCATAGCCGGGCTATGGTATCGGTACAATGTAATTCGCGTTCTCGTATAAGACTATAGCTGGACTATGGCATCGGTGTGATGTAATAATATGATTCAGTATAAGATCATATCTGGGACATGGCATCGGTATGATATGTGATCCGTGTAAGACCATGGCAGGGCTAAGGCTTTGGTGTGTGATGTGTGACAATGTGAAAGTCCATAGTTTACTATGGCAATGTGATAATGAAGCACTAAATTCCATTATTGTTCCCTAATTTGACAATGGAAATAAATAATAAATGGGCCCAAAAGAATTAAGTTCGTGAATTGCATCATGAAAATCATTCAAATGAGTTTATTAATGAAGTTGTGATTTGCAGGATGAAATAGTTTAAATAATACATGTATAATTATGTACAGTGTTCGGTAAGATTTGTGTTATTATGCCTATGAGCTTACTAAGCTTCTATAAGCTTACTTGTGTATGTGATTTGTTTTGTAGATTGACTTATATACATATGGAGGATCGGATCTACATCAAGGGTCACACTATCCAGATTTACTCCGGTAGATTTTGTTAAATAACTTTTTGGTTTCTATGACATATATAGTAATGTAACTATATGAATAATTAAGTATGCAAACTATGTTGAATGTGATGTTTTGTGATTTGAAAATGAAATATACTTGTTTTGGCTTGAAATAATTGTTTTGTTGAAATTTTTTAGGTATAAATGTTATATAATATGGCTTGTGAAAATTACCTCTAAAAGGGGTGGCAAATTGGCTTAAATCAAGCCTACATGGTGCCACACGATCAGGGGACACGGGCGTGCCTTATGGCCGTGTAAGAAACTCAGTAACCTCCTAAATATTACACGACCTTGACACACGGGCGTGTCATTTGGCCGTGGATTAAGTCAGTAGCTAAATATGTATCACACGGCTGCAGCACACGGGCATGTTCCAGGCCACACGGGCGTGTTCTAAGCCACACGGACATGTCCCCCTATCTTCAAGGAAAATTTTCCAAAGTTCCCGATTTAGTTTCAAATCACTTCTAAAACATATATAGGGCCCGTAGGCCCATATTAAGGACTTTAAGATGAAATTTGATAAGAATCGATCTAAAATGTAAAGTTTGTCTCAGTTTTGTATAAATATTAGTGTATAAGTCCTATTCCGGTGACGGCTTGGGGTTAGGGATGTTACATGTTTTCGACACGTAACCGCTCCCAAGCTTCCATAACCTAAAAATCAACCAAAATCCCACTCAATTAATCACTTATTTCGATTCTCCATCAACTAAAATCAGAAGGAACACTCCCTAAAATCTAACGAAACCCTTATCTTCGAGTAAAAACAGTGGTTCCGCACACCGGAGCACCGATTGGCTGACACAGCCCCTTAACTTCTACCTAAGTACCGAAAACAAGCCTCTATTAACAAAATATTCATTAACCAATAAAAAGCGCACTTAATCAAACTTACCTAGTTGCACGAAAACGATAAATTGAAACACCGCATTTAGAAAGGATGCAAAAAGAGTATTAAACAAAGAGGAATAAAAAAACAGTAGAGAAGAGAAACAAAAAAAACGGAAGGGGACGTTAGAAACTTTAGAAGAATACCGAAATTTTGGGAAAAGAGGAGGTAAAAATGAAAAAAAAATTAAAAGATGAGATAACCACCCCTTATTTTCCTTCCACAAATCCACTAAACTACAACCACTCCAGAGTCCCCACTCTGCCGAAATTTTTGCCCATCACCGAGCAAAAATTAAAACCCATACTCCTGCAGGGATTCGAACTCCAGACCTCTAACACACCAACATACAATTTAACAACTAGACCAGTAGGCCCATTCTGATAAACTTTTACAAATAAGTACTTATAAGCCTAATAACCAAATACCAGGCTTCATTCAGATAAAAACCAAAATTTACCAAAGCTAGGTCTAGAACTTGGGACCTCTTACACACACCCAAAATACTTAACTACTGAAGCAAATGCACATTTGTATCAAACTCTAACAGAATCAGAAATATAAATTTTGGGGCGTTACAGTTCTGATTTCACTAAAAACGATTGTTACAATTACAATTTTCAGAAAGTAAAATTTATTCTAGAAAATAAATTTTCACTACTTTTTGGCAAAATAACAATATTAAAAAAATTGAGAGACTTGTGTTTCTCTCTTTTTCGAGGTGTGATTTGAAGCCTACCAGTACTATCTATTTATAGTAAAAGTTGAGAGAATCTTGATTGAATCGATAGAATCCAAATAATATTAAATTAATAGAAAAAACCTAGCTCTCTATTATTTAGGGAGAGGGGTTGGCAACCCTAGGCAAAAATAATAGGGTTTTTAAGCACATTGAAGTGATTACAAATGAAGGGAGAGGGTTCTAATTATAGTTGAGCTCTCCCGAATCCAACAATACATATTAAATTACATCAACAGTTGAGATTAGTGACTATCTATAAGATGAGAATACTAAAGGATATAAGCTCTATATATTTTTATCCTTTAGGATTTATAATAATTACTCTGGTAACTCTAGTTTTACTAAAGTGTTCCACTAGGCCACCAAGATTTTAAGTAGATGGGCTTCTCCATGTGTTCTAAGAATCAGTTTAGTTCAAATGAGTTAAATAAGCCCTATTTAATCAATTGACCTCTGTGTGATGTTCTGTGTGCATTCATAATGGGCTTTGATCTGCGGCTTGTGACACAAAAACCTTCTTATGTACCTAATGATCTTCTATTTTTCTTTTCGATTTGAGATTAGTAGACTCCTCTGTCATGATTGGTCCATTTGACCTACCTAAATGTGGGATTAAGAGGCTCATTTGTCATAATTGGTCTACTCGACCCACCCACTTGTTGGGGTACTTATATAACACTGATTTTTTCTTTTATTGACTTGTTGGCACACTTATATACACAAAGATATTCCCTTTTCTATAACATCCTCAAAACCTCATTGGTCACAAATAATATGATATAAAATCTTACCGAAATAAGATATATGATCAAATAAAATGAAAGTTGCAATATATCAAAAAAGAGTTAAATCAAGAAGCATGACATGAAGTATTAAGGAAGGGACTAAATCGTAAGTATGTGAAATTTTTTGGCTCAAGTGTAAATATTCAAAATTTAGATGATCAAAAGAAATTTGAAGGACCAAAAGTGAAAATAATCCAATTTACTAAGATATGGAATTGGTATACGGTGACCAAATTGAATAGGTGGAGAATGTGAGGGACTAAATCACAATTTTAGCGAATAAAGTAATGATTCAATGATGAAATTTTGAAAGATTATGAAGGGTAAAATGATCAATTAGAAAATGGTAGTATAAAAAGAAAGGAAGGATGAATGAAATTTATCATCCTTCCAACATTAGTGAAAGGGTGAGAAAGAAAGTTTTCTTTTCTTTATAATTTAGTCCTTTACCATGAAAACCTACATTTTTACCTAAAATTTTTAAAAATTTCCTTAGATATTAAAGAGAGAAGATGAAGTAGAGATTTTAGAGAATATGTTCATCAATTTAGAAGCAAGAAAATAGTAGATGAAGTGGAGAAAATGAGAAGAAAAAGGAAGGAAAAAGGTGAAGATGAGAAATGCATGGGAATAAAGAAGAAATGAAGAAATTCTTGACAATAGAGGTAAGTTTCATACTAAACCTACGTGTATTTTAATAGATTGAGTTAAAGATGTTTTGAGTGAGATGTATAAAACATGTATTTAATCTAACTACTAGAAATAGAAAGTATTTGATGAAGAATAGAGACTTAAAACACTAAATTGGTAAGAGAGAATGTGAGTTGTATGGTGAAAAGTACTAAAATTAAGAAATGAATATGTAATCTACATATAAACATAAGTGACTAAATTGTATAATAATCAAAAGTATGGCAATTATGTGTGATTGAATGAAAGAGAGTGCAAAGAACCTTGGAAAAGAAAATATTTTCATTAAACAGTTTGGACAACGGTAGTGACTTAACTTTGAAAATTCACCTAAAATGATAGAAATTTAGTTAGAGAGTGATGATGATTATTTTATGAACCACTAAACTAGACTACGATCACGACTAAGGCAAGTGCACCTATTGAATGCTAATATAATTATGGTGAGTCCAGAATATCGTATCCACAAGAACTAAAAGTATTAGCATTAACTTTCTTTCTATTATTTAGCCTAAAATAAAAGGGGTTTGTTCTAATTTGAAATTAACTAACTAATTAACTACTGCACGCAACAAAGAGTGAAGAAAATAATCGAATAAACCAATAATAAAGGCAATACCCAAGGAAGAATCCACCTAGACTTCACTTATTATTCTGACTCTAAATCAAAAGATTTATTCACTTGTCTTGATCCGTAGAAATCCCTAATTTATGTTAATATCTTTTTCGACACAAAGAACAATTGACTTTAGGTTGATTAATCGAAATTTTTTTCTAATTAAAACCCCTATCATTGCATTAACTCGATCTATGGATTCCCTTATTAGATTTGACTCTAATCTGACAGATTAATGCCGCCCTATTTCTAGGGTTGCATGCAACTCCGCTTAATTTTGTGAGATCTACTCTTAAACAGGGACTTTTTCTCCACTGAATAAGCACATCAAACTTGGAATAATATCCTGAAAATATTAAAGCAAGAATTAATAACACATAATTAAGAACAAGAACAAGTATTTATCATTAAATTCAGAATATTAAATAATAAGATCCATCTTAGGTTTCATCTTTCCTAGGTATCTAGGGAATTTAGTTCATAATATAAAAGGAAGACATCTCAAATTTAGAAAAACAACAAGACATACCCAAATAAACTTCGAGAGAAATTTGAATGGAGATCTTCAATCTTGATGTAGATCTGCTTCTGAGACGATTCCAATGGCTTCCTTCGAGTAATTTCTGTTTTCTGCTTTGCGTCCCCCTTTAGGTCTGTTTTTAGTGTGTTTATATAAACTTTAAAATGCTCAGAAACCCTAAAATTTGGCTTTTTTTGCATATTTGGGAAACAGGTAGCGATATTGACACGGGCCACCACATGGGCGTGTGGCCAGCCCGTGTGGCTCATACGGGCGTGTGGCCAGCCCGTGTGGAATTCGTCTTGGCCGTGTGGATCTTTCAATCAGCCTGTTTTGTCCATTTTTGGAACGTTTTATGCTCCTTTTGTTCCCCTATGCTCTCCTAAGTATAAAACATGAAATTAAGGGATTAGGAGCATCTAATTCACTAAATTATATGATAAACCATCCAAAAACATGCTAAGTATGAGACTAAAATGTGTTACTTTTATGGTTTATCAATCGAATTAAATATGGAATTAAATATTATTGAATCTAGTTTCATATGGAAGAAAATGTGAAGAAACGGGATTTTATAGTTTGAGATATATTAATTTTCATGAAACAAGGTCAGAGTAGATTCAGGTTCCCTTGTTCTGACTTTGGAAAATCATAAAAATTTTTAAAAAAATGATTATGAGTTTAAATTTATATTATTAAATTATTAATGAGTCTATTTTCAATAGAAACAAATGAAAGTAATCATCCAAACCCCATTCTAAGAGATAATTAATTTTTAGTTAAAAAAGGTCGAAGCTGTCAAGCAATAGAACAATGAGAAATTTGAATAATTTACTATACTGATTGGCTAAATTATAAATTTTGAAATTTTTATGTAAAAAGATATTTGAGTCTAGTTTCAAAAATATCAAGCAGATCTTAATTTCAAATTCTGTAGCTCAAGATATAAATAATTTAGTGACTATGACTCAAGTGGAGAGCTTTGATATTAACATATAAGTAAATAGTGGAATTATAGACAATGTTACATTTAAGCATGTTATAAACTAAAAGCTAAAGATTCTAATAAATATATATATATAAAGGATGTGGAATGGAGAGGAGGAGGAGGAAAAATATATGAATATATATATATATATATATATATATATATATATATATATATATATATATATATAGTAGATGAATTTGAAATGTTTGAAATGATTGTAAGTGATGGAATGATTAATACATGTGAATATGTTTAAACAATTGATAAAATAATAAGTGAATAATTGTTAATTGATGTGATATTGAGTTCTTGTTAAAATTTTATGAAGAATTAAATTGATTGACACAATTTAGAAATAAATATGAAATATACATCAAGTGGGTAAACTACTTTGAAAGTGCAAGTCTTCCAATGGTCTTATTTGTAAAACTTTAATATTTGTGTTAATTTTATAAATTTTGTTATCTTTAATTGAATATCATGTTTTTATGAGGACTTGAGATTAGAAATAAATGTAAGTGGATGATATGTAAAATGAAGTGGCGGTTATGATATCTGAATACGATTCAGGTAATGATATATAAAAAAAATAAATAAAAATAAAGCGTGGAACATGTAGGAAAATTGAGACGACGTCACGATGACAAGTTTGCCATGTCACAACATGGAAATCTCAACATCGCGATGACAGTTCAAAATATGAACTATACAATTTGGCCTTTGATCAATTGTGAATGTTTTAATAAGCTCCTTTAACTCATAATTAGTTCTATCGTAAATTCAATTATTACTGAAATGAGTTAATGATCTATATTAATTAAATAATATGATACATTGATCTGAAATTCTCAGTAGTTGTTTCGACAACGAATGTGATATCCTGATGCCTTGACTCGACGACCGGATCGAGTATGGAGGTATTACATTTTCTTTCCAAAGAGAGGTTAGGAGGCTCCTCCATCATCGTCATGATGGTCCACTCGACCTACCCTACTTATTAGGACGTTCTTTCATCACTATCACAATTGATCCACCCCGACTTACCCTACCTCTTAGGGTGCTCGACAATCAAAGGTGGCGAGGATATTACCCTTTTCCCAAAATACATGTTTGATAGAATGCGTATTACATTTGCTTATATGGAAAATACATGTTTGATAGAATGCGTATTACATTTGCTTATATGGAAAATACATGTTTGATAGAATGCGTAGTACATTTGTTTATATGCCCCAAATATGTTCCTTTTTCTTTTATCACGTAGGCTTAACATACCTACCTACTTTTATAAAGCATTTTATATGACACATCTACAAGATTCATCTTATCAAGCACTCAAAAGAGGCATTTTATCTTATAAAAGTTAACTAAAATTTTAATTAATATAGGATAATATTGTTTTGGACTAATAATAATTATAATATAGGATAATATTATTCTTTCATTCAAAACTCTTTAATAAATAGTATTTTTCATCCTTAATGTTTAACCTTTTGATCACTTTGGTAATTATTTTTGTTATCACTTTTGTCCTTAATGGAAAAATTAGTTAAATTATTAAAATTTTCATGGTATTGATATAACAGTTTAAATGACAATTTATATACTTTCTTACTCATATGAATAAATAATTTAAATTTTTTTGAAATTTTTGTGAATTATCATGCGATTGACTACATTAATGTTGTTGAATTTTTTACAGTTTAGTCAAGTTGAGGATGGAAGTGGGTAGAAAATAAAGGCAAACAATAAAAGCTGAATTTTTAATTATGGCTTAATTCTCCAACAATCCTATTAGGAGAATAAAAAAGGAGTAATAAATAAGAAAAATCTAAATGGATCAATGATCCACGTAAAGGAAAAAAACCCATAAAGAAGAAAATAAAGAAATATTAATTGTTAACAGGACTGGTAGTTTCCAGTAAGTAGTAAGTTTTGAAGGGTTAATCCATGGATCGACTAATTATTTTTTGGGAGGAAAAAAAATGAAGAAAAACCCTCGCGGTGGCACTGACAGACAAAATGAAAGAGGAACAAGGTACTCAAGGGTTGAGACAAGTGGTGCGCGGCAGCAGCTGAGCCCGAGAGCAAAACGTAGACCCCAAAGCTCACGTCCTATCTTCCAATTCCAATTCAGTCCAATGCTTGCTGTTCTTTGCTTCATCGTCTCTGGTTTCGTTTTAGTACCCCAATTTTGTTAATCGATCAAGGATGGGCTCATCCACCGCATTTCCATCGTCTCGGTTCATCGCATCTGAACCCCCCTCCTTTCCTCCACGCCGTAGCAGCTGCTTCTCCTCCTTCACGTCTCCAACTTCATTTGTCTCTTATCGCAGATCCTCCAACTCCCGAATTCTGCATATCTCTGCTTCTCTTCTGCACTCAAACGTTGACGTTTCCTGGTTCCCTCCTGATCCCAATTCTCTACCTAACAACTATGGGGGTTGGGCCGTTGTTCAAGCTCCTCCGACTCCGAAAACAAATAAAAAAGGTTTCTTTTTCTTTTTCTTTTTCATTTACTGAAGAATTATTATTTTTATATAAAATTTGGGTCCAATCAGAAATGCGTTTTTGCTGTTCTGCAGGATTGTCTTCTATTTTTGTTGGGAGTCTTATTGGATCTTCACTTGCTATTGCAATTTCCATTTCATACTTGCTATTCTACAAAAAAGGTGGGTTCTTTCTTTATTTGAATAATTTATCTGCTTTTATCGACACTTGCATTCATATGCAATCTCTCGACTTAACAACGCCTTTTGGTTTTCTCCAATGAACACAATGCGTATGTTTGAACTCATGTTTAGTGCATTTTTGTTGATATTTACAGGGTTTAAGTTTCAGTTCAGGGGTCCATTAAATACTTTTCACGAGTTCTTTAGCTGGAGAGAAACAAAAGATGATCAAACCGAAGCTAGACACTATCTTGAATCTGATGAACAGGCTGCTGAGACAATACCCGACCATGTATCTGTTGCAGTTACCGAAGCTGTTCCTTCAGGTGCAGCAGTCACTTATAGATCCTTCTAATTTCCTGTTTAGTTTATGTTTCAGCATTTTAGATTGCCATTTGTTGGACCTAACAAAAGCTAAACTAAACTTTAATATGTTGGTGAGGCCGGTGTTTCAAACTATATTCTAATGTTTAATCCATTTGATTTAACCCAATTCTTTAGAAAATTTGATTTCTGTTCCTTGGAATTTTCAGCACCTACATATAAGCATGAACGCATTGTGGTACCTGTTGCTGTGGATTCTACTCAACAGGAAGCATTATCGATTCTAAAGAAGCTGAAGGTTTTTTATTTTTGAAACTTCTTTTATGTAAAATCATCTCACTGTTTTTTCAAATGAACTGCTTATGATCGTATCGAGTAACTAAGGCTTGCAGATCATTGAAGATGAAGAAAGAGCTGATGAATTATGCACGAGAAGGGAATATGCTAGATGGCTTGTTCGTACAAGTTCATTATTAGAAAGGTAGTAATTATCATGTATTCACTCTTTTGGAAATAGGTTGAAATTGAACGTGGGAAGTTCTAAGCATTTTCTTTTGCATGATCTGATCTGACATGGAAGCTTACTTTCTTGTAGGAACCCTAGGCACAGGATTGTTCCATGCATTGCACTTTCTGGGTCAGAAACTTTAGCATTTGACGATATTGGTGCTAATGACCCAGATTTTGAGTCCATTCAAGGTAAAGTCCGCTTTGACATTTTCATGTAAATTCAGGCTTGAGTATGTTTTTTCTTTTGTTAATTTTCTAAAGATGACAATTAAGAGTTTTTCTCCTTGGAACTTTGATTAGCTTTGGCAGAGGCAGGCATCATTCCCAGCAAGCTTTCTGGTAGGAACACTGCTTCTGATGGTTCAAAAGGAGAAATCAACTTCTATCCTGACCGGTAAAGATGCAAAGTCATTACGTATTTCATCAATTCTTGAAAAGTACCTTTTGACTGAGTGAAACATATGTGGTTTTCTAGATTCATTTCTCGAGAGGATCTTATAAATTGGAAAGCCTTGGTAGAGTATGACTTTGAGCCAGGAGTAATAGAGCAGGTAGAATAATTCTCCCTAATCATCTGCTCGAATTTCTTGTATCCACTTTGGAACTATTAGACTGATGCTTCACCAGTGTTTTCATAGCTCTTAAAACCTAACTTGTTTACAGTCCAGATATCAAGGACAGAGGCAGATTTTATGGATTTGAAGGAGATCAGTCCAGATTCATCACCTGGACTTTTTATAGACATGTTGGCTGGGGAAAAAAGCATACTCAGAAAAGTTTTTGGTACAATTCTTATCTTGGTTTGTTATTTGCATACATATGCAGTATTGCCTTCCTCATTTCTTCTTCTTGCTTCATTTCCCTTCCTTTCAGATAAGCATTTAACATGTAAATGGTAGGAATATTCGTGACTGGTGCCACTTCTAGATAGAAACACTTAAAACTGACATCCATGTCATATATTAGAAGATAAATTTTAGGAATTCAAGAGTGGCTTTGGCCAAGAAAGTGCAAAGAGCTAGTGCTAAGCTAACGTAAAGATAAGAATGGGTAGAATGTGCAGAGTTATTCTTGTGATGCTGTTATTAATGTAAATAAGATACTGTGCTAAGTGGATCCCTTTTTTTTTTTTATTGATTAAAAGAAAGAAACACTTGTGCTTTCCAAAGGGAGAAGTTGTTGCTGCCACTAAGTTTGATTGGTAGTTGAGTAACTGGATTAAACCGAACTATAGAAGTTGTTGCATCAGAATTTTTAACAGATGTGTCTATGACTTCTGGGTGGGTAACAGGAGTTTAAAGCTCGGTGAAGTGATAAGAGGCTCTTATACCATGAAAAGGTTTAAGAATGCAGGAAATGGCTCATACTTTGTTAATGACCAATGATGCTCAATTTATAGAGCTGATACATAACAAACAACTAGATCATAGGAACCACCAGATAACAAATTGAATTCAAAATAATAAATTGACATAAAAGAGATAAGGATGCAGCAGTAACAAATTGAAATAAATCAAACTAACAACTAAAACCTAGAATGGAGGAGATATGATTTTGATTCTATTTCTAAATTTTGTAGGACAAATCAAGCGATTTCAATCAAATAAACCTTCAACAAAAGCACAAGTAGCAGTGGCTTTGACAAGTGGCAGGATGGCAGAAGCAATCTCCAATGAGTTGTTGAAGCTAGAAATGGAGAGTTGTTCAAAGAGAGCTCAAATGAAAGAAATCAAGTCCGAATTGCTTGAAAAGGGAGAAATACAGAGGTTTTGGAATGAAAAGCTGGATGAAGAAAGAACTCGAGGCTTTGAGGTGGAGAAGCTTTACTTTTCTGCAGTTCAGGATGTGGAAGAGGAGAAGATTGTTCAGGAGAAATGTGGTGCTGAGTTTTTGAAGGAAAAGGCAGCAATGGACTGCCAGAGGCAACTGGTTTTGAGTCTGAAAGAAGAGGTTGCTGAGATGTCAGAAAGGCTTGCATCTGAGAGGACTATGTATGTTACTGAGCATAGTAAGTTGCAAGATACGCTTAGTGGTTTACGGTCCAAACAAGAAGAAATAATTGATGCAAAATCTATACTGGAAGCTGAGATCGAAGCTATCAAGATTCTCAGGTAACTGCTGAATTTGCATACCCTCTCCACTCTTAGCTGTACCATATTATAGTTACTGCTTGTAGAAAGTAGTGTGATTCATGGTTGTAATTAAGAAAATCATCAAATGCGATTGCAGATCTTGGGTAGAGGATGAAGCGAGAAAAAGCCAAGCCCGAGCTAAGGTCCTTGAGGAGGTGGGACGAAGATGGAAATGGGATGACCAAGCTTGATTGTCAGTCAGCCGAAAATGTTTAACATAGGAAAACCAAATAAGACATTCCCATGGACATGAAGCGCAGAATGAGAAAATCTTTATTATTTTTGTTGAGCATTGGTCGGAGTGTTGATATTTGTTTAGTATCATCTTCTCATTCATGTTCTTACCTTTTTATATTGGTTCACTGTTGATGAAACTAAATGGGATGAAAGAATTGGGGAACCAGCTCTTTGATGTGTGCAATCATATTATATTCACACCTAAAAGCCAATCCAACTATGCTATAAGGCCGCGGAGGTTATATGTCAAGTTTGGTTTAGTTAATGTATTATTGTGTGATATTTGAGTAAAAAAAATAAAAATATTTAAATGGAGAATATGGATTAAATTCATGTCTTATATGTTATTAATTATAACATAATCAAAATTTTTGAATAAATATCTTGCATGATTATTACATAAGCCATTTCAATGATTAGAATGTGAAATCTAATTGACAATAATGAAATGAGGGTTATGTTATCTTTTTCTTTTGTTGTTAAAGAGGGTTAAGATTTAATTGGATTTAAGCGGGAGAGAGCTCAAAAAGTTAATCCCGCCCAGCCGTCGGGCAACTTATGAACTTTCCTTTCTTCTATGGACGCTCAGCTGTCTGTTCCGTGCATTGTTTACTAATAGTAACAGCGTATAGCCAGGTATGTTATGTTTGCTCTCTATTTTAGTTGCTGTTTTCATTATTTCTGTTCTGTTCAATATTCTTCAACTACCAAGTCGCTGTAAAATGTTGGGGTTTATTTATATCCAAATCAAAATTCTCACTTTACTAAACCATGGCCAAGGCCTTGGTATATTTCAATCCAGAAAGAATCACAAGAGAGCTGTGAACCACCGGCTGTTTTAGATAATAAATTGTCTGCTATTGCCCACTTGATCCCACTATAATTTCACCATGAAAATGACTTTCTTCTGCGTTTTTTTTCCTCCCATTTTTTCCTTTTATTTCTTTCCCCCGGGATGAATTTGGCGTTGATTAGTTAACACCAAAAATTTCCACGGCCAGGAAAAAAAAAAAAAAGAATCTTCTGGGTTTATTTATCCATTACCATCTATAAAGTTGTCTGCTCCTGAACTCCTCATTATTACCATATAAATAGAACTCAATTACTAACTCCCATCTTTTTTCTTTACCAACAAAGCTAACTGCAGAATGCTTACTTTAATTTTCAACTCTACAAAATTCGCCAAAACCCCACCACTTGGCTGCGAAAATTTTGGATAAATATATGTAGTCTGGTATAACTGAGACATGTTTTGATGTATATTATCTTATAGTTTATCAGAGCTACAGATAATATTGTTTTTGTGGCCCAGAAAGAGATACAGAGATTTCTTTTATCATATAAAACCTAGCAAAACTAAAAGAAAAGCCAAAAAGTCCAACCATTTCAATCACCAGAAAGAAAAGTAGGGTTTATTGGCTTTTGCTTGGATGCACCTCTGCATTCGCTTCGGTCCATTAAGCAAACAGCTGGGAATTAAGTTTCAGCCTTACTATGGTCAATGAATGAGGGGTCCAAGGCTGGTTAGTGAATGATTGATCAGACGGTTGCAATTCTGTCATGCGTCCTTTAATCTTAAAAGCTTCGTATTAGAAATTTAATTGGACAAACACCTACCAATTAGTTGGGACCGAAACATTCAATTAAATGCATTAGAGACAAGAGGTTTCTCTTGCCCACATCTTATCTTGCTAATAGAATATATACGTAGTCCTTAAATAAAACAGGCAAGATATTCAGGCAGGCTTGCTTTTTGTTTAAATTTACAGTTTCTGGTGTCTTTTTCAGCTTTAGTTTCGGCAATGTTTTCACAGTACAACATTTTCCTCAGGAAAATCTTAAGGTTTTAGTGTCCTACCCTTAAGTAAATTTCATTCCTTTTCGGAGCAAAACTGGCCACTAGTTTATTGGTGGTTTCTGTAGCTCTTAGCATGACAGTTGTTCTGTATTCTACTTACGTGTGTGCACTATAAAGTTTTTCATTGAAAGGTCTACAAAACTGATAACATGATAATGTTAATGGATTAGGAACGTTTTGTATCTGGATATGGCTATTATGGTTCAACCATATATTCAACTCTCTAACTAGGGTTCTGCTTGAATTTACAACAGGATTGTATTTACATTTGTTGCTGGTGAACTCTTGCGTTCTTGGTAGCTGTATTTACATTTAAATGGTCATAATGGTTTAAGATGATAATGATGGGGGATGAGGAGACGTGGAGTAGGGATGTCAGTGGAGTATTTCTTTCCTGTTGATGAGAGGAGGAAAAGGGTTTTTATATCAACAAATCCTACATGATAGTTAGGGTCCTTCTTGCCGCTTCAATTGCTGCTTTAGCAGTTAAGCGGCTCAATCTCAAAAACTCAAAGCCATCACCTTCAGGTACCCAACTTTTTAATCTCTTAGTTCATCAATTTTAGATCCCAAGTCATATTTCAATAAAAGAAAAAAAAAATTGAAGGACTGCTTGTTTTCATTGTCTGATATTTTTCCCATTAGAGATATCTACTTTTACTCATCTCCTATTTGGGCTTCATTTTGTTATGTTAACTTATTCTCTGATAACACTGATTCAGAAAATGGCAAAGCAGGCTTTGAGCAACATCCAAATAAGGACAATAAGAAGCAGTTTAGATATCCTAATGATAGCCTCAAAGAAAAGGATGTAAGTATATCTCTAATTCTTTAATCAAAATTTAAATATCCTATTGCTAACTTCTGATACTATTTGCTTTTATTAACTTACCGTCTAAGAAAATATTAGCTGGTTTCGTAGTAATTATTTTCTTCCAATGATTGAGATGTGATAACATATTACAGGGTGAGGAAGAAGAAGAGGAAGAAGAGGTTAAATTGATTAGCAGCATATTTGATCGAGCTAATGATAGCCGACCAGATATTGGTGATGAAGATTTTCTACCTGAATTTGAAGACCTTCTTTCTGGGGAAATCGAATATCCGTTACCACCTGATAAATTTGACAGGGCAGAGAAAGAAAAAATATATGAAACTGAGATGGCAAACAATGCAAGTGAATTGGAAAGGTTGCGCAATTTAGTAAAGGAACTGGAGGAGAGGGAAGTGAAGCTCGAGGGCGAATTGCTTGAGTACTATGGTTTAAAAGAGCAGGAATCAGATATTGCTGAATTACAAAAGCAGCTTAAGATCAAGACAGTTGAAATTGACATGCTGAATATTACCATAAACTCTTTGCAAACTGAGAGGAAGAAGCTTCAAGAAGAGATTGCACATGGAGCTTCTATAAAGAAGGAGCTGGAGGTGGCTAGGAACAAAATCAAGGAGCTACAAAGGCAAATTCAACTTGATGCTAACCAAACAAAAGCTCAGTTATTGTTTCTCAAGCAACAAGTTTCTGGTCTTCAAGCAAAAGAGCAAGAAGCCATCAAAAGTGATGCTGAGCTTGAGAAGAAATTGAAAGCTTTAAAGGAGTTAGAAATTGAAGTTGTGGAGCTTAGGAGAAAGAATAAAGAGCTTCAACACGAAAAGAGGGAGTTAACTGTTAAACTGGATGCTGCTGAAGCAAAAATAGCCTCCCTTTCCAACATGACAGAGGTAAGTCCCACAGACATCTCTTATTTATCATATTCTGAACTATTGTAATTAGTCCTAGGCTGTATCACCGGTAATAGCATAAATGTTCTGGTTTTTAGCTTGTTCTTATACGTGATTCTTTATAAATGTTCTGGTTTTTAGCTTCTTCTTATACGTGATTCTTTCTTTCAGAATGAAATTGCAGCCACGGCAAGAGAAGAGGTCAATAATTTAAAACATGCAAATGAAGATCTGCTAAAGCAAGTGGAAGGACTTCAGATGAACAGATTTAGTGAAGTTGAAGAGCTAGTGTACCTTCGTTGGGTCAATGCGTGCTTGAGATATGAACTCCGTAATTACCAGACACCTGGAGGAAAAATATCTGCTCGTGATCTCAATAAAAGTCTGAGCCCTAAGTCCCAAGAGAAGGCTAAAAGGTTACTATTAGAATATGCAGGGTCTGAACGTGGGCAAGGGGACACAGATCTTGAAAGCAACTACTCTCATCCATCCTCTCCTGGAAGTGAGGATTTTGATAATGCTTCTATTGACAGTTCCATGAGTAGATACAGCAGTCTCAGTAAGAAACCTGGCTTAATCCAAAAGCTGAAGAAATGGGGCAAGAGCAAAGATGATTCAAGTGCTCTTTCGTCACCAGCCAGATCCTTCTCTGGTGGCTCTCCAAGCAGGACTAGCATGAGCCTCCGTCAGCGGGGTCCATTAGAATCACTTATGCTGAGGAATGCAGGTGATGGTGTTGCAATCACAACTTTTGGTAAAATGGAGCAGGAACTCACTGGTTCCCCTGAAACTTCCACTCTTCCCAACATTAGAACACAGCCTTCTTCTGGTGACTCTTTGAATAATGTTGCATCATCATTCCAATTAATGTCTAAATCAGTAGAAGGAACTCTAGAGGAAAAATATCCT
This sequence comes from Gossypium arboreum, assembly GCF_025698485.1. NCBI lineage: Eukaryota > Viridiplantae > Streptophyta > Magnoliopsida > Malvales > Malvaceae > Gossypium > Gossypium arboreum. Next base: position 106,649,569 of record NC_069081.1, on the reverse strand, counting down.
GCTTTTAAGGACCGCCATAAGTTGGCCATGGAGAGGGAGAAACAAATTAAGAAAAAAGCAGAACAAGCAAGGGCAGAGAGGTTTGGCGAAAAGACTGAAAGAGAGAAACCTGTAAATCTACCCCCAAAACTTGCTCAAATAAAGGAGAAGTCAGTTGTTTCTGGTAACTCAAATGAGCAATCCAATGACGATAAGGCTGTAGACTCTCAAACTATCAGCAAGATGAAACTTGCCCACATTGAAAAGAGACCACCTAGGGTGGCCAGACCACCACCAAAGCCATCCAGTGGCATTTCTGCTGATGCAAATACCTCTGCAGCAGGACAACCTCCACCACCTGGTGCGCCACCACCACCACCGCCACCTCCTGGTGGAAGACCACCTCCGCCTCCTCCTCCAGGCAGCCTACCTAGAGGGGCAGGCAGTGGTGATAAAGTTCACCGAGCTCCTGAACTTGTTGAATTCTATCAGACATTGATGAAACGAGAGGCAAAGAAAGACACATCAAGTTTGCTTTCTACAACTTCTAATACATCAGATGCTAGGAGCAACATGATTGGAGAGATTGAGAATAGATCGACATTCCTCTTAGCTGTGTGTTAAACTTTTCCTTTCCTTTCATTTATCTGCTTATCATCAGATCTAGGTAGGCGTTCTTTAATCAGACTTAACAATATGAGATTATATGAATTGATCCAGGTAAAAGCTGATGTGGAAACTCAAGGTGACTTTGTTCAGTCCTTGGCAGCTGAAATTCGGGCAGCTTCCTTCACCAACGTAGAAGACCTGGTGGCTTTTGTAAATTGGCTAGATGAGGAGCTTTCCTTCTTGGTATGCAATAAAATATTCACGATATAATATATGTGTTTATTTGTAAAAGGTGGTTATAGTTTGAATTTGAAAGAGATCTTATTGCACGAAAGAAGCATATATTTTTCAGGTAATATGGCAGAAGATGCATCTTGGAACTAAACCATAGGTCTAAGACATGCACGATGTTGCTCTCCATTGTCTGCTCTATTATATTACCAGTTATAAAGAAAGACCTACTGTCATTGCTTTAACTCATAGTGGCAAGATATACTATATATGAACCCCATTGTTCATTTGCTAACAGATTCACTAGAAATTGTCTGTCTATTGTCTACTATATTTGCTGAATTATCTTTCTGCACCCATCTAGGTTGATGAACGAGCAGTTCTCAAGCACTTTGATTGGCCTGAAGGAAAGGCTGATGCATTAAGAGAGGCAGCTTTTGAATACCAGGACCTAATGAAGTTGGAGAAGCTGGTCTCTTCCTTTGTTGATGATCCAAACCTTCCATGTGAAGCTGCTCTGAAGAAGATGTACAAGTTGCTTGAGAAGTAAGTCAGTTTTGATTCATTTAGTTTAATTTCTGAACCTGTGGGTAATAAAACCTGAGTAGGATTCTTCTAGTTTTCCTTCCGGAGCATTTCAGTATTAATTAACAATCTTAGGATGGTAGAGATGCACTTCCTCTTGCCATATTCTGATTTCCCATTTCATTTTTTGTTTCTCAGAGTGGAACAAAGTGTATATGCCCTCTTGCGTACAAGAGATATGGCTATTTCACGATACAGGGAGTTTGGAATTCCAGTGAATTGGTTATTAGATTCTGGGATTGTTGGCAAGGTATGAACCAAAACAATTAATTAAAAGGTTTGGTTTGGTATGGTAATTTTATGCAGTGGTAGTTTTAATACATGGAACTTCCACTTTGGTAAATAGTATGATGCATGGAACATAGTTCATCAAGTGGCACGCCATTATGATGAACCGATGATGTAGTTGTAAGTTGATCAACACTACTGTGTTATGCTGATTGTTTAGCCAGTTATTGCTTAGATAACGACTTGGATTATTAGAAGGGTCATACCAGAAATTTTAGATTCTTGTTAGTTCTGCAAACTTTTCTAGATGAAGCTACTGTGTTCTAAGTTGCATAATTTGCTATATGTGATTAAGTACCAATGAAACTACCTCCACGAATATAACAGTAGTATGTAAAATTGTTTTCCTACTACACAATGCAATTATAGATTTATGTTTCCTTTTGCATATTGCAGATCAAGCTTTCATCTGTACAATTGGCAAGGAAATATATGAAACGTGTAGCATCAGAACTTGATGCACTGAGTGGACCGGAGAAAGAACCAAATCGAGAGTTTATACTCCTGCAAGGGGTCCGTTTTGCTTTCCGTGTTCATCAGGTATTTAGCGTTGCACTTGTATCCCTTGGTTTAACCACTAGGGTAAAGGTTATAAAAAATCTACTTGTACTGCGGTAATGCTGTTTGAAATGTTGAAATAAATCACAAATTTATTTCCTTTTCTGCCAGTTCGCGGGTGGTTTTGATGCTGAAAGCATGAAGGCTTTCGAAGAGCTTAGGAGCCGCATGCATACACAAACTGGAGAAGACAATAAGCCGGAAGCATGAGAAATATATACTACTTTTGGCCTTATCTTTTCCTTGTTTCTCCACTGCTCTGTTGTATATTGATTTTATACTACTTGACAATATTCCACTAGAACTTACTCCATATAGATTGGATATTGTACAATGAAGTTGTCCAGACACAGAAAAGGGAAATATTAATATGACTACATGAGTATTAATTGTGAGGCTGTGGTTCAAGTTCTAAGAACATATGATTAGTATGTTGATACAAGATGAAACCTTTTTTTTTCAACAATGAAATATCATTTGAACACTTCAGACTCTTGGTTGAAGCTAGACTGGCCATATGGGATGAAAATATTGTCAATATATAGAATAATGTATGACATCAAAGATTTAAATCTCTTATGATATAATTTTTTATATGAATTCTATTTGGAGGATGGCTAGCAGAACTAGTAAACTTCTTTGTGATTTACAGTTAAAAGACATTAAAATTTTAGAAAATTATATTTTCTAGTGATTCTCAATATTGCTATCAATGGTCCAATATTATTTAAATTTTAATAATTAGCGAAGAACAAGCATGGAGCTCAAAATTTTTACCCCAAAATAAAGAATTTAGTTCACAAAGTATCAGGCTATGATAGCCAAAATCAACCCAACATATCATCGCATCGATTTTCATTTGCCGATGCTAGGGCAATGCTAAGCCCAAGCGGCCTTTGCCTTCTAAAACTATTTTGCCCATCCACACTTAACAATAAAAACATTAATTCCACTATATATCTCAAATTATGAGAATAATGTTGCAGTATCATTCTAATTAAATATATGTTTAATAAACTGAAAAATTAAGTGTTGAATTTAAGTAATAAATTGGTCCATATTTTTTTATTTTTTCCCATTTTATCTATTTATAAATAAATAAATAAAACTAGGTAACATTTATAATAGTTAGTATAAATTTTATTTAAGTTGATTTAGATATAAAATAAATAAATTTTATATTTCGTAAATAATTTATTTTCATAAAATTATTTATAGAAAAATAAATAAGAAAATTAATGTAATTGAATATATTTAATAAATCATTTATTAAAACATTTAAATTAGTCTATAAATTGATTTATTGTATTGATTTATAAAATGAAAAGACGAAAAATAATATTTATATACAACTAATTGATTTTTTTGATAGATATACAATTAATTGATAGTTTGAGAGTTAATTAGAATTTCTTGAAGTTTGACGATTAATTTAAAACTATCTTATAAGTTGAGGACTTGTATGCAATTAGTCTAAAACAAAATTAAGAAAATTCGAAGCAAAATATATCAAAATTCATAGGGGGCCATAATAAAGTAGGGCAAAATCTCAATTTCCAGTATCCAAATCAGAAGAAGAGAAGAAGAAGAAGAAGCCAGAACGAGAAGAAATTATGGTAAGCAAATTATACCCTCTAACTTTCGATTAGATTAAATAGAAAAATTTCTTTTAGTTTTCCCCGATAATTAGGGTTTTGTGTTATCCAACGCTTCGTTGTTGATCTTACAATCCCTAGAAAGTGAGACGGGTTTAGTTATATCATTATGATTAGTTTTATATTTAATTGTATTGGTTTCATTCATTACCCCTCCAATTTTCCATTTTTTATCGCAGAATTCACGCGGTTATGTTGATTTCGCGATATTTATGTGTGGCTTAATTTCATATGGCTGAATAGATTTTATACGATTCGTTAAAAAAATTAATCTTTTAGAGCAATGTTTCAAGAGGAATATATTTTAAGCTGTTTGCTAATATAAGTTGTCGCATTAACTAGTTATTTTATGGTGGCTGTCGATTAATGTCCTTAAGTTTTTCTGCTGTTCAACATTTGTCTAAAGCTTGTATATCCCTTCCCCCTCCCTACATTGAAAAGTTATTAGAGGACTTAACTCACTTTGTTTGTGCTTTTGCAGTCTTCGCTTGCAGCTGCTAGAGCAGATAACTTTTACTATCCTCCAGAATGGGATCCAAGTCAGGTATGCATAATTTAGACTTATTTGCTTTATGCATTTTTTTGGGGGTTTCAAGGAAACCTTTGCTGAAGCTGGTTATGATTTATGACATTTCTATCTTTAAATTTTGCCACTGCTCTCTTTTCAGGGCTCCTTGAACAAGTTTCATGGACAACATGCTTTGAGAGAGAGGGCGAGGAAAATAGATCAAGGCATTTTGATTATAAGGTAAGATCACATACTTTTTGGATTTTTTATACCATCTCTTTTTTGAGAGTGTCTCAGATATGTTCTTTTGTCATCTTCAAAATATTATGTGATGGGCTTCAATGTGGCTAGTGTTGAAAAGAGCATGACAGCTTTTTAAGGTTTAGTTCATTAAGGATTTCTTCAACATATTCTGACAAGATTGGCTGGCAACTGGGCTCTGGCTTGCCATTTTCTTGACCCAAAGTTCTTTATTATTTGGTTTAAATATCCTCGCTAATTTTACTTTTGGTGTGGGAAGTTTCTCTGTAAATGGTAATTGTAGGTCTAATTTTCGTTCTTGTTTTGCTTTAAGGTTTGAAATGCCTTTCAATATATGGTGTGGGGGGTGCAATTCTATGATAGCAAAAGGTGTACGGTTCAATGCTGAGAAAAAGCAAGTGGGAAATTATTATTCTACAAAGGTATCTTCTTTTTACTAATTGTGTAATCTATTCAGTACGGTTCATTTTAATATGTCTTGTGCAAGTGTTCTCCTATGATTTTGTTTTTGTTAAAGTAGACATATTCTGTTAATTAATTTTAGCTCATCATTTATTTGGTATTCCTAACAATTAGTTGTTTCTTTTAGATATGGAGCTTTACCATGAAGTCTGCATGCTGCAAACGTGAGATAGTCATTCAAACGGACCCCAAAAATTGTGAGTATGTGATCATTAGTGGGGCTCAGCGGAAAACTGAAGTGTTTGATGTTGAGGACGCAGAGACATTAGAACTCCCTGCTGATGAAGGTATGTAGTAAGTTCCATAGAATTTTTTATTCTTAAATGACAATTGCTTTTAACTATAGGGCTGTCTTTGCTTGAATATGAAGTATTCTGGAGAACTTTGCACCAATGTCATGGACTAATTTCTTGACAAAATGTGAATCTCTGTATAACTTCCAGTCAAAAGCATGGGATGACTCCCAAGTCTCAATAAGGGTTAAACCCATAGGCCCATGCATCTTGCTTAATGAGAATGAGAATTAACTTTTTGCTAACTTTTTTTCTATTTCTTTTTTTGTGTGTGTTGGTTTTGACGGGTATATTTGTTCTGCAGAAAGAGGCAAGCTTGCTGATCCATTTTATCGTCTTGAACACCAGGAGGAGGATTTGCAGAAGAAGAAAGAAGCTGAGCCAGTACTTGTTCGCCTTCAGCGTGTATCTGATGCCAGGCATTCAGATGACTATGCCCTCAACAAAGCTCTGCGTGCCAAACTTAGAGTATGTTACTAAGCATAGTTTGGCTTGTTAGTTACATATCGTTATGGGCTTGCTTCCTAGTTTTACTCCTTTTTTTATCTGTTGTCAGAGTCAAAAGAAGAGGGTTTTTGAAGAAGAATCTGCTTCAAGGAAAATGGGCCTAAGCATTCGACTACTTCCGGCAAGTGAAGAAGATGGTGCTACTGCTGCAGGAGTCAAATTTTCTTCCAAGTTTGAGAGAAACAGGAAAGATAAGAGAGCATTGATTAAAACTGCTTCAATCTTCCCTGGATCATCTGGGTCGTCCTCGTCCAATAAGAAGAGGTTGGAGCTCGAGTCCAAGAGAAGAAAAATCTGTGCAGCTGCGGCTTTTAACTTGCTGACACAGGGGTTCAAACCATCATCATGGTCTCGAGATGCTGTGAAGAAGAGTGCTTCCTTGAATGCACGGAAATTTTAGCTCGAGTTTTCTTACTGCTGTTTCTATTCACATATAAGATAGCTGGAATGGATGGATTCCAATCTCTGATGATTCTTGTGAAAGATTGTGGTGGTGGATCATGTATATAGTTACACATTTACTGCTAGATAACTGTTCTCTTTGGTCATAACAAATCTATTATATGTCTCATAGGTGTTGCATGTGACTTGATTCTGCTGAGAATTTGGAATGAACTTGATATTTTTGCCCCCAATTTAGCATGTATTGTTCGAGTTTTCATCGGCACCCGGCACCCTACATCGATTCTCCTTGCAAGACTTCTTGATCATGTTGATTCTTAACTTTGTCCGGTTTTTTCGTGCTACGAAATTCTCTTTTGAGGTGGTCTATTTGGGGTTAAATTATTTATTGCTTGAATTTTTTTTAATTTATTTTCGTACAATTATTTTTGGGCTTGAATTTTTTGTCCAAGTTGGTCACTAAATTTAGCAATCGATACCATATTAAGGAAATATTAAGGAGAGAAAAATAAAAGTTTATGTCTCAATGTCAGAATAATTGTTAAGTTTAAGTCTTAACTTAAAAAAATAAAAGGCAGGTTATGCCCCTAATATGAAAATGGTTTTCAAATTCAGATTCCAAAAAGTAATTTAATCCTTTTATTTTGAATTTTATATATTTAAATTCATTTGATCAAAAATGGTATTAAATTATTGTTCATTACACGGTTTAATACTTTTGACTAACAACACGTTGGCCAATTGATAGTCAATTATGATGTAGTTCAATAAAGGAATTCACATGTCATACAAAAGTGATGTTGGAGGTGTGGCAGGGTGTAATGATCCAAAATTCACAAACATCGGAAAAGTGTATTTTCAAGCCTTCGTCTTAGCAATCTGAATTAGTAAATATTTATTAGAAATAATTATGAGCCTAGTCGTGTATCTAATTAGGTTTTTATTAAGTGAATTTAGCTTAATTAAAAGTAATTAGAAAAAAAAGGGACTAAAGTGAATAAAGGGTAAAAGTTAAATTGTAGATTAAAAGAAAATAAAAAGGACTAAAAGGGAAATTAGGCCAATCCTCATAAATGAAGAGGCAAACCATGCTAAAAATCTTAGATACTTTAGATTTTAATTATATAATTATATATGATTTAATTATAAAATATATTATTAAATTAAGTTATTATAAATATTATATTATGAAAATAATCTAAATTATGCCAAATGTATGGTGATGATAAAATACATATGTAATGTTTGTATTTATACACTTGTAAAATATTTATATATTTTCTTAAATAATAAGTAAAAGATATTTGTATATTAATTATATTATAAGATTTTTATATGATAAATAAATTAAAATAAAGAAAAATGTATGGTGATTAAATTATACATGTGTAATGCATATATTATACACTTGTAAAATAAATAAATAATTACTTATAATTTAAGTGTAAAGATATTTATTAATTAAATAATTATTATTATATTATTATAAAATTAACAAAGTAAATAAAACATAAAAGGAATAAAAGAAACAAAGCATAAAAAAAAGCAGAGAGTGAAACCAAACAGGGAAAGGAAGGGAAAAAAAGGAAAACCTAGGGTTTTAAAGCTTGGAGCTTATTTTGGTAAGTTAATTAAGTCATTTTCTTTTAATTTTGATGTTTTTGAAGCCTTAGAACAAAGTTTTGTTGAAATTGAGTTGAAATTGTGAAAGTTCTTAGATTTTTGAACATGATTCATGTTGGACAAATGGTTGAATTAGGGGTTTGATTGATAGAATTTCTAGTTAGAACTGATAAAAGGATTAAATTGTAAAGTAAGTTATAAGTTTTGTGTTAGAGGAACTAAATTGAAAAAAAATTGAAATTAGGGTTTATTCATGAATATTAGATAGTTAAGTTGAATTTGGTAGGAAATTGAGTAGAAATAAAGTATGAATTGAGATAGAAAAGTAAGTGAATTTAGTTAGGATCAAATTGAAATTAAAGTTGAAGTTGAATAGAAAATTCAATTATTTAATATAAATTAGTACTGTATTAATAGTGTAAATTAGTTTAATTTTCATAGCTAGCAAAGAACCAGAGGCATCGGCTCAAAAAGGAAAGGAAAAAGTTATCGAGGAGTAGATACGAGAAAATCACGGTTTATATTACTATAATTTGAACTACTATTTATTAATGTTATATTTAAATTTATATGTATGGTAAGCAAATTATAAGGTAAGTGTCAATATTGAAATGATTGAAATTGAGATGAAGTATGATTATGTATGAATATTTGATGATATATTGATTGGAAAGTGGAAAATTGTATTGAATTGAACTGTGATTAAATTGAGAATGATTTAAATTGAAAATATGAGAAAGTGATGGAATTGAAATATGAAAATTGAATACTCTATTAACTAGTCGGGTTGAGTCGGATATAGTTGGCATTGTATAGGATTGGAAGAATTTAGGGATTTTTCAGCTTGGCCGAGGAGACACTGATGTTACTATATTTCTTCGGACTATCCAAAGAGGTACTTACTGCCATTTTGGTGTATTTGGGTGGATTATTCTGGTGTGTTTGGGAGGATTATTTTGGTGTGTTTGGCCTCTAACCACTTCGGGATTCTTTAGATCTTTTTGGCTGAGGATTAGAACTAGTGGTTCTTGCTCGTTTCCCAGTTAATCTAGCGATTTTCGACTTTTTATCCAATCCCAGAACTTGCTCCACCATTTTTGCCCGTTCAACCAAATCTAAAAATTCTGTGATTCGATGGGATACCAACTGTACTCTAATTTCATCTCTTAAACCTCATAGGAACCGCTTACAACTGTCAGCCTTTGTCGGTATAAACTCTGAAGCATATCGGCTGAGTCTAGAAAATTCCTGTTCATAGTCTACCACTGATAAATCATTTTGTTTCAACATCAAGAACTCTTGCTTTTTGTCTTCAATATATAATTCCCCGACATATTTCTTTTGGAACTCTTTCTGAAATAAATCCTATGTTACCTGTTCTGTTGGTAGATGTCGAATTACAAATTCCCACCATAAATAAGCTTCACATTGTAGTAGAGAAACAACACAGATAAGACATTCTCGGGGGGTACATTCCAATTGTTGCAAAACTCTTTTAGTTGATTCCATCCAATTCTCTGCTGTGGATGGATCGACTCTTTTCAGACCCAAAAATTCAGTGGCACTGTATTTTCTTAATTCTTTTATTGTTGCCCCTCTCTAAGTAGATGCGGATGTCGTAGTAGGAGCAGTTCTCGCTACCCTTTGTAATGCATAAGCAATAACTCTTAATAAATCAGAATCATCCCTATCTTTGACATTTCCCCTATCTACTCTGGGGGGTTGATTTCTCATCGAGTTTACAGTAGGTGTTACTGATTCAGTTTCATCTAATATGTATGTTAATTTATTTATGAATTATTCGTAAATTTTTTATATGTCCGATAATGCTCTGTAACCCTATTCCGGTGACAGTTTAAGGTTAGAGGGTGTTACAACTATTGGTATCAGAGTTATTCAGGTTTAGCTGATTCTTGGGCTAAATCGAGCTCGGAAGTAGTCTAAAAGTACATGCCACTATTGAGTCAAAATTGAGTCGGGATTTGGATGCTGACCTATTTGTTATTTCTGTTTTATAGATTAAAGATGTCAGATAAACGAATAAATGATATTGACTAAGAAATGTACACTGGAGGCGAAGAATCATATGGATTAGATGAAACTGAATCAGTAACACCTAGTGTAAACCTTATGAGAAATCAACCCCCTAGAGTAGATAAGGGAAATGTCAGAGATAGGGATGATTCTGATTTATTAAGAGTTATTGTTGATGCCTTATAAAGGGTAGCGGGAACTGTTCCTGCTACGACATCCGCACCTACTCAAAGACGGGCTCTAATAAAATAATTAAAAATACAGTGCCATTGAATTCTTGGGTCTGAAAGGAGTTGATCCATCCACATTAGAAAATTGAATAGAATCAACTAAAAGAGTTTTGCAACAATTGGAATGTACCCCTCGAGAATGTCTTATCTGTGTTGTTTTTCTACTACAAGGTGAAGCTTATTTATGGTAGGAATCTATAATTCAACATTTACCAACAGAATAAGTAACATAGGATTTATTTTAGAAAGAATTATAAAAGAAATATGTAGGGGAATTATATATTGAAGACAAAAAGCAAGAATTCCTTATGTTGAAACAAGATGATCTATCAGTGGTAGACTATGAACGGGAATTTTCTAGACTCAACCGATATGCTTCAGAGTTTATATCGACAGATGCCGACATTTGTAAATGGTTCCTACAAGGTTTAAGAGATGAAATCAGAGTACAGTTGGTATCCCATCGAATCACAGAATTTGTAGATTTGGTTGAACGGGTAAAATTGGTGGAGCAAGTTCTGGGATTTGATAAAAAGTCAGAAATTACTAGATCGACTGAGAAACGAGCGGGAACCACTAGTTATAATCCTCAGCCAAAAAGTTCTAGAGAATTCAGAGGTGGTTGAAGGCGGAGTTTTAGATTGGACCAAGGTGACAGAAGCCGAGAAAAACAGACTACAGTTTCTACTAGTAGTGTAATAGCCCTTCTTGAAACATTGATATGTCGAATTGCGAACATTGTAGGAAAAAGCATAAAGGTGAATGTTGGAGAATAACTAGGCGATGCTTCCGATGTGGGTCTATAGATCATTTTATCAGAGACTGCCCGGAAGTGAAAGCACCGCACCTGCAGCATCACAGAGATCAGTGTCTATTGCTCGAGGCAGAGGCTCGGGTACAGGCGGTTCTATTTCTAGAGGTAGTGGTGTAAGAAAAGGTAGTGACATAGCTACTCAGCAGTCAGAGGCTAGAGCATCGACCAGAGCATACGTGGTTCGGACTTAGGAAGAAGGTGATGCACATGACATCGTGATAGGTATATTTTTATTGTATTCTGAATCTGTTTATGCATTAGTTGATCTGGGTTCTTCTCATTCATACATTAATTTAAAACTGGTCGAGTCGAGAAAGTTAAAATATAAGACGTCTAGAATATTAATAGAAGTGTCTAGCCCTTTGGGACAAACCGTGTCTGTGGACCGAGTGTGCCAAAGATGCTCGTTGATAATACAGGGTAAGATTTTTTCTGTTGATTTGTTGATTATGCCCTTTGGCGATTTTGATGTAATCTTGGGTATGGATTGGTTATTTGAACATGGGGTGGTTTTGGATTGTTATAAAAAAAGGTTCAGTATTCAGATAGAAGATGGAAACAAAATTAAGGTAAATGGTATTCGTACTAGTGGTTCGACACGTATCATTTTAGAAATTAAAGCCAATAAATTGCTTCAGCAGGGTTGTGCAGCATACTTAACTTATGTTATTAATTCTGTTTTAGTCAAAAGTTAGTGTAGCAAAATTAGAACTGTATGTGAGTTTCCAGACGTCTTTCCTGAAGATTTACCGGGTTTGCCACCAAACAGAGAGGTTGATTTGCAATTGAAGTCTATCTTGGTATAGCTTCAATATCTATACCTCCATACTGAATGTCGCCTACCGAATTGAAAGGATTGAAGGTATAGTTGCATGATTTGTTAGATCGTAGATTTATTAGACTGAGCATTTCACCTTGGGGAGCTCCGGTATTATTTTTTAAAAAGAAAGATAGTTCAATGCGGCTTTTAATTGATTACCGACAGCTGAATAAAGTAACGATCAAGAATCGGTATCTGTTGCCTCGTATAGATGATTCGTTTGATCAGTTAAAGGGAGCTTCAGTATTTTCGAAGATTGACTTGAGATTCGGGTACTATCAGTTGAAAGTAAAAGAAAGTGATGTGCCGAAAATTTATTTTTATACTCGATATGGTCATTATGAGTTCTTAGTGATGCCGTTTGGGTTAACCAATGCCCCAGCTGCTTTCATGGATCTGATGAACCTTATTTTCTAGCTGTACTTAGATCAGTTTGTGGTGGTCTTCATTGATGATATATTGGTCTATTCGAAGAGAGAGTTAGATCATGATCAGCATATTAGAATAGTGCTACAAATTCTGCGAGAAAAACAATTGTATGAGAAGTTGAGTAAATATGAATTATGGTTATCTGGGGTAGTGTTTTTGGGACATGTGGTAATTGCTGAAGGGACTAGAGTTGATTCGAAGAAGATTAAGGTGATTGTTCAATGGAAGGCACTAAGGAATGTATCTAAGATACGTAGCTTCCTGAAATTAGCTGGATACTATAGTAGATTTGTTAATGGATTTTCGAAAATAGCATTGCCGATACAAAGCTGCTATAAAAGAATGTTCCTTTCAATTGGGATGATCAGTGCTAGAGGAGTTTTGAGACATTGAAGTAAATGTTAACCAAGGCACCAGTTCTGACTTTACCAGAGTCAGGAAAGGACTTTGTTGTATACAGTGATGTTTTGCTAAGTGGTTTGGGCTGTGTATTGATGTAAAACAGAAAAGTAATAGCCTATATATCTCTACAATTGAAGCCACATGAGCACAACTACTCGACACACGATTTGGAGTTAGCTGTAGTAATCTTTGCATTGAAGATTTGAAGGCATTACTTGTATGATGAGAAATGTTACATTTATATTGATCATAAGAGCCTTAAGTATCTTCTTTCGCAAAAAGAGTTGAATTTGAAGCAAAGACGATGGATTGAACTTCTGAAAGATTACGATTGTGTTATAGATTACCATTCGGGAAAGGCAAATGTAGTAGCAGATGCATTGAGCAGAAAAGTTGCTGTTGAATTAATGACAATGTTTGCTCAGCTTAGTATTAATGATGACGAAAGCTTGTTAGCTGAACTAAGGGTTAAGTCGATAATGTTTGACCAGATTAGAGCAACCCAGCTAAAAGACGAAAAGTTGGTGAAGAGAAAAGAGATGGTACGGAATGGTATGGTAGAAAATTTTAGTATTGATGAACATGATTGTTTAAGGTTCCAAAATCGGCTTTGTATTCCAACTGCTTCTGAGTTAAAAGAGTTGATTCTCCAAGAAGCACACGATAGTACTTTTGCTTTACACCCTGGTAGAACGAAGATGTATCAAAATTTACGGGAGTTATACTAGTGGCCAGGAATGAAGAAAGATATAATTGAGTATGTTGGTAAATGATTGACTTGTCAGCGGGTAAAAACAGAACATCAGGTACCCACGGGTTTGTTACAGCTTATTATTATTCCCGAGTGGAAATGGAATTGCATTACTATGGATTTTGTTACGAGATTGCCACTACCAGTAAGTAAAAAGAATGCTATCTGGGTAACTGTGGATAGACTCACGAAATCAGCTTATTTCATAGCAGTTAGAACCGATTGGTTTTTGCAGAAGCTTGCTGAGATTTAGATCTGGAAAATTCTAAGATTACATGGTATTCTTACATCGATAATTTCAGACCGGAATCCACGGTTTACATCAAGATTTTGGAGGCAATTGCATAATTCTCTGGGTACTCGACTTAATTTTAGTATTGCATGTCATCCGCAAACTGATGGACAGTCTAAATGGGTGATTCATATATTAGAAGACATGTTACGGGTTTGTATCATTGACTTTGAATCAGGTTGGAATGTTATTTACCATTGGCTGAATTTGTTTATAATAATATTTTTCAATCTAGTATTCAGATGTCCCCGTATGAAGCTCTATATGGTTGAATGTGTAGATTGCCGGTATGTTAGATAGAATTAAATGAAATAAAAGTAATTGGACTGGAGTTAATTCAGCAAATAGAGGAAACGGTTAAAAAGATTAAAGATAGACTGAAAATAGCCTTCGATAGACAGAAATCTTATGCAGACTTGAAACAGCGAGACATAGAGTATTTCATTGGTGATAAAGTGTTCCTTAAGGTATTGCCTTAGAAGAAGGTCTTGAGGTTTGGCCGAAAAGGAAAATTGAGTCCTCGTTATATTGGGCTGTATGAGATTATAGAAAGGATTGGACCGGTTGTTTATCAACTAGCTTTGCCTTTAGAGTTATAGAAGATTCACGATGTTTTCCATGTTTCTATGCTTCGAAGATATAGATCGGATCCTTCTCATGTTATTCACTGAAGACATCGAAATTCGATCTGATTTGTTTTATGAAGAAGAGTCAGTGCAAATATTAGCTAGAAAAGTAAATGAGTTGAGAAACAAATGGGTTCCTTTAATGAAAGTGTTATGGAGAAGTCACAGTATTGAGAAAGCAACTTGGGAACCGAAAGAAACAATGAGAGCGCAATATCCTCATCTCTTCTTAGGTAAATTTCGAGGATGAAATTTATTAATGGGGGAGAAATGTAATGACCCAAAATTCACGGGCATCAGAAAGGTGCAATTTCGGGCCTTCGTCTTAGCAAACCGAATTAGTAAATATTTATTAGAAATAATTATGAGCCTAGTTGTGTGTTTAATTAGGTTTTTATTAAGTGAATTTAGCTTAATTAAGAGTAATTATGAAAAAAAGGGACTAAAGTGAATAAAGGGTAAAAGTTGAATTGTAGATTAAAAGAAAATAAAAAGGACTAAAAAGGCAATTAGGCCAATCCTCATAAATGAAGAGGCAAACCATGCTAAAAATCTTAGATACTTTAGATTTTAATTATATAATTATATATGATTTAATTATAAAATATATTATTAAATTAAGTTATTATAAATATCAAATTATGAAAATAAACTAAATTATGCCAAATGTATGGTGATGATAAAATACATATGTAATGTTTGTATTTATACACTTGTAAAATATTTATATATTTTCTTAAATAATAAGTAAAATATATTTGTATATTAATTATATTATAAGATTTTTATATGATAAATAAATTAAAATAAAGAAAATGTATGGTGATTAAATTATACATGTGTAATGCATATATTTATACACTTGTAAAATAAATAAATAATTACTTATAATTTAAGGATAAAGATATTAATTAATTAAATAATTATTATTATATTATTATAAAACTAATAAAGTAAATAAAACATAAAAGGAATAAAAGAAAACGAAACAGAGAAAGGAAGGGAGAAAAAGAAAAAAAAAAAGGAAAAACTAGGGTTTTAAAGCTTGGAGCTTATTTTGGTAAGTCAATTAAGTCATTTTCTTTTAATTTTGATGTTTTTGAAGCCTTAGAACAAAGTTTTGTTGAAATTTTGAAAGTTCTTAGATTTTTGAACATGATTCATGTTGGACAAATTGTTGAATTAGGGGTTTGATTGATAGAATTTCTAGTTAGAATTGATAAAAGGATTAAATTGTAAAGTAAGCTATAAGTTTTGTGCTAGAGGAACTAAATTGAAAGAAATTTGAAATTAGGGTTTATTCATGAATATTAGATAGTTAAGTTGAATTTGGTAGGAAATTGAGTAGAAATAAATTATGAATTGAGATAGAAAAGTAAGTGAATTTAGTTAGGACCAAATTGAAATTAAAGTTGAAGTTGAATAGAAAATCCAATTATTTAATATAAATTAGTATTGTATTAATAGTGTAAATTACTTTAATTTTCAGAGAAGGAAAAAGTTATCAAAGAGTAGACACGAGAAAATCACGGTTTGTATCACTATAATTGAACTACTATTTATTAATGTTATATTTAAATTTATACGTATGGTAAGTAAATTATAAGGTAAGTGTCAATATTGAAATGATTGAAATTGAGATGAAGTATGATTATGTATGAATATTTGATGATATATTGATTGGAAAGTGAAAAATTGTATTGAGTTGAACTGTGATTAAATTAAGAATGATTTGAATTGAAAATATGAGAAAGTGATGGAATTGAAATATGAATATTGAATACCCTATTAACTAGTCGGGCTGAGTCGGATATAGTTGGCATTGCATAGGATTGGAAGAATTTGGGGATTTTTCAGCTTGGCCAAGGAGACACTGATGTTACTATATTTATTCGGACTATCCGAAGAGGCACTTAGTGCCATTCTGGTGTGTTTGGGTGGATTATTTTGGTGTGTTTGGGAGGATTGTTTTGGTATGTTTGGATGGATCATTATGGTGTGTTTGGTTAGAATTCGTGTATTCGTCAAGATCCAAGTTTTGTTAATAGGGTGAATAAATGAAATGAGAAAATCGAACGAATTTGATTAATCGTACATTGAAAGTATGAAAAAGAAATTGTGAATCGAATTGTGAATTGAAATGGGATGTGAGACTTGAAAACCTAAACCAAAGGTTCATGAATTTGATAAAAGACCAAATTGTTGATATATGATATTAGTTGATGAAATGTTATAGATAATCTATGAATTTAAATGTGAATTAGTTCTTATGATTTAAAATATTATATGATTGATATTTATAATTCATTAATATTATATAGTTTGAATTTTTGTAATACCACTGAGTATATATATACTCAGCGTACGGTTGTTTCCGTGCGTAGGTCAGCAGAAGTCAAAGGTCCCGATTCAGCATCCAGATCAATCCCGACTTCAGCACAACTTTGGTGATGTAGTTTTTTCCTTTTGGTAAATGTGGCATGTACCTAGGTCTTATTTAAGAGTCTTGTGAGTTTTGGTTGTAAAGAATTGGTCTCTAATGTTTGAATAATAAATGAAATGTTAAGTTATAAAATGGTACGTTTGGTACTAAAGTTGAAATGAGATAAATGAAGTTTATTAGTTAACTTTTATATAGTATCACTAATGTTGTTGATCAATTTGATAAGTCAATGTTTTAGGCATGATTTAAGTATGTTTGAATGTGAAAATGTGTTGGTTTCCATATTAACTGTAAATTGGTTGCGATTTGAAATTGCAGGGAATGTTAGATATTTATAAAGGGGTTATATTGAGTTAAAAAAATATTTACGAAAAATTTTCGGAGTACTCAAACAAGTCCCGTTCCACTTCTAATACGTGTTTTTGGCCTTGAGGGCCCATTATAGGGATTTAATGATAAAATTATACTATGTATATTAATTTATTTATGAATTATTCGTAAATTGTCTGATATGTCCGGTAATGCTCTGTAACTCTGTTCAGGCAACATTTTAGGGTCAGAGGGTGTTACACAGGGACTTGACCTCCTAAAATAAAAAATTTTACTTTTTGGCCTTTTATAAATTATAAAAATTTAAGTTAGTATTTATAAAATCGTATTTTGACACCTAAAAACCAAAAGTTTAATTTAATTCTTTAAAAAATATAAACATATAAACTATTTAAATAAAAACTGTATTTTAATTTTTAACTCTCATAAAAAATATATAATTTAATTTTGATCCTCCTCCTCTAATTTTTTTTTGGCTCACCTTTGATGTCATAATTGTCATATAAATATATAATCTATAAAGACTAAGAAAATGTATTTTAGAAAAAAATAAAGTAAAAACAATTTATTAGGTTTGATAAATGTTAAAGTCTATAGGAGTTCTGTATTATAAGGATTGGAATAAATTAGTCCCTTTATTATTAAATAAATTAATTTATTTCATATATTATTAAAATAATCAAATAAGTCTGAATTATAATAGAGTTTACATTTATTGTATAAAAATATTTTGAAAATTATTATTTTAATTGCAGTTAAATTCTAAACTAAAATTTTATTTAAAAACTATAAAAAATTAAAAATATTAATTCTGTTAAATTGTAAATAATATTTTTAAACACTAAATGTTAATTTTATTCTAGTTTGACATTAATTAATTTTTTAATAGTACAAACACTAAATAAAAGACTATTTTAATAAATTTGTATAATAAAGATACTTCTCAAATACATTTACCGTTTGATAAATATTCACTGGCATTAAAAACGACGACCGTCATTTATTGGTGACAATTTTCGGCATTGATCAATGTTGATTAATGTCGGCTAATGCCAATCAACATTGGTTAAACCTATAGACATTCTTGTAATTTTCAAAAGTTTGACTAATTTTTTAAAATTTTTAGAAATTATATTTTTATTATTTTGTAGAATCTTATTTCGTTTGTATTTATTTATTTGTTTGTTTCTATATAATTTATATAATTTTGTATAATTTATAATAAAAATATTTTTTTGATTGAGTCTTAATTTAGTTGAAATTAGTTTTATTGTAAATATAGGAGGACATGAATTTGAACGCGCTGAAGCGTGTTTATCCTTTTCTTTAAAGGTTGAAAATGAGTTATAAATAATTTTAGACATTATATTAAAAAGTATTTTTTATTTTTTTAAAATACTTTTAAAACTATTATTAAATTAAATAAATTGATATAATTAATGACATGACCGAGTTTATGGACATTTTGTGTCACATGCCATTATTTAATCATATCATCATTAAGTAACATTGTTAATCAAGAGTATCAATTGTGTACCAAATAATAATTTAGCCGTTATTTAAAAAAAAATTAAATATCTATAAAAAGAAGTCGGGAAAAAAAGAGAGGAGAAAACGAAATCTCAGAAAATATTTTTTTGATGCAAAATCAAAATTTAATTTTGAGGGATGGAATTACATCAATAAGATTGAAGTTGATAGTATGAAATTGAAACATTTGTGATCTGTGAATGATGGTTTTTTAAGGTGTTCCAGCGAGAATGGACTCCATTTCCCCTTCCCATCATATCTTGCGGTGGACGTTGGGCCTGGCTACGTCCATAATTAGGCCGAGACCCATCCAGCCTGCATCCTCATTTGAAGAAAATGTTTGACCAAGCCTTCTCAGCATTTAATATATTGTTTTGCATATACATATTTATTGCAGCAAGGATGGTGAGGCAGATGCAACAGGGGAGTCATAAGATGGCAATAATTTGGGTTGCACATGGCTCTGTATCTATAGAATATAGAAATAGATTTATATGCACACTTCCTTTTTCGTTTTCATATATAAATAATGGGGATAGGTGGTGAAAGTGAAGGGATTATATGGTAATCCGAAAGAGGAAAAAGATGAAAATTGCAGTCGCAGAAGTTGCGCTGCTGATGATCATCAATGGTACAGGCAGCAGCAGGGACTGATCATCAAAAGGCTTAAATTCCGGCTCAGACACACCTTCATTATTATATATAAAAATAAATAAATAAATATGCCAATCTAACTGTACTTTAAAAAGTATATGTAACACTATAAGTTGTAAGATCTTCATGTCTCTGCTTTGTTTTTATAGCCTTCCACTTTTTCTTTCTGCGGTGTCAAGGGGATTCATTCATTTGATGATGACCATTGAGCTTTGAGAAACTAATATCCATATATATTATTTTTAGCAGTTCCGTACTTGCCTTTAATTGGTAGGGCCATAAATGTTCATCTTTCTTGCAGTCTATAACACCTAACACTGCCATAAAAAGATCACGCAAAACTGACCCCAAAACAACCAAATCCAAGGTAACTAATCCCCTTATAAAGTAATACTACTAATACATGCATGCAGATGCATTAAGCATAAAAGTTTTCACTGCCTTGCCTGCAGCATGTTTCATCTCTTTCATCAATTTTCTTTTATTAGTATTAATAAGATATCAGTGTCAGAACAAAAGCCATCCATCGGATCCATATATATGGCTCTGGGATTTCTTTAATTTCTTTTGCATTCTTTCCACCCTCCTCCTCCTCCTCTCTCTCTCTCTCTATATATATATGTATATATATTTTGTGGTGTATAAGTATACTCTTTCTTTCACAAAAAAATGAGAAAAAGAAGCAACTAGTGTTTCTCGTTGCAGGAGACTCTTTTCCGGGTTTGTCGCTAAAATAGTCGAGCCTCTTCATTATGAGTATTTGTTTCCTCTGTGTAGTCCCTTTCTTTGGCTTTCTTTTTTTTTTTTTTTTGATTTGCCCTCTTCTTTGTTTTGGCATTTTAAGTATAGTTTTCGTTGGCTGTTTGCGGGTGTCGGTTAGTGAGCATACTATTAAATCTGAAATGATTGTTTTGGCAATATGCATTGCTCCCATATAATTAATAAGCTTTATTCAGTTGCCGGTAGGATTCTAGTCTACAGCTGTGGTTTTTGGCAGTGCCACAATTTGCACTTTGCTTGATGCTTCGTGTACTTTGAAATTGGAGCAATCAAGAAATTAACCAGGGGGTGTAGATAGAGGTACATCATTGCAACCAACCAAGCATTTCAGGTCAGTTATTTTCTCTCTTTGTTAGTCTTTACTTTTGTAATATTGTAATGGAGCACGCATTTACATGTTAAGAGTTGGAGACCCAACATCAACACTGAGAAAATTATGGTGTAAGAAAGTGAGTGTTGTTGATTCAAGTAAACATCTGGCAACTGGCCACTGGCAACCCATGTTTGCTTTGCATTTTCATTATCGGGAATCTTTGTTTCGCGCACAATTGCAATTTTGCATGAAAATGTTTGCTTCAGATTTAGACAATTGTTTGATGCTGCTGCTGCTGCATGTTAAGCATGCATGGATAGGGAAACATCGACTGTCGTACCCACTCGCCCACCCACTACATCATCTCCTCCACATTCCTTCGGGGTCCCACAGTAGATGATCTCTCTCTCTCTCTTTGATCCATTGGATCCACCTTCAAAACAATGGATGCAATCATGCAATCCAAGACATATGAGTTTATTAAGATGTTCATTTTCTCTTTCTTTCTTAGAAAACCCAAAATCATCATTCTTTTCTTTCTGTGGGTTACTCTAGCTAGGTTAGCTACTTCATCTTGTTTAAAGATAAGAGGTATCAGTAATCCCGTTAGGAGTAGAAAAGGGAAAAAAGGAAAGAATAATAATGGTCCGCTTTACGTACAGTATGTGGGAATACAAATACTCAGAGACAAACCATTAAAACAAGCAAAAACTAAAGTTCTTGACTTTTGGTACTATTCTACTTTTAACGATTAACTGCATGCTGAGACCCTGTGAACTGCAGTTGCTTTCATTAATCCCTGCCGCCCGCTACCGATACAGTACTTCTACTCTTAACTCTTAGCTTTTTCTCTTGAGTTTCTTTCTTTCCCTTAAATCTTTGTTTTATCTTAAATATATATTTAATAAGTACCTCCAGCTGATCAATTGCATTAGTGGCCTTGGCTGTGCTGTGAATATAAAGAGAAATAAACACACAAAATTAAATCAGTCTAGAGATCAACAATGATATAGCATTGATATACCTTTTCATAAGCAAAATTATTGGTTGATCAGTAGCTAGACATTTGTAGTGGTTGGGGTTCACTTCAGTTATAGTCGACTCTCCGAATTCTGCACAAAAGTAATGATTAGGGTTTGGACCCCATGTCTATCTGTCCGGCTGCTATTTGACTGTTGACATTTCCTATAATTTATGATGGTAGTAATTCCAAAAATTAGGAAAAAGGTGCGAAATCTATTACTGTTAAGGCTAAAAGACAAAGTGGAATGAGATAGCCCAACATATCCTTTTACAGTCTGAAAGCATGTCGAAAATGGGCCCCGTCAGCCCATTTCTCATAAATATGCATTGTCATCGCAACTCTCCTTTGTCTCGTGATTGGAGGAGGTTGATTACTTTACTGTAATAGTTTGAAACCAATGTTTTAAAAGTAGTACGGGACATTGAATTGGTTCGTTTAACAATAATTAAATGGATAATTAAAAATTATTAATTGGTTCAATCGGTTGAATTGTAGATTTACTCGGAACCTATTTTAATTTTTTTATTTAAACTGTTATATCAAATAGATTTCTAATCCAATCAATTTTACTGATTAATCTAGTTCTAACAATATTATTTAAAATAGTTGCTTACAAAAATTGGAGTATTAGATAACAGTAGAACCAATGTATAGATACTTATTTTTTTTTATTACTAATGGTTTTGGAAACAATATTAAATTCTTAGTTGGAGAACTTGTTCTTATGCAACATTTGTCAACAACAATGCTCCTTACCAACATCATTCCATATTGGAAGGCTATGGAGCTAATTTTGGGGAGAACATTCCATATTAGAATGGTTGTAAAGCTAATATTGAGAACGACACTACAAGTTGGGAAGGTTTTAAAGCTAAACTTAAAGACTATTGGCAGGACTTTTAGATTTACTCTCGTAGTAAAATGTTTTAGAGAGCATAACTTTAAGTTTAAATACGAGTTGGATATTTTTTTTACATTTCTTTAGAACACAAGGAAGTCTCTTCTTGTTAAACAAGCAACGCATTTACACTTAAGTTTGTTAGTACTTTCCAGCATCACTTGTAACATGTTCTTATTAACTAGCTTACCTCTCTCTCGCCTTCTATAAAACATGTCAATTCTTTTGTAACTCTCTTAGAAAGGCTATAAATAGTGGTTCGAAGGCTGGGAGTATTTTGGGCGATTTGGTAAATTTAAGCATTTTATATTCTCTTTTCAATTTTCTCTTTTGCAATCATTATAATCACTAAAAACACTACAACTTTTACCATCCTTAGCCACTTATTGCCTTCACCACTACTACTTGCCACAACTCTTGTATTTTTAGAGTCTATTCCAATCTTCATTTCTATTATCTCTTCAAGACATCACGTTTTACAAGTTTGTAACATTTATTCATTTTAATAAAAGAATTCTTTATAAATACATTTTAGTATTGAGTTTATCACGGCTATTGTTTATTCTAAGACTTGAAAGTCACAATTTAATTTAGATGTTGTAATGATATAACATTTTTTTTTTTGATATATTGTGTGTTTATCAATCCAAGTAACCAAAACTTTGCTACAAAATTACAATGAAACACTTTTATATGTTCATATCTTCATCTTATCCATGTGTGATATGTTCTGCTATACAATAAATTTCTTTCTTGAACAAAAAAATATTTTTCAATCTCGTACATAATACAATGATAAGCTTCACTTAAAAAGAGACATTTAATGGCTTGTTAAAGTACAATAAATGTGACTTGTTATCTCCTCAAAAATACCTTTCAACTAAGTCTTCAATATGAATAAAATGTTGAAGATCTTCTCAATATTATCTTCCTTAGAGATCAAATCTCTTCAACTATGGAAACTTCAATCCCATGGAAAATATTCATAGTGCCATTTCTTAACTTGATTTACCCACATTATGTTTTTAGTAAAGGGTCACTAAAGATCCTTAAAGATATGCTATTAAAAGGTCCAACAATTTTGATCAAAGGATGCCAACTAAATATGGCAAGTTACATTGGTTTACTAGATGCACATTAAGTTACATCTAGAGTTGTATCACATAAAGAACACCTTATTTGAAAGGTGATTTTTAATCCATCCTTTAAAGAGCCAAAATCAATTAAAGTATAATTTTTAAATAAAATTACATACTTGTTTTTAGAATAAAAAGAATACCTTATTTAATCGAAAGCAAGGAACATAAATTAAATTTCAAGAGAATGTGATTAGATAAATGTAACCCATAGCATGTGTCAAGAATAATTCTATAGGTTCCAAAAGATTAAACTTTAGAAATGGATTTATTTCCCATGAAATTAGTCTTTTCTCTATTAATGGAACCCTTTTGTAAAGAATTTCTTTATGGAATTAGAGGAGGAGCATCTATAAGTTATATTTTATTCATGAAGAATGTAGATTTACTCTCTTTCCAAACTATTCCTCTTGTTATCTTTTTTGGTATGCCACTTCTTTTCATAGAAGTAGAAAATTCTCCACTTACATTTGTGCTACTTAATGTGCTTTTTCCATTTTGTGTTTTGTTCGTGCTTATAATTTTTCCCCTTTATTACCCTATAATATCAAGAGGACATGTTATAATAATGATTTCTTTACTTTCTTCCTTTTGTAAGTTTGCTTAGCCTTAAATATGTTATAACTTACTTTAAATGCACCTAATTAAGGAGAAAGAGAGGTGAGGATGAATTACACTATAAATTGACCCCAAAATGATTAAAGGATTTGAGTTGATTTACCAGGTTGTTCATTTTCATTATGTGCTCATGGACACCTCTTGACCCTTGACCACTAACTTAATTTTATACCTTAATAGTTGAAGTTGTTATGAGCATACTTGCTAGTGCTTTATCCTAAGTTTTTATAATCATGATTACGATTGAAAAGCTCCTAGATTACACAGAGATTTTCTCTTATCATCCTTAGGCTTCTATGGTGTATCTATCCTTAAGCATAATCCAAGTCTTAAGTATTCCAATATAATGAGTACTCTTTCAATCCAATAAAATAAATTGGAATCAATCGAGTCAAGAATGCTAGGCATATAGTTTTATGGAGAAGCTAACTAATAGCTGTAACATACCGTGAACTATAAAAATAACACATTATTAAGACTAACCTTTGGGTTAAGGTAATGAAATGCTCTTGATTCACTCTCAAATGTGACCATAATATCTCATAATGAGTAATCTATTACATCATCATAACCAATCTTTGGTATGCTATTGATTCACTTTCAAAGATTTGATTAAATTCTTTAATTTAAGATATTAATACTTTTAGTTATCACAATTCGATTTCATAATATTAACATAGAAATAATAAATCTTTTTATTCTAATTTCATAGTCATTTACTTATAAAACTTGTTTCATCTACCAATAATAATGTCATTGTGAATGAGTCACTTTGAAGACAACCAATTTGACCAAATTAAAATTTTAGTTTATGGTCAAATTTTAATTTTATAAGTTTATAAAAAAAGTCTCAAGATAAAACATATTAAAAATAATGATTTTTATTAAATTCATGAACCATAAAATATAATAACTTTTATAAAATAAAATTATACATTATACTTTTACTGAATTAAATAATATATACCTCTTAGGTTTGGAAACTTGAACTATGATTTATATGGTAGAAATTCAATTATACAATAGATAGAAACTTAATTGGTTTTAATTTTAAGAAAAGAGGCATGCTTGATATTTTTTCTCTTTACTCTCTTTGATGTTCGATTTTAAATGATGAGAAAATTACTAACTTTTTTTTTTTTTTAATGGAGAGGAACTAAGGGCTTTTATTTCCTATTTTCATAATTACTCAAATTATCACAGAATATGTATGATTACTCCTTTAGTGTATGAATTGTACAAATACATGACTCGTGTTAATTTGAAACATTAACATTGTAAGATTAAGCTTAATAACATTAAATATGTATGGATTTGGTGAATGTATCATTCATTGAATATAAAAGATATTTGACTTTATTACATATAGTTTAGATAATTATTTATGATCATAAATATCATAAATTCCAGCAACGCAGTTAAAAACATAACGGAAGATATTAAAAACTGACAAAAATGTTTCAATTGGGAGCTTAAATGTGTGGCTTATTACTCTTGGTAGACAATACTTTCGATAATAGGTTGAGATGTGGTACTAATGAAATTTTAGTAATTTCGATGTTTATGAAATTTGTTAGCAAAGCTTCATGATTTTTTGTTAAAAGTGGAATAATAAAAGAATCAAGTTGTTTTGGTGGAGATAATTTGTTTTCGCTTGTGGAATTCATATAAATGGTTTAGCATTTAACCCATGAGGTGGCGGCCAGGCTGGGGTACAATAGTTGGGTAGAGGATGATCATTGATGAGCTAGTACTTTGGTGTGTGTATCTACTGTACTGGGTTTATGAATATTAATTTGTTTTCTTGCAGGGTTTTAGTTTAGAAAACATAAAGTTCGAGTTTGTAGATAAGTAGTTATCAGCATTAGTCGGCAGATAACATTGTCGCAGAGCAGGTCACAGGTGTTTCCCCCTCCACCCATCAAACATAATCTTCTTGGGTGTGCTATCCTTTTCAATTTCTCTGCCCAACTTTTCCACTTTTCCCATATTGTAACTTTGATATATTCTTCATCCATAATTTAGCCTACACAAGTTTCAATTTGCTATGTCCACATATATTTGTCACCCTCATCACAGTTTAGTTACGTCTTACTTACACTTGTTGAGCAATAAAGTATTAAAGGTAAATGCTGCCTTGGCTAGTTTTCCCAATATTCTCACATCAATCGTCAGAAAGATTTTCTGATCCTTCCTTCATTTAGACACCAAACTCCAATACCTGGTAGAGACTAGAATTAATGGTTGTTTTTTTAGTCTTCGACCACTATCTCTTCGACCACTATCACATAAGGAGCTTGATATTGAAAAACAGAAGCATAATGCTTGGTGATATGAATGCATTAGAATTCATCTTTTGATCGTTCGTGTCCACAACTTCAACCTCTAGGAATTCATTATATAGTACTTCTGATTGTTCCATAAATGGAAGGCAGAAATTTTATTAGGAAATTACATTCTGGTTTCAATGAGACTTGAGGATTGAAGATTGAGATAACATTCAAAAATATGATGTGATAGCCAAGAAAAGTTTATGAAAACAGGCTGGAAAGCAATCTAACTTGACATTTAGATCAATCACGAAAGCTGGCTGTTCTTCCTTGTGGCCTGTACGTACATATACAGAAAGGGTGCATATGTTGCAACTTATGCATTAGTTCTAAATATCTCACCTATATAAAATATGACTGTTAGGTATTAAGGAAGGGATTGGTATATGGATTAATTTGCAGTAAACTGTCATAGAAAGAGTTTAGTTTCTGTGCAGATCGATTGAGTTGGGAGAAATCAATTGAAAAGTATACTGTTTTATACAACCTGTTGTTTGATTAAATTTTCAGCATGATGTGCTTTATTTCTTATTATACATGTTTTACATAGGCAAAGCAGCTAGGAAATACTACGACCTAAATTTCAAGTTTTTTCCTGGTTAATCTGTATGTGCTTTCTTGAGTAAATAATCAAGAAGTAACCTTACAGTTCAAAAGAAAAAAATCAGGAAGTAAAGGGTATGAAGAGACAGAGAGAAGACGAGGTAGCTTTAACTCCTTTTGCAAAAGTTTATTGGTAGGAATGAATTCTTGAGTAATTAGCAAAATAAATGCATACCTGCCTTTCAGTCTTCAATGGTATTGATGCAAATGCTCCCCAACCAGCCAAGCTTCTTCGAATGATTTTACAATGTCGTCATTTGCTTTCTTGCTATGCCTATTTATGCATGGTTTCTGTTTTTCCTTTTTTAGAAGAACACAATATATGATTGGACATTTAGACCCTGATGATGATTTGCCTTACTAGCTTAATATAGATATTAAGCACCCGGAAAGCATGAGCGACTAATACAAATGGTAAAATCAATTAAGATACTATAGGTTTGTCCTATGTTCCATAGGGCTTATGTGATCTTATAGGTTTTAAGTGGAATACGTTTACAGCTAAAAATCAGCAAAATAAGGCTACAAACAGTTCGTCGACAGACCAAAGAAATAAAGTTGGAGTAGATGGACCATTAAGATTGTCAGACATTAAGGTGAGGAAATAAACTCTACTAATTAACTGTATTCATAATATTTGAAAAAAAAAGGAATCTGCAATGCTACAGCATGCAATAGTAAGTAGAGTGTCTGCTAAAATACAGACCAATAATAGAAATCACCTTCGGGTAATCTAACTTACTAAAATCTGAAGTTCAACAAAAGCATGTCATGACAAGATAACAAACAAATTTCCTATACATAATTTTTTTTTTCTTGATTTATTTAAGTGTTCTTGTTACTGTAAAATTACACTCTTCACTTGCACTAAAAAGGCACGACTTGTTACTTTTCAATAACTCCTTTGTGATCAATAATCATGCTGGATTTTTCAGTTATCTAAGGCATGTTTTTGACAGAAAAGTGTTGAAATTTAGAACCATACATGTACTATTGAAGGTTAGCCCTTTAATGACCTCTGTTGTATTCTATATCTAATGAATAGATATGGTCAGAATTTCATCATTGATTTGTAATATTATGATGTATATATTATATACGCTATATATTGTTGAGAAAAAAATTCATCAGGATAAAAGAAGATAGTTTTGAAAAATATAACTATTTCTATATGAGATTACTAACAGCACGTACGCCCTTGTATAGGAATTCTTGTTGCAACCTGTAACTGAGATGGCGAAAGCTATATATAAATAACCATGCCTGCAGTGCATTGAATCTCAAATTATGTTTGGTGATAATAATGTCTTGTCCATAGCTATTATAAGGTGCTTTTGAACAAATTAACTCTACAAGGAAAGAAAGTGAAGAGTCCCACGGCTCAAATTAAGCCTAGCTAGTTATGACACAGATTAAGTGAGTCCTTGCTACGCTCCTAGCTAGCTAATGCATTAATACATGCAAAAGGCACTAAAAAACTTGAGCACTCCTTTTCATCAATGATTATTAATTTATATTCCTTTTTCTTCTTCTTTTCACCCTAAATCATATACCTACATATATATATATATATGTAATGTGAACATCCATCTTCCTCACCAGTGGAATGATAAACATGATATTAATTTCATTGTCTTGATTAATAATGTACAATTTGTCTCTGATTTAGGGGGCTACTTTATATCATAGTGACAAGAAAAAACTCATTCAGACATGCGAGAATGGCAAACCACAAAGTCAAATTCTGATAAATTTGATAGAAGAAATACAACAATATTTAATCCATTCCACCATTACTTAGCGGAGAGGATTCAACACACGGAAATCAAATTGAAGATAGCCGAACAATTTTTGTTTAACATAATCAGGAAACAAGAAAGGGTTTATGAAAACAATCTTCATAAGTAAAAATGGTGGAATTTGCTGGCAACAGCGGGATTTTCGTGGTAATCTGAATGCAAGCCAATGTGCGAGGAGGACATGAGAATTGAAGTAGGGTTTCTTCCTTCATGGGCATTTGAGGGGTTCGTCAAGTCTGAATTATGGTTCATCATTTTTGCATATGAGTTGGCAATGAGATTGGTGGTGGAATTTTCCGCTTGGGTATTTGAGTTGGACATAAAACTTGAACTAATCTTTTGCTCTTGCTCATTAGGGTCCGTCATGAAAATTATACTAGGGTTTTGTTCTTGGGTAATACCTGTTGAATCCTTGATGTTTGTCATCGCACAGTAACTGTAATGGATCCTCTCATTGTTCATGCCCCAATTTCCTGAAAAAACTGGACAGTTTTCCGCTGAGTTTTCTTCCCTTGAGTCTGCAATGTTGTTTGAGTAATTAAACATGGCTGACGACCTTGTGATGCCCAGGAATTTCTCAATGGTGCTTACAAAATCCATTTGATGTTCTATCGAGTCCGAGTCCGCAGTATTACGGTGGGGTTTTTCTGTCACAACCTTGAGACTATAGTTTGTTTCAGTAGAGGGGCCCGAATTTTCGCCAATTTCAAGAGGACTCGAGGACTGCAATTCTTCCAATTCATTAGGGTTGGACTCATCTGAACATTTATTTGTTTTTTCAAGATCTCTCATCCTCATTTTCTCTCTTGTTCTCTCCCTTGCTCTTGCTCTTGCCTTGTCCCTGGATTCTCTTGCAACAATATGATTGATTGAAACTTTACGTGATTTTCTTTCCTTTGTCACTCTAGCTGTAGTCGTACTTCTCATGGCTTCTCCACTTGCTATAACACCTTGCCGGTCTCCCATATTGTCTTGACACTCTTTGGCTGCCGACACTACTTCGCTTTCAGATGTAGATGACACGCTCTTTCCTCCCTCACTGCATCTGTGCTTCAGTGCTGGGAGGTTTTCCGTGAGTTCCTTGATAGCAGCCTTGGATTTAGAGAAGAGCCATTCAATAGTTTTGCTTGCTTTGTCGAAGCCTAGCATGTCCTGAAGATCAAAAAACTTACGGGCAATTTGAAGTGACAATCTCATTCGCCGATCTCTTGGACCATGAGCTGTATAGATCTTGCTGTGCCTGTCTTTCTTTCCGGTTCTCTTTCGAGGAATCCCCTGCTTTGCACCGTTGTTACTACTTCTCTTCCGGTTGGGCGGCACCTTTTTGGTTTCCTTTATTGGAGGAGCTGCATTAATCTCGGAATCCGGTGGTGCCGTGTTGCTACTGGACCCCAAGATTTGTTGCTGTGCTTGGGATAAAAGGTGACTCATAAGCAACCCATCATCATCGTCGTCGTCAAAAAAAGGTGCAGGAAAGTTAAAAAAAGCAGGGGGGTGATCCTCCAGTGAAGAGTCTGCTGGGTGTTGATCAGCTGAAATAGAGTTTCCAGGCATGGCATGGATGGTCGAGGGACAAGGGTTGTAACTGTTGCTGGAAGGAAACATGGGTCTGCATACAGATCGTGTTCTTGAATCTAGGGGAAGCTGAAATATCACGCTAGTAGATGGTATTTATTGGAGACAAAAGTAGTTGTCCATCTTTTTTTTAAAAGGGGGAGGAGGAACTGAACTGGGGCAGCTTGAAAAAGAAAAGAAAGAGGGAACTACGGAAGTGAGTGGATACGAAGCACAGCACAGGTGGTGGGAGGCAGAGAAGCTATGAAAGCGAGGGGATATATTGATTAATTGAATGTGAAGCATAGCAATTAGCAAGCCCCAAGTTCTGGTGTTGTGACACTTCACGTGGGTGCTGGTAGTTGCTTGATGGCAACCCTTCCTATTTCTTTCTTATTCTCTTTCTTCTTTTTCAGATTAGATGAGAGAAAGAGTATCAGCAGAACTAACACCAGAGAGAGAGGCCACGTCTATTAAACCTAGCTAACTAGGGCTAAGGGTGAGAAGAAAAAAGCAAGCAAAGAAACACAAGGACAATAATTCATTATAGCGCAGCTGAAGAAAGAGAAGCATATGTAGAGAGGGGGTAGAGTCTGCTTTTACAGCCCATGGATGGGTATTGCAAAGGCCTTTCTTTGACTGGGTGACCAAATGTCGCTTTCCCGGTTTCATTTCCCTCTGAATACTGTCTATGCCTTCATTGTTCATTGGGATCCTTCCTTCATTTTCTTCCTCCTTAATCTTCCTAACTCCTAATTAATTATTTCCATATCAACTAACTCTATTCTATGACCTCATTTGTTCATCCCCTTTCTTTCCTTCCTTCTTCCTTGGAACTCCTCTCACCTAATTCCTCCCGTTTTCTCCCCCATTCCTGTCTACGGTCACCAAATATTCTCAAATGTTAGATTAAAATTAGTTACTTGATAAAATAAAAAAAAAAGGGTTCTCAACTCAAAAATTGGTATTAATGCATGGTAGAAATATTCATATGCAATACTACAAGTTAATCCAATGTGTGTATGTATCTCTCAGGGGCTTTTTCTTTATTGTTCTTAGTAATTAGTCCGTCACTGATGACAAACATTAATGAAAATTAAGTTTAACTAATTTCAAATATATATATCATCTAAAGATGTATGAATCATGAGTAACATATCCAGTCAATAGTCATAGTGGCAATTAAGTTCCTGCGCTCATTTTCTTGCAAACTATTTGCAGTTGCAGCCTTGGCTTTGCACATATGCAGCCTGTAGGTATGAGTGAGAAAAAGGAAAACTTGGTTATTTAATTTCCACCGAATAGTTATATAATATAAATGTCTGCATGGCTAGTTAGTAGTAGTAGAAGTAGTACAACCCTATATCCATATCCATAAAGAGAGTTTCTGAAAACCCTAGTGCACGTGAGCTGATAAATTTAAGCATATATTTCCATCGGAACAACATCATGATCTGCTAGTTGAAAGCCAAGTTTCCAGTGCACTTTCTCATATATGCTAAATAACTTATACCATTACTACATGAAGTTGCTTGCACAGTTAACCAAAAAAAAAAAAAAACAAATAGCTAGCTTCAACTCTCCCACTTTGCATCACATTCTAATTTCTTTGTTTTTCCTTTTTTTTTTTTTTTTGAGTCATTTTCATTTGAAGCAGAAGATTTCAGTAAAAAAACAATAATCGAGGTTAGTGCCATTTACTACGTAAAGTTTTGAAGTGGGGTGAACGTTGCCACTTGTCTGGATTGCGGGTGCTCTCAAATAATGGGACAGAGGTTGGTTACTCATAACAAGAGATAGGAAGGTAATTATCATTAAGTGTCAGGGAATAAAACTACTTTGTCTTGAAAAGTTCAAAAAAGAAAAAAAAAATCTCCAGTTTTGGAATTTGGATACTCCGTTTATTCATTTATGGTATAGAAACAACATTGTTTTATAAAAGAAATGTTTTATTTACCAAAAAAATTGTTTTATAAGTACCTCACCACGCTTGCTTTATATTATACCATATTTGGCAACCACACAATGTGTGAATATTTATTTTTTGGAAATTATATTTTAAAATTCTGACTTTTTAATTGCGTTTCCAAAAATCATTTCTTACTCACTCATTTCCTTTCTTGATGAATATTATATGCATGAGGTATCCACTTGAATTCCAACAATACATACAATACTACTAAATTTTATAAGAATAAATAATTGTGCATATATAAAATATTTTTTCATTTTAATTTTAATTTACATTTTTAATATATATATATATATATATATATATATATATATATTTACTTTTCAGAATATATAATCCATGTAAAATGAAAAAGTTTATATGAGATTTTGAAAAAAAATAGTAAAATTTTAAAAATTATTATAAAATAAATTATGCATTATGAATATAGTAATTGAGACACATATTATTTAAATTATTATAAAATAAATTATGCTTTTAAATTATTACATGTACAGTGTTAGAGGAACTATAAGTATCAAATTAACTATTACAATATAAATTGTCGTAGTATCACAAAGTAAAAATAAATCATTATAGCACAATCAAAATAAGAATTAGTACAATTCGATTAAAGCCAACACAGACTGGATTAACTAAACTCAAACCCACACATAACCGTACATGATGAAATTGAGAACCGACACTTATAATTAAAATAAGTTATATGTTGGATTCATTAGTTATTTAACAGATTTAAATTAACTTTGCCATAAAATTTTCAAACCTTTTCAACAATTTAATTTAATGTTGTTTCTAGTAAAATATTTTTGTTAACAACTATTTATGAAATCAGTATTAAATTTAAGAAACCATTCAAATTAAATATTTTTACCTCCTCAATCACATCAAAGCAAGTTTGTTAACTATTAAATTACAATTAAAATTTAATTAAATAAAATCATAGCAAAAATTTAGATTGAAAATGCAAGTTAATTCTAACTACTTAATTTCATCAATTAGAAAAAAAGTTACACACATTGTTACGACCGTAAAACTCTTATGTGAGCTTAAAACTGTAAATTAGGATTTGGCATATCAAATCATTAAAAACAAAATTAAATGTGGAAGCGTAACTAAATCCATTATTAAATATTGCCTACAAGGTTTTCATCTTCTAAGAAAATAGTTTTTCTTTTGTATAACTCTCTTATGGGATGAAATGAAATATGCATAACCTTATTTATTAGGTACCACTACTTATTTAAATAATTGATTATTAAATCAATTTTGAGTATTTATAATTTGGCCTCTCATCAAATTATAAATATAACTTATGGTATCTACATATTATTTCTATAACATTTTAATACCTATGATAGCATACTTTATAATAGCATTATACATATGTGTCCATGATTGAGAATTTTAATCCAACATTTATTTCCTTTTAAAATTGGATGAATTATTTATATATTTAAATTAGTTTACACACAATTCTAACTACTTAATTTCCTCGTTTAGAAAAAGTTAAAACAATTGTATTAGAGAATGTGATTGTTTATTAGAATTTTTTTTTTGTAAGTTATTGTAAATTGTAATGTAAAGATGTTTATTAATTATTAGAACTTTTTATCACGCGTGTATGAGTGTGTGTAAATTACAAATATAAAATATAAATATGTGTTTAAAAAGAATATATAATAAATAATAAAGTGTATGACTTGAAACTAATTAATAATAACACATGAAATATGTACCATATTAAACCTTTAAAAATATATTAATTTTTTATAAGTTGATGTTAAGTTAACCCGTGACACCAACTCAATTAAAAGTTTTATTAATAATATAGATAAAAGGTTTAACTACGAAGAAAACAAATTTTCAGTGTAGATTAACACTAAAATTGCATTTAGATTAAAACATTTAAAAGTAATCATCAAAATTAAATAAGGATTACAAAAGGAAAAAGAAAAAGTAAATGGGTATATAAGCTCTTAAAATCTGATAAAAATTCAATTAAATCCTCTGCGAAAAATATATTTTAAAAATATTTATTTTTAGTTGAATTAACCTATGGTTGTCATGTTTATTTCAGACTTTTTTAAAAACAAATTGTTTTTTAATTGATACACATTTTAATTAGATAAATTCACTTTTTTATATAAAAAAACTTTACACGTATGAATAATAAAATTAGAATTTATATACATTATTTTAAAATATTTTTTATACATCCTAAAATGTACAATAAAATTAAAAATAAATAAATATGCATAATATTTTTAAAGAAATATATTTTTAATATTTATATGATTAAGAAAATTATATTGAATGAACCTGGACATATCGTTGCATAGATTCATTTTTAACTTTTAAATGGATTTATTAATTTTAATTTATTAATTTTATTTAATATTTTTTATAAATTTTAATAATATTTTACAAATTTATAAATTTTTTGAAATATATCTTTTATAAATTTAAAAATTTTAAGTTTGAAATAATCTTGGACAACCATTTGTCCATGTTTATTCCAGTAAAAAATATGAATATTTTTTAAAATATTTATTTTATTTTTTAAATATTTATTTTAATTTTTGTTGGCGTGATAGTAACATGTCCACAACTATCACTAACGTGGAGCCACCTCAATGTCGCTAATGCCACATTAATTCTGTAATGATCAAAGATAGAAAACATTGATCAAAGAGTTTAATTAATGTAATTTTAAAATTTGAAAGCTTAATTGAGTATATTCTAAAAAGAAAAACCTTAATTATTTTTTCATCAATGCTCAGCGGGCTTATATACCCTTTAGCCCTAAAAAAAAAAAAGTAAAAGATTGTAATATTAATAATAATGTGAGGAATTTAAAACAATTTTACCTTCAAAAACATAACAAAATGTGAATTTTATTAAATTTAAAAATTATTCTATTTTTAAAATTAACAAATTAAAATGTGCACGGATTATTCTATCTATTAGTTAACATATTTTGAGGGCTGAATTAAAAAAAAAACTTTTTAATTATGTTTTTAAATAATTGTATTCAAGCACTTAACAGTATTCAAGGACTGAATTGATTTACACGTTAACTTCATAAAGATATTAAATAGTTTGGTAAAAAATATTAGCAATAATTTAATAATTCTGTTTTTAAACTATTTTAAAATTTTAACATGATTTAAAAACTATAAACATAATTTTAAAAATATTTACAAACAATACTAAAAAAATAAAATAAAATCTAAAATTGCTAAAAATATAACTATTTTAAAAACAATATTTAGAATAAATATTCTAAAAGCAGTTGAAACAGATTTTTAACCTAAGTATTGGTTTAAAAATATTTTTATAGTGTTAAAATATTAGTATTTGATATACCAGCAGTACACTCTTTTATTCACAAACATTTAAAAATTTATCATGTGTTTTTTAAAATATTTTATTTTATCTTTAAAAAGTTAAAATAATAAAGCAATAAAAACAATGTTTTACAAAAAAAAAATCTGTAAAAACATAAAAGAGTGGGTAAATTTCCAAAAATGTCTTTTTTAAAGTATTAGATTAGGCTCTTTTTTAAAAAAACTTATGGGACTATTCGCGACCCAAGATTCTATAGAATGGTTAAATTTTCAAAAAAATGTCTTTTTTTTTAAAGTATTAGATTAGGCTCTTTTTCAAAAAAAATTATGGGACTGTTCACGACCCAAGATTCTATAGAATGGTTAAATTTCCAAAAAATGGCTTTTTTTTTTAAAGTATTAGATTAGGCTCTTTTTTTTTTAAATTATGGGACTGTTCGCAACCTAAGATTTTATTTTCTCATCAATCTAATCGCCGCTCACGTTTTTTCTTTTTCTTATCAATGAATAGATCTCTTTACTTGTATGATTTAAATGTCTCGTATTTCTTGAAAAAATAATTCGATTGATGATATTTGGTATGATACTTGTTGAAACCATTTTTTTTCGTTTTTTTTTTCGATTTAAAAATGATGGATCAACTTTTTGGAAAGCGAAAATGGAGTCGCCACCAATCTTTTCTTGTTTAGGTGTGATCGGATCACCTAGAAATTTGGGTTGTTTTAATAAAACATTTTGGTTTACTAAAACAATGATTTTGGTCTACGAAAATATGAGAAAATAGGCTCGGGAGTCGGTTACGTATGAGGAAGGATTAATACCCACATTACGCCCAAAATTGGTACCAAATTGATTAAATACTGTCCTTTTGTCTAAAATTAAAAATGTTTTTGAAATGTGGTTCTTGTTAATAACATTTGAATAACCCGAGTCCTTTGCCAAAAATCTTCTTGTTTTGACGTTCGAAAATTTATAATTCGAAAATAACAAAAGGATGCCCAACTATTTGGTCCAACGAAAAATCAATACCCAGCTCAGTAGGGCACGATTCCTCGA
The DNA here is from genome assembly GCF_025698485.1 of Gossypium arboreum. Classification (NCBI taxonomy): domain Eukaryota; kingdom Viridiplantae; phylum Streptophyta; class Magnoliopsida; order Malvales; family Malvaceae; genus Gossypium; species Gossypium arboreum. Next base: position 106,612,820 of record NC_069081.1, on the reverse strand, counting down.
ATTTTCAAATATTGACCATTGCCTCACCTTGGAAGATATGAGTGAAATTCCGAAGAGACATTCGATTATTTTGAACAAACGGGAGATTGCGACCCAACACGATAGGGCACTATTCCCCGAATTGCCAAACATCGAACATTTCTTTCATTTTAAAGAGTTTTTAGAAAACGTGAGTGAAATTCCAAAGGGATCTTTGATTGTTTTGAACAAATGAAAAGCGCAACCAAAGACGATAGGACACAACATTTCAAATCCTCGATACAAGATTATTTTATAATTTCCAAAACTCATGCTTTTGAAATTTCAAAAGGATATTTAGTTATTTAGGTTAAACAAGAAAAATTGAAACCTAGTAAGTTAGGGTACTATTTTCTTGAATTTCCTAAATTTGAAATATTGTCTTATTTTTAATTTGAAAAAAACATGGACGAAATCTCGAGAGAATATTTATTTTGTCAAACAGAAAATCGAAACCCAACACGTTAGGGCACAATTTCTCGAATTACCAAACACGAAATATTACCTCGCTTTGAAATTTTATTTTTTTATTTTTTTTAAAAGGGAGTGATTATGAAAACAAACTTGCAACGTATTTATTCGATTCATTTGAAGCAAAGAAAATGAAATGAATAATTTCAGGCAAATAGGTTGATTTCAAGCAAATAGGTTGGCAATCTCAATCATAATATAATACATGGGGATGCAAAACAAAGTAACAAATATGGAAAACATATATCAATAATATATTATACAATTTTTGAAAAGTACAAACACGAAAATTGAAACATGCCCAATGATAATAATCTTACCACATACACTATTTAACGTTTCTAACTAATGGTTAAATAAAAATCTATTTTAAGAAAAATATTTTAAAAGGTAATAAAAATGTTAAAACAAATAAACTTGGAATGAACAATTTAAAAGTAGCTAAATTATATATATATATATATATATAAACAGATAATACATGCAAAAATTTACAATAGATCGTAAAATAAATAAAAATAAAAATAAATAATACATAAAGTATATAAAGTTTAACATATAAATGAGCTTCAAAATAAGTATTATAAGAGGAAATTTAAAGTTAGTGTTATGCAAAATAATTTAAAACCAAGATTCAAAAAATGTATATATGTATATAATATATATTATGTGCATAGCAATAGTAATGTGTACCTATATAAAATTTTAAAACGAATAATGTACATATTAACAAGTTGTAACATAGATGAATTATATAAATGCAACCATGTAAGAATATACAAAAGAATATAATAATGACATACTATATAATATAAATCAATAATTATACAAAACAATTTGAAACAAGATTTACTTACCAACAATTAACAAGATACATAAAGCATAAAACTTAATATAAACATTGTATATAAAAAAATAGTAATATAGGCAAGTGTTTGAAATAAACAAAGTATAATTTAAAATTGGGGAATAAATGGTATACATAAATAGATTTAAAGGAAAAATATAAACATGTTTGCAAGGGAATTCAAATAAGTAATTCAATTAAATTATGTATATATATATAAAATAAAGAAAATAAAATAAAATAACAAAAATAAAAAATGAACAAAGGAATACAAGAAATTAAAATCAACCTTTTTTTGCTTTGGATTTTTTATCTCTATGTGAAAATACAAATTTTTTTTTATCCCTCCTCCCCCTTTACATTTGGTTTTATGATGGCTTTTCTAGCCTTGTTACAACATTTTTTTTATTTACTATCTTTTCTTTTTACAAGTGGTAGACAAAAGAGGACTAGGGCGGCGCTTAGGGCGGTACATAGGGTGAAGAGGTTAGGTTTTTTTCTTTTTCTTCATTTTCTAATTTTTTATTTTTTATTTTGGGTTGTATTTGGGCTTGGGGTATTTTGGGTTTTAGTTGAGTTTTGGTATTTAGGCTGTGATTTTATTGGGCCCCGGGCAAAATTTGGGTATTATAATACGTATGAGATAAATGATATCGATGAGATTGACATTCAAATATTTCTTCTTCGAACATATTAATTTGACCCCATAAGCGAGACCACCACCCCATTGCATGTTGCCGCCAAAAGCAAAACCCCTTATTTCTTCTAGAGAATCTTTTAATTGTTCCAGAGCAACTAAAAAGAGATTCTTTAACAAAAAAAAAATCAATTCAAATGTAGGATAAAACACTTCAAATTGGAAGCACTTTCTGCCCTCAATAACTTTTTTTTTAATTGTTGGTGTCACCTCAAAATAGGTATTTATATAGACCCCATGTCTTATTTTCTTTATTTTCTTAAGCGATGTGGGATATAGGTCTATATAGACTGATAATCTATTTGCAGTTTATTCCTAGATAATGTGAGATTATTTACTTTTTAATTAACAACATAAAATTAAAGGCTACAACATTAAACTCTAACAAAATATGTTTTATTATCTTTAAATGTTATCCTTTTATTTGAGATTGTTCAAATTATAATTTGAGGTTGGTCATTAGACAACTAATTATTATCTTTAAATTATTTTTGGGGTAATTTGGGTAAATAATTAATGTTATTTAATTTATAATTTTTATCATGAAAATTTTATACATTAATTTGTATCATATTTGTGTTATTTTTCGTTTTATAATCATGTATTAATTTATATTTAAAAATATTATTTACACTTACAAATTTTTTATCTTTTTTAAAAATAAGAACAAATAATCTCATAATAATTTTTTGTAAATATGTAAAATTATTTAAGTAATTTGCTTGATTCATTTAGTCTCAACTTGACACTAAATTTACATTATTCTTTTATTTTACTTTTTATAGGAAGAGAGGTAGAGTTGATTCATGTTTGAATCTAAAATTATGTGTTAATAAAAAATAAATAATAATACAAATTCTTTGTCACGGAATTATTTATTAACTAATATACTTTTTACTTCTAGAAATATAGAGAAATGAATAAACATATTGGGTTAATACAATAATATCTATAATTATTGACAAAATAATATCTATATTTAACATATTTAGAAATAAAACTAAAATATGTGTCACTATATTATCTCTATTAAATTTCACACTTTAATATCTATATATAAAATATTATGTGTTACTACCATATGTGTAAGTTTGTCTTTCTTTTTTATTGGATTTTTTTACAAATGTAATGTTTGTATAAGAGTTTATAATGTTTTGCTTGGTTAGAGTTTAATGTTGTACACAATTTTGTCTTTAATTTTTAAAATCTAAATATAGCCTTTAATCTTATATTGTTAGTTAAAAGAGTAAGTATGTAACGCCCCAATTTTCGGGAATCCTGTGAATGTTGGCATAGGTTTAATTATGTTAGTGGGCCTCTAGAAAGCCTAAGCTTAAGATAGAACCCGACAATTTTAGTTAATTTTTGTTCCATAAGAAAAAGGGGGTGAAATTATGAAATAGGACCTATGTGAAAATGTTTGAAAATGCTATAGGCTAAATTGAAGTGGCCAAATAAATAGGAGTGCAAAATAGGAGGATTTGCATGACAAACCTCCCATTTTACATGAAGTGGCCAACCATCATGTTGTTGTAGACAAAATGTACACTTGATATCCATAATTTATGGTACAAATTGATACAAATTGATAATAGGTTAGGTAAATGTTTCATGATAATAGGTTAGGTAAATGTTTCATGATAATAGGTTAGGTAAATGTTCCATGACAATGGGTTAGGTAAATGTTTCATGATAATGGGTTAGGTAAATGTTTCATGATAAGAATATCATGTCTTTTGTATTAAAGAATTAAATGGATGAAATATGAAGTTTTATTAAAAGAAAAAGGGATGAAAAGAACAAAGTTTTGTCCATCTTTGTTCATCATAGCTGAAAGTTAGAGAAGAGAAAGGAGAGGAGAAAGCTCTTGAGTATTCGGTCATTAGGAGGAGGAAAATTGAAGGTAAGTTCATGGTAGTTTGCTTCTATCTTGATGTTCATGAGTTCTTCTTGATTCTATCTTAACTCTTGAAGCATATTTTGATTTTTAGTTGTGTTGTGAGCATTTAGTCATGAATTAAAATGAAGGAAATGGTTGTTGTTTGATGTTCTTTTGATGAAAAATGGAAGATAGGTGAAGTTGAGCCAAACAAATGAGCATGCATGTGCCTTAGATGCTAAAGGAAAAATCGGCTAACATGTTGTGCTTTAAAATGATGAAATGGAGATTATGCTTAAGTAAAAATCATAGATATGTGATGATTGATTGGTGATATACATGTTTAAATAACATGCATGCAAGATAGGTGTATGAAAGAGTGATTTGGTAATAAATCTGCTTGGGACAGCAGCAGTAACGTGACTTTGGAAAATCACCATAAATTGTGGGAGATGAATTAGAAGCTGAATAAATTATGTAATTAAAGCTTATTGAGTCTAGTTTCTAATGAAATAAACAAGAACATGTTTTGAATTCTGTACAATGAGAAATTTGATTCGTAATGAAGAGTGGTCAGATTAGTCAAATAGTGAAACATGGGAAACTTTGAGAAAATTCTGGTATTGATTGGCTAAACCAAAATTCTTAAAATTTTATGGATAGAAGATATATGAGTCTATTTTCAGGAAAATTAACGGAACTTGATTTGGAGTTTCGTAGCTCCAGTTATAAATGATTTAGTGACTGTTGCTCAGGAAGACAACTTGCAGTGAAATTATAATTATGTGGTAAACATTGACAAAAATTTGTTAATGAGTTGCTTATTGATTTCTTATAAGCTTACTATGATCTCATGTAGGTGTGGTTGGCGAATATTGTAAGGGATTAATCGTAGTTCGTATTTGAATAGTTAGATTAACGTGTTAGTAATCCAATTGTAGGCGGTTCGTATGTGGATCTCGTCGACATATCGTCGCAAGCAGTGTGTAACTAACACCCTCTTTCTTAGTCTAGATCGGCAAAAGTCGAAAAGCGAAATGCCGAAAACCGGTATTTTGTAGATTTGCGAGTGTGCGAATGCTCGTGAGGTAAATCGATTAATGTTTTGGTAAGCTGCAAAATTTGGACTGCAAAGTGTATGATTTACGTGCCTCGATATTTTTGGGCTTAATGGGCCAAAATTTGAAATGATGGGCCAACTGCCCAATTCAGTAAGAACCCTCGATGCGTGATTCGTAGTACGTGAAAGGTAGGAATATGCATGAAAAATTCTAAAATAGATAATTACTGAAATACCTTTAAAAGTGGAAAATTTACGTTTTACCCCTAGGAGATAAATTAAGAAATACCCTAGGTTAAATTGATTTAAATGCATGTTTGATTGTTGTTATTTCTTGTATGCCATGTTGTTATCATCTGATGCATGAGATTGGGATATTGACGGAGGAAGTCATGAAAGTGGCTTGTCCACGTCTTGGAGGCTTTGCCTCAATTTATTGTTAAGCGAGCAGCAAGGTCGCAACTATGGAGTGTTAAATGGGTGGGTTGAGCTATTCCCACATGGAGTGTATGGCTGGTACGGGTGGAGTGTAGTGGTTGGTGGGTTGAGTAGTCTCCCCAAATGGGCTTGCATATGTTTACTAATGTTGCATGTATTTTGAAATGGGCCTATGGGCCATACTGTTATCTGAATAAGGGACTAAGGCCCGCTTTATTGTAATCTGAAAAGGGCTCGCCCAAGACCACTATTACCCAAATGGGCTTGCATATGTTATTGATGTTGCATGTATTTTGAAATGGGCCTATGGGCCATCTTATTATCTGAATAAGGGCTAAGGCCCGGTTTATTGTAATCAAAAGGGCTCGGCCTAGTACCACTTATTACTGAATGGGCTTAGGCCCAATGGGCTTGAGCTGACTTGGACTTTGAATGGGTTTTCCTTACACACTGAGTTTCCCCAAACTCACCCCTTTTATTTTCATCCACGCAGGAAATCCCCAACCATAGTGGGCTTGGAGCTGTGAGGGAATTCGGAGTGGCCACCCGTTCTGAAAGTTTGATTTTCTTCTGGTGAACTGGACATCCTTTTATTTACGTTTGAATTTTTTGGGCTTTTAAATGTAATAAGGCCGCTTAATTATTTTTGATGGTTTTAATATGTATTACTAAGATAGGTAATACTTATTTTAACTGTTGAAATTGGATAGCTTTAGGGCGCGTTTTCAAAAACAACAATTGATTTCAAAATAACACGACAATAAGCAAAGCTTCCATAATGAAAGTATTTTCCAAAATTAATCACTTTTCCTAAAATGACTTAATCAAATCGGTTTCCTAGAAATATCCATGACGTTAAGGTGTGGCAATGGCAGTATGCATGTCTAGGATTGGATCCGAAGGAGCTTGGTACTTAGCGATCCGATGGACTCACCACCTCTTTTAGGTTTCCTACACGGTGCACGACTTCCATTCACTTTAACCCTTAATGAATTAATCTTTTGAACATTAAGTACGATTTTTGGACTTAGAATGGATTTTTTTAACGTTTTTGATGTGGCATGCGGATCCAAGCCATAACTTCGGGCGGGTTTGGGGTGCTACATTTAGTGGTATCGAGCCTAGGTTGCAACAACTCGGTGTGGAATGGGTTTACAAAACAAAGATTTTCGAAAGCGAAAATTTTATAAAGAATCGAAAACTCGATTTTCAAAATTTAGATCTTTAGAAGGTGGCATTAGAATCTCGGCTCAAGTCTGTAAGTATTACTCGAACTCTTACGAATATTTTTCTAAATTATCTGCATCAGATTGAAACCCTACTAGGACACTCTAGGTAGGATGATCTGAAACCATAGGAAAATCGATAAGAGATTGAAAGCGTAGCTAGACTTGATTCTGCGAAAACAAACTCTCAACTACTATCGATTCATAAAACATTTGTAATAAACATTGGAATATTAATTGATGCATAAAATTCGTAATCAAGATAATACGATATGAGTACAAGAGGGCGAGGACAGCGAGTAAGTGCTCGAGTGAGATCTTCGTCTTGAGACATATGCCTCACGGTGGATGCACGGTACCACCGATAATAGAGGTAGAGTCTCATGATCGCGGTGCGAGGATGATGCTCTATCGCAGCAATGCTTCGAGTTCGGAAAGGGTTAAGGACAAGTTCGCAACGAAATTCGAGGATCGATTTTGAATGACTCGCTAACGGAGAGAGAGATCGTTAAGGCGTGTCTGGTATAGCCCGAATGTGGCGTAATATTGGTTGGAGGCCACAGAGCGGATTATGGACAACTTGGACCGCTCTGAGGAGATTGTGAGTGGGGTATCTGTACTAAGTCCTTTAGGTCACTTTCGGTTAGGGTAGACAAAGCGTATAGGGATATACCCTTAGAAACTCAAGGTAAGATTTTCCTGGAGATCGATGGAGTTACTGTTCGGAGAGTTTGATCTCATTTTGGGAATGGACTGGCTTGTTAAGCATAAAGCGACTCTGGATTGTACTGCTAAACGAATGGTGTTAAGAACTACAAAGGATGAGGAGGTTATGGTGATAGGTGAGAGAAGGGATTATTTGTCCAATGTGGTGTCGGCATTAAGAGCCGAAAAGTGGATTCGAAAAGGTTGTGAGGCCTAATTGGTATTTGTAAGTCAGTCGGAAGAGGAGGGACTGACAGTGGATAAGGTTAGGACCGAAAAGGAGTTTCAAGATGTTTTTCCGGAGGAGCTTCCAGGATTGCCTCCGAATTGAGAAGTTGAGTTTGGAATAGACTTGTTGCCTGGAATGGCGCCTGTGTCTATCGCACCGTATAGGATGGCACCGAAGGAGTTAGTAGAGTTAAATGCTCAAATTCAAGAGTTGTTGGATAAGGGCTTTATTAGGCCAAGCGTGTCTTCATGGGGAGCACCGGTGCTATTCGTGAAGAAGAAGGATGGTACAATGCGGATGTAAATTGATTATCGCCAGTTGAACAAACTGATAATTAAGAATAAGTATCCACTGCCAAGGATTGACGAGCTATTCGACTAGCTTAGAGGAGCTTCTGTATTTTCCAAGATTGACCTTTGATCTGGATATCATCAGTTAAGGGTCAAGGAGGCAGATATCCAAAAGATGACATTCAGGACTCGATATGGTCATTACGAGTTTCTGGTTATGCCATTTGGACTAATGAACGCTCCTGCAGCATTTATGGATCTGAAGAATCGTGTGTTCCAACCATTTTTAGATCAGTTCGTAGTCGCCTTTATTGACGATATCCTGGTATATTCTAAAACTGAAACGAAACATGATGAGCATCTCCGTATAGTGCTATAAGTATTAAGGGAGAAGGAACTCTTTGCGAAGTTCAGCAAGTGTGAATTTTGGTTGAGGGAGGTAACCTTCTTAGGACATGTGGTCTCTACCGAAGGGATTAAGGTGGACCCTCGAAAGATTGAAGCAATTTTGGAGTGGAAGCCACCTAGGACGGTGTCAAAAATTTGAAGTTTCCTAGGGTTGGCAGGATACTATAGAAGGTTTGTGAAAGGTTTTTCTGTGATGGTAGCACCTTTGACAAAACTCATAAGGAAAAGAGTACCGTTTGTATAGACTAAGAAGCAGCAGGAAGATTTTGAGAAGTTGAAGAAAGTTCTGACTGAAGCACCTGTGTTAATTCAGCCGGAGTCTGGGAAGGATTTTACTGTGTACAGTGACGCATCACACGTGGGTTTGGGCTGCATGTTAATGCAAGAGGGTAAGGTGGTTGCATATGCATCACGATAGCTTAAGCCTCATGAGGGAAACTATTTGACTCATGATTTAGAGTTGGCAGCAGTGATATTTGCACTTAAGATTTGGAAACATTACTTGTACGGAGAAAGGTGTATTATATACACTGACCATAAGAGTCTTAATTATTTGTTGACTCAGAAGGAGCTGAACCTTAGGCAAAGGAGATGGATTGAGCTGCTTAAGGATTATGATTGTTCGATCGAGTATCACCCAAGTAAGGCTCTTGTGGTAGCCGATGCTCTAAGTCGTAAAGTCAGATTCGATCTGAGAGCAATGTTTGCTCGTCTGAGTCTGTATGATGATGGAAGTCTGTTGGCTGAGTTGCAAGTGAGGCCAACCTGGGTGGATCAGATTAAGGAAAAATAGTTGAACGATGAGTCTTTGGTCGCTCGTTTTCAACAAGTTAAGGAAGGGGAAACTTCTGAGTTTGAGAGCGGAAGAGACGCGTTGCAATGACAATACCTCATCTGTTTGGATTAGGTAAATTTCGAGGACGAAATTTCTTTAAGGAGGGTAGAGTTGTAACGCCCCAATTTTCGGGAATCCTGTGAATGTTGGCATAGGTTTAATTATGTTAGTGGGCCTCTAGAAAGCCTAAGCTTAAGATAGAACCCGACAATTTTAGTTAATTTTTGTTCCATAAGAAAAAGGGGGTGAAATTATGAAATAGGACCTATGTGAAAATGTTTGAAAATGCTATAGGCTAAATTGAAGTGGCCAAATAAATAGGAGTGCAAAATAGGAGGATTTGCATGACAAACCTCCCATTTTACATGAAGTGGCCAACCATCATGTTGTTGTAGACAAAATGTACACTTGATATCCATAATTTATGGTACAAATTGATACAAATTGATAATAGGTTAGGTAAATGTTTCATGATAATAGGTTAGGTAAATGTTTCATGATAATAGGTTAGGTAAATGTTCCATGACAATGGGTTAGGTAAATGTTTCATGATAATGGGTTAGGTAAATGTTTCATGATAAGAATATCATGTCTTTTGTATTAAAGAATTAAATGGATGAAATATGAAGTTTTATTAAAAGAAAAAGGGATGAAAAGAACAAAGTTTTGTCCATCTTTGTTCATCATAGCTGAAAGTTAGAGAAGAGAAAGGAGAGGAGAAAGCTCTTGAGTATTCGGTCATTAGGAGGAGGAAAATTGAAGGTAAGTTCATGGTAGTTTGCTTCTATCTTGATGTTCATGAGTTCTTCTTGATTCTATCTTAACTCTTGAAGCATATTTTGATTTTTAGTTGTGTTGTGAGCATTTAGTCATGAATTAAAATGAAGGAAATGGTTGTTGTTTGATGTTCTTTTGATGAAAAATGGAAGATAGGTGAAGTTGAGCCAAACAAATGAGCATGCATGTGCCTTAGATGCTAAAGGGAAAAATCGGCTAACATGTTGTGCTTTAAAATGATGAAATGGAGATTATGCTTAAGTAAAAATCATAGATATGTGATGATTGATTGGTGATATACATGTTTAAATAACATGCATGCAAGATAGGTGTATGAAAGAGTGATTTGGTAATAAATCTGCTTGGGACAGCAGCAGTAACGTGACTTTGGAAAATCACCATAAATTGTGGGAGATGAATTAGAAGCTGAATAAATTATGTAATTAAAGCTTATTGAGTCTAGTTTCTAATGAAATAAACAAGAACATGTTTTGAATTCTGTACAATGAGAAATTTGATTCGTAATGAAGAGTGGTCAGATTAGTCAAATAGTGAAACATGGGAAACTTTGAGAAAATTCTGGTATTGATTGGCTAAACCAAAAATTCTTAAAATTTTATGGATAGAAGATATATGAGTCTATTTTCAGGGAAAATTAACGGAACTTGATTTGGAGTTTCGTAGATCCAGTTATAAATGATTTAGTGACTGTTGCTCAGGAAGACAACTTGCAGTGAAATTATGATTATGTGGTAAACATTGACAAAAATTTGTTAATGAGTTGCTTATTTAAATGTAAAGGGCTTAATTATTTATGGTTTAATTGTTATATAGTAATACTTTTTAAGTTCATGATTTTAGTTGCTTCAAAAAATTGATTAAATAACCGAAACACAAAGTTAGTGAAGTATTTTAAATTAAATTCTAAATGATAAAAACGGTTTTAGAAATTGATTAAGTGGCATGAATATCAGAATAGGATTGAAAAGATTGGTGGAATATGCAACCTCTTCGTTTCTATTGAGCTCCTTATTTCCCTTAATGGTAATCTTGAACATTACTCGATTGGACTTATGGATTTTTAATTTTTGTGCTTGACCACCAAACTTGAGTTGGTGCACTAGGAATCGGTAGGTTGAACACGAAGTTGAATGGGTTAAACCAAGTTTAAAAAATTTTATAAAGGATTGAAATGATTTCAAAACTTAATTAAGTGGTTCAAGTTCTAAGGTAATATTATAACTTGAATATTTTTAAATTTCATGCATTAAACCTACAACACCTAGATGGATGATCAATAAGGAAATCGATAGAATTGAATCTTAGAATTGATTACGAAAACAAATCAACTTGGATTAAGAAGTAATCATGGTTAAGATGCAAAAATTTAAGAAATGGTATAGTAAGGGAAGGACGATAGCGAGAGATTTGTGAGACATTCAAGTTTGGACTTCACGATTGGTAGAAATTCATGATGGTTGAAAAGATTTTCGGCAATGCTGAGTTATCGCAGTTGGACCAGGAATGGGTCATTAAATGATCTGATAAGGCTAATGTAAGCGTTTCAATAGCAATTGGTGGATATGGAGGAGGCCAAGTCGGATATGACACGGGTTCAGAAATTTGATGTATCTTACTAAGGCTTTGTATTGTAGGGAGCAAAGATAGGATAACGTTAGAATCAAGGAATTTTCTGAGATGATGATTCTGTGTTTGTCTCATTTGGATGGATGCTTGTTAACTAAGAAGGATTGTAATTAAACGAAGGAGTGCAAAAGGTGAGAGGTTATGGTCTTGAGAGGGTTATTTGTAATGGGAAAGTTAAATCGAAATGTATGAAAGGTTGAGGCAATGTATTGTAAGTCACGGAAGGTTGGGCAGGGAACAGTTAGGACGATGATTTCCAAGATTAGGAGACTGAGTTCCTTAGGAAGGTGGTGGAATAGTTGTTCGGTGGCGTATGTCATGACGTTAGGAGGAGTAGTAGGTAATCTAAATTCAAAGTTGGATAAGGTTTATAGACGGTTCGGAAAGTTTCTAGGAAGAAGGATGTACAATGCGAGTAATTATTAGCAGTAAAGATTTGAATAAGTATCATGAGGGTTACAGTATGAAGTTGGGGCTAGATTCAAGTTGACTTTGATGGATATCATTGGAAGGTCAAGGGGGGAAAAATTGACTTCGGATTTGATAGGTCTTCGAAGGGATGCATTGGTAAGAGCCTTAAGATTTATGATTAAGAAGGGTTCGAACCTTAGATAGGTGGATAGCTTTTGGGATATCGTAATTTAACGAAGTAAATGGAGCTTCCGATAGTGTATAAGTATTCAAGGAGTTTGGCTGTTTGTTAGCAAGGTATTTGGTGAGAGTGCTTCAGGAATGTGGTCTTCGAATTAAGTTGATCGAAGTTGAAGCATTTGAGAAATAGGTAAAATTGAAGTTTGTGCAGAACTAAGGTTTTTAAATTTTTGGATGGTAGCACTTGGCAAATAAAGGAAAAAGACTTTGTATCGATAGATACGGAAGTTTTGGAGTTGAGAAAGTCTCGTAACATGTAATCAAATTTGTGGAAATTTTTATGGGTGTGAGTCAAGGGTATGGGGTAAATTTAAAAGAAGGAAATGAGTTCCATATATAGGTTTAAAGAGGAATATACTCGATTTAGAGTGGAAGATATTGATTGTTGAAAACGTTCCTTTAGGAAAGGTGTACAAATAAATATTTGATAGTTAATGTCATGAATTAGGTTAAGGTGATGGTCTTAAGGTTGTATTTGGACAGTTACAAATAGAAAGCCTAAGCTTAAGATAGAACCCGACAATTTTAGTTAATTTTTGTTCCATAAGAAAAAGGGGGTGAAATTATGAAATAGGACCTATGTGAAAATGTTTGAAAATGCTATAGGCTAAATTGAAGTGGCCAAATAAATAGGAGTGCAAAATAGGAGGATTTGCATGACAAACCTCCCATTTTACATGAAGTGGCCAACCATCATGTTGTTGTAGACAAAATGTACACTTGATATCCATAATTTATGGTACAAATTGATACAAATTGATAATAGGTTAGGTAAATGTTTCATGATAATAGGTTAGGTAAATGTTTCATGATAATAGGTTAGGTAAATGTTCCATGACAATGGGTTAGGTAAATGTTTCATGATAATGGGTTAGGTAAATGTTTCATGATAAGAATATCATGTCTTTTGTATTAAAGAATTAAATGGATGAAATATGAAGTTTTATTAAAAGAAAAAGGGATGAAAAGAACAAAGTTTTGTCCATCTTTGTTCATCATAGCTGAAAGTTAGAGAAGAGAAAGGAGAGGAGAAAGCTCTTGAGTATTCGGTCATTAGGAGGAGGAAAATTGAAGGTAAGTTCATGGTAGTTTGCTTCTATCTTGATGTTCATGAGTTCTTCTTGATTCTATCTTAACTCTTGAAGCATATTTTGATTTTTAGTTGTGTTGTGAGCATTTAGTCATGAATTAAAATGAAGGAAATGGTTGTTGTTTGATGTTCTTTTGATGAAAAATGGAAGATAGGTGAAGTTGAGCCAAACAAATGAGCATGCATGTGCCTTAGATGCTAAAGGGAAAAATCGGCTAACATGTTGTGCTTTAAAATGATGAAATGGAGATTATGCTTAAGTAAAATCATAGATATGTGATGATTGATTGGTGATATACATGTTTAAATAACATGCATGCAAGATAGGTGTATGAAAGAGTGATTTGGTAATAAATCTGCTTGGGACAGCAGCAGTAACGTGACTTTGGAAAATCACCATAAATTGTGGGAGATGAATTAGAAGCTGAATAAATTATGTAATTAAAGCTTATTGAGTCTAGTTTCTAATGAAATAAACAAGAACATGTTTTGAATTCTGTACAATGAGAAATTTGATTCGTAATGAAGAGTGGTCAGATTAGTCAAATAGTGAAACATGGGAAACTTTGAGAAAATTCTGGTATTGATTGGCTAAACCAAAAATTCTTAAAATTTTATGGATAGAAGATATATGAGTCTATTTTCAGGGAAAATTAACGGAACTTGATTTGGAGTTTCGTAGATCCAGTTATAAATGATTTAGTGACTGTTGCTCAGGAAGACAACTTGCAGTGAAATTATGATTATGTGGTAAACATTGACAAAAATTTGTTAATGAGTTGCTTATTGATTTCTTATAAGCTTACTATGATCTGTAGGTGTGGTTGGCCGAATATTGTAAGGGATTAATCGTAGTTCAGTATTTGAATAGTTAGATTAACGTGTTAGTAATCCAATTGTAGGCGGTTCGTATGTGGATCTCGACATATAAATCGTCATAAGCAGTGTGTAACTAACACCCTCTTTCTTAGTCTAGATCGGCAAAAGTCGAAAAGCCGAAATGCCGAAAATTGGTATTTTGTAGATTTGCGAGTGTGCGAATGCTCGTGAGGTAAATCGATTAATGTTTTTGGTAAGCTACAAAAATTTGGACTGCAAAGTGTATGATTTCTGTGCCCTCGATATTTTTGGGCTTAATGGGCCAAAATTTGAAATGATGGGCCAGCGGGCCCAATTCGTAAGAACCCTCGATGCGTGATTACGTAGTACGTGAAAGGTAGGAATATGCATGAAAAATTCTAAAATAGATAATTCTGAAATACCTTTAAAAGTGGAAAATTTACGTTTTACTCCTAGGAGATAAATTACCGAAATACCCTAGGGTTAAATTGATTTAAATGCATGTTTGATGTTGTTATTTCTTGTATGCCATGTTGTTATCATCGATGCATGAGATTGGGATATTGACGGAGGAAGTACTGAAAGTGGCTTGTCCACGTCTTGGAGGCTTTGCCTCAATTCTTTGATAAGCTGAGCTGACAAAATTGCAACTATGGAGTGTTAAATTTGGGTGGGTTGAGCTATTCCCACATGGAGTGTATGGCTGGTACGGGTGGAGTGTAGTGGTTGGTGGGTTGAGTAGTCTCCCCAAATGGGCTTGCATATGTTTCTTGATGTTGCATGTATTTTGAAATGGGCCTATGGGCCATCTTCATTATCTGAATAAGGGCTAAGGCCCGGTTTATTATAATCTGAAAAGGCTCGGCCCAGATACCACTATTACCCAAATGGGCTTGCATATGTTATTGATGTTGCATGTATTTTGAAATGGGCCTATGGGCCATCTCATTATCTGAATAAGGGCTAAGGCCCGGTTTATTGTAATCTGAAAAGGGCTCGCCCATACCACTATTACTGAATGGGCTTAGGCCCAATGGGCTTGAGTGACTTGGACTTTGAATGGGTTTTCCTTACACACTGAGTTTCCCCAAACTCACCCTTTTATTTTCATCCACGCAGAAATCCCCAACCATAGTGGGCTTGGAGGCGTGAGGGAATTGAATGAGCCACCGATTCGAAAGTTTGATTTTCTTACGGTGAGCTGGACATCCTTTTATTTACGTTTGAATTTTTTGGGCTTTTAAATGTAATAAGGCCGCTTAATTATTTTGATGGTTTTAATATGTATTACTAAGATAGGTAATACTTATTTTAACTGTTGAAATTGGATAGCTTTAGGTAGCGTTTTCAAAAAACAACAATTGATTTCAAAATAACACGACAACAAGCAAAGCTTCCATAATGAAAGTATTTTCCAAAATTAATCACTTTTCCTAAAATGACTTAATCAAATCGGTTTCCTAGAAATATCCATGACGTTAAGGTGTGGCAATGGAAGTATGCATGTCTAGGATTGGATCAGAAGGAGCTTGGTTAAGCGGTCAGATGGACTCACCACCTCTTTTAGGTTTCCTACGGTGCACGACTTCCATTCACTTTAACCCTTAATGAATTAATCTTTTGAACATTAAGTACGATTTTTGGACTTAGAATGGATTTTTTAACGTTTTTGATGTGGCATGCGGATCAAGGCCATAACTTCGGGCGGGTTTGGGGTGCTACATTTAGTGGTATCGAGCCTAGGTTGCAACAACTCTCGGTGTGGAATGGGTTTACAAAACAAAGATTTTTGAAAGCGAAAATTTTATAAAGAATCGAAAAAACTCGATTTTCAAAATTTAGATCTTTAGAAGGTGGCATTAGAATCTCGGCTCAAGTCGTAAGTATTACTCGAACTCTTCGAATATTTTTCTAAATTATCATGCATCTTTGAAACCCTACTAGGACACTCTAGATAGGATGATCTGAAACCATAGGAAAATCGATAAGAGATTGAAGCGTAGCTAGACTTTGATTCTGCGAAAATAAACTCTCAACTCTATGCGATTCATAAAACATTTGTAATAAACATTGGAATATTAATTGATGCATAAAAATTCGTAATCAAGATAATACGATATGAGTACAAGAGGCCGGGGCGTGGCCAGAGTAAGTGCTCGAGTGAGATCTTCGTCTTGAGACATATGCCTGCGATGGATGCACCGGTACCACCGATAATAGAGGTAGAGTCTCATGATCGCGGTGCGGGGATGATGCTCTATCGCGAGCAATGCTTGAGTTCGGAAAGGTTCTGGGACAAGTTGAACAGCGAAATTCGAGGATCGATTTACGAATGACTCAAGACTAACGGGCGGAGATCGTTAAGGCGTGTCGGTATAGCCCGAATGTGGCGGAATATTGGTTGGAGGCCACGAGCGGATTATGGACAACTTGGACCGCTCGAGGAGATTGTGAGTGGGGTATCTGTACTAAGTCCTTTAGGTCACTTTCGGTTAGGGTAGACAAACTGTATAGGGATATACCCTTAGAAACTCAAGGTAAGATTTTCCCTGGAGATCTGATGGAGTTACCGTTCGGAGAGTTTGATCTCATTTTGGGAATGGACTGGCTTGTTAAGCATAAAGCGACTCTGGATTGTACTGCTAAACGAATGGTGTTAAGAACTACAAAGGATGAGGAGGTTATGGTGATAGGTGAGAGAAGGGATTATTTGTCCAATGTGGTGTCGGCATTAAGAGCCGAAAAGTGGATTCGAAAAGGTTGTGAGGCCTAATTGGTATTTGTAAGTCAGTCGGAAGAGGAGGGACTGACAGTGGATAAGGTTAGGACCGAAAAGGAGTTTCAAGATGTTTTTCGGAGGAGCTTCCGAGATTGCCTCCGAATTGAGAAGTTGAGTTTGGAATAGACTTGTTGCGGAATGGCGCTGTGTCTATCACACCGTATAGGATGGCAAGAAGGAGTTAGTAGAGTTAAATGCTCAAATTCAAGAGTTGTTGGATAAGGGCTTTATTAGGCCAAGCGTGTCTTCATGGGGAGCACCGGTGCTATTCGTGAAGAAGAAGGATGGTACAATGCGGATGTAAATTGATTATCGCCATTGAACAAAGCGATAATTAAGAATAAGTATCCCTTGCCAAGGATTGACGAGCTATTCGACTAGCTTAGAGGAGCTTTGTATTTTCCAAGATTGACCTTTGATCCGGATATCATCGATTAAGGGTCAAGGAGGCGGATATCCAAAAGATGACATTCGGGACTCGATATGGTCATTACGAGTTTACGGTTATGCCATTTGGACTAATGAACGCTCTGCAGCATTTATGGATCGAAGAATCGTGTGTTCCAACCATTTTAGATCAATTTGTAGTCGCCTTTATTGACGATATCTGGTATATTCTAAAGCTGAAGCGAAACATGATGAGCATCTCCGTATAGTGCTATAAGTATTAAGGAGAAGGAACTCTTTGCGAAGTTCAACAAGTGTGAATTTTGGTTGAGGGAGGTAACCTTCTTAGGACATGTGGTCTCTACCGAAGGGATTAAGGTGGACCCTCGAAGATTGAAGCAATTTTGGAGTGGAAGCCACCTAGGGCGGTGTCAAAATTTGAAGTTTCCTAGGGTTGGCGGGGATACTATAGAAGGTTTGTGAAAGGTTTTTACGTGATGGTAGCACCTTTGACAAAACTCATAAGGAAAAGAGTACCGTTTGTATAGACTAAGAAGAAGCGCAGGAAGATTTTGAGAAGTTGAAGAAAGTTCATTGAAGCACTGTGTTAATTCAAATGAGTGCTGGGAAGGATTTTAATGTGTACGATGGCGCATCACACGTGGGTTTGGGCTGCATGTTAATGCAAGAGGGTAAGGTGGTTGCATATGCATCACGATAGCTTAAGCCTCATGAGGGAAACTATTTGACTCATGATTTAGAGTTGGTAGCGATGATATTTGCACTTAAGATTTGGAAACATTACTTGTACGGAGAAAGGTGTATTATATACACGACCATAAGAGTCTTAATTATTTGTTGACTCGAAGGAGCTGAACCTTAGGCAAAGGAGATGGATTGAGTTGCTTAAGGATTATGATTGTTCGATCGAGTATCACCCAAGTAAGGCTCTTGTGGTAGCCGATGCTCTAAGTCGTAGAGTCAGATGTCGATCCGAGAGCAATGTTTGCTCGTCTGAGTCTGTATGATGATGGAAGTCATTGGTGAGTTGCAAGTGAGGCCAACTTGGTGGATCAGATTAAGGAAAAATAGTTGAACGATGAGTCTTTGGTCGCTCGTTTTCAACAAGTTAAGGAAGGAAACTTCGAGTTTGAGAGCGGAAGAGGCGTTGCATTAACAATACCCTCATCTGTTTGGATTAGGTAAATTTAGAGGACGAAATTTCTTTAAGGAGGGTAGAGTTATAACGCCCCAATTTTCGGGAATCTGTGAATGTTGGCATAGGTTTAATTATGTTAGTGGGCCTCTAGAAAGCCTAAGCTTAAGATAGAACCCGACAATTTTAGTTAATTTTGTTCCATAAGAAAAAGGGGTGAAATTATGAAATAGGACCTATGTGAAAATGTTTGAAAATGCTATAGGCTAAATTGAAGTGGCCAAATAAATAGGAGTGCAAAATAGGAGGATTTGCATGACAAACCTCCCATTTTACATGAAGTGGCCAACCATCATGTTGTTGTAGACAAAATGTACACTTGATATCCATAATTTATGGTACAAATTGATACAAATTGATAATAGGTTAGGTAAATGTTTCATGATAATAGGTTAGGTAAATGTTTCATGATAATAGGTTAGGTAAATGTTCCATGACAATGGGTTAGGTAAATGTTTCATGATAATGGGTTAGGTAAATGTTTCATGATAAGAATATCATGTCTTTTGTATTAAAGAATTAAATGGATGAAATATGAAGTTTTATTAAAAGAAAAAGGGATGAAAAGAACAAAGTTTTGTCCATCTTTGTTCATCATAGCTGAAAGTTAGAGAAGAGAAAGGAGAGGAGAAAGCTCTTGAGTATTCGGTCATTAGGAGGAGGAAAATTGAAGGTAAGTTCATGGTAGTTTGCTTCTATCTTGATGTTCATGAGTTCTTCTTGATTCTATCTTAACTCTTGAAGCATATTTTGATTTTTAGTTGTGTTGTGAGCATTTAGTCATGAATTAAAATGAAGGAAATGGTTGTTGTTTGATGTTCTTTTGATGAAAAATGGAAGATAGGTGAAGTTGAGCCAAACAAATGAGCATGCATGTGCCTTAGATGCTAAAGGGAAAAATCGGCTAACATGTTGTGCTTTAAAATGATGAAATGGAGATTATGCTTAAGTAAAAATCATAGATATGTGATGATTGATTGGTGATATACATGTTTAAATAACATGCATGCAAGATAGGTGTATGAAAGAGTGATTTGGTAATAAATCTGCTTGGGACAGCAGCAGTAACGTGACTTTGGAAAATCACCATAAATTGTGGGAGATGAATTAGAAGCTGAATAAATTATGTAATTAAAGCTTATTGAGTCTAGTTTCTAATGAAATAAACAAGAACATGTTTTGAATTCTGTACAATGAGAAATTTGATTCGTAATGAAGAGTGGTCAGATTAGTCAAATAGTGAAACATGGGAAACTTTGAGAAAATTCTGGTATTGATTGGCTAAACCAAAAATTCTTAAAATTTTATGGATAGAAGATATATGAGTCTATTTTCAGGGAAAATTAACGGAACTTGATTTGGAGTTTCGTAGATCCAGTTATAAATGATTTAGTGACTGTTGCTCAGGAAGACAACTTGCAGTGAAATTATGATTATGTGGTAAACATTGACAAAAATTTGTTAATGAGTTGCTTATTGATTTCTTATAAGCTTACTATGATCTGTAGGTGTGGTTGGCCGAATATTGTAAGGGATTAATACGTAGTTCGTATTTGAATAGTTAGATTAACGTGTTAGTAATCCAATTGTAGGCGGTTCGTATGTGGATCTCGTCAACATATAAATGCATAAGCAAGTGTGTAACTAACACCCTCTTTCTTAGTCTAGATCGGCAAAAGTCGAAAAGCGAAATCCGAAAATTGGTATTTTGTAGATTTGCGAGTGTGCGAATGCTCGTGAGGTAAATCGATTAATGTTTTTGGTAAGCTACAAAATTTGGACTGCAAAGTGTATGATTTTGTGCCCTCGATATTTTTGGGCTTAATGGGCCAAAATTTGAAATGATGGGCCAGCGGGCCCAATTCGTAAGAACCCTCGATGCGTGATTACGTAGTACGTGAAAGGTAGGAATATGCATGAAAAATTCTAAAATAGATAATTCTTGAAATACCTTTAAAAGTGGAAAATTTACGGTTTACTCCTAGGAGATAAATTACGAAATACCCCTAGGGTTAAATTGATTTAAATGCATGTTTGATTTGTTGTTATTTCTTGTATGCCATGTTGTTATCATCGATGCATGAGATTGGGATATTGACGGAGGAAGTCTTGAAAGTGGCTTGTCCACGTCTTGGAGGCTTTGCCTCAATTTATTGATAGCGAGCAAAGCAAGGTTGCAACTATGGAGTGTTAAATTTGGGTGGGTTGAGCTATTCCCACATGGAGTGTATGGCTGATGCGGGTGGAGTGTAGTGGTTGGTGGGTTGAGTAGTCTCCCAAATGGGCTTGCATATGTTTCTTGATGTTGCATGTATTTTGAAATGGGCCTATGGGCCATCATCATTATCTGAATAAGGGCTAAGGCCCGGTTTATTATGTCTGAAAAGGGCTCGGCCCGATACCACTATTACCCAAATGGGCTTGCATATGTTATTGATGTTGCATGTATTTTGAAATGGGCCTATGGGCCATCATTATCTGAATAAGGGCTAAGGCCCGTTTATTATAATCTGAAAAGGGCTCGCCCGATACCACTTATTACTGAATGGGCTTAGGCCCAATGGGCTTGAGTGACTTGGACTTTGAATGGGTTTTCCTTACACTGAGTTTCCCCAAACTCACCCCTTTTATTTTCATCCACGCAGAAATCCCCAACCATAGTGGGCTTGGAGTCGTGAGGGAATTGAGTGGCCACCGTTCGAAAGTTTGATTTTCTTACGGTGAAGCTGGACATCCTTTTATTTACGTTTGAATTTTTTGGGCTTTTAAATGTAATAAGGCCGCTTAATTATTTTGATGGTTTTAATATGTATTACTAAGATAGGTAATACTTATTTTAACTGTTGAAATTGGATAGCTTTAGGTAGCGTTTTCAAAAAACAACAATTGATTTCAAAATAACACGACAACAAGCAAAGCTTCCGCAATGAAAGTATTTTCCAAAATTAATCACTTTTCCTAAAATGACTTAATCAAATCGGTTTCCTAGAAATATCCATGACGTTAAGGTGTGGCAATGGAAGTATGCATGTCTAGGATTGGATCCGAAGGAGCTTGGTACTTAGCGGTCAGATGGACTCACCACCTCTTTTAGGTTTCCTACGGTGCTGACTTCCATTCACTTTAACCCTTAATGAATTAATCTTTTGAACATTAAGTACGATTTTTGGACTTAGAATGGATTTTTTAACGTTTTGATGTGGCATGCGGATCAAGCCATAACTTCAGGTAGGGTTTGGGGTGCTACATTTAGTGGTATCGAGCCTAGGTTGCAACAACTCGGTGTGGAATGGGTTTACAAAACAAAGATTTTGAAAGCGAAAATTTTATAAAGAATGCGAAAAACTCGATTTTCAAAATTTAGATCTTTAGAAGGTGGCATTAGAATCTCGGCTCAAGTCTGTAAGTATTACTCGAACTCTTCGAATATTTTTCTAAATTATCATGCATCTTTGAAACCCTACTAGGACACTCTAGATAGGATGATCTGAAACCATAGGAAAATCGATAAGAGATTGAAGCGTAGCTAGACTTTGATTCTGCGAAAATAAACTCTCAACTCTTTATGCGATTCATAAAACATTTGTAATAAACATTGGAATATTAATTGATGCATAAAATTAAGTAATCAAGATAATACGATATGAGTACAAGAGGCCGAGGGCGTGGCAGAGTAAGTGCTCGAGTGAGATCTTCGTCTTGAGACATATGCCTCGATGGATGCACCGGTACCACCGATAATAGAGGTAGAGTCTCATGATCGCGGTGCGAGGATGATGCTCTATCGCGAGCAATGCTTGAGTTCGGAAAGGGTTCTGGGACAAGTTCGGGCAACGAAATTCGAGGATCGATTTGAATGACTCAAGCTAACGGAGCGGAGATCGTTAAGGCGTGTCGGTATAGCCGAATGTGGCGGAATATTGGTTGGAGGCCACGAGCGGATTATGGACAACTTGGACCGCTCGAGGAGATTGTGAGTGGGGTATCTGTACTAAGTCCTTTAGGTCACTTTCGGTTAGGGTAGACAAACGTATAGGGATATACCCTTAGAAACTCAAGGTAAGATTTTCACGGAGATCGATGGAGTTACCGTTCGGAGAGTTTGATCTCATTTTGGGAATGGGTGGCTTGTTAAGCATAAAGCGACTCTGGATTGTCTTGCTAAGCGAATGGTGTTAAGAACTACAAAGGATGAGGAGGTTATGGTGATAGGTGAGAGAAGGGATTATTTGTCCAATGTGGTGTCGGCATTAAGAGCGAAAAGTGGATTCGAAAAGGTTGTGAGGCCTAATTGGTATTTGTAAGTCGATCGGAAGAGGAGGGATGACGGTGGATAAGGTTAGGACCGAAAAGGAGTTTCAAGATGTTTTTAGGAGGAGCTTCGGGATTGCCTCCGAATTGAGAAGTTGAGTTTGGAATAGACTTGTTGCGGAATGGCGCTGTGTCTATCGCACCGTATAGGATGGCAAGAAGGAGTTAGTAGAGTTAAATGCTCAAATTCAAGAGTTGTTGGATAAGGGCTTTATTAGGCCAAGCGTGTCTTCATGGGGAGCACCGGTGCTATTCGTGAAGAAGAAGGATGGTACAATGCGGATGTAAATTGATTATCGCCAGTTGAACAAAGCGATAATTAAGAATAAGTATCCACTTGCCAAGGATTGACGAGCTATTCGACTAGCTTAGAGGAGCTTCGTATTTTCCAAGATTGACCTTTGATCCGGATATCATCGATTAAGGGTCAAGGAGGCGGATATCCAAAGATGACATTCGGGACTCGATATGGTCATTACGAGTTTACGGTTATGCCATTTGGACTAATGAACGCTCTGCGGCATTTATGGATCTGAAGAATCGTGTGTTCCAACCATTTTAGATCGGTTCAGTAGTCGCCTTTATTGCGATATCTGGTATATTCTAAAACTGAAGCGAAACATGATGAGCATCTCCGTATAGTGCTATAAGTATTAAGGGAGAAGGAACTCTTTGCGAAGTTCAGCAAGTGTGAATTTTGGTTGAGGGAGGTAACCTTCTTAGGACATGTGGTCTCTACCGAAGGGATTAAGGTGGACCCTCGAAAGATTGAAGCAATTTTGGAGTGGAAGCCACCTAGGACGGTGTCAAAAATTTGAAGTTTCCTAGGGTTGGCAGGATACTACAGAAGGTTTGTGAAAGGTTTTTCTGTGATGGTAGCACCTTTGACAAAACTCATAAGGAAAAGAGTACCGTTTGTATAGACTAAGAAACAGCAGGAAGATTTTGAGAAGTTGAAGAAAGTTACATTGAAGCACTGTGTTAATTCAGTAGAGAGTGCAGGAAGGATTTTAATGTGTGCAGTGACGCATCACACGTGGGTTTGGGCTGCATGTTAATGCAAGAGGGTAAGGTGGTTGCATATGCATCACGATAGCTTAAGCCTCATGAGGGAAACTATTTGACTCATGATTTAGAGTTGGTAGCGATGATATTTGCACTTAAGATTTGGAAACATTACTTATGCGGAGAAAGGTGTATTATATACACGACCATAAGAGTCTTAATTATTTGTTGACTCGAAGGAGCTGAACCTTAGGCAAAGGAGATGGATTGAGCTGCTTAAGGATTATGATTGTTCGATCGAGTATCACCCAAGTAAGGCTAATGTGGTAGCCGATGCTCTAAGTCGTGAAGTCAGATATCGATCCGAGAGCAATGTTTGCTCGTCGAGTCTCGTATGATGATGGAAGTCTGTTGGGTGAGTTGCAAGTGAGGCCAACTTTGGGTGGATCAGATTAAGGAAAAATAGTTGAACGATGAGTCTTTGGTCGCTCGTTTTCAACAAGTTAAGGAAGGAAACTTCGAGTTTGAGAGCGAAGAGAGCGTTGCATTAACAATACCCTCATCTGTTTGGATTAGGTAAATTTAGAGGACGAAATTTCTTTAAGGAGGGTAGAGTTATAACGCCCCAATTTTCGGGAATCTGTGAATGTTGGCATAGGTTTAATTATGTTAGTGGGCCTCTAGAAAGCCTAAGCTTAAGATAGAACCCGACAATTTTAGTTAATTTTTGTTCCATAAGAAAAAGGGGGTGAAATTATGAAATAGGACCTATGTGAAAATGTTTGAAAATGCTATAGGCTAAATTGAAGTGGCCAAATAAATAGGAGTGCAAAATAGGAGGATTTGCATGACAAACCTCCCATTTTACATGAAGTGGCCAACCATCATGTTGTTGTAGACAAAATGTACACTTGATATCCATAATTTATGGTACAAATTGATACAAATTGATAATAGGTTAGGTAAATGTTTCATGATAATAGGTTAGGTAAATGTTTCATGATAATAGGTTAGGTAAATGTTCCATGACAATGGGTTAGGTAAATGTTTCATGATAATGGGTTAGGTAAATGTTTCATGATAAGAATATCATGTCTTTTGTATTAAAGAATTAAATGGATGAAATATGAAGTTTTATTAAAAGAAAAAGGGATGAAAAGAACAAAGTTTTGTCCATCTTTGTTCATCATAGCTGAAAGTTAGAGAAGAGAAAGGAGAGGAGAAAGCTCTTGAGTATTCGGTCATTAGGAGGAGGAAAATTGAAGGTAAGTTCATGGTAGTTTGCTTCTATCTTGATGTTCATGAGTTCTTCTTGATTCTATCTTAACTCTTGAAGCATATTTTGATTTTTAGTTGTGTTGTGAGCATTTAGTCATGAATTAAAATGAAGGAAATGGTTGTTGTTTGATGTTCTTTTGATGAAAAATGGAAGATAGGTGAAGTTGAGCCAAACAAATGAGCATGCATGTGCCTTAGATGCTAAAGGGAAAAATCGGCTAACATGTTGTGCTTTAAAATGATGAAATGGAGATTATGCTTAAGTAAAAATCATAGATATGTAATGATTGATTGGTGATATACATGTTTAAATAACATGCATGCAAGATAGGTGTATGAAAGAGTGATTTGGTAATAAATCTGCTTGGGACAGCAGCAGTAACGTGACTTTGGAAAATCACCATAAATTGTGGGAGATGAATTAGAAGCTGAATAAATTATGTAATTAAAGCTTATTGAGTCTAGTTTCTAATGAAATAAACAAGAACATGTTTTGAATTCTGTACAATGAGAAATTTGATTCGTAATGAAGAGTGGTCAGATTAGTCAAATAGTGAAACATGGGAAACTTTGAGAAAATTCTGGTATTGATTGGCTAAACCAAAAATTCTTAAAATTTTATGGATAGAAGATATATGAGTCTATTTTCAGGGAAAATTAACGGAACTTGATTTGGAGTTTCGTAACTCCTGTTATAAATGATTTAGTGACTGTTGCTCAGGAAGACAACTTGCAGTGAAATTATGATTATGTGGTAAACATTGACAAAAATTTGTTAATGAGTTGCTTATTGATTTCTTATAAGCTTACTATGATCTGTAGGTGTGGTTGGCCGAATATTGTAAGGGATTAATACGTAGTTCGTATTTGAATAGTTAGATTAACGTGTTAGTAATCCAATTGTAGGCGGTTCGTATGTGGATCTCGTCAGCATATCGTTGCAAACAGGTGTGTAACTAACACCCTCTTTCTTAGTCTAGATCGGCAAAAGTCGAAAAGCCGAAATGCCGAAAACCGGTATTTTGTAGATTTGCGAGTGTGCGAATGCTCGTGAGGTAAATCGATTAATGTTTTTGGTAAGCTGCAAAAATTTGGACTGCAAAGTGTATGATTTCTGTGCCCTCGATATTTTTGGGCTTAATGGGCCAAAATTTGAAATGATGGGCCAACGGGCCCAATTCGGTAAGAACCCTCGGTACGTGATTCTGTAGTACGTGAAAGGTAGGAATATGCATGAAAAATTCTAAAATAGATAATTACTGAAATACCTTTAAAAGTGGAAAATTTACAGTTTTACCCCTAGGAGATAAATTACCGAAATACCCCTAGGGTTAAATTGATTTAAATGCATGTTTGACTGTTGTTATTTACTGTATGCCATGTTGTTATCATCTGATGCATGAGATTGGGATATTGACGGAATCTTGAAAGTGGCTTGTCCACGTCTTGGAGGCTTTGCCTCAATTCTTTGATAAGCGAGCGACAAAGTTCGCAACTATGGAGTGTTAAATTTGGGTGGGTTGAGCTATTCCCCACATGGAGTGTATGGCTGATGCACGGTGGAGTGTAGTGGTTGGTGGGTTGAGTAGTCTCCCAAATGGGCTTGCATATGTTTCTTGATGTTGCATGTATTTTGAAATGGGCCTATGGGCCATAATCATTATCTGAATAAGGGCTAAGGCCCGTTTATTATAATCTGAAAAGGGCTCGGCCAAGATACCACTATTACCCAAATGGGCTTGCATATGTTATTGATGTTGCATGTATTTTGAAATGGGCCTATGGGCCATCTTATTATCTGAATAAGGGCTAAGGCCCGTTTATTATGTCTGAAAAGGGCTCGGCCCAATACCACTATTACTGAATGGGCTTAGGCCCAATGGGCTTGAGTGACTTGGACTTTGAATGGGTTTTCCTTACACATTGAGTTTCCCCAAACTCACCCCTTTTATTTTCATCCACGCAGAAATCCCCAACCATAGTGGGCTTGAGTGTGAGGGAATTGGAGTGGCCACCGATTCGAAAGTTTGATTTTCTTCGGTGAACTGGACATCCTTTTATTTACGTTTGAATTTTTTGGGCTTTTAAATGTAATAAGGCCGCTTAATTATTTTGATGGTTTTAATATGTATTACTAAGATAGGTAATACTTATTTTAACTGTTGAAATTGGATAGCTTTAGGTAGCGTTTTCAAAAACAACAATTGATTTCAAAATAACACGACAACAAGCAAAGCTTCCGCAATGAAAGTATTTTCCAAAATTAATCACTTTTCCTAAAATGACTTAATCAAATCGGTTTCCTAGAAATATCCATGACGTTAAGGTGTGGCAATGGCGGTATGCATGTCTAGGATTGGATCCGAAGGAGCTTGGTACTTAGCGGTCCGATGGACTCACCACCTCTTTTCGGTTTCCTACGGTGCTGACTTCCATTCACTTTAACCCTTAATGAATTAATCTTTTGAACATTAAGTACGATTTTTGGACTTAGAATGGATTTTTTAACGTTTTGATGTGGCATGCGGATCCGCCATAACCACGGGCGGGTTTGGGGTGCTACAAAGTAATCTCATATTGTCTAGAAAAAACAAACTGCAAATGAATTATGAGTGTATATAGATCCATATCCCACATCACTTAAGAAAATAAGGGAAATGAGATTTGAGATCTATATAAAGACATGTTTTGTAAGTTTTATTTTCATAAAATGTAACATAAAAAAATTAGAAATAAAAAGATATCAAGTGTAGAAAGTGCTTCCAATTGAAAGTGTTTTTTTTGTTAATACGCTGGAAACGCTTTCAACTACAAACATTTTTGTTATTTCGGCCTAATCTTATAATTTTTAAAAAATACAACCTAATCCAATTTTTTTTTAAAGAAAACGCATTTAGGAAATTTACTCTAAAAGAACATTTTAAACAAATTTTGGCTTACAAATTACAATTTTTTTGTTATAATTAAAACTTATTTGTATGATTTTTCTAAATAAAATTCAATGTGCAATAAAATATTTCTTTTTAAAAATGTTTTTATTTTTCTGATATACTAAAATTATTCAATCTATTTGTAACTGTAATTTTAAATTTCATTTTAATTTTTAATTATGGTTTTTAATAACATCCATAATCGAATATCAAATTTTTATTTTTTCTAATTATTTTTAACACGTGTTTGCAATTTTTAAAATTTTAATAATAAGTTTAAGGGTGAATATTTGATACGTAATCATTGTACTCTTTTTATTCTACAAGGAATTTTAAAATTTGTCATGTGTCTTTTCTTTAAATATTTATTTTTTACTATACCCTTACCTCTAATCCTAACACTAACCTTGCTAATGGAGCCTGGCAATGTACCACATATTTTCCCTAAGTTTAATAATTTTTGTTGAGTTTTTTTAAGAGTAATTATTTTGTCCACTGACAGTGGAATAAAAAAAAACTCCACAACCGGATTTATGATGATGTCAAGTTTCTTATTTAATTATTTTATCGATAAGTGCTAAAAGTAACATGTTTTAACTTCATTCTTAGTGCGTTTTAGGTGATTAGTTGTGAATTTTATACTCTTAATTCTTTAAATTCAAATTTTAATACTTAATAGAGCATTTGAGAGTAAAAGAAGTGAAAAACGAGTGAAAATTAGAGTGTCAGAACAAGCTGAAGGAGCCACATGGGTTGCACCTTTTCACATGGCAAGACCACATAGGCGTGAGGTAGGCCATATCTATTTCATGGGATTGCACACTAAATAGCTGAAAATCATGATTTTTGGGTTTTTCGAATATTCTAAGACGTATATATGACAAAAATAAGAAGATAAGAGGCAGTCGTTAGAGAATACTTAATAAAACAACTCGAAAAACACCATTGAAGTAGATTTCTCAGTTGATTTCTTAGGAAATTATCATGAGTTTTTTTTTCGGTTATACTGTATATTTGATTTTTCTCTTTTTAAGTATGAACTAATTTTCTAAATACCTAGGTGTGATGAATCCTATTATGAATTCTGTCGTTTGATTTCTATTTTGCACAATAAATATTTAATTTCTTTGTTCTCAATTGTGTGTGTAGAAGCCCAAATTGCCCGGGCCCGATTATATCAAAACCCAACTAAACCTCTAAACCCACTAAAACCCTTAACCCATGACCTATTTACATCTACCCAAACCCATTACAAAACCCAAATATTAAACCCAATTCAAAAGCCCATTAAGCCCCCCCCCAAAAAAACCTAACCCAAAAAAAAAAAAGGAAAAACCTAACCCCCCAAAAAAAAAACCAAAAAACCCTAGCCACCTAGCCACTTTCCCACTTGCCCCATTTTTCCTCCCATTTTTTATATCCATTGTCTACCACCACCACCTACAAAATAGAAAAAGAAATAATAGAAAATCATGTAAAAGATGGCTATAAAAAGCCATTCAAAATCATGTAAGAGATGGATTTGACAAAGATTGAAAAAAAAAATACAAAAATCCCTTCAAATTTTGAACACAAAAGAAACATCAATAAAAAGGTTGCATCTTTTTCTTTTTTCCTCTTCTTTCGAATCTTTTTTTTCTTTTTTTTTGTGTTGTTTTTTTTCTTTCTTTATATATACATATATTGTTAAAATTTTTTACCTTTTTTACCACTGTATGTGGCGGTGGGTGATGTTTGACGACGGCGGTGACCGACGATCGACCCCCCCCTTGGCGGATTTCCTTTCCCCTCCTTCTCTCTTCTTTCCCCTTCTTTTTTAGGTATTTTACATATATATTATGTATATATTTTTAATGCCATTAGTTATATATTTCTTATGTATATATTCTTAAATACTATTATATACATATATATATATTTTTAAATACCATATTGTGTATATATTATTATTACAAATTATTACTATTGCTAGTATTATTATAACTATTATTATATTAGTGTATATTTTATGTACATATGTATATATATATTTTTTGCACATATCATTATTTTATATTATTGTTGTAAATTTTTATGTATATATTTTTATGTACGTTTCCTAATATTTTCTTTTATTGTAGATATTATTATTATTATTATTACATACTTTTATTATATGCATATATATATATATGTATTTTTATGTACATATTATTATTTTATATTATTATTACCAAATATATAATTTTTCCTATTTTATTATTAGTACATGATTTGTTTTTATTTTGTAAATATCATTATTATTGTTATTCTAATATTCTAGTATTCCATGTTAATATTTTTCATTAATGATATCATTTTTTTGCGTCCTTTATCTATTTTAATTTCTCACTTTAAGAATATTTTTCTCATGTTTCAATTAATTTAAAAAATAAGGCAATGTACCGATTTAATATTAAGCCATCGATTTCATCGCTATGTTGGGTGAAATTAAATCGACTTGTGTTAAAAAGCAGGACACCCTTTCTAAAAAATCGAAAACTAAAATTCTCATTTTTCAATCGGATCACGATTAAATATTATATTGAACTCGTATTTTTGAAAATCAAGGCAACACATGTTTATGAGATACCAATTTTGGGCGTCGCGAGGTGCTAATACCTTCCTCATGGCAGAATCGACTCGAACCCCAATTTTCTCTAGACTTTCACGTAGACCTAAATTTGGCCTTCTTTTTGTTTTAAAATAATTTTATTAGGTGTCCGATCACACCTATAAAAAAGGATCGGTGGCGACTCCCTTTGTTAATAAAATCGAAAGTTGGTTTTCAAATGTTTAATAAATCGCCACAATTAGCGACCAAGCGAAACGAAAAACTTTTACGTCGCTCCAGCTGGCGACTCCACTGGGGACCTCCATTTTTGAGAGTCGAGTTGAATTAAACGCGTGTTGTCAAAATTTTTAAATTTTCGTGTTCAAATTAATATTTAATCATGATCCTTAAGTTTTGTTTTCGAAAAAATCATACATACGTATCTCCTAATTTGTTTTATCTTTCATTTTAGTTTTGTAGTTTTAAAATAAATGGAAGGATTGCAAGTTTCTCCTACACACCGTGCACTTGCATTTTGCATAACATAAGCTCTCTACCCGGGCTCTGTCTGTTTAAGTGAAAGTAAATGCTATGCCTTCGTGAGTTAACTCGTCCCTCCGCAGATCTAGTGAATACTTTGGGTTACATATGACTTATGCTTTCGTGAGTTAACTTGTCCCTCGCATAGGCATAAGTAAATGTAATCCTCGAATTGAACTCGTGAGCTGTGATGGGTTATGACCGAGGCTTCGTGCTAATCTAAGCAGATGATAGTACGAGCAATTCGAGTACTGTCTAGAACCAAAGCGCATATAGTGAACCATACGAGCCACCCAACTAGAGCCATGCCGAACCTCCGCTCGTTTAGTAGTCACCGAAATAAGTACACGGAAAAGCACATCTTACCTTCTATTTCTTTTACATTTGTGCTTTCTAAGTAAGGGAATCGAGTCCTTTGGACCAAGTAGCTTAATTTGTTAGATTTTCCACAGTTTTCTCTGTTTATATGTGTTGCGCTAACCAAGGTCGTTTATGCGTATTTTTATTTTTCATCATGCATCGAAGGCATCTTGTTAGGAAGGTGTTGATTAGAGATTGGTTACCAAAAACGGGTTTCTAATGGAGGAGTCAATTATACGAGTGACAGAGACGTTGTGTAATACTCCTTTGATTAAGGAAATGCAACAAGAAACGAGAGACCTAATGGTGAGATCTCGAGAGGAATCACTCGAGCAAAGAGATCGAGATGGCCAAAATGATGGAGATGATGACAAATTTGGTCAAAGGAAAAGGACCGTCAGTGAGAACCCGATGTTATAGAACCTCGGTCAAGAATTCACCACGATCGGGATCCACTCTATCCCCGGATTCACTCCACCACCCGCATATACAACACAAAGAGGGTATACTCAAGGGAACCCACGGTCTTGGAACAACGACCTATGCCACTGCTCCACCCACTAATGGGGCAAGGAATATTTGTGTTGAACCCGGGGCAAGCCTGCCGATCCACTAGTTCCAGATCTGGGCGACCAAACAGAGGTAGCCAAGTTGAAATTAGATAATCATGATGCAAAATATAGAAGTCTAGAGGAAAGACTCAAAGCAATAGAATGCACTGAAGTCTTCTCCGCACTAGGTGCCAAAGAACTCAGTTTGGTACCTGATCTAATCTTGCCTCCGAAATTCAAGGCGCCTGATTTTGAGAAATATGATGGGACAAGGTGCCCAAAAGCACATCTTATTATGTTCTGTCGAAAAATGACCGGTTATGTGAACGAGGATAAACTACTCATACATTGCTTTCAAGATAGTCTAACAGGGTCAGCTATTCGGTGGTACAATCAACTTAGTAGAGAAAAGATTCGATCCTGGAAGGACTTGACGTCAGCATTTTGCGAGCAGTACAAGCATGTATCGGGTATGGTGCCAGACCGTATGACCTTGCAAATGATGGAGAAAAAGCCATCAGAGACTTTTAGGCGGTAGATTGAGAGATGGAGAGACGTCTCAGCTCAAGTGGAACCCCCACTAACAAAAACAGAGATAACCGTTCTCTTTATCAATACTTTAAAGGCACCGTTTTATGACAAATTAGTGAGAAGTGCCACGAAGAATTTCGCAGATATTGTAATATC
This sequence comes from Gossypium arboreum, assembly GCF_025698485.1. Taxonomy (NCBI): domain Eukaryota; kingdom Viridiplantae; phylum Streptophyta; class Magnoliopsida; order Malvales; family Malvaceae; genus Gossypium; species Gossypium arboreum. Next base: position 106,580,096 of record NC_069081.1, on the reverse strand, counting down.
CGATGAACTCATAGAGAATGCCGTCAAGAGCGGTAGAATGGAAGGATCAGAAGGCTCAAGAAAAGCAGCACCCGTAAGGAAGAAAGAGCCAGAAGCCCACATGGTGGGAACTGAGAGTTGTTACATTCCCAATTCGTATCCTAACCAACCCCGACCTCGAAATTACCCACCTCCGAATTTCCATTATCCTTCTCAAACCCCTTACTACCAAACACCGCCTCTTTACTCTTCCTACCCTATATACGCCACGAATAACCAAAGACCCGTCACCACATTCCCAAAAAACACGGTACCTGCTCAAAGCCAGCCTAGAAATGAACCAAGACCAGCAAGGCCCAATCCCGAGAGACAGCAATTCACCCCTATTCCTGTGTCGTACGAGGAACTGTACCCAAAACTTCTGGAGAAGCAATTAATATCTCCCCATTACATGGCACCCCTTAAACCTCCATACCCGAAATGGTACGATCCAAATGCTAGTTGTGCATACCATGCCGAGAACCAGGGGCACTCTACGAAAAACTGCCTAGCCTTCAAAAGGAGAGTTCAAGGACTTATCGATGCGGGTATTCTCGCGATTTGATGACACCGGCGGTACATCAGGAACCCATTCCCAAACCACGCCGAAAGGAATGTGAGCGATGGGAGAGGAGGACAAACGACAAAGTAGAAGACGAGTTTACGAAATAAGAACACCTCTGCGAAAATCAGGAGGTGCTAGTTGAAAAGGGTTCGCTTTGTCATCTTAATGAGTATTCGAGGAAGGAATACAAAAGATCCAAGTTTTTGCGAATTCCATAGTATTGAGAGGCACGATATTCAATCCTGCAAAGAGTTCAGGAGATTACTGCAAAATATGATGGACAATAAGGAGATTGGGATTTTTTATAAAGGCGAAGAGGCCAATGAGAAAGAAGTATGTACCTCCGACAATCAATCGTCAGGTTGTCCGTATAGCGCCGACCGACCGTTAATAATTTATTATGACGCGAAGAAGGAACCAGTGAAACCAAAAGTGATAATCAAGGTACCATCTCCTTTCCCCTATAAGGACAATAAAGCAGTACCATGGAAATATGACGTTAATATCGTCACACCTGAAGATGAAAAACCCAAAGCCATGACTAGAAGCGTTGGGGAAGTAGGTCATTTCACTCGTAGCGGAAGATGTTATTCAAAAGAGGTCGAATCAGTAAAGAACAGTGACTTGAAACAGAAAGGAAAAGCACCGATGCATGTGACTGAAGATGAGTATGAAACTGTGCCTGAACAAGAAGCTAAAAAGCCTATGGACGAGGAAGAAGCACAGGAATTTTTAAAATTTATCAAGCACAGTGAGTACAACGTGGAAGAACAATTTAGTAAACAGCCAGCGCGAATCTCGGTATTATCTTTGCTGTTGAATTCAGAACCACACCGGAACGCTCTGCTGAAAGTGTTAAATCAAGCTTATGTGGCAAACAATGAATCCGTTGAAAAACTGGATAGGTGGGTGAACAACTTGAATGCGGATAATTTCATTTCTTTTAATGATGATGAAATACCGCCCAATGGTAGAGGCTCAGTGAAAGCATTGCATATCATAACCCGTTGTAAGGGCTATATAATACCGAATGTGCTCATCAACAATGGATCGGCACTCAATGTCATGCCTTTAGCTACACTTTCCAGGATTCCGATGGATTTGTCCTATCTAAGGCATTGCCATTCTGATAAGGGCATTCGATGGAACAAGGCGAAGTTATGGGAAAAATTGAGATCCCTTTAGAAGTGGGTCCCTACATATACGATGTTGAGTTTCAAGTCATGGACATTACACCATCATACAATTGTCTCTTGGGAAGACCTTGGATTCATTCTGCTGGAACGGTCCCATCATCCCTTCATCAAAAGGTGAAATTCATCATGGATGGCTGTTTGGTCACTGTCGATGGAGAAGAAGACATTGTAGCATCTATTTCTGCCGACGCACCATATATTGAAGTGAGTAAAGATGCTATGGAATGTTTCTTCCGATCTCTTGAATTTGTCAATGCCCCATTTGTCGCTGAGGGAAACAGAATTCCCGAGCCAAAACTGTCGAGAAATACCAAGATGGGTGTCAAGTTGACTGTAGGAAAGGGAGCCCGAGCAAAGAAAGGTTTGGGAAGGTACCTGCAAGGAATAGTCAGGGCCCTAAAGCCAGTGCACCACAAGGCCCGATACGGTTTGGGGTTCCAGCCGGACATGCGTCAAAGAAGAAAACAGTGGAAGAAGGATCAGGAGAGAAGGATCGCGAGAACTTTGGGCCGAGAAATAGAATGGGAGCCCATAACATACCCTCCTTTGTCAAAAACATTTACATCTGCAGGAATGATATACCCCAGACGGGATAATATACAAAGCATCTTTGTTATTAATTGAAAGGGTCTTGAATGTCGATATAAATGTCATTGACAAAGAAGCTAACGCAAGTAAAGACGTCTCAAGGATACGCCCTTGTCCCTTAGGTTTCAAGTTGAACAATTGGACTACCGAGGATCTTCTTGTAGTTTATAAGTCTTTAGAGTAATGCTCAAACGTTAACATTCTGTTATGTCCTTAGATATAATAGAATTCTTTTGTAAGAACCTGCATTCGCTCTTTATCATTCAAATGAATATCAATGAAGATGCATTTCGTCATAATCTTTCACATTATCACTAATTTCATAATCATTTTCTCATGTCATAGCCAATCCTTACATTTGCCTCATCCCATGCCATAACATTTTGTTTGTTGGTTTCAATACTTGGATGCCCCTTTATAGTTCCCTTTTCCATTCAACTTTCAGGTGCTCGGATATCAACAGCATGAACAAACCCGTTACGAGTCCTAAAATCGATTTTGAGAAGGCTGTTTGTTTAGGAGAATTTGAAGCCGAAGAAAACGCTGAAAACTATGTCTCATCTCCTGATTTGCTAAGAATGGTGGAACAAGAGGATGAACAGATTTTGCCTCATCAAGAATCTGTTGAAACAATAAATCTGGGAACTAAAGAAAGGAGGCAAAAAGTGAAGATTGGGACTTCTATTTCAGGGGGCACCAGGCATAATTTGATTGCTTTGCTCCGCGAATACAAAGATGTATTATTGGGTCATATCGAGACATGCGAGATTGGATGAAGATGTAGCGGTCCATAAGCTCCCATTAAAGCCAGAATGCAAGCCTATTCAACAAAAGCTAAGACGGATGAGGCCTAAGATGTTTTTGAAGATAAAAGAAGAAGTCAAGAAGCAATTTGATGCTGGCTTCCTACAAGCCTCCAAATATCCAGAATGGGTGGCTAACATAGTCCCGGTACCAAAGAAAGACGGCATAGTACGAATGTGCGTGGATTATCGTGACCTGAATCGAGCAAGTTTTAAAGATAATTTTCCCTTACCACACATTGATACGTTGGTGGATAATACGGCAAAACATTCATTGTTTTCCTTCATGGATGGATTCTCGGGGTACAATCAGATCAAAATGGCCCCGGAAGATATGGAGAAAACTACCTTCATAATGATGTGGGGAACATTCTGCTACAAGGTGATGCCTTTTGGGTTAAAGAATGCAGGGGCAACGTATCAGAGGGCTATGGTGACGTTATTCCATGATATAATACATAAAGAAATAGAGGTCTATGTCGATGATATGATTGCTAAATCCCGAGGGGAAGAAGAGCATGTAGTGAACCTGAAGAAGTTGTTCGACAAACTGAGAAAGTTCCAGCTAAAGCTCAATCCGGCCAAATGTACGCGAGAAAGGTATTGAAGTTGATCCAGATAAAATAAAAGCCATTCAAGAGTTACCACCTCTGCGCACGCAAAAGGAAGTCAGAGGATTTTTAGGGAGATTAAACTACATAGCCCGATTTATCGCTCAACTTACCGACCAATGCGACCCAATCTTTCGACTCCTTCGAAAACATAATCTCGGAGAATGGAACGAGGAGTGCCAAGTGGCTTTTAACAAGATAAAACAGTATTTGTCTAGTCCTCCAGTACTAGTATTGCCAACTCCTGGAAGACCATTAATTTTGTATCTGACAGTGTTTGAAAATTCAATGGGTTGCGTACTGGGGCAACATGACGAGTCAGGAAAGAAAGAAAAGGCGATCTACTACCTCAGTAAAAAGTTTACTAAATATGAGGCAAAGTATTCATCCATTGAAAAATATTGTTGCGCTCTGGTTTGGGTAGCTCGGAGGCTCAGGCAATACATGTTGTATCATACGACATGATTAATTTCAAAGCTAGATCCAATAAAGTACATGATGGAATCACCTGCACTCTCAGGAAGAATGGCACGGTGGCAGATCTTACTATCAGAGTACGACATCGTCTATGTGAGTCAAAAGTCAATAAAAGGAAGTGCAATAGCTGACTTTTTGACGACCCGAACAATGGATGAATATGAGCCATTGAGATTTGAATTCCCGGACGAAGATTTGATGTGCATTATAGAAAAAGAATGCGAGTCACCAAAAGAGAAGTCATAGAAGATGAGCTTTGATGGTGCATCAAACGCATTGGGGCACGGGGTTGGAGCAGTCTTAGTATCACCAGAAGAGAACCATTACCCACTCACTGCTAGGTTGAACTTATTCTGTACTAATAACATAGCAGAATATGAGGCATGTATCATGGGACTTCGTGTAGCTATTGAACGAAACGTCAAAACTTTAGAGGTATACGGAGACTCAACCTTGGTGATTTACCAAATCCGTGGAGATTGGGAAGTGAGAGACTCGAAACTGGTTAAATATAGTGACCTAGTGGCAGAATTGATTAAAGAATTCGAAGAAATAACTTTTAATTACTTCCCACGAGAAGAAAACCGATTAGCGATGCCTAGCCACGTTGGCTTCAATGTTCAAAGCGAGCAGAGAAACTGAAATAATGCCTCTTCAAATGAGCATATACGAAGTCCCTGCCCATTGTTTCAGCATTGAAAAGGAGCCAGAAGGACGGCCATGGTTCCATGATATCTTAAAATATATCAAGAATCAAAAGTATCTGAACAAGCAAGCGAGAGCGACAAAAGAACAATCAAGAATGGCGTGGATTTGTTCTTGATGGGGACATCCTGTACAAAAGAGGAAAATATCAGGTGCTCTTGAGATGTGTATATGCTGTTGAGGCTAGAAAAATACTTGAAGACGTCCATGAGGGGATTTACGAGACGCATGCCAATGGTTTCACTATGGCCAGAAAGACTATGAGACTCGGTTACTACTGGTTGATGATGGAAAGTGACTGCATTAGTTTTGCCAGAAAATGCCACAAATGTCAAATCTACGGTGATAAAATTCATGTAGCCCCTTCGCCCCTTCACGTCATGACTTCTCCGTGGCCTTTTTCTATGTGGGGCATGGATGTCATAGGGCCTATTTTCCCGAAAGCTTCTAATGGACATCGATTCATTTTTGTGGTCATTGATTACTGCACAAAATGGATAGAAGCCACTTCGTTTGCCAATGTGACCAAAACTGCAGTTTGCAGGTTTTTGAAGAAGAAAATCATTTGTCGATATGGTTTACCTGAAAGAATCATTTCAGATAACGCCATGAATCTGAATAACAAGATGATGAAGGAAGTATGCGAGCAATTCCAAATAAAGCATCATAACTCCTCGCCTTATCGCCCAAAGATGAACGGGGCTGTGGAAGCAGCCAACAAAAATATTAAGAAGATCCTTCGGAAAATGACTGAGACATATAAAGATTGGTACGAGAAACTACCATTTGCTTTGTATGCATATCGCACATCTGTGCGAACATCTACAAGAGCAACTCCTTTCTCTCTGGTTTATGGAATGGAAGCTGTGCTACTTATTGAGGTTGAGATCCCCTCTTTGCGAGTCTTAATGGAATCAAAGTTAAAAGAAGCAGAATGGGTACAAGCTCAATATGATCAACTGAACCTCATTGAAGAAAAGCGTCTCAGGGCAATTTGTCATGGACAAATGTACCAGAAAAGAATGATTACAGCCCATGACAAGAAGGTACGGCCAAGAGAATTCCATGAAGGAGAACTCGTGCTGAGGAAAATTCTCCCAATATAAAAAGACCTGCGAGGAAAATGGGCACCAAATTGGGAAGAACCATATGTCGTAAAGAAGACATTCTCAAGAGGAGCTTTGATCCTTACCGAGATGGATGGGAAAGAGTTGTCGAATCCAGTGAACTCAGATGCTGTGAAGAAATATTATGCTTAAGATGAAAACCCGAAAAGGACATCTTAAAAAAAAAAAAAAGGGATCAAGGCGAAAACCCGAAAAGGGCGTCTTGATTAGTACAAAAAGATTAGGATGAAAACCCGAGAGGGCGTCCTAATGAAACAAACCTAGCGGTCGAACGATAGGTCAAGCAGTGAGGCTACAGTATTTGAAGCATTTCTGAAAGCTCGAAATCTTCTACGCAAGAAGCCGCGCTCGAAAAGATTTTTGATTGAGGAACGAGGAAGAGTTTATGTGTTGAATATCTAGAGCATTTGTATCCGTTGAATACGATCCTTTCTTTCTTTTGACATTTTTACTCTTATTGGTTAACTTGCTTTGTTTGCCACATTTGAAATAGATGAATATGAAATATCATTTTATCCCTATCGACCTTTTTCATGCATCTCATTATGTGTTTATTTACATGATAAATGGTGAAATGACATACTCTAAACAAAAGAAATGTTAAGCATTACGGATGAAAATTTGATAAGCACAAGAGTCTCAAAGTAAGAACAAAGTTCAATCAAGGCGGAAGAGTGATATCGAGAAAGCGTCGATTACTCGTGAAGCTTGAAGACAGTATAAGGCACGAAGAGAAAGTCGAGAATCAAAGCAATGAACACGGATCCTCAACAATCGTGGCTAAATGGACATCCGACAAACATGCTTAAGGAGCCTTTGCATAATCATGTAGGCATAAAGACAAACATATGCATATCATGATAACATCATACATGGCATATACAGTACTCAAGTGAGCAAGAAATCTTGAATGAGAGTCGACTTGAATCAAAGGAAAAGACACCGAGTTCTACCAAAGGACGGGTTTTGGTATTTTGATGTTTTTAATTCATGCTTTTCAAGGGAAATCAACTCATATTGCGAGAGATGGGTTGAGCCTCAAGACACGTTGAGGTATTTTTAATTTTTGTTTTCAAAATCAACTTATATTGCGAGAAGTGAGTTGAGCCTCGGGGCACGCTGAGGTATTTTTAGTTTATGTTTTAAATTGACTCATATTGTGAGAGGGGAGTTAAGCCTTTTAATTTTTGTTTTTCAAAATCAACTCATATTGCTAGAGGTGAGTTGAGCCTCGAGGCACTGTTGAGGTATTTTCAATTTTGTGTTTTAATTTCAACTCATATTGCGAGAGGTGAGTTGAGCCTCGAGTCCTGTTGAGGTATTTTCAATTTCATTTTCAATTTACGTTGTTCAAGAATCAACTCATATTGCGAGAGGTGGGTTGAACCTTTTAATTTCTACTTTTTCAAAATCAGCTCATATTGCGAGAGGCGAGTTGAGCCTCGAGTCCTGTTGAAGTATTTTCAATTTCATTTTCAATTTACATTGTTCAAGAATCAACTCATATTGAGAGGTGGGTTGAACCTTTTAATTTCTACTTTTTCAAAATCAGCTCATATTGCGAGAGGTGAGTTGAGCCTCGAGTCACGCTAAGGTATTTTCAATTTACATTTTCAATTTCGTTGTTCAAGAATCAACTCATATTGCGAGAGGTGGGTTGAACCTTTTAATTTCTACTTTTTCAAAATCAGCTCATATTGCGAGAGGTGAGTTGAGCCTCAGGTCACACTGAGGTATTTTCAATTTCTGTTTTCAATTTATGTTGTTCAAGAATCAACTCATATTGCGAGAGGTGGGTTGAACCTTTTAATTTCTACTTTTTCAAAATCAGCTCATATTGCGAGAGGTGAGTTGAGCCTCGGTTCACATGCTGAGGTATTTTCAATTTCTGTCTTTCAAAAAAAAAAAATTCAACTCATATTGCGAGAAATAAGTTGAGCCTCAAGACACGTTGAGGTAATTTCAATTTCTGTTTTCAAAATTCAACTCATATTGCGAGAAATGAGTTGAGCCTCAAGACACGTTGAGGTAATTTCAATTTCTGTTCAAAATGAGTTGAGCCTCAGGTCACGCTGAGGTATTTTCAATTTCTGTTTTCAATTTATATTGTTCAAGAATCAACTCATATTGCGAGAGGTGGGTTGAACCTTTTAATTTCTACTTTTTCAAAATCAGCTCATATTGCGAGAGGTGAGTTGAGCCTCGGTTCACATCTTTGAGGTATTTTCAATTTCATCTTTCAAAAAAAATTCAACTCATATTGCGAGAAATGAGTTGAGCCTTAAGACACGTTGAGGTAATTTCAATTTACTTTTCAAAATTCAACTCATATTGCGAGAAATGAGTTGAGCCTCAAGACACGTTGAGGTAATTTCAATTCTGTTCAAAATGAGTTGAGCTTCAAGACACTCTGAGGTAATTTCAATTTTGTTTTCAAAATTCAACTCATATTGCGAGAAATTAGTTGAGCCTCAAGACATCTTTGAGGTATTTTCAATTTCTTTTTCAAAAAAAATCAACTCATATTGTGAGAAATGAGTTGAGCCTCAAGACATCTTGAGGTATTTTCAATTTCATTTTTCAAAAAATCAACTCATATTGCGAGAGGTGAGTTGAGCCTCGTGACACTGTTGAGGTAATTTCAATTTCTGTTGTCAAAAAAATCAACTCGTATTGTGAGGCGAGTTGAGCCTCGAATCACACGCCGAGGTATTTTCAATTTCCGTTTTTCAATTTCTGCCTTTCAAAAAAAAATCAACTCATATTGCGAGAGGTGAGTTGAGCCTTGGCTCACGCGCTGAGCTATTTTCAATTTCTTTCTTTCAAAAAAATCAACTCATATTGCGAGAGGTGAGTTGAGCTTGAGATCACACTGCTTGAGGTATTTTTTCAATTTATATTTTCAAAAACATCAACTCACATTGCGAGATATGAGTTGAGCCTCGGGTCACATGTCGAGGTATTTTCAAAATCTATTTTCAGATTCATTTTCAAAATCAACTCATATTGAGAAGTGAGTTGAGCCTTGGCTCACGTCTTTGAGCTATTTTCAATTTCTATTTTTTTTCAAAAAATTCAACTCATATTGCGAGAGGTGAGTTGATCTTTTTAATTCTGCGAGAGTTGAGTTGAGTCTTTTAATTTCATTTTTCAAAAATCAACTCATATTGTGAGAGGTGAGTTGAACCTTGATCACATATCGAGGTATTTTCAAAATCGCTTTTCAAGTTAAGTTTCAAAAATCAACTCATATTGCGAGAAGTGAGTTGAGCCTTGGCTCACGTCTTTGAGCTATTTTCAATTTCTATTTTTAATGTCTGCATTTTTAGAGAGTCAATTCATATTGCGAAAAATGAGTTGAGCTCGGGATCACATCTTGAGTAGAGAATAAAGATTGAAGCTGATTGAAGGCGTCGATTCTGTCTCCTTAAAGTTGCGATGGAGTTGATCGAGGGTATCGAGATCTTGCCTTTCCGAGTCGTTGAAGAAAAGACCACAAACCTTATCTCTTTGAAGCGATAGAAGAGTAGATTGAAGTTGTAGATCTCACCTTTACGAAGTTACAGTGAAGTAGATCGAAGCCATACATTTCATATCCTTGAAGTTACATCGAATAAATTGAAGCTACAAGGCGTATATCACAAGATGCGATGGAGTGAACCAAAGCTACAAGATGCGGTGGGTGAAAAGGGACTAACTAAACAAGAAGAGTTTCAAAGCAAGTCAAGACCTAGCAAGACCGGCAAATTTGGTCTTCCTTGAAAGTCTTTGCTCTATTATCGTTTACGACAATGAGCAAAGAGGGCATTGTAGAAGCGAAATTGCCAGGGCCCAATTATATCAAAACCCAACCAAACCTCTAAACCCACTAAAACCCTTAACCCATGACCCATGACCCATTTACATCTACCCAAACCCATTACAAAACCCAAATATTAAACCCAATTCAAAATCCTATTAAGCCCCCCAAAACCTAACCCCCCTAAAAAAAAAGAAAAACCTAACCCTAAAAAAAAAACCAAGAAACCCTAGCCACCTAGCCACTTTCCCACTTGCCCCATTTTTCCTCCCATTTTTGATATCCATTGTCTACCACCACCACCTACAAAATAGAAAAAGAAATAATAGAAAATCATGTAAAAGATGGCTATAAAAAGCCATTCAAAATCATGTAAGAGATAGATTTGACAAAGATTGAAAAAAAAAAAACACAAAAATCCCTTCAAATTTTGAACACAAAAGAAACATCAATAAAAATGTTGCATCTTTTTCTTTTTTCCTCTTCTTTCGAATCTTTTTTTTCTTTTTTTTGTGTTGTTTTTTTCTTTCTTTATATATACATATATTGTTAAAAAATTTTACCTTTTCCGCCACCAGTGGTGGTGACGTGATGACCGACGACATGGTGATGACCGACGATCGACCAAGTGACCGGCCCCTTTGGCCGGATTTCCTTTCCTCCTCCTTCTCTCTTCTTTCCCCTTCTTTTTTAGGTATTTTATATATATTATGTATATATTTTTAATGCCATTAGTTATATATTTCTTATGTATATATTCTTAAAACTATTATATACATATATATATATTTTAAATACCATATTGTGTATATATTATTATCACAAATTATTACTATTGCTAGTATTATTATAACTATTATTATATTAGTGTATATTTTATGTACATATGTATATATATATATATTTTTTTTTGCACATATCATTATTTTATATTATTGTTGTAAATTTTTATGTATATATTTTTATGTACGTTTCCTAATATTTTCTTTTATTGTAGATATTATTATTATTATTATTACATACTTTTATTATATGCATATATATATATATATATGTATTTTTATGTACATATTATTATTTTATATTATTATTACCAAATATATAATTTTTCCTATTTTATTATTAGTACATGATTTGTTTTTATTTTGTAAATATCATTATTATTGTTATTCTAATATTCTAGTATTCCATGTTAATATTTTTCATTAATGATATCATTTTTTTCGTCATTTATCTATTTTAATTTCTCACTTTAGGAATATTTTTCTCATGTTTTAATTAATTTCAAAATAAGGCAATGTACCAATTTAATATTAAGCCATCGATTTAATCGCTATGTTGGGTGAAATTAAATAAACTTGTGTTAAAAAGCAGGACACCCTTTCTAAAAAATCGAAAACTAAAATTCTCATTTTCAATCGGATCACGATTAAATATTATATTGAACTCGTATTTTTGAAAATCAAGGCAACACATGTTTATGAGATACCAATTTTGGGCGTCGCGAGGTGCTAATACCTTCCTCGCTAGCAGAATCGACTCGAACCCCAATTTTTCTCTCGGACTTTCACGTAGACCTAAATTTGGCCATCTTTTTGTTTTAAAATAATTTTATTAGGTGTCCAATCACACCTATAAAAAAGGATCGGTGGCGACCCCCTTTGTTAATAAAATCGAAAGTTGGTTTTCAAATGTTTAATAAATCGCCACAATTAGCGACCAAGCGAAACGAAAAATTTTTATGTCGCTACAGTGTGTGCTTAATTCTTGATTTGATATTTCTAGAGTATTAATCCATGTTCGATGTGCTTAAATCGGTGGTTAAATAAATCTTGTTTAAGATTAGATCTTTTATAATTGAGTGGAGTTACATGCACATAACACCCCTAACCCGTATCTCTCGCCGAAATCGGGTTACGAAGCATTACCAGAGTTTACAAATCAAACATATAGAAATTTCAAACATTTCATATCATTAAAACAAGTCATCAAAGCATCATTTTAATCCAAATTATAAACATACCAAATCCAAATCAATTTGCCTAATTCATGAGCACTTAAACATAGAATTAAATTCACATACACCTATCTAGATTTAGTTCAACTTACCATGCCATAATATGACTTCAAAAACAAACACATATTTATATGTATAAAACCAACCAAAATTAAACTTATTGTAACACTCCAAACCCGGCCCAGACGTTATGGCCGGATCCAACATGCCACATCGAAGCGTTCAAAACATTTTATATTGTTGATCCAGAAAAACCTACTTAGTGTTTTAAAAGATAATTTCATTATAGGTTAAAGTGAATGGAAGCTGTGCACCAGGTAGGAAACCGAAAAAGAGGTGGTGAGTCTATCGGACTGCTTAAGTACCAAGCTCCCTTTGGATCCAATCCTAGACATGCATACCGTCATTGACACACCTTAACGTCATGGATATTTCTAGGAAACTGATTTTATTAAGTCATTTTTAGGAAAAGTGATTAATTTTAGAAAATACTTTCATTGCGGAAGCTTTGCTTGTTGTCGTGTTATTTTGAAATCAATTGTTGTTTTTTTTTTTTGAAAATGCGCCCTAAGGCAATCCAATTTCAACAGTTAAAATAAGTAATACCTATCTTAGTAATACATATTAAAACCATCAAAAATAATTAAGCGGCCTTATTACATTTAAAAACCCAAAACTTCAAACGTAAATAAAAGGATGTCCAGTTCACCGAAGAAAATCAAACTTTCGAGCGGTGGCCACTCAGAATTCCCTCACGACTCCAAGCCCACTATGGTTGGGGATTTCTGCGTGGATGAAAATAAAAAGGGTGAGTTTGGGGAAACTCAGTGTGTAAGGAAAACCCATTCAAAGCCCAAGTCAACTCAAGCTTATTGGGCCTAAGCCCATTCAGTAATATGATGGTCTTGGACGAGCCCTTTTGATTATAATAAGCGGGCCTTAGCCCCTTATTGAGATAACAGTATGGCCCATAGACCCATTTCAAAATACATGCAATATCAATAAACATATGCAAGCCCATTTGGGGAGATTACTCAACCCACCAACCACTGCACTCCACCCGTATCAGCCATACACTCCATGTGGGAATAGCTCAACCCACCCATTTAACACTCCACAATTGCGCCTTGTTTGCTCGATTATCGATAAAATGAGGCAAAGCCTCCGAGACGTGGACAAGCCATTTTCGAGACTTCCTCCATCAATATCCCAGTCCATGCATCGATAATAACAACATGGCATGCGATAAATAAAACAGTCAAACATGCATTTAGGTCAATTTAACCCTAGGGGTATTTTGGTAATTTTGCACCTAGGGGTATAACAGTAATTTTTCATACATAGGGGTATTATAGTAATTTATCTATTCTTAAGGTTTTTCATGCATATTCTGACTTTTCACGTACTAACGTAATCACGCATCGAGGGTTCTTATCGAATTGGGCCGTTGGCCCATCATTCTAATTTTGGCCCATTAAGTCCAAAAATATCGATGTACGAAATCATGCACTTTGCGGTCAAATTTTGCAGCTTACCAAAAACATTAATCGATTTACCTCACGAGCATTCGCACACTCGCAAATCTACAAAATACCGGTTTTTGGCATTTCGGCTTTTCGACTTTTTCCGATCCAGACTAAGAAAGAGGGTGTTAGTTACACACCTGTTTGCGACGATATGCTGACGAGATCCACACACGAACTGCCTACAATTGGATTACTAACACATTAATCTAACTATTCAAATACGAACTACGTATTAACCCCGTACAATATTCGGCCAACCACACCTATAGGTCATAGTAAGCTTATAAGAAATTAATAAGCAACTCATTAACAAATTTTTGTCAATGTTTACCACATAATCATAATCTCACTGCAAGTTGTCTTCCTGAACAACAGTCACTAAATCATTTATAACTGGAGCTACGAAACTCCAAATCAAGTGCTGTTAATTTTTCCTGAAAATAGACTCATATATCTTATATCCATAAAATTTTTAGAATTTTTGGTTTAGCCAATCAATACCAGATTTTTCTTAAAGTTTCTCATGCTTCACTGTTTGACTAATCTGACCACTCTTCATTACGAATCAAATTTCTCATTGTACAGAATTCAAAATATGTTCTCGTTTATTTCATTTGAAACTAGACTCAACAAGCTTTAATTACATAATTTATTCAGTTTCTAACTCATCTCCCATAATTTATGGTGATTTTCCAAATTCACGTTACTGCTGCTGTCCCAAGCAGATTTATTACCAAATCACTTTTCACACATAACTTGCATGCATGTTTTTTTTTTACATGTATATCACCAATCAATCATCACATATCTATGATTTTACTTAAGTATAATCTCCATTTCATCATTTTAAAGTACAACATATTAGCCGATTTTTCCCCTTAGCATCTAAGCACATGCATGCTCATTTGTTTGGCTCAACTTCACATATCTTCCATTTTTCATCAAAAGAACATGAAACAACAACCATTTCCTTCATTTTAATTCATGACCAAATGCTCACAACACAACCAAAATCCAAAATATGCTTCAAGTGTTAAGGTAGAATCAAGAAGAACTCATGAACATCAAGATAGAAGCAAACTACCATGAACTTACCTTCAATTTTCTTCCCCAAGTGACCGAACATTCAAGAGCTTTCTCCTCTCCTTTCTCTTCTCTAACTTTCGGCTATAATGAACAAAGATAGACAAAACTTTGTTTTTTTCACCCCTTTTTCTTTTAATAAAATTTCATATTTCATCCATTTAATTCTTTAATACAAAAGACATGAAATGCCCATCATGGAACATTTACCTAAACCATTATCATGAACATTTACCTAACCCATTATCATGGAATATTTACCTAATCCATTATCATGGAGCATTTACCTAACCCATTATCAATTTGTACCATGAATTATGGATATCAAGTGCTCATATTGTCTACAACAACATGATGGCTGGCCACTTCATGTAAAATAGGAGGTTTGTCATATAAATCCTCCTATTTTGCACTCCTATTTATTTGGCCACTTCAATTTAGCCTATAGCATTTTCAAACATTTTCACATAGGTCCTATTTCATAATTTCACCCCCTTTTTTCTTATGGAACAAAAATTAACTAAAATTGTCGGGTTCTATCTTAAGCTTGGGCCTTCTATAGGCCCACTAACATAATTAAACCTATGCCAACATTCACAGAATTCCCAAAAATTGGGGCGTTACAACTCTACCCTCCTTAAAGAAATTTCGTCCTCGAAATTTACCTGATCCAACTAGTTGAGGGTATTGTTGACGCATACTCTCTTCTGATTCCCAAGTAGCTTCTTCCCTTCTATGATTACGCCAAAGTACTTTCACTAACGGGACAGATTTCCTTCTGAGAACCTTAACATCTCGAGCCAATATTTGCATGGGCTCCTTCTCAAAGGTCAAATCACCGAACTTCAACTTCAAAGAATCTGGCGGGACATGAGCGAGGTCGAGCGATAACGCCTTAACATGGAGCGTGAAAACATCGTGAATCTGTCTAACTTTGGAGGCAATTCAAGCGATAAGCCATTGGGCCTACTCGCTTCAAAACCCGATAAGGCTCAATGAACCGCAGACTCAACTTGCCCTTCTTACCAAACCTTAATATCTTCTTCCAAGGAGAAACCTTTAAGAAGACTATATCACCCTCTCGAGTACTCAATCTCCTTACGCTTCAAATCGCATACAATTTTGCCTATCGGATGCTTCTCTTAATCGGTCCCTAATTATTTCGACCTTATCCTCGATGATCGACTACCAACTCGGTCTAAGAACTTGTCGCCTCCTAGTTCGGTCCAACAACTAGGTGTACGACACCTTCGTCCATCTGATGCTTCATATGGTGCCATTCGGATACTCGCCTGGTAATTGTTATTGTACGCAAATTCTGCCAACGGCAAGTAATCCTCCTAACTACCTCGAAAGTTAATCACGCATCCCCTCAACATGCCCTCCAGAATCTGAATAACCCTTTCCGATTGACCATCAGTCTGAGGATGGAAAGCCGTACTAAAATTCAATCGCGTCCCCAACGCCTCATGCAACCTTTGCCAAAATCGAGATGTAAATCTGGGATCCCAGTCAGAGACAATCAAAACTGGGACTCCATGAAGTCGTACAATCTCTGCCACATACAGCTTGGCTAACTTTTGAAGCGAAAAGTCAATACGTACAGGTATGAAATGGGCTGATTTGGTCAACCTATCCACAATCACCCACACCGAGTCTTTCTTTGATGGTGTCAAAGGCAGTCCACTCACAAAGTCCATGGTTACCCTCTCACACTTCCAAAGTGGTATCTTCACTGGCTGCAACAGTCCAGAAGGTAATTGATACTTAGCTTTCACTTGCTGGCATGTCAGACATTTCCCTACAAACTCCGTTACTTCTCGTTTAAGTCCAGGCCACCAGTACAATTCTCGCAAGTCGTGGTACAACTTGTTCCCTCCAGGATGCATGGCACAAAGTCCTCCATGAACTTCCTTCAATATTGTCTGCCTCAAATCAGAGTCCTTCGGAACACAAATTCTTCCTCGGAAACACAGAACTCCTTCGCCATTTAACCCAAACTCAGAAGCTTCCCCTTCCTTAACTTGTTGGAAACAAGTGACCAAAGACTCATCGTTCAACTACATTTCCTTAATCTGATCCACCCAGGTTGGCCTCACTTGCAACGATAGCAGACCTTTATCATCATCTGAGACTCAGACGAGCAAACATTGCTCTCGGATCGAATCTGATTCTACTTAGAGCATCGGCTACCACATTAGCTTTGCCTGGTGATACTCGATCGAATAGTCATAATCCTTAAGCAACTCAATCCATCTCTTTTGCCTAAGGTTCAGCTCCTACGAGTCAACAAATACTTAAGACTCTTACAGTGCGTGTATATAATACACCTCTCCCCGTACAAGTAATGTCTCCAAATATTAAGTGCAAATATCACCGCCGCCAACTCCAAATCATGAGTAGGATAGTTCCTTCGTGAGGTTTAAGGCGTCGTGATGCATATGCAACCACCTTACCCTCCCGCAGAACACGCAGCCCAAACCCACGTGTGATGCGTCCATCGCATACAGTAAAATCCTTCCAGACTCTATTTGAATCAACACAGTGCTTGATCAAAACTTTTTCAACTTCTCAAAAGCTTCCTGCTGCTTCTCAGTCTATACAAACGGTACTCCTTTCCTTATGAGTTTTGTCAGAGGTGCTACCATCACAAAAAAAACCTTCCACAAACCTTCTGTAGTATCCTGCCAACCTTAGGAAACTTCGAATTTCCGACACCGTCCTAGGTGGCTTCCACTCCAAAATTGCTTCAATCTTTCGAGGGTCCACCTTAATCCCTTCGGCAGAGACCACATGTCCTAAGAAGGTTACCTCCCTCAACCAAAATTCACACTTGCTGAACTTCGTAAAGAGTTCCTTCTCCCTTAACACTCCCAGCACTATACGGAGATGCCCATCATGTTTCACTTCAGTTTCAGAATATACCAGGATATCATCAATGAAGACGACTACGAATCGAACCAAGAATGGTTGGAACACCCGATTCATCAGGTCCATAAATGCTGCAGGAGCGTTCGTCAATCCAAATGGCATAACTAAAAACTCGTAATGACCATACCGAGTCCTGAATGCCATCTTATGGATATCCGCCTCCTTTGTAGCACCCCAAACCCGGCCCAGACGTTATGACCGGATCCGACATGCCACATCGAAGCGTTCAAAACATTTTATATTGTTGATCCGAAAAACTTACTTAGTGTTTTAAAAGATAATTTCATTATAGGTTAAAGTGAATGGAAGTCATGCACCGGTAGGAAACCGGAAAAGAGGTGGTGAGTCCATCTGATTGCTAAGTATCAAGCTCCTTCGGATCCAATCCTGACATGCATACCGCCATTGCTACACCTTAACGTCATGGATATTTCTAGGAAACCGATTTGATTAAGTCATTTTAGGAAAAGTGATTAATTTTGGAAAATACTTTCATTGCGGAAGCTTTGCTTGTTGTCGTGTTATTTTGAAATCAATTGTTGTTTTTGAAAACGCGCCTAAAGCTATCCAATTTCAACAGTTAAAATAAGTAATACCTATCTTAGTAATACATATTAAAACCATCAAAAATAATTAAGCGGCCTTATTACATTTAAAACCCAAAACTTCAAACGTAAATAAAAGGATGTCCAGTTCACCGAAGAAAATCAAACTTTGAGCGGGTGGCCACTCGAATTCCCTCACGACTCCAAGCCCACTATGGTTGCGGATTTCTGCGTGGATGAAAATAAAAGGGGTGAGTTTGGGGAAACTCGGTGTGTAAGGAAAACCCTTCAAAGCCCAAGTTAGCTCAAGCCTATTGGGCCTAAGCCCATTCAGTATGAGTGTTCTTGGACGAGCCCTTTTCAGATTACAATAAAGCGGGCCTTAGCCCCTTATTCAGATAACAATATGACCCATAGGCCCATTTCAAAATACATGCAACATCAATAACATATGCAAGCCCATTTGGGAGACTACTCAACCCACCAACCACTACACTCCACCGTACTAGCCATACACTCCATGTGGGGAATAGCTCAACCCACCCAAACCCAACACTCCACGATTGTGACCTTGTTACTCGATTAACGAAGAATTGAGGCAAAGCCTCCAAGATCGTGGACAAGCCACTTTCGATACTTCCTCCGTCAATATCCCAATCCCATGCATCAGATAATAACAACATGGCATGTAGTAAATAACAACGATCAAACATGCATTTAAGTCAATTTAACCCTAGGGGTATTTGGTAATTTATCTCTAGGGTAAAGCGTAAATTTTCTACTTTTAAAGGTATTTCAGTAATTTATCTATTTTAGGGTTTTTCATGCATATTCCTACCTTTCACGTACTATAGAATCACATACCGAGGGTTCTTACCGAATTGGGCCCGTTGGCCCATCATTCCAATTTTGGCCCATTAAGCCCAAAAATATCGAGGGCACAGAAATCATGCACTTTGCAATCCAAATTTTGCAGTTTACCAAAAACATTAATCGATTTACCTCACGAGCATTCGCACACTCGCAAATCTATAAAATACCGGTTTTCGGCATTTCGGCTTTTCGACTTTTGCCGATCCAGACTAAGAAAGAGGGTGTTAGTTACACACTGTTTGCGACGATATCTTGACGAGATCCACACACGAACCGCCTACAATTGGATTACTAACACGTTAATCTAACTATTCAAATACAAACTACGTATTAACCCCTTACAACATTGACCAACCACACCTACAGATCATAGTAAGCTTATAAGAAATCAATAAGCAACTCATTAACAAATTTTTGTCAATGTTTACCACATAATCATAATTTCACTGCAGGCTGTCTTCCTGAGCAACAGTCACTAAATTATTTATAACTGGAGCTACGAAACTCCAAATCAAGTACCGTTAATTTTCCTTGAAAATAGACTCATATATCTTCTATCCATAAAATTTTCAGAATTTTTGGTTTAGCCAATCAATACCAGATTTTTCTCAAAGTTTCCCATGTTTCACTGTTTGACTAATCTGACCACTCTTCATTACTAATCAAATTTCTCATTGTACAAAATTCAAAATATGTTCTTGTTTATTTCATTAGAAACTAGACTCTATAAGATTTAATTACATAATTTATTCAGCTTCTAATTCATCTCCCACAATTTATGGTGATTTTCCAAAGTCACGTTACTGCTGCTATCCCAAGTAGATTTATTACCAAATCACTCTTTCATACACCTATCTTGCATGCATGTTATTTAAACATGTATATCACCAATCAATCATCACATATATATGATTTTTACTTAAGCATAATCTCCATTTCATCATTTTAAAGCACAACATGTTAGCCGATTTTTCCCTTTAGCATCTAAGGCACATGCATGCTCATTTGTTTGGCTCAACTTCACATATCTTCCATTTTTCATCAAAAGAACATGAAACAACAACCATTTCCTTCATTTTAATTCATTACCAAATGCTCACAACACAACTAAAATCAAAATATACTTCAAGAGTTAAGGTAGAATCAAGAAGAACTCATGAACCTCAAAATAGAAGCAAGGTACCAAGAACTTACCTTCAATTTTCCTCCTCCTAATGACCGAATACTCAAGGGCTTTCTCCTCTCCTTTCTCTTCTCTAACTTTCAGCTATGATGAACAAAGATGGACAAACTTTGTTCTTTTCAACCTTTTTTCTTTTAATAAAACTTCATATTTCATCCATTTAATTCTTTAATACAAAAGACTTGAAATTCTTATCATGAAACATTTACCTAACCCATTATCATGGAACATTTACCTAACCTATTATCAATTTGTATCAATTTGTACCATAAATTATGGATATCAAGTGTACATTTTGTCTACAACAACATGATGGCTGGCTACTTCATGTAAAATGGGAGGTTTGTCATGCAAATCCTCCTATTTTGCACTCCTATTTATTTGGCCACTTCAATTTAGCCTATAGCATTTTCAAACATTTTCACATAGGTTTTATTTCATAATTTCACCCCATTTTTCTTATGGAACAAAAATTAACTAAAATTACTAGGTTCTATCTTAAGCTTGGGCCTTCTAGAGGCCCACTAACATAATTAAACCTATGCCAACATTCACAGGATTCCCAAAAATTGGGGCGTTACACCTCTACCCTCCTTAAAGAAATTTCGTCCTCGAAATTTACCTAATCCAAACAGATGAGGGTATTGCTGTTGCATCGTCTCTTCTGGCTCCCAAACTTAGAAGTTTCCCCTTCCTTAACTTGTTGAAAACGAGCGACTAAAGACTCATCGTTCAACTGTTTTTCCTTAATCGATCCACCCAGTTGGCCTCACTTGCAACTCACCAGCAGACTTCCATCATCATCTAGACTCAGACGAGCAAACATTGCTCTCGGATCGATCTGATTCTACGACTTAGAACATCGGCTACCACATTAGCCTTGCAGGTGATACTCGATCGAGCAGTCATAATCCTTAAGCAACTCAATCCATCTCCTTTGCCTAAGGTTCAGCTCCTTCTGAGTCAATAAATACTTAAGACTCTTATGGTCAGTGTATATAATACACCTTTCTCCGTACAAGTAATGTCTCCAAATCTTAAGTGCAAATATCACTGCTGCCAACTCTAAATCATGAGTCAAATAGTTTCCCTCATGAGGCTTAAGCTATCGTGATGCATATGCAACCACCTTACCCTCTTGCATTAACACGCAGCCCAAAATCATGTGTGATGCGTCACTGTACACAGTAAAATCCTTCCCAAACTCCGGCTGAATTAACATAAGTGCTTCAGCCAGAACTTTCTTCAACTTCTCAAAAGCTTCCTGCTGTTTCTTAGTCCATACAAACGGTACTCCTTTCCTTATGAGTTTTGTCAGATGTGCTGCCATCACAGAAAAACCTTCTACAAACCTTCTGTAGTATCCTGCCAGTCCTAGGAAACTCCGTATTTCCGACACTGACCTAGGCGGCTTCCATTCCAAAATTGCTTCAATTTTCCGAGGGTCCACTTTAATCCCCTCAGCAGAGACCACATGTCCTAAGAAAGTTACCTCCCTCAACCAAAATTCACACTTCTTGAACTTCACAAAGAGTTCCTTCTCCTTAATACTTACAAGACTATACGGAGATACTCATCATGTTTCGTTTAGTTTCGAGAATATACCGGGATATCGTCAATAAAGACGACTACGAATTGATCTAAAAATGGTTGGAACACATGATTCATCAGATCCATAAACGCTGCAGGAGCGTTCGTTAGTCCAAATGGCATAACCAAAAACTCGTAATGACCATACCGAGTCCTGAATGCTGTCTTATGGATATCTGCCTCCTTGACCCTTAACTGATGGTATCCAGATCGAAGGTCGATCTTGAAAAATACAGAAGCTCCTTTAAGCTGGTCGAACAGATCATCAATCCTTAGCAGTGGATACTTATTCTTAATCGTCAGTTTGTTCAACTGGGGATAATCAATGTACATGCACATTGTCCCGTCCTTTTTCTTCACAAATAGCACAGGTGCTCCCCATGGAGACACGCTTGGCCTAATGAAGCCCCTATCCAATAACTCTTGAATTTGTGCCTTTAGCTCCACCAACTCTTTCGGTGCCATTCTATACGGTGCGATGGACACAGGCGCCGTTCCAGGCAACAAATCTATTCCAAACTTAACTTCTCGGTTCGGAGGCAATCTTGGAAGCTCCTCCAGAAAAACATCTTGGAACTCCTTTACGGTCTAAACCTTATCCACTGTTAGTCCCTTCTCTTCCGACTGACTTACAAATGCCAAATAGGCCTCACAACCTTTCCAAATCCACTTTTCGGCTCTTAAATCCGACACCACATTAGACAAATAATCCCTTCGCTCACCTATCACTATAACCTCCTCATCCTTTGTGCTCCTTAACACCATTCGTTTAGCAGCACAATCCAGAGTCATTTTATGCTTAACAAGCCAGTCCATTCCCAAAATAAGATCAAACTCTCTAAACGGTAACTCCATCAGATCTCCAGGGAAAATCTTACCTTGAGTTTCTAAGGGTACATCCCTATACAGTTTGTCTACCCTTACCGAGTGACCCAAAGGACTTAGTACAAATACCCCACCCACAATCTCCTCAGAGCAGTCCAAGTCGTCCATAATCCGTTCTGTGGCCTCCAAACAATATTCCGCCACATTCGGGGCTATACCAGACACGCCACTAAAGATCTCCGCTCCGTTAGCCCGAAGTCATTCAGAAATAGATCCCCAAACTTCATTGCCCGTACTTGCCCCGGTAACCTTTTCCAGAACACGAAACATTGCCTATGACAGGGCATTATCCTCGGCACCGCGGTCATGAGACTCTACCTCTATTGTCGGTGGTACCGGTGCATCCACAGCTGGCATATGTCTCGAAGACGAAGATCTCGCTCGAGCATTTCCTCAGCTCCATCCACGGCCTCTTGTACTCATATCGTATTATCTTGATTACGAATTTTTATGCATCAATTAATATTCCGGTGTTTATTACGGATGTTTTATGAATCGATGATGAGTTCGAGTTTGTTTTCGTAGAATTGAAGTCTAGCTACGATTTGATCTCTTATCGATTTTCCTATGGTTTCGAGTATCATCCTATTTAGAGTATCCTAGCAGGATTTCAGTACAGACAGATAAGTCAGAAAAATATTGAAGAGTTGAGTAATACTTACGAGGCTTGGTAGGAGATTGAATGCCACCTTCTAAAGATCTAAATTTGAAAATCGAGTTTTTCGCATTCTTTATAAAATTTTCGTTTTCAAAAATCTTTGTTTTTGTAAACCCATTCCACAGCCGAGTTGTTGCAACCTAGGCTCTGATACCACTAAATGTAGCACCCCAAACCCGTCTCAGAAGTTATGGCCGGATCCGGCATGCCACATTAAAAATGTAAAAAAAAAATTCATTCTAAGTCCAGAAAATCGTACTTGATGTTCAAAAGATTAATTCATTAAGGGTTAAAGTGAATGGAAGTCGTGCACCGGTAGGAAACCGGAAAAGAGGTGGTGAGTCCATCTGACCGCTAATACCAAGCTCCTTCGGATCCAATCCTAAACATGCATATCGCCATTGCCACACCTTAACGTCATGGATATTTCTAGGAAACCGATTTGATTAAGTCAGAAAAATATTCAGAAGAGTTCAGAGTAATACTTACAAGCTTGAGCCGAAGATTCGAAAAGCCACCTTCTAAAGATCTAAATTTTAAAAATCGAGTTTTTCGCATTCTTTATAAAATTTTCGTTTTTGAAAATCTTTGTTTTTGTAAACCCATTCCACAACCGAGTTGTTGCAACCTAGGCTCTGATACCACTAAATGTAGCACCCCAAACCTGGCCCAGACGTTATGACCGGATCCGACATGCCACATCGAAGCGTTCAAAACATTTTATATTGTTGATCCAGAAAAACTTACTTAGTGTTTTAAAAGATAATTTCATTATAGGTTAAAGTGAATGGAAGCTGTGCACCGGGTAGGAAACCGGAAAAGAGGTGGTGAGTCCATCGGACTGCTTAAGTACCAAGCTCCCTTCGGATCCAATCCTAGACATGCATACCGCCATTGCCACACCTTAACGTCATGGATATTTCTAGGAAACCGATTTGATTAAGTCATTTTAGGAAAAGTGATTAATTTTGGAAAATACTTTCATTGCGGAAGCTTTGCTTGTTGTCGTGTTATTTTGAAATCAATTGTTGTTTTTGAAAACGCTACTAAAGCTATCCAATTTCAACATTAAAATAAGTAATACCTATCTTAGTAATACATATTAAAACCATAAAAATAATTAAGCGGCCTTATTACATTTAAAACCCAAAACTTCAAACGTAAATAAAAGGATGTCCAGTTCACCAGAAGAAAATCAAACTTTCAGAACGGGTGGCCACTACGAATTCCCTCACAGCTCCAAGCCCACTATGGTTGCGGATTTCTTGCGTGGATAAAAATAAAAGGGGTGAGTTTGGGGAAACTCAGTGTGTAAGGAAAACTCCTTCAAAGCCCAAGTCAGCTCAAGCCTATTGGGCCTAAGCCCATTCAGGTAACAGTGGTACTAGACCAGAGCCCTTTTCAGATTACAATAAACTGGGCCTTAGCCCCTTATTCAGATAACAGTATGGCCCATAGGCCCATTTCAACATACATGCAACATCAATAACATATGCAAGCCCATTTGGAGAGACTACCCAACCCACCAACCACTACACTCCACCCGTACCAGCCATACACTCCATGTGGGGAATAGCTCAACCCACCTAGCCCAACACTCCACAGTTGCAGCCTTGTTGCTCAGTTAATAGTAAATTGAGGCAAAGCCTCCAGTACGTGGACAAGCCACTTTCAGTACTTCATCGTTAATATCCCAATCCCATGCATCAGATAATAACAACATGGCATGCAGTAAATAACAACAGTCAAACATGCATTTAAGTCAATTTAACCCTAGGGGTATTTCGGTAATTTATCTCCTAGGGGTAAAACTTTAAATTTTCCACTTTTAAAGGTATTTCAGTAATTTATCTATTTTAGGGTTTTTCATGCATATTCCTACCTTGCACATACTACAGAATCACGTACCGAGGGTACTTACCGAATTTGGCCCGTTGGCCCATCATTCCAATTTTAGCCCATTAAGCCCAAAAATATCGAGGGCACAGAAATCATGCACTTTGCAATCCAAATTTTGCAGTTTACCAAAAACATTAATCGATTTACCTCACGAGCATTCGCACACTCACAAATCTACAAAATACTAGTTTTCGGCATTTCGGCTTTTCAACTTTTGCCGATCCAAACTAAGAAAGAGGGTGTTAGTTACACACCTGTTTGCGGCGATATGCTGACGAGATCCACACACGAACCGCCTACAATTGGATTACTAACACGTTAATCTAACTATTCAAATACAAACTACGTATTAACCCCTTACAATATTCGGCCAACCACACCTACAGATCATAGTAAGCTTATAAGAAATCAATAAGCAACTCATTAACAAATTTTTGTCAATGTTTACCACATAATCATAATTTCACTGCAGGCTGTCTTCTTGAGCAACAGTCACTAAATTATTTATAACTGGAGCTACAAAACTCCAAATCAAGTGCCGTTAATTTTTCTTGAAAATAGACTCATATATCTTCTATCTATAAAATCTTCAGAATTTTTGGTTTAGCCAATCAATACCAGATTCTTCTCAAAGTTTCCCATGTTTCACTGTTTGACTAATCTGACCACTCTTCATTACGAATCAAATTTCTCATTGTACAGAATTCAAAATATGTTCTTATTTATTTCATTAGAAACTACACTCAATAAGCTTTAATTAAATAATTTATTCAGCTTCTAATTCATCTACCACAATTTATGGTGATTTTCCAAAGTCACGTTACTGCTGCTGTCCCAAGTGGATTTATTACCAAATCACTCTTTCATACACCTATCTTGCATGCATGTTATTTAAACATGTATATCACCAATCAATCATCACATATCTATGATTTTTAATTAAGCATAATCTCCATTTCATCATTTTAAAGCACAGCATGTTAGCCGATTTTTCCCTTTAGCATCTAAGGCACATGCATGCTCATTTGTTTGGCTCAACTTCACATATCTTCCATTTTTCATCAAAAGAACATGAAACAACAACCATTTCCTTCATTTTAATTCATTACCAAATGCTCACAACACAACTAAAATCAAAATATACTTCAAGAGTTAAGGTAGAATCAAGAAGAACTCATGAACCTCAAAATAGAAGCAAGGTACCAAGAACTTACCTTCAATTTTCCTCCTCCTAATGACCGAATACTCAAGAGCTTTCTCCTCTCCTTTCTCTTCTCTAACTTTCAGCTATGATGAACAAAGATGGACAAAAAATTTGTTTTTTTCACCCCTTTTTCTTTTAATAAAACTTCATATTTCATCCATTTAATTCTTTAATACAAAAAGACATGAAATTCTTATCATGAAACATTTACCTAACCCATTATCATGAAACATTTACCTAACCCATTATCATGGAACATTTACCTAACCTATTATCAATTTGTATCAATTTGTACCATAAATTATGGATATCAAGTGTACATTTTGTCTACAACAACATGATGGCTGGCCACTTCATGTAAAATGGGAGGTTTGTCATGCAAATCCTCCTATTTTGCACTCCTATTTATTTGGCCACTCCTATTTATTTGGCCACTTCAATTTAGCCTATAGCATTTTCAAACATTTTCACATAGGTTCTATTTCATAATTTCACCCCTTTTTCTTATGGAACAAAAATTAACTAAAATTACGGGTTCTATCTTAAGCTTGGGCCTTCTAGAGGCCCACTAACATAATTAAACCTATGCCAACATTCACAGATTCCGAAAATTGGGCGTTACAACTCTACCCTCCTTAAAGAAATTTCGTCCTCGAAATTTACCTAATCAAACAGATGAGGGTATTGTTGTTGCATCGTCTCTTCGACTCCCAAACTCGAAGTTTCCTTCCTTAACTTGTTGAAAACGAGCGACCAAAGACTCATCGTTCAACTGTTTTTCCTTAATCGATCCACCGAGTTGGCCTCACTTGCAACTCATACCAGACTTCCATCATCATCTGAGACTCAGACGAGCAAACATTGCTCTCGGATCGAATCTGATTCTCGACTTAGAGCATCGGCTACCACATTAGCCTTGCCTGGGTGATACTCGATCGAATAGTCATAATCCGCTTTTTCAAGCTTTTGCAATCAAGTTTATTTTAAAATTTGCCCCATGAAGTTGTCGTGCTCTTCAATTTAGTCCCCACTGATGTGTTGTGTTTTGATGGGAAGGAATATTTCCTATTTTGGTCCTCTTAGGTTATGCGCATGTGGCATTTTGATCCTTTTTCTTTATTTATTTTTTAAAATTGCCCCAAAACTTTGTTTTTGTTCAAAAATTTAGTCATTTTTTTTAGATTTTAGTTTATTTTCGTATTATCTTCCTATTTTATTTTATTTTAAATATTATTTGATTATCATTATTATTATATATTAGTGTATATTTTTATTTACATACGTATATGTATTTATATCTATACATAGTACTTTTTTAATTACTTTATTTTAATATTATTATATTATATCTACTTTTGAATTTCTATATTATTATTATTATTATTATTATTATTATTATTATTATTATATAGCGAGTGTATATTTTTTATTATCTATGTATATGTATATGCATTTATATATAGTATTATTTTAATTACTTTATCATTTTTATTATATTATATTGTACTTTTTTTGTATTTTGATATTATTACTATTATTATTATCATTGTTGATATAGTGAATGTTTTTATTATATATGTATACATATATGAATTTATATAGTAATATTTTAATTACCTTATTTTAACATTATTATTATTGTACACTTTCCTTTTATGTTTATTATTTACCACTTTATTGATAATTAATTTAACTTATCGATTATTATTATCATTATCATTATTGTTATTACTTTACTATCGCAATATAATGTATTATGAATATTACTTTTATTTTCATTATTTTTATTTTTATTTAATACTTATATATATATATATATTATATAGTATTATTAATAGTTATTAATATTATCGCTTTTGTTAATATATTCGTATGTCATATATGTATTCTTTTAATATATATATATATTATACTCCATATTATGCATATCATATTTTTATTATTATGTATATATTTGAATATTGTTAGTTATATATCTTTTATACTATCGTATGTATATTTCTAATACTATATTGTATATTTCTAACACCATTATTATTTAAATATATACGTATTTATGTAGCGTCTGAATAGTTTTTTTATATCATTTCTAATATAGATATATAAGTATATATTTTATATATATTATGTACATATTTTTAATGTTTTCATGTATATATTTCTTATACTATTCTATGTACGTATTTTGATCATCTTATATACGTATTCTTAAATACTATGTTATATATATATATATATATAATATAAATTTTAGTACCATGTTATGTATATATTATTATTATAACTATTATTTTCACTATTATCACTTATTTTATTTTAATATTATTATGTGTTATTTGGTGTTCATACATTTTTATATCGTTCCACTATATAATATATATATGTGAGTTTATGCAATATTATTAATAATTGTTTTGTAACATTATTATTATCATTTCTAATACGTATATCTATTTTTGATTACTATATTATGTACGTACTTTTAATATTATTATGTATCTTTTTAACATACATGTACATATTCATGTAGTATTATTAGTATATATTTGTTTTTGTTATTAGTATTTCTAATACATATCGTATATATTCATTTTAATATTATGTATATATATTATGTATGTATCTAATATTATTATGTATACACTTTTCATTTCTATCATTATATGCTTTAATGTACATACATTCAGCATTATTAGTATTTTTAATGTTACGTTCACGTCACTTCACTCATTATTATATGTTTGCATATATGTTCGTCTCTATTTCGTATTTAATACTATTGTTATCATGTTTAATATCGCATACATTGTTTTTGTTTTTAATGTTATTGTCATATTTATTATTTACTTCGATATATTTCTAACTCTCTTATTTTTGTTTCTTGCCCATTTTATATCGTTTTGCTGTTCACTACTTTAAAGATTTTTATTCATGTTTTTATTAATTTCAATAAATAAGGCAATAAACCGATTTAACATTTAGTCATCGATTTCATCGCTATGTTGGGTGAAATTCGTCGGCTCGTGTTAAAATGGGACACCTTTCTCAAAAACCAAAAAAATTAAAAATTCTCGTGTTTTAGTCGGATCATGATTAAATGCTACATTGAACTCGTATTTTTGAAAATCAAGACGACGCATGTTTAATAAGATACCACTTTTGGGCGTCGTGGGGGTGCTAACACCTTCCCCGCGCGTAACTGACTCCCGGACCCTATTTTTCTCTGAACTTTCACGCAGGCCTAAAATTCGTCTTTCTTTTATAAAAAGTAAAACCTTTTTGTTAAAACGAAGATTTATCAGGTGCCCGATCACACTTAGAAAAAGGATCGGTGGTGACTCCCCTTGTTAAAATCAAACCTCGGTCTTTAAACTTTCAATCAAACACCCCAATTAGTGACCAAGCTAAATTTTTTACGTCCTACAGCTGGCGACTCCGCTGGGGACCCATTTTTGAGAGTCGAGTCGAATTAAACGCGTGTTGTCAAAATTTTCAAAATTCCTTGTTCAAATTAATATTTAGTCGTGATCCCAAAATTTTTATGGTTTTAGTTTTGGTATAGTTTTTAAATAAAACGTAAAGGTTTGTGAGTTTCTCCCCACACACCGTGCACGTGCATCTTTGCATAACATGAGCTCTATAACCAAGCTCCGTCCGTTTAAGTGAAAGTAAACGTTATGCCTTCGTGAGTTAAATTGTCCCTCCGTACAGGCTAGTGAATACTTTCGGGTTACATATGACTTATGCTTTCATGAGTAACTTGTCTCTCCGCATAGGCATAAGTAAATGTAATCCCTCGAATTGATCTCGTAAACCTATGATGGGCCATGACCAAGGCTCTGTACTAATCTTAGTAGATGTCAGTACAGACAATTCGAGTACCCACCTAGAACCAAAACCACATATAGTGAACCGTACGAACCCCTTAACTAGAGCCATGCCGAACCTCCGCTCGTTTAGTAGTCACCAAAATAAGTACAGGGGAGAAACACCTCTTACCTTTTGCACTTTCACTTTTTATGCAAGGGGATTGGATTGGTTTAATAAACTAGATCGGGTAGCGTAATTTGACAAATTTTTCATGATTTTTCTGCCTATATTTGACTACTAACCAGGGTTGTTCGTCTTTGCTTTATTTTTCATCATACATTATAGGCATCATATTAGAAATGTGTTGACTAGAGATTGGTTGCCAAAAAACGAGTTTCTGATGGAAGAGTTGATTATGCAAACAACCGAGAAAAATGTCGTGGTCCGGGATTGGTCTTTGAAAACCCAGAAAGAAAAAGGGAATAGTTTAATGGAAGGATGTGTTTCTAATCTACCCAAGCACGTAACTGTGAATGTCCGTCAGAATAATTTGGAAGACTTGGTCCGAATCTGGAATCAGTGGGACTCGGACACTAGGGGAATCTTCGCTGAAAGATACGGGGATGTAGCCAACCTGATTGCCATCAATGTTGACGAACGATTGATTCAAGCCATGGTCAGATTTTGGGATCCAGCCTATCAATGTTTTACTTTCAATTAGGAAGACATGACCCCGACTATAGAAGAATACGCTGCTTTGCTTCGTATTGATAATGTGCAATTCTACAAAATATATGTGAAAGAGCCCAAGCCGATGACCTTCAAGAAAAAATAGTGAAATTGACAGATATGACCGATACATGGGCCGAAAAACAAACAAAGAAGAAGAATGAAGTCATCTGTATCCCGTGGTTTTCCTTGCGAGATTTGGTTCTGAGCCATCCCGATGTGTTGAAGAGAGTGAATCTTTTCGCTTTGGCCATTTATGGATTGATCATCTTCTCGAAGGTCCTTGGACACATAGAAGTTGCGGTGGTGGATTTCTTTGAAAGATTAAAGCAAGGAATCAACCCTGTCCTGACAATCTTGGCCGAGACCTTCAGATCTTTAAACAGTTGTAGGAAAATGGGGAAATGACGCTTTATCAGATGCGCGCAGTTACTTAATGTCTGGATTTTGAGCCATTTCTGGAAAGTAGAGCGCACACTGTACCACATGTTTTCAAAAACCTTCACTCCATTGGAAGCCTATCTTGAGAGAGAATGGCCAAAGGATGTCACCGAAGAGCATTGGGTTTCAATTTTTCAGAACCTTCGAGCCGAAGATGTAACCTGAAGAGCACCGT
The DNA here is from genome assembly GCF_025698485.1 of Gossypium arboreum. NCBI lineage: Eukaryota > Viridiplantae > Streptophyta > Magnoliopsida > Malvales > Malvaceae > Gossypium > Gossypium arboreum. The sequence goes on along the minus strand of NC_069081.1, from coordinate 106,548,658 downwards.
GGATCCGCCCTTCGGTTCTGTTATACAAGGTTGGAAATCAAGATTGGATGCCACTACTCGGGTTATGGGAAGGAATTGGATACGCTCCGTTAATAGTCCAAAGGCAATTTTCTTCACGACAATTCATACCTACCACCGGAGGATTAGCACAGTCTGAGTTTGCTTTTGCGGGTGAAGGATATATGAAGAGGGTTTGAGATACCGCAAAGTCTTGGAAGAGAATTCATCTCATGGAGTTAGCTCTATACGCTGACACTCTCACCCAAGATTATGTAATATGGAGAAAGCAACGAATGAATAGTCAGCACATCTCGTCGACAAATTACATCATCCAGAATCCTTTCTCGGAAGAAGTGCCATCTGAGCTAAAAATGGCAAGACAAGAATTTGAACGAGAAAAGGCCAAGATGTCTCGGGACCTTAGTGCTCTTCAAAAAGAAAACTACCAACTAAAAATCGACGTTCGGATTGAAAGATCTAGAACCGAGAAAGAGCAAAAAGAAGCTGAAGTCGTAAAAAATGACTTAAGGGACCTCCATCTGGAAAATAAAAAGTTAAGAGGCACAATAAAAAATAGTGGGTTGGGCAAATCGCCAGCAGAATAGAAGGAGGAAATTAGCAACATCAAAGGAGGGATGGAATTCTAGAAACGGAAAGCGAAGAAAGAAGAAGAAAAAGCTGCACAGGCTATGATGGAGTTAAGGAAGAAGAACACCGAATATAAAGCTGTGTCTGCCGAGGTAATGACTAGTCGATCTAAATGTCAAGAACTAAAAGAGAGGATACGAGATTTAGAAGACATGCTGCAAGATCATCAACAACAGCTAGATACTCTCTTGGAGGCTTTGGAAGAAAAGAATAGTCAGTATGATAGAGACATTCGTGCTTACGAAGAGGGCCTCCAAGAAAAAGAAATGCAACCTAGCTATTTGATCAATGAAGTTCGTGGGGTAGCCATGCATGTGGTATAATTATCGGAAGAAGCTGAAATTCTGATTTGCCAATTCCCTCCAAGTCGAAGATCAAACATATCAGAATTCTTAGCACGAGTAAAAAAATATGGCGATATAGCTAGGAAGTTTGTGTAATGGCTGAATCGAAAATGACAAAATATTTTGTAATTGACTCTTTTGATAAATGAAATGCCTAAATAGGGACCGTCTTGAAATCAACACTAAATTCTTTCATATTCATGCATGACCAACAATCATTTGAAATTTATGCATTCATTCATTCATTGTATATCCCATAATCATTCGCTAAGGTTAAAACATACAATTCGCAGTTGCAATACCACAAAACTGGAACCACGTCATTTGTATAGGACACGCCGACAAGCTAGAGTAATGGAGGCTGAATTCAATGAAAGGATTGAAAGGATGGAAAGAATCCAAAGGGAATTACAAGAGCAGTTGGCCAAGTCGCAGCAAGAGACAAGAGACTTAATGGTGAGATCTCGAGAAGAATCACTCGAACAGAATGATCAAATGGCCAAGATGATGGAAATAATGTCGGCTCTAGTAAAAGGAAAATGACCTATGAACCCTGACGTTATGGAACCACAGTCAAGGGTTAACCTCGATCAAGATCCGCCCCATCCTCTAGGATTTACTCCACCGCACGCCCACGCAACACAAAAAGGGTACGCTCAATGGGAACCTACAGGCCTGGAGCAACGACCTATGCCACCTACCAATCTGGGGCAAAGAATATTCGTATCAAACCCAGAGGCTAGTCCTGCTGATCCACTCATTCCAGATTTAGACGATCCAGCAGAGATAGCCAGGTTAAAATTGGATGATCACGATGCAAAGGAGAAATATAGGAGCCGAGAGGAAAGGCTCAAGGCGATAGAGGGCACTGAAGTCTTCTCTGCACTGAGCGCTAAAAAGCTCAGTTTGGTACCTGATTTAGTTTTGCCTCCAAAGTTTAAGATACCAGATTTTGAAAAGTACGATGGGACAAGATGCCCAAAAATGCATCTCATCATGTTTTGCCGGAAGATGACTGGTTATGTGAATGAAGATAAGCTACTCATACATTGTTTTCAGGATAGTCTAGTAGGATCGGCTCTTCGGTGGTACAACCAGCTTAGTAGGGAAAAGATCCGATCCTGGAAGGACTTGGCGTCAGCATTCTATGAGCAGTACAAGCATGTATCGGATATGGTGCCTGATCAAATAACTCTACAAATGATGGAAAAGAAACTAGCAGAAACCTTTAGGCAATACGCTCAAAGGTAGAGAGACGTCTCGGCCCAAGTGGAACCCCCGCTAACAAAAACGGAGATAACCGTTCTCTTTATCAACACCTTAAAGGCGCCGTTTTATGACAAACTAGTGGGAAGTGCCACGAAGGACTTTGCAGATATTGTAATATCTAGCGAGCTTATAGAGAATGCCGTCAAGAGCGGTAGAATGGAAGGTCAGAAAAGTTCAAGAAGGGTAGCGCCCATGAAGAAGAAAGAACCAGAAGCCCATATGGTGGGAATGAGAAGTCGTTATACCCCTAATTCGTATCCAAACCAACCTCGACCTCGAAATTATCCACCTCTAAATTTTTATTACCCTCCCCAAACCCCTTACTACCAAGCACTACCTTCTTACTCTTCTTACCCCGTTTACGCCACAAGTAACCCGAGGCCAACCACCACATTTCCACAAAATACTATACCCTCCCAGGGCCAGCCTAAAAACGAACAAAGGCTAGCAAGACCCAATCCTGAGAAACCGCAATTTACTCCTATTCCTGTGTCGTATGGATAATTGTACCCAAAACTTTTGGAGAAGTAATTGATATCCCTGCATTACATGTCACGCCTTAAGCCTCCATACCCGAAATGGTACGATCCAAACGCTAGTTGTGCATAACATGCCGAGAACCAGGGGCACTCTACGAAAAATTGCCTTGCCTTCAAAAGGAGAGTTCAAGGACTCATCGATGCGGGCATTCTACGATTTGATGGTACTGGCGGTACGGCCGGGAACCCATTCCCAAACCACACCGAAGGAAATGTGAGATCAGTGGGAGAGGAGGAAAAACGGCAAAGTAGAAGATTGGTTTCTGAAATAAGAACACCTCTACAGAAAATCTGGGAGGTACTAGTTGAAAAGGGGTTGCTCTATCATCTTAACAGAGTTTTCGAAGGAAGAAATGCAAAAGGTCAAAGTTTTTGCGAATTCCATGGTATTGAAGGGCACGACATTCAGTCTTGCGAGGAGTTTAAGGGATTACTACAAAATATGATGGATAATAAGGAGATTGGGATTTTTTATAAAGGCGAAGAGGCCGATAGAGGAGAAATATGCGCATCTGACAATCAATCGTCAGGTTTCCCGTATAGCGTCGACCGACCGTTTATAATTTATTACGACGCGAAGAAGGAGCCGGTAAAACCAAAGATGATCATTGAAGTACCATCTCATTTCCCTTACAAGGACGATAAGGCGGTACCATGGAAATACGATATCAACATCGTCACACCTGAAGGTGAAAAATTCGAAACCACAACTGGAGATGTTGGGGAGGTAGGCCATTTTACCCACAGTAGGCGGTGTTATTCTAAAGAGATTGAGCTGATAAAGAAGAACAGTGACTGGAAGCAAAAAGGAAAGACAGTGATGTATGAGGCCGAAATTGAGCAGGAAACTCTACCAGTGCAAGAAACTAAAAAGCCTGTGGATGAGGAGGAAGCACAGGAGTTCTTGAAATTTATCAAGCACAGTGAGTACAATGTGGTAGAACAATTGAATAAGCAACCAGCACGAATCTCGGTTTTATCTCTACTATTAAATTCAGAGCCACACCGGAACTCCTTGTTAAAGTTGTTGAATCAAGCTTATGTGGCAAACAATATATCCGTTAAGAAGCTTGATAGATGGGTGAATAATCTAAACACAGATAATTTCATTTCTTTTAGTGATGATGAAATAACACCCAATGGTAGAGGCTCCGTGAAAGCATTGCATATCACAACCAGCTGCAAGGGTTACATAATACCGAACGTGCTCATCGATAATGGGTCAGCACTCAACGTCATGCTCTTGGCCACGCTTTCCAAAATTCCGATAGATCTGTCCTATTTAAGGCCCTGTCATTCCATAGTAAGGGCATTCGATGGGACAAGACGTGAAGTCATGAGGAAGATTGAGCCCTCTAGAAGTGGGTCCCTACATATATGATGTTGAGTTTCAAGTCATGGATATTACACCCTCATATAACTGCCTTTTGGGAAGACCCTGGATCCATTCCGCTGGAGCGGTCCCATCATCCCTCCATCAAAAGGTGAAATTTATCATGGATGGCTGTTTGGTTATTGTCGAGGGAGGAGAATACATTGTAGCATCTATTTCTACCGACGCACCATATATGGAAGTGAGTAAAAATGCTATAGAATGTTCCTTTTGATCCCTTGAATTTGTCAATGCCACATTCGTCGCTGAGGGAAACAGAATTCCCGTGCTAAAACTGTCGAGAAATACCAGGATGGGCATCAAGATGACTGTGGGAAGAGGAGCCCGAGCAATGAAAGGTTTGGGAAGGTACCTGTAAGGAATAGTCAGGGCTTTAAAGCCAGTACATCATAAAGCTCGAAACGGTTTAGGGTTCCAACCAGATGTGCATCAAAAAACAAAACAATAGAAAAAAGATCAAGAAAGAAGGATCGTAAGAACCTTGGGCCGAGAATTAGAATGGGAGCCTATAACGTACCCTCTTTTGTCAAAAGCATTTACATCTGCAGGAATGATATGCCCTGGGCAAGATAATCCATAAAGCACGCTGTTATTAATTGAAAGGGGTCTTCAGAATGTCAATATAAATGTCATTGACAAAGGAAGTGATGCAATTAAAGATGTTTCAACGATACGCCCTTGTCCTCCTAGATTCGTTTTGAATAATTGGACTGCTGTGGATCTCCTCGTAGTTTCTAAATCTTCTCCAGAGTAATGCTCAATATTAATACTATTCTTTTTGTATGTCCCTAAGTAATAGAGGGATTCTTTTGTAAGAGCTTATGATTTGCTCTTTATCATTTAAATGAACATTAATGAAGATGCATTTTGTCATAGTCTCTACATTTTCATTAACTTCATAATTTTTCCCTCTTCTCACAGCCTGTCATTGCATATATCTCACATCATGCCTGTTGGTCCCAATACTTTGATGCTCCTCTAGAGTTTCCTTTTCCATTCAACTTTCAGGTGCTCAGATATCAACGGCATGAACAAACCCGTTATGAGTCCTGAAATCGATTTTGAGAAAGCTGTTTGTTTAGGAGAATTCAAAACCGAAGAAAATGCTGAAGACTATGTCTCGTCTCCTGATTTGCTAAGAATGGTGGAACAAGAGGATAAACAGATTTTGCCTCATCAAGAATCTGTTAAAACAATAATTTTGGGAACTAAAGAAAGGAAGCAAGAAGTGAAGATTGGGACCTCTATTTCAGGGGGCACCAAGCATAATTTGATTGCTTTGCTCCGCGATTACAAAGATGTATTCTCATGGTAATATCAAGATATGCTAGGATTGGATGAAGATATAGTGGTCCATAAGCTCCCATTAAAGCCAGAATGCAAACCCATTCAACAAAAGCTAAAACGAATGAGACTTGAAATGCTGTTAAAGATAAAAGAGGAAGTCAAGAAGCAATTTGATGCTGGCTTCTACAAGCCTCAAAATATCCAGAATGGGTGGCTAACATAGTCCCGGTAATAAAGAAAGACAACAAAGTACGAATGTGCATGGATTATCGTGACCTGAATCGAGCAAGTCTTAAAGATAATTTTTCCTTGCCACACATTGATACGTTGGTGGATAACACAGCAAAACATTCAATTTTTTCCTTCATGGATGGATTCTCGGGGTATAATCAGATCAAGATGGCTCCTGAGGATATGGAGAAAACTACTTTCGTAACGATGTGGGGAAGATTCTACTACAAGGTGATGCTATTCGGGTTAAAGAATGCTGGGGTAACATATTAGAGGGATATGGTGATGTTATTCCATGACATGATGCATAAAGAAATAGAGGTCTACGTCGATGATATGATTGCTAAATCCCGAGGGGAAGAAGAGCATGTAGTGAACCTCAAGAAGTTGTTCGGAAGGCTGAGAAAGTTTCAGCTAAAGCTTAATCCAGCCAAATGTACATTTGGGGCTACCTCGAAAAAGTTGCTAGGCTTTATTGTCAGTGAAAGAGGTATCGAGGTTGATCCAGATAAAATAAAGGCTATTCAAGAGTTACCACCTCCGCGCACGCAAAAGGAAGTCACAAGATTTTTAGGGAGGTTGAACTACATCACTGGTTCATTACTCAACTTACTAACCAGTGTGACTCAATCTTTCTGCTTCTTCGAAAACATAACCTGGGAGAATGGAATGATGAATGCAGGTGGCTTTTGATAAGATAAAACAATATTTTTCTTGTCCTTCAGTGCTAGTACCGCCAACTCCGGGAAGACCATTAATATTGTATTTGACTGTATTCAAAAATTCAATGGGTTGAGTACTGGGGCAACACGACGAGTCAGGAAAGAAAGAAAAGACGATTTACTATCTCAGCAAAAAGTTCACAGAGTATGAAGCAAAGTATTCGTCAATTGAAAAATTCTGTTGCGCATTGGTTTGGGTAGTTCAGAGGCTCAGGCAATATATGTTGTATCATACAACATGTTTAATTTCAAAGCTGGACCCAATAAAATACATGATGGAATCACCTGTACTCTCAGGAAAAATGGCACAATGGCAAATCTTACTATCAGAATACGACATTGTCTATGTGAGCTAAAAGTTGATAAAAGGAAGCGTAATAGCTGACTTCTTATCGACTCGAACAATGGATGAATACGAGCCATTGAAATTTGATTTTCCGGATAAAGACTTGATGTGCATAACAGAAAAAGAGTGCGAGTTACCAAAAGAGAAGTAATGGAAGATGAGCTTTGATGGTGCATCGAACGCATTAGGGCATGGGATTGGAGCAGTCTTAGTATCACCAGAAGGGAACCATTATCCTTTTACTGCCAGGCTAAATTTCTTGTGTACCAATAACATAGCGGAATATGAGGCCTGTATCATCGGACTTCGTGCAGCTATTGAACGAAACGTCAAAATCTTAGAGGTGTACGGGGACTCAGCGTTGGTGATATACCAAATCCGTGGAGATTAGGAAGTGAGAGATTCGAAATTAGTCAAATACAACTATCTAGTGGCAGGACTGATTAAAGAATTCAAAGAAATAACTTTTAATTACTTCCCACGAGAAGAAAACCAATTGGCTGATGCCCTGGCCACTTTGGCTTCAATGTTTAAAGCAAACAGAGAAACAGAAATAATGCCTCTTCAAATGAGCATATATGAATTCCCTGTATATTGTATCAGCATTGAAAAAGAGCCAGATGAACGGCCATGGTTCCATGATATCTTAGAATATATCAAGAATCAAAGGTATCCCGAACAAACAAATGAGAAAGACAAAAGAAAAATCAGAAAATGGCACCGGGATTTGTTCTTGATGGAGGCATTCTGTACAACAAAGGAAAAGAACAAGTGCTCTTGAGATGCGTAGATGCTGGCGAAGCCAGAAAAATACTTGAAGATGTCCATGAGAGAATCTGTGGGACACATGCCAATGGTTTCACTATGGCCAGGAAGATTATGAGACTCAGTTACTACTGGTTGACGATGGAAAGCGATTGTATTAGTTTTACAAGAAAATGCCACAAATGTCAAATTTATGGCGATAAGATTCATGTAGCCCCTTCGCCCCTTCATGTTATGACTTCTCCGTGGCCTTTTTCTATTTGGGGCATGGATGTTATAGAGCCAATTTCCCCAAAAGCTTCTAATGGACACCGATTCATTTTTATGGTTATTGATTACTTCATAAAATGGATAGAAGCCGCTTCGTTTGCCAACGTGACGAAGACTGCAGTTTGCAAGTTTTTGAAAAACAAAATTATTTGTCGATATGGTTTGCGTGAAAGAATCATTTCAGATAACGCTTTGAATCTAAACAACAAGATGATGAAGGAAGTGTGTGAGCAATTTCAAATAAAGCTTCATAACTCATCACCCTATCACCCGAAAATGAACGGAGCTATTGAAACAGCCAACAAGAATATTAAGAAGATTATTGGGAAAATGACCGAGACATATAAAGATTGGCATGAGAAGCTACAATTTACTTTGTATGCATATCGCACATCTGTGCGGACATCGACGGGAGCAACTCCTTTCTCTTTGGTCTATGGAATGGAAGTTGTGCTACTTATCGAAGTTGAGATCCCTTCTCTACGAGTCTTAATAGAGTCGAAATCAGAGGAAGCAGAATGGGTTCGAGCTCGATATGACCAGTTAAACCTCATCGAGGAAAAACGTCTAAAGAAAATTTGTCACGGACAGAAGTACTAGAAGAGAATGATCGCAGCCCATGACAAGAAAGAACGGCCAAGAGAATTCCACGAAGGAGAACTCCTGTTGAGAAAGATTCTCCCAATACAAAAAGACTTACGAGGAAAATGGGTACCAAATTGGGAAGGACCATACGTTGTAAAGAAGACATTCTCGTGTGGAGCTTTGATTCTCACTGAGATGGATGGGAAGGAGTTACCTAATCTAGTGAATTCAGATGCTGTGAAGAAATATTATGCCTAAAAAAAAAGATCAAGGTGAAAACTCGAAAAGGGCGTCTTGATAATAAAAAAGATCAAGGTGAAAACCCGAAAAGGGCGTCTTGATTAACACAAAAGATTAGAATGAAAACCCAAAAGGGCATTCTAATGAAACAAACTGGCTTAAAATGCAAGGCGTTTTGAATGGTGGGTCAAACAGCGAGACTACAATATTTGAAGCATTTCTGAAAGCTCGAAATCTTCTACGAAAGAAGCCATGCTCGAAAAGATTCTTGATTGAGGAACGTGGAAGAGTTCATGCGTTGAATATCTAGAGCATTTGTATTTGTTGAATAAGATCCCTTATCTCTTTATGACACTTTTTATTATTATCATTAATTAACCTTCTTTGTTTGCTACATTTGAAATAAATAAATGTGATGTATCCTTTTTGTTCATACCTGACCATCTTCATGCATCTCATTAGGTGGTTTATTTACATGATAAATAGTGAAATGACATACCCTAAACAAAAGAAATGTTAAGCATTACCTGGATAAGAATTTGATAAGTACAAGAGCCTCAACGCAAGGACGAAGTTCAACCAGGGGCAAAAGAGCGATATCTGAGAAATGCAGATTAGTCGTGAAGCTAGAGGATAGGTACAGGGCCTGAAGAGAAAGTCAAGAGTCAAAGTAATGAATGCAGATCGTCAAAAAAAATTGTGACGAAAATGGACATACGACAAACATGCCTAAGGAGCATAGCAAAATCATGTAGGCATAAAGGCATTTAAGACAAACATGTGCATATCATGATTGTCGAAACCATTCTTTTGAAAATGGGGATCGACTTTGTTTGAAAGTGAAAATTAAAACGGAAGTCGCCACCAATCTTTTATCAGGTGTGATCGGATCACCTTTGTTTTAATAAATCAATTTTAGTTTACTAAAAGCAGGCCTTTGGTCTCTGAAACTTGAGAGAATGCGTTCCGGAGTCGATTACGTGCGAGGAAGGATTAACACCCTCGACACGCCCAAAAAATTGGTACCGAATTGATTAGTTAGTGTCTTAATGTCGAAAATTAAAAATCGAGAAGGGACTTGAAATACGATCTTTTCTATTAATACTGATTTTAAAATTCTTGAATTAGCTTAAATCGATTTGTTTAAAGATTTCATTATCTCGAGATATTGGAGTATCACATCCTGTAAGTTAGGACACAATACCATGAATTCTCGAGCACAAGGTCGTCTTTTAATTTAAATTGGAAATCCGTGCATTTCAAAACTGAAAAAGATATTTAGCTATTTAGAACCAACATGAGAACCGAAACCCCGTAAGTTAGGGCACAATTCTTCAATGTTCCAAAATGCGAAACATTGCCTTATTTATTGAAATTAGTAAAACATGAATAAAAATCTTTAAAATAATGAACAACGTAATGATATAAAATAGGCGGAGACAAAAATAAGCGAGTTGGAAATACATTGAAACAAATAATAAATATGACAACAATATTAAAACAATAACAATGCATGCGATATATTAAATGTAATAATAGTATCCAATGTGAAATAAAAACAACGAATATATACATAATAAAGATATTAAGAGTATGTACGTAAAATATATATATATTTATAAATAGTAATAGTGTTAGAAATATACTATATATAGTGTTTGAAGTATATACATAAAATAGTGAAAATATAACTAGTAATGTTAAGATATATATAATATATACATATGTATAAAATAGATATAAAAAATATGCACATAATATAGTGTAAAAAATACATACATAATATAATTAAAATATATACATAAGATAACATGTAGAAAAAATATATATATATATAAATAATATAGTTTTAAAGATATATACATAAAATAGTATAATATATATACGTAATATAGAATTTAGAATATACCTAATATATTAAAAGAATATATATATAATATAATATTAAAAATATAATAATAACAAAAAGAGAGAGAGAGTGGGTGATTTCTAGCCACAAGGCAAACCAACGTCCGATCATCGGACATGGCCACCATTGTCGATGTGCCACCAGTACTGCAAATGGGACCTCAAAAAAAACTTTTTCGGCAAAAATGGAAAAGCTTCCTCCTTTTATTTTTACTTTCGTATAAAAGAAACAAAATAAAACTGAAAGGAAAACAATAAGCAAACAAAGAACTTAAAACGAGAATAGACCAAAAAACCTCTTTTGCTTTGATATTTGATTAATCTCCAAAAAAAAAAAGCTAGCCTCTCCAAAAACTAGCCTTTACAATTAATTCTTCTCCTTGATTACTCTAAAAAAAACCTTTCGAAAATCCTTTACCATAACTTCCTCCCCCAAAACTTCTTCCTCCCTTAAATACAAAATATGAAAAGGCTTGTATAGCCATTTACAAAATATTTTTTATTGTTTATGTCTTCATTTGTAGGTACAAGTGGTGGTGGAGCAAGTGTGGCTAATGGAGTAGGTGGTGGAGTAAGTGTGGCTAGTGGAGTAGGTGGTGGAGCAAGTGTGGCTAGTAGAGTTGGTGGTGGAGCAAGTGTGGCTAGTGGAGTTGGTGGTGGCAAAGGCTAGGATTTAGTTGAGAAAAGTTTAGGTTGTGGGCTAGGGTTTTTTTATTTTGATTTGGGCTTAGGGTTTGGGCCATTGGGGTTTTGATGTAAATTGGGCTTTGGGTAGTTAAGATTTTGGGTTTTGGGTTTAATTTTGGTGGGTTAGGTAAGGTTAAATTGGGTTTTGATGTAAATGGGTTAAAATTGGCCTACATTTGCCCTCTTTGCTTATTATCGTGTAACGGGAATAAAGCAAAGACACAAAGAAAGGCCAATTTTGCCCGGTCTTTCTAAGTATGGACTTCTTTGGTGCTCTTCTCATCGAGGTAGTCTCTTTCCAAACCACTGTATCTTGTTGTCTTGATCAAATCCACTGCATCTTCTGATATATGCCTTGTAGCTTCGATTTACTCCAAGGTGACTTCAAAAAGATAAGATCTACAACTTCAATCTGCTCTTCTATCGCTTTAGTCAGATAAAATTTGTGGTCTTCTCTTCTGCAACTTTTAGAAAGGCAAGATCTGATATCATCGATCAGCTCCATCGCAACTTCAATTAGCTTCTTTGTAACCCGGGGATATAAAATCGTGTCTTTGATTAATTCTAGTCTTTATCTTTACTCGGCATGTGATCCTGAGCTTAACTCATTTCTCGCAATATGAATTGACTCTTTAAAACTAGACATTAAAAGCGAAATTGAAAATAGCTCAAGACGTGAGCCAAGGCTCAACCACTTCTCATAATATGAGTTGATTTTTAAAACAAAATTTGTAAAACAGATTTTGAAAATACCTCAGTATGTGACCCGAGGCTCAACTCACCTCCGTAATATGAGTTGATTTTTGCAAAGCATAAATTGAAAAAAATCAATTGAAAATACCTCGGCGTGTGACACGAGGCTCAACTCACCTCTCGCAATATGAGTTGATTTTTTGACAAACATAAATTGAAAAAAGAAATTGAAAATATCTCGGCGTGTCCCGAGGTGAACTCACCTCTCATAATATGAGTTGATTTTTGGAAAAACAAAATTTGAAAAACAAAATTTGAAAATACCTCGGCGTGTGAGTCTAGGCTCAACTCACCACTGCAATATGAGCTGATTTTTCAAACACGTAAATTGAAGAACAAAATGGAAAACACCTCGGCGTCTTGAGGTTCAACTCACCTCTCGCAATATGAGCTGATTTTTTTGAAAGATGAAATTGAAAATACCTCAACGTGTCTTGAGGATCAACTCACCTCTCATAATATGAGTTGATTTTGACAAACAAAATTGAAATTACCTCGGCGTCTTGAGGTTCAACTCACCTATCGCAATATGAGTTGATTTTTTTGAAAAAAGAAATTGAAAATACCTCAACGTGTCTTGAAGTTCAACTCACCTCTCATAATATGAGCTGATTTTTTTTAAAGACAGAAATTGAAAATACCTTAACGTGTCTTGAGGCTCAACTCACCTCTCGCAATATGAGTTGATTTTTGACAAACAAAAATTGAAATTACCTCAGCGTGTCCTGAGGCTCAACTCACCTATCACAATATGAGTTGATTTTTTTGAAAAACAGAAATTGAAAATAGCTTGAGGCTCAACTCACCTCTTGCAATATGAGTTGAGTTTTGACAAATAAAAATTAAAATTACCTCAGCGTGTCCTGAGGCTCAACTCACTTCTCACAATATGAGTTGATTTTTTTAGAAACATAAATTAAAAAAACGAAAATTGAAAATACCTCAGCGTGTCCTGAGGCTCAACTCACCTCTCGCAATATGAGTTGATTTGAAAAGCAGAATTTGTAAGGCAAAAATTGAAAAACAGAAATTGAAAATACCTTAGCGTGCCCTGAGGCTCAACTCACCTTTTGCAATATGAGTTGATTTTTGAAAAACAGAAATTAAAAGCAGAAATTGAAAAACAGAAATTAAAAATACCTCGGCGTGCCCTGAGGCTCAGCTCACCTCTCGCAATATGAGTTGATTTTTGAAAAGCATAAATTGAAAAACGGAAATTGAAAATACCTCGGCGTGTGACACGAGGCCCAACTCACCTCTCGCAATATGAGTTGATTTTTTGAAAGATAGAAATAAAACATCAAAATACCAAAAGATGTCATCTGGTGGAACTCAGTGTCCTTTCCTTTGATTGATCTGACTATCATCGAAATCTCTTGTTCTCTTTGAAATACATGTATATGTCATGCATGATGTTATCATGAAATGCACATGTTTGCCTTAAATGCCTTTATGCCTACATGATCATGCTATGTGCCTTGGGCTTGCTTGTTATATGTCCCTTTCCGTCATGATTTTTGATGATCTACATTCATTGCTTTGACTCTTGACTTTCTCTTCAGGCCCTGTACCCATCCTCTAGCTTCACGACTAATCTGCATTTCTCAGATATCGCTCTTTTGCCCCTGGTTGAACTTTGTTCCTACTTTGAGGCTCTTGTACTTATCAAATTCTTATCTGGGTAATGCTTAGCACTTCTTTTGTTTAGAGTATGTCATTTCACTATTTCTCATGTAAATGAACCCCATAATGAGATGCATGAAAATGGTTAGGTAGGGACAAAAGGATACCTCACATTTATTCATTTCAAATGTAGCAAACAAAGAAAGTTAATCAATGATAGTAAAAAAAAAGTGTCATAAAGAGAAAGGGGATCGCATTTCAACAAATACAAATACTATAGATATTCAACGCATGAACTCTTCCACGTTCCTCAATCAAGAATCTTTTCAAGCATAGCTTTCTTGCGTAAGAGATTTCGAGTTTTCAAAAATGCTTCAAATACTATAGTCTCTCTGTTTGACCTACCGTTCAAAACGCCTTGCTTTTTAAGCCAGTGCTTGCTTCATTAGAACGCCCTTTAGGGTTTTCACCCTAATCTTTTGTGTTAATCAAGACGCCATTTTTAGGTTTTCACCTTGATCCCTCTCTCTTTTTCTTTTTTCTTTTCTTTTCTCTTTTTTTTAAGATGCCCTTTTTTCGGGTTTTCATCTTGATTTTCCTTTTTTTAAGCATAATATTTCTTCACAGCATCTAAATTCACTGGATTCGGTAACTCCTTCCCATCCATCTCAGTGAGAATCAAAGCTTCGCCCTAGAATGCCTTTTTTACGACATATGGTCCTTCCCAATTTGGTGCCCATTTTCTTCGTAAGTCCTTCTGTATTGGAAGAATCTTTCGCAGCACGAGTTCTCCTTCGTGGAATTCTCTGGGCTGAATTTTCTTGTTATGGGCCGCGATCATTCTCTTCTGCTACATCTGTCCGTGACAAATTGCCTTTAAACGTTTTTCTTCGATGAGGTTTAACTGGTCATATTGAGCTCGAACCCATTCTGCCTCCTCTAGTTTTGAATCCATTAAGACTCGTAAAGAGGGGATCTCAACTTCGATAGGTAGCACAGCTTCTATTCCATAGAACAGAGAGAAAGGAGTTGCCCCCGTAGATGTCCGTATAGATGTGCGATATGCATACAAAGCAAATGGTAGCTTCTCGTGCCAATCTTTATATGTCTCAGTCATTTTCCCAATAATCTTCTTAATATTCTTGTTAGCTGCTTCAACAGCTCCGTTCATTTTCGGGCGATAGGGTGACCAGTTATGATGCTTTATTTGAAACTGCTCACTCACCTCCTTCATCATTTTGTTGTTCAGATTCAAGGCGTTATCTGAAATGATTCTCTCAGGCAAACCATACCGACAAATGATTTCATTTTTCAAAAATCTGCAAACTGCAGTCTTTGTCACATTGGCAGACGAAGTAGCTTCTATCCATTTTGTGAAGTAATCAATAACCACAAAAATGAACCAGTGTCCATTAGAAGCTTTTGGGGAAATTGGCCCTATAACATCCATGCCCCACATAGAAAAGGGCCACGGAGAAGTCATGACATGAAGGGGTGAAGGGGCTACATGAATCTTATCGCCATAAATTTGACATTTGTTGAATTTTCTCGCAAAACTAATGCAGTCGCTTTCTATCGTCAGCCAGTAGTAACTGAGTCTCATAATCTTCCTGGCCATAGTGAAACCATTGGCATGTGTCCCACAAATTCCCTCATGGACATCTTCAAGTATTTTTCTGGATTCAACAGCATCTACGCATCTCAAGAGCACTTGATCTTTTCCTCTTTTGTACAGGATGTTCCCATCAACAATAAATCCCGCTGCCATTCTTCTGATTGTTCATTTGTCATTCTCATTTGCTTGTTCGGGATACTTTTGGTTCTTGACATATTCTAAGATATCATGGAACCATGGCCGTCCATCCGCTCTTTTTCAATCTTTGAAACAATGTGCGGGGACTTCATATATGCTCATTTGAAGAGGCATTATTTACATTTCTCTATTTGCTTTGAACATTGAAGCCAAAGTGGCGAGGCATCAGCCAATTGGTTTTCTTCTCGTGGGAGGTAATAAAAAGTTATTTCTTCGAATTCTTTAATCAGCTCTGCCACTAGATCACTGTATTTGACAAGTTTTGAATCTCTCACTTCCCAATCTCCACGGATTTGGTATATCACCAAGGCTGAGTCTCCGTATACCTCTAAAGTTTTGATGTTTCGTCCAATTGTTGCACGGAGTCCCATGATACAATCCTCATATTCTGCTATGTTATTGGTACAGAAAAAGTTCAGCCTGGCAGTGAGTGGGTAATGGTTTCCTTCTGGTGATACTAAGACTGCTCCAATCCCATGCCCCAATGCATTCGATGCACCATCAAAGCTCATCTTCCATGACTTTTCTTTTGATGCCTCACATTCTTTTTCTGTAATGCACATCAAGTCTTCATCTGGGAAATCAAATCTCAATGGCTCGTATTCCTCCGTTGTTCGAGTTGCTAAGAAGTCAACTATTGCGCTCCCTTTTATCGATTTTTGGCTCACATAGACGATATCATATTCTGATAGTAAGATCTGCCATCGTGCCATTCTTCCTGAGAGTGCAGGTGATTCCATCATGTACTTTATTGGGTCCAACTTTGAAATTAGTCATGTCGTATGATACAGCATATATTGCCTGAGTCTTTGAGCTACCCAAACCAGAGCGCAACAGTATTTTTCTATGGACGAATACTTTGCCTCATATTCAATGAACTTTTTGCTGAGGTAGTAGATCGCCTTTTCTTTCTTTCCGGACTCGTCATGTTGCCCCAGTACGCAACCCATTGAATTCTCGAACACAGTCAAATACAATATCAATGGTCTTCCCGGTATTGGTGGTACTAGCATTGGAGGACTAGACAAATACTATTTTATCTTGTTAAAAGCCACTTGGCACTCCTCGTTCTATTCTCCGGGACTATGTTTTCGAAGGAGTCGAAAGATTGGGTCGCATTGGTTGGTAAGTTGAGCGATAAATCGGGCGATGTAGTTTAATCTCCCTAAAAATCCTCTGACTTCCTTTTGCGTGCGGGAAGGTGGTAACTCTTGAATGGCTTTTATTTTATCTGGATCAACTTCAATGCCTCTCTCGCTGACAATGAAGCTAAGCAATTTTCCTGAGGTAGCCCCAAACGTACATTTGGCCGGATTGAGCTTTAGCTGGAACTTTCTCAGTCTGTCGAACAACTTCTTCAGGTTCACTACATGCTCTTCTTTCCCTCGGGATTTAACAATCATATCGTCGACATAGACCTCTATTTCTTTATGCATCATGTTATGGAATAACGTCACTATAGCCCTCTGATATGTTGCCCCAGCATTCTTTAACCCAAATGGCATCACCTTGTAGTAGAATGTTCCCCACATTGTTACGAAGGTAGTTTTCTCCATATCCTCAAGGGCCATCTTGATCTGATTATACCTCGAGAATCCATCCATGAAAGAAAACAATGAATGTTTTGCTGTGTTATCCACCAACGTATCAATGTGTGGTAAGGGAAAATTATCTTTGGGACTTGCTCGATTCAGGTCACGATAATCCATGCACATTCGTACTTTGCCGTCTTTCTTTGGTACCAGAACTATGTTGGCCACCCACTCTGGATATTTGGAGGTTTGTAGGAAGCCAGCATCAAATTGCTTATTGACTTCCTCTTTTATTTTCAACAACATCTCAAGTCTCATCCGTCTTAGCTTTTGTTCAATGGGTTTGCATTTTGGCTTCAATGGGAGCTTATGGACCACTATATCTTCATCCAATCCTGGCATATCCTGATATGACCATGCGAATACATCTTTTTACTCACGGAGCAAAGTAATCAAATTATGCCTGGTGCCCCCTGAAATAGAAGTCCCAATCTTCACTTCTTGCTTCCTTTCTTCAGCTCCTAAGTTTATTGTTTCAACAAATTCTTGATGAGGCAAAATCTGTTTATCCTCTTTTCCACCATTCTTAGCAAGTTAGGAAACGAGACATAGTCTTCATCATTTTCTTCGGCTTCGAATTCTCCTAAACAAACAGCCTTCTCAAAATTGATTTCAGAACTCGTAATGGGTTTGTTCATGCAATTGATATCTGAGCACCTGAAAGTTGAATGGAAAAGGAAACTATAGAGGGACATCCAAGTATTGAAACCAACAAACTGAATGTTATGGTATGGCATGAGGCAAATGTAAAGATAGGCTATGAAATGATTATGGAATTAGTGATAATGCGAAAAATCGTGACAAAATGCATCTTCATTAATATTCATTTAAATGATAAAGAGCGGATGCAAGCTCTTACAAAAGAATTCTATTATATCTAAGGACATAACAGAATGTTAACGTTTGAGCATTACTCTGAAGACTTATAAACTACAAGAAGATCATCGGCAGTCCAATTGTTCAGCATGAAACCCAGGGGACAAGGCGTATCTTTGAGACGTCTTTATTCGCGTCAGCTCCTTTGTCAATGACATTTATACTGATATTCTGAAAACCCTCTTCGATCATTAACATTATGCTTTGTGCACTATACTGCTCTGGGTATATCATTCCCACAAACGTAAATGTTCTTGACAAATGAGGGAATTCCATGGGCTCCCATTCTAGTTCTCAGCCTAATGTTTTCGCGATCCTTCTTTCCTGATCTTTCTTCCACTGCTTTATTCTTTGACGCATGTCCAGCTGGAACCCTAAACCGTATCGAGCCTTGTGGTGTACTGGCTTTAGAGCCCTAACTATTCCTTGTAGATATCTCTCTAAACCTCTTCTCCCTCGAGCTCCCCTTCCTATAGTCAACTTGACACCCATTCTGGTATTTCTCGACAGTTTTGGCACCGAAATTCTATTTCCCTCAGCGACAAAAGTGGCATTGACAAATTCAAGGGATCGGAAGAAACATTCCACTGCGTCTTTGCTTACTTAAAGATATGGCGCATCAGTAGAGATAGATGCGATAATGTCTTCTTCTCCCTCGACGGTGACCAAACAACTATCCATGATGAACTTTACTTTTTGATGGAGAGAGGATGGAACTGCTCCAGCAGAATGGATCCAGGGCCTTCCCAGAAGACAGTTATACGAGGGTGTGATGTCCATGACTTGGAACTCGAAATTGTAAATGTAAGGGCCCACTTCTAAAGGGATATCAATCTTTCCCATAACTTCACGCCTTGTCCCATCGAATGCCCTTACCGTGGAATGACAGGGCCTTAAATAGGACAGATTTATTGGAATTCTGGAAAGCGTGGCCAAAGGCATGACATTGAGTGCCAAGCCATTATTGATAAGCACATTCGGTATTATGTAGCCCTTGCAACGCATCGTAACATGTAGTGCTTTCACGGAGCCTCTACCATTGGGTGGTATTTCGTCATCACTAAAAGAAATGAAATTATCCGCATTCAAGTTGTTCACCTATCTGTCCAGCTTCTCCACAGATATATTGTTTGCCACGTAAGCTTGATTCAACACCTTCAGCAAAGTGTTCTGGTGTGGCTCCGAATTTAACAGCAGAGATAAAACCGAGATTCGTGCTGGTTGCTTATTCAATTGTTCCACCACATTGTATTCACTGTGTTTTGATAAATTTCAAGAACTCCTGTGCTTCCTCCTCATCCAAAGGCGTGGAATTTCTGGAAAGCGCGGCCAAAGGTGTAATGCCCCCACACCCGAGACCGTCGCCGGAGTCGAGTATGAGGTGTTACTAAGCTTAGTTTAACATTTTTAGAACTTTGAATTATTTGTTTCTACATTCACAGCTTTTAAGCTACTTGCGTCACAGTCACAAGAAAAATCATATCTTGAGTTACAAAACTCGAAATTAAGATCCGTAAATTTTCCCTGAATCTAGACTCATAAAAATATCTATTAATTTTTTTCTAGAATTTTTGGTTGGGCCAATTAGTACAGTTTATTAGTTAAAGTTACCCCTGTTTCAAGACTCGACTGGTCTGACCTCTGTTTACTTCGAACCACATTTCTCTCTGTACAAAATTCATATGACTATGAGGTTTGTTTATACTAAAACTAGACTCAATAAGGATTCTGAGGATATAAAATACACCACCTAATTATATCTTTACAATTTATGGTGAATTTCTAAAGTAGGAATAGGGGATTCATAAACTGCTATGACTCTGTTTCACTAAAATTAAAATATCTTCTAACATATACTTCCTTTACTTGTTTCATTTGTTTCATGTGAAACTAGACATAATAAGCTTCAATTTGATATGTATTTAACCACCAAATTCAATTTCTATGATTTTTAGTAAATTTTCAAACTCGCGTTAGTGTTGCTGCGGTATTCTGTTTATGGTAAATTTCATCCTTTTTATGAGTTTTTATGCACTAAGTATCTTAATAGTTTTCCTTAACATCAAACATAATCTAAACTAACCATTTTCATAATTTATCATTATCAAGAATTTCCTCAACCATTTCACAACCATACCATAAGATCATTTACACAAAATGGGTATATTGCTATACATGCCATACTTAAATTTACAAGCCATTTACCAAAAATCTTACGGATAGTGTGGTGAGCCTTCGACCTATCCCGACTCGAAGTGGCTTGTCCAAAACTACAATGAGTAAGAAGGAGGAGTAAGCATAAATGCTTAGTAAGTTCATATGCAAATAATAAGTAACATAACAAGCAGTTATACCACAGTCAACATTAGCATACATCACTAAAACACATATCACATTTTAATCATTCTTCATCATCTTATTACCTTATCGTGGTTGTATCAATACTCAACCCGAGGGTTAAATACATACCTGTCCAAAATATCCATTTCATATCACTTACCAATCGTCTCTTTACATCTCGAAATTTTCCTCCATTTGAGTAGAACTTTACCCGTTGAACACATCGGAATATAATTGGATACATGGATAACTTGCACATAAGTGCCACATATTCAATCAAGCAATCATGTAACCGCCCATAGCGAACTCGGACTCAACTCAACGAGCTCAGGCGTTCGCATCCATAAGTGAACTCGGACTCAACTCAACGAGTTCGGATGCCTAGTTACATCTCACGAACTCGGACTCAACTCAACGAGTTCGGACATTCGCATCCATAAGTGAACTCGGACTCAACTCAGCGAGTTCGGATGCTCAACCATCCTAGTGACATGTCACTTGTATCCTAATCTATTCCTAAGGTTCAAACGGGCTTTTCCTCGAACACTTATCCTTGCCGTCTTAGTAGAATACCGAAATCAATACTCTCGGTAACAATTATATTTAACAAGTAGTTCACATAATTTACATATTATTTGAAATTAACCACAAAGCATACATTTCATAATAAAATTCAGCATAACATATAATTAACATCAATAACTTAAAATAACCATTATGCTACATTATTTACACATGAACTTACCTTGGTACCAAAATACAAAGATTTTGCAATTTAGTCCACAATCTTTTCTTTTCCTCGATTGAGGTCGATTCCACGTCTTTCTTGATCTAAAATAACACATTTAGCTTATTTAATACTCACATTATCAAATTAATCCTTAACTCAAATTTTGGAAAAATTACAATTTTACCCTAAACTTTTGCATATTTACATTTTTGCCCCTAGGCTCTGGATTAAACTTTATTCCTTATTCTTATGTTTTACAACATGCTGATCACTTTTCTCTTCTATGGAAACATCAAATTCTCACTCTAACATGTACTTGTGACTATTAGGTATTTTTACCGATTAAGCCCTTTTACTCGTTTTTGCTTAAAATCGAGTAGTACAAGTTGTCTAACATAATTTAAAACTTCATATTCTATCATAAAACATCAAAATACACAAATTTCACCTTTGGGTATTTTTCCAAATATAAACCCTAGGTTAAATTATTGCTAACATAAGCTTTATCGAGTTCTGGGATCTCAAAAACGTAAAAATCATTAAAAGCGGGCTTGGAATCACTTACTATGGAGCTTGGAAGCTTGAAACAAACCCTAGCTATGGAGAACCCTTGAAATTTCGGCCTAATGAAGAAGATGGACAAAATTGGCTTTTAATTTTGTTTTTAATTCATTTTAATAACTAAATGACCAAAATACCATTACTACTAAACTTTCCAAAATTCCTTCCATGTCCTAATTTTGTCCATGAACTTAAAATTGGTAAAATTGCTATTTAAGACCTCCTCATTAATATTCCAAAACAATTTCATACTAAAACTTCTAGAATGCAAGTTTTGCAACTTATTCGATTTAGTCCCTACTTTCAATTTAAGCACTTTAGGCATAGAATTTCATCACGAAATTTTCACACAATCATGCAATCATATCATAAACATCAAAATCATTGTAAAATAATTATTTCTATCTCGGATTTGTGGTCACGAAACCACTATTCGATTAAGCCTAATTTAGGATATTACAACTCTCCCCCCTTTTAAAGATTTTCGTCTTGAAAATCTTACCATAAACAGTGTGGGTATTGGTTTCTCATAGTTTCTTCAGTTTCCCATGTAGTCTCTTCTACCCCATGCTTTTGCCACAACACTTTCACAAGTGCAACACTTTTATTTCTTAGTTGTTTGACTTCTCGAGCTAAAATCTTAATCGGTTCTTCTTCATAAGTCATATCAGTCGCAGATTCAATTTACATCGGTGAAATTATATGTGAAGGATCTGAACGATACCGACGTAACATAGATCGTGAAACACATCATGAATCTTTTCTAATTCGGTGGTAAAGCTAGCCGATATGCTACCGGTCTAACTTTTCAATTATTTCATACGGTCCAATAAAACGCGGACTTAACTTGCCCTTTCGTCCAAATCTAAGGACTTTCTTCCATAGAGACACTTTCAAAATACCTTATCACCAACTTGAAACTCAATGTCCTTTCGCTTTAGGTGCGCATAAGATTTACGTCTATCCAAGCGACTTTCAAACAATCTCGAATTATCTTCACTTTTCTTGATTTCTTTTATTAAATCAACTCCATAAATCGATTTTCCTTGAGTTCATCCAATACAAAGGCGTTCGACACTTGCGACCATACAATGCTTCATAAGGTGCCATTTTCAAGCTCGTCGATAGCTATTATTGTAAGCAAATTCTACCAACGGCAAATATCTTTCCCAACTTCCTTGAAATTCCAATACACAACATCGAGCATGTCTTCAAGAATCGAATTACTCTCTCGATTGTCCATCGGTTTGTGGATGAAAAGTAATCTGAAATTTAACCGTACCTAACGCGTCTTGCAACTTTTGCCAAAACCGCGAGGTAAACCTTGGATCTCTATCTCGAAATAATCGATAATGGTATTCGTGTAATCTAACAATTTCTTTAATATCTGATTCAGCCAACTTGTTAAGAGAATAATTAAATGCGCAGGGATAAAATGAGCCGACTTAGTTAATCATCAACTATTACCCGGATGGCATCTTTCTTTCACGGAGTCAATGGCAATCTGAAACAAAATCCATAGTAATCCGATCCCATTTCCATTCAGAACCATAATAGGTGGAGTAATCACGAAGGTACTTGGTGTTCGACTTTCACTGTTGACAAATTAAGCATTTGGACACAAACTCGATATATCTCTTTTCATTCCATTCCACCAATACATTTTCTTCAAGTCATTATACATTTTCGTACTACGGATGAATCGAGAAATAACCACTATGTGCTTCTGTAGGATCTTTTGAATCAATTCCTCATTCTTGATACACAAATCCGATCTTTAAACATTAAGCACCCATCGAACCAATTAGAAATCGATCCGTGTCGACTTCACCTTTATTTTCTTTTGGCTAGCAAATCTTGATCATTTTCCGAGTTTGAAATCTCTTGTAAAACATTGGTTTTGCTCTTAACTCTGCTAGAATCGAACCATCATTTGACACTTTCAAGCGAGTGTTCATAACTCTCAAAGCAAACAACAACTTTTCGCTCAAAGCATCAAGCAACCACATTCGCTTTTCCGGATGATAATCAATAACAAGCTCGTAATCTTTCAACAACTCCAACCATCTTCGTTGTCTCAAATTCAAGTCTTTTGTGACATCAAGTACTTAAGACTTTTGTGGTCGGTATATACCCGACATTTTCACCATACAAATAATGTCGCCAAATTTTCAAAGCAAACACCACCCATGACCAATTCCAAATCGAGTAGGATAATTCCTCTCATGAGGTTTTAAGCGCCTCGAAGCATATGCCACCACTTTTCCTTCTTGCATGAACACACACCCCAAACCATTTAGAGAAGCATCACTATACACCACAAATTCTTTACGATTCGGTTTGTACTAACACTGGTGCCTCTGTTAATAACTTTTTCAATTCTTCAAAACTCTGTTGACATTCTTCCGTCCATTCAAATTTAACATCCTTTCGAGTAATCTAGTTATAGGAGCAGCAATTATAGAAAATCCATTTACAAACCGCCGATAATACCAGCTAGCCCCAAGAAACTTCTAACTTCGATTCGTTTTTGGTGGTTTCCAATCAACAATGGCTGAAATTTTACTAGGATCAACCCGTATACCATCACGAAACAATATGACCCAAAATCCAACTTCCGGAGCCAAAATTCACTTTTACTAAACTTAGCATACAAATGCTTATCTCTCAAAGTTTGCAAAACTATCCTCAAATGCTCGGCATGTTCTATCTCATCTTTTGAATAAATTAAAATATCATCTATAAACACCACAACAAATTTGTCCAAGTATGGTGAAATATGCGATTCATTAAATCCATAAACACAGAGAGGAGCATTTGTCAATCCGAATGGCATAACTAAAATTCATAATGACCATACCTTGTTCTAAAAGCGGTTTAGGTACATCGACTCCTTTACCCGCAGATTGGTAATACCGGATCTCAAGTCAATCTTTGAAAACCATGTCGCTCCTTTTAGTGATCAAACAAATCATCAATTCTAAACAGCGGATACTTGTTTTGATTGTCACCTTATTTAACTGCCGATAATCAACACATAATCTCATAGAACCATCCTTCTTTTCACAAATAACACGGAGCACCCCAAGGTGAAAACTTCGGTCTCACAAAGCCTTTATCAGTCAACTCTTGCAAGCTGCGACTTTAATTCTTTCAACTCTGTTGGTGCCATTCTATATGGAGCAATCGAGATCGGAGTTGTTCGGTATCAAATCAATACCAAATTCTACTTCCACGATTGAGGCAAACCCGCAATTCTTCCGGAAATCGTCCGCAAATTCACACTGGCCTGCATCGATTCAACTTTCTTTTCAACTTCTTTTGTATTAATTACATACCCCAAATAAGCTTCATAACCCTTTCTCGAGATATCTTTGAGCCGACATTGAAGAAATCACACTAGGCAATGCCTCGATTTATCTGATTCAACCCCAGAGTTTCACCATTTCCACACTTTAATTCTATAACCTTTTCTTTGCAATTTACTATAGCATCATGCAATGTCAACCAATCCATACCCAAAATAACATCAAATTCATCAAGCGGCAACAACATCAACTCGGTAGGAAAGTAATGATCCCGAATCATTAAAGGACATTTCTTACATACTTTATCAATAGTCACACATTTGCCTAACGGATTCGACACTCTAATCATAAATTCAGTATTCTCAATGGTATATTCATACTAGACACCAATTTCATGCACACATATGCATGAGTAGAACAGGATCAATCAAAGCAATAACATTAACATTATAGAGAAAATGTACGGTAATCACATCGGTGAGGAAGCATCTTCACGCACTTTAATAGCATAAGTTCTAGCGGAGCCCTTCCTTGAGTCTAACGGTGCATCCACAGCTACATTCTTCTTGCTTGTTTCACTTCCAACTTTTCTCGGATACCTTCCCTCGAGTGCGCACCACTAGCTTTTACATTCGAAATTTTTCTTTCTCGGCTCTCTCAGGCGGTCTCTAATAAAATGATCCGGAGAACCACATCGAAAACATTCATTTGCTCGCACGGACCAAAATGATTTCTACCACACGGCACTTTCGGGTTTAACAAATCTCATATTTCCCACACTAGCCGCAGTAAGTAGTCCGAGATTTAGGACCCACATTTCGCTTCTTAAAATTTCCATATGATTGCCCAGCTGAAACTTGGGAGCGAGGATTCATATTTCTTGACTTTCCGGTTTCTTTGTGAGGTGCATTACTCATTGGTCTTTTCTTCCAATTTCGTGTTTGATTCTACCTTTTCTTTTCCTTCAATAATTCTTCACCTTGCAAGCTCGATCGACAAGTACCACCATTTCTTTTAGTTCAAGGATCCCAACAAATACCTTAATGTCTTCGTTAAGCCCGTCTTCAAATCGTCGGCACATCTTGGCTTCAGAGGAACATATTCCCAGCATACTTACTTAATCGAACAAACTCTCTTTCATATTCGAGATTGTCATATTACCTTGCTTCACTCAAGAAACTCTTTACATTTCGATCAATAAATCTTTCACTAATATATTTCTTCCAAACTCTTCTTGAAAGAATTCCCGTGTTACCCTCTTTTTTGGTACCACCGAAATCAAAGTCTTCCACCAATTATAGGCTGAATCTCTCAACAAAGATGTAGCACATTTCAAACATTCTTGGTGTACAAGATAATTCATCAAATACCGGATAGAATTTTCAAGCCGAACTCGCTTTCTCGCATCATCATCAATATTTGCTCTAAATTCTTCAGCCCCTTGTTTACTGAATTCTATCAACGGGGTTCTGTGAAATTTTATCATATCCACTCCTTGAGGCATTGGAGGCATAGGTTGAGGAATTGGGGAGGTGGGGAGGTCGTACATTTGGGTTCGTCGACGAACTCGAGTGTACCATGCACTCATCATTTGGAGAAAGGCTTCGATCCCTTTCCCTCCTCCACGACCAACAGTGAGGGGTGGGTTTTCGATCGCGTTGCTCCATCAGCCGAGCTGGCGCATTACTCAGACTTCATCTCGCCACATTTGGATCGGGATCCATTTACTATATAAAAAAATTTCATTTAAAAAGGTCAGAAGTCGTCACACTATCACAATTCATACATATGGCATGTATAGCAAAATCCGTACATACAACACGTAGTCCGAGAACCGACTAAACCTGCTCTGATACCACTAAATGTAATGCCCCACACCGAGACCGTCGCCGAGTCGAGTATGAGGTGTTACTAAGCTTAGTTTAACATTTTTAGAACTTTGAATTATTTGTTTATACATTCACAGCTTTTAAGCTACTTGCGTCACAGTCACAAGAAAAATCATATCTTGAGTTACGAAACTCGAAATTAAGATCCGTAAATTTTCCCTGAATCTAGACTCATAAAACTATCTATTAATTTTTTTCTAGAATTTTTGGTTGGGCCAATTAGTACAGTTTAATAGTTAAAGTTACCCCTGTTTCAAGACTCGACTGGTCTGACCTCTGTTTACTTCGAACCACATTTCTATCTGTAAAAAATTCATATGACTATGAGGTTTGTTTATACTAAAACTAGACTCAATAAGGATTCTGAGGATATAAAATACACCACCTAATTACATCTTTACAATTTATGGTGAATTTCTAAAGTAGGAACAGGGGATTCAGAAACTGCTATGACTCTGTTTCACTAAAATTAAAATATCTTCTAACATATACTTCCTTTACTTGTTTCATTTGTTTCATGTGAAACTATACATAATAAGCTTCAATTTGATATGTATTTAACCACCAAATTCAATTTCTATGATTTTTAGTAAATTTTCAAACTCGCGTTAGTGTTGCTGCAGTATTCTGTTTATGGTAAATTTCATCCTTTTTATGAGTTTTTATGCACTAAGTATCTTAATAGTTTTCCTTAACATCAAACATAATCTAAACTAACCATTTTCATAATTTATCATTATCAAGAATTTCCTCAACCATTTCACAACCATACCATAAGATCATTTACACAAAATGGGTATATTGCTATACATGCCATACTTAAATTTACAAGCCATTTACCAAAAATCTTACGGATAGTGTGGTGAGCCTTCGACCTATCCCGACTCACGAAATGGCTTGTCCAAAACTACAATGAGTAAGAAGGAGGAGTAAGCATAAATGCTTAGTAAGTTCATATGCAAATAATAAGTAACATAACAACAGTTATACCGTCAACATTAGCATACATCACTAAAACACATATCACATTTTTAATCATTCTTCATCATCTTATTACCTTATCGTGGTTGTATCAATACTCAACCCGAGGGTTAAATACATACCTGTCCAAAATATCCATTTCATATCACTTACCAATACGTCTCTTTACATCTCGAAATTTTCCTCCATTTGAGTAGAACTTTACCCGTTGAACACATCGGAATATAATTGGATATATGGATAACTTGCACATAAGTGCCACATATTCAATCAAGCAATCATGTAACCCGCCCATAGCGAACTCGGACTCAACTCAACGAGCTCGGGCGTTCGCATCCATAAGTGAACTCGGACTCAACTCAACGAGTTCGGATGCCTAGTTACATCTCACGAACTCGGACTCAACTCAACGAGTTCGGACATTCGCATCCATAAGTGAACTCGGACTCAACTCAACGAGTTCGGATGCTCAACCATCCTAGTGACATGTCACTTGTATCCTAATCTATTCCTAAGGTTCAAACGGGCTTTTCCTCGAACACTTATCCTTGCCGTCTTCCGTAGAATGCGAAATCAATACTCGGTAACAATTATATTTAACAAGTAGTTCACATAATTTACATATTATTTGAAATTAACCACAAAGCATACATTTCATAATAAAATTCAGCATAACATATAATTAACATCAATAACTTAAAAATAACCATTATGCTACATTATTTACACATGAACTTACCTTGGTACCAAAATACAAAGATTTTGCAATTTAGTCCACAATCTTTTCTTTTCCTCGATTGAGGTCGATTCCACGTCTTTCTTGATCTAAAATAACACATTTAGCTTATTTAATACTCACATTATCAAATTAATCCTTAACTCAAATTTTGGAAAAATTACAATTTTACCCCTAAACTTTTGCATATTTACATTTTTGCCCCTAGGCTCGGGATTAAACTTTATTCCTTATTCTTATGTTTTACAACATGCTGATCACTTTTCTCTTCTATGGAAACATCAAATTCTCACTCTAACATGTACTTGTGACTATTAGGTATTTTTACCGATTAAGCCCTTTACTCGTTTTTGCTTAAAATCGAGTAGTACAAGTTGTCTAACATAATTTAAAACTTCATATTCTATCATAAAACATCAAAATACACAAATTTCACCTATGGGTATTTTTCCAAATATAAACCCTAGGTTAAATTATTGCTAACATAAGCTTTATCGAGTTAGGGATCTCAAAAACGTAAAATCATTAAAAGCGGGCTTGGAATCACTTACTATGGAGCTTGGAAGCTTGAAACAAACCCTAGCTATGGAGAACCCTTGAAATTTCGGCCTAATGAAGAAGATGGACAAAATTGGCTTTTAATTTTGTTTTTAATTCATTTTAATAACTAAATGACCAAAATACCATTACTACTAAACTTTCCAAAATTCCTTCCATGTCCTAATTTTGTCCATGAACTTAAAATTGGTAAAATTGCTATTTAAGACCTCCTAATTAATATTCCAAAACAATTTCATACTAAAAACTTCTAGAATGCAAGTTTTGCAACTTATTCGATTTAGTCCCTACTTTCAATTTAAGCACTTTAGGCATAGAATTTCATCACGAAATTTTCACACAATCATGCAATCATATCATAAACATCAAAATCATTGTAAAATAATTATTTCTATCTCGGATTTGTGGTCACGAAACCACTATTCCGATTAAGCCCTAATTTAGGATATTACAAAAGGCATGACATTGAGTGCCAAGCCATTATTGATAAGCACATTCGGTATTATGTAGCCCTTGCAACGCGTCGTAACATGTAGTGCTTTTACGGAGCCTCTACCATTGGGTGGTATTTCATCATCACTAAAAGAAATGAAATTATCCGCATTCAAGTTGTTCACCCATCTGTCCAGCTTCTCCACAGATATATTGTTTGCCACGTAAGCTTGATTCAACACCTTCAGCAAAGTGTTCTGGTGTGGCTCCGAATTTAACAGCAGAGATAAAACCGAGATTCGTGCTGGTTGCTTATTCAATTGTTCCACCACATTGTATTCACTGTGTTTGATAAATTTCAAGAACTCCTGTGCTTCCTCCTCATCCAAAGGCTTTTTAGTTTCTTGCACGGGTGGAATTTCTTGCTCGACTTCGGCCTCATGCATCACTGCTTTCCCTTTTTGCTTCCAGTTACTGTTCTTCTTTACTGGTTCGACCTCTTTCAAAAAACATTTTCCACTTTGGGTAAAATGACCTACCTCTCCAACATCTCCAGTTATGGCTTTGAGCTTTTCATCTTCCAGTGTGACGATATTGATGTCATATTTCCATGGTACGACTTTATCGTCCTTGTACGGGAAAGGAGACGGTACTTCGATTATCATTTTTGGTTTCATCGGCTCTTTCATCGCGTTGTAATAAATTATTAACGGTCGATCCGCGCTATAAGGGAGACCTGATGACTAGTTGTCAAAGGTGCAGACTTCTCTTTCGTTGGTCTCTTCCCTCTTTTTAAGGACCTTAATCTCCTTATTATCCATCCGGTCTTGAAGCAACCTTTTAAATTCCTCACACGACTGAATGACGTGTCCTACAATTCCATGGAAATTGCAAAAACTTTGACCTTCTTCTCCGAGAATTCTATCGGGGTGACAAAGCAATCCTTTCTTAACCAGTACCTCCCAGATTTTCTACAGAGGCGTCCTTATTTTCGAAACACATCTTCTGACTTTCCATTCGTCCTCTTTCCCCACTATGCTCACATTCCCTTCAGCATGGTTAGGGAACGGGTTCCCAGTTGCGTTACTGGCACTATCGAATCGTAGGATACCCACGTCAATAAGTCCTTGAACTCTCCTCTTAAAGGCTAGGCAATTCTCCATGGAATGCTCCTGGTTCCCCGCGTGGTATGCACAACTAGTGTTTGGTTCATACCACTTTGGGTATGGAGGTTTAAGGGGTGCCATGTAATGGGGAGAAATCAGCTGTTTTTCCAAAAGTTTTGGGTATAATTCCCTATACGACACAGAGATAGGAGTAAATTGCGGTCTCTCGGGATTAGGCCTTGCTGGTCTTGGTTCGTTTCTGGGCTGGCTTTGAGTAGGTACCGTGTTTTGTGGGAATGTGGTGACGGGTCTTTGGTTGTTCGTGGCGTATACGGGGTAGGAAGGAGGTGGTGCTTGGTAGTAAGGGGTTTGAGGGGGATAATAGAAATTTGGAGGTGGATAACTTCGAGGTCAGGGTTGGTTTGGATATGGATTAGGGGTATAACGGCTTTCTATTCCCACCATGTGGGCTTCTGGTTCTTTCTTCTTCATAGGCACTGTCATTTTTGAACTTTCTGAACCTTCCATTCTACCGCTCTTGACGACGTTCTCTATAAGCTCACCGAATATTACAATATCCGCAAAGTCCTTCGTGGCGCTTCCCACTAGTTTGTCATAAAACGGCGTCTTTAAGGTGTTGATAAAAAGGACGGTTATCTCAATTTTCGTTAGTGGGGGTTCTACTTGGGCTGAGACGTCCCTCCATCTCTGCGCGTACTGTCTAAAAGTTTCTGGCGGCTTTTTCTCCATCATTTGTAAAGTCATCCGATCAGGCACCATATCTGATACATGCTTGTACTACTCATAGAATACCGACGCCAAGTGTTTCCAAGATCGGATCCTTTCCTTACTGAGCTGGTTGTACCACCGAAGAGTCGATCCTACTAGACTATCTTGAAAACAATGTACAAGTAGCTTATCTTCGTTCACGGAACTGGTCATTTTTCGACAAAACATGACAAGATGTGCTTTTAGACATCTAGTCCCATCGTACTTTTCGAAATCAGGCACCTTGAACTTCGGAGGCAGGATTAGGCCAGGTACCAAACTGAGTTATTTAGCACCTAGTACCAAGAAGGCTTCAGTACCTTCTATTGCCTTGAGTCTTTCATCCAAACTCCTATACTTCTATTGAGCCTCGTGATCATCTATTTTCAACTTGGCTATTTCGACTGGATCATCTAAATCTGGAACTACAGGATTGGCAGGGGTTGCTCCAAGATTTGACATAAATGTTCCTTGCCCTAGATGAGCAAATGGCATAGGTCGTTGTTCCAAGCCTGTGGATTCCCCTTGAGTATACCCTCTTTGTGCTACGTGGGGGATAGAATGGATCCTGGTCATGATTAATTCTTGATTGAGGTTCCATACTGTTGGGGTTCTGCATGGGTCCTTTTCCTTTGACCAAAACTGATATCATCTCCATCATTCTAGCCATTTGATCCTTTTGTTCAAGTGATTCCTCTCGAGATCTTACTATCAAATCCCTCGTTTCTTGCTGTGACTTAGCCAGTTGTTCTTGTAATTCCTTCTGGACTCTTTCTATCCTTTCGATTCTTTCATTGAACTCAGCCTCCATTGCTCTAGCTTGTCGACGCGTTTTATACGAATGGCGTGGTTCTAGATTTGAAGTGTTGCAACTGCGAATTATATGATTCTAACCTTAGCGAATGATTATGGGATATGTATATACAATGAATGGATGAATGGATGCAAAAAGAGGCGTTGATTCCAATTCAATTTCATTAGAAGAACTTCACTAGAAGAAAGATTTCTTTACATAGAACGGATGATTACATATACGACTTTGCCCTAATGCCCAAAGTCCTAACTTTCCTAAGAATCCAAGCTAAGCTTCGGCCTCGGTCTGATTCCGACTCGTACTTTAAGCTTAATAAATCAGCCTGAACTGCCAAGGTTTGCAAGTGATCAACTATCTCCCGAACCTGAGCTATAGCTTCGCCCATGACATAGTCTCTATTTCTAATCTGGTTTTGAGAATGGTGAAGCTGTTCTCTGTAATAGTCGTTGTTTGTCTCAAGAAGTTCCACTCGAATTTTGCTATCTCACAGTGCGGTCTCGAGTTCTTCTATTTTCCCTTTCAACTATTCGATCCTGCTCAGACTAGCCTTTAGCTTAATTATCGAATTATGGCTACGATGTTGCCGAAGTAATCTTTCCAATTCAGCCACCCGAGCTCGTAACTTCTCCTTTTCGTTTTGGGTTTCTAACAAACACTTCTTCAGAGTGTCCTCTCGTACTCGGGCATCTTGAAATCTTTTCTCCCAATGGTCGGCTCTAGTCTTTTCCTCTTTAATCTCT
Source organism: Gossypium arboreum (assembly GCF_025698485.1). NCBI lineage: Eukaryota > Viridiplantae > Streptophyta > Magnoliopsida > Malvales > Malvaceae > Gossypium > Gossypium arboreum. The sequence continues at coordinate 106,515,804 of NC_069081.1, read as the reverse complement.
TGACGCCATTGTTCCGACGTTTTACCTAATCCGGCAGTTTTTATTGTTATACGAAGCTTCTTGTAATCGATTTTTAGACTATCTAAATCTTCCTCGGCCTTGTTCTTTCCTTTCCTTAACTTCTCGGCCTCTAGCTTGTGGATATCAACGTCTAACCCCAACTTCATTTTATCTTCTTCTAGCTGCTCTATCTTCTTCCTCAACTCTGAGTTTCTTTTCTCAAAATCTTGCTTAATGAACTCTAACTCGGATGGGATGACCCGTAAATGCTCCTCTATCGGTTTTGTGTTCCCTTGATTCTGCCTAAGGATGTTGTCGTTGACTCTCCTACCCCACCACCATTCATAGTCGGGGGTCGTCATCAGGCCTACAGTGAATCCTTTTATTCTTTGAGTTTGGTTTCATGCATCTGATATCTCGCGAACCCTCTTTTTATAATTGTTGTCTTTATAGGGGAACTCACATTGTACCAACCCTTGTGTCACCGGTATAAACTGTCTTGATCGATACTGCCTTAACACCATCAGTGGAGTGTATCCAATGGCTCCCCATATTCCAGCCAGAGGGACCCAGTCAAAATCACCGCACCTATATAAGAGCTCGTCAGGAATCAACCACGGAGCCCTCCATTCAACGTCTTCGGTCCGTAAATTTTGGAGAATAGTTATCCACCTCTCTTCGGAGATGTCGTCCCGCCTCGATGTGGCCACTAATTCTCTTAATGGCGAATAATCCTTAGAAAATATCCGATAGGAGACCTTCTCCACCTTCCAAAAATGACTGTGGAACCAAGCCAAAAGAAGCTGTGCGCAACCAATAAATCTTCCCTCGCCCGCTCTCCGGCATGTATTCAAGGATCGAAAAGTTTCTGCTAGGATTGCCGGGACGGGTGTGGTACCTTTATCAAGTCGATCGAATAAATCTAAGACGGCTTCATCTATGTATCCAAGTGCTTTAGGAAAGACGATCAAACCGTAGAGACTTCAGGCAAAAACATCAACCCTTTTCTTCGAATCCGGGTGCGCAAGAATAAAATCCCTCAAATTCCTCCAAGGAATACATTTACTATCCCCTTTTTGCTTGATGCGGGTCGCAACCCATTGCTCGCTCATCCCCGTGATATTCATCAATTTCTTCAAAAAGGGAGGGACATTAACAGGTCTTGAATAGGCCCTATCAGCCTGAATCTTCGGGCAATTAAGTAACGCCATGTATTTCTCCACCGTAGGTACTAAATCAACTCCTCTGAAAGTGAAGCAACTGTAAGCGGGGTTCCAAAATTGCGCGAGGGCCCGGAATAAGTACTTCTCCACCTTTACATCGAGCAAATAAGGTAGGTCACCGTAGTTACAGTAAAAGAGTTGTTTGACTTCGCCATTCCAACTATTCCATATATCCCTTAACTCTTGCAGTCGTTTCGAGTCACACTTGATGCGAGTGAAATCCCACAACTCCGATTCATATCCTCGATCAAACTATCTCCTTTCTCTGTATGCGTTCTCTCGGACCACACTCGGACGGACGCATTATCCTCCATTCTATCAAGAAATCTTTTTCTATGCTAAACTCTTCTAATTAGTAACCGAACGTAAATCAACACCCTTTTATGATGAAATGTCATGCGAAAATGATCAAAATACAACAAGTTAGTATTATATACAAAGAATAGAATTCAAAGCAAATAGTGAGTAAATAAGCACCTAATCGGGTAACCACTAGGGTTTGGTGTGGTTCTACCTAGGTAGGCTCCTAGGGCTCATTACATGTAGTTTGGTTACAAGTAAAGGTACTGAACCAGCAAATTCCTCGATCCTCACCCATTATAGGTTCATACTGAGACCGAGTTCGATTCAGGGGAATACATTTCCCTACGGCTATACGGAGGTGAAAACCCCACGAAGACGCAAGTACGGATGTATCCCGAAAGCGATCCACTATCCTATACGGAGGTGAAGACCTCACGAAGGAGTAGTTTTTCACGTCCACTTAAGAGGGTGAAATTGACCAATAATGCAATGCGATATGCAAAGATACCTCAAAGAATTAAACCACTTAAAGCAAGCATATTATGAAGAGAGTCGCGAAAATAACAGACAACATGCAATGCAGTAAATTTAAAATCGATTTTCGATTTTTGACAAAAGACAAAAAATAATCAATTTAAGGTTCGACTCTCGAGGTCCCCAGTGGAGTCGCCAAGCTGTCGAAACCATTCTTTTGAAAATGGGGATCGACTTTGTTTGAAAGTGAAAATTAAAACGGGAGTCGCCACCAATCTTTTATCAGGTGTGATCGGATCACCTTTGTTTTAATAAATCAATTTTAGTTTACTAAAAGCAGGGCCTTTGGTCTCTGAAACTTGAGAGAATGAGTTCTGGAGTCAGTTACGTGCGAGAAAGGATTAGCACCCTCGACACGCCCAAAAAATTGGTACCGAATTGTTTAGTTAGTGTCTTAATGTCGAAAATTAAAAATTGGGAAGGGACTTAAAAATACGATCTTTTCTATTAATACTGATTTTAAAATTCTTGAATTAGCTTAAATCGATTTGTTTAAAGATTTCCTTATCTTGAGATATTGGAGTATCACATCCCGTAAGTTAGGACACAATACCATGAATTCCTGAGCACAAGGTCGTCTTTTAATTTAAATTGGAAATCCGTGCATTTCAAAACTGAAAAGGATATTTAGCTATTTAGAACCAACAAGGGAACCGAAACCCGTAAGTTAGGGCACAATTCTTGATGTTCCAAAATGCGAAACATTGCCTTATTTATTGAAATTAGTAAAACATGAATAAAAATCTTTAAAATAATGAACAACGAGAATGATATAAAATAGGCGGAGACAAAAATAAACGAGTTGGAAATACATTGAAACAAATAATAAATATGACAATAATATTAAAATAATAACAATGCATACGATATATTAAGCGTAATAATAGTATCCAATGTGAAATAAAAACAACGAATATATACATAATAAAGATATTAAGAGTATGTACGTAAAATATATATATATTTATAAATAGTAATAGTGTTAGAAATATACTATATATAATGTTTGAAGTATATACATAAAATAGTGAAAATATAACTAGTAATGTTAAGATATATATAATATATACATATGTATAAAATAGATATAAAAAATATGTATATAATATAGTGTAAAAAATATGTACATAATATAATTAAAATATATACATAAGATAACATGTAGAAAATATATATATATATATATAAATAATATAGTATTAAAGATATATACATAAAATAGTATAATATATATATATATCGTAATATAAATTTAGAATATACCTAATATATTAAAAGAATATATATATAATATAATATTAAGAAATATAATAATAACAAAAAAAAGAGAGGGAGAGAGTGGGTGATTTCCGGCCACAAGGCCGGCCACCGTCGATCCTTAGGACCATGGCCAACCCTTGTCGATGCCACCAGTACTGCACATGGGACCTCAAAAAAACTTTTTCGGCAAAAATGGAAAAGCTTCCTCCTTTTATTTTGACTTTCGTATAAAAGAAACAAAATAAAACTGAAAGGAAAACAATAAGCAAACAAAGAACTTAAAACGAGAATAGACCAAGAAACCTCTTTTGCTTTGATATTTGATTAATCTCCAAAAAAAAAACTAGCCTCTCCAAAAACTAGCCTTTACAATAACTCTTCTCCTTGATTACTCTAAAAAAAACCTCTCAAAAATCCTTTACCATAACTTCCTCCCCCAAAACTTCTTCCTCCCTTAAATACAAAATATGAGAAGGCTTGTATAGCCATTTACAAAATATTTTTTATTGTTTATGTCTTCATTTGTAGGTACAAGTGGTGGTGGAGCAAGTGTGGCTAATGGAGTAGGTGGTGGAGTAAGTGTGGCTAGTGGAATAGGTGGTGGAGCAAGTGTGGCTAGTGGAGTTGGTGGCGGCAAAGGCTAGGATTTAGTTGAGAAAAGTTTAGGTTGTGGGCTAGGGTTTTTTTATTTTGATTTGGGCTTAGGGTTGGGCCATTAGGGTTTTGATGTAAATTGAGCTTTGGGTAGTTAAGATTTTGGGTTTTGGGTTTAATTTTGGTGGGTTAGGTAAGGTTAAATTGGGTTTTGATGTAAATGGGTTAAAATTGGCCTACAACAATGATAACATCATGCATGACATATACAGGTACTCCAGTAGAGCAAGAGGATGTGATGATAGCTGTACTAAATCAAAAGAAAAGACACCTGAGTTCCATCAGATGTCATCTTTTGGTATTTTGATGTTTTTATTTCTGTTTTCAAAAAAATTAACTCGTATTGCGAGAGGTGAGCTGAGCCTCAAGACATGCTGGGGTAATTTTCAATTTCTGTCTTTCAAAAAAATCAACTCATATTGCGAGAGGTGAGTTGAGCCTCAGGACACGCTGAGGTAATTTCAATTTCTGTTTGTCAAAAATCAACTCGTATTGCGAGAGGCGAGTTGAGCCCCGGGACGCGCTGAGGTATTTTCAATGTCTGTTTTTCAAAAAAATCAACTCATATTGCGAGAGATGAGTTGGGCCTCGGGTCACAAGCCGAGGTATTTTCAAAATTCCGTTTTTCAATTTTCTTCCAAAAATCAACTCATATGGCGAGAGGTGAGTTGAGCCTCGGCTCACACGCTGAGGTATTTTCAATTTCTATTTTTTTTTCAATTTATATTTTTCAAAAATCAACTCATATTGCGAGAGGTGAGTTGAGCCTCAAGTCACATGTCGAGGTATTTTCAAAATTTGCTTTTCAAATTAAGTTTCAAAGAAACCAACTCATGTTGCGAGAGGTGAGTTGAGCCTTGGCTCACGTGCTGAGCTATTTTCAATTTCTGTTTTTAATGTCTGTTTTTAAAGAGTCAATTCATATTGCGAGAAATGAGTTGAACTCAGGATCACATGCCGAGTAGAGAATAAAGATTGGAGCTGATTGAAGACACCAGATCTTTTCTCCCTGAAGCTGTGGTGGAACTGCTCGAGGATATCAGATCTTGCCTTTCTAAAATTGCAAAAGAGAAGACCACAAACCTTATCTGACTGAAGCAATAGAAGAGAAGATTGAATCTGTAGATCTTATCGTTCTGAAGTTACAGTGAAGCAGATCGAAGCCACAAATCTCATATCCTTGAAGTTACATTGGAGTAGATTGAAGCTACAAGGCATATGCCAGAAGATGCAATGGATTGAACCAAAGCTACAAGATGCGGTGGACTGGAAAGAGACTACCTGAGCAAGAAGAGCACCAGAGCAAATCAAAACTCGGCAAGACTAGACAAATTTGGTCTTCCTTGAAAGTCTTTGCTTTATTCTCGTTGCACGACAATAAGCAAAGAGGGGCAGCTATAGAAGCCCAAAATTTGTCACTAACCCAAAACCTATTACAATTAAACCCAAAACCCATTACAATTAAACCCAAAAAAAACCCAAACCTGTTTACAACATTTTTAGCCCAAACAATAAACCCAACTAAACCTAATTACCTAGCAAGCCCAAATACCCTATTAGTCAAACTAGGGTTTCAGAAAAGCTGAAACCCTAGCCACCCTCTCCCCACTTGCCTCTGCCAAAGTCAGCCAACTGCCCCACTGCCACTGCACCGCCGTCAGGCCGGTCACGTCCGCCACCTGCTCCACCTGCAAAATCAGGCAAACACGAAAGTAATAATTTTTAGAGCATTGTAAATGGCTATAAAAGAAAGCCAAATCAAAAAACTGGCTTCTTCGACAATTTCTTAAAAAATAAAAAGAAAAACCATTCGATTTTTTAGCGAAAATAGCGATTCCATCAATATCCAAATGAGAAAATATCATCCAAACAACAAAAACGACCCAAAATTAGAAATAAGAGAAAATCAAGAGGCAAATACCCAAGGTGATTTCGGTTTTCTTTTCTTCTTTTATTTTTTATTTTATCTATTAATTTTCATGCATATTTATATTATAAATATATAAAAAATAATACAAAAAAATAAAAAATAAAAAATTACCTTTTCCGGCCACCGTGTATCGACGACGGTCCGGCGACCGGACGGTGACCGGCCTTGTGGCCGGAAATCCCCCTCCCCCTCCCTTCTCTCTTCCTTCTCTCTCTTTTTTTTTCTTTCTCTCCTCACCAAATGATTTTTTTTTTGCAAATTTTGGACCTTTTATAGCCCCCCAAAACGACGTCGTTTTGGGGTTGGCCTTTAAACCCCAAAACGACATCGTTTAGATGCGACCCGGTCCGACCCGCCTAAAGATCCACATGTTTTTGGAAAAGCGGGAATTTGCGCATGCTGTCCTTCCGCTTTTTCAAGCTTTTGCAATCAAGTTTATTTTAAAATTTGCCCTATGAAGTTGTCGTGCTCTTCAATTTAGTCCCCACTGATGTGTTGTGTTTTGATGGGAAGGAATATTTCCTATTTTGGTCCTCTTAGGTTATGCGCATATGGCATTTTGATCCTTTTTCTTTATTTATTTTTAAAATTGCCCCAAAACTTTGTTTTTGTTCAAAAATTTAGTCCTTTTTTTTAGATTTTAGTTTATTTTCGTATTATCTTCTCTATTTTATTTTATTTTAAATATTATTTGATTATCATTATTATTATATATTAGTGTACATTTTTATTTACATACGTATATGTATTTATATCTATACATAGTATTTTTTAATTACTTTATTTTAATATTATTATATTATATCTACTTTTGAATTTCTATATTATTATTATTATTATTATTACATAGTAGTGTATATTTTTATTATCTATGTATATGTATATGCATTTATATATAGTATTATTTTAATTACTTTATCATTTTTATTTTATTATATTGTTTTTTTGTATTATTACTATTATTATTATCATTGTTGATATAGTGAATGTTTTATTATATATGTATACATATATGTATTTATATAGTAATATTTTAATTACCTTATTTTAACATTATTATTATTGTACACTTTCCTTTTATGTTTATTATTTACCACTTTATTGATAATTAATTTAACTTATCGATTATTATTATCATTATCACTATTGTTATTACTTTACTATCGCAATATAATGTATTATGAATATTACTTTTATTTTCATTATTATTTTTTATTTAATACTTATATATATTATATAGTATTATTAATAGTTGTTAATATTATCATTTTGTTAATATATTCGTATGTCATATATGGATTCTTTTAATATATATATATTATACTCCATATTACATATATCATATTTTTATTATTATGTATATATTTGAATATTGTTAGTTATATATCTTTTATACCATCGTATGTATATTTCTAATACTATATTGTATATTTCTAACACCATTATTATTTATATATATATGTATTTATGTAGCGTCTGAATAGTTTTTTTATATCATTTCTAATATAGATATATAAGTATATATTTTACATATATTATGAACATATTTTAATGTTTTCATGTATATATTTCTTATACTATTCTATGTACGTATTTTGATCATCTTATGTACGTATTCTTAAATACTATGTTATATATATATATATATATATATATATATATATACATATATAATATAAATTTTAGTACCATGTTATGTATATATTATTATTATATCTATTATTTTCACTATTATCACTTATTTTATTTTAATATTATTATGTGTTATTTGGTGTGCATACATTTTTTATATGTTCCACTATATAATATATATATATGTGAGTTTATGTAATATTATTAATAATTGTTTTGTAACATTATTATTATCATTTCTAATACGTATATCTATTTTTGATTACTATATTATGTACATACTTTTAATATTATTATGTATCTGTTTTTAACATACATGTACATATTCATGTAATATTATTAGTATATATTTGTTTTTGTTATTAGTATTTCTAATACATATCGTATATATTCATTTTAATATTATGTATATATATTATGTATGTATCTAATATTATTATGTATACACTTTTCATTTCTATCATTATATGCTTTAATGTACATACATTCAGCACTATTAGTATTTTTAATGTTACGTTCACGTCACTTCACTCATTATTATATGTTTGCATATATGTTCGTCTCTATTTCAGTATTTAATACTATTGTTATCATGTTTAATATCGCATACATTGTTATTGTTTTTAATGTTATTGTCATATTTATTATTTACTTCGATATATTTCTAATTCTCTTATTTTTGTTTCTCGCCCATTTTATATCGTTTTGTTGTTCACTACTTTAAAGATTTTTATTCATGTTTTTATTAATTTCAATAAATAAGGCAATAAACCGATTTAACATTTAGTCATCGATTTCATCGCTATATTGGGTGAAATTCGCCGGCTCGTGTTAAAACGGGACACCTTTCTCAAAAACCAAAAAAATTAAAAATTCTCGTGTTTTAGTCGGATCATGATTAAATGCTACATTGAACTCGTATTTTTGAAAATCAAGACGATGCATGTTTAATAAGATACCACTTTTGGGCGTCGCGGGGGTGCTAACACCTTCCCCGCGCGTAACTGACTCCCGAACTCTATTTTTCTCTGAACTTTCACGCAGGCCTAAAATTTGTCTTTCTTTTATCAAAAATAAAACCTTTTTGTTAAAATGAAGATTTATCAGGTGCCCGATCACACCTAGAAAAAGGATCGGTGGCGACTCCCCTTTTTAAAATCAAACCTCGGTCTTTAAACTTTCAATCAAACACCCCAATTAGTGACCAAGCTAAAATTTTTACGTCGCTACACCCTTTAATTATTTTTAATCTAAAATTCAACTTTCACCCTATATGCAATTTAGTCCTTATACCTAATTACTTTTAATTCAAGCAAATTCACTTAACTGAAACCTAATTAACTACACAACTAAATTTGTAAATATTTATTAAAAATATTTAGGAGTCCGATTTACGGTAACAGAGTCCTGGGAATGCACCTTTTTTTAATTTTATCATTTTTAATTAATTAACCATCAAAACATTAAAATTTCTTAACGATAATTTAATACCATCTTAATGACACTCCGTAAACATTTATAAAAATATTTACGGTTCAGTTTATAAAAATAAGGTCCCGATACCTTATTTCCTAAAACCACATGAACTTAATAAATCACTTTATAACATAAATTATCAAATCAAAAACCATTTTTTAAAAATCACATTTGACTCGTAAATATTAAATAATAATATTTATGAACTTACTCGTCAGATTTGGTGGCCCCGAAACCATTGAAAAACAGATTGTTACAATGCAATCCTAGACATATGACGACATAAATCTATCGGATTTGAGACAAATCTAATTGGGGAATCCATAGCATGAGTTAATGCGATAATATGGGTTTTAATTAGAAATAAATTTCAATTAATTAACTTAGAGTTAGTTGCTCTTATGCTCAAAAGAGATATTAGTATAATTTAAGGATTTCTACGAATCAATGTGTTAAGTAAAGAAATTGCGTAATTTAGACTGATAGTGACAGATGAAATCTAGGCGGATTCTTACTTAGGTATTTTTCTTCTCTCGGTTGTTATTCGATTATTTCCGTGTTTGGTTCTTTGTTGCGTTCGTTAGTTAATTAAATTAGTTAATTTTAGTTTTAATCGATCATTTGAATTATCCAGTTAAATAATAGAAAGACGATAATTACTAGTACTTGTGGTCTTTGTGGGAACAATATATTTGCTCACCGTAACTATACTATTAATTGATAAGTGCACTTGCCTTAGTAAAATTTTTGGTTAGTTTTGTGATCATCATTTATTACACCTTAAAACAAGTGGCATCATCCTAAATCTACTTGTGGAGTTTTTTATTCCACCGACAACATATCAAATATTCATGTTTTTAAATTAATTTTGAAATTACAATAAAATAAAACCATAATTAGAAGAATAAATAGGTAAAGATGTTAAATATAATGATAAATAGATGGGAGGATACAATTAAAATGCTTAAAAAACAACGAGCATAGTGGTTACACCGACTTCCCTCGTACTATCGAGAGACGTTCAAAATTTATCATCATTTATTATCATCCTTATCTAGTCTTAAGGATTATCTTTAACCAAATAATAATAATGATACCGACCTTGAAAGCATATAATTTCTTCATTGTGGTACGTGAGAAAGTGATTGAAAAGCTTTCTTATATTTTGGTTTTATTGCTCCTTTTGGCATTCTACATTTCTTTTCTTTTCAATTTAATTTTTCCCTTCTATTGCCAAAGTTATTTTATATTTGCTCTCTAGATATTAGCAAAATCACAAAGTGAGCGAAATGAAGAGATTTGATTGAAGCTTTGTGCAAGCTCTCGTTAAGATATTAGTCATGTCCTTAAAAGTAATTATTCCGTAATTAGTGGCTTGTAATCATACAAGCTATTGGTTTCCACTCAAGTTGTTATGGAGGCTTAATGGCCATTGATGTTTTAGTTAATTAAGTTAAATGTATTAGTGGGTCATCCAATTTCTTTTATTGTTCCTACAACACCGATTGAAAAGAAAAGAGGAAAGGAGAAAGGAGATAGGAGATGAGTCTCTCGATTGTCATCCACTGATTTGAGGAAGAAAGAAGGTGAGTTTTTCCGTTTCATTTTTATGAAATTCTAGTTTATAGAAGTAGTATAATTCAACCCAAAAATTAGATGTTCCAATTGTTAAGCTTTCTCTAAGTTCACAAAGAAATAATGATTTTTTGTAACCATGAAACAATAAGTGATGAGATTAGATTATATAAAATCTTGTTAGAATCATAACGGTAGTATTGCTTTAAGCTTAAATTGAAAATTAATTATATAGATGAGAAATGATTATATGAAATTGTGATTCTATGTCATCCTTATCCCTTTTTAATAAGAGAATGACAAATTCGATTTTTTCTCCTGATTTTTAGCATTTTTAGTTTGATTTGAAATTTTTCAAGAAGAAAAAATTGAAAATTAAGAGAAAAAATTTGATTTGTCACTATTCTACTGAAAAAGGAAATCATAGTTTCGTACAATCCATTCTCTTATATAGATAATTATATGTTAATAGAATTTGTTTGTAAAGGATAAAATATTTGATGATTGCTATTAAATACTAATAAAATAGAGTCCTTATAGTATGTTTATAGGAAGTCAGAATTAAATTAAATTAGATAAATTACAAAATATAGAAATTTCATTTAATATTTAAAAAGTATATAAAATGAATTTAATTTTAATATATATTAAGTTGAGAATTTATTAATTGTTTTATACTTGATAAATTAAACGAGGTTAAAAATTGGAATGTCCGTGGAATAGTGGAAAGAAGGAAACGGGCAATGAGCAATAAATTCGATTGTGTTCTCTAATAATTGTTCTCAGTTTATTATAATTGAATGATATAGGTAACGACATATACATTTGACTATTTAATTTAATTGACTTATGTCAAATTATATATACATATATAATTGCGATTGTGAATTGTGTTAGATAATACTATATACGGTACAATAAGTTTTAGTAAGGAATAGTAAAGAATGATGCCCTATTAACAAATAAGTTTTAGTGGCGTTTGCAATTTACTTCGTATTGAGTACTCTTTATTTTGGTAATATACTGATGAGTGTTGGGTATATATATTTTGAACCTAACGATGAGCACTAGGTGCATATATATTTAGCGTCAGATGTATATTACTTCGATAGTTCTCAAAAGTATTGAATGTCTATGAGAACATATCGATGAGCACTAGGTACATGTTATGTTAGTGTGATAGTGAATTATTCCGTGTATTGATTTTGAAACCGTGTTTAGATAATAGAGACTTCTTAAGTATAAATATAACATGGTTAAAATATAAGTTGGTATGCAAATAAAAGCTTGAATTAATCATTTGAACTTTAATACAAGTGAGAAGCATAGCATGTAAAAGATTATGTGAATTTGTGTATTATGATCCCTAGGGGCTGATGACATTATAAAATGAATTGAAGCATTCGATTTATAGAGTAAAGATCAAAATAGAAATGATATTATGAATGGAACACAAATGTAGATACTAATCTTAGTAATATAAAAGCTTTGAAGGCAAAATTTATTTGTTAATATACGAGAATTGAATTACTTAAATAATTTATGTTTGAATTGATTAATTGAACCTTAATATAATTGAGAAGAATGATAGCATGCAAAAGGTTATGCGAATTTACAAGTCATGGGAGACGATGTAATTATAAAACGAATTGAAGCATTTGATTTATAGAAATAAAATTACAGTAGAAATGATATTATGAATTGAACATAAATGTTGATACTAGTCTTACTAATACAAAACCTTGAAGCCACAATTTATTTGTTAATAAACGAGACATACATCAAATTTTGACGATCTTGATAAAGCACTAAAGAATGAAATTATTATTATTTAATTGATTAAGTAGCATGATATATACTTAATAGTTACATAAATTATGTTAGTACTACTGAGTTTCTCTACTTCTCTGTCCAACGTGCAAAATTATCTGTTTTTATGCACAATAATAATTGGGTAGGGTAGAGTTGTGGTTGATGTTAGGAGGACTCTCTTCTTATCTCAACAATTTTGTATTCTACTTATTGTCTTAAATTTTGTGTTAATATGTACCTAAATTTCTAAATAGCTATTGAAGTGTTCATGATCATTATGAATAAATAATATTAATGAAATGGTAATTCAAGCTAAATAAGGTTTTTAGATATATTATATTTAAAAATAAAATGATTTTGAATTATATCATAATTATATACTTAATTGTTCCATAATTGAATTAACATAGTTTGAGTTATTTCGAAAGCGTAATGTGACATCACACTTTTAATTTGATGATCGATCGGATGTGGGTGTCATAATAAATTACATAAAATATATAAAATAAAAATAAAAATAACATTGTAATTAAAATTAAAAATTACATTAAAATAAACCAAACTTGATTATAAAATTTTAATTGTTTTTAAAATTTTAGTTTTCTTTTTATCTGTTGGTGATTGACCCATATAAGCAACGAACAAGTAAAATAGAAAAGATTAAACATACAAATATTTACGTGGAAAACTCCTCTAAATAGGATAAAAAAACACGAGCAAAAGAGGCTTTGCCTTTTCACTAAATGAGTAAACAAACAAGAGTACAATATGGATAAAGTAAACCTAAATGTACTAAGCATACATTACCAAATCCCGAAACAAAACCCTAACTTGGGAACAAATTTCTCTCTATAGTTAACACCATAAATTCTTTCAAACTTATATGCGACTACATATTGTGGCCCACAAAGAAAAGTCATTGCTGATTGGCAAATCAAAACATGGATAGAATGACCCCTTTAAATAGGTTGAGATAAAAGGGCTAAAATGACTAAAATATCCTTGAAGTAATCAGAGTTCAACTGGGAGAAGAAGTCCTACTTGGAGTCTAAAACGCGGCTACATTAGATGAGATATCGTTGCGACATCACGACTCTCCTTATCATGACTTCGCCCTTGCTCCTGCCTCAAGAGATTTTCGCCTCGTCTTGACGACCCTCGTCGTGACATCGTCCATTGATTGTCGCGTTGTCGCAACGTCACATACATTCTCACAGGGGCGTAGCCAGGGGGCCTGGCATGGGCCCCAGCCCCCTTAAAATGTAAAATTGCATTTTAGGTCCTTAAATTTTTTTAAAATTTTAAATTAGTAAAGGTAAAATTTCACTTTGGCTCCCCTAAAATTATAAAAATCTGATTTAATCCTTTACAAATTATAAAGATATAAACTATAAAAAATTAAAATTTTATTTGGCCCCACTAAAAAATTTTTCTGCCTTCGCCCCTGCCTCCTCGTTGTGATGTTGAGCTTCTATCTCCGGTAAGTGCCTGCAAAACGTCTGATAAATGCGAGGCACACCCCATATATCTCTACTTTGACTCGTATTTATCATGTTTCCTTTTCCATGCCTGTCATGGGCATAACTTGAATTTTGCAGAATGTCAACTAAGTCTAAATCATACTTAAACTTGGAAATTGAAAAATTTTTAGTCTTCAAATCAAAATTGTATAATGCAATAAGAGCTAGTAATACCTGAACAGGAGAGAAAACATCAACTCTTTTCACTTGAATGTAACCCTTTGTGACAAACCTTACATCAACATTCTACAAACCATTCGAACCCTAAAGACCAAAAGAGGATGGGACTATTCTTTAAATCAAGCACATGTTTGACATCTGAGACGACTCCACCTTCAACCGGATTATATGTAAAGAACAACAAATCATCACACTTGTGCTTGGCCACATCAGCTACCTCTGTAATTATCTGAAACTGTCAGAAACTGAAATTTTTGATCTCGTTGAATTTTTAGATATCCAAATTCATTGTTGTTTCACTAAAAGAGTCAATTTGTGGAAGTTGAACCTTACTCTGATACCAATTTATTGGGGATCAACCCATACAAGCAATGAACAAGTAAAATATAGAAGATCAAACACACAAATATTTACGTGGAAAACTTCTTTGAAGAGGATATAAACCACGGGCAAATGAGGCTTTGACATTTCACTAAATGAGTAAACAAACGAGAGTATAATATGAAAAAAAATAAACCCAAGCATACTAAATGTACATTACCAAACCCTGAAAACAAAGCCCTAACTCGATTTTTTTTTCTCTATAGTTAACACAAAAGACTCTCTCAAACTCATATGCGACTACATCTTATGGCCTTCAAAGGAAAGTTCTTACTAATTGGCATATCAAAACAAGAATACAAGGGCCCTTTTAAATAGGTTGAGATAGAAGGGATAAAATGACTAAAATATCCCTAAAGTAATTAGAGTTCAACTCAAAGAAGAAGTCCTGTTAGAAGTTTAAAACACAACTACATTAGATGAGATATCGTAATGACATCGCCCTTGCTCTTGCCTCAAGAAATTGTCGCGTCATTCTGATGACCCTCATCGTGACGTTGTCCCTTGCTCATTGTATCGCCGCAACGTCACATATCTTCTCATCGTGACGTTGCATGTCTGTATCCGGTAAATATGTGCAAAACATCCGATAAATGTGAGACACAGCCCACAAATCAATTCGTATGATGGTATATTCATCACGAATTTCATAGCTTAATATTTATAATATTTTGAATATATTCATCATGAATATAATGGCTAAATTAATGTGGAGGATTACTTAATATTGGGAAAGAATATTTTAAGGAAAGACAAAAAACGAAAGTATGTATCATAGAAATTAAGTTACACATTTGACATATAATATTCTCAAATTAATTAAAATATTGGGTTTATCTAATTTTCAAATTTTAATGTTTGTGTTAATTCATATTTATATCAAGTGTGTATTATATGATAAAATGTCAAGAGTTAAGGAATAATATTGTGGTCTTATACACAATTTTAATTTATGAAGTGTAATTTTACTGTGTGTTATAATTTGTTTTATTTTTCTTAACTATTTTTGAATGTTTGGTTAAAGTTCTATGTGAGTAGGGTAATATATTCCTAGAGCTTTTTAATTGCAACGTTTTGGGAAGTTGGCATTTCTTTACCCAGTTGGAAAGCAATGCTTCTCTCACCTTTTGTCTTATTGCATTTGTCATCCTCAAGGTTTATCTCGAAAGTTTGGAAAGAGTCAATAAGTTCATTGATTAACAAACTTTCAAGACCTTTAGTTTCCTCAATAATAATGAACTTAATAGAGAATCCCTCTGGAAGAGATATCAATACCCTTTTTACCAGTTTGATATTTGAATATTCTTCACCCAAAAAAAAAAAAGGCCTGGTTTGAAAGATCAGGCAGTGCTGCGTAAAACTCTCCAATGGCTTCAGTTGCATTCTCAGGTTCTCGAACTTGAAGGTCAGGCATATTCGATTTCTTGATACTAGAAGTACCTTCATGTGCACTTTCCTAGATACCCCAAGTAGATTTGGCAGTGATACATTTAGCAATCCTCTTGAATTCCTAGCAAGCTTTTCCAACTTATCTACTCTCTCTTATTTTCAATATCCATCATTAGTGGCTCCCATCCAGTAAGAACAATATGTCAAGCCTTCTTACCAATAGATTTAATATATGCTTTCGTGCGAGCTTTTCAATAGGCATAATAACCAATTTCCAGTATTAGAGGATGTGAGGTAGATAAACCTTTCATAGCTTAAATCTAACAACACAAGGGATCTCCACTAACTATATTAAGTGACAAGCTCTAATACCAATTATTGGCCTAAACAATTGCCGAGACATAAGTTGTGTGCTTAAAAAAAGTGGCTAAGGGAATGAGTACTCCTTCGAGCACTACTATAACATGAATAGAAATGAGAGACATAAAGTTTGTTTATGTAATATGATTTTCCTATGTCTGCGGAGCCTAACCCAGTAAGATTTATCCACTATTTCAAACACTTCTAAAAAGTGACCCCAAATCTATCACACCCCTGTGACAATTTTTTTACTTTTGTACCATTGAATATTAGAATTCTCACCACTAAATTCACCCTTATGAACTAAACATGTATCAATTATATAGAGTTATTTGAGACTTGCTAACATAGAGAAGACCTATCACAATCCCTACTAAACAAAAAACAAATTAGCTAACTACAATATAATAATAACAAAAAAAAAGGTAAACATGGACTCTTGACGGCTAATAATGAAACGTTCCAATCCAATATTCACGATCCAAGAGATTATATAAGGATAATCCAATCTAATCCAATTTTCAAAATATGTTTCCCCAAGTAATATGATCTTCATTAATAACCTAAATACAATCTTTATAATCACTATAGCCCATAATTCCAGTTCAATAAATTGCCAATAACACAAATATAGAAATTGCATAACTAATCGTAGTTATTCTGAGAGTGGGAACTTCCTTGGACACTCCTTTATACTTTTCACATTTTTCAACAAAATCCTTAAACTTTAAATCTTAAATCTTTAAAATTAAATTCTAAACTTAATTAAAAAAAAATTTAAATTAAATGGCTCACAATTATTCGGAAATTTACAAAGACTGTGAGCTAATCATTTTCCAATATGAAATGACAAGTGGATTAAATTCTTTTTTTTTAAAAAAGAAATATTTCAACCAAAATTAATGGCTTTCATGAGTAAAATTATTAGAACAATAGCTTATTTAATTAAAAAATTAAAAAAGTTGTTTAAAAAGATCTTGTAATTAATATTTTTTGGGTACACTAAGCGTATGATTTATAGATTCATGTATATATATTAGCCAGTGTTGGTCACTGTGATAAGGAAATGCTTTTTAATTGTTTTGCTTTAAGGTAAGCTTATGACTTTTGCCGGCAAAAGTGTTGTTGGATCCTACGGTTTGGCTTAACAAGGGATTGACAGAATTGCTTTTTCCAAGCTTTGCGGCATATAATGTGTTTCGTTATAATTGAATTTGTATGCTTGGTTTATGTTGGGTCAGTTTGACTTTTCTATTTTAGATTTTGTGGGTGATAATTTATGTGGTATTTTTTTTTTGATGTTCTGTTAAAGAATTTTTTTATTATTAATAATAAAATTTTGTTTGCTGAGAAAACATGTACATATATTGACGTAGAAAGATGAAAATCCAAGAGAGAACATGTGGACATATATACCTTACCTTATCATATATAGTAGTAGTTTTCATTGCTTAGATTGAATTTAAAAGATTACTTTAGCTTTTTGGGCGGGTCATTACCATATTGCCTACTGTCACACAAAATTGTTTCCCAAAAGCTAAACATAAGTGATGCCCCATAAAATGCAAATGATGAATGAATTAACAAGCAAAGAAGAACAGAGAAAACCAACCCAGTTGATGGGTAATTAATTACTCCAATTTAAAATTTCGACTAATTAACTGATAAGTAACATAGCTCTATCTATCTATATGTACATGTGTGTGTGAATTGGATGATGTCTTTCATCATGTCTTTTGTTTTAGTTTTATTGAGCCTGGTTTCTCTCTTCTTACCCCACAATGCCAGGGGAGTGGCCCTGGATTAATATTGTGGGATGTCAAGGTGGTGCAATTGAATAAGACTGAACAGCAGATGAAAATATCTTCTCAAAATATTACTGCCTGGCCTTTTTCCATGATTGCAATAACTCATCAGTTTGGGCTTGTCGTATTTCCCCATCATAGGATGTCTAGTTGCCTTTACATCTTAACACTTGCTTGTAGGTTTGTACGCGCACTTCTACCAATGATAAGCCAACCCAACCATTTTGTTTGGCTTTTTGGATGACCAAAAATTATACATATATAGATATATACATATATATCAGTCAGATTTTGCCTTTTGTTTGCTTCAAAGTTTGCCAATCAAGGCAAATCCTTGGATAGATGACCAGTCATCAAGTCCTTTACGAGGACCTCATCTTCCAGTGTCTAGCGTGTCGCCTGCCGATGTACTTGTTTTTCTTTTTTTCCTGCCACACGGGAAGCACCTAATTTATTGTATATATCTGAAAATCCATATGGGCAAAATAGATCATCAAAACTACGCATTTAGAATTACGAATTCAAAGTGCTAATTGCCCAATATTCCACTACTCTTTGTTGATAGAGTACATATGCAGATTCTCTTTCAAAAAGGAAGGAGGATGTTCGGCTTCAACTTGTAGCTGATTGAGACCAATGTACTCTCAGATTATCTACGTTTAGTAAACAAAAGAAATTGGGACATACTGCTATGCTATTCATGCTAGGTAAGCTTTTTTTGTTAACTTTAATGGGAATATAATTCTTCTCCAATTTCCCAAGACATAAGTAGCAATATTCTAAATGGACTGCTCTGCTCAATATGACATGCATATGTGTGTATGAACGCTTTAACTGTCAGATACCCTGAACTGGGATCGATAAAAAAAGAAAAGAAAAGATGCCTAAGGATGGATAAAATTGCCCTCTGCACTCAACTCAGTTGAGATTCCGGAGAGAGCAAGGTTTAGGAATTTTATTTCACGTTATAGCCCGGTACTGCAACCACTTGGTCAATCAATATTAATGGACAATTTACAACCGTCAGCCTCAGCCATTAGCATATAAGCATTTCCAGCTGCTAGCTACTAGCTACTAGTACTACCTCATAAAAGTCAGTGGGCCTTGCTTGACCATAAAAACCCTGTTGATATGTTGTGATCGGTAAAGTGGAACACTTTCGACAAGCACCACTACTGATTGATTGGGGCTATTGGCTATACCTTTCACATAAATTGGATTCCAGTTTCAAAGTATCACCTAAGTAGATGAGGCTAGCCACAAAGTTTCAAATTTTCAATTAAAGGAAGCTGTTAATTGCACAGTAATCTACATGATTAACTTGTAATCTTGTCAGTTGAACGTTACTTCTCTTATGGCATGCATGTTGATCAAACTTTTGAAGCTTGCATGTTTCCTAGAGAGGGTTTCAGTCCCTTTATGTTTGGGTCTTCAAACTTGGCTTTTCAACCAAGAGGCAATTAAGCAGCAATGGATTTAACACTTGGACATTTGGAAGGCAATCTATTATTATATTTCTGTTTTACTGAATTGGTGGTAAAGAATGAAATTGTCACAACATCCTCACTTTTAATAAACAATAAATATTATTTTGAGGATAATTTTATTTTTATATAAATTTTAAAAGAATAATAATTTATTATTATTTATTACTATATTTAAATATTTTATTGAGATAGCATCACATTTTATCAATTAAAAACTTAAATATAGTAATAGATAATAATAATAATAGTTTTTGTGATTGCCATGGATTTGATATTTGATGAATAAGCCTACAATAAAAAAGGGCAGGCTATGGTATGGAAGTAACATTGTAACTCCACCGTTGGACTAGGAAAAAAATTCAAGTCTGGATTTATAGTTAGATTTGATAAAATAGGCTGAAAACTTACATAGAGCATTATAGATCATAGCCCAGCAAAAAACATTAAAGAACCCAAATTCCACATGTTCAGGCCAGGCCTCAATTTCAACTTTCAATTGTATTTCTCTACACATCTACTTCCTATACTGCTGGGCTCTTTTTTTTTTGTATTATTCATTTTTTTGGCTTCAAATATTAATTGATATCAAAATAAGCCTGATCAAATTTACTAAATGCTATATATTTTCTGCGATTGTATGTTTGTATTCTCATTACTATTATAAACCAAATGAAAAATGGTCTCTCCTGTGTTCATGATTTTAGTGCTCCAATCATGAATCCTTGATAAGCAAGGTTATCACTTCTTTTTTTTATTTTTTTTATTTCTGTCTGGCATGTTATATATGTATCATATGAATAACTTTTAAGCGTGCAGCGATTAACCCAAGTTTTTTTTTTTTTTGATCGAAATTATTGCAAATGACAATGATGAATATACATGTGAGGGGGCCTAACAAGCCTCTATAGCTAGCGTTTTGTTCAAGCATGGTCATGTCTTTGTGCTCTTTGTTGGACTCTCATGCATGCATCCTTGCATGCATTCACTTTTTCTATATCTATGATTTATTATTTGTATATATAAAAATAATACAAGCCATCTTTCCTTTCTTTTTTGTGTAAGTATAAATGCAGGCCATGTAATTAAGTACTCCTCGATATGGTTGTTTCTCTACACTGGATCTGCCCTAATTTAGCCTTTACAATCACGATATTTGACCTCTGTGACAAAAGCTTGCATGTGATTAAAAGCAAGGTATCATGTTATTACTTTTCAGATTAATTTGGAATTTTTCAACTGTAGTATATACATAGAGAGAGAGATTGTGGAGCCGACTTGCTTAATTAGAAGATTTTTTAATATTAAAAACTAATTTATGCTCCTCCAACTTTATGAAAAAATTATTTTAACCATTTATTTAATTTTTGACTTTTGTAGCTTCAAAATGAATGGATATTAACTTTTTTAAAATATATATATTTTAATAATTTTTAGTTTTTAAATAAATTTTATGTTTTTAAAATATTTATATGTAAAAAATTAATTAATTGCTAATGTGACATCCACATGACAAGCCACATGTATGCCACGTTAATAAAGTTAAACATATGTTAATTTTTACATCTATTTTAAGGTAATTTGATAAACAACTCAAGTTTAAAGGATAAAAAGATGAAAATTAAATAGAGGGCTAAAATAACATTTTTAGACAAAAAAAAATTTGGTTTAATTGATAAAATTAAAATTTCTTTCTCGAGGTTTAGAGTGGATTATACTAAAATGGCCTTTTTTAGATAATGTAAGAATTGCATCATATGTGTAATTAAGTGTTAAAAATATTTGTTGTTTAATGCATCCATCCTCAAACTACTAACTAATAAGAGTGGTATGAAGTCCATTTTAGCTTGCAATTTCTCCAAGTTTAGAATAATAATGATATAAATGGAGTTTGTTGCATAGGATTTATTATTTTATATAAAATGTTGAGTGAGATGAATGTTTATAGAGTGCAATTGTAAAGGTGAAATCAGATTGGAAAGGAAAAGGAAACAAGGGAAAGCATTGTAATGATAAAATAGTTTTAGATCATAATTGCGTATTTAAGAAATGTTGGTAGTTTGGGTTGATGTGAATTAGAGACAAAATAATAAGGAAGCTAGTTATAGTGGGACTCACTTTCGGTTTAGGAAATAAATTAATGGAAGGAAAGGATAGATAAGAGCATATTGGTACTTTGTAAAAATGTGAGTGAAAGAGACGTGTTGATGAGGGTGAGGGAATGTAATTGGAAATGCAGAAACCCACTGTCCCACTTTGAGGACACATTCCATGGAAATTTGGGGTTCTGCTTTTGACTCTCCCCTCTCTTCTACGGAACACCCTCCAGCCGCAGCCACGGCCATAAATGCATATCATGAAACCATGCCCCATTTTCTCTATAGGCAACTTATTTTTATTAATCTCATCCCTAGTCAAGCACCAAGGACGGCTTTACTCAGAAGTTGAACGCTGTGGATTTAGGGTTAAAGATGAGATTCGGTTTGGACGGACCCACCAACTGATCTTCTTGCATTGGATTGGATGCTTCTCGCCGTCCATCCATTTCTTATTTTATGCGCCTTTAACATTTACAATGTTATATTAATTAATTGATTAGTTACTTTGTAATTTTTAGATAGAGCTGTTATTAGTTTAAGTTTAAAGATTCATATGAAAAGTTTAAATAAAAATATAAGATTTGAAAATTGATTGTAGCTCTTAATTTAAGTCCTGTTTTTAATTTGAATTGGGCTTTGGATAAGATATTTTTCTCAAGCCCAATCAATTTTATATATTTTACGACATGCATATCCAAAAAAAAAAAAACCTATCCCATTAATTTAATGCCAAAATGAATCCTAAAATCAACCCAAAATACAAAATATATATAATAAAAATTAATTAAGGCTTTAATTGGTATGACAGAAAGAAAATTTGGAAAGATTGAAAGCTTGAAAGAAAAAATGGAAATATTCAAAAAGAAGAAGCAATCTTCACTTGGTAGAAATGAAAATGATATAATTCTCTAATTTTCTCTCCTCCGAAAGAAATGATTTTAAATGTAATTATAATACTAATTCCTTAAGTTTTATTGGCATGCAAGGAAACATAAAAACAAACAAAATAAAGAAGAAGAAAACATTAGGTAGACACTACTTCTAAAACTAGAGTTAACTAATTATTAGACTAGTATTAATTAATGTAATTATTAAGTTAGCTTTGAAAGTAGGATTTTCAAAGCCAAGTCATTTACTTTATTGATTTAATCTCCCCTCTCCTCACAAAAACACCAAAAATTTGGTATGCGAAAATAGTAACAAAATAATATATAAATTTTAAAAGTACAAAATTTGTTACTACTTCCCTCACTCACCAACTATACTGAATAATAATTCCATGAAAATATTTCGAAAATCAAACCCACAAAAATGGCATATGACATCACGATATCCAACTAATTATAGAATATCAGAATTTATTGAACACTTTTCAAGTCTGCATATTTTGACAAGTTTATTGTACATAGCAAGTTTGAAGTTGATCTTAGTGAGTCTTTTAATCATGAACTTTGGCAGCGCTCCATACAGTTAAGTTCCATGGGTGGAACTATTTTTTCCTTAATAAGCATGCTCCATTGCTACTTTATTTCTGTGGACGAAAAATTCCTTTTTTTATATTTCAATTCATTCATGCTTCTTTCTTGACTTACAACGAAAAAGAAGACTTCCTAACCCTAAAAATGATAATAAATAATTCCAAAAAAAATATATAAAACCTTAAAAGTTAGAATTGAATCCTGTAATACTAGAAAAAGTAAACTAAAATAACACTGATATGAGAGTTTTTCTTAAACTCATTATTTGAATGTTGATTTCATTATACCATATTGTCAATCTTACATAACAAAATAGTCCATTTGCATTTGAAAAATACTGGACAGAATTTGGGGTTTCGCCTCTGGGAACAATTATGGTGTTGAAAAGGGGTAAATTGGTTGGATGATTTTTGTTTTGCTTTTCTTGGCAAAGTTTCTGTCTTGAATAACCTTGTAATTACGCATAGTTTGCTGGTCATCAAAGATTTAAGAGGTTTAAGCCATGATTTCTTTTTCCTTCATCACCTCTTTTTAACTTTTTACCATAAAAACATTACATTTCGATACTTGTATCAATCCTTTTTAGGCCAACCAACCAGCAAGCTTAGCCGGTAAAGGCTATAACACAAAAATAGCGAATAAAACATAGAAGCTACCCTGCCTGCCTGCCATTTGTCCGAAGCTAATGGAAACATCTATAATTAATTCCCTTTTAGAGTCTTGGTCTATAAGTTTTATATACTCAATACCATGGGCATTGAATTTCACCAAGCAAGAAATGTAATCATGTTTTCTTTCCGACGGATAAAGGAATATCTAGTCATTGAACTTAATAATTTTTTCCGGTTTAGTCCTTGAATTTTTTTTGTCCATATTAATCTTAGAAGCTGACAATTTTCTCAATTTTGATCTTTGTTGTGACGCAACACTTTAAGATTGTGCTACATTATGTCTTAGAGCGTCACATCATTATAAAGACTAAAATTGAGAAAAGTTGTCAAATTATAAAATTAACATTGATAAAAAATTTAAGGACCACGAGTTGAAAGTATAAAAATTATCCCACTTTCAAATGACATGTCCAAACAAAATCTTCCTTTGGCTCATAATTAATATTATATATGTTTATGTTTGAGTTTAATATAAGAAATAGCACCCCAATTATGTATCAAAATCTTAATTGATGGCATATAAAATAATAGCGCAAGTAAATTTCAGCTAGAAGCTATGTAAATTGTTAATCGAAAGAAGATTAAGGGAATCTGAATAGTGTGGGATTCATTTAGATTATATAATATATGCTATTTTTTGAATGCTAACATGTATATATTATTACTCCACTTATTTTCAGCTGAGGACATGCATGATTGTTGATTGTGGAAACACCTTTCCCACATTTTCAAATCAGGCTTCATTACTTCGAGTACTACATTCAGGGCATAGCTTGAGGGGTTGGTCAGGGCTCCAATCTTTTTTCTTTTTTTTTTTTTTTAAATAAAAAGTAGGAAAAAATTACTCTGGTTTAAAATTTATAATTTCGTTTTTCTATTGTCTTAGTATAATGTAACAAAAATATAGTAACATATATAACTTTTCTATTGTCTTGATGTATATAATTGCAAAGATAAATAAATTTCAAAAATTAAATGTTATTTCTCCTTTAAAATGTAATTTATAAATCATATTGTATTGGTTCGAAATTCATAAAAATGTTAAATGATCTACAATATGGCTATTTCAATGTATTTATCGTATCATCAAAGCAATTTTAATATGAGTTTTACAATAACAATATATTTGTATAATATCAGACTGTGGAAATTTGGTTATTATATTACATGAAAAACTATATAATTCTTCTTTATTTCTTGATATCTAATACTATGGTTTTTATTTTGTTGGTATACACTAAAGTTAATATATAAGTACATTTCATCATTTCATATCCTAAAGGAGTTAACCGTTTCTTTCTTGCTTCGTCAGGTAGTCCTCTATGATTGTACTTTTGTTAGGAGTTTTGCCGAAAGGGAGCAAATGGGAGAAGCTCCCATGTCTTCATATTTTGATGATGCTTTGGTAATAAGTCTCCCAACTGAAAAAGAAATATATACAAATATTGCAAGGTAGCCAAGCCCATTCCAATGCTACCTTTACATGTGCATGTGAAAATGAAGACTGAAAGTGCCAACCAATTCATAAAGTTATTGGACTTGAGAAACAACACTCCTACACTAATAATTAATGGAGAAGTGCCCAGAATTCCCTTTGCACTATATAATACATATGGTCGTAGAGGGTCATTAGAGAAGGAAGGCAAGCCATGGATAAATTCACATATGTAACCGAAACCCAGAAGGGTCGTGAAATTGAAGAGCAGCTGAAGAGGTAGAGAGAGAGAGAGAGAGGAGGGGGGGGCCAGGAAGGTGGAGTGTGTTCCAAGACACAATGATTACATGGTCTTGGGGAAGCAGAAAGGGTGGCGTGGAAATAGCCAAGAGTGTTGAAGAACGTGGGGGCTTGACCGAGGTAGGAAAAGGACGAGGCAATGCAATATGCATCAATATGAAATAAAATGGAAAAAGAAGATAAGGGAAAAAAAGCCTTAATTCACAATTTAGTCCCTAAATATACCAACTTTATCATTTTGGTCCTTAAAAAAATTTTGTCCCAAATGGGGACCTAACATTATCAGTTTTTCCATATTAGGACCTAAAGTTATTAGTGTTCCAAGTTCAGTCCTAACATTAAAAAAAGGCTGAGTCATCCAGCCAATTTTTTTTTGGCACATGTCATATAATGATGTCACGATGACATCATCATCTATTTTTTTTTTAAATCTTGAAAAAATATTAAAGAAATACTAAAATTTATAAAATGACAAAAAGTACTGAAAATTATTAGAAATTATAAATAAAAATAAAATTGTAAAAAAAGGGTGAAATAAAAACAAACTGCAAAAACTGAATTAATCATGTTGAAATTCAGGTAAGCTGCCCTAAATAAAGTATAATAAAAAAATAAAAGTTTGGTTAAACATTTCTTCACATTTCGTGCATATAATTTCAATCTTTGAAATTATATGGTTTCTTCACATTTCTTTTACTTGGTTAAACATTAAGAAAAATGATTATTTCATGAAATGGTTTAAATTAGATTTTCTAAAAGAAATTTAATGATGATGTCACAATGACATCATCATATGAAATGTGGCGAAAAACAATTGGCTGGATGACACAGCAGGTTTTTTAACGCCAAGAGGACTAAACTGGGAAGACTGATAACATTAGGTCTTGATTTGGGAAAAAAAAGTTTAAGGACTGAAGTAAAAGGAGGAGTATAGTCGAGGGAGTAAAGAGAGGAGAAAGCCAAAAAAGAAAAGAGAAAAGGGTTTAGCTAAGCCTTTTATCATGATGATACTATCAGCCTTTTTGGTCTTTGGTTTGTCGACAGTGTATGTGTTGTGTGTTCACTGTGTTTTGTTTTTGTTTTTGTGTTTCCCATCCCCCACTCGATCTCTCTCTCCAACTGCACTCACAGACACAGAATGTAATTATATACTTTGAACCAATCACAAAAGCAAACTAATATTATTATTTTATAAAGGGAGAGATAGAGAGAGATATACTTTCATGTATAAACTACTACTAAGTTTAATTTTACTATAAAACATGTATATAATTAAATAAAGAAAAAGGATCCTGATTGCTACAAGAATGGATAGAGAATGCCTTAGGAAGAAAGCAAAGGAGACTAACAGTACTTGCAGACTCTATAAATTTAGAGTGGTGGAGAAGAGGGAAGGGCACAGATCGATGATCAGTGACCAAAAAATTAATAAACAAAAAGAAGAAAACAAAGCAACCAAAAAAACACCGAGATAGCATATAGGGAAAAGCAAAGCTTATTTTGAAGCTAAGGATAAAAAAGGGGTCAGTGTATCACCCACAAAGGCACAAAGACCTGCCAGAAACTAACCTACCCCCCCCCCCCCCCAAGTGATAGAGATTGAGTTATCCTCTTCCTTCATACTCGAAATCTCCTCTCCCTTTTTGCTTTTCTTTCTTTTTACCACTTACCACCACCTCAACCTCAAACCACATCATTTACAACCATAATTCAGAGACCTCTGCAAACTCCATCTATGTATCAAAGGAAGGTTTGTTTTCTTTCTCTCTTTTCTTTTCTTTTTTCGTAACCCTTTTTCCAATTTATCCTTCCTATACGAAACTGTAAACCAACTTCCTTATTGTATCGCACCACATCGGATAAGGAAGTGATCATCAATACAAAAACTTCATATCTATATGTGTAAATATATGTATTGCAGTTGAATCGATGTTTTTATCTTTTTTTCTCCTTTCCATTTTGAGGCAGATTTAAGAAAGGGAAATATCAAGGGATGTGTGGAAAGAAAGACGAAGATCAGGGAGAGTGTTCTCAAACTATCCATAACATACAAGGTTACCAGGAACAGTTATATATGCAACAACAACATCAACAGATGCAGCAGCAACAGCACAATATTGATTTATTTGGAGGAACTAGGGGAGGGCTGATATTCCCTGAAGTATCTCCCATCCTACCATGGTCTCTCCCCCCGATTCACAATTTCAATCCAGCCCTATTCACTGGAAACCCAGTTCGAGACGATGACCCTTTTTTGGTCCCTCCTCCGCCAACCTCGTATGGGGGTTTATTCAACAGAAGAGCTCCTTCCCTACAGTTTGCATATGATGGCACCTCAGCTGATCATCTAAGGATCTTATCTGACACACTAGGACCGGTGGTTCAACCCGGCTCAGCTCCTTTCGGGCTCCAAGCTGAGCTGGGGAAGATGACCGCTCAAGAAATCATGGATGCTAAGGCTCTCGCGGCTTCTAAAAGTCACAGTGAAGCTGAAAGGAGAAGAAGAGAACGAATCAACAACCATCTGGCCAAGCTACGCAGCTTACTCCCAAGCACCACCAAAGTAAGTTGGTAGTCATTGCACATATAGTCGTAATCAATTTTTTTTAAAATCTTCATAAATAAATAAATGGTTAAAAAGAAAAGAAAGCATTATAAATCATCACGCGTACAACATGTCCTGGGTTATTATATTATATTATATGGAACTATGGAAGTGTCACTCATTCACCTTTTTTGCACCCTTTTTGTTTTCTATTATATTGAGCTTTTTCCCTTCGAAGATATATCTGTAGATTTTTCTAAGATTCTACTTGGATGTTCTGATAATATGCTCTTCAAACCTACCATTTAGACCTGAAAGGTCGTCACATTTCTTTCTTGGCCCGTGTTTTTTAAATCTTTTTCCAAAAAAATAAATAAAGCTTGTCTTTGGGCTTATTCTTAACAGTCTTGTGGTAGTTCCAAGAAGGAAAAAGAATACGAAAAGGGAATGAGCGTTAATGTCGCTCGGTTGATATGATAAAGAGAAACCAAGGAGCAGTTTAAAAGCTTCCACGGAATTTTGTTGCCGGATCATCAGTCAAATTAAGTTGGGAATGAAAAGAAATAAGGAGAGACAAACTAGCACACTCTGTCAGTTTACACTATTACGCCACTGCCATTCCCTTGAGATTAAAATGAACCCCCCACCATTAACTACCAAAACTAACCTAATCACATGCACGTTAATTAATAACTACGTTGTTTATAGAGTTTGATGCCAAGTTAATTGTTGTTGTCTTGGTTATCATCCCTTTGTGACGTAGACGGACAAGGCTTCACTGCTTGCTGAAGTAATCCAACATGTTAAGGAGCTGAAACGACAGACCTCTTTGATAGCAGAAACCAGTCCTGTGCCCACCGAAATTGATGAGCTAACCGTGGATACGTCGGAAGAAGATGGTAAGTTTGTGATCAAAGCTTCACTTTGCTGTGAAGATAGGTCCGACCTTTTGCCTGACCTAATCAAAACATTGAAAGCTTTACGCTTGAAGACACTAAAAGCTGAGATTACAACGCTTGGTGGGCGTGTAAAGAATGTTCTGTTTATAACCGGAGAGGAAGACTCCAGTAGTAGCGCTGAGCAGCAGCAACAACAGCTGCAGTATTGTATTAGTTCAATACAAGAAGCATTGAAAGCGGTGATGGAGAAGACTTCCGTGGACGAGTCTTCTTCAGGGAATGTGAAGAGACAAAGAACCAACATCAGTATTCTTGAACATAGGTCTCTTTAGCTTACAAAAGACCTTGAATACGTACTTTTTTTTTTTTACCGGTATTCATGATGAGGGGTGTTCATTTTTCTCTTCGTTTCTTTTGTTTTTCTTTTCTGAGAGTGTGTTTTAATTTGAGTATTTCTGTCATTGGACAAAATATATATAATGATGGTGTGGTTGGTTTGTATACTTAAAAAAATGGGTTCAATTATAGAGAAGAGATGAAATGGAGAAAGAGGAGGTAGGGCTGAGGTATGGTGATGGTGATGGCAACGGATGAGCTGGTTGTTTTGGGGTTTTGGTATTGGGATGACCGTGTGATGGATGATGGTGATAGCAGCACAAGGGAGGAATATGGTTTGGATTTAGTGAAAGGAAGGAATAGGCAAAAAACAGTGGAGGATCTTTTTCGTGGGAAGAGAAACCTTATATCAAAACCCAACATAGAAAACGTGAAGGTGATGGGTGTGATGAGTGGAACCAGGCAGCTTAGGTTGGAGTTGGGACAAAAAAAAACAAGACTCTTAGGCTCTGGTTGGTCTGGGCTTTTTGTTTTGTTTGTATTGTAGCTGAAAGAAAGAATTTACTATATGTCACTACTCTTCCCCTCTCCTCAGATTTTGGTGGAGAATTTATGATCATAATATCATAAGTCTAGTATATTAAGAATGGTAACCAACGTAATTCTTTTTTATTTCTTCTTGTGCTTCTTCTACCATCATCACCAACCTTGTTATCTCATATGTTTTTCCCTTTCCTCTTTTTTAATTTATTAATAAATAAATAAATAACGAGCGAAGAAATGGAGAAAGGAGAGAGATATTAGAAAGAAAACCCTAACGAGCCTGCCTGGTATGTTCTAATTTATGCACCACACAAAGAGATTGTTTTAATATAATTTAATTGTTGATATTTTATACGACTGTCTTTTTCCTTCCTTCCCTGGTTTTTGAATGAATATTATATTAAAGACTGGTCTGATCCATTATTATCTATGTAGTTTCATGGTTAAAATATATATAGAAAGTTTCTATCAGGACTTATTTTTCTTAATTAATGTAAAATAAATAAAAAGTGTTAATGTCTTAAATACGAATGACATTGATTTTTGATAATTAGATGATGCGTATACACTTATTCTCTATACAACTTATTATCTATACTATTACAAACTTCCCTACTAGTATCATTTTTAATTATTCTATTACATCTTAATAACAAATCATATCATATCATCTTTGATTTTATTTGCTTATACTTTACTGATTATGTATAAGATAATAATTTATAATCTAAATCTTATTAATATTTAGTCCATTATCAATAAAATTTTTAGATTTCACAAGCATGATCATAAATTCACAAATGTTATATAAAGATTTAATATATTATTTTAAAAGAATACAAGATTGTTTGTGAAATTAAAAAAAAAAACACTAAATACTAACTCTTATTATAATGATATTTTTATATTTTCATGTTTTATATAAAATATTCAAATAAAACATCTAAAATCATTACTTAAAATAAAACCAAAATATCTAGGTTGAAAGTCAAAATTTATGAAGATTTGTACCACCTGTAATCTAATTGATGATTGAATCTTTTATAAGTATATACATTTATATACAAGAAATTCTAAATGTGTTTTTTTATAAATATTTTAATATAATGTAATACCAAATAATATCTTTTTAAAATTTTGGTGGTAGAGTTTTTTCAACTATAGTTCCTTAACTGATATGTATATCTGGTCTTGTCTAAAGTGTAGTCTTTTGACATCATAGTCGGAATATTAAAAATAACACATATTTTTAATTTGTATTTAAAATAAACAAAAGATAAATAAGTGGAAATGTAAAAGTTTTATTAATAACTATTAAATTATTATTTTCTACGCTTGTCAGTGAAATTTTAAACTGTTAAAATAATATTACTCATCTCATTTAATGATTAAAAGTTTAAGAATTAAAAATATATATATACACGTGAATTGAGTTTTAGTTAGGTTGGTATCGATATTATTATCAGTGCAAGAGGACATGGGTTCGAGTGCACTAAAGTGAATTATTCTCTACTTAAGGGTTGAAGAAAATTATAAATAATTTTAATTATTGTATAAAAAATAGATATAATAAAAATTAGTAAATGGATTTCCATTTTTCTTTACAAAAGAAGTAGGAGTAGTAATAACAATAAAATAACAAAATAATAATGATTTTTATCAAATTAATGGTAGATTTGAATAGACAACGTATTTATTTATAATTAATATAAAAATAACAGTGACAATAAAATTACATATTATAACATAAGATAAGAAATAAATTAAATACATGTCTAAATTCACCCTAAATTTAGTTGGCTGTAACTTGAAAGTCATATATTACACGTATGTATGTGTATATGACAGCACGGTGGTCAGTTTTTTGCTGTCCAATAGTACATTATCTGCAGGAAATGGTTTTTTTTCTTTTTATAATGAAACTTTATTTAATTTACAATTTTATATATGAATTTTAATTTAATATAATTATGTATATATAATTTTGATTCTGTTTTAAATTTATATATAAAAATTTAATTTTAATTTAATTGTATATATTTAAAGAAATATAAATATAAATATTAATTTTATATTAGATAAATATAATTATTTAGATATGAAATATGTAGATGTAAAATGATGATATATCGATATTAATATTAGTGGGTTATGAAAATTAAATCAAATAAACATTTCATGTATAATATTGCACAAAATTAAAATTTATATATAAACATTACACATTATATTAAAGTTGATGTATAGTTTAAATTTATCCCTTTGATAATTTGAAATATATCTTTAAATTTGTTTAATTGGGTTAATGGCTTTGGCTTTCTACAAATTTTCATAATAGAATTGATTTATATTTATTTTGATAAAGTTGTTTAGATTTTTATTTGTAAATTATGTAATAATTTATTTTAATTATATATATATATGCAATAAAATGAAAAGTATAAATATTAGTACAAGTAGAAATATTTAAAACTCTGAATCATTGATTGTTGAATTCAAGCTTGTGAGCTGGTGTAAAGAAGTGCATAAAAAATTACTCAAGTTGCAATTATGCTAGCTGGCCAAATTCTCTACCCGCCCGGAGCATGCAGTGAGTTAAATCTAAATAAACTCAGATGACTTGATTCATATTTAGCCTAAACCATGATGAGTTGAGACACATACGAACAATTATCCGATCTGGCTAGCTTTTCAAAAAGAAAATCTATTATACCATCCAAGCTCCAACATAAAATTGATGAAGGTAGAGAGGTATAATAATAAAGATAATATAGAGGGTTATAGAGTCAGTGATAGAAGCATAAGATATAGAGCATATAGGGTTGTGGGTGTACGAGTAGAGTAGAACAGCCCTATTTGAAGGTTGAAGCAAATGCATGCAGGTGCCAGTTTTGTGGGGGGAGGGGGGGGGGAATCAAACAGCTTTTTCTCATGCTAGGTTGATAAAAGAAGACTGTTGTGGTCAACTAAAATTAAGACAGGTTTTAAGTATAATGAGACGGAGCTGAAATATTGCTGCGTAAATTGAAGACAGCCGCTGGTGAACATGTACTATAAAC
Organism: Gossypium arboreum; assembly: GCF_025698485.1. Taxonomy (NCBI): domain Eukaryota; kingdom Viridiplantae; phylum Streptophyta; class Magnoliopsida; order Malvales; family Malvaceae; genus Gossypium; species Gossypium arboreum. The sequence goes on along the minus strand of NC_069081.1, from coordinate 106,482,921 downwards.
AACTGTTGCACCATGTTATTATATATATTCGGAGCAGGAACTTTGCATTTGTCCCCTGCCTTTCCCTTCTTTCACCTTATATCTTGATTCCTGGGTCTAACTAAAACAGCAGGGCAGCTAGGATGAATGCAACTTCTAACTTACTAATATTATTTCCCAATATACTCAATCTCAATGACTTAACCCTCACAGGCCCAGCTAATGTACGTATGGAGTTGTTGAAATTTCCATTTGTTTAGATATCAGTGGGAAAGATACATCGCTACCAAGGGCTGGGAATGGATAGAACCAACGAAATAGAAAGTGGGTTTGTGAATTGTTAGTGGGTATACACACACATATCTTTAAATACAAATAAACCTTTATTTTATGTGCAAAATTATAGGAGTACAGTTGGTGTGTACCAAATATAATTAGTATTTTAGAAAAATTGAAATGAACTAAAGTCGAGAAAAGAAAAATAAAGTATAGTATATACATGTCACTAAGGGCATAACCAGGCAGGACAAATAAATCAATGATCAGTCAACATAAGATACAGAAAACAAAAGCCACGCAGGCCATGATTTCAATTCGGAGTAAGCATTCCGTCCATTCGGTATATCAGAATAAATTAAATTAATCTGAGCTGCTTATAATTTTGTCTTCTTTTTTTCAATTTAGTATGTTACTTTTAATTTTATTTTTATTTCAAGTTCATTATAAAATATTAAAAATTAAATCAAACAATCTTAATCAACTCAAAAATATTTATTTCCGTACACGACCAAGATACAATTTCTATGTCTTCTATATCAATTTGATTTTTTATATATTAAATAATAAAATTAAAATGAATATCATAAAAAATTTAAATTATCAATATGTGTTTTAAATATTAATGGGTATTAGATTTTAAATTTTAATGGGTTCGGGCTTTTAAGAGTATTAAGTTTTAATAAGTATTTTAGTTTAAGGTTTAAATTTAGATTTGGATATGTAAATAGATTATAAATTTTTGGCCTTATGAATCATGGCATTTGGTTGGTTTAAAATGTCAAAACTAAAAATCAACTAAATAAATCAATTAAATTGAATATAAAAATCAATTAAATAAAAAACAGAATAAATTGTGAAAACTTGACTTTTTGATTTGGTTCACTTTAGTTTTCGATTTTAGAATTTTTATTTTTATTTTATTTTTTGTACACATCTCTAATTTCAATCCTTCATAATTGGTAGAATTCAATATATATATGTATATATATATTAATGACCATAAAATTTATAGATCATGCTTAAAAGTCATAACTTGAATGGGAAGAGAGCGCTCCAAATAAACAAAAGAAAAATCTTCCCTTCTATTAAAAGCATTAGATAAGCGTAACGTGGCCTGAGTCCGGAACCCATGTCCATCACCTTCACGATGAACTCTTAAAATCTCCTCTTTTCTTCAAAGTTGCTTGAGCACTTGGGAGCAAAGCAAGACAACCATACAAAAGGACAAGAGCAACAAAAGGATAATATCAGCATACTCCTTTAGAAAAAGACACTTGAAGAAAACAAACGTCCAAAAGACACTAATATAACTAGTAATTTTTTAAGATAAGAATGAAGAAGTTAGTATACATTATTGGTGGTGGGAATACCTTTTATTTGTATTAGACTTGTAATAATTTTATTTAAATATTAATTATAATTATTATATTTTTCTTCTCTTAGATCACGATAAAAGTCCTAAAACTAGAACTAGGGAAGAAAAATATAATAATTATAATTAATATTTAAATTTAAAAAATTATTAATATTTCTTCATAAATTTAAAAAAATTCACTTAGTGAAAAGGTGTCATGATTTTGTTTACTGACAGTGTGTGAGACTCATGCACTACCAATACATCAAATATTATTTCATTCTAAAATGTATCTTTTCAATGTATCAATTCTAATTATTTATTTATTTTTGAGAATAATGTTTAATACACCCTTTATGCATGAGACTCCTGCACCATCAGTGAACAATTACAGGATGTTGTGCCATCATCTCTTAATGGTGTTATAAAAAAAAAAAATAGACTATTTGACATAATCGAAGTTCAAGGATTAATCTGGACAAAAAAAATATTCAAGGACAATGTTAAAAAAAGTTACCAAACTCAGGGACTAAATGTTATTTTATCCAAACAAAAAGTAGTGAATTTACAAATGAAGGATAATTAATTTTAATTATGTATAAAAATTTTCAACATTTATTTATATTTATAAGCTCACTATTTCTTTTCTCATTGCAAAATATTTTGATATGATTCATTGATTGTGTATATGGAATTCATATACTAACATAGCGGTGCATCCAATATCGGATAATGTTGCCATAATGTAAGAGACGTTGCATTATTCCATAAGAAGAAAGGGAAATCTAGTGCTGTAGGGTGGAAAATTGATCTTGCAAAGGCGTATGATAAATTGAGTTGGAGCTTTTTAGAGTAAACCTTGGTGGAAATTGGGCTTAACCGCAATTTTCTTTCTTTGATTAGGAGTTGTATGCGTTCCAGTATCTTTAGAGTGGTGTGGAATGGAGAAATGTCTGATTCTTTTAAGCCATCAAGAGGGATCCATTAGGGTAATAATTCTCTCCATAACTTTTTATTTTTGGTATGGGGAGACTCTCGCATTTAATTTAGAGCTATATTACGACTAAGCTATGGCAATCAATTAGTTGAAAAGGTTTGCTAGTATCACATTTATTCTTTGCAGATGATCTTTTTTTTTCATGTCTACAATGAATGATCTGATTGTGTCCGTTAAGAAATTCTTATCGAGGTCCAACCTATGGTATTCTTGTCTCTTCAAATATCAATAATCTACAAGCTAGAAAGATTAGTCACTTCTTCGGCATTTCGCTTATAAGAAACTTGGAGAAATATCTAGGTGTTTCCCTCATGGCCTCATCCATGGTTGTGTGAGGAAGAAAATATACTAGTATTTAGTGGAGAAAATGCAAGATCATCTTGCTAATCAGAAAGAGAATCATCTTTCATTGGCAAGCCGAAATATTCTGGTTAAAGTTTCGACTACCCCAATACCTCTTTATACTATGAAAACTTCACTACTTTCGCGTATGTGATAAGTGTTAAAAATCACATGTTTTAACTTTATTCTTAACACATTTTTAGGTGATTATCTAATGTTAATTGTGAATTTTATACTCAGTATCCTTTAAACTCATGTTTTGATGCTTAATAGAGCACTTGGGAGTGAAAGGAGTAAAAAACGAGCGAAAATCGAAACGTCGGTCCAAGCTTCAAGGGCTACATTAGCTGAGTCATTTCACAAGGCCAGATCACATGGGCTTGTGGTAAGCCGTGTTGATTTCACGAGATTGTGCACTGAACAGCAGAAACTCGTGATTTTTAAGTTTTGGAGGCATTCTAAGACGTATATATGAAAACTGATAATACTCTAAAATGACGTGTTTTTATATATTAATCATGTGTTTATTTTGAGCTTGAGCCTACTAATTTGAGCTATTTATGTTTTTTTATCTTTTAGGGACTCAATTGGAGGCAAAAAGTAAATTCAAGGGAAAAAGCGTCAATTCGGAGATTAAATGGGCCAATATGCAACGTGGGACAATTATGGTGCCAAAAGTGCGAACATGGAAGGCACAAGGACTTAAAAGCAAATAGAAGAGATTTTATTTTGGAAGACTCTATTTTATTTTATTCTATTAGGATAATTAATATTAAGATAATTATTAGGATTATTCAAATTTAGGATTTTATTTTAATTATCTTTGTTTATCTTTAATTAAATGTATTTATCTTTTTAGAATTTAAGTTCAATTAGACTATCTCCCTAGCACTATAAATAGGGGGTGAAGTGACTCTATTTGGAGGATCTTTTTCTGTAAACACTCTCCCCAAAAAGTCTTTTGTTCTTTCATATTTCTTTTCAATAAAATTTCTTTTTCCATATTTTTATTTATTTTCTTTCCCACAATTATCATGAGCCACTAAAACCCTTCTAGCCAAAAGTTGTCAATATTTCCCCAAAAAAGGTTCTTGAAGCCTAGAATCCGTACTTAGCCTTCTCGCCAAGTATTCATCGTTTCTCAAGACTATGGGTCGACGCTCCGTCCATGGCCCTTAAGTAAGCAAGCATATGCAAAGGCGGCCGCTTTGTATGTTTTGGAAGGATTGCATAGTCGGTTCGTTAACTTACTGCGTCAGAGGTTGGCGAGCCAAAGAAACAAAATGGCGTAGGATTCGCCATTGAGAAGCGTTGATCTAGCATAGATTACTGGCTAGAGTCAGGTTCCCTAAAAATCGTAAGTCTAATCTTTGGAGCTGGTGGTCGTAGGCGTCCTCTTCCACTATAACTGGCTTACTCGAGTCGAGAAGGATCATCCAAAAGCCAAGGATTGAGCCCAAGGCGGAATGAGACAACCGGAGGCTAGAACTTTCCCATAAGAATTTCTTTTCACTTAAAACTCTCTTTATTATTTTTATTATTTTCGTAATCATAATTTCAGTAAACTATAAACTTTGTTTTTATTTTATTTTCGCTTCCAAAATCAATTCTTAAAATCTGTTTTTTTTTTATTTTTTTCTAGTAACGCAGGTTTTCTTGGGCACGATTCTGCCTAGGATTTCGAGAAACAAGCATTCGTTTAATCCGGTCCCCGAGGATTCGACCCTACTCCCTTTCTCGTTCTTTTTCTATTTTTATTATTTTACAGGAATAGGTTATTTTTAGTGCTCTCAACGACCGCATCAAATTTTGGCGCTGATGTCGGGATCTAACAACATACTAATCTTGTTTTTCTTTGTTTTCTATGACCAGATCTGCCGGTACTCTTGCGTTCGACTCGTAAATCGAAAAGATTGTAAAGCTAATCGAAAGGATACAAAACTAAGGAAAAAGCGAAATGGTGGTTGGAACTCAAAGCAATCCACCGCCGTAAATTAGAATCGACGACGAAGTAGAGTCTAGGTTAACGAAAACCCTACTCAAACGTTAGAAAGTAAAGAAGAAGAAGTCGATTCCCAAGAAGTGCTGAACACTAGGGTTGACGAAAACCCTAATTTAACACCTCAACTTATGGCTCGACAATTGCAATCTGGTCAAGCGCCAAACAGTAACAACCGCCACTATGCATTGCGTATCCTACTATGGATACTAATTTTGAATTAAAGTCAGGCTTGATTCAGCTACTGCCAACTTTCCGTGGGTTACAAAATGAAAACCCCCATAAGCATTTAAAAGAATTCCATATGGTTTGTTTGAGTATGAAACTTCAGGGGGTAACTGAGGATCAAATTAAATTGCGCGCTTTTCCTTTTTCCCTAGCAGATTCAGCGAGGGAATGATTATTTTATTTACCTCCTGGATCCATTATAACTTGGGCTAATCTATCTCGTTTATTCCTTAACAGGTTTTTCCCTGCATCACGAGCGGCTGAGTTAAGAAGAGAAATCGTGGGCATAAGGCAAAAAGACGCAGAGACTCTATACGACTATTGGGAGTGAATTAAGAAGTTGTGTGCAAGTTGCCCATAACACGATATAACGGAACAGTCTTTGCTCCAGTACTTTTATGAAGGCTTGAAACCCATGGAGATGAATATGGTAGATGCCGCGAGTGGAGGAGCGTTAGTCAACATGACTCCACAACAAGAAAGAGACTTAATCTCCACAATGGTGCGAATTCTCGGCAATTTCGAGCCAATCCTCGAACCCCTAGAAGGGTTCACCACTAAGTAATTCTACCATTGAAGATAGACTTGATAGACTTACTAATATTGTGAATTCCCTTGTGACAGAAAAATCAAAACCAGCCCGAGTATGTGGAATATGTGCTACACCTGAATATACGAGTGATGCGTGCCCTAGTCTGTGTGACGATTCTATGGCCCATTTAGATGCTGTGGGAAATTTTCCTGGGCCACCACAAAGACGATACGACCCTTACGCCAATACCTACAACCCAGGATGGAAGGACAACCCTAATTTTAGTTATGGGGCTAATCCACGATATAACCGACCATACCAAAATCGAGCCCCCAACAATGCAAGATTCGTAATTCTTTAGAAACTTTGGTCAATAAATTAGCAACTAATGTCCTTGATTTTCAACAAGAAACTCTCAATTTCAAAGAGAAATGAAGGGTTTTCAGCAGAAAACGAAGCATCCATAAGGAGTTGACCATATCAATTGAGAAATTAAACTCTCAAGGAAGCGCCATCACAAATGTAACCAAACCCGAGGCGTAATGCGAATGCGAGAGCGTTACGAACCGGAAAGATCTCGGAACCGTTCTCGGCAAGAATCTTGGTCAAGAAATCGCCCAGGAAACTCCAGGAAACGACGAACAGATCCGAACGAAACCCCCACTGCCGAAAATCCAACCTCCATTCCCAAAACGATTAAATCAGTGTTGAAAAAGTAAGGAAGACAAGGAGATCCTCGAAACATTCAGGAATGTTGAGATCAACTTACCACTGTTAGATGCTATTAGACAGATTCCACGGTATACCAAGTTCCTCAAAGAACTTTGCACCAACAAACGAAAACTAACAGGTAATGAAAAGGTAAGTGTTGGTGAGAATGTTTCATGATTCTACAAATGAAAAATGCTTGGTTAAATGCAAAGATAGGGGTATGTTCGCTATTCCATGCAAAATTGGCCATTTGGGAATTAAGAAGGCTATGTGTGATCTAGGGGCTTCCATAAATGTAATGCCTTATTCTATTTATGAATCACTTAATGCGGGTTTTTTGACAAAGACAGGTGTTACCATTCAGTTGGCAAACAGGTCTATTGTGCATCCCGAAGGTGTCCTCGAGGACGTATTAGTCAAAGTCAATTGCCTTATCTTCCCTGCAGATTTTTATGTGATAAAAATAGAGGAGGATAACACTCCTAGGTCTTCAGACATCTTGTTGGGGCGACCTTTCCTTAGTACTGCGAATACTAAGATTGATGTTCGAAGCGGAACCCTCACGATGGAGTTTGACGGGGAGATTGTAAAGTTTAACGTTTATGGCACTATTAGTCACCCAAGTGAAGTCTTGGACGAACTGTGTCGACATAATTGACTCATCAAGAGAAAAACTTTTGAGTCATCTTATGGAGATAAACCAAAATGATGTTTGATGATTTTGAATCATTAATAAATTATTGGCTCCTATGGATACTAAACTTCTACCTTACATTGTGCGGGCACCGGATCCAAAATTAAAACCACTTCTCGGCGTTTCAAATTCACATTTTGGAGAATGATGAGACCATTGCTTACTTAAAGGGATCAACCCTTGGAGGAAAATACGGAACCAAAGAAAGAGGCGCAAGGACGATTAAACCCAAATATGGTGGGCGTGTTAAAAATGAGAATTTCAAGCTCATAAGAACAAAAGAATTCATTTGGAACAGCCCAAGATTAGTTGAGGCGTCAAGCTAGCGACGTTAAACAAGCGCTTGTTGGGAGGCAACCCAATCTTTATTTTTATTTTTATTTTATTTATTATTTTCCTTTATTTTATTTTATTATTTATTATTTATAATTTTATTTTATTTTATTTTAGTTAAATATTAATAAATTTCTCTTCTTCCATCTAGGTGAAATGGAGCGAAAATACGAAGAAAAAAAAAGACAGAAAGTGTGCACCAAAACAACCCTATCTATGGTACCAAATAGTTCTATTCCAGCCCAAAATGTCATATCCCTGCTGCCAAACAGTTCTATTCCAGCCCAGAATGTCATATCTCTGCAGCCAAACAGTCCTATTTCAGCCTTAGAATCCCCAAAACCTGCAGCCAAACACCCCTTTTCAGCAAATAAAACCCCCAAACCTTACATTTTTTTTCCCCAAAATTCTCCATAACCGCCGACTCCTTTCTCCTCCACCACCCACCGCCGATTTCTTAGCCACCATGGTGAGAACCTGAAGCTGAACCGCCGTTGCCACGTCACCCATCCCGTCTCAACCTCTTGCCGTTTCGCCATCTTTTTCTCCACCGTGTGCGCCTACTGACGGTAACTACATGGGGAGTTTTTCTAAAAAAATTTTTTTCTCCTCCTATTTGTTTTCCTTTTACTTTCACATCGAGGACTATGTGTTTTAAGTGGGGGGAGGCATTCTTCGTTGTTATTATCTGCTATTTTTGCTGTCATATTGTTGTTGCTGCTGTTTTGTGCTCGTTTCTGCCTATTTATTTTAAGAATATCTTGCTGCTTTTCATGCCCAAGATTTTACCAGGAATTGCCTACGTTTAACTTTCATGCATGATTCTTACCTTCTAGGGAAGTTATGATTTTTCCCATAATTGATTCCATCTCCACTGTTTTATTTTTATTAGGCTAAAAATAATTGTGATTAATAGGGTTAATTCTATCTTGCTTTTCGTAAAATTGATCAAGTTTAATATAAAGTGAACACTTAAAATGATTGCATGCTTAATTAATGTTCATGGCTATTAGGTGATTATTAAAATTTATTTTTGACACTTAAATTTTTTTCTTTCCTGAGTTCTCAAGAATTTTAAATATCGTTTAATTTTTAATAAATGTTTTCCATGGTTATGAGTATGACTTAGATCGTGGATCGATCGAGTAACCGGGTAGGGTGCTTAGGTTGTCATTCTACTTGGCGTCAAAAGGTTGTGTGACGTGACAAGTAAAACTCCGCTAGCCGAGGTTATGAGTATGGCTCAAATCGTGGATCGATCGAGTAACCGGGGTAGGGTGCTTGGGTTGTCATTCTACTTGCGTCAAAAGGTTGTGTGACGTGTTGGGTAAAACTCCGCTAACCGAAATAAATAATTTTAGGAGTATGTTAATGAGTAACCGGTGGGGTGCTTGGGTTGTCATCTCTTTTCGCGTCAAAAGGTTTAATATATTCCTAAGTAAATAAATAATAATAAATTTTAAAAAAATCAAAAAATCAAACAAGGAAAAAAAAAAAAGAAGAAAAAAAGAAGTACTAATAAAGTTGCACTTCGGGGACTAAAGGAGGAAATAATTAAGGTGTCTTAGTAGGTTTGGTAATTTACCTAAATGGCATAACTCAAGTCGATCTTAATTTTTGTGTGAAATAATTGGAATACTTTTTCTGTTTTACTTAAAGCAAGCTTAGAGGTTCTTTATTTTTCATATACGTTTTTAACTAATTTTTATGAAACTTTGGAGTGGTATTTCTTTTATGGTAGAATCTAGCTTTCACAGTCGATAGGAACCATACTTGAGGGCAAGCATGGGCTAAGTAGGGGGGAATTTGATAATACTCTAAAATGACGTGTTTTATATATTAATCATGTGTTTATTTTGAGCTTGAGCCTACTAATTTGAGCTATTTATGTCTTTTTATCTTTTAGGGACTAAATTGGAGGCTAAAAGTAAATTCAAGGAAAAAGCGCCAATTCGAGATTAAATGGGCCAATATGCAACGTGGGACAAATATGGTGCCAAAAGTGTGAACATGGAAGGCACAAGGACTTAAAAGCAAATAGAAGAGATTTTATTTTAGAAGACTCTATTTTATTTTATTCTATTAGGATAATTAATATTAAGATAATTATTAGGATTATTCAAATTTAGGATTTTATTTTAATTATCTTTGTTTATCTTTAATTAAATGTATTTATCTTTTAGAATTTAAGTTCAATTAGACTATCTCCCTAGCACTATAAATAGGGGGTGAAGTGACTCTATTTGGAGGATCTTTTTCTGTAAACACTCTCCCCCAAAAGTCTTTTGTTCTTTCATATTTCTTTTCAATAAAATTTCTTTTTCCATATTTTTATTTATTTTCTTTCCCACAATTATCATGAGCCACTAAAACCCTTCTAGCCAAAAGTTGTCAATATTTCCCCAAAAAGGTTCTTGAGGCCTAGAATCCGTACTTAGCCTTCTCGCCAAGTATTCATTGTTTCTCAAGACTACTGGCCGACGCCCGTCCATGGCCCTTAAGAAGTAAGCTTTTCAAGATATGCAAAGGCGGCCGCTTTGTATGTTTTGGAAGGATTGCATAGTCGGTTCGTTAACTTACTGCGTCAGAGGTTGGCGAGCTAAAGAGACAAAATGGCGTGGGATTCGCCATTGAGAAGCGTTGATCTAGCATAGATTACTGGCTAGAGTCAGGTTCCCTAAAAATCGTAAGTCTAATCTTTGGAGCTGGTGGTCGTAGGCGTCCTCTTCCACTATAACTGGCTTACTCGAGTCGAGAAGGATCATCCAAAAGCCAAGGATTGAGCCCAAGGCGGAATGAGACAACCGGAGGCTGGAACTTTCCCATAAGAATTTCTTTTCACTTAAAACTCTCTTTATTATTTTTATTATTTTCGTAATCATAATTTCAGTAAACTTTAAACTCTATTTTTATTTTATTTTCGCTTCCAAAATCAATTCTTAAAATCTGTTTTTTTTATTTTTTTCCAGTAACGCAGGTTTTCTTGGGCACGATTTTGCCTAGGATTTCGAGAAACAAGTATTCGTATAATCCAGTCCCTGAGGATTTGACCCTACTTCCCCTTTACTATTCTTTTTCTATTTTTATTATTTTACAGGGAATAGGTTATTTTTTGTGCTCTCAACGACCGCATCAAAAACAATAAGATGATAGGAGGGAAAACAACTCAAAAAACACCATTGAAGCCGACTTTGAAGCAGATTTGCGTGAAGATTGAAGATTCCCAGTTGATTTCTTAGGAAATTATCATGAGTTTCTTTATTCCTTTCCGTTATATTGTCTCTTGGATGTTTCTATTTTTGAGCATGAACTAATTTTTTAAATACTTAGAGGAACCCTATGATGGATTCTATCATTTGATTTTTTTATGCAATAAATACTTAGTTTGTTATTCTCAATTATGTATTTTTAATTCTTGGTTTGATATTTCTAGATTATTGATCCATATTCGGTGTGCTTAAATCAAAGGTTGAATAGACCCTATTTAATATTGGATCTTGCGTAATTGAGTGGAGTTGCATGTAATCTTAGAAATAGGACGACAGAAATCTATCGGATTAGAGTCAAATCTAATAAGGTAATCCACAACACGATTCAACGCGATAATAAGGGTTTTAATTAGAAATAGATTTCAATTAATCAACCTAGAGTCAGTTGCTCTTATGCTCGAAAGAGGTGTTAGCATAATTTAAGGATTTTTATGGATCAAGGTGCTAAGTAAAGAAATTGTATAATTTAGATTAATAGTGACAGATGAAATTTTAGCGGATTCTTTTCATGCTATTGTTTAGTTTCATGGTTGTTAATCGATTATTTTCGTATTTTGTTCTTTGCCGTGTTCGTTAGTTAATTAAATTTGTTAATTTTAAGTTTTAATCAATCATTCGAATTATTCGATTAAATAATAGAAAGAAGGTAATTAATAGTACTTGTAGTCCTCGTGAGAACAATATATTTGCTCACCGTAGCTATACTATTAATTAATAAATGCACTTGCTTTAGTCAAATTTTTAATTAGTTTCGTGACCATCAATATGATATGTGATCAAATAGATCAACTTTGTCGAGGCTTCTTATGGGACTTTGCTACTAATAAGAATAGATATACTTAGTGAATTGGGAAACTATATGCAAACCAAAATGTGTTGGCGACTTGGGTTTTTGTTTTATGCGATATTGGAATCACTTATTCCTTGTAAAGAGTAGTACCTTTTTGCCCAACTTCGTTTTGCTAAATATTTCCTGAATGATGAATTTTTGAAAGTTTCTCTTATAGGTAATGTGTCAAATACTTGGCATGGTATTATGGAAACGCTCAACTCAGGGGTAACTAAGGGACTAGTAAGGATCGGACCCCCTAAAATAGAAAATTTTCCATCTAGGATCTTTAGAATTTTTAAAATTTTAAGTTAATAAAGGTAAAATTATACTTTGACTCCTCTAAAAATGATAAAAATTTGATTTAATCATTTAAAAATTATAAAGATATAGGCTATTAAAATTGTGAAATTGTATTTTTAATATCGTGAAAATTACAATTTAATTTCGGCCCCCTCTAAGAAAATTTTCTGGCTTCATCCCTGACTAAATTCCTTAAGAAAGGCATATGTTAGTGATTCAATAATGGGAATTCAATGTAGTTCTGGTTAGACTGTTGGTTGGATTTTGGTCCTTTACAATCTCTTTATGTCCAAGTGTTATCCCCATCAAAAAATTAGAAGTTTGTTCAAGAGTATTGGTCTAATAATGGTTGGGATTTTCATGCATTAAGAAATTGATTACAAGATGATATCTTGGAAAATTGTAGGCTGTAACAGCTCGATTTTGAGTGGTAACGGAACATTAATTTTGGGACTACAAATTTTTGTCGTGTCGATCGTAATTTTTATTTTTAGAATATTTATAGAGTTATTAAATTGGTATTAAAATTTTGTTTGAAAATATTAACGTTTAGATAGATAATTAAAGAAAAGGATTAAATTGAAAAAGATGCAAAAGTTGTAAAATTAAAGCAAATAAGTGATGAAATGGTTTGATTAATGCTTGAGAAAGGAATAGGGTAATAATTATACCTTAATAGGTATAGTGGGACGGCAAAATTAATGGAAAATGACAAAATAATAAGCTTTAATGGCAAATTTGTAATTTTAATGAAATTAAAACAAAATTAAGTTAAAGAAATATGTTTCTTCTTCATTTTACCATCCATAGCTGAAATTATGAAGGTTTCTTGAGCTACGAGAATCGGTGAAGTCTTTTACCTTGCATGCAAGTGTTTTCTATATTTGTTTCTTGTAATTAGTCCCAGATTATTTTTATAGTATTTTTAGAGCCTAGATGACTCGATTAAGGGACATTATGGATATATTTGAATGAAATTGGACTATGTTTGTATTAATGTACAATTTGAATGGTTTAATATTATGTTTGTCTGGTAATACTCTGTAATCTTATTCCGGCGACAGATACGGGTTAGAGATGTTACACAGACTCTACCTCCTCTCTTTTTTAGCCACCATGTGAATGAGTTGATTTGGAGCAAAACATCCAATGGGTTATTTTCTTTAAAGTTAGGTTATGATGTTCTTCTTAAGTTGGATATACCGCCAATATCCTTTTGTTAAAACCATTTGGAAAACTCGATGTCAACCATGAATACAACATTTTCTCTAGTTAGCTTAGACAGACAAGATAATGACCCATGTCAACCTTAAACTTTGACGCCATTCTTCTACTGAAAACTATAGTGTATGTGGTGCGACAACTGAGAATACTTTACATGTCTTTTGCGATTGTTCCGCGGCTAAGGAAACAGGGTAGTCTTGCTTGGTGGCAATATGGGCACGAGCTTCTTCACTTGTGATCATGTGGCATGGTTTATGTTTAATTTATGCAAGCTTGAGCCAAAGGAAGTAGGGAACATGGGGCTGGTGTACGTTGTTCTCCTATGTTTGTTGGCGTATATGGAAGTGGAGGAAGAATTTTTGCTTTCCTCGTAAGATAGTGACTGTTGAGAACAAGCTTACTAGCATCTATCGGGCCTTGCATGAATCGGACAATGTAATTGATGGTGGCAGGATAAAATCAAGAGTTGAAGCTCTCTTCGATTGGGAGAAACCAAAATACCAATTTTTGAAGTTAAAACGTCAATGGAAGCTATGGATAATCAGATATGATAGCTGATATGGTTGCAAGCGTAGGAGGAGTACTAAGGGATAATGCTGGAAATTGGCTTGGTGGTTTTCAGGCACACTGTAGGTAGGGCCGAGTAAGGAAAATTGAAAAACCAAAAATTAAAAATGTTTAGAGGATTTATTGAATGTAAATTTAAAAATGGTAATTATTTGAAATTGAACTGAAATTAATTTTTATTTAATATATTTTATTTTTATTTTTATTTTATGATATAAAATAATTTTTATATTTACAATAATGAAAATAATTTAAAAGTTTTTAGAAATACTTATGACCAAATTGTCAAATAATATTCAAAAATAATAAAACGAAGTTCATTTTGTCAAATAAATCTAAAAATTTAAAATAAAAATTAATATGAAAAATAGAAAATCGAATTATGATGAACAGTTAAAAATCTAATTCTAATTGTGGGAGCTGCAACATTGAGTTTGCAGGAATCTATCCAGGGTTGCTTATGACATGGAATACAGGGTATATAGAAATGTGTTTGTAGAGACAAATCTCTTAATTTTTGTTTCAATGATGAAATCAGGGTGTGACCTGGAGGCTGGTAGGGCGCCAAGCCCTCCCTAAAATAATTTTTTTTTTATTTAGGTATGTTAAAATTTTTAAAATTTTAAATAATAAAAATAAAAGTATACTTTAATCCTTAAAATGATAAAATTTTAATTTAATTCTTTTTAAAATTATAAACTATAAACTATTAAAATTATAAAATTACATTTTTACTATCATAAAATTATAATTTAATTTTAACCATTTAAAAGAATTTTCTAACTTCCCCCGATGTAAATTGAACTACATCCCTTCACAACACAACTTTGTCGCAGATCAAGGAGAGTCTATTGATGGAAGAAAAACTTTAGCTTGATCCTCTTTTGTAACCAAAAGAGAAATATTTAAGCGATTTTCAAGTTCCTAATATAAATTATATAATATACAAGCAAATACGTGGTCCATTACATTAATCTTGATAATAAAAAACGATGTTGGAGTGGAGAATGGGGCGGGTAGCCCATGGAAATCTATAAGGCCAACCAATTTCAGGCCCTATAAGACCCCCAACATTCTTTATCTACCTACTCGTAGGCACAGCAAAGCAACCAAAAAAACCTTCATTGTTTTGGTGAAGAAGAAAGCCATGTCTTCGACTCAATCAAGCTACAACCTGCTACTTTGGATACATTTTTCCCCTTCATTAGCTCCCTCACTTTCTCAGCTTCATCAAACTTGCTAGCAGCGGCGTATATGTTTGACAACAACACATAATAACCTGCTTTCTCTGGCTCTAGACTAATAAGTTTCTTTGCTATTCGTTCACCTACTTCAACATTATTATGAACTCGAGACCCGGCTACAATTGCTCCTAGAATGGCTGCATCAGGTTCCATAGGCATTCCTTTTATAAAATCCTCTGCCTGCTCCAAAAGCCCTGCTCTCGCCAAACAATCAACCATGCTCGCATAGTGTTTCAACTCTGGCGTCACCCCATAATCTCTCATCATTTCAAAACATGAAGTTGCTATTTCTGCTTCTCCACCATGCGCACATGCTGATAATATACCAAGAAATGTAACTTCATTGGGTTTTATCCCCTTGGCAATCATATCCTCAAAAAGTTCCAATGCAGTAGTAACATTCCCGCTCAACCCGTATCCCAATATGAGAGAGCTCCAAGAAATGACATCTGTTTGGTTCATCATATCGAAAACCCTGTGAGCATAAGTTAACATAGCACACTTTAAGTACATATCAACAATAGCATTCCCTAAATTCAATTCCATCCCCAACCACCTTCTCACACACCATCCATGAACACTCTTCCCATGCTTTAACCACCCCAATTGTCCGCACATTAAAACCAAGCTTAACATAACCACCCAATCAGGCGTAACCCCAGCAACGACCATCTCTCTAAACAATTCCAAACCCAAAGTCGGTTCCTCATGTTTTGCATATCCATCCAACATTGCCGTCCACATCACTGCATCTCTCTTTGGCATTCCATCAAATAGGACTCGCGCATAAAAAATCTTCCCAAAACTAGCATACAAGAAAACCAAAGCAGAAGCAACAAATGGACTCCTTTCGAAACCCAATTTGAGACACAACCCATGAAAAGAGACAGCTAGTTGCAACAGTCCACAACCCACACATGCCCTTAAAACAAGCGGGAGAGTGAAGTCATCAGGTCTGACATTAGAGCTCTGCCACATATGAAGAAACAAATGTATGGCTTGAAGGGGGGAATTGGAGCGGGAGAACTCGCCGATTATGATATTCCAAGAATAGATACTCCTTTGGGGCATATGAAAGAAGACGGAAAGAGAGTAAGGGACGAGGTGTTTGTACCGAGAATAAGCCAAAACAAGCCTAGAACTAAGAACAACATTGTCATAAAGCGAGGTCCTGAGCAAGCGAGCGTGAAGGTGGCGTAAATGCTTGCAGTTTGGCGAGGAGTTAATAAGGGAGAAGTAGGAGATGAGGTTGGAATTGGTTGGGCCTGAACAAGCCAATGTTGAATAAGACAGCTTCTTCAACAGAGTCTTCATTTTTGATCTGGCATTACAATGCTAATACAAGTAACTTGCCTTTATTTTGGGGGTGGGGTGGGGCGGGGGGAATTAATCATCTTGATTACTAAATGCGGGATAGTATACAAACAAGAATAAGAAAGCAAATCATTAAGGTATAAAATAAAATAGCCAGGTTGGTGTTCTTTGTTTCTTCTCCTCCTTCTGCTACACCTTCCTTTTATAGCTGGAACAGATTTTGTTTTACTAATTAGAGAGCCTTAAAGACTAAACACTCAGTCCTCTTATTCAAATACAATTTCCCTACCACAGGGTAAATAAAGGGGAATAAAGAAGTGATCACACCCATATGAAATTCTCTACATGAATGAAGTAAAGAAAAGGATAGTTTGGTGTCGATATTTTTAACGTCAAGCACATGTTGCTGTGATGGCGAAGGCTTCGACTACTGGCTTTGGGGGAGGGATTTCGTTACTTTGCTTCGTGTTTTCGTCGCTTTGCTTCATGTTTTCATCCTTCATCTTTGCTAAGAAGTCGTTGAAGCAGTCATCCAATGTTCGGAATGGCTCATTCGGGTACAGACTGCAGGCTTCGGTTTCATTCGGGCCTTCTATTGGGAAGTTGATTTGACAACCCTTTATGAAGATGTCATGGGTGAATGATGCAACAACACTCTGTGGGATAATATTCTCTGCAAATTCAAGGCAACTAATTTAGCTTAAGTAAAGAAATGCAGGGGAGAACACTACTGCTGGTCCTTTACGTCAATTAATAAGGGTGTATGATGATAATGATGGACCTGCCGCAGCCGAGAGAAGGTCTTCCTCAGTGACGGTAACTCGAGGGAGTGTTCGCCGGATTTTCCTTTCCCACAAAGCTGCAAGCTCGTTCATGTTATAGAAATTGCAGGCAGGCCTAAAATGAACTGACTTGTTCAAGGTCCTAATGTCATCAACAGTTTTCATGGTGAATTTTCCTATATCGGTGCCTGCAACAAAGTAAGCTGCACCCAGGAGGCATAAACAAAGGATTCAATAGTTGAATTCAGGGAATAGGGAAGTACTAAGCCTCCACTTAAGAACTTACAACAGTGTGGTATCACAATATATATATTAAAAGCAAGGGCTCGAAACCACAAAATATCATAAATCAACTAACAACTAACCTGTGGATGATATCCAAGTTGTTAGGACCACGCATTAACTAATTTCTTACCATCTCTTTTTCGAAAAAAGGATTGTACGGATCTCTTTTTAATTATTTAATGAGATTTAAGTAATTTTGTTCATATCATTGACGCATAATTTTAATAATTTTTTAACTTAAACTCTCAATCTTAAATCTCGAACCTTGAATCATGAACTCGAATCTTGAAACTCAAACTTAAATTCTTTAACCTAAACTCTAAACCTAAACTCAAACTTAAAATCCTAAATTTTAAACCTAAACCTAAACCCGAACCTTGAACCTTGAGCCAAAAGACTAAATTTAGGGTTTAGGATTCGAGATTTAAGTTTGGGTTCGAGTTCAAGCTTGGGGTTGGGGTTTAAGGTTTAAGGTTTAAGATTTTAAGTTCGAGTTTGGGGTTCAAAGTTCATGATTCAGGTTTAAAAAATTACCAAACTTATATATCAATGAAATAAAAAATTATTAAAATATTATTAAATAATTAGAAAATGATACAAGATAATGTAGCGCCTAAATTCATACAATCCTTTCTCCACTTGCTTATGTGTTTCGCATGGGTTTTCATTTATTTGTATAATATGTATACAATTTTCAACCTATAAACATTCAAGTTATAGTGCCAATTGAATGTATATATTTATAAATTCTAAAATTATTGTTAATATTATTAATTTATTTTTATATGAATACTATTAATTTATTTAATACTAATAATCTAATAATATTACTTTTATCATAATGTTCTCTCCTTTTCTTTTCTTTTTGACATTTTATATTAGTTTTCATATTAATGGAATAAAAAATTTCATAGTAATTTTTTTGGTATGGTATCTTCATATAGTTGGTTTTGTGAAGTACAAAGTAGAGCCATAAGAGTTGAAGCATGTAAGTACTTATAAAGATGTAGACATGACATTCTCCTGGACTAGTTAATCTTATGTGAGGTGGTAAAAGAGAAGTGTAATTACCTTTGACGCTGCCATCTCCATAGATTTCGAAATGATCCAAGGGTGGAATGACCTCGGAAGGATGCGTATTGTTGTGGTAGGGCCAAGAAGCAATGGAATTACAACAAATGTAGGTGTAGGGAATCTCCAGCTTTTCAATCAGACGCCTGACCTGACGCTTTTCCTTGTACATGGTGAGCCCAGGCTCTACTGGATCAGCTCGGTCCACATCGTGTCCAAACTCCGACGGCAAGAACCTCTGCCACCCACAAAACAACCCAAATATGTAAACCAAAAGTTCTTTTGCTTCTTTAGTGAAAGTACGTAGTAATGTAGGTACCTTAACAGTGCCGACAGAGTGAATTGCCTCAACCAAAGACAGCTGATCTAGTATTGTGGCGCCACCCAGAGCTGATATTACTATCTCAATTTGGTGCTCTTTCAGCAGTTTCACCATTAACTCCTTGTCATTTGCCAATCCCTAGAAACAACCAAGTTATAGAAGAATCTACATATAAAACGAACACAAATTTAAAACTATAACATGATATTTGTACATTCAACAGTATGGCGCCTCTGTCCTGAAGGGCTTTGGCTACTTTGTCCTTGGAATATTGGTTTCCGGAACTTGGCCTGACCAGAACATAAGTGGGTCGACCAGCATCCAAGCTAGCGTCAGCCACGAACCGACCAATAAAGCCGGTTGCTCCGACTATGAGGACACGGCCGTTAGCTACTGAGACAGTCATGGTTAGCGTTATTGCAAGATTAGATAAAGCAACTTTGGTTGAGACGTAGATTGTTGACCACGGGATTGCTACTCTATATATAGGGGGGCGCTGAGGCTGGTCCAACTACCCTTCAGGAATCAAGTTCAACAACCTCAGCCCACATCAAACTCTCATCCCTGGACAATTTGGAAGCACAACATTCCAACCCAACAGCTATAAGTATGCAATATTTTTAGGTCAATTTTAATAAACACCTAACATGGACGCTCATGTACATTCCTTTGCATGTCTCAAATGGAATATTCTTCAAAATTGTGTAGCAAGCAATACTACAAAACTCACTTTTACTACAAACAGACCAAGGTCTTTCTTTTAATTTTATATAAATTTGCATCGTTAAGTAATAAATGAAACATGTTTGACTGATAGTTAAGAAACTAGTGAGTGGGATGGGATGACGATGAGATGAGAGTGAGACGAGACGAGACGATGAACAAACTAAAATGGAATCGCCAGTTCAATTGTTTTCTGCTTAATTTTCTTTTCCAAATCTTCTACCTTGAAAAGTAAAACCAACCTAATTTTCTTTGACAGCTCTTTGGAGTCTGCTTGTCTTTTATTGCTGACTTAGTGAAGCTCCTCCTTTTTCTTTTTTCTTCCTTTAATTTGTCTGATATTTATTTATTTTTCCAAAAAATTCACTGATATTTACAAAAACTAAGCCTTTGATAAATCATTAAAAAAATAATTTCAGTATTTAATATATTTTTAAAAGTGTTTAATAACCATATTAAATTTCCACTTAGTTTAAAATTTTCAACCAAAAGAACGCGTTGAACAAAATAAGTAGATATATAACTCTTACCTCTTAGGATGTACTTGATAGGAGGGAAAATGAAAAGGATTGAAAAATAGGGTAAAAAAGTGCAAAGAAAATAAATTTTGAAATTGCTTATTAGGGATAAAAGTGAAAGGAAAGAAAATAAGAGAGATGATTATTTTTCATTCCATTACATAAAAATCAATCATTTCAAATTGGAATGATAAGATAAGAGAAAATAAGAGAAGTGTTAATTTAGGATGTCCAAGTCGTTGAAATTTCATTTTAAACAAAATGAAATATTTCAACATTTAATATTTTATTTTCAACCAATTGAAAACTACTTATCACTTAATACAGAAAATATTATGTTTATTTTATTTTATTAAAATTAAAATAAATTACCTTTTTAAAAAATGAAATATTTGAGTTATTATAGTTATATTTTATCCAAGACTATCCAAAATAATATAAGATATTAAAGTAATAATATTAAAATAAAAAAATATTTTTAAAAAATAAGTATTTACTTTTATCAAACAATAAAATTATACTTAGTGTTTATATTTACTAATTTACCAAATAATTTTTAATATATATTCAACACTTATAAAATTTAGTATTAAAATTTAACACTTAATTTTTAATTTATCAAACACATTCTTAATTGAAAGTTATGCATTTTGTTTAAAAAGTCATTTTCTTTCCTCTCACTTTTCAACTTTACCAAGTTAAGGAGGATAACAAAATTACTTTTATTTTCATTTTTTCCATCTTTCCTACAAAACACACCTATAGATAGAAAATTTATATTTTTATCTTTCTATTTTCTCCCCTTCAATTTTTCATCTTTCTAATTTTTTTCTACTCTACCAAATAAAGCCTAAATATTTGATAAATTGAAAAATAAAGTGCTAAAAAGTTTTAAGTACTAAAAATTTAAGTGTTGAATTTAGGTTATAAAATTAAGTATTGATTATAATTAGATTGTTTGATAAAGGATATATAATACAATCTTAAATGAAGTAGAATAAAATAAAAACAATTAAATTTATTCTCGTGATAAGTAAGTCCTATCTACTTATCATTTTTCATATTCTTTTGTGCAAAAATCCTATCTAGTAAATTTCATTGTGGGTGTTTAAAGAACTAAATTGCTAAAAGTATTAGTTTTCAGCGGGTTTAAGTTATATTATTTTTAGAAAAACTATTTTCAAAACAATCACCTCTTTACTTTTTAAAATAAATAAAATATTTAAATTTTTATATTTAATTTTTATCCAAAACTATTAAAAACAATATCAATAATTATATCAATAAAAATATAATTTTCAAATAAGTAATTTTCAAATGTCAACATTTTTTATCAAATAATATAATTTTATTTAGTACTTAATTTTAGCCATTTTTAATGTATAATTATAAATAAATATTTAGTTAACTATAATTACAATGAAATCAATGTCAAAATATATTTAGAGTCAAATTTGAAATACATATAAATTTAAATTTAAATTAATTAAAATAAAACTCAAGCATAATAAAACTTAAATCTCGACTAAATAAATAAATATATATATATATATATTAAAAATGAGAGAGTTGGTAGGAATAGTTTAAGATATTATAAATAATGTAAGTATTGTGAAACATCACAGCCGCCGGCCCCTTAAAGATTTGGTATGTTTGAGCTTAATAGTATATAACCCAACTTTAAGATAAGCTATATGATTAATTATCAAATATGCCAGCGCAGACAATAATTTGTTTTCGTCAAATAGATTTCATTCCATGGTTAAGTGATGTTGAAGAAAATTGGGATACGTAGAGCTCAATGCTGCTGTACAAGTTGCATTTTTTTATTTTTTATTTTTGCTTCAAAGCTCAATCCTGATGAAATAAATTGATTTTTTTCACTAAATTTCAGAAAAAAAAAAAGAAAAAAAAAACTTTAAAAAGGCATGGCGGGCGTTTGTTCGGAGGTGGAGATTTAATTACATTAATTACCTCACCTAACGTGTCATTCTTATGATGGTGCCCAGCCCACCTAACTAACAACGATGACACACGCGCATTTATTTAAAATAACAGGAAATTTTAATTATATTTAAAGGAGTAGCTAATTAATGTAGGTTAAATTATAAAAATAGTTATTTTTATTTGTTTCAAATTATATTTTAGTCACTTACATTATTATTTTATTATGAAGTGATTTAAGCTCCGTTACCTCCCAAACAACGGTCTTATATGACAGTTTAAATGAATTTTAAATGTCAACTTGGATGTTCTATGTGGTAGTCTAAATTAAATTTATTTAATTAAAAATTTATTTTTATCCTAACTACTGGACATCCAAGTTAGTATTTAAAATTCATTTGGACTACTATTAAGGAGGTAATAGAGTTTAACAGTAAAGTGACTACTTGATAATAAAATAATAACGTAAGTGACTAAAACATAATATTTTAAATATAAATAACTAAAATATAATTTGAAACAAACAAAAATAACTATTTTTATAATTTATTAAAACAAACCGAGCCAGGTGATTTTGAAGCTCAAATATTATGAGTTTTTTTTTTTTTTAATTTGACATCTAAATTTAGATATTCTTTTGTATTTAAAAATTAAAAGAAAAAGTTCACTTGTAAAGTTAATTTAAAAAATGCTGAATTTAGATGGATTTCTATTAACCGAACTAATGAGAAGGCATACCCATGGCGAAAAAGTTAAAATTCCATCTAACTTTCCATTCAAAAGCCGACCCAATTATTGTAATGTTGACTCAACATTAAATCAATCATATTCATAGTTACCCCATACCAGGATTAATGATTTCTTTTCTTTTTCCACAACCATTTAATTGTATTGTTTACTTAGCCAAGTTGGAAAATTTCACCTAAGCTAATTTCAATCTCTTTTAAAATTTAATTAGAACAATTTAATCAGTATTAATTTCAAAATAAATAATTAAATCACAGTGTTAAGAATTTCCGTTAGTTTATTTAATGTAGCAATAAAAATAAAACGAAAAACTGAAATTAAATAACCTAAACAAATGTAAACCATTTATTGGGTAAAATTTTAACCGATTTTCTACTCAGTTCATAAGAAAATATATATATATATATATATATATATATATACACTCAAAAAAGTATTCATCATAATTTTTGGTTTTAAAAATGTTTTTCAGTTTTTTACATTAAATTAAATATTCATTTTCCATAGTAGAAGATGCGTGGACCACAGCTTCTGTCTATGTTAGGATTTAGTCAACATAAAAAACAAGGTAAATTAACTCTTCATCTTCTTCAACCCAATCTCATCCACAAACTAGAAACCCCTCCATCTTCTAAATTGTACTTCAATTTTCTTCCAAATTAATTTTCATCGTCAGCGGAAAATAGTACTCTTAAATTTTAACTTAATTTCTACCTAAAAGAAACAAAATAAAAGATAAACTTCAATTTATAAGAGAAAAATATACACTCAAAAATGCTTTTGTTGTGATTTCTAAATTATATATATTTAAAACTTAAATAACATACAAATATCACAAATAGTTAAAAATTACACATTTATCAAATTCCCATATTAGAGTCATGCTTGTCCTTAAGTGTAAAACTAATGTAAATGCATTGCAACATAAAAAAAAATACTTAACTCAAATCGACAATTGAAAATATCATTATATACCAATGGACCAAACAAACATATTTTCATGAATATAATCAAAATCTTGAATGTTAAATAAAATATAATAATACTAATTCATACAATTAGGAAGGATTAGAAACAATAAACCTTCGTACGCATGTGTCACCATCCTTTCTAACACTATGCAATGTATAAGAAGTACTAGAATAATTAAGAGAACATAATCAAGTTTTAACATGCTTTCAAGGTCACCTAGGACTTTAAGGATTATAGTCAAATATAACGAGCTCGAGAAAAGAAAAAAAGTCATACATTTTTCTCGAGCTTTTCCTTAACACCATAACCAAATTTCATATCCTAGAACACTATGGGAATATATTCTACCATGAAAACAACTTAGTTAAAGAAGGAAGTGAAGCAAAACCTTGTTATATCTAGCTTTATTTGTAACAGTCCGTGTTTCAGTGGTTTCGAGGTCACAAATCCGACAAGTAAGTTTATTAATGTTATTATTTAATATTTACAAGTCCAATATAATATTAAAATAAATTATGAATTGACGATTTATGCTATTTGAATGAATAATTAGGTTCAAGTGGTATGACCTAAAGTCAAGTGGTTTTAGAAAATGAGGTATCAGGACCTTGTTTCTATAAACCAAGCCGTAAATATTTTATTAAATATTTACGAAGTTTTATTATGGTCGTATTAAAATTTGGTTAAGAAAATTTGATGTTTGGATAGTTAATTAAAGAAAAGGATTAAATCGTAAAAATTACAAAACTTAATTTCTATTGATTTTATTAACTAAAAAGTATAATTAAAGATTGTTAAAGGTTTTCAATGGTAAATATACCATTTTTAAAAGTGTTGAGACGATTAGTGGGGTTTATTTAGTTAAAAAGTAATATTTGTAATGTCATAATATAATATAAAACATTATACGTTATAATAGTTAAATAAATAAGAAAAGAAAGGGAAAAAGGGATAATTCATTCATCTTCCTCACCTCTGAATCGAATCAAAAAGGGGAGAAGGAAACCTAGCTCACGACTAGTTTCAAGCTCGAATTGGTAAGTAGTTTTTTATCGATTTCTTAGAATTTTTATATTTTTGAGATCGTTGTAACTAGGTCTAATTAATTTATACCTTCGTTTTCAAAATTATTAAAAATTTTTAAAGTTTTCATTGATGAATTTAATATGTTTTTGAAGTTTTATGATAGATTGTTAAGCTTGGTTGTTAAATGAACATATTTTGTTAAGTAATTTTGATGATTTAAAAGTTTAGGATTTATTTATGAAAATGATAAAGTTAAAGGAAAATGTTGTAAATTGATGACAAACATGGTTTGTTATAAAACTAGGAAAAAAATCGATTAGTATGAATTTTAATTAAAAATGATGAAATTGCAAGTTTCGAGTTTAGGGATTAAATTGTTAAAAGGTGAACTTTAAGGGTAATTTTATAAGTTATTATTATTATAGTTTATAAGCTAAATTAATTATTTTAAATGTCAGAATGAGATTAATTAAATAAAAATATTTATCTAGATCAAGAAATGACTCAAACGGACATTAATCCCCGGAAAAACTAAAATAGCGGATTAGTCATTGGATCACGTTAGAGCATCGTTTTGGTTTAATGTTAGTTAAATTAATGTTGGTTAAATTAAATATTTGTTATGTTGTTGTAATATAAATGAATTAGATTATAAATATATAAATGATATGATGATTTGAAAGATAACAAGTCCCGATTGAACTTTAAAAATTCTTAGGATACAAATGACATGTCATTAGGGATTTCATGTTTCAGGTGCTGGTCTTGAATGTCCTACTAATGGCTGAGGTCATGTATTTGTTGCGGATTCTCCACAGCTCGAGTGAGCAGCATTGTGTAGTTTACATTCCGACCCATAGCTCATGTTAGTAGAACCATTTCACAGCTCGTGTGAGCATTGTTGTAAAGGAAATGTTACAATTATTTGTAAAGGCATACTTCATGTGAGCTTTCCTGAGTATCCGATGAAATTCTAGATGGTTTAACGAGTAAGAAAAGGAATGGAACGGTAAGTGACTTAATGGAAAGGTTCATGACTATATGAAAGGGTTGATGCTTATATAATGTATCTTATGAAATTCTACTTGTAACGGCCTAATTTTCAGTGGTGTCGGAAATGGTGATTTAAGATCACTAAATTCGACAAATAAGATTGAACAAGATAGTAATTTAATATTTATGAGTCAAGTAAGAATTTAGAAGAATTTGTGAAATGGTGAAATTAGTGAATTAAAAGAATTTATTAGGTCAACGGGTCAAAAATGAGGTATCGAGACCTCAAAGTTGAAAATCGAGCTATAAATATTTTATAAATATTTATGGAGTGTCATTGAGTTAGTATTAAAGTTTAGTTAGAAAATTTTAACGTTTGGATGGCTAATTAATTAAAAGGACTAAATTGAAAATAGCGCAAAATTTGTTAAATTGTGAGTAAATAGCTTAAGTATTTAAAAGATGGATTTAAAGAGCAATTAGACCCAAAGGTTAATGGCTGGACGGTTTGGGTATGAAATAGGCAAGAAAACAATGTGAACAAGGGCAAAATTGGAAATAGCATAAAAGTTAATAGTTAAATAATGATGTAATTGAAAAATCTAGACATTTCTTCATATTTTCTCAGCTAAAATGCCATAGAAGGTCTGGAGAAAGCTGGTTTTCATATTTTACATCATGTGAGTTTAATTCTTACTTTTCTTGATAATTTTATGTTTTTATGACTTTTACAATTAGGTCCACTTGTAGAATTCATTAGTTTTGATTTTATGGGTGAAATTGGAAGTTACCCTGGATGGATAAGGAATTTTATGATGAATTATTATGAAATTTAAGTTCTAATTTTATATTAAGGTGGTTTTATTAAGTGATTTTGATAGGAAATGATATTAGGACCTAATTGTGAAAAAGTTGTGAATTGAAGGTTTCTGTTGAAATTAAGAATATAAAAGGTTTTGAAATAGTTTATAATGATAAAATAAAGTGTTAATTGAGAAAAATTAGTTCAATTGATGGGTGAATTGAGAAGAGACTAAATTGTGAAAATTGTAATTTTTGGGGTAAAAGTGCAATTTCGAAATTTGAACAGCATAAATTGTGAAGTGAAATAGAATTGAAATGGATGCTAATGAAGGAATGATTTTATAATTATAGATCAAGAAAACGAACTGAATCATGGAAAGGAGAAAATTCAAGAATAGTCCCTGAATTTCTACGACTTTTACAAATTAGTCCAGGTAAGTTCATATGGCAAAGTTCAATGTTTTGATATGAAAATATTATGATTGTTAAAGTATTTTATTGTTGATGAATACTATCAATTTGCATTAACTAATGAATAATGTGTAACTAAAAGTACAAATTAGTAGGAACAATGGATTTGAGTGCTTCTATTCTGTGACCCTGAAGAGTTGACGAAACATATGTGACAAGTGTGCCCGTTTAAGACCATAGCTGGGCTATGGCATCGGTGAAATGTGATAATGTGACTCCGTATAAGACCATAGCTGGGCTATGGCATCGGTATAATGTGATAATGTGATTCCGTATAAGACCATGTCTGGGATATGGCTTCGGTATGATATGTGAACCGTGTAAGACCATGGCAAGGCTATGGCTTCGGTGTGTGATGCGTATCAATGTGAAAGTCCATAGTTTACTATGGCAATGTGATAATGAAGCACTCAATTCCCTTATTGTTCCCTAATTTGACAATGAAGTAAATGAGAAATGGGCCTAAGGGAGTTAAATTGTGAGTTGCCATATGGAAATTATTCCAATGAGTTATTAATGAAATTGTGATTTGGAGGATGTAATAGTTAAACTAATAGATATATGATTGTGTACGATATTTGATATGATTTGTGTTTATATGCCTATGAGCTTACTAAGCTTCAATAAGCTTACTTGTGTGTGTTTAATATTTTTATGTAGATTGACTTGAAGTGAAGTGGGTAGATCGGATCAACACAACAGGCACACTATTCAGATCAATTCCGGTAGTTTTTGTTTTATGTTTAAAGATTTATATGGCATGTATAGGGTTTGAATGAATTGAAGTAAAGATGTTATAAACTAGTTAACAATATTTGTACTAAAACAGTTTTCGGTAAGTAGCAGTAGTTTGACTTTGAAAAATCACTAAAAATAGTAGAAATGGAATTAAATAATGAATAAATTATGGAATCGAATCTTGATGAGTCTATTTTCATATGGAAGAAGCAAAACAGGTATATGAGCTATATTTTATGAGATGTTTAAATTTTTGTGAAACAGGGCCAGAGCGATTTCTGGATCCCCTGTTCTAACTTTGGAAATTCACCATAAATTTTACAAAGATAATTAGAAGTCATACTTTATATGTACAGATTCCTTATTGAGTCTAGTTTTATTAGAGACAAACGGCATAGTCATTGAAGCTCTGTACAGAGAGATATCTGATTCGTAATACACAAAGGTCAGAGTAGTCAAACCCTAAAATAGGGGAGATTTTAAATAATAAACTGTACTAATTGGCTTGACCAAAAATTCTAGAAAAAAAAATGGTAAGTAGATATATGAGTATAAATTCAGAGAAAATTTACGGATTTGGATTTCAAGTTTTATAACTCGAGATATGAATTATTTAGCAACTATGACACAGTTGGACAGCTTGTCTGAAAAGTATTATATAAATTATCTAAATTTGGTTAAGTGCTCAAATAAGTTTAGTAGTGCCTTGTGCTCGACTCCGGCAACGGTCTCGGGTAAGAGGCGTTACATTTATTGGTATCAGAGCTTGGTTTAGCCGATTCTCGGAATATGTATGATGTGAAAAGTGTCTAGAATTACATGCCATATAAATCTGTGATAGTGTCTTTGTGTATGATCCGATCTAATCCTTGTTTTTATTATAGATTATCTTCGATTTGAAAAGATGTCGATAGACCGAACAAACCGAGCAAGAAGAAGTTAATAGCAGTACAAATCTCGAACAAGGAACAAGTAGTGCAGCTCGATTTCATTGATGCGAGAACAAGAACTCAAAATATGATTTATGGATTCATGAATCGGTGGTATAATGAGAATGTGCGAGAAAGAAATCGACTCATAACCTCCTCCCCTATCTCAACATCTGTAGTACCCCGGTTGCTCCTCCACCTCCTCCGACAACTGAATCGCAAACGTTCTCCATTTGAAAAGCTCGAGAAAACATGGGGTGAAGAATTTGGGGAAGAAACAGACGATGACCCGTTAAAAGTGAATATTGGTTACAAAGTATAATGAGGGTTTTAAGCAAATGGCGTGCTCACCGGATGATTACTTAATATGTGCCGTGTCATTATTGAAAGAAGAAGCTTATAACCGGTGGGAAACAATAGAAGTCATTGTCTTAATTTGAGAAGATCACTTGGGAATTTTTCAAAATGAATTTAAGAAGAAATATGTCGGTAGAAGATATCCGGATAAGAAGAAAGAGAATTTCTCGACTTGCGACAGGAAACAAGTCGGTGGCTGAATATGAAAGAGAATTTGTTTATCCGAGCAAATATGCTCGAGATATAGTACCCACTGAAGAAGAAATGTGTATCAGATTTGAAGAAGGGCTTAATGATGAGATTAAAATGATGATAGGGGGCATTGAGATACGAGAATTTGTTGTTCTATCAGATCGTGCTCAGAAGCTTGAAGAAGTATATAATAAAAAGATGCAACGAGATAGAAGAAGTAAAGAATCTTTCAAAAGAAGTGCATTTAAGTCATTTTGGCTTTACCAGTGAAGAAATCTAAAGAGGAATTCAGTCGAGCCACTTCAGTACCGGAAAGATCAGGAAAAAGTAGGCCAAGACAATCTGATTACAAAGCATCTGACAGACCTGCTGTTAGTGTGGGTAGTGTACAAAATACCCAAAGGCCCAAGTGTCAACATTGTGGAAGAATCCACCCGGTGAATGTAGAAGTAAATTAGGGCTTGTTATAAATGTGGGGCCATTGATCACTTTATTCGTAATTGTCCCCAATTACAAGTAGAAGAAGTGGAGCAGAGGAGAAACCGAAAATTCTTCCTCAAAGGAAGACGCTCAGTCGAGCAAAGTCTACTGAGGGCTACTCGTTGGGTATGAAAGATCTCGCTAGCCGATCGAAGTTAGGGCTCTGCTCGTACTTATGCCATTCGAGCGAGAGAAGAAGCAACACTCGGATGTAATTGCTGGTACTTTCTATCTTTATGATGTTCCTGTATGCTTTAATAGACCCGGGTCTACTCATTCATATATTTGTACTATGTTAGCATCCGAAAAGAACTTATTTGTTGAGCCTCACGATTATGATGTACAAGTTACAAATCCGTTAGGTCAAAGTGTGGTAGTTAATTTAATATGTCATAACCGTCCACCTTTGAAAGTTAAAGGTGTGATTTCCCATTGATTTGATCTTGCTACCCTTTCGGAATTTGATGTTATCTTGGGCATGGATGGTTAATGAAACATGACGCAATAGTGAATTGTCGAGAAAAACGAATTAGTTTAAAATGTCAAACAGGAGACATTATTTTGGTTGAGTCGGAAATTTGGATGACATGGTTAGAATGATTTCCTTTATGTCGCTTTCGTAAATTGTTGCGTAAAGGAAATGAGGCTTATTTAGCCTATATTCTTGATACTCAAGTTCGAATCAAAGTTAGAGCAACTATCTATTGTAAATGAATTCATGGATGTATTTCTGAAGAATTACCAGGTTACCACCGATAGAGAAGTTGAGTTCGTGATAGATGTGCTTAAGAACGGCTCCCATATCGGTGACACCGTATAGAATGGCTCCAGAGAATTAAGAGAGTTAAAACGCAGATTGCAAGAGTTGTTAGACAAAGGGTTTATCGGACCGAGTATGTCGCCGTGGGTGCACTGTCTTATTTGTGAAAAGAAGGATGGTTCATTGAGGTCGTGCATAGATTACGAGCGGTGAATAAGGTAACAATTAAAATAAATATCCTTTGCCTCGTATTGATGATTTATTCGATCACTTAAGGATGCTACGAGTGTTTTCAAAAATAGATCTCAGATCTGGGTATTATCGATTAAAGGTAAAGGAATGTGATGTACCGAAATGACTTTTAGAACTTCGGTATGGTCATTATGAGTTCTTAGTTATGCCATTCGGTTTGACAAATGCTCCCGCCGCTTTTATGGATTTAATGAATCGAATTTTCCAGTCTTACCTAGATAGATTTGTGGTTGTGTTTATTGACGATATCTTGATCTATTCAAAGACAGAATCCGAGCATGCTCAAGACTTGAGAATTAGAGTGATCATGGGTTGGTGACTGACCTACCAAGGCCCGCTTAGAAAAATGGGAGGGTTTGGGTAAAATATAGGCCCAAAAATGGGCTTGGGCAAAAACGAGGCCTGTTTAAAAACGGGCCAGCCTCGAGTAAGAGTTTTTGGCCAGGCCCGGCTACCCTACCAATTATATATTAATATATATTTTTATTTTATTTTTAATTATTTTAAATTTTAATATAACTATTTTTATTATATTGTTAATTTGTGTATTGTTTTAAGAATTGTTTTAGTATTATTTTTATTTATTTTAATATTTATTTTTATGTTTTTAAATATATTTGATTTATTATATTTTTAAATTTTTTATTTAATGAAATAAGAAAAAAAAAATTAATATGGGTAAATGGGCCTGAACTCGAACTTAGTAATTTTATTTGAATTGGGCTTGGGTAAAATTTTAGGCCCATATTTGGTAGGTAGCCCTAGCCTAGTAGACGAGCCTAAAATTTTATTTGGGTCTATCGAACCGACCGCCCTACCATGATCACCTCTATTGAGAATTGTACTACGAGATATTAAGGAAAAAGGTTATATGCAAAATTTAGTAAATGTGAATTTTGGCTTCATGAAGTGGGATTCTTGGGTCACATTATGTGGGTTGATGGTATACGGTAGATCCGAGTAAGGTGTCATGGTGATTAATTGGAAAACTCCAAAGAATGTTACGAAGTGCGAAGTTTCCTTGGATTAGCTGGTTACTATCGTCGATTTGTGAAAGATTTTTCACTAATTGCTTCACCGATAACTAAATTATTACGGAAGAATGTTGAGTTTGTATGGTCGATGAGTGCCAACAAAGTTTTGATCAATTAAAGAAAATGTTGACAGAGGCTCGGTGTTAACTCACTGAATCAGTGTGTCATATGTAGTATATAGTGATCGTCTCGAATGGTTTAGGTTGTGTATTGATGCGATCGAGAAAAGTTGTAGCATATGCTTCTCGGCAGTTGAAACCACATGAGAGGAACTACCCTACACATGATCTTGAGTTAACTGCCATAGTATTTGCTTTAAAAATTTGAAATATTTAATGTCGCAGAAAGAGCTGAATTTGAGACAGAGGCGATGGTTAGAGCTGTTGAAAGATTACGATCTTATCATTGATTATCATCCGGGTAAGGCAAATGTAGTGGCAGATGCACTTAGTCGGGAATCATCATTATTTGCTCTTCGGGCGTTAAATGCTCATTTGTCTGTTAATGAAAATGGTTCTATATTAGTTGAATTAAAGACAAAACCAGTATTCTTTCAACGAATTCGGGAATTGCAAGATGAAGATCCGAAGTTGGTGTTGAAACGACAAATGGTTCGGGATAATTTGAACTTAATTTACTCTATTGATAATAGTGGTATGTTATACCATCCTAATAGAATTTGTGTCCCGAATAATCTAGAATTGAAGAAGGATATCTTATCAGAGGCTCATAGTAGTATGTACTCGATTCATCCGGGTAGTACGAAGATGTATTGTGATTTGAAAAAAATGTATTGGTGGCCTGGTATGAAACGGGAAATTCGTGAATTTGTGGCAAAATGTTTAATCATCAACGGTAAAAGTTGAACATCAAGTGCCTGGGTTTGTTACAACCCGTAATGATTCCGAATGGAAGTGGGAACATGTGACGATGGATTTTGTATCTGGATTGCCGGTGACTCAAGAAAAAGATTTGATTTGGGTGATAGTAGATGATTAACTAAATTGGCGCATTTTATTCGGTCGAACAGATTTTTCACTTGATAAGTTAGCGGAATTATATGTGTCGAAATTGTAAGATTACATGGGGTGCCGACATCAATTATTTCGATCGAGATCCGAGGTTTACTTGAGATTTTGGAATAAACTACGAGGAAGCTTTAGGTACTAAGTTAAAATTTAGTCTGACTTTTCACTCTCGAGACGGATGGACAATCGAGCGAGTGATTGATTTTGGAAGATATGTTAAGGTGTTGTATACTCGAGTTCGGTGGCGGTGGGAAAGGTACTTACCTTTATTGAATTTGCTTATAATAACAGTTATCAAGCTAGTATCAAAATGGCACCGTTTGAAGCTCTGTATGGAAGGAAGTGCGAACCCGTTGTATTGGTCGAATTAAGTGAATCGAAATTAGTGAGTGGATTTAATTCGGAAACTAAAGAGAAAGTTCAGATTATTCGGGAAAGTTTGAAAGTCGCTTCGATCGTCAAAAGTCGTATCTGATTTGAAAAGAAGAGATATAGAGTTCAATGTGGGTGATCGTGTGTTCTTGAAAGTTTCTCCGTGGAAGAAAGTTTTACGGTTTGGTAGAAAAGAAAGCTTAGTCCACGATTTATCGGACCATACTGAAATCAATGAGAGGATCGGTCCGGTAGCTTATAGATTGGCCTTGCCTCCGAACTTGAGAAGATCCATAATGTATTTCATGTATCTATGTTGAGACGATATAGATCGGACCCTTCACATGTGATTCCTCATCGAGATAGAGCTACAATCGATATGACTTATTCGGAGGAACCGGTGAAAGTATTAGCTCGGGAAGTTAAAGAACTACGGAATAAACGAGTACCGTTAGTAAAAGTGTTATGGCATCGACATGGATTGGAGGAGGTAACCTGGGAAACAGGAGAGTCAATGAGATCACAATATCCAAATCTGTTTTCAGGTAACAAATTTCGAGGACGAAATTTTTAAAGGGGGGAGAGTTGTAACGGCCTAATTTTCAGTGGTGTCGAAAATGGTGATTTGAGATCACTAAATTCGACAAATAAGATTGAACAAGATAGTAATTTAATATTTATGAGTCAAGTAAGAATTTAGAAGAATTTGTGAAATGGTGAAATTAGTGAATTAAAAGAATTTATTAGGTCAAGCGGGTCAAAAATGAGGTATCGAGACCTCAAAGTTGAAAATCGAGCTATAAATATTTTTATAAATATTTATGGAGTGTCATTGAGTTAGTATTAAAGTTTCGTTAGAAAATTTTAACGTTTGGATGGCTAATTAATTAAAAAGGACTAAATTGAAAATAGCGCAAAATTTGTTAAATTGTGAGTAAATAGCTTAAGTATTTAAAAATATGGATTTAAAGAGCAATTAGACCCAAAGGTTAATGGCTGGACGGTTTGGGTATGAAATAAGCAAGAAAACAATGTGAACAAGGCGCAAAATTGGAAATAGCATAAAAGTTAATAGTTAAATAATGATGTAATTGAAAAATCTAGACATTTCTTCATATTTTCTCAGCTAAAACGCCATAGAAGGTCTGGAGAAAGGTGGTTTTTCATATTTTACATCATGTGAGTTTAATTCTTACTTTTCTTGATAATTTTTATGTTTTTATGACTTTTACAATTTGGTCCACTTGTAGAATTCATTAGTTTTTGATTTTATGGGTGAAATTGGAAGTTACCCTGGATGGATAAGGGAATTTTATGATGAATTATTAGGAAATTTAAGTTCTAATTTTATATTAAGGTGGTTTTATTAAGTGATTTTGATAGGAAATGATATTTAGGACCTAATTATGAAAAAGTTGTGAATTGAAGGTTTCTGTTGAAATTAAGAATATAAAAGGTTTTGAAATAGTTTATAATGATAAAATAAAGTGTTAATTGAGAAAAATTAGTTCAATTGATGGGTGAATTGAGAAGGGACTAAATTGTGAAAATTGTAATTTTTGGGGTAAAAGTGCAATTTCGAAATTTGAACAGCATAAATTGTGAAGTGAAATAGAATTGAAATGGATGCTAATGAAGGAATGATTTTATAATTATAGATCAAGAAAAGCGAATCTGAATCGTGGAAAGGAGAAAATTCAAGAATAGTCCACGAATTTCTACGACTTTTACAAATTAGTCGAGTAAGTTCATATGGCAAAGTTCAATGTTTTGATATGAAAATATTATGATTGTTAAAGTATTTTATTGTTGATGAATACTATCAATTTGCATTAACTAATGAATAATGTGTAACTAAAAGTACAAATTAGTAGGAACAATGGATTTGAGTGCTTCTATTTCGTGACCTCGAAGAGTTGATGAAACATATGTGACAAGTGTGCCCGTTTAAGACCATAGCTGGGCTATGGCATCGGTGAAATGTGATAATGTGACTCAGTATAAGACCATAGTGGGCTATGGCATCGGTATAATGTGATAATGTGATTAGTATAAGACCATATGCAGGATATGGCTTTGGTATGATATGTGAATCGTGTAAGACCATGGCAAGGCTATGGCTTGTGTGTGATGCGTATCAATGTGAAAGTCCATAGTTTACTATGGCAATGTGATAATGAAGCACTCAATTCCTTATTGTTCCCTAATTTGACAATGAAGTAAATGAGAAATGGACCTAAGGGAGTTAAATTGTGAGTTGCCATATGGAAATTATTCCAATGAGTTATTAATGAAATTGTGATTTGGAGGATGTAATAGTTAAACTAATAGATATATGATTGTGTACGATATTTGATATGATTTGTGTTTATATGCCTATGAGCTTACTAAGCTTCAATAAGCTTACTTGTGTGTGTTTAATATTTTTATGTAGATTGACTTGAAGTGAAGTGGGTAGATCGGATCAACACAACAGGGCACACTATTCAGATCAATTCGGTAGTTTTTGTTTTATGTTTAAAGATTTATATGGCATGTATAGGGTTTGAATGAATTGAAGTAAAGATGTTATAAACTAGTTAACAATATTTGTACTAAAACAGTTTTCGGTAAGTAGCAGTAGTTTGACTTTGAAAAATCACTAAAAATAGTAGAAATGGAATTAAATAATGAATAAATTATGGAATCGAATCTTGATGAGTCTATTTTCATATGGAAGAAGCAAAACAGGTATATGAGCTATATTTTATGAGATGCTTAAATTTTTGTGAAACAGGGCCAGAGCGATTTCTGGATCCCCTGTTCTGACTTTGGAAATTCACCATAAATTTTACAAAGATAATTAGAAGTCATACTTTATATGTACAGATTCCTTATTGAGTCTAGTTTTATTAGAGACAAACGGCATAGTCATTGAAGCTCTGTACAGAGAGATATCTGATTCGTAATACACAAAGGTCAGAGTAGTTAAACCCTGAAACAGGGGAGATTTTAAATAATAAACTGTACTAATTAGCTTGACCAAAAATTCTAGAAAAAAAAATTGGTAAGTAGATATATGAGTATAAATTCAGAGAAAATTTACGGATTTGGATTTCGAGTTTTATAACTCGAGATATGAATTATTTAGCAACTATGACACAGTTGGACAGCTTGTCTGAAAAGTATTATATAAATTATCTAAATTTGGTTAAGTGCTCAAATAAGTTTAGTAGTGCCTTGTGCTCGACTCCGGCAACGGTCTCGGGTAAGGGGCGTTACACTACTTATGATGTAAATGAGTTTATATGTGTTGTTGATGAACCTATTAGCATGTGAGTTCGATGATGCTTGAATAGGCTTATACTAAACTCACGGCATTGGTAATGGTTTACGTTTAATCATTGAATTGTAATATTGGAATTAGTAAGTGTAACACCCCCTAACCCTTATCCGTCGCCGGAACAAGGTTATGAGGCATTACCTGAAAGTTCAAAACAAATACGAGCAGTCACATAATTATTTAGCATACATATTTCAATTTAATTATAACGTCCTTTTAATGAGCCCTTGAGGCCCAAAACATATATAAATATGCCTAAATCATGTTCTATCATCAACCTAATAAACTAACCAATATACATTCATAGATACTCTACCTGTATTATCTAAATTAATCTAATAGTATACCAATAACTAATTCTATATTCATACTTATTTGAACCAAAACATATCATTTGATAGTAATAATTCATAACACATTAGTTCATATGTTTTTAAACATTATCGTATTATAACATCATTTAAAACCATTTCTCAAAATGACATACACAAACAACCTAGGTACATGCCATTTACCAAAAAGGAAATGTAATTCACCACTTTGAGTTCGGGATTAGCTTTGGATGCTGATTCAACGATTTGACTTTACCTAACCTGCGCACGGAAACAAATTGTACGCTGAGTATAAACTCAGTGGTATTTTTATAATCTGAATATTTATTAAACATGAATTTATAATATTTATTTATATAATCACACAAAAACAAAATCATTCAACAAATAATCAATTTCATAAATGCATCATACATAACACTTTCAATTCTCATATCATACTATTTTAATTTCATAATTGCTATTCAATAGCTTTTCGCAATAGGATACACCATTCAATTTCAAACCAATATCCATTTCATGAATCCCTGATTTATGCAATTCCATGCATTTCAATTGCATATTTCATTTCATTGTCCATTCCAATCCATATTCAATATCGTTCATTGTCAACCAATTAGCCAAATCATTTGTTTACCCTTATTAACAAGACTTGAACTTTGATGGATACACGAATCCAACCAAAACACACCAGTACGACACTCAGTGCCTTATCGGCCAAGCCGAAGTAAAACAGTACGGTACTCAGTACCTCATTGGAATTATCCGAAGTAATAATACGACACTTACAGCACCTTATGGACTCAAGGTCTAAGTATCCCTGAACACTTCCAATCCTATGGCATGCCAACTATATCCAACTCATCCCGACCCTGTTAATAGGGTATTCAATTCACTTTTCATCTTTCCATTCATTACACAATTCAAATAACTTATAAATTCCAATTCAATACAATTCAATTCAACTCAATTCAATTTCAATACTACAATTATCTAATATTCAAATATCGTATCAATCACAAATTCACATACATTAAATTCAACATAAAAAATGCTATTACTTACCTTAATATCTTACCATAAACATTTAAATCAAAATTCAAAAATTAATAATTAAATTTGGATTATAGAGATACAACTGTATTTTTTGATCTAATCTTCGTTGACTTTTTCCTTTTCTTTCTTAGCCGAAGTCTCCGGTACCACGTTAGCTACGGAATTTAAACAATTAAAAATTATCAATACAACACAATTTCATATCAATTATTTCAATTTATACAAAACTTTTTCTTAAATCCCAATTTAGTCCTTAAATCTAATCAACTTTTTCTCTTACAAAACCAATTTCATAACTCCCTAATTTCACCATATAACCTTAATTTCAAATTTCTTTCAATTTAGTCCCTACTACTTAAAACTTATAATTTGTTTTACAATTCAATCATTTTCTCAATTCTAACTTAAAATTCTATCAATTCAAACCCTAATTCTTCAATTAATTCAACATAACCCACATCTAAAAATCAACTAACTTTCAAAATTTCCACTTATATCAAATAGTATTTTGTTCTAGAATTCCAAAAACGTCAAATTTACAAGAAAATGGATTAAATTGACTTACCACTTAAGCTTGAAACCTTGAAATCCCTAATTTTCTTTTTTTCTTTCTTTTCTTTCTTTGTCCCCTGTTCTTCTCTGTTTTGTTTCTTTATTTCTCATTTTCTTTGTTTTATTTACTTTAGTTTATTTATGTTTTATTATATTATATTATTATATTAATATATTATTATATTATATACTTAAGTATTAAGTATTAAGTATAAATATATGTATATTATATATACACATAGGATAATATTTTCCATACATTTGCCACTTATTTCCCTATGGTTTATTTGCTAATTTAGTCCTTCAACTTTTCTTGATTCTATAATTAAACTTTCACCCTTAATTCAATTTAATCCTTATACCTACTTAACATTAATTCAAACTAATTCACCTAATTAAAATCTAATTAACCACACAACTAACTTCGTAAATATTAAAAATATTTACAAATCTGTTTTTTGAAAACGGAGACCCAAAAATACACTTTTCGATACCCGTGACTATCGAGTCATTACAGTAAGTAAGCAAATGGAATGATTCATGATTGTATGGTAACGATGATGAATTAAATGTTATGTTTATACATGGTTGATTTCATATGTATCATGAATAAGTATGCTAACTTGTGAGTTTGATGGTGTTATATAGGCCTTTATTAAGCTTATGGCATTGGTAAATGCTTATACTTATTCTATAAATTTCATTATTGAAATGGTAAGTTATGTTTAAAGTTTATAAGAGCTTGCTAAGCACTCGTTGCTTACGTAGTTCTTTTTCTTTGTCTTATAAATATTCAGAAGTTTGATCAGTTGGAAAATCGTTGGAGACCTATCACACTATCCAGTAATTAATTCAATAGTTTTTGAGTAATTTGGCTAAGGTTTATAATGGCATGTATATGGTGCTTTGTAATGTTATAATGGTGTATATGTTAATAGTGTTTTAGCATGTATAAGCTTTGGAAAGTTATGCTGGTTTGGTACACTTTGATGCCTCACCAAGTTATGTGATTTTGGTTACTTTAAAGTGTTTTTTTATAAGGTTATTTTGGCATGTTGATGATGACTTGAAAATGGCTACTTGTGACATGTTTTAGTTCATATTTGAACTAGGTTATTATGTTTGGAAATGACAATATTAACATGTATAAGATGTTTTGAAATGATATTTAGTAAAAGTGTAAATGGCAATTTGATATGTTTGAGCCTTGATATTTATGTATGGCTGATGGACTTATAATGCTTGTTAAGTTAAGTTTATTTGGTCACTTTTAGGTAAACTATGTGTATGGTCTCTTGGTATGAGATGTTGTCTTGGTAATGGTTATTTATGTTGTGGTTAAGTACATAATGAAATTAGGCATTTATGCATGGAATTAGGTAATGTTAACATGTTTCCGTAAATGGTGTTTGGATGTAATTGTGGTGCCTTTAAATGACATATTGGTTAGAT
This sequence comes from Gossypium arboreum, assembly GCF_025698485.1. NCBI lineage: Eukaryota > Viridiplantae > Streptophyta > Magnoliopsida > Malvales > Malvaceae > Gossypium > Gossypium arboreum. Next base: position 106,443,209 of record NC_069081.1, on the reverse strand, counting down.
AATTAGGTTGATTGAATTGGCATAATTATGTGTATTTGAATGATGCTTTAGTACTTTGAAAGTGTGCACAAATGGATTTAAAGTTTATGCATGAATTGGTTAGGAAATAGCTTGATTTTAAGTGAATTTTTTAGTCCACACGGCCTGAGACACAGGCGTGTGTCATTTGAGGATTTTCTTAGGGTTCAAGTTAGTGAGTTACACAACCTAATACATGGTCTAGCACACGGGTATATGGGGAAACTCAGGGAGTTACACGGCCTGACACATAGGCTTGTGACAAGGCCGTGTGACCCTACTCAGTGAGTTACACGGGTGAGGACACGGGTTGGGACACGGCCGTGTGTCCCTTGTTTGAAAGTTATATCGCTTGGGGCTATGTCACGATTTTGTGACCCTTGTTTTTCTATTTTTGCAACTTATTCTTAAACGTTCCAATTTGTTTCAAATTAGTTCCAAATTGCTTTCAAGCTATTTCCAGGGCCTCGAAAGCTTGATTTAAGGACGAATTGTATGAGAATGAATGGTTTATGATATATTTAAATTATATTAAATTTTATGATGTTTAAATGTTTCTGGTTGTACAGTAATGCTCTGTAACCCTAGTCCGATAACGGAGACGGGTTAGAGGTGTTACATTTAGTGGTATTAGAGCTACGGTTTTGTCAATTCTAGGATTAAACGCAGCATGTATGGAGTCTAGAAATACATGTTATTATATAACCTGTGATAGCGTAGGAACTCCTAACTCAAATTGAATTATGTTTCCATATAGATAAAAGATCTCTTCCAACCGAGCTAATTCCGGCGATGCTGACAGAATACTCAAGTATCTGATTAAAAGGTTTCTAATGATGAGCAGAAATTTATAAAGGTTAGACTAAAGGTTCATAATGTTTGTATTAATAATGAATGTTATGTTTGATGTGTATTTATGATAATTAAATTTTGAGGCATTACGACCTCCATCCCATCGTTTTCAAAATTCTATATCATGGAATGTTTATAGTGTTTCTGTTGTGAAAGTTCACAAGTATGGAGCCGAAGAGTTCAGTGGTTGAATGTGTAATGATGTGGTCAGAGCCGAGAGTTGGGTAGCAGATACAGAGAGTTATAGATGAGATATTAGATCTTTTTGAAGACTATTTAGGATGTGCAACGTCACTGTTAAAAGAAGAAGTTATTCACTGATAATCGACTATAACTGGTATGGTATCTAAAGAACGGGTTAACTGAGATTTCTTCTAAATTAATTACTTTAGTGAAACAGAATAATGTGAGATCACTAATGACTTTAGTAGTTAAGGGGTAGTGTTCGAACTGTAAATAGATCGGAATGCAGCCATTATGGCGCAGTATCTTACAATCACCTCATCTGGGTATTATATGTGCTCTTTTATTTTAGTGGCATATGTAGTTGTTTTATCTCCAGATATGGTTCTTATCGCGTGGGGATGCTAGCTAATCATAATGATAGGTAGAGGTATTGTTAGTTTGGCTAATTAATGATTGGCATTGCTCTATTTTTGGCATTCTATTCAAATATGTTTTGGTAGAGCACTCAATGACAAAACTCATGTGTTATTATTTTTTACTTTACTGGTTGTTGTTCTGCTCTATGCATATGAAATTTGTGTTGTTTATGTTACAGTTGGTTCCAGTGCGTCTAAGTGATATTCTCCTTTTGGATTTTTCTTTGGTGTATCATTAATCTCTTTAACAATAAATATGTTCTTATTATGCCGCATGGTCTTCAATAGAAATAACGTGGATGTGGACAACTGTGTCTGGAAGGCTAATAAATTTGCATATTTTGATAGTATAGAAATGGGTTATATTTTCGGGAGTTTAATAGAGCTTTACATCTTGGGCTTCTTTATTTTGGCTTTCTTATCATTCTTATTGTCTACTTTATCATATATAGTCCATCTGTAAAGGATACACATTGGCCTTAGACTATTACACTTGTTATAGTTATAATTCTTGATTGGATCACGAGAGTATGTTGTTACAGATCTCAACTTTTTAGAGACGTGTTGCTGCATTTATTGATACTTGAGGCATTAGCGTTTGTCTTATTAGAGCAATGTGTTCCGTCTGAGGAAAGGTTTTCATGGGAAGGAACAAAATAATACTTCTAATTCATCTGATGGTTGTGGCTCTAATATAGTTCAATGCTTTGATGTTAATAATGGGAATAGTCTTATTATGTTCAACTTTTAGCTTTCAAGAAGGGATAAATAGTAGTAAAAGTATAGACGGTGGAAGATCAAGCATAGCATCACATATTGGTTCTCATTACTCAGATGATCTTGAATTATGTCAACAAGTCAAAACTTGATGTCACATTTTGTATGAACTAATACAGTTTGTTACGATGACTGGTATTATGAGGAAATTATGATAGATTTTATGTCTAGATTATCTTGATGACAAGAAAAAAGAATTGATTTGAATTGTTACTATCACGTTGATGTAATCGACTCATTTGTTTTAGTTAGAATGAATTATTCATTTGAAGAGCTAGTTGAGTTGTATGTATTTGAATTTATCTGTAGATTCGAGAATAAATTTCATGAAGTCATGGGCAAACAGACAGACAATCAGAATGAGAAATTCAGATTTTAGAAGATATGATACAGAGATATATCAACCAGATCAGAGATGGTTGGGAAAATGTTATTGAGTTAAATTCATTTTGATAATAGCAACTATCATACTTGCATTTAAATGATATTGTTTGAAGCTTTTCATGAATGGAATGTAGAACCCTGGTATGCTAGCCAGATAGAGCGACAACACGTTAGTTGAATAAGAATAACTAAAATATTTATCAGTTGAAAGTTACAGATACAGATATGTTAGAAACATCATTTTTAATCTAATATAAAAATAAATCATTTTCTAAAATCCATATTTCTAAAGTCAAGCCTAAATTTAATTATTAACGGCTGGAGAAAATTGTGCACCAATTCCTTATGTTTGACTTTTGCTCTACCACCAATTTATTTATTTGTTTTTTTTTTCATTCATTAGGTTTTTTTTGGGGTTAAAACGATTTTTTTTAGTTGGATATTCATGTTAGTAAGTTATGGTTTTGAAAATTAATAGTTTTTAAAAAATTTAATTTTTTAATTTGTTATAATTTTTTTAATAATAACCGAGTCAGTTATCATTACGCGTCACATTTGCATTGTAATGCTTGAAACATAATTTTTGTTGGTCCAATAATTTTCAAATATGATATGCTCGATTAATAGCCTTTTTTTCCTTTTTTTTTTTTTTCTTTTTAACATTTAGCCTAAAAAGTAATCTTTTTCTTTTGGTGTAAAAAAAAAAGAAGTAATCTTTTAAATTTTAATGGCACAATCATTTCTTAAATTTTAGGGTAAATTATATTTAAGGTTATTAAATTATTAGTAAATTTACATTTTAACCACTTAACTTTAAAAATTATAAAATGACCATTAAGTTATTTAAAATTTTCTTTTAAGTCATCGAACTATTCAAAACTTTTTATTTAAGTCATTGGGTTGTTAAGTTTCTTTTAAAAGAAAATTCAGCTAGTAAACTCTAAGCGACGATTCACGATCGGTATAATGACAGTACCTATCAATGAATAAAAGAATATATCTTAGATTCAAGTCAATCTAAAGGTTAGTGTCGAAGATTGGAAAAGAATACTATTTAGATTTTAATTTGCTGATTCCTTATGTTTAAAACTATTTTATGGAAAAAAAATTGAATTATAAAAGAGAAATAAAATGAGAGCTTTCAATAAAAGCTTTCGATTAGTCCAGACAGTGCGAACAGATAAAGTCATAGAATAATAATTTTAGTAGAGATTGTATGTAGGTATTTACGTGACGTCCAAGTTTTGATTTTTATTTCTGCTGCAATTACAATCTTTTGTGGTGTTAATATTTTTGCGAAATGATTTTTTTTAGCTTAAGCATTAATTGTTAAAGTTAAAAATCTATGGAAAAGGAAGAAGCTTTTGGCATTGACCCGATCAACCATTAAAAGCTTATTCAGCTATGAAACATGACATGATAAAACATTACATTGCATCTAATGCTCTTATTACGATGTGCTTAAAGCCTACCAATGGATTCCAATTCCACCTACTTGTGAAAATTTAGCAATTTTAAAGAAATGAGTTCTTGTTGTTCATAATTGTGGGTGAATTTTTTTTTTACATAATTATCAATTACAAAATATATTTTATGGTTTCACAAAATGAATAATTAATTTTTGAAAATTTAAAGAATTTTTTAGAATTATCGTTATAAAATGTTGTAAAAGGACTAAACTGAATATTTTAACTATAGGTCAAAGGTAAAACTAGGTATGAATTCTTCAATTAACGTTTCACATTATCATTTTAACATATAAAATTTGACGGACTAATTTATACATTCTAAGAATTTATTTATTTTTCAGTCGAGCCAAAAAGCAATCTGCCCGAAGTACAGCCGCTTCCCTGGTACTTTTTCCATTTTGTTTTGGTTATAACTTGGATTATGTAATCTCCATTTCTGACGTATATGCACACATCTGAATTGCGGTTAGAAAATTGATGCCATGAACTTGGATATTCTGTGCGGTCTGTAGAGTATTCAAGATTGAAATTATGGGTTCGAGTGGAAGCCCAACATACTAGATGTGGGCTTTGGCATCTCAATTTTAGTTGTTAGGAAATGCATGAGACTATTCAATTCTGAACCATGGCAATAATGGAAGTTGAAGGATACAAAACTCTAGTCAACGGAAGTCCTTTAATGACAGAGTCGACCCTACACTAACCTCGACAGAACTTTACTTTTTTCAAGTCAAGAGAAAAACCCAAAACCTTCTTCTATTTATCTCCTCTGTTACTGCTTTTACCCATTTTTAGTACTACTAATAATAAAACCAAAGTTTTCTCTTTAATTTCTACAGCAAAGAAACCACCTTTTACTGTCTTTTCTTATTCCTTTTCGTACAGAGCAACGGTAGAAATCCCACTAAATCCGGTTTCAAATTTCAAAACTTAAAAAGGTACATTTTTTTAAAGGACTTTTATATTTTTTTTAATGTTACTAGAAACAAATTGAGAACGAAGAGTTTATTTTATTTAGAATATTCAAATCCTTTACGAGAACCGAAAGCTGAGAGAGAAGAATAGATGCTTTGATTTTTATGTCATGGCTGGGTAAGTTGACTATCCTTCATTTTTCTTGCTTTGGAATTTCCTGATTTATAAAGAAAAATTATTACTTTGGGTACTTAGGGCAGTTTCTGATGTCTCTGTTCCTTATATTTGATGGGGTTAGCATGTTGTTTTGGGATCCTTAGCTGAAATCCCTCTCTTTTTGGAAAAAAATTATGTTCATTTTCTGGGTATTTGCTAGGAAAGTGAAAAGACTATCTGGGCAGTTGTTAGTTCATTCATTTGTATGTTTATGATTAGGGCTTTCTGTTGTATTAGATTTATGTAATAGATATAGATGACGTTGGGTTGGGTTTTTGATTTTCCAGTATAGATAAATAAGAGAACTTGCGTTGTTAGGCAGGGGAGAACTGCTAATAATGATGATGTTTGCTCACTTTTGGGTGTTTTATGCAGAACATGGTTGGTGGATGGTAACAGGATTGCGTCCAAAATCAGGAGTGCATCTGATCCTGGAAGGGTGACATGGAACAGCAACCCAACCAGATCTTGTCCTAATTGCCATCATATTATTGACAACAGTGATGTATGACTTCTATCTTGTCCAATGTTTTATGTTATATGCTTTTGGTACCTGAAAGAGATTAGTTGAACAAGCATAATATGGTTTGTGCTGACCATCATAATGCATCTTAAGTTTACATTAGTAGCTCAGGAGCTTTTCTGAGTTTTTATTGCTATCTTAACATCTTATATGATCGAAACAACAAAACAAAATGTTCGACTGCAATGCCTTAAAACTTTAACCTCAGTTACATTGCTGCTACTTAATAGAACCTTGGATTTTACCATATGGTCTCCAAAACTAAGTTACTTGGACTTGGGTGTGAGTGTCGGATACAGATATGTATCTGGCAAAGGTATGTTTAGACTTTTCCAAGTTTTTCCATGTATTTGAAGGTCAGAACATGAGTGTCAGACATGGGTACTTTGAGAAAATTAAGAGTCCAAGCAAATAGGTCCAATGTCAGTCTTTTGCCCATCTTTTCTATCTGTCAAGCTAAAGTGCTCTGCATTGCAATACTTGCTTGACTCTAACTTGGAAAATCCTAATCTCTGCTGAACTATTGTCTTACAACAATTTATCACTCGTATAGAAACAGGATCTGCCTATGATCATAAAGCTATTTACTTGTGATGTGGTTTATGTCTGGCATCGGATGTCTAGATTTATTATTAATATACCAATTATTTTCAATGACATTCGAAGATATTGTGGATTATAATTGTTTTGACAATCATAAGCTCAAGTAATTTGTGCTTCCATCGACATGTAACGAAACTCATGATATTCTGATTTCACTAGTTTAACGATTGTTTATCTTGCTTGACTTTCTAATAAAAATAAACATAATGGCATTGGTTAAATATTCATAACTATGAACAGTAGGGCATTAGTACATGTACATAGCAACTAAAAGTGTGTGTTCCTAGGTGAATCAATCATGGCCAGGGTTACCTCGAGGTGTCAAATTTGATCCATCTGATCAAGAGATCATATGGCATTTGCTTACAAAAGTTGGCGTGAAAGATTCAAAACCCCATCCATTCATTAACGAATTCATCCCAACCATTGAAAATGATGATGGTATCTGTTATACACATCCCCAAAAATTACCAGGTTGGTAAGGATTGAGGATTTTTTTCTACCATTTTCTTTAAGTATCTTTTTACTAATATTAATACTGAAAATTGAAACTTTAGGGGTTAAGGAAGATGGAAGTGTATCCCACTTCTTTCATCGAGCTATCAAAGCTTACAATACTGGAACTCGGAAACGTCGAAAGATCCATGGTGATGATTTTGGTGATGTCCGCTGGCACAAGACTGGTAGGACCAAACCAGTCTTTTTGGATGGTGTTCAGGAAGGGTGCAAGAAGATTATGGTTCTCTATATGACCACTGTCAAAGGTGGAAAATCTGAGAAAACAAATTGGGTGATGCACCAATATCATCTAGGAACTGAGGAGGATGAAAAAGATGGGGAGTATGTTATTTCTAAAATATTTCATCAGCAGCAACAACCCAAACAGGGTGATAAAACTGAGCAAGATTTATCTGAAACAACTGAAACAATGATTGTTAGAGTAGATCCTGTGACTCCAAAGTCTGTGACACCTGACCCACCACGAACAGGGAGGCAATGCCATGAATATGACCAAGGACAGGAGTATACCATTCCTTGCATCGATCCCTCTGCTCAGGTAATTTCTCGTTCTTGTTTTCCTAATTATATGCCTTGGAATTCTTTGTAGATTGCTTTTTATCTACTTGTAGTAGGGTTATATTTGAGACCATATTCTTTGCAGCCACCTTTCTTCAGCGAAGAAACATACGTCAGAGATTTGGGATTACATTTCCCTATAATATACAAAAGTTGTTTTCTAGGATATTGTCATTGGATGAATTGTGGTTAGAGGCCATGCAATTGTATGCTCTCTAATGTAAGTGGTAATTTAGATGGGCCGTGATATTTGCTTTCTCTTAGGTATTTTCAGCAAAGCACCCTACAACGCAGTATGTTGAAGATGAAGCTCAAGCTGAATGCGAAAATTCCAGTCTAAATGATCTACCTGCTCCAGAAAATCATCTTAATGAGATGTTAGATAATGATGATAATAATGATAATCATGCTGAGGAAGATTCAAAGTGGTGGGATGGTGAGTCGCAGTTTTTGTTGGATTCACAACAGCTTGTGGAAGGGCTGTCTCTTTGTGATGAGCTTCTTCAGAGTCAGTCTCCAAGGAGGGATGCTGATGGTAATGAAGGAATACTAGATGGCAAACCTCGTCTTTCTGATTATGCTGAGTTAGGAGCAGAGCATCTTAAGAAGGATCTGGAGGAGTGTCAAAACCTGGAAGATGATCCAACCAACATAGAGCTGGATACACCACCTGAGTTCCGCCTGAGTCAGCTTGTATGTTACATCTTTTCCTAACTTGTTTCTCTAATTTGGCTATTATAGTCTCTAGTTATAATAAACTTGTTAACTGGTCTTGTAGGACTTTGCATCACAAGATAGCTATACTGCTTGGGGTGTGAGCTAGGTGATTGACTAAATACATTTGTCATGGTTCATGAAGAAGTTCGTGGTTAAATATTTTGTGAACACTTTACCTTATGAATCATCATTATTTTGGGGCTATGTCAACTGTAAATTTTGGTGGGAAGCTTGAACCATATCTAATGATGGCGGAGATACTATTGACATTTTGCCTGTGGGAGTTGCTGTTTTTGTGACTTCAAATGTAACCCTTCTGTTCAGCAATGGGTCGAACATATAGTTAAGAGCTTCGAACATGGGATACTAATGCCCCTATAATGTCTTCTTATCGTAGCAATGAAACTTTGTGTTAGTTTGGTGTATAAATCTATGTTCACCATTTGTTTGTACTGCGCATCATATAAATGGTGATTCCTTTCGCTTTATAGTTTCATAACATGCTGCAACTCATTGAGGGGCTTGGCAGGGTTATCTTTTTCCTATCAAAGTAAAATTATATTAAAACCCGAAAAGATAGAACTAACCTAAAATTTAGTTAGAAACCTTGCAGCAAGAAAATTCACAAAACACCTCAACTCGGTCAATTGTACCAAAAGCACTGAAAATTAGAAATTGAGCACTCCTTGGCTTATAAAACATGAGTAATGATGAATCTCTGTCAATCTCAAAACACCGGTATACAAGCTCAGTGCTACTATTTAAGATAATCTCAAATTTTCTCATTCAATGTTTTGACGGTTCCGCAATTAACTCTTCTTCCAGTGCAACTGTACTAAGACCTAATATTTTGCCTAGAGCCCAAGGTTCTTCAATCTCCCTTGGTAAAACCAAGATTATAATTCAACTATTTCTAACAACACTAGTAAAACCAAGTTGATTCTTGGAAATGAGAAAGGCAAAGAACGTGAAGTAGAATTTTGGGCATAATCCATAGCATCTATTAATCCTTTGGTATATAACTAAAGCAGCTGCAAAATTCTTAGCAAAGAACCATTACGCAGACAAGACAAACATACATTTGTGCAAAGGGAGAAATTTTCTCATGTCTTTAATTGTATGGTGGAAGTTTGTCTGGCAATTTCTTATCCATCTAAAGGTTGTGTTGAAGAAAGAAGGAAAAGAACTGTCCAAGGAAAATTCAATGCCGTGTGGACCATTTAATCAATAGGGGAAGTCAGGATCTGTCAGCATCAACGAAACGTTAAACGGATGATTGCCCAAACCAACCAAGCCAATATGGCATCACACTCACATAGGTGAAGAAAGGTTCATGAACCTGGCGAGCTTTACAGATCACAGAAGTTAGATTGAAAATGGCTTAGAGAGACACCACTTTTTCTGGTTACAAAAACTGATCTAAAGGTCCCAACGAACTTATTCTATCCTTCTTTAGGGAGCATAATTGCTTTCCCACAGATAATGTATATACGCGACTCCTGCAAGAAACCCGTGTTTGCTGGCAGCTTGTTGGGTTGCTAAATGAGTGTAGGACACTTACATAGGTGTCTGCACTAAAGATTTTGTAAGTATACACATGAGGTTAGGGAATGGGCCATAGGGTGTTGTTGAAGAGTTTCATTTATAAGTCGCGGTATTTTAAACCCGTTGAATGCCACGACGCAGACTGAACAAGAGACATGAAGGACCACCACAACCTGCCCAGTATCTCCATCGGTAACTTGCTGATTTTGGCGAGGTCAATACTCAGGCCTTCCATTCAACTTGTTTTATTCCTTCTTTTAACCACACCACTTTCATTATTGTACTTGTGTAATGTAAGAGCAGAAAGCCAAAAGATCCGAGTTGTTTTGTCAATGGAACAACACGGGTTGCTCTTCATCTTAACTGCTCCTCCACCAGATGATGGTGTCAATTTTGATCTAATAACCTTAGTTTTAACACAACAATTATAACATCTAACTAACGAATCTTAATCCATGTTTTGTTGGCTAAAATCACCACAGTATACTTCTTTTATACATATTCTGATAACAGAAATTATATGATTGGCAATGACAAACAAAATCATTCTAATTCTCCTAACCTGCTGTGCCCTGCAGGCTGCAGTCCGTATGAGAAACATTTTTTCATAGTTTTGAGTAATAAAATTAATGGAGGAGACAAGAAATTATGAAGCACCCGAATTGTCTATTTCATGTTCACACAGATTTGACATATCAACTAGTTTTCTTTCTTTTATTTAGTAATGAATTTATATTACCTAATCCATTTTATGTTTGTTGACAGGCGCCAAACATACATACATATTAATAAATTAATGAATACCATATTCGACGATAGGTTCACCTAATTAATTATTTGAAAAGATTCATTCCTAATATTGTATTAATCAAAATTGATAATCACATGAAAAGAAGCCACTTTAAATCACCCCCTAATCCTATGCATTATTGCATCTTAGTTTCAATATTGGGATCAAACTGATGAGATGTTTTGGGAACTTTTTAAACATTGTAGAAAATAAATAACCTTTTAAATAATTTAAACCAATATTCCAATCCTTTTGTGAATCTTAGTGGGGGCAATACTTGCCCCAACTTTGTAAAACATGACTGATGTATCTAACACTCAGCTTAGCCTTTCAATAAGAGCTTGAAGAATTTTGGTCGATACATCATACATGCATATAGATTGCACATGCCCATCCCTTTGTGAGTTCATCAATTTGGACGACAGACAGATCACCAAAAATCCCTTTTCCTTCTACATTTCTATACATCGTAGGGGAAAAAATGCTTTTCAATTATTATTATTATTATTTTTACTTTATATTAATGTGTTTGAATTATATCTATTTAAAAAAAAAAGCTCAATTAAGTAGTTATAGTTTAATTCATCCTACACGTTACACTAGACCCAAATTAAGTGTCATGACACGTTACACTAGACGAACAAATGGCCAAGATGGCCTATACTGGTGATGCTGAGCGCTGTTGCTCACAACCTCCAAGTTTTGATCCTTTTTTTTCACTCTTTTTGCTTTCACTCTTTTTGCTTTTGTTCGTGTTTGATCTCGTGCCTAATTAAAAAAAAAACTTATTAAAACGGTAAAAAAAACCTTTTATTAAAAAAAAATCAATTAGACTTTTCTGTTAACGGAATTCATTAATTGATTGGTTTGACTTTTAACAACATTGATGTGGTTGAAGACAACCACCAAGAGATGACATGTATCATTGTGGAAGGATGCAACCAAATTTAAAAAAAAAATAATTAATAAAAATATGGGAAAACTATGTTAGTAGTCAACTAACTATTAGTAAATTTTCTTTTTAATCACTCAATTATGAAAAGTTACAAATGGTCATCTAACTTTTTTCTTTCTAGTCACCAGCTATTAAATGTTAACGGGAAGATAACATGCCAACTTTTAACATTGGCAATGTAGCGATGTAAAATTTTTGCTTTGGTCACTAGTTGAGGCGATTATTTGAAAATTATAAAATAGAATTTCGGTTTTAAAAAAGAAAATGAGTCGCCACCGATCTTTTTTCTTAGGTGTGATCGGACACCTAATAAATCCTCCTTTTTCAAGAAAATTTATTTTTGAATACAAAAGGAGGCCGAGTTTAGGCCTACGTCAAAATCCAGAGAAAAAGTAGGGTTCGGGAGCCGGTTACGCGCGGGGAAGGTATTAGCACCCCCGCAACGCCCAAAATTGGTATCTCATTTAAACACGCGTTGTTTTAATTCTCAAAAATACGAGTTCAATTTAAATTTTAATCGTGATCCAATCAAAACACGAGAATTTTTAAAATTTCAGTTTCTTTTGAGAAGGGCGTTCCGTTTTTAACACGAGCCGATGATATTCACCCAACATAGCGATGAAATCGACGACTTAATATTAAATCGGTACGTTACCTTATTTATTGAAATTAAAAACATGAATGAAAATATTTTAAAATAAGAAAATAAGAAAATAAGAAAAAGAAAACTAATATCGATGTTGAAATAAGATGTGATCTAATAGGCTAAATTTGGAACAGGCAAATAATAATAAAAAGTTAAGAATATACTGAAGCAAATAATATATAAAACATTAACAATGTATATGTGATAATAATAGTCATAAAACAATAGTAATGCATATGGTATTAAACATGATAATAATAGTAATAATGCAAACATGAAATAATAGTGAACATATATATATAAAAATATAATACTAGATTTAAAAAATATATATACAATATATATTAAAAATAGTAATAATATAAAAATAACTAATAATAATGATATATAAATATATACATATATGTATTAAAATATGTACGTAATAATAAGAATAAAAGGTATATACATAGTATTAAAAATACGTACATAATATAGTGTTAAAAATACATACATAATATAATTATTAAAAATATATACATGAGATAACATAAAAATATATGAATAGTATGATATTAAAAATATATACATAATATATATAAAATATAATATTTAAAAGATATATATACGTAACATATATAAAAATATATACATAATATATTTAATCCTTATTTTAATATTTCAGGATATTAATTCAAGTTTTGATGTGCTTATTCAGTGGAGCAAAAGTCTCTGTTTAAGAGTAGATCCTCCATAATTAAGCGAAGTTGCATGCAATCCTAAAGATAGGACGACATAAATTTGCCGGATTAGAGTCAAATCTAATAAGGGAATTCATAGATCTAGTTAATGCGACAATAGGGGTTTTAATTAGAATGAGATTTCAATTAATCAATCTAGAGTCAGTTGTTCTTAGTCTCGAGAGAGATATTAACATAAGTCAGGGATTTCTACGGATTAAGTGAAGTGAATAAATCATCTAATTCAGAAGTGATAAGTGAAGTCTAAGTGGATTTTTCATTGGGTATTGTCTTCTCCATCGGTTTTCTAAACAGTATTTTTCAACTTTTACCTCTGTCGTAATCTTAGTTAATTAGATAATTAGTCTTAGTTAAAACATTCCTTTAATTGTTAGGCTAGATAATAAAAAGATAGTAATTACTAGTACTTTTAGTCCTTATGGATACGATATTTTCGGTCTCACCATAGCTATACTATTGTTCGATAGGTGCACTTGCCTTACTCGAATTTTTAGTTAGTTTAGTGACCATCAACAAACATGCGCTTGCCTTAGTCGAATTTTTAGTTAGTTTAGTGACCATCAACAGACATTTCATATAATTTATCAATATATTAGGATCTATTCATAATCAATCATATAGTCCATTTTATGAGCCTTTGAAGCCCAAAATAAACATTAGAAACAAGTCGGGACTAAACTAGGTACTCCGAGAATTTTTCACAAAATCCCAAAATTTTTTCAAGGTGCAGGGGACATACGCTCGTGTGGTCAGGTCGTGTGGCTCACACGGTCGAGAGACACGCCCATGTCTTAGGTCATGTGAACATTCGAAATAGGAACACACGGTCGTGTTCTAACCCGTGTCCAAATTAAGTGGTTACTGACTTGAGTCACACGACCAAGCCACACTCTCGTGGGCTAGGCCGTGTGAACATTTTAATTTACAATAATTAGGTGCAGGGGCTACATGGCCAAGTCACACGCCCGTGTGCCACATATGGCTAAGACACACACCGGTGTCTCTACTCGTGTAACAATACCTGAGCATTCTGTTTTGAAATTTTAAAGATACAGGGGACACACGGCCAAATCACACGCCCATGTGCTAGGCTGTGTGTCACGCACGGCTGAGACACACGCCTGCCTGGACGTAAATAAGTCATTTTCAAGGCTTATTTCTCACCCAAACTTGTCTTTCACCTACATTAACATTTAAACACATTCCCAATCCAATATAAATCATTCAAATCAAGCCAAAATAATTTTTATGTAAGACATATCAACACATATGTTCAAGTATCTATACTTACCAAAATACCATATGTACATATAGGCATGTTCTATCAATTTTACTATCATAATCAATATGCCTATATGATTTTCATTAATCATCCATTTCAAATACATATCAAGCAAATTAAAACCATTTTACATATCAAAACATACCATTTATAAGCCATACCAATGGCTAATTCCAACCAAACACATACAAGCCATCATTGGCCAAATTTAACCTATACATGTCATTATAACCAAAATTAGTTACTATATTTATACCGAAAAATCTGATGGATAGTATGATGTAGCTCTGACCAGCTTCCGACCTTTACGAGCCTCCGAATACTATAAAACAGATAAAATAAAATAGAGTAAGTGTTTGATGCTCAGTAAGTTCGTATAACGGGAAATTAACTTACCATTTATTTACATTTAAATTAAGCATGCAAAAATTTATCCAAAGAAACTTTGCAATTAGCCTAATCGCATATAATCTCAAGAAATTTGTTAGTCATGTATTTCATGTAAACATCAAGAATCAATGATGAACTCATCATGTAACAATTTTCATATACACAAACTTTCCACATCATATATCCATATAACATGTGTATTTCCATAATAATTCATCTGAAGTTCAGATTATTCCATGTCGAAATTTTACCCTTGAATTTATTAGAAATATCAATGGATACACATGTAGTACACTAGAAGTGTACGAACTATAATTCGTCAACTCATATTCGGGAGTGCTCTTTAAAAAAAATAATCAGGAAACACTCTTTTAAGCCATATAGCGGGAAGCTCATGTGAGCCATGTAACGGGAAGCTTATTTGGGCCATATAACGGGAAGCTCATAAGAGCCATATTTAGAAACCTCGTGTGAGCTAATAACAGGTAGCTCTGAAAAGCCATTAATTAAGAAGCTCCGGATAGCCATATATCGGGAAATTCAAACGAGCCATATCGAGAAGCTCTGGAGAGCCATTAATTAGGAAGCTCACAAAGAGCCTTTAATCGGGAAGCTCACGAAGAGCCATATAACGGGACGCTCATAAGAGCTGTGGTGTGTTTACAATACATGTAGAATCACAACCATTCAGAACGCTCTGAAGAGCTATTAACGAGAAGCTCGTAAGAATCATATAATGGGAAGCTCGTAAGAACCATATAACGGGAAGCTTGAAAGGACTGATAACGGGATGCTCTTTTGAGCTATGTGTGTCCGCAACATATGCAGGACCACAACCAATACGGGAAATTTTTGTATCCATTGAATTCTATTTATTCAAACGGGAATTATAATTTATCGGACATTATCAAATATGTGATCAATTTCATACATATAGCATTTACACAATTTACATATACAATATTCTATTCAAACATATAAATATACACAATTTAGTTACACGAACTTACCTCGACAATGTTCGTGTTCGTAGACTATTATTCCGATACTTTTTTGGTTTCCCCGATCCAATTCCAAACTAGATCTATTCAGATCTATACGAGTAAATTTAACTCAATTTAATAAAATTCACATTCAATTCCATCCAATTCAAATCTTAGCAAAATTACCATTTTGTCCCAATACTTTTGATTAATTACGATTTTATCCTTAGGCTCGAAAAATAAAATTCATGCAATTTAATCATTATTCTAAGCCTAGCTGATTTTTACATATAACATTTACAGCCCATATATTTCACAAAAATTAGAATTTTTCCATAAATTTTACATCTTTTCAATTTAGTCCCTAAATCACAATTTCATGAAAATTCACTTTACAAAAGTTGTTTATCTATCAACAACCTTTCATTTTCTATCATAAATTTCATAATTCATGCATATTCATTCATGGAAAAACCCTAGTACTTTAATAACATTGCAAATTAATCTCCAGGATAGCTAAATTAAGCTATTACGATCTCGGAAATATAAAAGTTACTAAAAATGGGACTTGAATACTCACCTAATTTGGCCAAATAAGTTTTCTCTTTCTTCAATTCTCCATGGCTAGGGTTTCCATATTTTTCTATTTAGGAAAGATGATGAAAATGATGATATTTTCTTATTTTATTAATTTATCATCGTTTCATCTTTTACTTTCCAATTTCATCCTTTACTTTTTCTAATTTTCCATGGATGATTCATAAATTTTTCTAATTTTCCACGGATGATTCATAAAACTTATCTACTAACTTCTCTTAATGGTCTATTTTCCATATAAGGATCTCAAATTTTGAATTCCATAGCTATTTGATACTTATAGCTACTAGAACTCAACTTTTTCATTTTATGCAATTTAGTCCTTTATTAAAGTAGACATGTAATCGATAAAATTTTCTTAATGAAATTTCTATACGTTATTTCTATCATAATGCAGGCCATGCACTAATATTAAAATAATTTTCTTTCTGACTTGGATTCGTGATCCTGAAACCATTGTTCCGATTTTACTGAAAACGGGCTGTTACACCCTCTACCCAACTCGATTCACGGAGTTCTAATATCAAATGCTACAACGCACAAACACTTGAGCAAAAATCTTAAACAATTGGCGTGTAATTATTTTTCAACATAGTTCATATTAGTTTGTACTATTCTTCTTTATATTAAGGAAATATCAAATAATTACAATAATATTTGAAAAAGTATACAACATCACAAAATTCTATTAAAAAATAGACTCTTTAAAGCGTAACTTACTATACACCCTACTCCTAATATGTTTCCTGTATGCATAATAATCCATCTCACCGTTTCCATGGCGTGCTCTTGGCTTGTCCCTCCTGGTGTACTCATTCATATAGCAACACCTGAAATAAGAACAAGAATGTGTAAGTTCAGGAAAACTTAGTTAGCTTTAATAAAAAATACCTTGGTGGGTACTTTCACAATATCGGATAAATGCCTATATTTCAATTTCCATAATAAACATATCATTTCTGAATTGGGAGGATACTTTCCTAATATCGAACTTGCACTTATCCGTCATCTACCATACTTAACATACCAACTTTCACTTCACTACTTGGCTGACTTCAGTTTTTACCAGACAATATTCTATTATCTTTTTCCCTTAAAACAACGAAGGTACTTCTCTAAAGAATATCTCTACAGAGTCCACTTCCTACAGATTTTCTCTTCAAATCGACACTTAATATTTTCCCAAAATGGTTGTTCACAGATACTATTCACAGGTGGTTACTTACTATTTGGATTCACGTTTGGCGAATTACTATGCTGAGTTCAATACTATCAGTCTCTCAATAAAATCATATCCCAATTCAAAACTCAACACATGCTCATATTGATAATGAACTATCCAGATCATTTAAAAGAATTCCACACATCTTTGTTATGAGACACAAGAATACCCAAGATGACAAATAACTCAGATTCCACAAAAACAGAACGAGACATGACAGATATGGCGGATACCAGATAACTAAGATTTTAACCCTACATAGCGCAAACAAACTCAAATCGATAGATATTTATATCTCTCATAACAACGAATATGCCTATATTTTAAACTAGCAGACTATTATGGTGGATACCCTATTTAAAAATACAAATACATACTTTCTTTCAGGAAACTTGCCTTAAGACTCATTCGATTTCACCATTGAACTAATCCAGTCAAATTAACTTCAGATGTATCATATCTTTATTATGGAACTATCTATTAAAAAACTCTCAAGCTTACCCAGAATTTACCACAAAGGTGAATAACCATATTCTACCACACAGACCTCACCAAATACTCCAATGATATGATACTGAACTTGTTACAAAGGCCATACAGAATACGCCACAAAGGCTTAGCAGATCACTCCACATAGGTAATATACAGAATCATGTGTTTACCATTCCGACGGATTTTCATAGAAAATGTCATAGGTTTTTCCCTTATGGACTTATACATATCTTCATGTCGTGATATGTCAGTTCGGTTTACATATTACCGAAAGCATCACCATGAATATTCATACTGTCATATTATGCCATGGGTCTCAGCCACAGAGGCTTACACATCCTTATGTTATGATCTGTCAGTCCAGTCTTCATATTGCAAGAGGCATCACCATGAGTGTTTTCATATCACGCGATGCCATGGGTCTCAACCACATGGTTAAACACTTGTTTTTGTATCATGATTTGCCAGTCTGGTTAGCAATATAACTGGCCTACCAAAGGCATCACAAAGGAACATTTTACTCAAAATTCACTTACCAGGATTTGTTCACACACCTGATTAGTTCGTACTCTCCTATATCATACTTAACTTGCACACTTACCATTCAATTTTCTATTCATGTAGTACTTCATACATATCATCATCGCACATATATCATCTTTACTTTACTTCATACACTTACCAATTATTCAAGATGCCATTACCATTTATGTATACCTCTACTTGAACAGCTCACATGCAAAAGCTAGATTGTAACAGCCCGATTTTCAGTGGTGTCGAAAACAGTGGCTTGAGGCCACCAAATCCGTTGAGTAAGCTCGTAAATATTATCATTTAATTTTATGAGTCAAATAGGATTTTTAAAAAGGTTTTTGAATTGGCAATTTATATTTTATAATGAATTATTATTATGTTTGAGTGGTAAAACCTTAGGTAAAGTGATTTTAGAAAGTGAGTTATCAGGACCTCATTTCTATAAACTGAGCTGTAATTTACGAAGTGTCATTAAAGTTTCGTTGAAAAATTTTAACGTTTGGATAGTTAATTAATTAAAAAGGACTAAATTGAAAAAGGTGCAAAATTTGCTAATTATAATAAATAAGTGATTAAATGGCTTGAATAATAAATAAAGAAGGGTCTAAGTAATAATTAGACCCAAATTGGATGGATGAGGTGGCATAAGGAGGAAAAAATAATAAAATAAAGGCATTTAATGGGAAATTTGTAAATTTTATGAAATTAAAATTATAAATTGAAAATTTAAGGTTTTCTAGACATTCTTCTTCAAATTTTCAGTCAAAAAAGCCATAGGAGGGGTTTTAAGCTGGTTTTTCCTATTTTTGCTTCATATCAAGATTCCGTAGATACTTGTGAAAAAGGAAAAATAGCGAAATAGTCCCTGAACTTCTACAATTATTACAATTCAATAAGTTCGTACAGTTAAACTTTAATATTTTTATAAATTGATGATTAGTATTAAGCATATATTTTATTGTTGGAAATAATTTATTGTAGGAATTTGATATTGAATTGGATATTCGATTCGAATTGAACGTGGGATTTGAGTATATTCGTGATTTGATGTATGATGGTATTGGAGGAAAATGTCAGAAAATTACCCAAATAAACTGGGGTTCAGCATTTGTTGCTAATTCTCGTGTTTTGCTTTTTATTTAGCTCTTTCGAGCTTCTGTTCAGCTCTTATGAGCTTCTATTCAACTCTTATAAGTTTTTGTTCAGCTCTTATTAGTTTTTGTTCAGCTCTTATAAGCTTCTGTTGGCATATTCAGATAGACCAACTCTTATGAGCTTCTGTCAATGATGTACTCTTATCCATAAATCGTTCTTCGAATGAGAAAAATTTGGTAATGTGATTTACTTATTGAAATTGAAATACATGTTATTTATTTTTGGTAACGACTTGAAAACGGATGTATTTATCGATTGAAGATGTGATTGATAGGGAATTATCGAAAATGATTTTATTATTTGATTTATTATAGTTAGTTTGATAAAATTTTTATTTACCCCGTCGAACTTACTAAGCTTCATTAAGCTTATTTGAGTTGTTTAATGTCCTTGTAGATTTTTGGAAGGTTGGACGATCGGATCAATACTCAAGTCACACTATCCAGCTTATTTCGGTAGTTTTTGAGACTTTCAATACGATTTATATAGTATGTATAGGCATTTGTGTGGATTGGATCAAAGTTTGGCTTGTGTAAATGTTATGAATTATATTTTGTTTATATAACCAACTTATATATATTGGTTTGAGAATGAGGCATATTAATGATGTTGGTGTGAGTGATATATGTTTATATGTAATTATTTTGTGGTGAACCATAGTAGAATTGTTAGATGGATTAAATAGGTAAGTTTGGATATTTGGTTGACATGTTTATAAGTTGTCATTTGAGGTGTTTAAGAGCATGTTGGTTGATTGTGGTGATGATGAATGTTTAAGACATGATTTTAGTTTGTGTTGAATGTCTTGATATGGCTTAATGATGTGTGATTTGTTGAGGCTAAGTTGTTAACATTATGGGTGAGAAATGTGGCTTGGAAAATGGCCTATTTTCGTAAGCACGAGCAGAGACACGGGCGTGTGTATTGGCCGTGTGTGACACACAGCCAGGTGACACAGCCGTGTGTCCCCTGTATCTTTTAAATTGTGCAAGTCAGTATGCTCACACAGCCTAGCACACGGGCATATGACTTTGTTATGTGACCCAAGTCAAAGAGTTACACGAATACTGACACGGGCTGGACACGGCCGTGTGTCCCTATTTCGAATGCCCACACAGCCTGAGACACGGGCATGTCTCCTAACTGTGTGAGTCTCACGGCCGTGTGTCCCCTGCAGCTTTGAAAATTTTCAATGTTTTCCAAAATATTCTTTAAGTACCCGATCTAGTCTTAACTTGTTTCTAATGCATATTTTGAGTCTCAAAGGCTCATATAAGGGATAATATGTTTGATTTTGATTGGTTTCTGACGTGAATGTAATATGATATGATAATATTTGTTAATTTAATCTGTAAACTCTGGTAATGCTCCGTAATCCTGTTCCCGCGACGGATACTGGTTAAGGGTGTTACAAGGATAAAGTCTCATCTAATACTCACCTAAATTGTTACTTGAATCTCTAAACTTGAACAACCTTCTCGAACTAGCTAAACACAAGCTCCAAAGTTGAATAACTAAAACCTAAACTTACTTATAATTTATTGACTTTAAGTGTTGTTTACCTAAAAAAAAACTTATCTTTATTATGTAGTTTTGTCAAATAAAAGCCTTGTTGTACCTTGCAAAATTGGTGGTTGGTTCCTTTTTTGTGCTTTATTCTTTGATTTTTAATTGCTTACATAATGTTTTCCTCCCAGCTCTCTCTAAAATAATTAGTATAGTTAGAGATTTTGTGTTGAGGGTTGATATAAAATTATAAAAAAATTAAAACTAAAATTTTATATTTAGTGCTAAAAATTTTAATTAAACAAAATAAATAGGAGTTAACACCATGTCTTCGTGAATTCGCCCTTATAAATAGTAGTTATATTGTTAGTATCTATCCATAATAGAATGGAGTAAAAACATACTAGAATCTCTTTATCGTATGGATTATATTTGATGCACCGTGCATGAGTCTTATGCACTATTGCTAAATTAAAGTTTGTCACCTCATTAATTAACAAAATCAATTACAATTTTCTTTTCCTTCATTAGTCTCCCATGGCTTATTGGGTTATGATGAGAGAAAGAGTTCCTTAGTTTTATTTTTTTAAAGCTATGATATACCCAATCAACTTCCATCTTTAGAGAAAGAGCAGAAACTCAGTATGATGGAAATCCTTTTGAAAATGATAGAGTTGGATTTGAAAGCCAATAACATACGTGTACAAGCCCAATTTTGGGCCCAAAATAAATAACCTACCCAAAACAAATAACCTACCCAAAACCCACTAACCCCTAAACAGAAGCCCAAACCCAACTAGCCCCAAGCTTAGGGTTTCAGAATCTGAAATCCTAAACCACTTGCCTCCACCGCCTCTGACTTCCACTGCCCAGTCACGTCAACAGCGCAAATGGCCTCTGCTCCACCGCCCATTTTCCTGCAAAGAAAAGACAATGTAATATAAAAAAGGATTTGTAATGGCTATATAAAGCCGAATCCAAAAACCATTTTTTTCGGCATTTTTTTGGTAAAATGAAAAACGATATTAAATCCTAAAATACAAAGCAAGGATAAAAACTCTAACAATATCAAAAAGTAAAGAAAACAGTCCAAACCAATGAGCAAAGTTTAAATCTAATGTGATGGTTTTTATTATTTTCGTTTTTTATTTCATTTTTTTCGAATACATTAACAGGCATTAATATGTATATATATATGTACCATAGATGCATATAACAGAGATAATACCCAAAAAAAAGAAAAAAAAAAGAGAAAACTTTACCTTTTCCAGCCACCGTGCACAGTGGCCGGCACCGACGACGGCAGTGGCGCGTGGAGGCCCTCCTGGCAGGACTCCGGGACGATCCCAGAGAGAAAGGGAGAATTCGTCCACTTTTTTTTCCCTAAGCAGCAAAAATGAAGCATTAGAAAAAATTTTGGGGTTTTATAATGGTACCAAAACGGTACCGTTTTGGCCCTCCCCCCAAGGCGCAAAACGGCGTCGTTTTGGGGTGGAGGGGGCCGACCCGAAGACCCGACCCTTATTATCCTGGGATCCGCGTGTTTTGAAGCAGAGGGGTTATTTGCGCTTTTGGCCCCTCCGCTTTTTCATGACTTCAATTAAGTTTTATTTAATCTTAATTTGGCCCTATAATTTATTTCGTTTTCAATTTAGTACCTATGCGAACGACGCCGTTTTAGGAGGTCGGGATATTTACTCCTTTAGGCCCTCCTGCTTGCTCGTGCGTTCGAATCAGTCCCTTTCCTTTTTATTAGTTTTTTTAAATCGCCCCAAAACTTAATATTTGTTTCAAATTTAGTCCTTTTCTCGATTTAATAACGGTTTCTATATTATTTTTACTCTTTATTATTTTAATATTATTCATTATTCTATTTTACTATTCTTGTATTATTATTTTTAACATATTTTATTATTATTTAGACATTTTTAATTAATACTACATATATATGTATATACTTTATATATATTCTTATAGTTGTTTTATATATCTTATTATTGTTGTTCCCAATATATGTTTTATGGATACATATTTAAATACTCTATTATATACATTTTGTTATATCTATTTTTACCTCTATATTTATTATTAATATTAATATATATATCTGTGAAAAATAAAATAGAATAAAATAAATAAAAATAAAGAACACATAAATTTTACGTGGAAACCCTTTCGGAAAAAACCAGGCAAGAGGAGAAGAAAATTCACTATGTCGAAAAATTTTTTACTCAAATACAAGAGGAATAGACTATGTCTATTTATAGGCTTGCAAAGCCATATTCTAGTAGGATTGAAACACCTTATCCTAATCAATATAAAATAGATGGAGTTTAATAAGGTTTAAAACCTTATTCTAAAATAAAATAAAAGAAGTCTAGTTCTATATGGATTTTACTTTTATTTTATTTTCCATCGTATTTTATTTAAATAAGAATTTGGGTCACTTAATTCTAACAATCTCCACCTTGACACAAATTCTCAATGAACAAGTTCTTCATCGCGAACTTTCAATAAACAAGTTCTTCACCTCTTCCAAAAACCCCTTAAGGGTTTAACTTCAACAATGAACACCAACCAAGTCTAAGCAATGCTCAAACTTGGTTATAGGAAGTGACTTAGTCATCATATCTGCAGGATTTTCATGAGTGCTAATTTTGCTCACAACAATATCACCACGAGCAATAATATCACGAACAAAATGATACCGAATATCAATGTGTTTTGTTCTCTCATGAAACATTTGATCTTTTGTAAGAAAGATGGCACTGATCGTCACAAAATATCGTGCTGATTTGAAGGTCTTCATTGAGTTCACTAAATAGTCCCTTCAACCAAATAGCTTCTTTACAAGCCTCAAGAATCGCCATGTACTCGCTTCGAGTGGTAGACAAAGCGATCGTAGTTTGCAAAGTGGCTTTCCAACTAATTGCACAACCTCCGATTGTAAAGACGTAACTCTGTGAGAGATCTTCTTCTATCAAGGTCTCCAGCAAAATCAGCATCAACATACCCTATAACTCCATCTTTAGTTCTTCCAAACTGTAAGCAAACATTAGTAGTGCCTCGTAAGTATCTTAAAATCCATTGAATCGCTTTCCGGTGTTCTTTACCAGATTCGCCATGTATCGCTAATCGCACCGATCGCATATGATAAATCGGACGTGAACAAACCATAGCATACATGAGAGATCCTATCTGCACTAGAGTATGGAACATGTGACATGTACTCAATCTCATTATCGATTGAGGAGATAAGGCCGATGAAAGTCGAAATGAAATTTGCTAAAGGAGTACTAACAGCTTAGCACTCTGCATATTGAACTCGCAAAGAACTTTCTCAATGTACCCTTCTAACTTAGGTACAATTTACTTGCTTTTCTATCTCGAGAATCTCCATACCAAGTATCTTCTTTGCTGG
The DNA here is from genome assembly GCF_025698485.1 of Gossypium arboreum. NCBI lineage: Eukaryota > Viridiplantae > Streptophyta > Magnoliopsida > Malvales > Malvaceae > Gossypium > Gossypium arboreum. The sequence goes on along the minus strand of NC_069081.1, from coordinate 106,418,798 downwards.
TCCTAAATCTTTCATCTCAAATTCTTCACTTAGTTGGGCTTTAACCTTTCTTATCTCTCTTTTATCTTTTGCTGCTATCAACATGTCATCAACATAAAGAAGTAGATACACAAAAGAACCATCACTGCTTTTTCTTAAAGTAGACACAACTGTCAAAACTACTTCTTTTGAAATCATGAGAAGTCATAAAGGAATCAAACATCTTGTACCCTTGTCTTGGTGATTTGTTTCAAACCGTAAAGGGACTTTTTCAAGAAGCAAACATAGTCCTCTTTTTACGAGACTATAAAACCCTACGGTTGTTGCATGTAAATATCTTCCTCAAGTTCTCCATGCAAAATGCGGTTTTACATCTAATCGCTCAAGCTCCAAATCATGCATGGCCACAATACCAAGCAAAGCTCGAATCGAACTATGCTTAACAACTGGAGAGAACACATCTGTGAAGTCCACTCGAATTTGATGTAACCCTTTGCAACAAGCCTTGCTTTATATCCGGGTTCTTCAACTCAGAGTCCCTTCTTTCTTTTAAACACCCATTTACAACGAATGACCTTTTTACCTTTAGGAAGTTTTACAAGATCCCATGTTTGCTTTTTTGTGGAGTGATTCCATCTCCTCTTGCATAGCAAACATCCACTTTCTCGAGTCTTCACACTAATCGCCTCGAATAATTAAATGGCTCTTGATTAGCATCTATATCTTCACCACATTTAAAGCATAAGCAACTAGATCAACTTGCATACTTCTTTGGAGGTTTAATTTCACTTCTTGTCCTGTTTTTGGCGATAGAGTATTGCGGTGAAGAAGCAACTCTATTCTCAATTTTTGTATGGCTTGAGGAGTTGATTCAGTATTAATCGATGCTCCACCGCTTTTGGTTTTCTTTATTGGAAGAGTCTTTAAGAGATAAGTTAGGTAGCATAGCGGTTTCATAAAAACAACATCTCTGCTAATCACAACTTTTCTATTTTCAGGACACCATAACTTATAGCCTTTTACACCAACTTTATAACCAAGAAAACGCATTTAATGGATCTCGGTTCCAATTTTCCATTATCAACATGAGCATAAGCAGGACACCCAAAATCTTTAAATCGAATAATTAGCGGGATTACGGACCATACCTCTTGTGGAGTCTTTTCTCAATGGCAACGGATGGAGATCGGTTGATCAAAAACATGCGAGAGGTCGCTTACGCCCAAAATGACTTCGTAAGTTGGCATTTGACAACATACATCGAACCTTCTCCATGATCGTTCGTTCATTCGTTCGCAACGCCGCTTTTCTTTGTGGAGTATGACGAATCGTCAAGTGTCTCATGATTCCTTCGACTTGCACAATCTATTAAACTCATCGGACTGTAACTCTAAGCCATTGTCTGCATGCGGAGGTATTTTATCATTTTCCGTCTGCTTTTCAATCATAATTTTTCAAGACTTAAATGTGGAAAACACATCGCTTTTCTACTTCGGAAGAACGCCCAAACTTTTTCGGAAAATCATCAATAAAGGTTAGCATATAATTAGCTCCACCTCTCGAAGGCACTCGGACGGCCCCACGATCGAATGGATATACTCCAACGTTTCCTTCGTGTTATGGATTCCTCTAGTGAATCGAACTCTCTTTTGCTTCCCAAAACACAAAGTGCTCACGAAATTCGGTTTGCAAATTCCTTGCCCATTAAGAAGTCCTCTTTGCTTAATTCGCCATGCCATTCTCCCTCATATGCCCTAGGCGATATGCCAAAGTTTAGTAATATCATCATCGACAAGGAAGAGGAAGCGACAAATGCATCACCGAATGAGAGAACCTCAGTAAAACATATAACTTGGCAATCTTTCTTTGCCCTTTCATCACAACAAGGACCCTTTGAAATCTTTAAAACCCCACTTTCATTTGTGTATCTGCACTTTTGAATCAAGAGTACTCAACGAAATTAAATTTCTTTTCAATTCGAACATGCCGCACGTCACTAAGTGTTCGACAACTCCATCAAACATCTTAACTTTAATTGTTCCAACACCGCGATTTTACATAAAGCATTATTTCCCATCAAAACAACACCTTGACATCTTTGTTTCATAAGTTGTAAACCAATCCCGATTGGGACTCATGTGGAAGGTGCACTGAATCAAGTATCCACTCGCCACTTTAGAATCATTGATGAAGCAACTAGAAGTTCACCATCATTGTAGTCTTCTACAACATCGACTTCACCGGAATTTTAATTTGTTTTTTCCTTTTGATTCGCAGCCTCCTTTTAATCTTATTTTGTAGCTTATAGCACTCAGATTTAATGTGCCCTTTCTTCTTGCGAAGTTGCAAGTTTTACCTCTGTTTGAAGATTTCGATCTACCCTTAGATTTACCACAAGGATTCCGTTCCTGTGTTCTACCACGATCATTATCAACATTCCGGTCTTGTCTCCCACGAACAATGAGACCCTCTCCCTGAGAGTTGGGTTTAACCACAAGATGCTTCATCTTATCATACGAGGTTAAAGAATCATAAACCTCATCAACCGTGAGAGACTCATGGCTATATAAAATCGTGTCTCTAAAGGTTGAATAAGACGGGCAACGAACAAAGTAGAATCAACCCTAGATCTTCCTTATCATCTTGAACCTCCATGGCCTCCAAGTTTGAGAGAATTTCTTTAAACAACATTAAGTGTTCGTGTCTGACGCACCTTCCTCCAAACGATGAGCATAAAGACGCCGCTTCATATGCAACTTGCTTGTTAGAGTTTTCGACATACATATTTGTTCTAGCCTCTTCCATAATGCGTGGCAGTTTTCTCTTTCATCACATCCTGCAAAATTTCGTTGGACAAATGCGAGATGTAATTGTGTTAATGCCTTTCGATCCTTACGCTTCTTCTCTTCATCTGTTAATGTCGAAGGCATCTTATCTATCCTAGCAGGGCATCCTCTAGATCCATCTGCAAGAACCGCTTGCATCTTAATTTGCCACAACGCAAATCGGTGTTGCGATCCAACAATGAATTTCATACTTCAAAGACGCCATTACCGTGATCGAGATGAATAACCGGAAGCTCGATACCAATTTGTGAAAAATAAAATAGAATAAAATAAATAAAATAAAGAACACATAAATTTTACGTGAAACCCTTTCGGAAAAAAACCACAGGCAAGAGGAGAAGAAAATTCACTATGTCGAAAAATTTTTTACTCAAATACAAGAGGAATAGACTATGTCTATTTATAGGCTTGCAAAGCCATATTCTAGTAGGATTGAAACACCTTATCTAATCAATATAAAATAGATGGAGTTTAATAAGGTTTAAAACCTTATTCTAAAATAAAATAAAAGAAGTCTAGTTCTATATGGATTTTACTTTTATTTTATTTTCCATCGTATTTTATTTAAATAAGAATTTGGGTCACTTAATTCTAACAATATCTTTAACATAAATACATATACATTTATATATTATTGTTATTATTAGTTTTGATATTATTGTTTTGTTAATACATTTGTGTCATATATACATACTTTTAATATATATTTATATATTATACTTCATATTATGCCCATGTAAATTAATATTATATCGTGTATATCATTTTATTATAGTTCTATATATTGTAAATATCATATTATGTTTTATCATGTATATTATGTATGTCATGTATATGTTTTAATATATTATGTGTATATTTTGTTTCATGACGTTATGAATATATTATGTATATGCTTTTAAATATTATTATATATCTATTTTCAATATATATTTATGTAATGTTTTTTTATTATTACCATTATTATTACTAATATGTATATACACTATGTAATTTTCATTATATTACGTATACATTTTTATACTACGATATGCATCTTTTAATATTGTACCATTATTATTATCATATATATATATATATATATATATATATATATATTTCTTTCATATATTTCTTATAACCTCTATTGTTACGTATATACTTTAACCCATATATGTATATACTTTTATATCATTACTATTGTTATCATTGTTATTTTATTTTTCCATTTTAATATCTATTTATTTATTTATTTGCTTGCGTGTTTGATTATTCCATTTTCCCCATGCACGTGTTTACATTTATATGATACTTAGCCTCGTTATTGTTTCATCTTTTATAACTGTTCATGTTATTGTTTTGACACTATCATCATATTATTATACGTGTTAATACCATAATTTGCTTTCATATTTTACTAAATCACATCATATTTTTTTGATACCTTAAAATAATCCTTTCATAAAAGTGATATTCCGTATTTGGAAATTCGAGAATCGTGCCCTAACTTACTGGGTTTCAATTTTTCTCTTTTAACCTAAATCACGAAATATTCTTTTAAATCACAATACGAATTTTAAAAATGCTTATTTTCGGGGATGCGAGGTGTGGTGCCCTAGCTTACCGGGTATGACATTTTGTTACTTCGAAATAAGATTTTTTGCGAATAAAGGCGATATTTGGTGTTTGGAAATTCGAGGAAACGTACCCTAACTCACTAGGTTTCGATTTTTCTCGTTCACCCTAACTAACCGAATATCTTTTAAAACACGTTAATTTTAAATAAAAAGCAAGCTCGCTCTCGAAAATTCAAGATGTCGTGTCCTAACTCACTGGATGTGACATTTTATATTTTGAGACGAGAAGGTCTTTAACACTAGAGCATTTTCATAAAGAAGGATCGTATTTCAAAAGTCTTCAAAGTTTTCAATCTTCGATCTTAAGACATTAATTAATCAACTAGGTACCAATTTTGGGCGTATCGAGGGTGCTAATCCTTCATCTTGCGTAACCGACTCCCGAACTCATTTTCTGATTTTCGTAGACCCAAAATTATCATTTTAGTAAATCTTAACTTTTATTAAAATAGTTAATTTAAAGGTGACCCGATCACACCTCATCAAAAAGGATTGGTGGCGACTCCCATTTTTTGTTTTCGTCTTCAAATCCAAGTCGATCCCCGTTTTTCAAAAAATGGTTACGACAGCTTGGCGACTCCACTGGGGATACCAAATAAGAGAGTCAAGCCACAAGTTGATTAACTTTTGTCTTTTGGTCGAAAATTGAAAATTTAGTTTTGATGTACGATTCCTTTCATTGCATTTCAGCAGTTTTTCTTACGGTTTTCATCATTTTATTCCTATTTTCTTTAATCGCTTCAAGTTTTTTATGCATATATCCTCGCACTTTGCATTGCATGACCGCTGTGGTCACACCCTTTTAAGTGGGAGTGAGAAACTACTCCTTCGTGAGGTTTTCACCTCCGTGCAGGATAGTGGATCGCTTTCGGGATACATCCGTACCTATGTCTTCGTGAGATTTTCATCTCCGTGCAGCCATAGGGAAATGTATTCCCCGGAACTGAACTTTGTCTGTATGAGCCTATAATGGGTAAAGATCGAGGAATCTGCTGGTTCAGGTACCCTTACTCTAGAACCAAATCCCATGTAGCGAGCCATAAGAACCCACCCTAGGTAGAGCCACTCCAAAACCCTAGTGGTTACCTGAGCAAATGCTATATTTATTATTCTTTGTTTGCTTTGAACTGCGTATAAATTACTGACTTGCTTTGTTTTACTTTGATTGTATTTGCAAGGCATTTTCATCATTAAAGGTGTTGATTCGCATTCGGTTCCTAAATAGATAGCTTATCATGGAAAATCAGTTTTTTGATAAAGTAGAAGACAACGCGGCTGTCCGGATATGGGCTGAGACAACACAACAAAAGAAAGGTGACAGTCTTACCGAGGGGTACATGTTAGAATTATGGAATTTTACTCGGATCAGCGTAACTCAGAATAATCTCCAAGAAATGAAAGAAATTTAGGGTTAGTGGGATGACGAGGTAAAACAGCTCTACTATCGTCATTACGGTGATTTACCTTATCTGCTCGATGTCAAGTAGATGAACACTTGTTTCGAGCCCTTGCCCAATATTGGAATTCTGCTTACAGTTGCTTCACTTTTAGGAAAGTAGATTTGGTACCTACTATAGAAGAATACACGACCTTGCTCCATTGCCCAAAGATTCAGGTTGACAGGGTTTATTCCAGATCTGCTAACGTCCTAGCATTTTCAAAAAAGCTGATGAACATCACAGGGATAAGCGAACAGTGGGTGATAACCCGGATCAAACAAAAAAGAGATTGTAAATGCATTCCTTGGAGGAACCTGAGGGATCTAATCTTAGCGCACCCCGACGTGAAGAAAAGGGTAGATGTCTTCGCCCTGAGCATTTATGGACTGGTCATTTTCCCCAAAGCTTTGGGGCATGTAGACGAGGCTGTTTCTGACCTTTTTGACAGGCTTGGTAAAGGAACGACACTTGTACCCGCAATCTTAGCTGAAACTTTTAGATCATTGAATGCTTGTAGAAGAGCGGGTGAATAGAGATTTATTGGATGTGCGCAACTCTTGCTATCGTGGTTCCACCGCCATTTTTGGAAAGTGGAAAAGGTCTCGTATCGTATCTTCTCTAAAAATTACTCTCCACTGAAAAAATTAGTGGCTACATCGAGGCGAGATAATGTTATAGAAGGAAATTGGATGACGGTTCTCCAAAATTTGCAAGAAGAAGACGTTGAATGGAGAGGCCCGTGGATGGTTCCTGATGAAATATTGTATCGATGCGGAGATTTCAATTGGGTTCCCTTGTTAAGAGTATGGGAAGCCATCAGATATGCTCCTTTGCTTGCATTAAGACAGTACAGATCCAGACAGTTTACACCACCAACATACGGGTTAGCCCAGTTCGAGTTCTTGTTCACAGGGAATAATTACAAAAAAAAAGTTCGCAAGATATCAATTACTTGAAACTAGACTCGTAGAATGAAGAAGTTTGCTGCTAATCCCATGACTACTCCTGAGTATGACCGATGGTGGAATCAGAGGATTAACGACAACATCCCTACATCAGATCAAGGGAATCCTCAGTCGATAGAGGAGCACTTGAAAGTAATCCCATCTGAGCTAGAAATCATCAGGAAAGATTTTGAGAGAAAGAGTCTGGAGCTAGAAAAAAGGATCGAAAAGAGTCTGGAGCTAGAAAAAAGGATCGAGCAGTTGGAAGAAGAAAAGATACAGTTAGGGTTAGATGTCGATGTCCAGAAACTAAAAGCTGAAAAACTCAGAAAAGGGAAAAAGAAGGCTGAAGAGGACTTGGACAGTTTGAAAATGGACTATAAGAAGCTGCGCAGATCAATGAGAACCGCTGGGTTAGGAAGAACATCCGAACAGTGGCGACATGAAGTTAAAGAAAAACAAAGCAAAGCCAACCAGTGGGAAGAAAAATTTCGCGATGCTCAAGCTCGAGAAGGTGCTCTAAAAAGAAGTTTGGTAGAAAGCCAGAATGAGAAAGAAGGGTTAAAGATCCGGGTATCAAAGTTAGAGAGGTCATTGTATCAGTATCGCTCACGTAACTCTGCAATCGAGTTGAAAGCTAGTTAGAACAGAATCGAAGAATTAAAAGAGAATATAGAAGAACTCAAAACAGCGCTGCAAAATCGTGAACTTCAGATAGAACTCTTTGAGGTAAATAACGAGCGATGGAAGGAGCAACTTTATCAATCTCAAGACCAAGTCAAGGGTAGGGACTACGTCATGGGCGAAGCTTTGACTCAAGTGCGAGAAGTGGCTGATCACTTGCAAACATTAGCAGTACAAGCCGATGTGCTGAGTTTAAAATATGAGTCAGAATCGGACCGAGGCCGAGAGCTAGCTTGGCTTCTTAGGCAGGTCAAGGCCTTAAGTATCAGGGCCAAGCCTTATATGTAATCTATTTTATGTAAAGAAACTTGTTTTCTAGAAAAGTTACTCTAATAAAATCGAATTGGAATCAACGCTTTTTTTTTGCATTCATCGCATTCATTGCATTCATGCATCAACATTGCATCATACGCACTAAAACTCACAAGAAACCCTAAAAATCATGGCAGCTACCTTGGAACATCATTACGGTACAAGGGGAAAAACAAGAGCAATGGACCAAAGGTTTGAGAGATTGGAACAAATGCAAAAAGAGATGCAGGATCAATTACAAACACATGTGCAAGAACAGCTTGCCAAAATCCAGCAAGATATGAGGGACCATATGTTGGAGTCCCAGAAAAGCATGATGGACCAATTAACTCGTCTATTGTATGGCGGATTAGAAAAAGGGAAAAGCCCTTTGATCAATGCGGGAGAAGATAATGAAGATCCTACCTACCCTCTGGTTTTTGCCCCAGCGGACGTTCAGACACAACCTGACATGTACCCAAAAAGACCATCGGTCACAATTAGGTCCCAACCATTTCAGGCTGGTGTTTCGGCACCGATGAATTATCAGGCCAACTCGAGCTCTAATCCGATGGACAACTCAACCAACCCTGTGGTCCTCAATCTCGATGAAGTAACAGAAGCAGAAAAGACAAGGGTAGAACTCCCGAGAGAGCTTGAAGAAAGGTGTAGATGGTTGGAAGAAAAGTTTAAAGAAATAGAAAGCACCGACTATCGTGGTGGAATCGATGCTAAGGAATTAAGTTTTGTTCCGGACCTGGTACTCCCTCCTAAGTTCAAAACTCCGGAATTTGAGAAATACAACTGGACTAGCTGTCCCGAAGCTCACATCACTATGTTCTGCAGACGAATGGCAGGCCATGTCAACAATGACCAACTATTAATTCACCGCTTCCAAGAAAGTCTGGTTGGGGCCGCTTCTAGATGGTACAACCAACTGAGTCGTGCCCAGATCAGTTCATGGAAAGATTTAGCACAAGCCTTCATGAAGCAGTACAGTCATGTGGCAGACATAGCCCCTGATAAAATCAATTTACAGAATATGGAGAAAAAGCATAATGAGAGCTTTAAGCAGTACGACCAGCGATGGAGAGAGGTGGCCACACAAGTCCAACCCCCTCTGTTGGAAAACGAAACCACTATGCTCTTCATCGATACCCTGAAGGCACCTTTCATTAATCACATGCGGGGTAGCGCAACCAAGAGTTTTTCGGACATAGTAATGTCTGGAGAAATGATAGAGAATGCCATAAGATGTGGGAAAATAGAGGCTAGGGAAAACGCTAAGAGGTTAGGGCCGAGAAAGAAAGAGCACGAGGTGAATAATGTAAGCTCATATTCGAAATCGATTACCATAAGCCAACCGAGGTTGACAACTACTGGATAACAGGGCTCATCCAGACAAGAGCCCAACACAAAACAAAATAGGTAGAAACTCCAATTTACGCCCATTCCAATGACGTACAAGGAGTTATACCAAAGTTTATTTGATGCACATGTCGTGTCTCCCTTCTATCTAAAGCCAATGCAACCTCTATACCCCAAATGGTATGACGCAAATGCCCAATGCGAATACCATGCGGGAGCCACAGGACACTCGATAGAAAACTGCACCACTTTCAAGAAATTGATTGAAAGACTCATCAATATGGGGATTGTGAAATTTGTTGATACATCCAGTACAGAGAATCCATTACCTAACCATGGGGATAAGGGAATAAATGCGATAATCGAGAGTTCGGAGAAAGAAATTAAGATGAATATTGCAGAAGTGAATACTCCGTTGAAAGAAGTATTGTGAGTTCCACGATCAAAAGGATCACGAGATTCAGAAATGCAGCCAATTCAGGGCTTTAGTACAAGGATTGATGGATAATAAGGAGCTGGAATTCTTCGAATATGTCAGGAGCCTAGAAGAAATAGATGTGTGTGCCTCGGAAGAGGGATCAATGAAGGATGTTTACAAAGTCAACCACCCAGTGGTTATCATATCACGTCCAAGAATAAATGACGCCAGGGCATAAATTGCGCCAAAGGTCGTGATCCAAAAGCCTGTTGCTTTCCTTTATAAAGATAGCAAAAAGGTACCGTGGAACTATAGCTACAATATGACATTTCCGGGAGAGGAGACCCTGATTAATGCATTAGAAAAAGTTTAAGACGAAGGTTTTTATACGCGCAGCGGAAGGCGTTATACCCCAAATACAAAAGTCGAGCAGGTTAAAGAAAAATCATTAGCAATTGAGCAAAAGAAAGAGAAGCCGGCGGGGCCTGAACCAACTGTTAATGAATCAGTGACTGAAAAAGAAGCCAAGGAATTCTTAAAATTTCTAAAGCACAGCGAATATAGTGTTGTAGAACAGTTGCACAAACAGCCGGTAGCGTATATCAGATCTTGGCTCGACTTTTAAGCTCCGAAACCCATCGCAGCGCATTGATGAAGGTGCTGAATAAAACTTATGTTGCTAACGACATCTCTGTAAACAAACTGGACCGCTTAGTCAACAATATAAGTGCCGACAACTTCATATTCTTCAATGACGATGAGGTACCGCCAGGGGGCCGAGGATCAACTAAAGCTTTGCACATCACGACTCGCTGTAAAGGGTACACGTTACCGGGGGTATTGATTGACAATGGGTCTACACTGAATGTTCTACCCCTATCTACGCTGAGTAGGTTGCCAGTGGATAGTTCCCATATGAAGACATGCCAAAGTGTAGGGAGAGCATTTGATGACACGGAAAGGAAGGTAATGGGGAGAATTGAAGCACCCCTCTTAATCGGGCCGAGCACATACGAGGTAGATTTCTTGGTCATAGACATTAAGCCTTCGTATAATTGCCTATTGGGGAGACCATGGATACACTCGGCAGAGGCAGTCCCTTCATTGTTGCACCAAAAGTTGAAATTAGTGACCGAAGGTTGGTTAGTAACGATCAATGCTGAAGAGGACATCATCACGGTAATAACCAGTGATGCCCCATATCTGGAGGCAAATGATGAAGCAATCGAGTGCTCTTTTCGATCTTTAGAGTTTGTGCATGCGACGTTCATCACCGAAGGAAATAAGATTCCAATGCCCAGGTTATCTGAGACTACAAGAATGAGACTACAGCTAACTGCTGGAAAAAGGGGTCTACCAAGAAGAGGACTCGGGAGAAACCTTCACGGAAGGATTAATGTACCAGTGATGAAGGACAAATAAGACCGTTCTGGGTTAGGGTTTAAGCCGGACATGAAACAAAGAAAGAAGGAACTTGAGAAGAAGCAAGAAAGAATGAGAGCGTGATTGAGCGGGGGAGAAATCGAATGGGAACCAATTATCTTCCCTCATATATCGAAGACTTTTGTGTCTGGAGGGGTCATTCACTCCGAGCGGAAGGCATCGGGAAAGGAAATCGTGGAAGGAATGACGGAGAGTTTAGATATCAACGCCACATATGAAGAAGGAACTGGGGTAGAGAATTTGTCGGGCATTCGCCCCTATGAGCCGGGAAGTGTTTTGAATAATTGAACTGCGGAAGAGATTCCTGTAGTCTTTAGAACTAACTCAGAGTAATGTCCAAAACACACTTGTTGCTTTAGGCCTAGGAGTAATAAGTGTCCTTTTGTGAAATAGGCTTATGTTCGAAATCGTTATTTCAATGAAATGCATTCTTTTTACTTATTCCATGCAAATATTCTTTTATTCTTTCATTCATGATCATACCATAGATATCATTGTTCTTAGATTCTCTTGTTCTTTGTATCTTTCTTCGCACCTACAACAGCTCTCCAGATATCAATGATGTGAGTGACGTTGCTACTAATTCAGAGTCTCCTTTTGAGTGGGATATGTGTCTAGAGGGATCTCAGATCTTTGAGGATGATGGAGACTATAACTTATCCCCTGATTTGTTAAGGATGGTAGAACACGAGGAGAAACAGATTCTACCCCACAAAGAGACTGTAGAAGTCGTAAACTTGGGAGATGAACTAGAAAAGAAAGAAGTAAAGATCGGAGCCTGCATTAGACAAAGCGGGACCTTATTGAGTTACTCCAAGATTTCAAGAATGTCTTTGCATGGTCATATCAAGATATGTCTGGGCTAAGTACTAACATTGTGGTACACAGGCTCCCAATCAAAGAAGAATGCAAACCAGTCCAGTAAAAGCTTTTTAAGGATGCGACCCGATGTTTTGTTGAAAATAAAAGAGGAGGTCAATAAGCAATTTGATGCTGGTTTCTTACAAGTAGTTAAGTACTCAAAATGGGTAGCTAACATCGTCCCCGTCCCTAAAAAAGATGGAAAAGTACGGATGTGTGTAGACTACAGAGACTTAAACAAAGCCAACCCGAAGGATAATTTCCTGTTGCCTCATATTGACACCTTAGTGGATAACACGGCAGGTTACTCACTCTTCTCTTTCATGGATGGTTTCTCGGGGTACAATCGATCAAGATGCATCCTGAAGACATGAATAAAACCACATTGTGACCATGTGGGGAACCTTTTGCTATAAGGTGATGCCGTTCGGATTGAAAAATGCGGGAGCAACATATCAGAGAGCCATGGTAACCCTATTCCATGATATGATGCATAAAGAAATTGAAGTCTACGTTGACGAGATGATCGCCAAATCTCGGACTGAAGAAGAGCATGTGCAAGTCTTGAGGAAATTATTTTTGAGGTTGAGGAAATTCCAGTTGAAACTCAATCCAGCAAAATGTACCTTCGGGGCCAGGTCAGGAAAACTGCTAGGATTCGTGGTCAGTGAAAAAGGGATTGAGATTGACCCAGAGAAAGTCAAAGCCATACAAGAGTTACCTCCACCACGTACTCAGAAGGAAGTTCGGGGATTCCCAGGAAGATTAAATTACATCGCTCTGTTTATTTCACAACTAACCGATAAATGTGACCCCATATTCCGTCTCCTTAAGAAACACAACACTGGTGTTTGGGATGGGGAATGCCAGAAGACTTTCAACAAAGTTAAGCAATATTTGTCTAATGCCCCAGTTTTGACACCACCTAGTCTAGATAAGCCATTGATACTGTATTTGACGGTATTTGAAAATTCTATGGGATGCGTGCTTGGCCAACACGATGAATCAGGAAGGAAAGAAAGAGCGGTATATTACCTCAGTAAAAATTTTACTGAGTGTGAGACGAGATACTCGTTCATTGAAAAGTTGTGTTGTGCCTTAATCTGGACAACCCGAAGACTGAGACAATACATGTTGTACCACACAACTTGGCTGATTTCTAAACTGGATCCTCTAAAGTACTTGATAGAATCAACTGCTTTAAATAGAAGATTGGCCCGATGGAAAATTCTACTTTCTGAATTTGATATCGTCTATGTAAATCAGAAAGCTGTAAAAGGGAGTACAATAGCGGATTTCCTAGCCAGTAGAGCTCTAGAAGATTACGAGCCTCTGAACTTTGATTTCCCTAATGAAGATCTGATGTACGTGGCAACCACTGAAGAAGACCCTCAAGAAGGTCATCCTTGGAAGCTAAACTTCGACGGAGCATCAAATGCTGTGGGTAATGGAATCAGGGCAGTCTTGGTACCCCCAGACGGTGAACATTATCCATTCACTAGTAAATTGGACTTCGACTGCACAAACAACATGGCAGAATACAAAGCATGCATTATGGGAATACGAGCGGCCATAGGGCGTAAAATCAAGGTGTTAGAAGTATATGAAGATTCTGCGCTAGTGATTTATCAACTCAAAGGTGAATGGGAGACGAGAGACTCCAAGTCGATTAATTATCGAAGTCTGGTCCTTGAATTAATCAAAGAATTTGATGATATCGTCTTCTGCTATCTCCCTCGAGAAGAGAATCAGATGGCTGATGCCCTAGCAACTTTAGCTTCTATGATCAAGGTGAACCAACCAGAGGATGTTAAACCAATCCAAATGAGCATTTACGAGGCCCCGGCTCATTGTTACAACCTCGAAGAAGAAGAAGAAATTGATAATCACCCTTGGTACCACGATATCTTACGATATGTGAAGAATCGTGAGTACCCCGACCAAGCTACTGAGAATGACAAAAGAACGTTGAGAAGACTGGCCCATGACTATGTCTTAGACGGGGAGATCCTATACAAAAGAAGGAAGGATCAGGTAGTGTTGAGATGTGTAGATGCTATTGAGGTTAAGAAAATCTTGGAAGAAGTCCATGAGGGCGTCTGTGGGACATACGCTAATGGTTTTACAATGGCCAGGCAAATTATGAGGTTCGGTTATTATTGGTCCACCATGGAAGGAGACCGTATTAACTACGCCAAAAGATGTCATAAGTGCCAAATCTATGGAGACAAGATTAATGTACCTCCCTCACCTCTGCATGTCATGACTTCGCCATGGCCTTTCTCGATGTGGGGCATGGATGTGATTGGGCCAATTTCGCCAAAAGCTTCAAATGGGCATCGTTTCATCTTTGTGGTTATCGATTATTTCACCAAATAGGTAGAGGCCGCTTCATATGCTAATGTAACTAAATCGGCAGTTAGCAAGTTCCTGAAAAAAGAAATCATCTGTCGATATGGAATGCCAGAAAGGATCATATCTGACAACGCATTGAATTTGAACAACAGTACGATAACGAATGTCTGTAGGCAGTTCAAGATTAGACACCACAACTCGTCACCGTATAGCCCGAAGATGAACGGTGCGGTCGAAGCAGCCAATAAGAACATCAAGAAGATTGTAGGGAAAATGACTGAGACTTATAAAGACTGGCATGAGAAATTGTCATTCGCCCTCTATGCCTATTGAACGTCTGTCAGAACTTCCACCGGGGCAACGCCCTTCTCATTGGTCTATGGAATGGAGGCAGTTTTACCCATAGAGGTCGAGATTCCTTCCCTCAGAGTTTTGTCAGAGGTAAGGTTGGATGAAGCAGAATGGATCCAGTCCCGATACGATCGCTGAATTTGATTGAAGAAAAGAGGCTAAGGGCTATTCGTCATGGTCAGATGTACCAAAAGCGAATGATGCGAGCTTACAACAAAAAGGTTTGTCCCAGAGAATTCCACAAGGGAGACCTAGTATTGAAAAAGATTCTGCCCATACAAAAGGATTTCAGAGGAAAATGGATGCCTAATTGGGAAGAACCTTATGTGGTAAAGAAGGCCTTTTCTAGAGGAGCATTGATATTGGCCGAAATGGATGGCAAGGCTTTACTCAATCCCGTGAATTCGGATTCGGTTAAGAAATACTTCTCCTAAAAAAAAAGAGAGAGAGGCCAAGGTGAAAACTAGCAAAGAGTACCTTGAGACCAAAGAGATTTTGAATTGAAAACCCGTAAAAGGGCGATTCAAATATTGATCAAAGGTGGGGCATACGATACCTAAATTAACAAGGAAGAGAGATGTTACATCTTGAGGCATCTACGAGGGTACTCTAGATCACCTAAGTACATATTAAGCAAAAAGGGAGTCCTCAAGAAGTTCGTGCAAAGAAGCTCACACTGCGATATCTGGGGCGCTTATTCCCTTTTATTCATTTTTTATTCCAGCAATGTTTGTTGATTGTGATTAATCTATTCCCTCCAAATGTTGTTTCTGATAAATTTCAATTTTGTCATTGTTATGATCTTTTTCAAGCATTTTGCATTGAAATGATGATTAATGGACTAAAGCCATTTTCGCAAAAAGAGTTCTGCATATTACCCTGAAAGTTTCTAAATAGTACAAGAACCTGAAACAGGACTATTTTTTAGAACAAACCAAACTCAAAGATTGGAAGCATCTGAGAAGAAAGAGTTTAAATTGGGACTACCTCTTCGGGTTTTCTGTTCAAAATTTGAGCTGAACAAGAAGACAGGGTACCATTTCAGTGAAGGAACCTTGATGAACAAAGAACAATAGCAACCTAAACAGGGATTCACGCTCACAACATACTGCACTCATATATGCATAGATCATTCATAAGTGCATCTAATTAGGAACATTTGATTCATTTTGATCATAGCATCCTAATTCTTTGACATAAGCATAAATACATAGAACTGATTCTACAGGTCATGTCCCTAGAATCAATGAATTAACAGATCTTACCCCATAAGCAGTAGGGAAACAGATCGAAGACAATGAGCTTTAACCCCCTAAGCAGTAGGGTAACAAGCTGAAGTTCATAGATCTTATCACCCTAAGCAGTAGGGAAACAGATCGAAGATAATGAGCTTTAACCCCCTAAGCCGTAGGGTAACAAGCCAAATTTACAGACCTTAACCCCCTAGGTAGTAGGGTAATAGGCTGAAAATTACAGATCTTGTCTCCCTGAAGTTGCAGTGGAACAGATCGAATCTAGCGAATCTTATCTTCCTGAAGTTGCAGTGAAGCAGACTGAAGATTTACAGATCTTACCCCCTAAGCAGTAGGGAAACAGATCAAAGGCAACGAGCTTTAACCCCCTAAGTAGTAGGGTAACAAGCTGGAGTTTATAGATCTAATCACCCTAAGCAGTAGGGAAGTAGATCAGAAGATGGTGAATCTTGCCCTCCTGAAGTTGCAGTGAAGCAAATTCAAACCACCAAATTTTAACCCTCTAAGCAGTAGGGTAACAAGCCAAATTTACAGACCTTAAACCCCTAAGCAGTAGGGTAACAGGTTGAATTTACAGAACTAAACCCCTAAGCGGTTAGGAAACATATCAATGATGACAAGCTTTAACCCCCTAAGCAGTAGGGTAACAGGCTGAAAATCAAATGTCTTCTCCCTGAAACAACAGTGGAATTGATCCAAGCCACAGTAGATCCCCTTGAAGTTTCAGTAGAGTTAACTAAAGTCACAAGTCTTATTTCCCTGAAGATGCAGTGGATTAGAATGAAGCTACCTGGAGAAAAGGAGCACTAAACAAGTCCAGACATGGTGAGACAGGGCAAAATTGGTCTTTCTTAAGTCTTTACTCTGTTCTCGTTACACGACAACAAGCAAAGAGGGGCAGCTGTACAAGCCTAATTTTTGGCCCAAAACAAATAACCTACCCAAAACCCACTAACCCTTAAACAGAAGCCCAAACCCAACTAGCCCCAAGTTTAGGGTTTTAGAATCTGAAACCCTAAACCACTTGCCTCCACCGCCTCTGACTCCCACCGCTCCAGTTACGTCGACAGCGCAAATGGCCTCTGCTCCATCGCCCATTTTCCTGCAAAGAAAAGACAATGTAATATAAAAAAGGATTTGTAATAGCTATAAAAAGCCGAATCCAAAAACCATTTTTTTCGGCATTTTTTTGGTGAAATGAAAAACGATATTAAATCCTAAAATACAAAGCAAGGATAAAAACTCTAACAATATCAAAAAGCAAAGAAAACAGTCCAAACCAAGGAGCAAAGTTTAAATCTAAGGTGATGGCTTTTATTATTTTTGTTTTTTATTTCATTTTTTTTAATACATTAACAGACATTAATATGTATATATATGTACCATATATGCATATAACAGAGATAATATCCAAAAAAAGAAAAAAAAAAAAGAAAACTTACCTTTTCCGGCCACCGTGCATGGTGGCCAGCGGTGGCGCGTGGAGGCCCTCCTGGGCGGACTCTGGGACAATCCCAGAGAGAAAGGGAGAATTCTTCCCTTTTTTTTTTCCCTAAGCAGCAAAAATGAAGCATTAGAAAAAATTTTATAATGGTACCAAAACGGTACCATTTTGGCCCTCCCCCCAAGGCGCAAAACGGCGTCGTTTTGGGGTGGAGCGGGCCGACCCGAAGACCCGACCCGTATTACCCTGGGATTCACGTGTTTTGAAGCGGAGGGGTTATTTGCGCTTTTGGCCCCTCCGCTTTTTCATGACTTCAATTAAGTTTTATTTAATTTTAATCTGACCCTATAATTTATTTCGTTTTCAATTTAGTACCTATGCGAACGACGCTGTTTTAGGAGGTCAGGATATTTACTCCTTTAGGCCCTCCTGTTTGCTCGCGCGTTCGAATCAGTCCCTTTCCTCTTTATTAGTTTTTTTAAATCGGCCCCAAAACTTAATATTTGTTTCGAATTTGGTCCCTTTCTCAGATTTAATAACGGTTTCTATATTATTTTTACTCTTTATTATTTTAATATTATTCATTATTCTATTTTACTATTCTTGTATTATTATTTTAACATATTTTATTATTATTTAGACATTTTTAATTAATACTACATATATATATACTTTATATATATTCTTATAGTTATTTTATATATATTATTATTGTTGTTCCTAATATATGTTTTATGTATACATATTTAAATGCTCTATTATATACATTTTGTTATATCTATTTTTATCTCTATATTTATTATTAATATTAATATATATTTTATTATATATCTTTAACATATACACGTATACATTTATAAATTATTGTTATTATTAGTTTTGATATTATTGTTTTGTTAATACATTTGTGTCATATATACATACTTTTAATATATATTTATATATTATACTTCATAGTATGCCCATGTAAATTAATATTATATTGTGTATATCATTTTATTATAGTTCTATATATTGTAAATATCATATTATGTTTTTTCATGTATATTATGTATGTCATGTATATGTTTTAATATATTATGTGTATATTTGTTTCAGACGTTATGTATATATTATGTATATGCTTTTAAATATTATTATATATCTATTTTCAATATATATTTATGTAATGTTTTATTATTATTATTACCATTATTATTACTAATATGTATATACACTATGTAATTTTCATTATATTACGTATACATTTTTATACTACGCATATGCATCTTTTAATATTGTACCATTATTATCATATATATATATATATATATATATATATATATTTCTTTCATATATTTCTTATAACCTCTATTGTTACGTATATACCTTAACCCATATATGTATATACGTTTATATCATTACTATCGTTATCATTCTCATTTTATTTTTCCATTTTTATATCTATTTATTTATTTATTTGCTTGCGTGTTCGATTATTCCATTTTCCCCACGTACGTGTTTACATTTATATGATACTTAGCCTCGTTATTGTTTCATCTTTTATAACTGTTCATGTTATTGTTTTGACACTATCATCATATTATTATACGTGTTAATACCATAATTTGCTTTCATATTTTACTAAACCACATCATGTTTTTTTGATACCTTAAAATAATCCTTTCATAAAAGTGATATTCCGTATTTGGAAAATCGAGAAAATCGTGCCCTAACTTACTGGGTTTCGATTTTTCTCTTTCAACCTAAATCACGAAATATTCTTTTAAATCACAATACGAATTTTAAAAATGCTTATTTTCGGGGATACGAGGTGTGGTGCCCTAACTTACCGGGTATGACATTTTGTCACTTCGAAATAAGATTTTTCGCGAATAAAGGCGATATTTGGTGTTCGGAAATTCGAGGAAACGTACCCTAACACACTGGGTTTCGATTTTCCTCGTTCACCCTAACTAACCGAATATCTTTTAAACACGTTAATTTTAAATAAAAGCCAAGCTCGCTCTTGAAAATTCAAGATGTCGTGTCCTAACTCACTGGATGTGACATTTTATATTTTGAGACGAGAAGGTCTTTAACACTAGAGCATTTTCATAAAGAAGGATCGTATTTCAAAAGTCTTCAAAGTTTTCAATCTTCGATCGTAAGACATTAATTAATCAACTACATACCAATTTTGGGCGTATCGAGGGTACTAATCCTTCCTCGTGCGTAATCGACTCCCGAACTCATTTTCTGATTTTCGTATGTAACACCCCTAACCCGTATCCGTCGCCGGAGGGGTAAGGAATATTACCAAACAAGCATGAAAATTCATTTGACAATATTCAGGTAATTTCTGATAGCATACCTTTGAATTCGAATTGCGTTTATACAATAGGCAAAGCAATCTTCTCAATTTAAATAGTACATTAATTCATTCCTAAGTTTAATTCACATCAAAACGTTTAAAACATTAATTGATTATCATCCACACATACACATTAATTATGTGGAGCGTATATAAGAACTTAACAAGCCATTTTCGCATGGCTATATATATACATCGCCAAAAAGATATGTAATTAACATCAAAAGTCAATCCTATACATGCCATTATCAAGGTTCATTTACAAGAGTACCGAAAGGTTTAGATAGCGTGGACGACTTCGACTTTGGATCTCCCGAGTCCGATAGCTCACGAACAAAATCTATAAAACAGGGAATTAAGGCAAAAAGAGTAAGCATTTCGATGCTTAGTAAGTCTTAAGTAATGGAATCATTTATAACTAAAGCATAGCATTCATAAGGCTCATCATCTTTCTGACTAAATGTAGTCATGATTAAATATACCACTATTGTTCATACATGTCATCTTAAATTTTTCCTTAAACACGAATTCGTATCATGTAGATAATCTCTTTTTACCCAACTAACCTCATAATTAGGCCGAATACATCTAATTCGATTACAAGGCTAAATAAATGCAAATACGCAAAATCACATACTTATGTTACTTCACACTTCAACCCATACACTTACATGCTCATAGTCAATCTTAACTTAATTTCAATGTATATACGGTGCATACCTGATCATCTTAGGGTTGTAAGCACATCAATAGAAATTATTACGACAAGATTGCACATTTCCAACCCAATTGCCTTCGGGATTTAGCCCGGATATAACAACCAACACAAATGCCTTCGGGACTTAACCCGGATATAACAACCAGCACGAATGCACTACACTCTCAACATCATCAGCTATCACTCGATCGGGATCCATTACTATACAAAATAAAACATTTTTAATTGTCAGAAATCACCACACTATCATATTAACACATAATGGCATGTATAGCTAGACCCAAACGTTTTACGGTAGTCCTAGAATCGACTAAACCGTAGCTCTGATACCAATAAAATGTAACACCCCTAACCCGTATCCGTCGCCGGAGGGGTAAGGAATATTACCAAACAAGCACAAAAATTCATTTGACAATATTCAGGTAATTTCCGATAGCATACCTTTGAATTCGAATTGCATTTATACAGTAGGCAAAGCAATCTTCTCAATTTAAATAGTACATTAATTCATTCCTAAGTTTAATTCACATCAAAACGTTTAAAACATTAATCGATTATCATCCACACATACACATTAATTATGTGGAGCGCATATCATAACTTAACAAGCCATTTTCGCATGGCTATATATATACATCGCCAAAAAGATATGTAATTAACATCAAAACTCAATCCTATACATGCCATTATCAAGGTTCATTTACAAGAGTACCGAAAGGTTTAGATAGCGTGGATGACTTCGACTTTGGATCTCCCAAGTCCGATAGCTCACGAACAAAATCTATAAAACAGGGAATTAAGGCAAAAAGAGTAAGCATTTCGATGCTTAGTAAGTCTTAAGTAATGGAATCATTTATAACTAAAGCATAGCATTCATAAGGCTCATCATCTTTCTGACTAAATGTAGTCATGATTAAATATACCACTATTGTTCATACATGTCATCTTAAATTTTTCCTTATACACGAATTCGTATCATGTAGATAATCTATTTTTTACCCAACTAACCTCATAATTAGGCCGAATACATCTAATTCAATTACAAGGCTAAATAAATGCAAATACGCAAAATTACATACTTATGTTACTTCACACTTCAACCCATACACTTACATGCTCATAGTCAATCTTAACTTAATTTCAATGTATATACGGTGCATACTTGATCATCTTAGGGTTGTAAGCACATCAATAGAAATTATTACGACAAGATCGCACATTTCCAACCCAATTGCCTTCGGGATTTAGCCCGGATATAACAACCAGCACGAATGCCTTCGGGACTTAACCCGGATATAACAACCAGCACGAATGCCTTTGGGACTTAACCAGGATATAACAACCATCACGAATGCCTTCGGGACTTAACCCAGATATAATCCTCAATTGTCATGCACAAAATATATTTATATTATAAATCATTAACAATTCATTTACATTATTAGATCACAAGCACAACATGATTATCCATCATTCCATTTTCGGCTCAATAGCTCATACAAATAACACGATTCCGTTTCGCTACTCTACAGAATTTTCTATAACCATTCGACTACAAGCCGATGCAATACCTATTTATTTCAATATGTAAATCAAGAGAAACCATTAAGTCACAATTTATTTATTATGCTATATATATAAATATATAACATTGTTTAATCAAATCATAAGCTAAGTTCCATTACTCAAAGACTTACCTCGAGTATATTTGAATAGTTATGGATAGGCTACTCGATTGCTTTCTCCTTTCCTTTATCTGATTTCGATCCCCTTAGCTCTTGAGCTTAAATTCAAAAATAATTTATTTAATTATTTTTCAATTGAGCAATTCAATTTAATACATGTGTATTGTACAATTAAAGTACAAATAACCTTATTCACTATTATTTTAACATCATGCCTATGCTCCACTCATTACAACCGAACATGTTACTATATGATCACCTTGCATTATCGATTTTCTTAAATAACATGATCATATATATATATTTAATACTACGTCAAAACAAAACATAACATATGGCTAAACAAGCATTCGTACATGAACCATTAGTCAACTTTACCAAATGGACGATATGCTTAAGATATCATATAGAAATATCCAAATTCTTTTCTCATCAACTCGACCAACTAAGTAAATGTTATGACACATTATAAAATAACCTTACGGCCCCAAAGTAAGATCAATAATAAGTCATAACCTAATCACATCCCTCGGTCATATTTTCTTCACCTAAACCGAACTAGCAAGCACATATAGTCCTTGGCTGAATGTCATTTCGCACAAGTCATTAAGAATTTTATCATTTATCACCCTAGATATTATTAGCTAAGTAGATCAATTGTACATATATACTGCCAAAACCGTACGTAATAATTTTACTTATACATAACATTACCCAAATTATTTAAAATCATACTAACCAAAAATATCATGTACCATGCTGAACCTTTAGGAAATCAAGCACCTAATTTATCCATTTCAAAACACCTAATCGGCATTTGTTCAAGACATTAAGCAAAGTCTATGTCCAGCTATTACACACATGAGTATTAGAAGTTATAGTTTTTAACAAGATCAACTTTTTTCATCAACAATTTCTTCATCAAAACTTAAAGATAAAAATTAAATTCCTTCCTTATCTACCATAACCGAATGTTCAATTCAACCATCCAAATTCAAAGTTTTGGCATGGGCTAAGTAAGTAGCATGATGAGTAACCTAAAACAAACTGAAATTTCAAAAATCTGACTTGATTTACTAACCTTCCTTAGGTTTCAAATGGCCGAATGTTTGCTCCCCTTTTTCTCCCTTTTAGTTCGGCTAAGAAGAACAAAGTTGAGACTTTGTTTTCTTCACCATTCTTTCTATTATTATTTTCATTTTATTCATCTATATTATAAAATATAAAGCCATTAACTAATAATTAATACATATTTTTATATATCACTTCATCATGGCCGGCCACTACTTGTCACAAATGGATATTTGACATGCAAACCCATCCTTTTTCTAACATGCATTATTAAACCACTTTGAAATTAACCTATCATCTTTCACATTTATTTCACATGACTCTTATTTAATAAATTTCACATACAAATGATAAAATTAAAGCATGAAACTTTCACACATGCCTTTTTACATACAATAAGCACAAAATTTAACGGTTAATATTTTTTTACGACTCGGTTTTGTGGTCCCGAAACCACTTTCTGACTAAGGTCAAATTAGGGCTGTCACAATTCTCCCCCACTTAAGAAATTTTCGTCCCCGAAAATCTTACCAGTAAATAGATTTGGGTATCGTTCTTTCATAGTGTTCTCAGGTTCCCAAGTAGCTTCTTCAATCCCGTGCTTGAGCCATAACACCTTTACTAACGAAACCGTTTTATTTCGCAACTCTTTCACCTCGCGAGCTAGGATACGAATCGGTTCTTTTTCATAACTTAAATCATATTGTATTTCAACCTCTGATGGATTAATTATGTGCGAGGGATCAGATCTATAACGTCGAAGCATCGAGACATGAAAAACATTGTGAATCTTTTCAAGTTCTGGGGGCAAAATCAATCTGTATGCGACTGGTCCAATTCGTTCAGATATTTCATATGGCTCGATGAACCTCGGACTCAATTTGCCCTTACGGCCAAATCTGAGCACCTTTTTCCAATGTGTAACTTTAAGAAACACTTTGTCTCCAACCTGATATTCAATGTCTCTTCGTTTTAAATCTGCATACCACTTTTGATGATCTGAAGCTGCTTTCAAACTTTCATGAATTACTTTTACTTTCTGCTCAGCATCTATAGTCAAATCAACCCCGAAAATTTTACTTTCACTAAGCTCACCAAAACAACGATTGTACTGAGATTTACGACCGCATAACGCCTCGTAAGGTGCCATCTTAATGCTTGATTGAAAACTATTGTTGTATGCGAATTCAACCAAAGGTAAATATCGTTCCCATGAACCACTAAACTCAAGGATGCAACATCTCAACATATCCTCGAGTATCAGAATTATCCGCTCGGATTGACCATCAGTCTGGGGGTACCCAAAGCTTCTTGCAATTTCTTCTAAAATCGTGATGTGAATCTCGGATCTCTATCCGACACAATAGAAATAGGTACCCCATGTAACCTTACGATCTGAGAAATGTACAATTCAGCTAGTTTGTCCAGTGAATAATCTGTACGTACAAGAATAAAATGAGCCGACTTTGTCAATCTATCAACAACGACCCAAATCGCATCTTTCTTACTTGGCGATAATAGCAACCCAGATACAAAATCCATCGTAATTCGATCCCATTTCCATTCAGGTATCAAGATTGGCTGAAGTAACCCCGAAGGCACTTGGTGTTCTGCTTTCACTTGTTGACATATCAAACACTTCAAACAAAATCGAAATGTCTCGTTTCATACTAGGCCACCAAAGCGACGTTTGGATCATTGTACATTTTCGTACTCCCCGGGTGAACTGACATTCGGCTACTATAAGCCTCGCTCAAAATTACTGAAATAAGTTCCGACTTTCTTGGAATATACAATCGACTTCTGAACCTCAGGCAATCATTGTCATCGATTTGAAACTCTAATTCAACATTTGAGACACATTCGGTTCGTTTAATAACCAATTCTTCATCAACTTTCTGAGCTTCACGAATTTGATGAATCAATAATGGTTTAGCCTTTAATTCTGCTACTAACACATTATCGGATGACATAGACAGATGTACGTTCATCGCTCGCAAAGTAAACAGTGATTTACGACTTAAAGCATCGGCAACCACGTTAGCCTTTCCCGGGTGATAATCAATGACAAGCTCGTAGTCTTTCAACAACTCAAGCCAACGTCTTTGTCGTAGATTCAAATCTCTTTGAGTCATCAAATATTTGAGGCTTTTGTGATCCGAATACACATGACACTTCTCTCCAAACAAGTAATGTTGCTAGATTTTTAAAGCGAATACGATGGCAGCTAATTCGAGATCATGGGTCAGATAGTTTTTCTCATGTGGCTTTAATTGCCTCGACGCGTAAGCTACAACTCGACCTTCTTGCATCAACACACAACCCAGCTCAAGTAAGGATGTATCACTGTAAATGACAAACTCTTTACCGGATTCGGGCTGCACTAGCACTGGAGCTTCATTCAGATAGGTTTTTAGTTGGTCGAAACTTTTCTGACCATTTTAACTTAACATCTTTCTGAAGTAGCTTTGTTATTGGTGTAGCTATCATCGAAAAACCTTTTACAAACCGTTTGTAGTAACCGGCAAGTCCTAAAAAGCTCCGAACTTCAGTAACATTTCTAGGAGGCTTCCAATCAAGTATGGCTGATATTTTACTCGGATCAACACGAATACCCGATGCGGATACTACATGCCCCAAAAAGCTAACTTCTCTCAACCAGAACTCATATTTACTGAACTTAGCATATAGCTACTTGTCACGTAAAATTTACAACACTAATCTCAGGTGCTCGGCATGTTCGGTTTCATCTCGCGAATAGATCAAAATGTTGTCTATAAACACAACTACAAACCGGTCCAAATACTGTCTGAAGATCCGATTCATTAAGTCCATAAATACCGCAGGGGCATTAGTGAGCCCAAATGGCATCACTAAGAACTCGTAATGACCGTATCTCATTCTGAAAGCAGTTTTGTGCACATCTGAGTCTCGAACTCGCAACTGATAATAACCCGATCTCAATTCTATCTTTAAAAACACTGAGGCTCCCTTCAGCTGATCAAACAAATCATCAATACATGGTAACAGATATTTATTCTTTATGGTCACTTTATTCAATTGACGATAGTCGATGCACATTCTCATGGTTCTGTCTTTCTTTTTCACAAACAATACTAGTGCACCTCATGGTGAAAAATTCGGTCGGGCGAAACCTCTATCCGTCAACTCTTTCAACTGAGCTTTCAATTCCTTTAATTCAGTTGGTGCCATACGATACGGAGCTATTGAAATCTATGTAGTCCTAGATACAAGTTCAATGCCAAACTCTACTTCCCGAACAGGTGGCAACCCCGGTAATTCTTCAGGAAAAACATCCGGATATTCACAAACCACTGGCACTAATTCAAGCTTCTTTTCTAATTCCTTACTATCAAGTACGTACGCAAGATACGCTTCACACCCCTTTCTTACATATTTTTGAGCCGACATCGAGGATATTATTATTGCTGACAATCCGTTCAAATCAGTAGACTCAACTCGGATTACTTCCTTATTTGTACATCTCAAATCAATGGTCTTACTTTTGCAATTCACCACTACATCATGTACAGTCAACCAATCCATACCGAAGATAACATCAAATTCATCAAACGGTAAAAGCATCAAATCAGCCGGAAAACAGGAACCTCAGATTATTAAGGGGCATTTCTTACACACCTTATCGACAAGCACATATTGACCCAAGGGATTTGACACCCTAACAATGAATTCAGTAGACTCAACAGGTAAAGTCTTACTGGATGCAAAAGTCTCACATATATAAGAATGAGTAGAACCAGGGTCAATCAAAGCAATCACATCAGTATCAAAGAGAGTGAAAGTACCGGTAATAACATCAGGCGAAGAAGCATCCTCGCGTGCACGTATAGCATAAGCTCTAGCAGGAGCACGAGCCTCAGATCTGGTCGTAGCATCTCTAGACCCTCTCTGACCGCTACTAGCATTCCCCGCATTCCTCAATGGTCTACCTCGAGCTATAGTAGTACCCAGTTTCCCACTCTGATTCACATTTTGTTCTGACAACTTTGGGCAGTCTTTGATGAAATGATCGGGTGATCCGCATCTATAACAAGAATGATCATGAAATCTACAACTCCCCGAATGCCATTTTCCACAAAATCTGCACTCGATCCTATCTCTTTGATCATTTCCAACATTGGCAACTGAGGTGACTCGCATACTCATAGGAGGTCGATCACGGTCTCGTCTGGAAAAACCTGTAATGTTCTTAGATCGACCAAAATCATCTCGAAATTTCTTCGATGATTGCTGAAAAGGCTTTCTCGAAGATCTTTTATGAAACTCTCTAGTTCCAACATCAGCTTTCCTTTTTTCATTACTAAGCTCCTCGGCTTTGCAAGCTCGCTCAACTAGTACCACGAACTCTCTGATTTCAAGAATACCAACAAACATTTTAATATCTTTATTTAACCCGTCTTCAAAGCATTTACACATAATAGCCTCAGACGATACACATTCCCGAGCATATCTGCTAAATCGGACGAACTTCCGTTCATATTCAGTAACTGACATGGAACCTTGTTTAAGTTTAAGAAATTCTTTCCGCTTCTGATCGATGAACCTCTGACTAATATATTTTTTTTCGAAATTCAATTTGGAAGAACTCCCACGTCACCCGCTCTCTGGGTACAACAGACACCAATGTATTCCACCAATAATAGGCGGAATCACGTAGCAAAGATATAGCACACTTTAGGCATTCATCGGGTTTGCAAAATAATTCATCAAGTACTCGAATAGTATTGTCCAACCAAAATTCAGCTTGCTCGGCATCATCACAGTCTGTAGCTTTAAATTCAAGAGCCGTGCTTTGAATTCATCAACAGGGGCTTGTTCAACCTCATCTGATCAATTACAGGAGGTATCGTGGGTGCAGGGGTGTATTTGTTGGAAATGGGGGTTGTGGAGCAGCCGCATTAGTTCGAATGTATTGGTTAAACCAATCATTCATCACGTTATAAAAGGCTTGTCTAGCCTCGTCATTTTGATTGCTCGCTATAGGTAGAGAGTCTATTGGCGTGATCTCGTGTACAGGAGCAGGCACTACACTCTCAACATCATCAGCTATCACTCGATCGGGATCCATTACTATACAAAATAAAACATTTTTAATTGTCAGAAATCACCACACTATCGTATTAACACATAATGGCATGTATAGCTAGACCCAAATGTTTTACGGTAATCCTAGAATCGACTAAACCGTAGCTCTGATACCAATAAAATGTAACACCCCTAACCCGTATCCGTCGCCGGGGGGGTAAGGAATATTACCAAACAAGCACGAAAATTCATTTGACAATATTCAGGTAATTTTCGATAGCATACCTTTGAATTCGAATTGCATTTATACAATAGGCAAAGCAATCTTCTCAATTTAAATAGTATATTAATTCATTCCTAAGTTTAATTCACATCAAAACGTTTAAAACATTAATCGATTATCATCCACACATACACATTAATTATGTGGAGCGCATATAATAACTTAACAAGCCATTTTCACATGGCTATATATACATACATCGCCAAAAAGATACGTAATTAACATCAAAAGTCAATCTTATACATGCTATTATCAAGGTTCATTTACAAGAGTACCGAAAGGTTTAGATAGCGTGGACGACTTCAACTTTGGATCTCCCGAGTCCGATAGCTCACGAACAAAATCTATAAAATAGGGAATTAAGGCAAAAAGAGTAAGCATTTCGATGCTTAGTAAGTCTTAAGTAATGAAATCATTTATAACTAAAGCATAGCATTCATAAGGCTCATCATCTTTCTGACTAAATGTAGTCATGATTAAATATACCACTATTGTTCATACATGTCATCTTAAATTTTTCCTTAAACACAAATTCGTATCATGTAGATAATCTCTTTTTTACCCAACTAACCTCATAATTAGGCCGAATACATATAATTCGATTACAAGGCTAAATAAATGCAAATACGCAAAATCACATACTTATGTTACTTCACACTTCAACCCATACACTTACATGCTCATAGTCAATCTTAACTTAATTTCAATATATATACGGTGCATACCTGATCATCTTAGGGTTGTAAGCACATCAATAGAAATTATTACGACAAGATTGCACATTTCCAACCCAATTGCCTTCGAGATTTAGCCCGGATATAACAACCAGCACAAATGCCTTCGGGACTTAACCCGGATATAACAACCAGCACGAATGCCTTCGGGACTTAACCCGGATATAACAACCAGCACGAATGCCTTCGGGACTTAACCCTGATATAACAACCAGCACGAATGCCTTCGAGACTTAACCCGGATATAACAACCAGCACGAATGCCTTCGGGACTTAACCCGGATATAATCCTCAATTGTCATGCACAAAATATATTTATATTATAAATCATTAACAATTCATTTACATTATTAGATCACAAACACAACATTATTATCCATCATTCCATTTTCGGCTCAATAGCTCATACAAATAACACGATTCCGTTTCGCTACTCTACAGAATTTTCTATAACCATTCGACTACAAGCCGATGCACTACCTATTTATTTCAATATGTAAATCAAGAGAAACCATTAAGTCACAATTTATTTATTATGCTATATACATAAATATATAACATTGTTTAATCAAATCATAAGCTAAGTTCCATTACTCAAAGACTTACCTCGAGTATATTTGAACAGTTACGGATAGGCTACTCGATTACTTTCTCCTTTCCTTTATCTGATTTCGATCCCCTTGGCTCTTGAGCTTAAATTCAAAAATAATTTATTTAATTATTTTTCAATTGAGCAATTCAATTTAATACATGTGTATTGTACAATTAAAGTACAAATAACCTTATTCACTATTATTTTAACATCATGCCTATGCTCCACTCATTACAACCGAACATGTTACTAGATGATCACCTTGCATTATCGATTTTCTTAAATAAAATGATCATATATATATTTAATACTACATCAAAACAAAACATAACATATGGCTAAACAAGCATTCGTACATGAACCATTAGTCAATTACCAAATGGACGATATGCTTAAGATATCATATAGAAATATCCAAATTCTTTTCTCATCAACTCGACCAACTAAGTAAATGTTATGACACATTATAAAATAACCTTACGGCCCCAAAGTAAGATCAATAATAAGTCACAACCTAATCACATCCCTCGGTCATATTTTCTTCACCTAAACCGAATTAGCAAGCATATATAGTCCTTGGCCGAATGTCATTTCGCACAAGTCATTAAGAATTTTATCATTTATCACCCTAGATATTATTAGCTAAGTAGATCAATTGTACATATATACTGCCAAAACCGTACCTAATAATTTTACTTATACATAACATTACCCAAATTATTCAAAATCGTACTAACCAAAAATATCATGTACCATGCCGAACCTTTAGGAAATCAAGCACCTAATTTATCCATTTCAAAACACCTAATCGGCATTTGTTCAAGACATTAAGCAAAGTATATGTTCGGCTATTACACATATGAGTATTAGAAGTTATAGTTTTTAACAAGATCAACTTCTTTCATCAACAATTTCTTCATCAAAACTTAAAGATAAAAATCAAATTCCTTCCTTATCTACCATAACCGAATGTTCAATTCAACCATCCAAATTCAAAGTTTTGGCATGGGCTAAGTAAGTAGCATGATGAGTAACCTAAAACAAACTAAAATTTCAAAAATCTGACTTGATTTACTAACCTTCCTTAGGTTTCAAATGGCCGAATGTTTGCTCCCCTTTTTCTCGCTTTTGGTTCGGCTAAGAAGAACAAAGTTGAGACTTTGTTTTCTTCACCATTCTTTCTATTATTATTTTCATTTTATTCATCTATATTATAAAATATAAAGCCATTAACTAATAATTAATACATATTTTATATATCACTTCATCATGGCGGCCACTACTTGTCAAAAATGGATATTTGACATGCAAACCCATCCTTTTCTAACATGCATTATTAAACCACTTTGAAATTAACCTATCATCTTTCACATTTATTTCACATAAGTCCTATTTAATAAATTTCACATACAAATGATAAAATTAAAGCATAAAACTTTCACACATGCCTTTTTACATACAATAAGCACAAAATTTAACGGTTAATATTTTTTTACGACTTGGTTTTGTGGTCCCGAAACCACTTTCCGACTAAGGTCAAATTAGGGCTGTCACATCGTAGACCCAAAATTATCATTTTAGTAAATCTTAACTTTTATTAAAATGGTTAATTTAAAGGTGACCCGATCACACCTCATCAAAAAGGATTGGTGACGACTCCCATTTTTCGTTTTTGTTTTCAAATCCAAGTCGATCCCCTTTTTTCAAAAAATGGTTACGACAATACGCATTGGGTTCCTTAATTTTTTCTAGGTATCAATTTAGTCTTATAAGGTATTTCCATTTTCAAAAATTGTAGAAGTCTCATATCGGGTAATTTGATCGAAAGAGGTTAGGTTTTCTATTCATCTACCGTGGTTGTTGCCTCCATTTTGAATCGACTAATTTCCTTCCAAGGCAGTCGGTTTAGTAATCCAATCATTGTTGCCATAACTCTATTCTTTAGCTTCAATTTAGGCTACCGCTTTGTTGCCAATTGCCCTGTTGTTCCTGTCCAAAGTTGTTGTTAGCCTCAAAATTTTATTGTTGCACCTTCAAATCTAATCTAATTACTTCACATAGTTTGTTTCAAGTATTAATTATTAATTTTTATACTTAATTATTGTCAATTGGTCTTCAAAGGTGTTGTACTTAATTTGCTCATCTTTTTTTTCTTATTGGTGTTTTTGAATCTGATAAATTAAAGTGAATAAGAGTTTTTTTTTTGAAGCCATCATAACGCAAAGAAGAATTTATAAATTTTTTAAAAAAAAATTGAAAGAAAATATCGAGACACTTCTTGAATTAATAATAATAACAAACCACACCAAATTCAAATACACTTGTTTATCTACACAATCTTTAAAGGCAAGTAAAATTAACAAAACAATAAATAAATCATACCCAATAAAGAGAATGAATATAAAAACTGTCTCGATAAGAGTAGAAAAAATGATCAAACCACAGAAAAAAATCTTTCTATCTTCTCCTTTGTATATCAGTCATCCAAATTCAAAACTCATATATCAATAATACATCAAATACAACCTCTTTTTTTTTTTTATCTTATTTGTGCTATTAATTAAAGCTAAATTAATTGTAGTTGGAA
The DNA here is from genome assembly GCF_025698485.1 of Gossypium arboreum. Classification (NCBI taxonomy): domain Eukaryota; kingdom Viridiplantae; phylum Streptophyta; class Magnoliopsida; order Malvales; family Malvaceae; genus Gossypium; species Gossypium arboreum. The sequence continues at coordinate 106,386,416 of NC_069081.1, read as the reverse complement.
AACAAATAAATATATGGTTAGGAAAAAACTTAAATACTGCACCAACTAGTGAAATTTCATGTAAAACTCATATAATAAAACAAAATTAATATGTATACTTGTTTGCCCCACTTGGAAGAAAACCGACGATCCATTTTACCTTGAGTAGACATGCGAAAATCATGCAAAAAATACGAATATATGCATTTCAAAATTTTTCTCAACCTTTGTCAATGAAATCAACTTCAATACGACAATTATAAGACGTGTATTTTTATTTTTAATTATAAGAGGGCAAAGCCCTAAAATTCGTAAACAATTTACCTACGAATAAAACGATTTTAAACATAGTTAATTGAAATTAGACAGTTAAATTAAAAATCGATTAATATATTGAATTTAATTCACGATTTTTTTGAATTAGTTAAATTGAATTAAAGAAAATAATAATTGAGTCAACAATTAAAGTTAAATTTTATAATTTTTATTAATTTTTGTTTTTATAAAATTTCAACAATTCATTTATTTAAAATTAAATTGATATTTGAGGGTAAATTTGAAAAAAGGAAAATTTTAAAAATAATTAGGGATTTGAGTTTATTTTTTAATATTTATGAAAATAAATAGATTTTGGGAGAGAAATAGAAAGCACTTCTTGTGGGACACGTTTTTTGTTCTAAAAAATTGTTTTGTTGTTGTGTTGGGTGTTGAAAATTTGGGGAGATAATTTTTTTTATGTTCGTGTTAGAGGTAGACATTATGATAGTTTTAAAGTATATTTGAGTTCACGGTAATGCGATAACATTTGGAGACCCACATATTTCATTTGTCATGTGGGGATGTAACGATTACCTTAGAAGCCCATTGCATTGCAATGCAGGCTCCCAATTCATGGTGGTTATACAGTTACGAGTTGAAATATAACTAAGGCTTTCAGTTGACAGTGGTTATGCGATCACGAGTTGAAGTATAATTCGCGCCCCTAGTTGACAGTGGTTGTAACACCCCTAACTCGTCTCCATCGCTGGATTAGGGTTACAAAGTATTACAGTACAATTAGAAACGTTTAATTTCAAACAGAAACAATCATTCAAATATAATAATAACATTCAAAAAAACATTTTATTTAAAGTAAAAATACACTTATGAGCCTTAAACCGAGCCCTAAAAATGTTCAGGGATCATTTTGAAGCAAAACAGGAAATTTTAAAAAAAATTAAAAAAATAAAAATAGGGGTCACACGGCCATAAAATACAATAATCAAATTTTTCATTGCTTCTATATTTTGGTAAATTGTAAATATTGATATATTATTAATGCAGTTAAATTGTGTATGTAAGTCTCAAAATTTGATTTTCGGTCTAATTATATAAACATAAAAATGATAAAATTAATAATGTTAGCATAAGCAAAATTATCATTATAAAAGTCAATTAAAATCAAATAAATTATGAAATATAAAATTAAAACAACAATATTTTGAGAAAAATAAAATGAAAATTTGAGAATTAAATAGTTGAGAGAATTGAGAGATTAGATTTGAACGCAAAAGAAAGAAAATGGCTTGGATTTATATATATAGCAAATAAACTAGTCAGTTTTAGATGTTAGAAAAAAAATTTCCGTTGAAAAATTTAGAAAAAAGTTTTTCGTTGAAAAAATATACCATTGGATGCTAAATACGTTTTCAATTGAGGTGACAACAAGGACACTGAAAACGTGTCTTACAATGCGCGATCACCACCACCTCAACTAAAAACACATCTTACATAATGCGCTTTTAGTTTTCTTCTCTAAAATCAATCTATTTTTTTAAATATAATAAAAATTGACTCATTTTCCTCATTATCTTTCAAAATTGGTATATTCTGCTAATTTACTTGGCAATTAACTCAATCAAAATAATAATAATAAAAGGTGATTTAACCGATCTAACTATCCATCCAATTCAAAAAATAAACGGAAAAAATAATAAAATGAGGGGAAAGCGGGGACCCCAATGCTATGATATATTTAATATTCTTGTAGGTTGAAAAGGATTGAGACACCCATGTGTGGTGGTGGGGTTTGTGGATAAGGAGGCGCACGTGGGCTTATGTCTTTTGACCACATTTCACCCCAATCCATTAGGCTTTTTGTCCTCCCCTCTCTCTAGGCCCTATACCTAATTACTTCTTATATAGTATTAATAATAAGAAGAAGTTAGTAGTGAGTGGCAGTTGAGTTTGAAAAAAGTGGCACCTTGACCGTCCTAATCTCATCTTAGATGTGGCCGACAATAGAATATTAAAGCTTTGCTGCCTATGTGTTGCTGCTGCTCACTGCTGTGCTGACTCCTCACCACCAAATTCTTTAACTTCTCTTCCCTTTTTTACCTCTTCACTTTCACCCACCCATCCGCATCCCACGTTTTATAAAAGACAAAACGGTGAGGGAGGACCGTCTCTACCCTTGGGATGCCATTGGCGCACGTGAATGTGGGTTCTGAGTTGTGATCCAATAATTCACCTGCCCCCCCAACTCACCCCTTTCTCCATGCTTTTATTTTCAACTTACCATTAAATTGTTTAGTAGAGTTTATTAATCAAGTATTAACTTTAGAGATTGAAACATGGGCTTATGGTGTTTTGTCCAAGACAAGAAAAATTAAAACAAGGACGATGGGGACCTCTTTTAACTAATTTAGTTAGTTTATAATATTTATAACCTTAGCTTACCACTAAGCTTGTTATATGTTTATTGATAAAATATGGTCCTGGTTTTTGGGAAGGGAGTGTAAAGAATGAAAATAATTGCAGAATTAAACTAGTTTGCAATGCATTCTACCATCATTAGTTTTAGTATCAGGTAGTCATGAATCATGATCCCATAAACAGGGATCTAATCAAATATCTGCAACTCGTACCCATTTTTAGTTGCTTGTTTGTTTCCTACTTTATTACTCCGGCCCCTCCCCCTAAAATGCTACCTACATGGGACTGGTCAAAACTTTCATCATGTTCTATAGAATAGTTTTGGGACTAAGATACAAGATGATAAAACAAAACCCACTTTTTTTTTCTTTTAACTCCTTTGATTTGTAATTTTCACTTATTACAACCATCATCCTAATTCCTAACTCAAACAATTTCAAATAAAACCCATAACAAAGAGTATGCTTATTTGCCAATTGAAGTGAGTAAAATTACAACCAATCATCCTTGCTCAAGTTGTTTGGCGTTTCCATTTGTATGCATTAAACTTGTGCAACTAACCCCCGAGTCAAAACAACTTGGAGCAGATCATGAAAAGCCAATCCAAAAAGAATTGGCAAGTTGGGCAAAAGCTCTGGGGAATATCCTCCTCATGAATTTGTCCTCTAATGAAACTCATGAAGGTTGACTGCAACTCTTTTCCCAAAGCAACATATATTTTGAGTTGCATTCCAATTTTGAAATCCTCGATAGCTTAGGAATCCCTAATTCTACTTCATTTTATCCAAAAGAAAAAAAGGATGGGAGTTGCTGACTCTCAATCAATCTTCACATCACCAAATAGTAAGGAAAACATCATGGTCCAAGCATAACTAAAAGTGAATAATTCAATGAGAAATTGTTGGAATATAGTAGCACTCAAAGTTAGGGTCACCTAATGATGTTGTTTATGGTAAGCCGGTAAACATATAAAGTAATTCATGGCACAGAAAGCAGATGTTAAAGAATAAACGCCCATATAATTTGTTAAGTAATTAACTAATATCAAAGCTTTAATTCAAGCTATCTAATTTACATCTAGGCCATAAGACCAATGCATACAAAAAAATTTCTTAACTCTCCGATAACATCCGCCGACCACTGCCAGTATTTACACTCCACCAAATGAAGAAGAAAAGAAGAGGAGCCCCCAAGATCCTCCATGATCATTAGCATGGCTAGGAGTAGGAGTTTCAATCATGCCAGCAAAGGAGCATAATAACGCATCTTCGTATAATATAAAGCTTAGCCCTTTGCTCTCGGAGAACCCCTCCAAGGCCTCTGCTTGATAGCCTTCTCTTTGAGGCCCCCATGGTAGCAGAACTGCTCATCTTCATCTTTACCTCGTACGTGGTGTTGAAGAGTTTTGGTGATTAATATGAATGGAGAGAAAATACTAAAAGAGAGCAAGTGTGGGTGATGGAAGTGAAAGCGCAATGTTGGATGAGGGGTTTCTTATAGGAAGGAAGAAGAGGGGGGGTTGTGGTCCTGGCTTAACATTGGTCTAGTAAAGACCCAACGATGGGCATGAAAGGGCAGCGTGCAGTGCCCCCCCTAACACACAGGACAACTCCTATTGGACCCTATTGGACCCTACCGGTTCCCTTTCGCGCCATACTCCAATATTATAATATCAATATCCAAATGTAGTTTATTGTTAAACTACTTAATTTAACTAATCACATCTTTATCTTCAAAAAAAGAAAAAAAGAAAAAAAACTAACCACATCATTATTTAATAAAATAATAGAAAATAAAAACAAAATATACTATAAAAGTCCAACCATTCAAGAAATTCAATTGAACAATTTACTAATAAACCAGTATTTACATATTACATGGAATTATGAATAACATAATTCCGTGACTCCAGGGTTAAGAAATCCAAAGTAGTCCTATATGTGGCCTCTCTCTCTTTCATTTTCATTGCCATGTCACATTTATATCCTAGCGTTTGTAGGTATCAGCCACCAGCACAATGGGTCGGTCATAATTTTCAATAAGCTAGCAAATTTGTCTTTGTTTACAATTATTTATGATTTTATGCTATTTCCTTCCAATTCGTGGATGACGAGGAGATTATTAATGGCTGATGAGGAGACCATATTGCTCTTTTTGTTGTTCTGTTTGGACCAACCATTTTTTAATAATTAATTTCCACTCATTTTAATATTAGAAACTTGAGGTTTGATAATGAGCATACCTCATCGTCTTTTTAGACTAATTTAACATCATCTATCTATTTAGGGACATGGGGCCATCAATCTAATTAACAATCATGCATGATGATAATTAACTTTAAAGACTTTAAAGCAGACAATTAAATTTATAATATTATGAATGTGAGATACCCAAAAGAAATATTTTAAAAAAATCCATTATCACAGTACATAAATAGGGTTGTCATTATATAGCATAATCTTTTTTGGCACAAAAATTAAAATAAAATAGAACAGAAAACTATATTACTTTAAGCAGTTAATTACCCTCAAGGATATATATATATAAGAGATAAAATATGTAAAGTTGAGAAGCGACCGAATAAGAATAAGATCCCACTGCACCCACATTTGTAATTCTTAAGATTTGCTATTGCTAACCTCATTTGAAAGAAATCGGTCGAAATCCTGGTGAACTGTTTGACAGATCATTATTTATTTAATATGGACATATTTATTGCATTTCCAAAACCCAATCATGATGTTAAAATTTTCCTCTAATTTGGTAAATCTAGCAATAAAATGGATGATCACAACAGTAGAGCAAAATTCTCCTAACCCTTCATGGAAGAAATAAAACTCAAGCCTCAAGGTTATGACCACAGCTTCCATTATAATAATAGTAAGGTAAGGGCTCAAAACCCAACTAAGTGGTCAATTTTTAAATTAAAAAAAAAAAAAAGCAAAGCTAAGTAAGCACCACTTGCTTGCTCTCGTGTTCCTCCCAGCCTCAACTTCCATTAACCCTAGCTTGTAATTAAATAAATACTCGAAAGATATTTTTAGGCTGTCAATATCGGTTTATGAGCTCTCCCTTCTTTTTATGACCCACTGGCACTGTACACAACGTTCTAATACTGCCTCCTATCTCACTTGTTTTCATCAATTTGTAGTTAACCTTGTAATTTATTCCTTTAATTAAATTTTAGGATCAAAATTAATATTTTCATCGTACTTTTTACATTTTGGAATTATATTTTATTTTTAGATGAAAAGATTGTCTGATTTATGACACATGAATATTAATTGTTTTGAAGTGATTATTTATTAGTCAGAAAAAATTATCATTTTCTATATTATTATCTGTTTTTTCCTATATTTTCATACTTAACTTTCCTCTCACTATAGTTTACTAATTTTTTTCATCCTTATTTATGATTAAAGACAATTAATAAAATCTGTTTTTAATTAATCTTAAAACTGGTCAATCAAACATAAAATCTTACGAACAAAAAAGAGGAAACATACTCAGTAATTTATTAAGTAATTTTACATTATGTGAATCAAGTGCTCACTTAAGAAAAAAAAAACTTTGAAGTACTCAATGGCATTATTTCTTTAGTTTACATTTTAAGTTGGAAGAATTTTAAATCAATCCATGATGTTTATCTGATCAAATTCTTTATATGATCTTGTTGATGAAATGAAAAAAAAAAGTTGAGAAGAAGAATGTCAAAGGAGGTTATATCTTTTTTCCTCGTAAGTAGGAGCATCATTTTGCCAGCACTCAGAGATAAGTCATAAAATCTTGTTCATATGTGTCTTTGGATTCAATTCCTAAACTATGTGTCCCTTCATAAAGTCCTCTTGGTATGCATAATGATAGATTGACATAATTTACAACCGACAAATGATACATGGTGGGTTTTTTTCATTGTCAAAGTGATGGGCCTTGGTAAGATAAACATCTAGCGTGGTTCTATGAAGCGAGGTTGAAGCGAGGTGGTGTGAAGTAAATTTGACTTTGAATTTTTAAATCAATTTATGACTTAAAATTTGTATGTATAAGGTGTTGGAACATTTTCAAATATTTATAATGTTCTAATAACTGTAAATGAATTGGTGTAATTAATCAAAAGTTATATTATTTGATTTTTTAAAAAAGAATTATAACTATATTATTTGAATAGTTATAATTAAATGAATAATTATATGTTTATTTTAAAACATTATTATTCGAAAGATACCTATTTATGAAATATGTCCCTATGAAGAGACATGAAAATTCCTATAAATAAGAATGAGATTTCATTTGAAAATCATACCAACAAATTCTAATATTCTTTCCTTCCTTCCTTCATTTTCTAATATTATTAGATTATTCTATAAAGTATTACTCCAGAAATCCTTTATAGAAATTGAGTTCCTTGTCATACATTGTTCAATGTGTAGTGGGCTATTCTCGTCAGTGCAAAACGCAAATAGCCATTGGCTTCATTGTATCATCGAGGTTAATTTGCTTGAAACTTGTTTACACACCGAAGCGAATATAACCTTAAAGATAGTGGCTTGATACACGCCTTGGAGCCTTGTCCTATTTCTTCTTTTGTTCGAGTTCTGTTCGTGTGTTCAAGATTTTTCTCACTGGAGATTTGTACTAACAATTTTAAGGTTATATTTCATGATGCCTACTACAACTCATGAAAGTGGAACACTAAGGGAGTTGGCTTCCAATTTTGTCAAACTTGATCAATTTGATGAAGGCAATTTTCGACGATGGCAGAAAAAGATGCACTTCTTATTATCAACTTTGAAGATTGCTTATGTTTTGGATACTCCAAGACCTGACGAGACTGAAAATTAATCTGTTGCTACAACTCGAGAAAGACAAAAATGGGACAATGCTGATTACATGTGCATGGGCCACATATTGAATGGTTTATCTGATAGTTTGTTCGACACCTACCAAAACGATGTCACCGCTAAAGAATTATGGGACAAATTAGAGACAAGATACATGACTGAAGATGTTACAAGTAAGAAATTTCTTGTCAATCGTTTCAATAATTATCAAATGGTTGATGGTCGTTCTATTATGGAACAATTCCGTGATATTGAAAAGTTGCTGAATCAATTCAAGCAATATGATATGAAAATGGATAAAATGATTGTTGTATCCTCCATAATAGACAAATTTTCTCCATCTTGGAAAGACTCTAAAAGAAGTCTAAAACATAAGAAAGAGGAAATATCTCTTGAGGATTTGGCAAATCATCTTCGTATTGAAGAAGAATATCAAAGGCAATATCAGAATCTAAATTCTGAAAATGCCAAAGCGCATGTTACGAAGGAAGTACAGACCACTAAACCATTCAAGAGAAAGTTCAAACAGACTGATAGAGTACCTAAGTTCAAAAAGAAACAAAAGGGCTCATGCTATCATTGTGGTAAGCGGGGACACTTCAAGAATGAATGTCAATTTTTAAAGAAGAAATCATCTTCTAAGGTTGATAATAACGAAAATTTTGTTGCAGTGATATCTAAAATTAATATGGCACAAGATGATAATACATGGTGGATTGATACCAGAGCAACCAAACATGTGTGCAAAGACAAAAACATGTTCACAAAGTTCACACAATGTGAAAATGACAATGTCTTGTACATGAGAAATTCTTCCACCGCAGCAATCAAAGGCAAAGGGTCTGCTGAACTACAATTCACTTATGGAAAGGTTTTAACATTAAATGATGTATATTATGTACCAGAAGTTAGAAAGAACTTAGTGTCTGGAAGTCTGTTAGATAAGTTTGGTTTCAAATTTGTTTTTGAGGCAGATAAGTTTATTTTGTTTAAGGGAGGAATTTTTGTAGGGAAAGGATATATGTATGAGAGTATGTTCAAACTAAATATTATTAATAAGAATAAAAATATTATTTCTATTTATATGATTAAATCTTTTGTTTATGGCATTATAGATTAGGTCATTTGAATTATAGGAAATTTAATGACATGTATAAGTTAGATTTAATTCCTGTTTTTAATAATAATATTGAAAAATACAATACATGTATGTTGACAAAAATTATAAGAAACCCATTCCCTAAGGATAAAAGAAAAACAAAATTGCTTGATTTGATACATAGTGATTTATGTGACATGCATAATACTCCTACATTAGGTGGAAAGAAATATTTTGTTACTTTTATTGTTGATTGTTCTAGATATTATTATGTATATTTATTGCATTCAAAAGATGAAGCGCTTGATAAATTTAAAGTTTATAGATCTGAAGTTGAACTTCAGTGTGAATCATTTATCAAGTGCTTAAGATTTGATAGAGGTGGAGAATATTATAATCCAAGTTATTTTGAATCCACTGGGATTGTCCATCAAGTTTTAGCCCCTTACACACCACAACAAAATGGTGTATCTGAAAGGAAAAATAGAGTCTTGACTGAAATGGTAAATTCAATATTATCATATTTAGATCTTGGACAAGGTTTTTAGGGAGAAGTTGTTCTAACAGCTTGTCATATATTGAATAGAATTCCTAATAAGGAAACTAAAATAACCCCTTATGAACAATGGAAGAAAAGGAAACCAAACCTTAATTATTTGAAGGTTTGGGGTTGTAGAGCTATTGTCAAAGTTCCAACACCTAAACCTAAAAATTTAGGTGAAAGAGGAATTGAATGCATATTTATAGGATATGCACATAATAGTAAGGCATATGGGTTCATGGTAATTGAACCAAATGATTCAATTTCAATTAATACTGTTATTGAATTAAGAGATGTTATTTTTGATGAAAATAGATTTAATTTTATATCAAGACAATTACAGCCACAACAATTGATTCATTCTTCAAATGAGAATGAGATTCCATTGGAACAAACTGATAATAATGATGAATCTTGTCAAGAATTAAAAAGAAGTAAAGAGGATTAAAAAGGTCAAAGATTTTGGACCAAATTTCATTATGTTTCTTGTAGAATGAAAAGGTGAAAGTATATGCAATAAGATATCTTATTATTATAATACGGGATCTGATCCTATTACATTTGAAGAGGCAATAAAATCTTAAGACTCTGTTTTTTGGAAAGAAGCAATAAATGATGAGATTGATTCAATAATGGGAAATCAAACTTGGATCTTAGTTGATCTTCCACCGGGCTCCAAACCAATATGTTGAAAATGGATTTTCAAAAAGAAAATAAAGGTCGATGGAACTATTGATAAGTTTAAAGCAAGGTTGGTACCCAAAGGTTTTACACAAAAATAAGGTATTGATTACGTTGATACCTATGCTCCAGTAGCAAGAATTGCTACAATTAGACTCTTAATATCACTTACCTCTATATATAATTTAGTTGTTCACCAAATGGATGTTAAAACTGCATTTTTAAATGGTGAATTGGAAAGGAAGTGTACATGGAACAACCGGAAGGATTTGTTGTTACAGGACAAGAGCATAAGGTATGTAAGCTTGTTAAATCTCTATATGGACTTAAACAAGCACCAAAACAATAGCACCAACAGTTTGACAATGTTGTTTTAGCTAATGGCTATAAAATAAATGAATCTGATAAGTGCATATATAGCAAATTTGAAAATGGAAAATGTGTCATAATTTGCTTATATGTAGATGGCATTCTCATTTTTGGCACGGATTTGGAACAAATAGAAAACACAAAGAAATTCTTGTCAAACAACTTTGCTATGAAGGATATGAGTGTAGCAGATGTTATTCTTGGGATTAAAATAACCCGAGATGAAAGCACTATAGCTTTATCACAATCACATTACATTGTAAAGGTGCTTAAAAAGTTTAATCTTTTCAACTGTATACCAGCATTTACACCCATGGATCCTCAAATAAAATTAGTATCTACTAGTAGAAAAATTGATCAATTGAAATATGCAAGTCTAATTAGTTGTCTTATGTACATAATGGCTTGTACAAGACCAGATATTACATATGTTGTTGGGAAATTGAGTAGGTACACAAGTAATCCAAGTAGTTTGCATTGGCAAGCTTTGAATAGAGTACTTAGGTACTTAAAGAAAACTATTAACTATAGATTGTGTTATAATGGATATCTTCCAGTTTTAAAAGGACATTCAGATGCTAGTTGGATTACAGGTTTGGAAGATCATGCATCTACTAGTGGATGGATTTTCATTCTTGGTGGAGGATTCATTTCTTGGGGTTCCAAGAAACAAACATGTATTACTGATTCCACCATGGTAGTAGAATTTATTCCATTAGCTGTTGTATCTAAAGAAGTAGAATGATTAAGAAATTTACTTTATGATGTACCTTTATGGCCTAAGCCAATTTCACCTATTTCTATCCGTTGTGATAGTGAGGCTACTCTAGCAAAGGCATATAGCCAAGTATATAATGGAAAGTCTAGACACATTGGATTAAGACGTAGTCATGTCCGACAATTAATTTCTGATGGAGTGATCACTATTAATTATGTAAGGTCAAGTGAAAATTTGGCGGATCCTTTGACAAAAAGTCTTGCTAGAGATGCAATAAAAAGGACCTCAAAAGGAATAGGACTCAAGCCCATTAATTAGTCACCCATGATGGAAACTTGACTTAACGCTTGGTATAACATCAAGTCTTGAGTTCAATGAGACAAAATACATCATTAGTATGTGACTGTTAGTACTATAAATAAATCCATCCTAAGATTAAAGTGCTTGGTTACCCGTAATAATAAGGGAAGGATGAGTAATGTACTCCTAATGGACCCATAACATAAATATGTTAGAGTGTTATAATTACGGGAACACTCTTGATGGGATCTACCTATGTGAGTGGAAGTGTGGCCGCTTCTAGGAGCTCAATGGCTTGGTTCTGACAGCACTCATGAAAAGAGGACACAGACACATGGCCATAATAGTGTCCCTAGATACTATGCATTAACCGATGTTGAAATCATTGTGTGAGATGTGTTCGGTTAATCAAATGAAATAGTTGGTTCAAAGTTTAGTCTACCATGCAATTTCAATTAACTTTAACATGTTTTCACTAAGTGAAGGTTTAATCGTAAGATACCTTCATTTATGCAAATTGATTTCCAAGAATATTAAAATTTAAAATATTTTGAAAATGAGGGGAGATTGTTGGAATATTTTCAAATATTTATAGTATTCCAATAACTATAAATGAATGGGTGTAATTAATCAAAAGTTATATTATTTGATTTTTTAAAAGAATTATAACTATTTAAATAATATTATTTGAATAGTTATAATTAAATGAAAAATTATGTGTTTATTTTAAAGACATTATTATTCGGAATGAGATTTCATTTGGAAATCATACCAACAAATTATAATAATCTTTCTTTCCTTCCTTCATTTTCTAATATTATTAGATTATTCTATAAAGTATTACTGCAGAAATCATTTATAAAAATTGAGTTCTTTGTCATACATTGCTCAGTGTATAGTGGGTTATTCTCGTCAGTGCAAAACGCAAATAGCCATTGGCTTCATTGTATCCTTGAGGTTAATTTGCTTGAAACTCGTTTGTACACAAAAGATAGGTAGGGGCGAATATCACCTTAAAGACAGTGGCTTGATACATGTAACGGCCTAATTTTCAGTGGTGTCGGAAATGGTGATTTGAGATCACTAAATTCGAAAAATAAGATTGAACAAGATAGTAATTTAATATTTATGAGTCAAGTAAGAATTTAGAAGAATTTGTGAAATGGTGAAATTAGTGAATTAAAAGAATTTATTAGGTCAAACGGGTCAAAAATGAGGTATCGAGACCTCAAAGTTGAAAATTGAGCTATAAATATTTTTATAAATATTTATGGAGTGTCATTGAGTTAGTATTAAAGTTCCGTTAGAAAATTTTAACGTTTGGATGGCTAATTAATTAAAAGGACTAAATTGAAAATAGCGCAAAATTTGTTAAATTGTGAGTAAATAGCTTAAGTATTTAAAAAGATGGATTTAAAGAGCAATTAGACCCAAAGGTTAATGGCTGGACGGTTTGGGTATGAAATAAGCAAGAAAACAATGTGAACAAGGGGCAAAATTGGAAATAGCATAAAAGTTAATAGTTAAATAATGATGTAATTGAAAAATCTAGACATTTCTTCATATTTTCTCAGCTAAAACGCCATAGAAGGTCTGGAGAAAGCTGTTTTTCATATTTTACATCATGTGAGTTTAATTCTTACTTTTCTTGATAATTTTATGTTTTATGACTTTTACAATTAGGTCCACTTGTAGAATTCATTAGTTTTTGATTTTATGGGTGAAATTGGAAGTTAACCTGGATGGATAAGGGAATTTTATGATGAATTATTATGAAATTTAAGTTCTAATTTTCTATTAAGGTGGTTTTATTAAGTGATTTTGATAGGAAATGATATTTAGGACCTAATTATGAAAAAGTCGTGAATTGAAGGTTTCTGTTGAAATTAAGAATATAAAAGGTTTTGAAATAGTTTATAATGATAAAATAAAGTGTTAATTGAGAAAAATTAGTTCAATTGATGGGTGAATTGAGAAGGACTAAATTGTGAAAATTGTAAATTTTGGGGTAAAAGTGCAATTTCGAAATTTGAACAGCATAAATTTTGAAGTGAAATAGAATTGAAATGGATGCTAATGAAGGAATGATTTTATAATTATAGATCAAGAAAACGAATCGAATCGTGGAAAGGAGAAAATTCAAGAATAGTCCCCAATTTCTCGACTTTTACAAATTAGTCCAGGTAAGTTCATATGGCAAAGTTCAATGTTTTGATATGAAAATATTATGATTGTTAAAGTATTTTATTGTTGATGAATACTATCAATTTGCATTAACTAATGAATAATATGTAACTAAAAGTACAAATTAGTAGGAACAATGGATTTGAGTGCTTCTATTTCGTGACCACGATGAGTTGATTGAAACATATGTGACAAGTGTGCCCGTTTAAGACCATAGCTGGGCTATGGCATCGGTGAAATGTGATAATGTGACTCAGATAAGACCATAGTGGGCTATGGCATCGGTATAATGTGATAATGTGATTCAGTATAAGACCATGTCCAGGATATGGCTTCGGTATGATATGTGAACCGTGTAAGACCATGGCAAGGCTATGGCTTCGTGTGTGATGCGTATCAATGTGAAAGTCCACGGTTTACTATGGCAATGTGATAATGAAGCACTCAATTCCTTATTGTTCCCTAATTTGACAATGAAGTAAATGAGAAATGGGCCTAAGGGAGTTAAATTGTGAGTTGCCATATGGAAATTATTCCAATGAGTTATTAATGAAATTGTGATTTGTAGGATGAAATAGTTAAACTAATAGATATATGATTGTGTACGATATTTGATATGATTTGTGTTTATATGCCTATGAGCTTACTAAGCTTCAATAAGCTTACTTGTGTGTGTTTAATATTTTTATGTAGATTGACTTGAAGTGAAGTGGGTAGATCGGATCAACACAACAGGGCACACTATTCAGATCAATTCGGTAGTTTTTGTTTTATGTTTAAAGATTTATATGGCATGTATAGAGTTTGAATGAATTGAAGTAAAGATGTTATAAACTAGTTAACAATATTTGTACTAAAACAGTTTTCGTAAGTAGCAGTAGTTTGACTTTGAAAATCACTAAAAATAGTAGAAATGGAATTAAATAATTAATAAATTATGGAATCGAATCTTGATGAGTCTATTTTCATATGGAAGAAGCAAAACAGGTATATGAGCTATATTTTATGAGATGTTTAAATTTTTGTGAAACAGGGCCAGAGCGATTTCTGGATCCCCTGTTCTGACTTTGGAAATTCACCATAAATTTTACAAAGATAATTAGAAGTCATACTTTATATGTACAGATTCCTTATTGAGTCTAGTTTTATTAGAGACAAACAGCATAGTCATTGAAGCTCTGTACAGAGAGATATCTGATTCGTAATACACAAAGGTTAGAGTAGTCAAACCCTGAAACAGGGGAGATTTTAAATAATAAACTGTACTAATTGACTTGACCAAAAATTCTAGAAAAAAATTGGTAAGTAGATATATGAGTATAAATTCAGAGAAAATTTACGGATTTGGATTTCGAGTTTTATAACTCGAGATATGAATTATTTAGCAACTATGATACAGTTGGACAGCTTGTCTGAAAAGTATTATATAAATTATCTAAATTTGGTTAAATGCTCAAATAAGTTTAGTAGTGCCTTGTGCTCGACTCCGGCAACGGTCTCGGGTAAGGGGCGTTACAATACACGCCTTTGAGCCTTGTCATATTTCTTCTTCTGTTCGAGTTTCGTTCGTATGTTCAAGATTTTCCTCACCAAATATTTGTACTAACACAAGGTGCCTAGAATAAAAAAAATTCTCTTGACTTTTTAAAAGAGTTCTCTTTCCTTTCTAAATCTTCTAATGTACTTTCGAGTTGGTGAAACATTTAATCTGGTTAAGAGAAATAATTTTGGGAAGCATTTTGCTTTGTCTTGTTTGCTTTTGGATAGATAAAATTATAAGGTATTTCGGGTTTTAAAGTTTGTGATTTGGAGGCTATTTGTGCTTTCTTATGGAGATGGGGTTGGGGTTTTTTAACTGGGTGTTAACTATGAAACTTTGTAGAGAAAATGGCTAGAGGAAAAAGGAGTGATGGTAGAGAGGTTAGCAGGAAGTGTAAGGTTAGGAGAAATGTTATGAGGGAGAGGGAAGCCTTTGGCGAAAGGGATAGATGGGGGAAACACATGGATGTTGATATCCTAGGAGATACATTTTACAATGTCATACCCATCCTAATTTTATGAGGCATATATTGCTCATAAGGTGATTGGAACTAAGGAATCCCAAGTTTGCATTTATTATCCTAAACGGACCAAGGTTCTTAAGCAACACTAAAGAACTCGATTATGGCAAATTGATGTACTTGCCATTACATTTTCACTTGTCCTTCCATTATATTTCTTTTTGGGAGGTCTAAAGGTAGGGCATAGGTATTCTGTTGCAACATTTGAAGCCAGAGGGTTATTTAAGGAAAGTGTTTATTCTACATCATCTAGTTTTGCAAGTTGTGGTGCTTGTAGTTGATTTTTGAGAACTTCCATTTGATTTTCAAAGGATGTAGGCAATGTTTGTGGTAAAATTAGAGGATTATCCATGGGACTCTCTTGGTGATGGCTAAGACATGATGAGTTTGCTTCTTCATTTGTTTGGGGTGTTTGATTTTAGGGAGACCTGGAGTGGCTTTCAATTCTTGCACAAATGTTTTGTTGGTTGATTTTGTTCCTGTTGTCATTGCAGTTGTTTTTGCATCATTTTCATTTGCTCTTGGAACTCGAAAAGTAGTTGTATAAATTAGGTTGGGTGTGGCATGATCATTAAACATAAGGTAAGGTTGAATTTTTAGTGGTGGTAGGTAGGATATTTGGAAGGGGTCGTAGTATTTCCTCTAGGTATGGCATTTTTCTAATCCTACGGATGTGATGGATTGTAATGCTGGTGGTTATTTGGGGGATAGTTAGTAGCTAGGGGTTTCTTGGTTTAGGGATTGATAGTTAGGGATAGTTTCATTAGGATCAGCCATTTAATTTGAAGATTTGAACGTCATGGGAGTAAGCACACCAATTGTTGGTGCAGGATTGAAGAAAATGAAAAACAAATCTGAGAAAATAAATGTCAAAGAAAGTTCAGACGGAATTTGATGTACAAAGAATATAAAAGGAGAGAAAAAGAGCATTTCCCTTTCTCCTAATAAGTAGGAGCATATATACATATTCCTTGAATCAGTATTTCTTTATCAATACTCGAGAAACGAGTCATAAGTATGTGTACTGAGATTTGGCTCCTAAATCACGTGTTTCTTCTCAAGACTTTCTTACATTATATGATAATGGATTAATGTACTTTACAAGTGGAAAATGTACATGACGAAATTTACGTTGTTAATGAGATGACAGACCTTAGTGGGATGAAGGTCTGGCGCGGTTCCATTAAAGCAAGACGAAGCGGGATCTGTATTCATTTTGTGTATGTGTAAGGTAAGGTTTCTTATATAAAATATAAATTATTTATGTTGAAAGTTGTACTTAGTTCCAATAAAGGGGTATTTCTCTGTGGTCAAATTCAGCAGTTGTTTCCTAGCAGAATATCAAAATGGTTATTATATATGGAGTGTTTAGACACCCAAAGCTTTGGGAATTACAATTAGATTAAAGACAACGTTACATAATATAATCTGTCAAGCGTACTGTGATAAAAGTTTAATAGGGTTTGGATCAAAGTGATGGCTCCTGCAGCATTGCTACAGCTGCGACAACACATTTATAATAAAAATGGTTTGGCTTGGTTGTATCGTATTGAACAAGGAGGTTAGAGTTGCACGTGAAGTTATCGTGATTTGCAAATGGCATTGCCTCTAATAGGCTCAACATTATAGATATAATTTATATTCATTTCATATTCTATATATGATTTTGAATCACGAAGCACCCCATCAATTTGTTTATTCATTAGTCCCATCACCTGCTTCTTTATTATGTTGCAACTTTCTTTACCCACATGTGGTGATCTCACCTCCCTTGAAATTACAGTTAAAATTTACGCTTCAATCATTCAAATCCAACGGCTAATAGTTTCAAATTAACATATACATCAAAATACTATCTAAGAAAATGAGAGATTGTTAGAAGGGAAAAAATAATTCTAGTTCCACTTTAATTGCCTTTGATCACCACTAAAGCTACAGTTGTCTAATAAGTTAATTACAACTGACTTTGCTTAGTTAGGAAGAAGCTTGTATGAAAATTCATTTAATCTAGTAATAAAATAATCATCTACGGATGGATGTGTTTTAGATGATCGTGGTGTCATTGCTAGTCATTGTACAATGGTAGGTTTTAGCACATCACCTGAATTAATTTCCCGTATGACCATTTACGATTCAATGCAAATGGGTCTTTTTGATATACATGGAAAAATCATTCAAATCTAGGTTTCTTAAATAGTAAGTGTGAGAGCAAGATGTTTCACTGACTGCTACGAAAAACTCTTGGCAGCTGGCTTATTATCTTCAGAATTTAATGCAAAGGACACAACAAGCTTCATAGCAATTTCGGTTGATTCAGAACTATATAGACTTCAACTAATTATATCATTTACAAAATACTCCTATAGTATTCCAGCTACGTTCCTTATCTTCAGAATGGTCAGTTAACAGAAAAGGAAAAAAAATTATGTACATATACAAACTCTATTCCTCTTTGGGGATCCACCTGCTCCACCATAGGCTTTTACTGCGTCTGCTAAGCTCATCCATGCTCTCATTCAATGTTCTAACAATCTTCCTTTGAAGTTTAAGAGCTGAAGCAAGAGCATTTCTTTGTGGACTCGCCTTCTTCTTAGGCTCTATATCCTACACCATGAGGAGAAAAATCAGTTTAAATGGTTATCCAGTTAATGATGTTTGAAAAAAATGCTTTTCTAATTAACTATAGTTGGATACAGACTCTGAGATCTTGAAGCTGTGCTTCTGTGAAACCACCCTCTTTCTCTGTTCCAGATTTTGCCATTAAATTTATTATCCACTTGGCAGCTTCCCCATAATCTTGCTGTGTAGCCCTAAAGACTTGCAACTTCAGATTCTGTATGAAGGACAAAGCTAATAGCCCTTCCCTGTCAAAGTAAGGGTGAGCCAGTGCTGCTTTTGCACTGATTCTTTGTCTTGCTTTGTAGCGGACCATTGATGTCAGAAGTTCCCATCCTATCCCATTATCAAAATCCAGCAGCTCAAACCCCTTGCGAAGGTCAGGGCTTGCACGAGGCTCGACAGTGTTCCTCCATGCAACCAAGTCGTAATCACACCTCTTTAGCTGACGGTTGAATTGAATTAACGCGCTGTCCGTCCTTAAAGATGGAAATGCCTATTTCAAGAAAACTGTTAAATGCATTTTGATTGCAACCTCAGTGTCTTATAACACAACAGTCTTACTATTTATGAATGTTACAACTAGAAATTATACATTTGCCAGAAGTAGCATGCATTATGGATTCTTCTACTTTAGAAGGTTACTAAACCAAAGATGTTAAAAAGTTTAACTATATACATTGGAAGCTATAGATTGTTGATGGTGCATAACTACTTCCTATAAAAGAATTTTTTTTTATCAAGTAAGCACAATTTGAGCATATCATCCTCACACTTCTCACAAGTTCTATGTGTGATTTTCATTCACTAATGAAATTTTGAGATTTCCTTTTTTTAATTTTGACCATGTTTCCTATTGATACAGCAGAAATCAACTTAAAACCAGACTACAATCGTAGTCCAGAACTTCACTTGGAGAAATCCGTTAATTTTTTGAAGTTTACCAGCACAAACCCACCAATGCTGCTTTTCGCAAACTATCTCTTTGATTTGTCACTTAAAAATTTAATATCAAAAGTGATGTTAATTTAGATAAGTTTGACTTCTAACAGCTTTCATCATCATCTTTTGCATCAATTTAGCAAAAAAAGTTAAAAGGTTTTCAAGAGGAAAACAAAACAACAATAAAGATGACTACTTGAGCATTATCTGCCACTCACCATTTGAAGGAAAATGAGACCAGCACTGTAGATGTCAAATCGATCCGGCAGATTCATCTGTTAGTAAATAACAACAACAGAAATATGTGTTAATGAAAGCAAAAGGTGAAAATAGACTTGGGAGAATCTGCTGGGGGCAAACCTGCCACAAAATAGGGGAAAGTGCAGTTGCCACTGGAGCAGAAGGTGCAGAAGGAGTTTGTGTACTCATGATATATTGCTCTGGTGCAGCATATCTAAAAAAACACAAAAAATTGAATCCCTAAAGAAGAAATTTTATGGAATTGGATACTATGTTTTGAAGTATCAATCAAATGTCAATTTAAAGAGTTTCTTGTAGAAAATTGCAATACTCCAACAGAAATTGGTCTCAGCTCACTCATTCCAAACACAAAACCATAAACGACTCTTTGCCCTTTCACCCCCATTGCACCTATCTGCAGTTAATTTCTGCTTCAGTGTTAATCAACCATCACTTTAGAACCAAGTAATACAGATAATTAATTATTACTAAGAAAGAGCTATAGAGAGAAATTGTTATTAGAGTTGTTAATATTTCTATACAAATGCGAAATAGGGGTGTAATCCTGTCAACTTTTAGCTTAAAATCTGTTGACATGAACTTAAGGTCCATGGTCTGATAATAGTGCAATATCGTATTATTTGATTTGTATTCACATATCATTTGGGTGTTGATTTACTGGTGCCAGGGCAAATGAATTAATATCAAATGAAAACAAATGCTTTACAATAATGTTATACCGACAAACAAGAACAAAGGATGGAACTATGGAGGGTTTGTGCATTATGTGATGGTTATAATTGATTTTTTTTTTACTTCGTTGCTTTGAAATGCTTTGGATTTTGAGCCTAAAACATGTAGAATTTTACAGAATGAAGTTCTTGAGCTGTTGAGTTCTCTGTACTATTGAATAACCCGCCTATATATATAGTAAATGAAACCAGGGTGAAAGCATAGAATGTTGAAGTAGTGTAATAGGGAGGGAAGCTTATAAAGGATGAACTTTATAAGTTTGTATTCCACAATATCTTTTGCAGCATGCCATGGATCAAATCCTATTCTTAGGTTAAAGCCCTAACTGCCTTGCGTTACAAAGACAACCATTCTGGATAATATCTATGTTGCTTATAGATAGGGAATTTACCTTGGATCCAAAAGAAATTCCTTTGGAATGTAGTTGATGCCCACTCTCAAATCTGCTGCAGCTCCTAGATCAATGATTTTAAATGTACGAGACCCTACTCAAGTTCCAAAACAGAAAAAAATTAATCTAGGAATTCTTGCATTAGAAAAATCTTCGTCAACCAAGTCAAACTTACTACTATTACCTTCAGAGAAAATAATATTTTGTGGCTTAATATCCCTGTGCACAATTCCAGTTGAATGAAGACCATCCAAGGCAAATAAGATCTGTCTCATGATAGTCTGGATGATTTGATTTTCCCTTTCCAAGCCCTTGGGCAAGTTCTGAACCTCCCCAAGTATCATTGTTTCTACCTGATATTATACAAAAGGAGTTGGCAATTAAAAAGCTTAAATTGAACTAAGATAAAGTGCCTATTTATGAAAGTAAAAAAAGTATTAAATTCCTAAGCCAGACCTTAGCAAGAAAAGCAGTTAACATTCAATGGCATCTAATAATCTAACTATCCACCTATAGCATTACACCACAAAGGTAGAAAATGGGCAAAATTCATTGAGGATTAACATGTTATTTGATAAACAAGTTTCCCAAGGAAAAAAAAAAGCTAATGAGAGAAAGTAGGAACATTGTAAGGGAACTCTTTGCTCAGCATCAAATCTGAAAGTGTGGCCTCCCCCTCATATCGCCATACAAGCCAATACTCTCCTCCTTTCTTTGAGGAACCCTACAAGAGGAAAGGTAACAGTTTCAGTATGAAGACAAAAAGGCTTAAATGATTTTACCCTCAGAAATCAAACTAAACTTTATCTATTGAGAGTAGTCATAAGGATTAAGACCTCAAGAAAGCCGTATAGAAAATCAGCACAACTGTTTACACAAGCTCTTCGAACACGCTCATTCATCCAGATCTCCACCGCACCATATTCCGTAGCTTTTTTCACCACCAAGTCACCCTCTTTCTGACAATGAACAAAAGCCTTAAATTTGTTAACTATTGACATCCCATATTTAGTTCCACTATTTCAAACATACAAAGAGCCTATTCAATTGCCTCTAAGGAGTGACCATGCAAGCCGAAGTAAACATACACCAATTCCCTTTGTTTGCAAAACCAAATATCTGAAACTACTTTCTAATTAATGCAACCAAATTCAACAGCTTAACATCCCAATTCAGATAGTAGATTGATAATTAATTGTCACATGCAAGTAAATATAAAGGAACTATAAAGGAACACAGTTGTTTACATAGTGGATTTCTCAAACACGCAGCCTAACCTTTGAATTAGGCTTCTTATTAGCCAATGAAACTTTATAGACGACACCAAAAGCACCCTCGCCCAGCTTCTTTCCCAAAACAAAATCATCCTGCAAAACCAGAAACAACTCTTTTTGACCATAAATCAAATCATCATTGAGAAATATGAACCCCCAAAAACTAGATATGAATTCACTCACCTTCTTAAAAGTTGGTCTAAACAACCTCTCAAGCAAAGCAAGAACAAACATGTCGAAAAACCCAGGAGCGACACCTGGAGTGGCCCAGAGATAAGACAGAGCACCCACAGCCAAAATAGCACCAGGCACAGTTAGGGTTAGCCCATCGGGCTTCGGCAAAGTGCTTCTATATATGATATCACCACACTCCATGACGGTGCATGGCAACCCTATCCCCACTCCCACAAAGAGATCACGAACTACATCAATGAGTTGAGCTTTCAAGGACAAAACTCCCGGCGTTTTAGGAATTGAGGGGCTGCCTTTAGAAGAGAGCCTGAGTTTGAACTTGGTGCCAAGAAATGAAGATGGATGTTTTATTAGTTGCTGGGAGTTGTAAGGATTGATAAGGCCGATGGAAGCTCCACCGGATGCAACCGTGGCTGTAACACCCCTTACCTGTATTTGACGCCGGAACAGAGTACGAGATATTATCGGACTTGAGTACTTATAATCATTTAAAACCGAGACATAAAATTTCATCAAATTTTAAACTTTTCAAACATATATAATTTGTCCCTTAAAAAGGCCTACGAGGCCCAAAACAATCATTGAAATTAGTTCAGAAACAAACCGAAATCTTTCAGACACTTAGAAAAATTTTCACCAAAGCAGGGTCACACGCTCGTGTGGCATGTGACACGACTGTGTGAGTAGACCGTGTGGTCTTCACACGCCCATGTCTGAACCCTGTGTAAAAACTAGCTAGCTACTGACTTGCTCACACAGCTAGACCACACACTCGTGTGGTGGTCGTGTTCTTCACATGGCTGAGACACACGGCCGTGTCTCAAGCCCATGTGTATCACATTAGGCTATTTTTCAAGCCCTTTTTGTGTTCTTAACTTAGCCACACCAAGACATTTATCTATGCATACATAAAATAGGTTTACATAAATTTAACCATTATGAGCCAAATCTTATGGCTATATACAATGAAGTAAAATGAGCTATACATTTGGCTAAATCATAATATTACTTAATATCAATAACTAATTATCTATACATGCCACTTATTTGACAATAAATAAGAATTACCATTATTCTAATTTGATAAACTAATAGTGTGATGATACTTCCGACGATCTCCAACCCCGAGCCAACCTGACAACACTAAGAGAAATGAGAAAATGGTGTAAGCTTAAAAGCTTAGTAAGTTGGCATATTAATAACAATAAGCAATTTAATTAACAATATTATCCCATTCCTCAAAAAATATGCTCAAGAAAATAGAATCATTAATCACATGATTTCATCTTTTTACACAAAATCAGCTAAGGCGATTTTCCTGAATCATAGTCACTAATTTAATTATTTCTTAAGCTACAGAACTCAAAATTAAGTTTCGTAAATTTTTCTTGAAACTAGACTCATATAAATTTCTACCATAAAATGTTCAGAATTTTTTATTTTTCCAATCGATACCAGATTTTTCTTAAAGTTTCATCTATTTCGCTGTCTGACAATTCTGACCTCTCTATATAAAAACTCAGTTATCTCATTGTAAAGAATTCAAATAATGTTTTTGATTATTCCAATCAAAAATAGACTCATTAAGGTTTCTAATCATATAAACCATGCCCCATAATTATTTTTTTACAATTTATGATGATTTTACCAAGTCAAACACAGGGGATCACGTAATCATTCTGAACCAGTCTCACAAAAATATAAATATCTCAAAATATAGAATTCTTTTGCTTGCTCTGTTTCTTTTATATGAAAATAGACTCATTAAGCTTTAATTTCATATCTTATTCAGCCTTTAATTAAATTCGTACTATTTTTGGTGATTTTTCAAAGTCACGTCACTGCTACTGTCCAAAACAGTTTTATTGCTAATTCACTCTTTCACACTTTCTTTGTATTAACCTCATTTTAACATATATATCACAAATCATTTTCACCGCATTTCATACATCACAAGTATAGGCCCATGATTACAAGGTCACCATAAAATCATTCTCATGTATAACTTACTTGTTTATAACCTTACCACATAGTATCACCCATGCGACCTAGCTACATCATAATGTCTCGTAGCTCTCTTGTACACATGATGTGCACTCAGCACCATACATGTGACCTAGCTACATACCATCTGTATCATCCAATCTTTCCGAAGGTTCAACCGGGATTTCTCTCTCTTTTCCAACAATTTCACCAATCAAGTAATTATCAACAAACATATTTCCAATATTATTATAAAATATCATAATACAAGTAAAATTGATGTATTACTTATATATAAACTTACATCTCATTTAATATCAAGGCAATAACATTAAATTACACATTGCATTATTAAAAATCATATGAACTTACAATTGCTCATAATATCCATAATCATAGAAATCACATTTATGTATGATAATTCGATGCACTTCATGTACCATAGACATTTTTTTAAATCAATTCATAAACTTGGCACCATAAACATTTAATTTAACATAATTCAATTAATTCACTAAATTTAACTTTCAAACATAAATTACAACATTATTACAATATTATTATCATACCAACTTACCTCAAATGCTGAAACGGCTAACTTTCCTGACTTAGCACACAACTTTGTTCTTCCCCGATCTTAATCCAAAATTTTGTGTTTTATTGATCTAACATGTCAAATAACACTTATTTAACACATTTTATCAACACACTAACCAATTCAATTCATATATCAAATTTTAGAAAATTTACAATTATGCCCCCTAACTTTTTAAAAATTACGCTTTTATCCCTAAGTTCGTAAAATAATTTTTATTCAATTTCTATAAGGTTTAAGACATGCTGAACATTTTTCTCTTCTATGAAAACTCCAAATTTTCACTAATTCACACACTTATGACCAATTTATAACTTTTACAATTTAACCCTTTTTTAAAATTTTTACCGAAATTCATCAAATAAAACTCGTATTTAACACATCACACATTCATTATCTACTATAAATCATCAAAACACAACCATATCATGAATGGGTAAATTTTTAAACTCTAATTTCTCTTCAATCAATTGGTAGAAATAGAAAATTTAAGCTTCGGGGATCTCAAAAATACGAAAATCATTAAAAACGGGATAAAAAAATACCTATATAAGCCATAGAAGCTTGGCCGAATGGAGCTCATCCATGGCTGCCATTTTTGGTTCTTTCCCACGGTTGAAGAAGAAAGAATGAAAAAAATGAAAAAAATGATAACTTTTATCATTTTTGTCTTTTAATTAATTTACAAAATTACCCTTTTTATTTAAACCAAATTTCAAAAATACCAAATAAATATCCATCCACTAACTTATTAAAGGACTAATTATCACATAAGGACTTTCAATTTAAAACTCATAACAATTAAGCACCTCATATATAAAGAACTCAACTTTTGCACTTTTTACAATTTAGTTCTTTTGACTAAATTGAGTGCCCAAACATCAAAATTTTCGAACGAAATTTTTATAAAATATTTTCATAAATTTATAGACTATAAAAATATAATAAAAAATAATTTTTTTTCTCATCGAATTTGTGGTCCCGAAACTACTGTTCCGACTAGACCCAATTTTAAGCTGTTACAGTGGCCATGCCTATAGAAGAGAGAGAAATAGGTTAATTTGGGAAGCCTTACCGAAAGAGTAGAAACTCAGAGAAAGAGACACTGCAGTTTACATGAATCGGGTTCAAATTTAGACCACTAGTTGCTTTGTCTTTTAGTTTAGGATTTTTTTTTTATACTTGATTTCAATTTTGGGCTTGTTCTTCTTGCAGTGACAATTATTTCAGGTACATTTTGTGGAACAGAGAGGGCTTAACAAGATTGAAGAGTCGCGCGCACCACATATTACACGCTCACAGAATTCACTCAACCAAGTTGATTTTATTTGGAAACTATATCCATTATCCATTTATTATTGAGTTAAATGTAGTATTGGTACTTGAACTTTTCTACTTTTTCTATATTAGTACTTAGGTTTTTTTTTTTTTTTTAAATCTTGGATTGGTACCTAGAATTTTTTTTGTCTAACTAAATCGATACTGAATCTAACCTCATTAGTTTTTTATGAGGTGACATTACTGGCCAATCGTACGATGCCACATGACATCCTGTTTGGCAAGTACAGTCAACGATTTTTTCTTTCTTTCTCAACCTTAAAACCCTTCTCTTCAATTTGTTTTATTTTTCTGTTTGTTTCGCGAGAGAAAAAAACTCAGTTCACATCGCTTCCTCAACCAAACCCTTCTTCTTCACAACCAACTTTGCTGAAAAAAAAATTTATCGCCATTCAACAATGTATCCGGCAATCTCACGAACTTCATCTCCTAGATAATTTCCTGATGTTGTTCTTCACCCCTGCTTGTGCTTTAGTCATGACCATTTGTTGTCTTAAAGTGAGATTATATGTTCAGGAAGCGGGAAACCAAAAAGAAAACATTTTTTTTTTTCAAATATAGATCTCAAAGCACTTCGTACTGCTGTGCTATCTTCAACTATCTGCAACCGACAATCATCGTTCAAGACAAGAAACTGATAGAAATTATTAGCAGGTATGATAAAAAGCAGAGAATCACTACAGATAATAGTTTTCTTTTGCTTCAATGCTTAGCAACCACGAACTTGATACTATCATAACTTCAGTTCCTTGTTTGCCATAAAATTCAAAGATATGGAGAAAAATAAAGACAAGATTAATCGTAGAACCACAGGGTGCATTATGCTCAACCATAATAAAAATCTTCTTAAAAAATACAGCATATGAACTGAGAGGATAAAGAAAAGGACATTTCCTAGTTCCTACCATATAAATTCCAAAGGGAAAACTATTCCTAATAACTTTAGCGACAAATAAAGATTCTCCATGTTAAGTGCAGATAAGCAATGATTATTATTTCTTAATACCATGTTAAGTGCATTTAAGCAATGATCATTATTTCTTCTTCTTTTTCAGGTTATTTTCCATGATTACAATGGTTCAAAGAATTCAGAAATAAACCTTCCTCAACGAAACATTAATGCCCAATCTTCACCTCTCTTTTCTCTCTCCATTAAACCCTCAAACCCCAACACCAAAATCCCCCAATTCACCCCATTAGCTTCCATTACAGCACCCTGCAACAACCCCCAAACCCAAACTCAGTTCCCACTCAACGATTCAACTTGAAACAAGTTCCATGTTTGCCCGAAACAAAACTTATCCTCATTCTCTATAAACCCAAAATGCCCCTTTTCCAAACATATATTGAAAAGGGTTTTGATTAAACAAAAAAAAAAAAAAGAGAAGCTTTTGATTAAAAAATTGAAATTTTTTTAGATTTGAAAATCTGAGAAAAAGATAAATGAAAGATATTTGAAAAAGTCTGAGAAAGGAAGGAGAGGAAGTTGGAGAAGGAAAAAAAAAATCGTTCTGTCACTGCCAAATCGGACGCCACGTCCAATTGGCAAAAATTTCAAATACCAATCTAGTATAAAAAAGCTTTAAGTACCAATATGAGAAAGGTGGTTAAATTAGGGATCAATTTTGCATTTAACCCTTATTATTGTATTACTCATGGGCTTTTCGACCCCATCAGGCTCTCTTTATGGTTCAAAGTACGGGCTGAAACTATCCAGACAGAGTTATAATAAAAAAGAAATCCAATAACCTCAATGCTTGTTGAAACCCGACCGGCATACCGATCCGGAGAAAGGAGTAGAATCGATCTGAATCGTGAATCGTGACCGGACAAACCAGTAAAAAACCAGTTCATTTTGGCTAAACTTTTCTGGCCCAAAAAAAATCCAATCCCACAAGCCGATTCATTTTCATGAAAAAGATGTTTGAAACATTAAAAATAATAACAATTTTTTTTTTAAATTTGGTATAACATGAGGTATACTCTTCTATTTTATAATTTGAGCATAATCATTTTCGGGCTGGAATGGCATTTAGGTAATGCCTTTCGATCAATGTTGACTTCTGGATTCAAACATCAGAAAAAATAAAGATGTTTGGCGGCTTTAATAAAGACTTTTGGCTTGACTTTATGGCTAACTTATTTCTTAAATAAGATCAAACAACTTTTTCATTTAATCTGAATATATCAACAAATTATAATTGAATTGATCGATCAATTGATTCAATCGAGAATTAAAAACTTAACCGATTCAAGTTCAGGTCAGATTTTTAAAACATTACCAGACAACTTTGTCATCTCTCAGTTACACAGCCAAAAATTAAAGCTGATAGACTACCACTGTACAGTACACCAATCACTCGAAATTGAGTTCATTTAGTAGAGTATGTAGACATGGTTATATCTTGATTTGTTACAGGGAATAGCCTGCACATGTTATTCAGAAGCTTTTAACAAGATATGCCCATTACTACTTTTAAGTAATTTAAAGGTAAACGCGTGTTAAGAATGATCAGATGAAAAATAAAAGAGATGTTCAGTAATTGAGATATCTTGTAAGTAAAGATAACAAGGGATGGGAATTGGATAGCTATGATAAACAATTGGTTGTGTAGAAGCCTTCCAGATTTTCAACCACCATCGACTCACTATATAATGATTCTTCCCTCTCCCTTCTTACAATCAATTTAAACCTAATGTTTCAATCACAAACAGGTCATTTGTGTGCTCTAAACAAAATTTTTATCTATTTCTTTAATCTTTGAGTAAATTTGATGTTTGTTAGACAAAGTGTTACCAACTCTGTCCATAAAATCACAAATTTGAAATGGAATGTATCAATCATTTAAAATATCATTTTATCCAAGAACAAAAATCTACCGCGTTAAAGAATTACCACTTCGTATAACAACTGTAAACTTATTACATATACATTTTCACCCATTTTATTTTTAAAAACTATTAATTTTCACTTGAGTCCAATTCTAGTAATAGCTAAATACGTAACAGATAGTAGATGAAGATGCCTAGTGGTTGGAAGTTCATGCAGGCCTGGGAGTGGGATTTAATACATGAACTATCTTATATACACAGTTTTACTAGCAAATGTAAGAGATTTTAGGGGGGAGGAATTTGCAATGGTTCACCAGGTGTGGGCTCTAAAGTCTTTGCATCCGGTAGTTCCTTCAACAAAAGCTCCTGCATTTCAAATGGAAAAAACACTTGTCTCAGCCACTTGAATATCTACTACATCGAAATAACAATATTTACTGAGTGATACAAAATGGAAAATAAGTTGGACTAAGTCCTGAAGATGAACACCACATGAGGTGGATATGTGAGTTTAGGTCCCAATACGAGAAAAAGTGTTTGCCAATGACCCTAAAACCATTTCTGGATGAATATATCAAATGGGCACCAGCCAATGCAGATACCATGGTTCATTTATTTTCAAGAAAGGGTAAAGGAATTGACCTTGAATGATTCAATTGTTCCTTCACCCTGGACTATGCT
Source organism: Gossypium arboreum (assembly GCF_025698485.1). Taxonomy (NCBI): domain Eukaryota; kingdom Viridiplantae; phylum Streptophyta; class Magnoliopsida; order Malvales; family Malvaceae; genus Gossypium; species Gossypium arboreum. The sequence continues at coordinate 106,357,113 of NC_069081.1, read as the reverse complement.
GGCAAGAAATCCTTTGCTATCAAGATCTCCATTTTTCATTGGCACAATGAACCTAAAAAAGAATCAAGGAAAGGTCATATGCATGGGAACAGTAAAACGTTGATTTAGGCATAGATTCAAGGACTAGTTCAGGTAATGTACTTGGCATGGAGCAGTTTAGCTAATTGCACTGCATCTTCTTGTCCAGAAACCAGCGTAAAATTTGGAAGAAGCTGCTTGATCACTGGGGTGATAACAATGTCAGCATGCTCCTTCTCAAGAAAATCTTTATTGTATACGCAATGAGGCTCATAATAGAGAGTCAATTGGCCCTGTGGAGAAATGACTAGATACCTGAAACACATAATTCCAAGACATTGGGGCAAGAAACCTAATATGTGAAGATAGAACTCTAGAAGAGACATTGATAAGATACCAATGGTTAGTAACAGAGGATGCAAAGTCAAATTGACAAGTTGAAGCTTGGAAAGCTTTACCCATTCTCAGGTCGTTGCCATGGAGGACCCAGAACTGGCCCGGCAGTAGCTTGAATTCTGACTTTGGAACCATTCGCTGCTTCAACTTCCGACTCCTGACCAGGTTCTAGATATGTAACCTGAAAATTTCTAAAGCTAAGGTGAAATGGGTGTAAAATCATAAGCTTGCAAATTAATTTAGAACCAGGTGCTCTACTACAAAATAGCTTAATGAAATGACAAGTTCTGTCCTAACTTGTCTACATTTAACACTAGCATCTATTTATGATGATATATTCCATGAATGAAACCACAAAAATGCAGTGGAGGCTGAAATGCAAACAGATGCCTACAAAGAAGCAGCTCTGAAAACTAAATTAAACTTTTTAACTCACATTTCTGAAAAGAGGATCCAGCAAAGGCTTGGCATTTGGAGTAGCAATGACTCTGAGATTTGGGGACATCTTGGAGAGCGGTTTTAAGGTTTTTAAATGGCAGTGATCATCAAGACTTTGCGTTATGAGTAAGCAATCAAGTTGAGGAAGGTCAGTAAGCTGCACAAACAAAGTTGGATTCCAATTATAACAAACACACACAGAGTAGAACGCCAAAGATGAATAACCACAAATAAATAAATAAAGAAGTCCTACAAAGATCAGAAACATGAATACTAAAGAAGAAGAAAAAACCTCGAAATTCTTCAAAAATTTCTTGGCAGCATCATAGAGCCATGGAATACCAAAATCCAAGTTACCCACCAATATTGGATCAACCAAAACTCTCACCCCACTTATATCCCACAGCCAACTATTCCCCTATACACCAATAATTTAAACCATGTTGTCAACAACTTTTTTTCAAAAAAAAAAGTTTCAATATAACTGAATTTACAATAATAATAATAATAATAATAATAATAATAAAACCCACCTCTAGGTAAGTGAGGTTGAATACATCAGTCCCAGAAGAGCTTGACCCAACTGCACTTTCTTCAGAAACAACAGCAGAAGCCACCTTATCCCACCTGCAAAACCAACCCAAATCGAAAATTAATTAAAAAAGAAAGCATGCACTTAACCAAACAGAAAGAATGACACTTCTTGGTTGCAAGTTGATATATATACCTGCAAGTTGAGAGCTTTAATCTATCTGGATGGAAGCTGATTGGGGGTTGAAGAAGTGAGAAGAGACGGGTGGGTAAGAGTGCGGATAAGGGTGTGGGGTCTCTGTTTCTCGAGGCTTTGCAAGAAAAGGGAGCGGAATTGCAATAAACTGCCATGCCGATGCTGCTTTGCTTCTTCGGTGTAAAGCTTTGGCCAACTGGGTGTGGGATTTATTTATTAAGCCATTTGTGGCGTCATGGCCATTTTTTAACCAATCCAGACACCTGCGTATCAAAGATAGGCTAATTTGGAAACCCTCACTGAAAGAGTAGAACCTAGAAAGTGAGGGAAAGGCATGAATCGGCTTCAAATTTAGACCACTAGTTGCTTTGGTATTTAGTTTATGGTCTTTTTTTCCTGGGCTTGTTCACGGCAATTTCAGCTTTTTTTTGCCTTTTTTGTGGAAGAGAGGGGACTTAACAGGATTGAAGAGTCCATTGAACAAAAAGAAGTCCCGCTCACCACATATCATGCGCTGACAGAAATGAGTCAACGAAGTTTATGGGCTTTACGACCCTATCAGGCTCCCTTTCTTTATAAACTTAAGTCATAGTCCAAAAGAGATGTTCACAGCATGGGCTGAAGCTGTCCAAACAAAGTTACAATAAAAGAAGAAGTCCAATAACCTGACAACTTTGAACTGCTTTGTCATCTCCCACTTACACGGCCCAAAATTAGAACTGATGGATTACTACAGTAACACATGAAATGGAATTCATTTAGCAGAAACAGGTGAGTATGTAGACATGATTTGTCTCTTAATTTGTTACAGGGAATGGGCCTGCCTATGTTCTTCAGAAGATGCCCATTTTCCGCTAATGTTTTGTCATAAAACGGTTTCGAATGGCTTGAGCAGTGCTGTCATACATTCCTATAATATAAATTCATCAGCATTTCCCGACTATTCATTGTGTATGATGAAACCACAAATCAGATTATCTGAAATTGCTAGGACTCTTCTGTTTTCATTGTAAACTTCAATTCCCACTTTAGTTTTAACGTTAAAAGAGGTGCAGGAATCATAATTAGCATCCTTCTCCAATTGAAAGGGAGAGTACAGTTTTCGATACTTGTCCACTAACCACCAAGAGCGCATAGAGAGGGGACCATGGATGCAATTATAGGGTATATACCATAAAAGATAATCAATTGCACTACTGCTTCATAAACAGAGAGTTCCCAAGCTTTTGGCTGCTTTTCAACAATTTGAGCCAAATGGGGTCTTAGAAAGTTGCCTTCTCTTGTAAAATGCAATGTATCTCTCTTTTTTGTCACTGATTAACAAATGGATAAGATGACCGATGTAGAATAAACCGTTGTGTGACATTTGGCCAGCATATATCATAAATCAACTCTTAAATCATGTAAATGACACCACTAATGTGTACCAAGAGGTCCCAGGTTTGATATCAATGCCTGGTCAACTTTTAGCTCATTCCTGTAACAATACTATCACTACAAGTACAAACCAGTAATATATATTTAGCTCAGCTTTTAAGAGGTCCGAGGTTTAAAGAAATCCAATGGCAGTAGTAATGTTGTCACGTTCAAGATAAGACAGATAGAGCAAGGGAAGAGAATCTGCGATTGTTGCACATTTGATTCTCAGCCAAAAAAAAAGTCAAACAAAACCCAAAAGCAAGCGATGGAGGACTTTGAGTTCCTTGGGATACTTTTATAACTACTTTAAGGGGTAAATGGGCACCTTCTGCTTGTTAAGCGGTGCATATATTTATCCATAAGCCAACTTGGTCGTCGTTTGTTGACTTACTGCGCTCTCTTTCTGAATATTGACAAGTCTATGTCTTTCTTCCAACCTTGATTTTTAATTTTAAAATAAAGGTAGATCTACGTATGGTGCTTTCATGGAGGGATTCTTTGTGTTTAAAGGTCTTTGGTTATAATTAATTACATGAATACAGAAATTCACAATTTCACTCTGTCAATTTCACATCACATAGAAAATGCAGCCATTGACCCCTACATACAAACCATTAAACCCCGTCGAGTTGACTATTGTTTAATGCAGAATTCTGAGTATTTATTTCGATTTAATGTTTCATTATCATAACATAGAATATTATCAATAATAGTTAAAATGTATAACCTTAGGATGAGAATGGAGTGGCATCAACGTCTCACATTTGCATGAATCTATATCCATTATGCTTCATCCGACTTGTATTACTAATGAAAAATGTAATTTACTAATGAACACAATTTCAGTATGAAATGAATAGTCAATGAAGCTTTGGTAAGTCTTGAGTGCCTAGGTAGTAGCAAGCATTACCACAACTTTCAGCTCCATCAGTCTTGTTTTGGTCTTAGATTTCAGCTTCCCAATCAAACTGCATGCACTTTGACCCATGACCTTCACAATTGTCGCTTTCTTAAGGAAAACAACTTAATAAATACCCAGAAACGAAGTCTTGCATTCTGCGATCTGATGGCTTTATTTATTTATTTATTTTTAATGCAAATTTGAAATGTTTAAAGTGAAATTATACGGGAGAAACAAAGCCGCGTAGCCTTCCCCAAAGGAATATATATATTTATTGTTTTCAATAAAAACTAGCGTTAACCTGGAAACCAATTAACTTCATAGTTAACATGATAATAATATTGTTGGTTTGTGCAAACAAAATGGGTCCCCAACAGATGTTAGGTAGCACATGTTTTTCCAAATTAAAAATTTCCCCCGTTTTGGAGGTATTTGACTATTAACACAGGTTTTAGACGTGTGACTTTTCTTCTCTAAACCTAAACCAATAAAAACAAACGTATTTATTTAGGTTTCAATCTTTTCTTTAAAACCATCAATTTCCCCACACAAGTGGCTCGCCCTAATGAATGCAAGTGCTCAACAAGCACTCAACCCCTTTTTTCTTTTAGGTTCAAAAAATCACTTCTACAAAGGATAATTCCATCAACCCAGTCCAATCCATAATTTAACAATTATATCTACATCAATTTACCCTTTCTTTTTCTTTTTTTTTTAATTGGAACTTAGGTAAACTAAAAGAGCAAGAAATGTTAGTCTACAGATGGGAGACTCGTTTTGTAGATAAAAAGTAAAAGTTTTATTATTATTTATCATTATTTAAATCTATGATTAAACGATGTCATAAGTTAATCAATTACCAATTTATTTGTGAAAAATTTAATTAACTTTTTTCTTTATCAAATATTACTACTATCAATATTTTGATAGTGTTTTATCTTTTCATGCTTTTCATTTTTATAATCTTTAAATAAAAGAAATAAAATTAACATGTCCAAATATCAAACTATGTTCAATGAATTTATAAACAAGTTATTTATCACTAAATCAATAATTATTATTGAGTAAATTTTTTATATAAAATGTTTTCTCTCAAGTCAACTTGACATTAACAATGGTACTGTATTTAATATTTTAATATGATATATTTACGTATTTAAATTCTATTTTCTCACAATTAAATTTAATATTTTCATTTTAATATAGTGCATATTGTATGTGTTATACTATTAATTAACTTTAAAGTATCGTTTTATGTTTGTGTGTTATTTTAAACACAACTTTATATTTTAAATATATAGTTATCACATACATATGATAAAGGATGTATATGCTTAATACATCTACATATAGTAGTAATATGAAATTGATTTATATTATGTACTCAGAATATCTATGTTTTATTCAATCATATGATTTTTCTTTCAAGGAAAAAAAAAACAGTATAACTAAAATGGGTTTTTGATACATACGAATTTTTATTTCAATTTTACAAAATGGATTAAAAGAATTTCACGTATTCCTGTTTTTTAGATACATTTTTTTAAGAAATAATTTATTATTGAATTGAGCTAAACTGTTTAAAAATTGGATGATAAGAAAGGTAACCATCAAAGCATGGGGCGTCTCATTGTCCACATTGGACGATGAATATGAATGAGGACATTATTATGAGCATCGCCATCCCACTTGTTAATTCTTTACACCCTTATTGGCAAATGGCGATGGCCATAGGCAGCTCCACCATATCCTTTATTTTTATTTTTTGCCAATCTCATTTTTATTGACTAGTTAATTCTAAGTCTCCTCTACTCTACCACATTGATGCAATGTTTAAATTCCTTATATCTATATCCCAAATGCACTCACTGATTTAATTTTTGCGTACAAATTTGGGAACATTCATATATTATCATTTACTTGGTTGACCTCGACTTTTGTATCAAATTAAATTTCTCCCCCATTTTTGTAAATTGCAATTGAAGGATATAAATAAATAATCCATACATAAAAATGATATTTCATTGAACCATTTAAATTATGTGGCAATACTTTCTCCTTTTTTTTTTTTTATACATAATATAATACTACTAAATTATGACCCAATTTGTTGATAAATCAGAAATGGCAAGTAATTAAGTAGTGAAGCAAGTAGTAGTAAGCGACAGAGGATTGACGAAGAAAGATGAGAGCTTATCTGTAATAGAAAATGCACAAAGTGAAGAAGAAAAAAATAAAACCCCCACAAACGACAAAAAGATTATTTTCAAATGACCAATTTGCGGATACCAAATGCCATCCAGCCAACCATTTTGTCCCCACCGGACTGTATTCAGTTTACACATCGCCATGTCCGCATTCCGCAACATAATTTCATTTCATCTCTTTTTATTTCTTCTTACTCTTACGCTTCCCCCCACTCTTTTTATTCAATTAATTAGTATTTAAGCATGTGAATTAAATTTAGCAACCTCAACTTTTTTTTATTTTCAATTTTTGGCATCAGATATTTTCCCACTCTTTCTCTTCTTATGTAATTATTTATTATTATTTGCTAGCAACACTAAAAATAAATTTAAAAGAAAGGTTACTTCAATTGTTTTATTAATAATTTTTTTTAACGATGATTGATGGGAAAATCTAGAAAGTTAGCCAATTGATTTAGTCTAAATTAAATGGTCCCACATTCGGAGTGTTTTGAAAAATCCTGTATGTACTTAATTTTGTTGTTCCTTGACCCACTATTACTATTATTCCAACTAATTTTTATTTATTTGGTCAAGATCAACGAGACCCAGTTGATCTACTTTATGAGAACCCAGCCAGCCTCAGTCATTGAACTCTAGAAGGTCGTTCAAATCAAATATCTACTCTCTTTTTCTCCTTTTCTTAGTGTAAATTCTACAACTTACTAGCTTTTTGTATTTTTAATTTGACTTAAAACATTTTTATATCAAGCTTTAATTTAATTTAAAATTAGACTCCTCAATAAATAAATAAAATTTACTAAAACATTAGCTACTAGATTAAGACAAGTAATATTAGTCTACTTTCCCTACAATATATTGCATCAATCAATCAATGGTTGACGAGGATGAAGCAATTCTAAATAGGCAGGCGAAACAGAGGCGCAAATGGAAAGAGAAAAGACAACTGTGCTACTCCTTATCTCCCCCAGTTCTCTTAACTTGTGAGCCAATGAGATGAGGGCAGAGCAAATGCCATACAGACAGATGCCATCCTGCTTGGTGGGACCCATTCCAACCCAATGACTTCCTTTCTCTGATTCCCCCCTTCCAATTAGTCAACAAAAGCAACTTCCGGGTACATGAAACAGTAACCCCCTTCTTTACGACTACCTACTTTCTTTCCATTTTATACTAACAACTATGTTACCTCTGCCTCTCTGTCTCTTTGATTTTTTCTGCTTTCAACTTGTTTTACCCTCTTAATTAATATTGCTACCAGTAGTAGAATATTAGTGTAGTTGACAATCTTGTATGTACATAAATAGCTTATCCTTGACCAAAATTTCCTGTTGGACACTTCCATCCAAAGTTAGGCATCCCTTAGTTTGGTTAGTTATTAACCACTCCCATATTTTCCTTTTAACTTACAAAATGTATGAATTATTTTCCCCATTTCAATTTAAGCATTCCCAAATTCCAGTTTTTCTCTTTACTAGCTAAATACACGTTTTATATTTAAAACTGAGGATGGTTTCTTTTATGATATTTTATAACCAAAATATTCCTAATGATAGTGATAATCCATTGCCTTATTATATAATGAAACCAAGTTAATTGTGTGGATTACTTGTAGAGATGATAAAATCACGTGAGTTGACCCAAAAAGCTGGGTCGATGTCCACGTCGGTAGAGGATCGAGCAACAGTCAATCATTTCATAATTCATCACTCGGTTTTTGTTTTTTTTTTTTTTCCTCAGTTTATTTATAATTAAAAATAAATTGTACTGGTGTAGTTTTAAAATAACAAGATGTAATTAAAAATATATTAAATTACGCTCCAAAAATTGAGAAGCAGTTGCGTGTGTGAACAGTGTGAAAGTTGGAATAAGGGATAAGAAATTGAACAAAAGTGGCATTGAGTCATGCGTGTATTTGACGAGGCAGAAAGTTCCATTACATCTCAAATCAATATTTTGATTTTTCTCCTATACTTTCCCCTTTTCTTTTTGATAAAGAAAAAAGAAAGTTAGATTTTCATAGTTAAATTTTGTTTGTGAGTTTATTTTAATTTGGTTAATTTAATTTTTATATTTTTTGGGTTTATCAATTTTAAGTAATTTATTTTTAAATTTGAAATTCTAACTTTAACTTAAACAATTGTTGTTAAAGTCAGTTTGATAAATTTTAATATCAACCCTTGAACTGTGCATGAAATTGTAAATTTACCTTTTGAAGTTTCTACATGTTCATTTTAACAATGTTATTTTTAAGATTCATATATAATTTTTCTCTACGTGAGTGTAATATATTTAATTATTACACCAAATATTTGTTAATCATTTGGATGTATTGTTCAAACTCTAATTATAACTTAACTTCCATGTGGCATGAGAATGTAACTTTAGGATAAGTTATTTTAATATTTAATTGTTTTATTTTGATGAGACATGTGGCACTAGTATAACATGTCAAACAAATTCCTTAAATCTTATAGGGCAGTTGCCCACTTTTTATGATAATATTAATAATTAGAGTTAATTTGTTATGACGTAGATTGAAATTGAAAAAGTAAATTTAGGATTGAGTTACTTTTAATGTGGCATTATCCGCCCAATATTCTTAGAACAAACTTATCTTTTTTGGTTCATTTTCATTTAATATGGCTGTGCTGTGCATTTCTTCCCTTCTCCTTCTTCCATTGAATAATCAATAAAGTATGAGCGATGTATAATGAGATAACATACATAAAATAATTTGCTATTAGTTAACGAAATTTATTAACCCATAGTCAAAAATAATTTACGCTTGTAAATTTTATTATCATATATGTTATGATATTTTTTCTTTATCGACCTAAAAGTTAAATATAACTTGAACTACCGATCTAGGACCCCTATATTAAAGGCTCGTAGGGGCTCACAAGGAACACTCGCATGTCCCTAGGTGTTTGCAAGTAGAAGTTGCAAAGTTAAACAAGTGAATCAATAAACATGTGTTAAGTTTAGGATAATATATGTGTTGATATATATGGAACCTACTTAGAATGTCACTTCGATAAACAATAATTATGTCTTATAAATATCTGATTCTTCTTACCTTGAGAACATACAACAAAAACACTCAACAATATATATTTAAAAAAATAAAAATAAACGCTATATGTCAATTATAGATTATGAGAATTGAATTCTGGTATCATCAAATTGGTAAACACCATGAGATCATCAAACATCAAAAATACTAAAAAGGTATATATACGTAGTCAAGTTCCTTTTTTTGTTTTAAATGGTTGGTATTATGTATGATTAACTTTTGTCATATACTAATTTGGATGTTAGCTTTGGGATCAATAGGCACTACAGAAAAGCATGCTTAACCAAAATTATCCTAAACCATACACATCCAAATTCAAGATTCCTCCACATAAATACATAATTATGATTTGGTAGGTCAGAAATGGAAAATTTTGAAACTTTATAAAGCAGGGTGACATGGAATAGGCGTCGGTGGAGCCGCCTTGAGTCATATATATTAAGTCATCTACAACCAAAAATACCCTAACCGGTGGGAAAGTGGAATCCTGGTAAAATTAATTCAATTATATTTGAGATAATCACAAGAAATTTTATTTTAATGAAAAAGTAGATTAACACATCGGCACTATCTTACACAAATTCGTGATGATCCTCTTCTCAATTTAGCAGAAACCTCATCAAAGTTTTTTGGCGATAAGGAATCAAATTTATAGTACTGATATAAAAAAGGGTTTACCTTGAAAAGGATTTCATGATAAATCTTGTTTTAGAATCATTAAAGGATAGGTATGGGCAAGTAGTGATGATGATGATGCTATCCATTGGCTGAGTATACTCAAAAACCCATTATGATGATGATGAACTTTACCCCATGGAGTAAGTAATTTTATTATAAATTGTAATTAGGAAGTAATTAAACCAGTTAAATGGTTGTTTAGTGGGATCAAACATGTGACATAAGTGAGGAAGATAATATAGATTAATCTTTAAAACCAAAAAACAATTAGGCAAAAGGAAGAAATGTTTGTACATGACATGGAGATGATGTTGGGAGGGGATAAATTTGGTTAAAAAGAAAAGAAAGGATAATGGAATGGGGGTGGGGCCTACCATGAGCTAGCCGACCTAAACGTGGAAAGCTGATGAACACTAACCTTTACCTTACCAACCACATACAAAATCAATCTGGATTTCTTTCTACCATTTCTTGGAAATAGGAAACTAAAAAGCACCTTCATCCTCAATTTTATGCATTCATTTCCTCCTAATTTTACTTCTAAACTTCACTCACTCACTCAAGATTTTACAAAAAATTACACTTGCTTTGTAACGCCCCTTACCCGAGACCGTTTCCGGAGTCGAGCACAAGGCACTACTAAACTTATTTGAGCACTTAACCAAATTTAGATAATTTATATAATACTTTTCAGACAAGCTGTCCAACTGTGTCATAGTTGCTAAATAATTCATATCTCGAGTTATAAAACTCGAAATCCAAATCCGTAAATTTTCTCTGAATTTATACTCATATATCTACTTACCAATTTTTTCTAGAATTTTGGTCAAGCCAATTAGTACAGTTTATTATTTAAAATCTCCCCTGTTTCAGGGTTTGACTACTTTGACCTTTGTGTATTACGAATCAGATATCTCTCTGTACAGAGCTTCAATGACTATGCCGTTTGTCTCAAATAAAACTAGACTCAATAAGGAATCTGTAAATATAAAGTATGACTTCTAATTATCTTTGTAAAATTTATGGTGAATTTTCAAAGTCAGAACAGGGGATCCAGAAATCGCTCTGGCCCTGTTTCACAAAAATTTAAACATCTCATAAAATATAGCTTATATACCTGTTTTGCTTCTTCCATATGAAAATAAACTCATCAAGATTCGATTCCATAATTTATTCATTATTTAATTCCATTTCTACTATTTTTAGTGATTTTTCAAAGTCAAACTACTGCTACTTACGAAAACTGTTTTAGTACAAATATTGTTAACTAGTTTATAACATCTTTACTTCAATTCATTCAAACTCTATACATGCCATATAAATCTTTAAACATAAAACAAAAACTACCGAATTGATCTGAATAGTGTGCCCTGTTGTGTTGATCCGATCTACCCACTTCACTTCAAGTCAATCTACATAAAAATATTAAACACACACAAGTAAGCTTATTGAAGCTTAGTAAGCTCATAGGCATATAAACACAAATCATATCAAATATCGTACACAATCATATATCTATTAGTTTAACTATTTCATCCTCCAAATCACAATTTCATTAATAACTCATTGGAATAATTTCCATATGGCAACTCACAATTTAACTCCCTTAGGCCCATTTCTCATTTACTCCATAGGGAACAATAAGGGAATTGAGTGCTTCATTATCACATTGCCATAGTAAACTATGGACTTTCACATTGATACGCATCACACATCAAGCCATAGCCTTGCCATGGTCTTACGGTTCACATATCATACCAAGCCATATCCCGGACATGGTCTTATACGGAATCACATTATCACATTATACCGATGCCATAGCCCAGCTATGGTCTTATCTGAGTCACATTATCACATTGCACCGATGCCATAACCCACTATGGTCTTAAGCAGGCGCACTTATCACATATTTTTCGTCAATTCATCGAGGTCACAAAATAGAAGCACTCAAATCCATTGTTCCTACTAATTTGTACTTTTAGTTACACATTATTTATTAGTTAATGCAAATTGATAGTATTCATCAACAATAAAATACTTTAACAATCATAAGATTTTCATAACAAAACATTGAACTTTGCCATATGAACTTACCTGGAATAATTTGTAAAAGTCGTAGAAATTCAGGGACTATTCTTGAATTTTCTCCTTTCCACGATTCAGTTCGTTTTCTTGATCTATAATTATAAAATCATTCCTTCATTAGCATCCATTTCAATTCTATTTCACTTCACAATTTATGCTGTTCAAATTTCGAAATTGCACTAATTTCACCATTTCACAAATTCTTCTAAATTCTTACTTGACTCATAAATATTAAATTACTATCTTGTTCAATCTTATTTGTCGAATTTAGTGATCTCAAATCACCATTTCCGACACCACTGAAAATTAGGCCGTTACAACTCTCCCCTTTAAAAATTTCGTCCTCGAAATTTGTTACACAACAGATTTGGATATTGTGATCTCATTGACTCCTCTGTTTCCCAGGTTGCCTCCTCCAATCCATGTCGATGCCATAACACTTTTACTAACGGTTTCGTTTATTCCGTAGTTCTTTAACTTCCCGAGCTAATACTTTCTTTGGTTCCTCCGAATAAGTCATATCGATTGTAGCTCTATCTCAATTATGAGGAATCACATGTGAAGGGTCCGATCTATATCGTCTCAACATAGATACATGAAATACATTATGGATCTTCTCAAGTTCGGAGGCAAGGCCAATCTATAAGCTCCGGACCGATCCTCTCAATGATTTCAGATGGTCCGATAAATCGTGGACTAAGCTTTCCTTTTCTACCAAACCGTAAAACTTTCTTCCACAGAGAAACTTTCAAGAACACACGATCACCCACATTGAACTCTATATCTCTTCTTTTCAAATCGCATACGACTTTTGACGATCTAAGCGACTTTCAAACTTTCGAATAATCTGAACTTTCTCTTTAGTTTCCGAATTAAATCCACTTCGACTAATTTCGATTCACTTAATTCGACCAATACAACGGGGTTCGCACTTCTTTCCATATAGAGCTTCAAGCGGTGCCATTTTGATACTAGCTTGATAACTGTTATTATAAGCAAATTCACTAAAGGTAAGTACCTTTCGGTATATCGAACTCGAGTATACAACACCTTAACATATCTTCCAAAATCGAATCACTCGCTCGATTGTCCATCATGCGAGGGTGAAAAGTCGTACTAAATTTTAACTTAGTACCTAAAGCTTCTGTAGTTTATTCCAAAATCTCAAGTAAACCTCGGATCTCGATCGAAATAATTGATGTCGGCACCCCATGTAATCTCACAATTTCGACACATATAATTCCGCTAACTTATCAAGTGAAAATCTTTCTAAGGAATAAAATGCGCCGATTTAGTTAATCATCTACTATCACCCAAATCGAATCTTTTTCTTGAGTCACCGGCAATCCAGATACAAAATCCATCGTCACATGTTCCCACTTCCATTCGGAATCATTACGAGTTGTAACAAACACAGTAGGCACTTGATGTTCACTTTTACCTATTGATGATTAAACATTTTGCCACAAATTCACAAATTTCCGTTTCATACCAGGCCACCAATACATTTTTTCAAATCACAATACATCTTCGTACTACCGGATGAATCGAGTACATACTACTATGAGCCTCGGATAAGATATCCTTCTTCAATTCTAGATTATTCGGGACACAAATTCTATTACGATGGTATAACATACCACTATTATCAATAGAGTAATCTAAGTTCAAATTATCCGAACCATTTTCGTTTCAACACCAACCGGATCTTCATCTTGCAATTCCGAATTCGTTGAAAGAATCTTGGTTTTGTCTTTAATTCAACTAATATAGAACCATTTTCATTAACAGACAAATAAGCATTTAACGCAGAAGAGCAAATAATGATGATTTCAGACTAAGTGCATCGCCACTACATTTGCCTTACCGGATGATAATCAATGATAAGATCGTAATCTTTCAACAGCTCTAACCATCGCCTCTGTCTCAAATTCAGCTCTTTTCGAGACATTAAATATTTCAAACTTTTATAGTGCGTATACACATAACATTTCTCTTCATATAGGTAATGTCTCCAAATTTTTAAAGCAAATACTATGGCACTAACTCAAGATCATGTGTAGGGTAGTTCCTCTCATGTGGTTTCAACTATCGAGAAGCATATGCTACAACTTTTCTGTTGCATCAATACACAACCTAAACCATTAGAGACGCATCACTATATACTACATATGGCACACCGATTCATTTGAGTTAACACCGAGCCTCTGTCAACATTTTCTTTAATTGATCAAAACTTTGTTGGCACTCATCGAGACCATACAAACTCAACATTCTTCGTAATAATTTAGTTATCGGTGAAGCAATCGGTGAAAAATCTTTCACAAATCGACGATAGTAACCAGCTAATCAAGGAAACTTCGCACTTAGTAACATTCTTTGGAGTTTTCCAATTAATCACCACGACACCTTACTCGGATCTACCAGTATACCATCAATCGACACAATGTGACCCAAGAATCCCACTTCATGAAGCCAAAATTCACATTTACTAAATTTTTCATATAACTATTTTTCCTTAATATCGTAGTACAATTCTCAAGTCTTTGAGCATGCTCGGATTACGTCTTTGAATAGATCAATATATCGTCAATAAACACAACCACAAATCTATCTAGGTAAGACTGGAAAATTCGATTCATTAAATCCATAAAAGCGGCGAGGAGCATTTGTCAAACCGAATGGCATAACTAAGAACTCATAATGACCATACCGAGGTTCTAAAAGGCATTTTGATACATCACATTCCTTTACATTTAATCGATAATACCGGATCGAGATCTATTTTGAAATGGATGCTAATGAAGGAATGATTTTATAATTATAGATCAAGAAAACGAACTAAATCGTGGAAAGGAGAAAATTCAAGAATAGTCCCTGAATTTCTACGACTTTTACAAATTAGTCGAGTAAGTTCATATGGCAAAGTTCAATGTTTTGTTATGAAAATCTTATGATTGTTAAAGTATTTTATTGTTGATGAATACTATCAATTTGCATTAACTAATAAATAATGTGTAACTAAAAGTACAAATTAGTAGGAACAATGGATTTGAGTGCTTCTATTCGTGACCACGATGAATTGATGAAAAATATGTGATAAGTCGCCTGTTTAAGACCATAGTGGGTTATGGCATCGGTGCAATGTGATAATGTGACTCCGTATAAGACCATAGCTGGGCTATGGCATCGGTATAATATGATAATGTGATTCCATATAAGACCATGTCTGGGATATGGCTTCGGTATGATATGTGAACCGTGTAAGACCATCGCAAGGCTATGGCTTCGGTGTGTGATGCGTATCAATGTGAAAGTCCATAGTTTACTATGGCAATGTGATAATGAAGCACTCAATTCCATTGTTCCTACTAATTTGTACTTTTAGTTACACATTATTTATTAGTGAATGCAAATTGATAGTATTCATCAACAATAAAATACTTTAACAATCATAAGATTTTCATAACAAAACATTGAACTTTGCCATATGAACTTACCTGGACTAATTTGTAAAAGTCGTAGAAATTCAGGGACTATTCTTGAATTTTCTCATTTCCACGATTCAGTTCGTTTTCTTGATCTATAATTATAAAATCATTCCTTCATTAGCATCCATTTCAAAATAGATCTCAGATCTGGGTATTATCAGTTAAAGGTAAAGGAATGTGATGTACCGAAAACAGCTTTTAGAACTCGGTATGGTCATTATGAGTTCTTAGTTATGCCATTCGGTTTGACAAATGCTCCTGCTGCTTTTATGGATTTAATGAATCGAATTTTCCAGTCTTACCTAGATAGATTTGTGGTTGTGTTTATTGACGATATCTTGATCTATTCAAAGACGAATCCGAGCATGCTCAAGACTTGAGAATTGTACTACGATATTAAGGAAAAACAGTTATATGCAAAATTTAGTAAATGTGAATTTTGGCTTCATGAAGTGGGATTCTTGGGTCACATTGTGTGGAGTTGATGGTATACGGGTAGATCCGAGTAAGGTGTCGTGGTGATTAATTGGAAAACTCCAAAGAATGTTACTGGAAGTGCGAAGTTTTCTTGGATTAGTGGTTACTATCGTCGATTTGTGAAAGATTTTTCACCGATTGCTTCACCGATAACTAAATTATTACGAAGAATGTTGAGTTTGTATGGTCGATGAGTGCCAACAAAGTTTTGATCAATTAAAGAAAATGTTGACAGAGGCTCCAGTGTTAACTCAGCCTGAATTAGGTGTGCCATATGTAGTATATAGTGATGCGTCTCTGAATGGTTTAGGTTGTGTATTGATGCAGTCAGGAAAAGTTGTAGCATATGCTTCTCGACAGTTGAAACCACATGAGAGGAACTACCCTACACATGATCTTGAGTTAGTTGCCATAGTATTTGCTTTAAAATTTGGAGACACTACCTATATGGAGAGAAATGTTATGTGTATACTGAGACCATAAAAGTTTGAAATATTTAATGTCTCGAAAGAGTGAATTTGAGACAGAGGCGATGGTTAGAGTGTTGAAAGATTATGATCTTATCATTGATTATCATCCGGTAAGGCAAATGTAGTGGCGAGATGCACTTAGTCTGAAATCATCATTATTTGCTCTTGAGGCGTTAAATGCTCATTTGTGCATTAATGAAAATGGTTCTATATTAGTTGAATTAAAGACAAAACCAGATTCTTTCAACGAATTCGGAATTGCAAGATGAAGATCCGAAGTTGGTGTTGAAACGACAAATGGTTCGGGATAATTTGAACTTAAATTTCATAATAATTCATCATAAAATTCCCTTATCCATCCAGGTAACTTCCAATTTCACCCATAAAATTAAAACTAATGAATTCTACAAGTGGACCTAATTGTAAAAGTCATAAAAACATAAAATTATCAAGAAAAGTAAGAATTAAACTCACATGATGTAAAATATGAAAACCGACTTTCTCCAGGACCTTCTATGGCGTTTTAGGTGAGAAAATATGAAGAAATGTCTAGATTTTTCAATTACATCATTATTTATTAGTTAATGCAAATTGATAGTATTCATCAACAATAAAATACTTTAACAATCATAAGATTTTCATAACAAAACATTGAACTTTGCCATATGAACTTACGGACTAATTTGTAAAAGTCGAGAAATTGGGGACTATTCTTGAATTTTACGCTTTCCACGATTCGATTCGTTTTCTTGATCTATAATTATAAAATCATTCCTTCATTAGCATCCATTTCAATTCTATTTCACTTCACAATTTATCTTTGTTCAAATTTGAAATTGCACTAATTTCACCATTTCACAAATTCTTCTAAATTCTTACTTGACTCATAAATATTAAATTACTATCTTGTTCAATCTTATTTGTCGAATTTAGTGATCTCAAATCACCATTTCCGACACCACTGAAAATTAGGCCGTTACATGCTTCTCCTTTGATCAAACACACACATAAACCTCACAATTTTATTTACTATATAAATTATTTTTATAATGTTTTAATAATAAATAATTTTATAAAGAAAACAACAACATAGTAATAAAAGAAAAATATGAAATAACTTACATATTAATATGAAAACGCATTTTATCATTTTACATGTATAGCTAATATTAAAATTTTATTGATCAAACTAATATATTTTTAAAGTTTTAATTTAATTATTAGAATACGTTATTAATTGTTTTCTTTAAACAATAAAAGGGAAGTAAAAAATGTAATTGTCATCATTGAAAATTTACTAGAAAAAATTACTTTTGAAAGGAATCGTTTGTTGTTTTCTCTGGTTTTGAATTTCGAAATCATATTTTCTTTGAATGTGAATATTCTTATAAACTTTAGCAATTAATTTTGAAATTGTGTGGCATCGGGAGAATGATTGGCTCGTAGGATCAAGAACTATGTTGGCCAATATCTCAAGGGTAAGTCCCTTATCTCATATCTTTTTAAGTTGGCTTGGAATGCTTATGTACATTCTATTTGGTGCGAAAGAAATGATAGATTATTTGGTAGACCTGCAACTTCTATGTATTATCTGTTAGTAAGAAGTCGAGAAGTAGTCTGATGTCATCTTACTGGAAAGCTTATTAATTCTTTGGATTCTTATAATAGGCAACTTTGTTTAAACTGAAATTTGCTGAACTGATTTTTGTTTTCCTTTGATTCTTTGGTTTGTTAAACATAACACTATTATTCATCGTTCTTTGTAGCAAGTTTTTTTTTTTAAATAAAATACAAATACTTAAGAAAAATACTAAAAATAACTTTAGATACAAAGTAAATAAATCTTACAGTAGCATAGTTCATTTTTCATCACCCTCATGGGAATACATATGTATTTTTTTTAAATCATTAATGGAAATTAATCAACCTAGTGTTCACGAAAAAATAATCAAGTTATAATTTATCTTGCACTGTATGTACACTAAGGCCTAAACCTTGTAATTGATTTTAGGTTTAAATTCCCCATTTATCTTCATATATATTATTCCGATTTTTTCATATAATTAATTAAAAAAATAATTTAAATTAAAAATTATATATAAAAATAAGTTGATCGCATTAATACCCGTCGATGTCGTCTGACACATCAATAATACCACTACTTTTCCTTTAATCATCACTTAATCATCATATTTAAAAATAAAATTATTTGGTATGTAATATCAAACGATACTTGTATATATTTTTCAAAAGATGTATAAATATTCATGGATTTTTTACTTTCATTTTTCCGTACTTTTTGTTCTATATTTCTATCGTAGAAAATTCTCGTCTGTGTCTTTTTCTTTTTCATTTTCTTTATATAAATTAAACAAATTTAAAACTTACAAACCACGACATATTTTCCACGTAAAAGAGGATCCAATTTCCATGTTAATCCGCAATTCCTCGGTCTACTACTGTCTCCTATATATATTTATTATCTATATGTAACAATAATAATAGTAAAATGAATTAAGAAAAATCAAAGAGGAATCTGAGGGTAGGTAGGACCCTGTACCCTAACCAAAAGCCAAAACCTAGAGACCCACCGTCTCCACCGCTTGGTTTTGTGGTTGTAACTTCATCCTCCTTCTTAGGATCAGAACTACTCCGTACAATAGTTAGTACACACCATTTTCTTTCATCTTCACTCCTTCATTCCTAACCCTAAGACATGTTATGCTCTATTTAGATATGCTTAAAAAGTATTTTTTTTTAATTTGAATCATGATGTAATTTAAAAATTTTAATAAATAAATAGCTTTTTCAAATTAAATTTCAAGTTAAAACTTTAACTTTTAGAAAAATATTTTAATTAAATATTCTACTTTACAATATCATATTTAAAATAAATTTTTCTTCTGAAATGCATTTATGAGCACCAATAATAAAGCACTATCAAAATTTTCAAAAATACCTTTTAAACTCAACAATAAACAAACCCTTACTATATTTAAGTAGTAATAATCAACGGTTGTGTCCATTTTGATTTTGAAATTAGTAAGATTTGAAAACTGGTTAGATTTAAACATTGAGGATAGGAATATGAAATGGGAATAGTTGATGGTATATAAGAGGTTGTTTTGGTATTGCATTATTGTAGTGCATGAACAAGGAAAGGGTAAAAGAGACAAGGGAAACCCACTTGGGATTGGTTGGATAATAATGATAATTATAATAATGAGGGAACTAGGAAGTGAAGGGAGGGGTGGGATGGGTTGTTTGGAAGATAGCAAGGTGAAGAACCTAGCCAATAAAGACAAACCAAAGCTTGGGTCGAACCAGTATAAAGCCAGGTAATACTTTATGAGAATTTTCTTGTTGGCTGAGCCTGCTGCCCGCCTGCCTTTGTCTTCAATGTCTATCCATCCAAACCCTTGCTTCCAAATCCAGATGGGCCCACTACCCATCCTAGTGGAACTCAAGAACTCAGATGTTTATCTTCATTCTTATTGGTTGTAATAAAAAGCCAACCCCAAATAATACAACAACGCAAGTTTTATGAAACCCGCAGCAGCAGATAAGATTATAATCAATTTCCATAATAATAATGTAGTGTAATATAAACAGATGGAGAAAAAATAGGGCATTATGCCATGCTGATCCCGGGGTGGTCACTGGTCAGCACCAAAGCTCAGGGGGGATGAACTTAACTAATACACGGTCCACAGTCATGTGAACCCCATCAACTTGCTCAGTGGGGTCCCACCTCACCATACACAGCCCACAACATCCGCATACTGTTATCTTCCCTCTTTCTCTCCTCCCCTTTCCCTCCCACTCCAATTCCAACTATTTTCTCCCATAAATATCTATTTTTAATTTTTCTCCCGTCTCTGTCCCCACCCCCCATGAAATGAATCTTCCTACTTCCTTACCACATCCCTTCCTCCCCTCCTCGGGTTGACCCCCCACATCTCCTTATATATTTACTCTCTCTTACCATAAAAACCCTATGGATTTATTATCTCTTTTATTTCTTCTCTGTTTTTTTTTTGTCAAATTAACCAATACGACTGATTTAATATAATTTATCTCACAACACTTATCTATCCCCTATATATACACAACACATCACACCACAAACCTTCAAACAAACCCAACTCACACCTCTCTTTGTTGTACCTTTTTTTGGTCAAAACAACACAAACAACAAATTAACAGCCCTTGTTCTACTACTACTACTACAACAACAACAACAACATCCTCTGCATACAACTCAAAAGCAAAAGAAAAAAAAATGGATGGAAGCAGCATAGATGAAAGCACAACTAGTGATTCCATATCCGTATCCATTGCCCCATCAAATATTTCACCTTTGCCTCAGCTCACCAAATCTCCTGACTCCCTCTACCGCGTTGGGAGTGGAACCAGCGTGATTGTGGATTCTGAATCTGGGGTCGAAGCCGAATCAAGAAAGCTCCCTTCTTCCAAGTACAAAGGTGTCGTTCCTCAACCCAACGGTCGATGGGGTGCTCAGATATACGAGAAGCACCAACGTGTTTGGCTTGGCACTTTCAATGAAGAAGATGAGGCGGCCAAAGCCTATGACATAGCAGCTCAAAGGTTTAGGGGTCGTGACGCTGTCACTAACTTCAAACACCTCCACGAAATGGAGGATGATGACATCCAAATTGCCTTCCTCAATTCGCATTCCAAGGCTGAAATCGTGGACATGTTGCGTAAGCATACCTACAATGATGAGCTTGAGCAGAGTCGGAGAAGCTATGGTTTCGATGGGAATGGGAAACGTATTGTCAGAAAGGAGGATGGTTTTGGCACCTTAGGCTTTGAGCTCAAAGCACGTGAACAACTCTTCGAGAAAGCTGTGACCCCAAGCGATGTAGGGAAGTTGAACCGGCTTGTGATACCTAAGCAACATGCGGAGAAGTACTTTCCTTTGCAAAGCGGGAGTGCTTCTTCCAAAGGAGTTCTTTTGAACTTCGAAGATGTGACCGGCAAAGTTTGGAGGTTTAGGTATTCCTATTGGAACAGTAGCCAGAGTTATGTCCTAACAAAAGGGTGGAGCCGCTTTGTTAAGGAGAAGAACCTGAAAGCCAGTGACATTGTTAGCTTCCAGAGATCAACAGGGACGGAGAAGCAGCTGTACATTGACTGGAAGGCAAGAACCGGGTTGGGTTCTGGTTTGGAGAACCCGGTTCAAATGGTCAGGCTATTTGGGGTCAACATATTTAAAATGCCTGGCAGTGAAAATGTTGGTCTAGCTGGTGGATGTAATGGGAAAAGGACTAGAGAAATGGAGCTTTTAGAATTAGAGTGCAGCAAGAAACAAAGGGTAATTGATGCTTTGTAACATCACCTAATTAATTTCCCTTTTTTTTTCTTTTTTTTTTTTCCCCTTCTTTTTTTGTTTTTGGAGCTTTGTGAATGTTAAAGACGGTGTAGGAAGAAAAAGAAAAGGGGAGGGGGGGACATGGAGGGGCTGTACCGCTGTAGTAGCAAGTTGTAAAAGTTGAATTGTATATTACAAGACAAAAAGGCTGAAGAAAGCTGAAATTAGGTGTAATACATTTCGTCCAAGAAAAAAATATGAAATAACTGTCAATTTCTTCTGTTTTTATATTTATTGATTCATGTTTAGCTCTTTAGACCTTAATAGCCTTTATGTGGTGTTGTTGCTTTCCCCAAAATATCTCAATGTTGATTTTCTTGACAAATTAGGCTTCATTTCATCATAGATTGGGATAAGGAGAAATAGTAAGTAATTAGGTATGCAAAGAAACAGCCTAATTGGTTACTATTTCGTGATTTGTCCATTAAATAAAAGACGTAGTTTGTCCCTTTTATAACATAACATGTTGGTACACTTTTGTGCCTATCTACCTTAAAAAACACATGTCCATGAAAGATGATCTTAACTGATGAGTTTGGTTTTGGATCTTAAATTGGAACTACAACACTAAAGAATATATATATATATATATAAGATTAGAAGTCTTAATCTTCGAAGATTCATTATTGACATGATGCAAACCAGCAATTAGGTATCGAACCAGTAAGTTGTTGTAAGAGGATAAGGAGGCAGAGATGATTTGAAATCTTCTTTTCTTTTTGCCCAATAAATTGTGTTGATTTAAACATTAATTTAGTAAGGTTTGTTTACGGACAATTCATAGTTTAAGAAAATGGGTTTGGTTTTTTTGGCAAGGGCAAACAAGTTGGAAATTGGAAACTATATAAATATAAAGTTAAATTAAATGAGACAAAAAACATGGAGCCAGCTAGCTAGGCTGGTTGTGGAGATGATGTAATCTCTTCCATCAGGAAAGAGAGGTGAGGGGCTATGAATGTCCAAGAATGTGGTAATGTGCACATGGTTCTGCACTGATGCAGAGCGCAGGTCATGAATCTTGACTAATCACTTCAAAACATGCAAGGGGGGGGGGGGGGACTTTACAATAATACATCAAGATTGAGGTCATTATTATTATTCAAGGGGTTTGGTAATGAATGTGATCTTTGGTTGAGCTTCAGTAGAATAATGCAAACATGCCATATATATATATATATTAAGATGGCAATGGGGCATAATTAAATCCATTTGAAATTGTTTTTGTACTGGGAATAAATAAATAAATAAATAACATTGTCAAAACCCAATGCGATTCAGGTCGACATAATTGTAGTAAAAGCTGGCACTTGAAATGAAGTTCATAATACATTACTTAAATCATTAATCACTCGGAAATCCAAATGAGATCATTGACATTTCCCCCTTAATTTTCTTGAGGTGGAAGCCTATATTATAATAATGTAAAAGTATACAAAGATTTGATTCCATGAGTTTTATTTTTGAAAGAGAGAAAAATCTATTTATGATGAGAATTTTCTATGAATGTTCCTCCGAGTTCCAAAAGAAATTGTCGCATTTGATTCTTGACTTTTCTTTTTTTTTCAAATTCATCACCCTCAATTATTTCTAACTTTTTTTTATTACTAGTATTATTTCTCACCCTATTTATTATTATTATTATTATTATTATTATTTAGTATAAGAATAGCTTAGAACATACCTAAACAAGTGAACTTAACATTTTCTACTATCAGTTATTCTTGATTAATAGATATCCTCCTCCAATAGATTTCGCGCAGAAAACGGTGGATCCTCAACTATAATCAAGCAATTAACTCTGTTGCCACTCATCTTAGTTAGTTGATCATTAACTTTATTATTATCCCTCAGAATGTAATGAAATTTAATCTGTCAATTCTTGGAGAACTATTCATGTGTCGATCTAATTTGTTATTATTATATATGTTATGAGAGCGCAAGTATAAATGCTATGGAGAAAAGCATAAGCCCAATTGGGAGTGAGAGGACTCATTTGGATATCAAGCACGCAATCAAATGTACAGAAGAAACCCAGTAGCCCACTGATGACTATTTTCTATTTTGTTAAATTCAATTCAAATATCCCGAGTTTCATTTTCATAGGCTCTGTATTATTAAATTATTAACAATACTTGTACAAAACACTCGTGAAATAATAATAATATTAATATTTTTTTATAAAAACATGCAAGAGAAAAGACAAGGGAGGGTTTTAAAAAAATAAGTTATTACTTTTATTTTCTAACAATTCAAAATAAAAAATAAAAATTAAATTTTGAATGAGTAGTTAATTAAATTGACATGGAATTTGTTTTTAATACAAATTAAATTACTATTTTCATTTTCAATTAGTCTATTTTTGTGTGTTTTAATATTCTTTTGCCTAAATTAGTATTTAATTATGTCGTAATATTAACAGAGAAGGAAGGTTCAACAGAATCGACTTCCTTAGCTTTAAATATATGGGGATGTAGGAGGTCTTCTTCTTTTACTTTTCTAAGTTGCTTCATATATTTTCAGTTTAATTAATCAAGTCTCCTATTATTTTATATAGTTTGTGAAAGTTGTAAATTTAATCATTGTGCTTTTAATTTTAAAATTCTAGTCCTCATTAAATGATAATTATTAAACATATTATTATATGTGTAATGTCACGTCAATTTGTTATTTTCACATATTACTCACTAAAAATCTAGTTAATGGATTAATGATGGTCATTTGCTTCAAGACTGAAATTTCAAATTTTGAAAAAGTATAGGGTTCTAAAATGATTCAATTGAAGAATATTAACCAAATTTATACGTATAAGCTTAGTATAGGACTAGCAATTAAATTTAACTAAATGGATCTAACTACTATTGTTTGGATTAGGACTAAAATTTTAAATATTGAAAAGTAAATGAATTAAAATTGATCAAATTAAAGTATAAGGACTAAATTTATAATTTTATCAAAGTATAAAACTAATACCATAAATTAGCCTAAATTTTCACTTTATTAGTCATTAATGGTCTTTTGCGGAGATGAATTTTAAAAATTAAACATGGAATTTAATTTAATGTGTAATTTGATACATGAATTTTATTTGATGCAATTATACACATGAAATTTTGGTCGTGGTTCAAAAATATACATGGACTTTTAATTTTGACTCAACCATGCATATTTAAAGAAATAAATACATCAATTTATATGGGTTAAATATAATCATTTGTGCATAAAATATATAAATATAAAATGATGTTACATCAATAATTGTGTTAATAATTTATAAAAATTAGATTAAATTCAAATTATAGTTATAACATTACATAAAATCAAAATTCATACTACAATGGCACGCAAATTATGGTTAGGAATATCCAAATAATAAAACCAACCGAAGTGGACATTTATTTATTATGCTAGGTGGTAAAATATGTCCCTTTGGGCCATCAACCATATATATATCAAACAACATGGAACAAGGAACATTTTATGTTGATTGCAAGAAGATGTTCCTTTTTCTTTGTGTCTAATGGTTTCGTTGACTAGTTATGGTTAGTCTTCCAATAGTCGGCAACACAAGAAAGTGACTCATAAGAGGATCCACTAGAATCCAGTGCTTTGGTAGCACTTTCTTTCAGTTCCTTAACCCTACTCCTAATAACCTTCCCTTCTTCACCCTCCATCACCATCCTCACCACTTTCTCTATCTCTTTTCGTCCAACAATGGTCTGCTGCCCTGCCTCCATTTTTGGCTTGATAGCCATTCCAATATCCTCCACTAGCATTGTTGAATTCATTTTTTGCTCGGCGTAAAGAGGCCATGTGACTAATGGCACACCATGAACAATGCTTTCCAATACTGAGTTCCAGCCGCAATGAGATAAGAATCCACCTGTAGAATGGTGGCCAAGTATGGTAACTTGTGGAGCCCATGATGACACCACAAATCCCATACCTTGAGTCCTATCCAAGAACCCTTCAGGCAAATAAACTTTGGGGTCATTCTCATTCGTTTCTCCAGCATTGAAAAATGTACCTGCACCAGTGGAATCCGTTGGCTTCCTCACCACCCATATGAATCTTTGTTGGCTAAGTTCTAAACCCCATGCCAACTCAGTTTGTTGCTCGAATGACAAAGTCCCACCACTGCCAAATGTCACGAAGATAACAGAATCAAGTGGCTGCTTATCCAACCACTTTAGACATTCTACATCAATTACGCTTAGTGTTTCTTCTTGCTTGATAATGGGTCCAATGGGATGAATAGGAGGCGTTGGTATCTGCTTGAAGAAGGGGTTCTCTTTTATACTTTTGATTGACACAGGTTCAAGATCCTTCCAGGAATTGACAAATATACCAGAGGCTAATGGCAACCTACTAAAATGATGCAACAACCATTTGTACTCATCAATTTTCCTGTTCCGAGCCTGGTCTAACAGGTCCTGGGTTCGTATAGGACTACAACCCGGGACCTGAATCGGTTCAGGAAGATCAATGAATTCATAATTAACATCACTATCAAGCTTTGGCAAATATAACATGAAGGCAAAGAAAGCAACAGAGGTAGTAACATACACGTAAGTAGGAATCAACAATTCTTTACAAACATCAAAGGCTTGTGTAGCGAATATGTCAGTAACTAGAGCATTTGGTTTACCTAAGGCAATGAGGACTGACTTGAGAGATCGAAGACTGTGGTCTGTAATAACACAGAGTCGGGTTAGAACTAGAACATCACCGTCATTGATGATATTTTTATCGACCTCGACGGGAGGAAGTGGGACGATGTGGAGATCAAGAGGGAGGTGAGAAGAGGAAAGGAGTTGGTCCTGTGCAGGCGAGGGTTCATTGGTGGTAATAAGGAGTAAGCTGACCTGGATACCATGGTGAACCACCAAGCGCTTAGCAAACTCCAACTGAGGGATGAGATGCCCAAGCCCAAGATTTGGCAGCACTGCAACATGAGGCTTACGGTTCATTATAACGACAAAAATATAGCTAGCAATTGATTGAATGGAGGTTGTAGCCCCAATATGTTAGTTGCTAGCTAACTAACTAGCAAATGGCATTGACACACACACACACACACATATATATATAGGGCAAATAATGTGATTATTTCTAAAACATATTTTTTTTAATTATAAAAGTAAATTTTGTAATTTCTACCATTGATTCACTTTTTAGATATCTACCATGTTGTGACCATTATATCAATTCCAAGAGGGTGCCAATTGTTGACAATTGATTTATCTTTGGCTAATAAAGAAAATATCATAAAGGAACATTATCAAATAATAGCAATATGTCAATTTTAAGAATCAGATTCACCCTCACTTTCAGCTACACTCATATTGTGAATTGAATAGAATCTTTTATATGAACTTATTTTATACATTAACTACACATAAGTGAACTATAACATCAAATTAATTATGTGTTTATTTTAAAAGTTACAATATTTGCTTGTAGATTTATTCTCAATATGGCAATACAATATTTCATCCAAGAATAAGAATGTTATACTACCATATATTAACAAATATAAACAATGCAACAAAAAGTTATGTTCTTTTTTCACATGTAAACAAGCAATGATGATGAGATTAATTACTTTAGCTATGAAATTAAAATTAAGAGTAAAATATGTTTGAATTAAAGTACAGCAATGATGGCGAGATGAAAGTGAAAAATAATCATTAAATTAATATATATAATTACAATAAAAATTAAATTTTTGTCTAAAACTATATTTATATTAAAAATATTTATGTTAGATCATAATTATAAATTACACTTGCATTAAAAATTTATTAAAAGAATAACTTCAAAAATATATTTTTATTGATTAATAAAATATATTCAAATTATATTTATTGTTTACACAAATTATATTATTTAAAATTATATTTATATTAAAATAATATAATAAAATTAATAATTAAAATTTAAAAGAAAGTTGATGAGGAAAAATGAGATTACTCCCTTTCAATGGAGGCTATTGCACGTCACATTGAGAAATTTGTACCCTAGGGAGGTGATTTTCCTCCACTAAAGGTATTCCATTAAAGGTACGGTGAGGTTGAAGAAATATTTTCTAAAAATTTTACTACACATATTTTTCACAAAGTTATACTAACTTAATATCCCAAAACCTCAACTTTTACCAACACAATCAAAATTTCATATGCTTGGATAGATTATTCTTAATGGTTGGAGTATGTTGATCAGAGTAGTGCTCTACAATTTGGGGATGAATGAAAAATGATGAGCTTTGGCCTTATGTAACGAATGATTGTTTGTAAAGTTTTGGTATATATAATGCAAATGTGAATGGCAAAGCTTAGAAGATGATATGCATATGATCTAGCTTATGGTATGAAATGGTTATTATTATTATTATTATTATTATTATTATTATTATTATTATTATATTATGAAATAAATTAAGAAAAGACAAGTGTATTAATTTAAATAATTACATTTGTATTATTTATATACAATTAGCGAAAAGATATTTTATATGTATTATTAATTAGTAAAAGATATTTATTAGATTTTATTATTATTAAAATTATTAATTATATTATGTTATGAAATAGATTAGATCAAGACAAATGTAGGGTGGATATGGGATACAATTGTAATATATACATTTGCTATTAAATAGATATTTTATATTTATTAATTAATTAAATAGAAAACAAATTAAAATAAAGTAAATAGATATGAAATAAAGAGAGGAAAAAAGAAGAGAAAGAACAGATGTAATGAACCGAAAGTTACGGTATCGGAAATTGAGTCTTGAGTACTGTTTCCGTGAAATTAATTCATGAATATTTATTAGAAATATTTATGAATTATAGTTGAATGGTTATTTAGTGTTTAATTAAGTGAAGTAGCTTGAATTTAGTTTAAAGGACTAAATTGCATACGGTATAAAAGTTTAATTATAGATTAAAGATTAGTAAAGGGACTAATCTAGCAATTAGACCCTAAGTGTCATGTGTGTGAATGTATGATATAACATGTGTAATAGTTGGTAAATATATTAAATGTGTTAAAGTAGTTTTTCTTATAGATTAAGTTATTTTATTAGAATAATATTATATTATTAATATTATTATATTGAATATAGATTTATGAGTAAGTTAAAAAAAAGAAAGAAAGAAAGAAAGATAGAAAGAGTTACAGAGAGCAAACGTGAGAAAGAAAGAAAGAAAGAAATAGAAAAGGGAAATTTGAGGATTAAGGCCCTAAAACTTGATTGGTAAGATGTTTTAGCTTATTTTCTTATAATTTTTATGTTTATAGATGCCTAATTCAAAGTTCTACATGTATGAGGTTAAAATGAAGAAAAATAGAAAATTTTTAGATATTGATTTAGTTGAATAAATTGAGGTTTTATGGGTTAAATTGATAGAAATTGAAGTTAGGAGTGAAAATTGAGTGATTTATTTAAAGAATTCTAAGTTAGGTTTAAATAGGGATTAAGTTGAATAGAGCTCAAAATTTATGTTTTATAATGAATTTTATGAGTTAGAAATTGTTAATGAGTTGATTAAAAGAGAATATGAAGCTTAAGTTAAAGAAAAAGATTAGTAATGGAAAAAGGACGAAATTGGAATTTTGTAAAAGTTTGATAGAAAGTGAAAATGTGTTTTATAAATTAGTATATTGATGATTTTAATTGTATGATTGTTAGTAGCAAAGCGTAGCACGGATCGTCATCAAAGAAGGAAAGAGAAAGTGAACGAAGATATCGATTAAATTCGATAAATAGTGGTTTGTATTTCTATAAACCGAGCTTAATCGTTATTGCTATATTTGATATTTATATTGTATGAAAATGTGAATGAGGTAAGTATTTTTACCATATTGAAATGAATGTGATTTTGAATACCCTATTAATAGTGTCGGGCTAGTCGGATATAGTTGACATGTCATAGGAATTGGAAGTATTGGGATATTCGACATTGAGTCGATGAGACACTATGTGTCGACTCTTGTTAAACTTCGGATTTGTTCCGATGAAGTACTTTGTGTACTATAATGTTAAAGTTCGGATTTGTTCGATGAAGCACTATGTGCTTATCCGGAGTGTGGGTTGGATCCGTGTATCCGTTAGTGTCCGAGTTATGTTAATAAGGGTAAATAAAGTAAAGATTATTAAAGTCTTGATTGATATTAAATAATAGCAATAATGTGTTTGAATTACCATGTTTTAAAGTTGATTAAGCTATTGTTTATAGAAATACCACGAGAGTATTCTCGCGTACAGATTTGTTTCCGTCTTGCAGCTAGATGCGAAAGTATAAGGACTCAAAGATACAAGCCGATCCCGAACTAAAATTGGTGCGTTTCTATCTTTTGGAAAATAGCATTGTACCTAGGATGTCTTTTTGGTCATTTTGAAAGTATCTAAGTTGTTAAGTGATATTTTGGAATGTTTTGTAAATGTTACTAAAACCTTAAGTATGGTATGTTTTGATAAGTTAGTGAAGAGTAATAAGAGGAAGTGTTGGTAAATATTGTAGAGAGAAGAAATGAAGATGTTATAAACTTAGTTATCAACATTTTATACTAAAACAGATTTAGACAGTAACAGTAGTCCAACTTTGAAAATATACCAAAAATAGTAGAAAGTGAATTAGATGATGAATAAAATATGTAATTGAAGCTTAATGAATCTATTTTATATGGAAGAAACAAAATAGGTAAAAGAGTTGTATTTTATGAGATATTTACATTTTAGTGAAACAGGTTAGTAATTTCTGGATTCCTGTTTTGACTTTAGAAATTCACCATAAATTTTGTATTAAGAATTAGGACTCACACTTTATATGTATGGATTCCATATTGAGTCTATTTTAATTGAAACAAATGACATAGTCATTGGATTTCTGTACAGGAAGAAATTTGATTCGTAGTGCACAAGGGTCGAATAGCGAACCACGAAGCAGGGAGAATTTTTCTAATAAAGCTGTATTAATTGGCCTCACCAAAATTCTAGAAAATTATGAGTCTAGTTTCAGGAAAATTTACGAATTGAATTTGAGTTTAAGTAACTCGAGATATGATTTTTTAGTGACCGTGATGCAGATGGATAGTTTACTCTAAAACTGTTTAAGTGCTAAGATAAGTTTTGTAATGTCTCTGCTTGACTCAAACAGCGTTCTCGGTGGGGGCGTTACAATCTTGATTGGTATCGAGCTAATTAGGTTTAGTCGGTTCTAGGACTAAATCAAATGTCAATGTGAATCTAGAGGTACATGCCATTACTGAGTCAAATTTGAGTTGGGATTGGATGCTGATATGTTTATTGAATATTTCTGTTTTATAGCATTAAGAATGTTTGATAAAAGCATTGAGGATACTGATCAAGAGATGTATAGTGAAGATCATGAACCGTATAATGTGAATGAATTGGAGTCTGAATTGTCTAAAGTTATGATAGAAGTGTCTAGTCCACTGGGACAAACTACTTTAGTGAACTATATATGTCGAAGATGTTCGTTAATGATTCAAGATAGAATATTCCCTGTTGATCTGTTGATTATGCCATTTGGCGACTTTGATGTTATTTTGGGAATGGACTGGTTATCAGAACATGGAGTGATTTTAGACTGTTATAAGAAGAAGTTTATTGTCTAGAATGAAAGTGAAGATACGATTGAAGTAAATGGTATTCGGACTGGTGGATCAATTCGTATTGTTTCGGCCATTAAAGCTAGCAAGCTTCTTCATCAAGGTTGTAATGCTTTCTTACCATATGTGATTAATTCGGATTCAGTTGAAAGTCAGTGTAGTAAAATTCGAACTGTATGTGAATTTTCTGATGTATTCCCTGAGGAATTACCTAGATTACCCCCTGATCGAGAGGTAGAATTTGTGATTGAAGTCTACCCAGGTACAGATCTGGTATCGATACCTCCGTACCGTATGGCACCTACTGAGCTAAAGGAATTAAAAGTACAGTTGCAAGACTTATTGGACAGAGGTTTTATACGACCTAGTAGTACATCACCATGGGGAGCTCCAATGTTATTTGTTAAGAAGAAAGATGGGTCGATGCGGTTGTGCATTGATTATCGACAACTCAATAAAGTGACTGTCAAGAACAAGTATCCACTTCCCCGAATAGATGATTTGTTTGATCAACTGAAAGGAGCTTCTGTATTTTCAAAGATTGATCTGAGGTCGGGATACTATCAGTTGAAAGTAAAAGAGTGCGACATATTGAAGACGACATTCCGTACGAGGTATGGACATTATGAATTCTTAGTAATGCCATTTGGACTGACAAATGCCCCTGCTGCTTTTATGAATCTTATGAATCGGATTTTTCAGCCATACTTGGATCAATTCATAATAGTTTTTATCAACGATATTTTGGTGTATTCCAAGTCAGAAAAAGATCATGAGCAACATCTCCAGATTGTTTTGCAAATACTACGAGAAAAGCAATTGTACGGAAAATTGAGCAAGTGTGAATTCTGGTTATCAGAAGTTGTGTTTCTTGGTCATGTCGTATCAGCGGATGGAATTAGAGTGGATCCAAAGAAGATTGAAGCAGTTATTCAGTGGAAAGTTCCTAAGAATGTATCAGAGGTACGAAGTTTTCTCGAATTGGTGGTTACTATCGAAAATTAGTCAACGGATTTTCAAAGATAGCCTTACCGATGACCAAGCTACTACGGAAGAATATTCCATTTGTTTGGAATGAGCAATGTCGAAAAGTTTTGAAGCATTAAAAGCGAATGTTAATAGAGGCACCGGTGTTGACTTTACCGAATCGAAAGAGATTTTGTAGTGTCTGGTGATGCTTCATTGAGTGGATGGGATGTGTCTTGTCTGAGCGGAAAGTCATTACTTATGCTTCACGGCAACTAAAAGCGCATGAACGCAACTATCCAACTCATGATTTAGAATTAGCAGCTGTAATTTTTGCCTTGAAGATTTGGAGGCACTATCTTTATGGTGAAAAGTGCTATGTTTATCTGGATCATAAAAGTTTGAAGTATCTGCTTTGCAAAAAGAATTGAATCGAGACAAAGGTGTTGGATAGAGCTTACGAAAGACTATGATTGTGTCATAGACTATCATCCGAGGAAGGCTAATGTAGTAGCCGAGCGACCGAGTAGAAAAAGCTGCGATTGAATTACGAGCAATGTTTGCACAACTTAGTATCACTTGAAGATGGAAGTCTTTTGGTGAATTAAGAATAAAGCCGATAATGTTTGATCGAATCGGATCGGCACAGTTAGAAGATGATAAGTTGTTAAAGAAAAGAGATGATTCGAAATGGTACAATGAAAATTTTAGCATTGATGGAAATGATATCTAAGATTTCGAATCGACTTTGCATTCGAATAATTCTGAGTTGAAAGAGTTAATTCTTTAAGAAGCTCATAATAGTCCATTTGCATTTCATCCTGGAGGTATGAAAATGTATCGTGATTTGCGTGAATTGTATTGGTGGTCGGGAATGAAAAAGGATATAACTGAATACGTGGCAAAGTGTTTGACTTGTCAACGAGTGAAGGCAGAACATCAAGTTCCACCGGGATTACTTCAACCTATCAATATTCCTAAATGGAAATGGGACCGAATAACGATGGACTTTGTGACAGGATTACCGACGTCTTCAAGTAAAACGAATGCTATTTGGGTAATAGTTGATCGACTTACGAAGTCACTCATTTCTTAGTTTGTGAGAACCGATTGGTCGTTAAAGAAACTTCTTGAGGTTTATGTTAGGAAATCATTAGATTACATGGTATTCCAAAATCAATAATTTCTGATAGAGATCCAAGGTTTACGTCAAGGTTTTGGAAGCAATTACATGAATCTTTTGGTACTCGACTTCACTTTAGTACAACTTTTCATCCACTGATGATGGTCAATCGAGCAGGTAATACAAATTTTAGAAGATATGCTTGAGCTGTATGATTGATTTTGAGTCTAACTGGGAATATTATTTGTCATTAGCGAATTTGTATATAATAATAGTTTCGATCAAGTATCTGAGATGGCACCGTATGAGGCTTTGTATGGACGAAGATGCCGATCACCCATATATTGGATGAGCTGAATGAGAAGAAGATGATTGGACTGAATTGGTTCAAGAAAGCGGAAAATCTGATTAAGAAAATTCGGAAAGATTGAAAATTGTTTTGATAGACAGAAATCGTATGCAGATTTGAAACGACGGGATATTGAATACTTAGTTGGGGATAAAGTATTTTTAAAGGTTTCACATTGGAAGAAAATTCTAAGATTTGGTCAAAAAGGAAAATTAAGTCCTCATTTTATTGGGCCTTACGAAGTTATTGAGAGAATTGGACCAGTAGCGTATCGATTGGCCTTACCTCCTGAACTACAGAAAATGCACGATGTCTTCCATGTTTCTATGCTAAGAAGATATCGATCGGATCCTTCACATGTTATTACGACCGAGAATGTAGAGATTCAACCTGACTTATCGTATGAAGAAGAACCAGTTGAGATTCTAGCACGAGAGGTAAAAGAATTACGTAATAAACGTATTCCTTTAGTAAAAGTGCTATGGCGAAGTCACGGTGTTGAAGAAGCTACATGGGAACCGAAGAAACGATGAGATCTCAATACCCTCATCTCTTTTCGTAAATTTCGAGGACGAAATTTATTAAGGGGAGAGAATTGTAATGAACCGAAAGTTACGGTATCGGAAATTGAGTCTTGAGTCTTGTTTAGTGAAATTAATTCATGAATATTTATTAGAAATATTTATGAATTATAGTTGAATAGTTATTTAGTGTTTAATTAAGTGAAGTAGCTTGAATTTAGTTTAAAGGACTAAATTGCATACGGTATAAAAGTTTAATTATAGATTAAAGATTAGTAAAGGGACTAATCTAGCAATTAGACCCTAAGTGCCATGTGTGTGAATGTATGATATAACATATGTAATAGTTGGTAAAGATATTAAATGTGTTAAAGTAGTTTTTCTTATAGATTAAGTTATTTTATTAGAATAATATTATATTATTAATATTATTATATTGAATATAGATTTATGAGTAAGTTAAAAGAAAGAAAGAAAGAAAGAAAGATAGAAAGAGTTACAGAGAGCAAACGTGAGAAAGAAAGAAAGAAAGAAATAGAAAAGGGAAATTTGAGGATTAAGGCCCTAAAGCTTGATTGGTAAGATGTTTTAGCTTATTTTCTTATAATTTTTATGTTTATGGATGCCTAATTTAAAGTTCTACATGTATGAGGTTAAAATGAAGAAAAATAGAAAATTTTTAGATATTGATTTAGTTGAACAAATTGAGGTTTTATGGGTTAAATTGATAGAAATTGAAGTTAGAAGTGAAAATTGAGTGATTTATTAAAAGAATTCTAAGTTAGGTTTAAATAGGGATTAAGTTGAAATAGAGCTCAAAATTTATGTTTTATAATGAATTTTATGAGTTAGAAATTGTTAATGAGTTGATTAAAGAGAATATGAAGCTTAAGTTAAAGAAAAAGATTAGTAATGGAAAAAGGATGAAATTGGAATTTTGTAAAAGTTTGATAGAAAGTGAAAATGTGTTTTATAAATTAGTATATTGATGATTTTTAATTGTATGATTGTTAGTAGCAAACGTAGCACGGATACATTATCAAAGAAGGGAAAGAGAAAGTGAGCGAAGATATCGATTAAATTCGATAAATAGTGGTTTGTATTTCTATAAACCGAGCTTAATCGTTATTGCTATATTTGATATTTATATTGTATGAAAATGTGAATGAGGTAAGTATTTTTACCATATTGAAATGAATGTGATTTTGAATACCCTATTAATAGTGTCGGGCTAGTCGGATATAGTTGACATGTCATAGGAATTGGAAGTATTGGGATATTCCGACATTGAGTCGATGAGACACTATGTGTCGACTACTGTTAAAGTTCCGGATTTGTTCCGATGAAGTACTTTATGTACTATAATGTTAAAGTTCCGGATTTGTTCCGATGAAGCACTATGTGCTTATCCCGGAGTGTGGGTTGGATCCGTGTATCCGTTAGTGTCCGAGTTTTGTTAATAAGGGTAAATAAAGTAAAGATTATTGAAGTACTGATTGATATTGAATAATAGCAATAATGTGTTTGAATTACCATGTTTTAAAGTTGATTAAGCTATTGTTTATAGAAATACCACTGAGAGTATTCTCAGCGTACGGTTTGTTTCCGTTCGCAGGCTAGGTACGAAAGTATAAGGACTCAGCATACAAGCCGATCCCCGAACTCAAATTGGTGCAGTTTCTATCTTTTTGGAAAATGGCATTGTACCTAGGATGTCTTTTTGGTCATTTTGAAAGTATCTAAGTTGTTAAGTGATATTTTGGTATGTTTTGTAAATGTTACTAAAACATTAAGTATGGTATGTTTTGATATGTTAGTGAAGAGTAATAAGAGGAAGTGTTGGTAAATATTGTAAAGAGAAGAAATGAAGATGTTATAAACTTAGTTATCAACATTTTATACTAAAACAGATTTAGACAGTAACAGTAGCCTAAATATACCAAAAATAGTAGAAAGTGAATTAGATGATGAATAAAATATGTAATTGAAGCTTAATGAATCTATTTTTATATGGAAGAAACAAAATCGGTAAAAGAGTTGTATTTTATGAGATATTTACGTTTTAGTGAAACAGGGTTAAAGTAATTTCTGGATTCCCTGTTTTGACTTTAGAAATTCACCATAAATTTTGTATTAAGAATTAGGACTCACACTTTATATGTATGGATTCCTTATTGAGTCTATTTTTAATTGAAACAAATGGCATAGTCATTGGATTTCTGTACAGGAAGAAATTTGATTCGTAGTGCACAAGGGTCAGAGTAGCCGAACCCTGAAACAGGGGAGAATTTTTCTAATAAACTGTACTAATTGGCCTCACCAAAAATTCTAGAAAAAAAATTAGTAAGTAGATATATGAGTCTAGTTTTAAGGAAAATTTACGGAATTGGATTTCGAGTTTCGTAACTCGAGATATGATTTTTTTAGCTACCGTGATGCAGATGGATAGTTTACTACGAAAACTGTTTAAGTGCTAAGATAAGTTTTGTAATGTCTCCTGCTTGACTCCGGCAACGGTCTCGGGTAGGGGGACATTACAACAGAGGCCGTTCGAACAGGGGAAGAAAGAATAGGAAAGAAAAATAAGGAAAAAAAAAGGAAAACTAAAGATTTGAAGCTTGAAGTTTAATTGCTAACAAGGAAAAACGAGGCATCGGCATCCAAAGGAAAAGAAAAGATCGTTGAGGAGTAAACTCGTATTCCGGGTTTGTATTACTATAACTCAAACTATTTATTAAATGTATATTGAATTTATAGTTATGGAATAATTAAGATAAGGTAAGTATTATATTATAAATTAAATATGAGTATGTGTGAAAATTTATTTGTATATGAATTAAGATAATAGATGTTTGAATTGATCGAGTATTGAAAATTTTTGTGGAAATGAAATTGTAATTGGAAAAGTAAAATAATACCCTATTAACTTGTCGGACTAGATTTGATACAAATGGCATGCCATTGGATTTGTGTTGTGATGAGGAGATTTGTAGTTCGGCCGAGAAGATGTTTCTGTTATTATATACTTCGGTTTATCCGAAGAGGCATTTAATGCCTTATTGGTGTGTTTGGGAGGATATATTATACTAGTGTGTTATGGAGGATTTATAATATTCTGGATGTGTTTGTGTTGGATATTCTGGTGTGTTTGGATGGAATCCGCGTATTTGTCAGAGTCTGAGCCTTGTTAATAGGGTAAATAATTGAAATGAAATTTTGACAATAAGATTAATTGTTTTGGCACTATTGAAAAGTATGAGAAAGAATGTATGAGTTAAATTATGAATTGAGTTAGTTGTGAAAAAATAAAATATGAATTTAAGAGTCATGAGGTAATATAATTATATATAATTAGTTTAAATGATTATAAAATTTATGGTTGATGCTTGTAATTTATTAATGTTAAATAGTTTTGATTTATAGTAATACCACTGAGTATGAAATACTCAGCGTACGGTTGTTTCCGTGCGCAGGTCATTAGAGTTTCGGATCCGGTCCAGCATCCAAAACAAACCCGACTCCGACAATAAAGTTTTGGTGACGTATTTCTTCTTTTTTGTTTAAGTAGCATGTATTAGGTGGTTGTACATGAGTTATATATATATATCGGTTAAATGATCTTGTTGTAATTAGATAGTTATGCAACTTTGGATGATAAGTAAGTTTAAAGTTATAAATTAGTAAATTTAGTATTAAATTTTGAAATGAAATGAAAGATATAAAATAGTTCCTTGTATGTTAATACTTTAAAATTTAAGTAATAAATTAATGGATTAAGCGTAATCTAATAGTGTTTAAGATGTAAAATTCTTTGGTTGAAATATTGGTATTGGTTGGTTACTTTTGGTTTGAATTTGTAGGGAGTTTTAAGTAAAAATAAGTAGAAATACTGTCGAAATTTTTATTAAAAACAACAACAAC
This sequence comes from Gossypium arboreum, assembly GCF_025698485.1. NCBI lineage: Eukaryota > Viridiplantae > Streptophyta > Magnoliopsida > Malvales > Malvaceae > Gossypium > Gossypium arboreum. The sequence goes on along the minus strand of NC_069081.1, from coordinate 106,318,819 downwards.
AACAACAACAACAACAACAATTTACGAAAAATTTTCAGGGATACTCGAACAAGTCCCGTTCTACTTTTAATACGTGTTTTGGGCTTCAAGAATCCAATATAAAGACTTAATTATTTGTATTACTATGAATGTTATATTAATTTTGAATTATTCGTAAGTTGTCTAATATATCCGGTAATGCCTCGTAACTTTATTCCGGCGACGGTTTAGGGTTAGGGGGTGTTACACATTTTGGAAGGTTGGTTTGCATCATGCATCAAATGGCCCATTTTTACTTCACTCGGGTTGACACACGATCGTGTGTCACACATGTGCAGGTGACACAACCATGTGCTCAGTAGAATTTAAGGAAAATTTGTACACATTGTTCTCGATTGTCACATGGGCTCGCCACACACCTGTTGTAAGGCCCAATTTTGGCCCGGGTACAAATCCAATGCCCAATACCAACAAAACCCAAAACCCAAATAGCCCAAATTACAAACAAAACCCAAAACCTAACCCTAGCCCACTATATTTTTAGAAAACAACAAACCCTAGCCCCACTTGCACTGCCTACAGCCGCCACTGCCATGCTAGCCTTCTGACTACTGTCGCCGCTCCCCAACATCAGCCACCACCTACTACCACCTGTTCCCGTTCTGTCACCTGCAAAATGAGGGACAAACACGCATCAAACAGTAAGAAAATAGTAAAAATGGCTATAAAGGCCGAATCTAAATGTATTTCAAGGGGACTTTTTGAATAAAAAAAAAAACAAGAATAGATTCAGACGATAGAGATAGACATTCGAGTGCAAAAGTCGAATATAGAGGAGTTTTGATTCAAAGTCTAAAAGGTTTAGAGATCTTTATCATTTTCTTCTTTTCTTTTCTATTCATTTTCCCTTTATTTCTCTCATTCGAAACATATATTTATACCTATATATTTTCTTTTTTTTTTCTTTTAAAAAAAATAATTTATATATACGAACATATAAATATAAAAAAATAAAAAATATATCTTTTTTGGGAATTTTGGCCATCGGGTGGCGACGGCGGCGGGCCACGGTGGCTACCGGTCAAAAACCTCGCCGAACCCTCAGCCCTACAGAGGAAAAAAAGAGAGGAGAGGATTTTTTTTTAAAACAAATGAAAATGAGCTTTTTTTAAAAAAAAAATCTGATTTATATAGGCCACCAAAACGACGTCGTTTTGGGACTGGCCTTAAATGCCCACAACGACGTCGTTTTTCCTCATGACCCGCGCACTGACCCGACCCCCTTTCAGGATCAGCGTGTTTTCCACAAAGGGGATATTTATGCATTTAGCCCTTCCGCTTTTTTATAATTTTATAATTAAATCTTTCGTTATTTTTAATTTTGCCCTGTAATTTTGTTTTCATTTCATTTTGGTCCCGCATAAAACGTTGGAGGGCGGGGATATTTTCTCCTCTAGTCCTCATTATTATTCGCGTGTTTAAAATTGGTCCTTTTTTTCTTATTTTACTTCCAGATTAGCCCCAAACTTTCGTTTTAAATTCGATTTAATCCTTTCTCATTATTTGTTATTTTATTTTCAAAATAATTATTTTATTATTACTTTCTATTATTACATTTATCATTATCATTGTTTCATTGCTATTACTACTAACACAGTATATTTATTTTATTATTTTCATTATTGTCATTATTAATATATATTATTATTATTAATATATTGTTATTATTATTATTACTAACATCACTATTATCATTTTTATTACTGTTATTATTATTATTATTATTTACTATCTAATATATTATTATTACCTTTTATTATTATTACTATTGTATATTTTCTTTTTTTTGCATTTACTTATACGTTATTATTTTTATATTAACTAATTTAATATATATATATTTTAGCACACTTATTTTATTTATATATCATTACTCTTATTTTTATCATTTCATCATTTATTTTATTATATCTTTCTAAATAATTTCAAACTTTAGATTATTTATTATTTGTATTATTATTATTATTACTATTTATTTTTACCATTATTATTACTATTATTTTTGCTTTTATTATTATTACTATATTATTTTTATTTTTATTTTCTACTATTATCCTTATTATTAATACTAATATTAATATTCTTATTATTACTATTATTATTGTTATTATTATTCCTATTATTATTTTTTACTGCTAATATTTATTATCATTAGTGTTACTATTATTATTTATTATTATTTTACTACTATTACTTATATTCGTTAGTATCATTATTAATTTTATCTGTATTTTCTTTATTATTATTTTTATTATCATTATTTATTTATTTATTATTATTGTTATTATTATTGTCATATTATTATATATGTTATTACAAATTGTGCTTTAAATATTATTTATTTTAATTAGGTTCTTTACTTCCAATATTTTTAAACCTTTTCCTTATATTTATTTATTCATTACTTTATTATTACAGTCCTCACTATTATTTATTTATTTCATCTTTACCTATTCATATTCATACGTATTCTTATTATTGTAATTTGTTTGTTAATATTACTATGACCATTATAGCATATTAGTATTATCATAACATTCATTTGTTTATCATATATTCGAGCGTATAGTTGTTTCATATTATTGCATTATTTTTCTCCCATGCTATGTTTAAATATAATCGGTTATCTTTAAATCACATTTCGAATAATCCCATGTCGTTTTAACTTACGTTTGATAAAATTTTTAAGAAGCAAAGAAATTTTCAAAGTAAGGCAAATGTTCTGTATTTGGAAATTCGAGAGATCGTGCCCTAACGTACTGGGTTTCGATTTTTCTCGTTTGATCCAAATGACTGAATAACCTTTTAAAATTAAAACACGTGAATTTTGAAAATCAAAAGACCAACTTATTCTCGAGGGTCTAAAATGTTGTGTCCTAACGTACTGAATACGGCATTTTATTACTTCGGGACAATAAGGTCTTTAGAATCCATTTCGATTTACTCAAGCAAATTCTTCCTATAGATCAACATAAAAAAGGGATCGTATTCTAAATTCTTTTCGAGTTTTAAAATTTTGACATTAAGACATTAATTAATCAATTAGGTACCAATTTTGGGCGTTACGAGGGTGCTAATCCTTCCTCGTAAGTAACCGACTCCCGAACCCGTTTTCTCAAATTTCGTAAACCAAATCATTGTTTTAGTAAATCAAAATATTTTATTAAAATGACCAAATTTCTAGGTGATCCGATCACACCTAAACAAAAAAGATTGGTGGTGACTCCCAATTTTTGTTTCCATTTTCAAAATCAAAGTCGATCTTTCATTTCAAAAAAATGGTTTCGAAACCTGTGTTGAGTATTGTAAATTTGATCACTTAATTTTCTACATAGCCTCATTCAGTTATACAGCCCAACCACATGATCGTGCGACTTTTGTTGAGTTTTTGCACTTTGACCCATACAGTCACAGTGGGATAAACAGGCTGGAGACACGACCGTGTGATTCCTTTATTACACATTGTCAGTTTGTCATACAGCCTGGGTACACGGTCGTATGAACTCTATTTTACACTATTGCCTTTTCTTTTTGTAAAAGTTTCGGAATGGTCATTGATTGATTCCACATTGGTTTTAGAGCTTTCGTAAGCTCGATTTAAACCCGATTTTGATTTCAAAGCATGATTTTGTGTGAATATATGATAATTATTGAATGTTTAAATGAATTCTTGATTTAAATTCACATGTACTTGTTTAGTCATTTACTGTAGCATCTCATAACTCGATTTCGGTGAAGGGGACAAGTGAGGGGTGTTACACATCCATTTTCAACAACATAGCTCGGAAATCTTTTTGCAACGTCTTTTGTATGTATATATGTGTTTAAGTTGGATTGTCATGTACTTAGGTTGTTTTGGTCATGTTGTATGAATGTTCATTTTCATATATTGATATTTTGCCTATAAAGTTTTTTAAGTTGACCTTAATCTTTAATTAGTAGATAACTATGCTAGTTTATATAAGTTTGATTATGAGAAATAGAGGGTTAAATTTTTATGCATCAGTGGTTATGATTTGATGATGTTTGATTGTGTTTAGATGTGTTAGATTGATTGTGTTACTTTTATGTAAAGTTTAAGTACACTTAAGGTGCCATTTGGTTTAGTTTGGACCCTTGAAATGTGCATTTAGGGCAAAGTTTGCCATTGAGTCTAGAGACAATATGATCATGTCTTGAGACCATAACAACAAAATTTATCTTATATTTTGACCTTTATGCTTAGTGTCTCGAGACTTGGAAAGCTAGCCTCAAGACAATTCTATTTAAGTCTCGAGAGATGTAAACTTCGAAGTTAAATTACTTTCACCCTGCTCTAGGTCTCGAGACAATAATCTTTTGTCTTGAAACAAGAGTCCTCCATCTCAAGACACAACATTGTAAGGATTTGAGTCTTAACTTTAATTTTAACTTGCTTAACCTTGAAACACGATGATTTGAATCCTAAATACTATGATTGCATATGTGTATGAGTATAATTGATAATTTTAATTGGTTTGAATGATAGTTATGGTTTAAATTTTATGATTATATAAATGAGATAACTTGAATTGCTTTGGTAACGTAATGTGACATCATGCGTGTGGATCAGATAATCGAGTGGAGTGTGGAGTGTTACACCTTCTTGCACTGAAAACCCTTGATATGTGTTAGGATGAGCCTTGGGGTAATTAATAAACCAAAATATTTGATGCCGATGTATAAATTAGATGATGTGTAGCCATTATAATTAATACTAATTGAAGATAATTTTGATTTTTCTCGCGATATATCATCAACTAATAGTATATAAAATTATATATTCTCAATACATCAAATATAAATTTATATGTATACGTAAATTTTGAAAGATGTTTACGAAAATCGTCTTTAAATTTAATATTTAATTAATTAAAACTTATAACTTACACTTCCAATGACATGTACCATATGCCATATGCCTTCGCATAGGGACCAAACTATTCATGATAGAGATTGATAATAAGCATCGCATTCTTCTAACAACTACTTATTTTGAAAGATTTTTATTTCTTTTTAAGTTTATTTAGAATGTATTTGGTAAATCGTTAAAATGTTTGATTTTATTAAAAAATTAATTACTTATTTTGTAAACATGTTTGATATGATATTAAATTTTAATTAATACAAAATTTTCGAAAAAAATATTGAATAGAATAAAAAGTCAACAAATAATTTTCATTTTGTCTTAAAAATGTTAAGTTATTTTAATTGAAATTTATTTTATCAATCAAAATAATCATATACAATACTTAAATTTTACTAATATATCAAATAATTATGTAATATAAATTTAATATTAAAATTTAAAATATAATTTTAACACTTTATTTTTCAATTTATTAAAATATATTAATTTAATAATTTCTCCCACATATTCTTATTCTTGTTATTAATTAATTGAATGAATAAATAAATGGTGATGGTCCAAATCAAACAACCAATTTGACTTGTGAGGGTCCATCGCATTGCCCACGCCCCAATTTGGTGTTCATAACTAGTATTTTTATACACAATCCTGCATGATGTCATAATTAGCCAAATTCATCTAATATTTAATTAAATTAGAGTCATCCTTAACTAAGTTACCAGTTCAGTTATAAATGTAACGCCCCCTTTACCCGAGACCGTCGCCGGAGTCGAGCACGAGGCATTACTAAACTTATTTGAGCACTTAAACAAATTCAAACAATTTATATCACACTTTCCAGACAAGCTGTCCAACTGTGTCATAGTTGATAAATAATTCATATCTCGAGTTATAAAACTCGAAATCCAAATCCGTAAATTTTCTCTGAATTTATACTCATATATATACTTACCAATTTTTTTCTAGAATTTTTGGTCAAGCCAATTAGTACAGTTTATTATTTAAAATCTCCCCTGTTTCAGGGTTTGACTACTCTGACCTTTGTGTATTACGAATTAGATATCTCTCTGTACAGAGCTTCAATGACTATGCCGTTTGTCTCTAATAAAACTAGACTCAATAAGGAATCTGTACATATAAATTATGACTTCTAATTATCTTTGTAAAATTTATGGTGAATTTCCAAAGTCAGAACAGGGGATCCAGAAATTGCTCTGGCCCTGTTTCATAAAAATTTAAACATCTCATAAAATATAGCTCATATACCTGTTTTGCTTCTTCCATATGAAAATAGACTCATCGAGATTCGATTCCATAATTTATTCATTATTTAATTCCATTTCTACTATTTTTAGTGATTTTTCAAAGTCAAACTACTGCTACTTACGAAAACTATTTTAGTACAAATATTGTTAACTAGTTTATAACATCTTTACTTCAATTCATTCAAACTCTATACATGCCATATAAATCTTCAAACATAAAACAAAAGCTACCGGAATTGATCTGGATAGTGTGCTTTGTTGTGTTGATCCGATCTACCCACTTCACTTCAAGTCAATCTACATAAAAATATTAAACACACACAAGTAAGCTTATTGAAGCTTAGTAAGTTCATAGGTTAAAAGTAATGCTTACCAAACATAATATTTCCAAACAATACCAAAACATTTACTAAAGTTTCCTACGATTCACAACCATTGTTATAATAATTCACATAGTTGAGCTCAACAAGAATAACTACTCAATCTCTTTCATTTGGACCACTTCTCTTTTATTTCTTATAATCAAATTAGGAAGCGGCTTACGAAATTGAGTACGTCGTTGCTCAATGCCACGATTCACAACTCAGTATGGTTTTCCTCATTGAAATACCATACCTACATTTTTTAACTCGGTATGAGAAATGCCATACCTACATTTCTTAACTTCGGTATGGATTTGATAATACCATACCTATATTTCCATTTCAGTATGGATAATACCATACCTACATTTCACAACTCAGTATGGATGATACCATACCTACATTTCACACTTTGCCATGGAACAACCATGGTCTTATCCGTCAATTCATCACACGTCACGATCTGAGCGTACTCAATCCTGCGTTTTCCTAATTTGCATTTTCACATTTATTCTTTCATTAACAAAATCTACACAATCCCACAACAAATTCGTATATAATAACACATTATATACTTCAATCATTCACAAATAAACATCTAATTTCAACCATATGAACTTACCCGCTAATTTGTAGAAGATATTGAAATTTTGGGACTATTCGCAACTTTTTCTTTTCCTCGTTCTTCTTTGGATTCTTGATCTATAATATAAAATATTTCTACTCATTAGCATTTATTTGATTTCTATTTCACTTCACAATTTATGCTGTTCAAATTTCGAAATTGCACTTTTACCCCAAAATTTACAGTTTTCACAATTTAGTCCCTACTCAATTCACCCATAAATTGAACTAATTTTTCTCAATTAACACTTTATTTTATCATTATAAACTATTTCAAAACCTTTTATATTCTGAATTTCAACAGCAACCTTCAATTCACAACTTTTTCACAATTAGGTCCTAAATATCATTTCCTATCAAAATCACTTAATAAAACCACCTTAATATGAAATTAGAACTTAAATTTCATAATAATTCATCATAAAATTCCCTTATCCATCCAGGGTAACTTCCAATTTCACCCATAAAATCAAAAACTAATGAATTCTACAAGTGGACCTAATTGTAAAAGTCATAAAAACATAAAAATTATCAAGAAAAAGCAAGAATTAGACTCACATGATGTAAAAATATGAAAAACCAGCTTTCTCCAGACCTTCTATGGCGTTTTGGCTGAGAAATTATGAAGAAAATGTCTAGATTTTTCAATTACATCATTATTTAACTATTAACTTTTATCTATTTCCAATTTTGCCCTTGTTCACATTGTTTTCTTGCTTATTTCATACCCAAACCGTCCAGCCATTAACCTTTGGGTCTAATTGCTCTTTAAATCCATCTTTTTAAATACTTAAGCTATTTACTCACAATTTAACAAATTTTGTGCTATTTTCAATTTAATCCTTTTCAATTAATTAGCCATCCAAGCGTTAAAATTTTCTAACGAAACTTTAATACTAACTCAATGACACTCCATAAATATTTATAAAAATATTTATAGCTCGATTTTCAACTTTGAGGTCTCGATACCTCATTTTTGACCCGTTTGACCTAATAAATTCTTTTAATTCACTAATTTCACCATTTCACAAATTCTTCTAAATTCTTACTTGACTCATAAATATTAAATTACTATCTTGTTCAATCTTATTTGTCGAATTTAGTGATCTCAAATCACCATTTCCGACACCATTTGAAAATTAGGCCGTTACAATAAAATTATAATTATAACATTTTTATCAATTCAAGGATCAAATATATTTTTTATAGAATTAAAATATAAGTTCGTTACGACTCTATGTATGTTCATTACTAAATAAATTTTAAATAAAATATTTTATTTCATTCACATTGTAGGTATGAAAAATCTAGTTTAAATTAAAATTTAAAAAAGTATTTTACTATTATAATTATAACATTTAATCTTTTTATTAAGCTATTATCCCTTAGGGGTTGGTTTAAATTAAACACAAACGACTCGTCTCTATAAAACTTGCGCAAAATAAGTGTAAATGCTTTAATATGAGACATTATGGGAAATGGATTATAGGCTCATATAGACACATACCTCAAGCTACTAGTGTCGAAGCTAAACTATGGGCCCTCCTAAATTTAGATAATATTGATATTGAAGTAGATGCTACTACTATTATTTACTTTATGAAATTCGAATATATATCTAATCTTAATTGATAAGTATAAGATATTCCTCCAATCTATGAATAACTTTTTAAAGCATATCTTTTAACTCATTGTTATTAGCTTATAAGCATGGATACACTTTGTATCCAACAATATTTTAATTTCGCTTTTAATATATATTACTTCCATTTCTAAATAATTTTTTTTTAAAAGATGTTATCGAATTTTAATATTTAATTTAATTTCATTCTTTTATTTTTATAATAATAACAATAGATTATTATATCATGATAAGAATAAAAGCTAAAAGAAAAGTTGTTAGTTGTTAACCACCATTGTGTCAATTTAAGTAGCGATTATTAAAGGATTACATAATAAAAGCGATATTTAACTTATAAGGTAAAGTGTACAAATAATTATTTAAATTTCAAAATTTTTCAATTTTTTCTTTTCGTAATTTAGATACTCATGTTATATAGTTTGTTGGTAACTCCTGTCAAAATTGTAAACGAAAATTAAATATAATATTATTTGTAAAATTTTAATTTTCTACGTAATTTAAATAAAATAAAATAATTTATGTTGAACCAGCGTGGTTTCTCCTCCTCCCTTGCTGTCATCCCAATCGCCCCTAACGTCTGCTTCTTTTAGATGGCTCCATAACAGTAAAATTAGTTATTATAATAATGAGATTAAATATTATAGCGGTAAGATTAAAATTAATGGTGAGATATATATTTGGATTTAAATGTTGCGATGAAGTAAGATTAAAAAAATGACCATTATAGACACTTTATAATGCATTTATAATATAATTAATAATTAAATTTATATTTATATTAGATAATATAATATAACATAAATTATAATTATAATTATAATTTTATAGAATGATAATTAAAAATATTAAAATAATATACAATAAAATTTAAATATTTTTAACTTATATTCATAATTAATAAGATAATATATTTAAATTATTTTATATTAAATAATATTTTTTGAACAATCTCATTATAAATTTTCATCATATCTACCCTTTTGATACAATATATAAAACTACCCATAAACTCTCACAACTCATAAATAAGAAAATAATGTGTTTCAATGCACGTAAACCACATCTTTTTACATTGACAACAATATCCATGCCAAATGAAATAAGACTCAATCGGTTATTAAATAATAATTAAACTTATATATTTATGATAATAAATTTATATATTTATTATATTGTTATATAAAAATTATATAATAATATCCAATAATACTTTTACTTTCTATAAAACTTAAAAAAAAAAAAAAAACAGAGAACATGGGTAATAAAAAAATTGACCTCAGCTTTTTCTCCACTGGCAGCTGTGGCTCCAGTAAAAATTGAGAGGAACAGTGTGGTGAGCGTGCTGAGTTGCACCGCACCTCAATCTTCCAAACAAGAAATCAATCTAGTGAAAATGAATATTCACCCAATATTTCATCACACCACTGATAAAATCCAATCCAAAGGGAGCAAACCAATCGTCGGTGGATAAACTAGCTTTTGCGGTCTTCGGGCCAACATTTACAGCCTTCTCTGTTGGGATACGAGCATCCCATCTTTACTAGTAAACGCCTTTACAATAACGATAGCATCCTCTTCCAATCCTTCTCCATCGGCAACAAACAAATTTGCGCTACGGAGACGAACAATACATCGTCGGTAACATGCTGGAGAACAACATTGAAGAGTTACCCAACTGTAATCTCACAATGGGTAAAATCACATCCGGGTTCGAGTTTTCATGTGGGATCATACTAAGTCAAGATAGACGAGTAACCTGTTGGGGAAGTAACTCAGTGGTGGAAATAATAGAAAGAGAATTCAGGAACATGCCAACGGTGAACATTGAAGCTGGGGAAACCATGTTTCTGGGGTTAACTCAGATGGTGAGTTAGTTTGCAGAGAAGATAACTCAGCTGGTCAACTTGATGTTCCTTTAAAAAAGGGTTGAACTTTGCTTCAAGGTTAGCTCTTAGTGATGGATTTAGCTGTGGGATTAGGAGATCGAATGGGACAACTGTTTGTTGGGGTTCCATAAATGAAAGTGTCATTGAAGGGATTCAATTTGAATCCATTGAAGGGATTATACTGTTTAAAAAATGATAATTTTTTATTTTACTTAAATCACATGAAAAATCAATATTTTAGAAATAATTCCATTCAGATTTCTGTTTACAATTTTAACAGGAGTGATCAAAATGATCTAACTATATAATGTGAATGTCTAAATTGTAAACTTTCTTTTAAGTGCCTAAAATGAAATTTTTTAAAGATGAGTGACCATTTGTGTAATTTATCTTAATTTATATTATTTTTCAAATTGATGTTTAATATTTTTTCTCTATTAAATTATACTCTATCACTTCAAGTGGTATTTAAACTATATTTCATTACCTAAATTACCTCAACTATTTAAAAAAACTCTTAATCAAAGTAGCACGTGACACTTTTCAATTAAATTTATTTTTTAAAATTAAATTAAATTAAATTATAAAAATTCAAATTTAAATAAAAACTTTCAATTTGTTTCTCACCCTCGGATTCTCTCTTTTCTTTAAATACATTTTTGTTAACTATTAGGTAGTTTTTGTTTGCAATCCTTTTACCATTTTTTTCTACTCAGCTTCTTCTTAATATTTAGATTTTATGTTTTATCTAAACTTTTTTCATTATAAAGGTTATTTTACGTAAAGTATATAAAAATAACGAAGAACATTATTTTAAGAAAATAATACTTTGAACTAAAGTGAGAAATGAATCAAAATCTATATTTAAAAATAGAAAGAAACTTTATAGAAACTAGTTTTATTGTCGAAAATTGAGTTTGAGCAAATTTATTGATGATTTCTTAAAATTTTTGTCACTAGAATTTTGAATAAAAGAATAAAAAGATAGATATGTTTATAACCTCTTGAATAAGTTTTTAAAAAATTAAAAAAAATTCAAATCAAATTAACATCAAATCAAATATTTTTCATTTAATAACTCAATTCAATGAAAAACTACTGCCGACAAGAAACCATGGTGGAGCCTATAACTCTTATCACTGCATTATGGAAAAAGGCCTTTCTTCCCATTGTATGTTCACCCCCAGCCCATCCCATCCCATCCCATCATCAAAAAATCATCTGCTGTTTTTTTTTTTTTTGGTTAAATAAAAAAAAAAACCCATAACATAAACCCTTCTAGTGTGAGTAGTGAGTGATTGGGAAGCATTATCTTGAAATGGGTTTCTCAGTTTCTGTCTCCCATAGCCATGGCCTCTCTTCACAACTCTCATCTTCATCATTGCTTGCCCAACAATTGTCTTCTTCATCATCAAAGTCAACTCTATTCGTGGGGTTCCCATTCACTTCCTATGCTTCTACTCTCCATGGTTTGCCTCTCCTCTCCTCAATCTCTATCACTCAATTCATTTACCTCTGCAAACTCTACTCTTTCTTCACTACCTTACAAGTTTTAATCTTTCAGGGAAACAGTGCCGTTCTCAACCACACCTTGTTGTTTATTCCAAGAGGGTATCCGGTTTAGAGGAGGCCTTGAGAATAAGGAGGTTTGCTATTCCTATTCTCACGCGTTAAGAAAAAAAAGTTGTCGCTTTTCTATACAAGTTTCTTTCGTGGGGTAGCTTTTAATACTATCTACAGTTTTCATTTGGTATTTCTGGATTGAAGTAATTACTTTTTTGTGGAATTGTTGGACGGTATGAAAGTTATTCCTTTGCTCTAACTTACTGTAATTGTCCAAAGGTTTTGTTTATCATCCATGTATTAGAATCCTATGTTTTCATTCAAGTTGAAATTACGCTGTTGGATGGCTTCATTCTCCTTTGATGCTTTGTTAACCATGGAGACTGGCCTGTATGATTTTCGGGGGGAAATTGCAGACATAGGGTTATTTAAGGACTTGTTCAAGTAAAGCAAGTAGCACATCATACTGCACTTCATTTTTCATTAACATAATGCATAAAATTTTAGGGACTTCAGATGTCCATCCGATAGTCACCATTGTGTATTAAAGTTTATTGTTTCAGTGTACTAATGTTAGAGCCAGAAATTTGCCCGCCTACTTCATTCTCTTACTAAGAATAAGGTCTAAGTGCATTATTTTCCACAATAAGGTAATAATTCAAACTGTTTCCTTGTTGTGGGAAACTGAAATTGCTTGATACTGGCATGGTTTAGTATATAATTGAAGGGTTCATTTTACTTGATCGTTTGACTATGAAATTATTCAATCTTATGCAGAGAGTGTGAACTTCAGGGTACGACAAAGTTTAGAAGAAGGCCACCTTTAAGACGTGGGAAGGTGTCACCACGTCTTCCCGTGCCTGATCACATACCAAAGCCTCCTTATTTAAGTTCAAATATATTGCCTGAAATTTCTAGCGAGCATCAGATTCATGATGCTGAAGGCATTGCTCAAATGAGAGCTGCCTGCGAGCTTGCCGCTCGTGTCTTAGACTATGCAGGGACATTAGTTAGGGTGAGATATTACTGTTTTTTCAGGGTGAGATATTACTGTTTTTTCTTTGGTTCAGCTTCCTCCCCACTCCCATTTTTTTAACAGCAGAAGAATCATCTTCTTGTCAAAATTTGCTGTTTATATGAACATTTTAACATTCTTGATTGTTTTAGATATCAGAATTTGCTTACTAATGAATATGCTAACTTATCACCATGATTCATCTCTTTTAAGCACTTAATATTCTTTAAAATCATTTAACTGCCGACTCTATTCAAGTAGATGCACTCATCAACTTTTTTTTTTTTGTGAAAAATCTTATCAGCCATCAGTGACAACAGATCAAATTGACAAAGCTGTGCACGAGATGATAACAGAAGCGGGTGCTTATCCTTCTCCTCTTGGCTATGGTGGGTTTCCTAAGAGTGTTTGCACTTCGGTTAATGAGTGCATGTGCCACGGAATACCTGATTCTCGCCAGCTACAGGTTTGGTGCATGGGCCTCATGTTAGTAAAATGTTGCTAAATATTTCATCACTAATGCTTGTCCTTTAACTCTTTGCTGCAGGATGGAGACATAATTAACATAGACGTCACAGTGTACCTAAATGTATGTCCTCAATTAAAACATGTGGTTGATGCTCTTAGGAATCAATCTCATTGTTTGTTTATTTACTTATATTAGCGTACATACAGTCATGAACTTCTTGCTTTCTAGTCAAGTTTCAATATCTTAAGATTAGAAAATTGTGTGGCATATCCTTTGGTTCATAGGGTTATCATGGAGACACATCAAAGACATTTCTCTGTGGAGATGTTAGTGGCCCACTACAGCGCCTTGTAACAGTAAGTTTTTCTATGATTTGTTTGAACATAGAGAATTCTAGTTGTTTTTAACTTTACTATTATTTAAATAGTTTGTAGTATCTATTTGTACCTGTGTGTAAAATATGATCAATTTTAAAGTACAGCTTTTTAACAATATTATTGATGTAATTGACTTATTGGTTTCATTCTTGCCTTTTTTGAAGGTAACTGAAGAATGCATGGAGAAAGGTATAGCTGTTTGCAAGGATGGTGCTAGTTTCAAAAAAATAGGAAAAAGAATAAGGTTTTCTCTCTCTACCTTCCCTCTTTATTGTTCTGGGTTTGAAAGGAATAAAGATTTCTTTCTGCACCCAAAATTATAAGATAATCTTATCTACAGAATGGCTGATGCATAGATGCTGGTTAAAGTATGATAACTGATCAAGAGTCATTTGTTAGTGTTAAAATTTATTCAATTACATGAAAATTTTAAACTCCTTATAGCTTAATAAATTTTAAAAGTAAATTAATTGAAGCAAAAGCTTTCAAATGATTAGCACTTTACGGTATTAATAGTTCTTTGTCTAGGCTCTTTATCCCCAACTTCATAATTATTCAGTGTAAAGAACAAGCTTACTGAGATATAGCTTAGGCTTGCTTCTTGCCTTATGGTTTGGGTAAAGTGACATAATGGTTTACATGTCATAGCTTCAATTCTCTGATTGTATGTGACATATTAAATGGTTTCCTTCCCTGAAACCCTTGTTCATTTTTACTGTATATTCTTAATATCATCACAGTGAGCATGCAGAAAAATATGGTTATGGAGTGGTGGAGCGTTTTGTTGGGCATGGTGTTGGGACTGTTTTTCACTCTCAGCCAATTATATTGCATCACCGTAAGTATTCATCAGATAATAGATCCAAATCTCTCTCTCTCTCCCTCTCTTGGGTGGCAGGGTGTGGCAATTTGTATAATATCTTATCTTTTTTCCCTGCAAAACGAACCTTTTCTAAATGTAATTATTAATTATTTGACAGGCAATGAAAGTCCTGGCGTCATGGTTGAAGGTCAAACATTTACCATTGGTGAGCATGGTTCTAACTTTATTTACATGCGTTTTTCATAGTTGAGGGCTCTAATTCAAAATATGCATAGGAGATATTTTGATCAGTCGGTCAAGAAATGCTTTGGTTGGTTTGTTTTGGTTATTTATGCGAGAATGGATGAGCAGAGGATGAAACAAGCATCTCTGTTTAGTTTATATGGCATATAACCTGAGAACAATTATTAGTTATCAACTATACATTACCATACCCCAAAGTACTTGTCTTTGAATATGTCACCCTAAAAAGCACATATTAAGATTTTAAAGCTATTGATGATAGGGTGAGTGAGCAACCAAGATATCAGGTGAAGTCTAAAGTTCATTATTTTACTCTTTTAACATTTAGATAATGGTTTTTTCTTTGGCATTCTCCACGTCTGTTTTATGTCATGTTCGGGGTTCGTGGCTGCTCCTCCCAACAATGTCGTCTACAAGGTTTTATATAAAATATTCCCGAATGTATATTGATGCATTTTGAACTGCAGAACCAATTCTTACACTGGGAGGCATCGAGTGTAACACATGGCCCGACAACTGGACAACCGTGACTTCTGATGGCAGCCCTGCTGCACAGTTTGAGCATACCATCTTAATCACTAGAACTGGTGCGGAAATTTTGACAAAATGTTGAGACTCCATTGTATTTGGCACATGCTTTTCAGTATCATGCATATACAGCAAAAGGTGAAGATTGACTCCCTGTAAAGTGACATAATGTAAGCTCGATGGAAAGCAATTCAGACGCCAAAGTAATTGTCTATTAAAACAACTATCGTTTGCCTCAGCATTAACCATCACCCATAGTTCAACTACTTAAGCATGTTAAACGGGTGTTATTCCTATTAGAAATTGCTCCTCCTGGGGTTTATTTTTTTTATTTTTATTTTTTTCATATTAAATGAATATATTTGTCAATGTTTTGAGACACAACTTGGGGAAAAGAAATTTAGAAAAATAAATAAATCAGAGTTTGGGTAATCCTTTTTCCCCATGTGGGCTGCTTTGGGTGGAAAAAGAAAAAAAAAAAATAGAATGGCCTACATTTTTCTTAACAAGTTCTGTTCACTTGTAAATGACATTAAATATATGCCATTTAGTTTCCTGCAGCTGCTCTTTAACGACCAACATTTATTCGACGTAAATAATCTGATCGCTTCCATTATTTGTTCTTTTAACTATTATTTTTCTTACGTAGGAATTACGTACTTGATAAAAAGATATTACATAGGAAATAACTTAGGTTAAAATCATCTTAAAATATATAATTTTTAAGAACTAATAAAATAATATTATATTATTAAATTTTAAAGACACAAATATTAATTTATACTCAATCACATACAGTATCATCTCTAATTTAATTTAACTTTTAATAAAAAGATATACCTCAGAAAAACATAACTAAAATAAATAATTAAATTTTTAAAAAATGATAAAAATTATAAGCACACATGGAGAGGAAAAAAATTAAAATCAACCATTAAAAATCAAAAATAAAAATACTAGTAAAATATTAAAATTTAAAAATTATAACCACCATTCGTGATTTTATCAAAAAGTAAAAAGGAAAGACAAAATTTCTTACCTAAGACAACTAAATTTAAAAAAAACTAAAAATGATTTGAAAATTATAAAATAAAACATGTTTGTTTATTTATTAAAATTTTAATTTGTTAAAGAGTTAAATTACGTTATAATATGAACGAATATACATATATATTTATATATAATCAGATTTTTATATATTTTTTGAAAAGTGGTTTTACATTTTTTTAAAATTGATGATGTGGTATTATATTACTGATGTGTAAAAATTATATATTTTAGTATGAATCTAATATAATTTATTGAAATATTTAGACAAAAAGATTTTATAAGTTTTATTTATTGGATTTGCTAAAGATAATAACAAATTAGTGTATAACCAATTACATAGAAAGGGGGAGGAAAAAACAAAGAACAATCTTGGATCCTTCATGACTTTCATTTGTAATTTTATAAAAAGTTTGTTTGTATTAGTATTAGGTTAATGAAGAATAAGGTAGCATAAGCATCATCATCTTCCTAGTCTTAGGTTTGGATCCGTTTCAATGGCATCCACCACCTCCCTCAAACCGATCCCTTCCATCAACTTGCCTTCCCAATCTCACAGAGCTTTAGCTTCCAATTTCTCTTATTCAAAGCCTTTTCCCTTCCATGGCCTCAACCTCTCATGGGTCACTGAAACCAGTTCCTTCACCTCATCAAGATCCTCCAACCCCTTCACTACCACTGCCTTCTTCTTCAACAAGTTCAAGCAGGAGGCCGCTCCACATACTCCCAAGCCCAGTAAGCACACTTCCTGATTGTTCTTTTTCTTATTCAATTTCAAATCTTTATTTGATTGACTTTAACGTTTGGGGTTTCAGCAAAAGTTCAAGAGCTACACGTTTATGAAATGAACGAGAGAGACAGAAGCAGCCCTGCAGTTTTGAAACTAAGCCAAAAACCCGTAAACTCTCTGGGTGATCTGGTTCCTTTCACTAACAAGCTCTACTCTGGAGACTTGCAGAAAAGGGTGGGCATCACGGCTGGACTCTGTGTGCTGATCCAACACGTCCCGGAGAAAAAAGGCGATCGCTATGAAGCCATATACAGCTTCTACTTTGGTGACTACGGCCATTTGTCTGTCCAGGGACCCTATTTAACGTATGAGGATTCCTACTTGGCGGTGACGGGAGGATCTGGGATTTTCGAAGGAGCCTACGGACAGGTGAAGTTACATCAGATAGTGTTTCCCATGAAGCTGTATTATACATTCTACCTGAAAGGGATAGGTGATTTGCCAGCTGAGCTTCTAGGAAAGCCAGTGCCACCATCGCCTGCGGTGGAGCCCAGCGCGGCTGCTAAAGCTACGGAGCCCCATGGTAGTATTCCAAATTTTACCAACTGATACATACAGTTCACAATTTTTGAGTTATTGAGCGACCTACTCCTATTATTATGCAGTTAGAATTAGATAAATAAATCTTTCTTCTCCGATGTAATGTTCATTTTGATGAGCTAGCATTAGCGTTGTTGAAGTGTGTGGTTAGATCTAAAGTTGTGTTAATAAAATGTCAATGTCAGCTAAGCTAACTAAACAGGGACATTGGTTGGTTTGATTTTTGGGTTCATACAGCACCCACATCTGTTTCAGTTAATGTGTACAACAGCCTGTATTTTAGAATGAGTTGGAATGTCACCCTTGTGTTATTATTTTGGCTACCAACACCGATGAGGGAATCTATCCAAATAACATTTACACCTTCAACCTGCCCACCTACTTTGATTGCTTTAATTGTGGACAAAGAAATGAAGAATGTCATTGTTCCACTGAAACCACAAAGCAGCCAACAATATGTAAATCAAAACAAGGAACAAGATTGCCAATGATAGAAATATCTCTTGTGTGTAAAAACAAGATGAAACATTCATTTTTAGTGGCTTTGAAGAGTTTACGAAGATAGAAAAAAAATGCGGTTTCAATGGTATTTTAAATAGGAAAAATGTCAAATGTCAAATTCAATGAATGATTATATTAAGATTTAAAGTCGAGAGAGAATGTAAGAGAAAAAAAAAAGGTTAGTCATATAGGGGAAAAATGTAATACCCTTAACCCGTATCTGACGCCGGAAGAGAGTTATGGAGCATTACCGGATTTACAAGTCAAACAATCATATATTTCATATGCAATATTTATCATTCATATAAAAAACCATTCAAATGCATTTATACAGTCTCTAATACGAGCCCTCGAGGCCCTAAATAGACATTAGAAATGGTTCAAGACTAAACCGAGTTCTCTACGAATTTTTAAGAAAATTTTTTTTCAAAGTACAGGGGTTACACGCCCATGTTTCAGGCCGTGTCTGACCTCGTGTAACTCACTGACTTAGGTCATACGGCCAAACCACACGCCCGAGTGCCAGGCCGTGTACCATTCGAAATGGCCTCATACTCCCGTGTACCAGGCCGTGTGCTAGGCCGTCTGCTAGGCCGTGTGAAGCTACTGACTTGGTTTCAAAAGAAGCATCAGGGACACATGGCTGTGTCACTTGACCATGTGTCACACACGGCTGAGACACACGCCCGTGTCTCTGCCTGTGTGGACAAAAATAGACCATTTTCCAAGCTTTATTCCTTACCCACATTGGTACCAACCTATACACATCAATTTGCATCTACCATTGCATAAATAGGCACTCAAAAACCAACTGATCTCAAGTTTATAACATAAACTTTCACACATACAACATGATACTCATAATCACATCAATTGACCACTTTAACACATACCAATTATGCTTCCAAAATATACCTAAAATTTCAAGCCAATACAAATGGCTAAAACACAACCAAACATGTAGACTACCAAGAGCCAAAATGACCTATACATGCCATTATAACCAAAGTTATAAAAACAAGAGTACCAAAATAGCCGATAGTTAGTGTGATGATATCTCCGACAACTTCCAAACCGAACGAGCTTCCAATACCTAGATACACAAAGAAATTAACACAAAGTAAGCATGAAATGCTTAGTAAGTTCGTAACTCAAAAATAAAGTTTACCACTTCAATTTATAAGCGTAATCCGTTTAAGTCAATCCAATGTGTCTTGGCCTTAGCCTAAAAACAATAACCTCTCAATGTTAAATATCACAAAAATTAGCCAATTTATCTCGAGATATCATGACATAAGTACACACTACTTATGTGCATTTATAATTCAAACATATGGCTAAACATATTTCAATCATTCATAATCTCATACCTTTTCATACTTTCTTAGCAATTCTACTTGAAGCATTTTTCAATCTTTCATTCTTTACATACCCATTTAACCACAAATGAAGTAAGTGAAACAAGGTATATCACAACTCAATTTGGCCTGTAAGCCTAGCGTATAATCATCAATCAAGATAGCCATGTATTCATATAAAACCGAAAATTACCCTTTCATGATCACAAGTATATTTCCATTTAAGCATTTACCATTTCAATGCATAACTTATAAGTTTAATGTGGTATAATCCAACCACAACTTAGCCAAAGCTTAAGCACATATACACTAACCATATTAGTCATGTAAATTCACCTATGAATCAATAATCATGGATAAACTCAACAATTAATTAAATTTCCATATACATGTAACATCCATATCATGTGTCAATACATCATGTAAAATCATTTCCATGTATTTCTTGTGAATATCTGTACAAGTTTGTATCGAACTCATATAAATTCATAATAGATTGTGTATGAATTTAACAATTATTAAGTTCTATGTACATGTAACATATATACCGTATATCCATATATCATATATATACCATTTCCATGTAAATAACTATACTAGTTCGTATTGAACTTGTATAATCTTGTAATAACACTATGCCCGTTGAACCACTTACCAAATTAGCAATGTATTCATATAAAAACCTAGAAGCATGCATGAGTTTAATAACTATTTAAATTCCATATACATGTAACATTTATACCATGTATTCATATATCATACATAAACCATTTCCGTGTAATTTACGTAAATACCTGTGCTAGTTCGTATCGAACTCATATAAACTCGTAACAAATTATGTATGAATTTAACAATAATTAAGTTCTATGTACATGTAACATATACATCGTGTATCCGTATATCATATATATACCATTTCTATGTAAATACCTGTACTAGTTAGTATTGAACTTGTATAATCTCGTAATAATAGTATGCCCATTGAACCACTTAGAATATCGTAGGATACGCGGGTAGTACACACGAGGTGTACTGAACTGTAATCCGTCAATTCTTATACATGTATGCTCATACGAGCGATAAACAGTAAGCTCCTCCAAGCTGAATAACGGTAAACTCATACGAGCTGAATATCGGTAAGCTCATACGAGCTGAATATCGGTAAGCTCGTAAGAGTTGTGGTGAGCCCGCAACATATGCAAGACCTAAACCAAATCGATAAGCTCATAAGAGCTGTGGTGAGTCCGCAACCTATGCAGAATCTCAACCAAGTCGGTAACCCTAATGACAATGTCATTTATATCCTACGAATTCTTAAAGTTCAAACAGGGTTCGGTATTCTTCATATAACGTCGGTTATGCGCTCAATAATTATATGTAATAATCGAATCATTCACATACATGTATTTCAATTAAAGCATATAAAACGAAATTTAATTACACGAACTTATCTCGAACTTGTACGATGGAAAAATGATCGATCAATCCACTACTTTATCTTTGCCTTGATCTAATTCCATACGTGGATTTTCTTGATCTAAATAATCAAATTTTACTAATTTAAACCTCATTCTAATCAATTTAGTCTAAAAATCATGTTTTGGAAAAATTATCATTTTGCCCCTATACTTTTGATTTCTTTACAATTTATTCCCTAGGCTCGAAGAATGAAATTCATGCAAATATCCCCACACCCAAGCCTTGCCGAATATCTTATAAGCTTACAAAAATCTATAAATTTCACAATTTTACATATTTAACACATAATTTTCATATTTCTAAATTAAATCCTTATTTGACAATTTCATTAAAAATCACTTAACAAAAGTTGTTTAATCAAGAACAAGGATTTATTTTCTTCCATTAAACTTCAAAATAGCTAATATGCTCTAATGGAAAAACCCTAGACTTTCAACCATATTGCAAATTAGTCCCCTCTTTATCTAGATTAAGCTATAACGATTCCAAAAACGGGACAAAATGAATACCTAATTTGAAGAATAAGATTGGATGAATGTTAAAGCTTCAAAATCCCATTTTCTTTGTTTCCCACTATTGAAGAAGAGAAAAATAGAAAAAGATGATAGCTTGATTTTGTTTTATTAACTCTATTCCAAATTTACTTTTACGAACTTTACTATTTTTCATGATTACAAATCCATGCTCATCCGCTATCACCTTTAATGGTCTAATTACCATATAAGGACCTCTACATTTAAGTTCTAAAGGTGTTTAATACATTTAGCTAATAGAACACAACTTTCGCACATTTGCGATTTAGCCTTTTTTCACAAATTAAGCGTACAAACTATAAAAATTTCTTAACAAAAATGTTATACTATAATATTATCATGCTGTAGACCTCAAAATAATATAAAAATAAAATTTTTGAATTCAAATTTGTGGTCTCAAAACCACTGTTTCGATTTTATTGAAAACGGGCTGTTACAAAAAATATGAAATACATTCAACGTATTGGGTTACCATCACATTTTTAATGTATTTTATGAAATCATGGTTAAATTGATATAATATATAAAGTTGAGGGTTAAACTTGTTATTTTATCAATTTTTAACTGTCACGTCACCCTCTCATTAGAGATTGAATGGTACTTAACTGAAATGGATAAAAAATGCAATTTCAATTAGTTAGGTGATCAAATTTTTTTTAAAAAAAAATGATAGTTGAGTGACCAAAAACAAAAGGATAATAATTAGATGATTAAATTAAATTTTTTCATACTTGGATGACAAAAAAAAAAGTTGGATGACCTAAAATTTTAGAGATTAATCAATAAAACTTGAAAAGAAAAGAAGAGAAAGTTGTTACCAAATTAGAGAGAATCACTTCAAAGTATTAAAAAATTAAAAATTGTTCACTTTCTTAAAGAAATTCTAGAGAATTTGTGTGAGACAATAATATAAATTTGAGAGAGAATTGATAAGTGTTAAAAGAATGAGAGATTTATTTATTTTTATATAAAATATTTTTGATTGGTGATTATAAATTTTTTACAAATTCAAATTTTAATGGATATTTTTCACATTTTTTTTGTGAGAGTAAATGATATAGGATTAAATATATATTTATATATATGTGCATGTATAACTAATTTTTTTCCTTTGCTTTTTGGGTCAGTTGACCCATGATCATTCAAGTGGCTCCGCCACTTCAACCGGTAATATTAAAGACAAGGGAGAAAAATTTCTTTTTTTTTTATTTGAGTCAATTAATTCATAAATATTGAAAATTTTATTAATTTATAAAATTTATGTTTATACGTGATTATAATATATGATTTATAAATTAAAATTAAATTTTACAAAAAAATTATATTAATTTCTTTAAAATTTGAATATTATTTACATTAACTTATTATTTTTATTTTACAATATCATGTCTGAAAAGATTATTTTAATTTTTAAAATATTTTGATCACAATATTTTTAAAATGCTATTGAATGAACCTTAAATCATTGGTATTAACATTATCAACAATAAAAAGAAATATAAATAATTTGAAATAGTTTCGGGTGAGTGGTGTTAAAGGGAAAAAAAAAAATACCCAAATCCGAAAGCAGAAGGATGAAGTCCAGCTTTTTAAGTAGAAAGAAAACTGAAACAAAACTGGTATTGAGCTTCCTACTTTGATTTCATTGCGGCCCATCTACCACCATTTTGGTGATTTCATATTTAAGGATTTTAGGTTTTTATCTAAAAGACATCCACGTCATTCTAATCACTAAACTGCCAGCAAGGAATTTTGGTTTGTTTTAACATGTTAGGATGTCAGCCCCAGTTACGAAGGAAGAGGAAAGTTTTGACAAGTCCCATTGGTTGGTGTGGATTTGTCTTCCAACTGTTTATCTCCCATCGAATCACCACATATGACATTCGCTATGGAACTCCAATCACCTTCCCTTTTCCACTGACATTCTGATTGCTGATATTAAAATAAAAATCTTTCCCTACAGGATTTGGGAAATTATTAAGGGTATTTTCTTCAATTACTATTTTATGTTTCATGTTTTTTTTTTTTTAAGTAAAAGAAACCAAAATTCTTTCCTGGAATTTTAGTAATTAGAGTGATCACGTCTTTGCATTTTGATTGGTCTAAAGTGTGACATCATATTTTCTTTAAGTATAATAGGTAAAGTAACTTAACCAATGATAAAAGTGAGAATTTTACTATACTACAGGAGTCAAAACAATTATTATAATCACCACATCAAACTATCATACCCTCAAATAAGATTAAACTAGCTTTTGCTTAAAATATAAGTACACAAATCTTTAAAATCAAATTATTTTATTAAAACCATCATATTGTTATCAAATAATTTTTATGTTAATATTTATTTTGTCGATATTCATAATTTGTAACAATAATTAAACTTTAAGAATACTTTTCAAAAAAATAAACAGTGAGTTACGAAATTGTAAAATATAATTTATATAAAAACCTTGAAAGAAGTACAAAATTGTAAAACTATAGAAATAGAGGAAGCACATTGTAAAAAAAATTAAAAAAAAAAAATTCTGCTTCTTTGGGGTAAAGAAAATGGAACTCTTTATCTTATGTTGAATTTTGCAGTTGAATATAATAATTTTGAAGGCGCAAAAAGTCAACAAAGGGTGGGAAAGTTTATCCACACGTGGAGAGCTCTCCTCTATCCATAGTCTCCGATCACAATCCGCTAGTGTGATATGCCTAATTCGATACCACCGTAGAATTTAGGTTATTTTTTTTCATATACCAAATATTTTTCTTAGCAAATTTGAAATTATATATCAAATTTTACACTGTATCAGTTTCTTTTCCCACCTTTTTTCAAGTTTCACCGGTTTTGTCCTTTGAGCATGCAAGAGCTTGCTGTATAAAATAGTTCTATTAGGATATAATATATATATCATATAAATTTGGGAAAACTTTTAAATTAAATATAATATTTTTTAACATATTTATTGAATTCACATTTAAAAATAAAATTTTAAATATAGAAATTATGGTAATTATACATTTAAAAATAATTATAATTTAATTTGTAATTATTAATTAAAAATGTTGTGCTAATTTTATTGATGTAAAATAGAGTTATTGTTGAACAAAATTCTAAGCATTTTAACCATAACTAAATTAATGTTAGAGTTAACTATGTTAATTGATTATTATTTTGAATAATGTTACTTTGCATTAATTACATAAAGTAAAACTATATTTCATGTGGAATATGTTAAAAAATGTTTTAATTATGATTTTAAAATTTTCTATTATAATATTTAAATTGATAATTAATATATTTTAATTATATTCAATAATTAAAATAAGAAATATTATTTTACGTTAATTACTATAATTAAAAATACAGTATTTAAAATTTTGATTAAATATTAGACGTGTGAAATCACATGCAATGCATGAAACATTAGAAGTTAATAAATTATAGAAGTAAGAGATTTCAATTTTTTTTAAAAGATTAGTTTATTTACCTTATCATGCAAATGAAGTATATTTTGTGACCAACCATTTACTTTTTTAGAGAACACTGGCGACAAAAGAGTTAGTCATAGCTACCGACACTGAATGCCTTGATTTCGACTTGCTAGAATCAACCCGTATAACCAATGAATAAGTAAAATAGAGAAGATCAAACATACAAATTTTTACGTGGAAAACTCCTCTGATGAGGATACAAACCACGAGCAAAAGAGGCTTTGGCTTTTCACTAAATGAGTAAACAAACAAGAGTACAATATGGAGAAATTAACCTAAAAATACTAAACATATAAAGTCAAACCCTGAAAACAAAGTCTTAACTCGGGAACAAAATTCTCTCTAGTCTCCATAGTTACTACGAAACTCTCACAAACATTATATGCGACTACATCTTATCGTCCTCAAGAAAAGCCCTTGCTAATTGGCATGTTAATTTTGGCCTCTAAAAATAGAGATGCAATGGCCCTTTGTAAATAAATTAAGATTAGAGTTCTAATTATACTAAAATATCCCTATAATAATTAGAGTCTGACTAAGAGAAGAAGTTCTATTTAGAGTCAAAACCCGTAGTTGCTTACATGGAAAATACGTCACGTCATTGTGACGTCCCATGCATGCTCGTCACGATGTCGTCGCTACCTTGAGAGTTCATCGTGTCATCCCTGCATGATCGGATATATTGGAATTGGATTTCTACATAGGAATCATGTATGATGGGTATTCTAATTTCAAGAAGACTGATGATATTTGTGAAGGCATTTGTGAAAAGGCTTTTATTCGACAGACATTGTTTGTAAGAAAATCCAACAGGTATAAGCTTTTGTTGGATTAATTGCATTCATGGGTTGTTTTTGTTTGAAGAAAGTTAAAACCAAATATGAGTATAAATATTCAATCATTATTGCATCTGAAACACCTTGTAAGTTGATTTTTCCTTTATATTTTATATATTATATCTAATTGAATATAACATCTACAAATATTTTGTTGATTCTATATAATTTATTTGTCTAAAGTCAAGAAAAAACATTATTTCTTATAATATTTTTTTCTTGGATAATAAAATTTTACTTAATTCCAAAAACATTGCTTCTGCCAATGATCCAACCCATTCTCTTGATATAAATCGAAATAAAAACTTAACCAACTAAGGATAATTCTCATTACTTTAAAAATGATTTTTATTAAATTTATTTTACAAAATTGCTGACGAGTTGTGTCAAATAGGCGAAAAACGCCTCTTGTCAAATACAGTTTTGTAAAACATGTATGACTATCATTTATGTGTTTGGGAACAATTCTGCAAAATGGCTACTTCAATATATATATATATATATATATATATCTTTAAAACTAAAAATTCTTTAACTTATTCAATTTAAATATACTAATTCAATCATCGTTGTTAGTAACTTTATTAAAATTTATTAATTTATCATATTAATTAATTTTTATCAGTTATATGACACATTATATGAGGCAATCAACAAATTTCGATAAAAATGCTGACTAAAATTTTTATCAAAATACAGGGAGTAATATTTTTAAAAGGGGAAAAATGAAGAGTAGAAATGCAGGGATTCAATGAATTGGTATTAGTAATTAGCAGCTGCTTGGTTTAGCTGTCAAACTACACATAAGAGTCGGGCCCTCTCATATACCCGCAACAATAACACTGTGTTTTTAAAATACTTGAGAAATAAGATAGAATCAAACAAACTGAAAAAATGGCCCTTGGAAGCTCTGAAAGGCCACATTATTAAATGTGAAACTAAACAGACCTAACAATCATACACCATTTGAATTATCCAAGACGATTTACAGAATATCCCAAGTTACTACCAACACCAATACCAGTAGCTTATATATATATATATATATATATTGTTATTGTTAATACCTTATAGTATTTGTTGAACTGTAGAAGAATATGATAAATGGTATATGCTTATTTACACTTTTCTTTTAATAAATAAAGACAACACTCACACTTGCATAAATAGTAACACCAAACCTGCACTTGCTAAATCACCAATTTCATTGTTATTATTCCAAAGGATATTCGCCCCCAATTACTTATTTATCGTTACTAGTTGCCCTCAAACAAAATGCCGACCGGATATTCCTTTGTCCAAGTAGGACACCCAACAAAACAAACGCATCTGGCCTTGTCATTGTTGAGCACGTGGCAACCATTCATTCTGCAGACCACCAACGCTTTTACCCTATCTCTCACTCTAGTCTATTTCATTTTATTTGGATTTCAGTTTACAAGATGAAAGATTGTTGCTTTTTAATTTAATTAAAATAACTGAAATTCATAAAAATCCATACTAAAACTGAACCACTAGAATTTGGTTCTATACTTGTATTTGGTTTAGTTTAGCTTCAATTCAGCATTTTAAAAATACAAATATTACAAGATAAGCACAGTTTTTTTTTCCCCGAACAAAACACACGCGAAAAAAAAAAAAAGACAAGTCATTGATCTAATCTGGAAACCAAAAAAAAGGCCAAAAGGGGTGGGAGATAGGGTGACGTCATTGCCAGCCCATCCAGAAACGACGAAAACCGAATCACTCTTTGGAATATTCAACTCTCTCTCTCCTATTTCCTTTATATATTGCTTAACTCTTAAAACTCTCTCTCTCTCTAACATCAAAGATTCATTTTTTTTGTTACGCGACGCCCCGACTTTGTTGTTTTTATTTCTTTTGTCTTCAATTTTCTCTCTTAATTTCCTTTTGAGTCCCTTCCTCTTCCTCAACCATAAATATAAACTCTCTTATTTTTTTTCATCCTTTGATTTGTTTTTTGTTGGTACCCAAGTTTATTCTTCTGATTCTGTTTAGATCCTTTTTATTTATTTATTTCATCATAACTGCTATCTTTTGCCTCCCTCACCTTCTTCGGATCTATCTATGCTATTTGGTCTTAAAACCAACCCTTTCCCCCATAAATTCATCCTCCACTGTTTCTGTAATCTGGGTGTGGAAAAACGAGGAAGAAGAAAAAAGTTTTAAGTAAAAAAAAAGAGATTTTTTTATAGAAAAAAGGGTAATGATAGAGATGGATTACGCTCAGAAAAAGCGCAGATATCACGAATATGTAGAAGCTTTAGAGGAAGAACGACGTAAAATTCAAGTCTTTCAACGCGAGCTTCCTTTGTGTTTGGAGCTTGTTACCCAAGGTTTGTTTTGTTCTTCTTCTTTTTTTTTTTGGCTTTCTGCAACACCACCCTTTCATTTCAATTGTTTTTTTTTTCGGGTGCTAAAATTTGTTTTGGATTGGTTTTAATAGCGATTGAAGCACACAAGAAAGAGATGTCGGGAGGTTCAACCACGACGGATTACTTGCAAGGACAATCGGATTGTTCGGAGCAGACAACTAGTGATGTTCCTGTTTTGGAAGAATTTATTCCGATCAAAAGAAGCTCTAATTGCTCTGAGGAAGACGATGAACAAGAATCGCATAAATCCAAAGAAACCAATGTTCCTGCTGCTGTTGATAAAAGGAAATCAGATTGGCTTAGATCCGTGCAGTTGTGGAACAACAATCAATCCCCAGATCTACCCTTGAATGAGGTACGTACCCTTTTGTTCTTAATGTTTTACAAATCTCCAAACAAAGAAATAGAACCCCCAAAAAAAAAAAAAAGGGTTAACAATTCCTGGGATTTTTTTTATTTTGTTTTTTGCTTTTAAATTACAGGATGATGATAAAATTAGAAGTGCGGTGGAAGTGAAGAAAAACGGGGGAGCATTTCAACCATTCCAGAAAGAAAAAACTGCAGAGATGAGTGGTCAATCTGCAGGAGGAAAAACCAATGGCTCAGCTACAAGTACTTGTACAACAGAAAGTGGGAGTAGAGGAGGAGAAGCCAATAATGCAAATACAAGTAAAACAGAAGAAAAAGAAGGTCAGGCTTCGAGAAAGCAAAGGCGGTGTTGGTCACCGGAGTTGCATAGGCGCTTCTTGCATGCTCTCCAGCAACTCGGGGGTTCTCACGGTCTGTAATACTACTATTTCTTTGTAATTGAATTCCTATCATTTATGTTGTTCATTTAGGCGACGATTATAAATGGGTTTTGTTTTGCAGTCGCAACACCAAAGCAAATTAGGGAGCTGATGAAGGTCGATGGACTTACGAATGATGAAGTCAAGAGTCATTTACAGGTTCCTACTACTGATTATTTCATCTTTTTAAATCTTTGATTATCTTTTTTTTTTTTTTGCAGTAAATTAAAAAGGGTGTAACGGTTGGTTTACCGTTTTCTCGTTGGTAATCTTTTCTTGAACATGCTGTTACATTTTGATGGTTTGGTATATATTAGGGATAAATCGATAGGGTTTCTGTTTTAGCAAATCCATGATCTGCTTTTGAGAAAATACTGCAATCGGACTAGTGTGTGTTCTACTATATTTGTCAATGTCGACCAAGTTTTCTATAGATTTTAGGTGTAAATTGTGGTCTCAAATTTTTATCTATCTGCAAAATTATACATTTAAGTTGTAGCATAGGCATAGCCTTAATCTTTCATATGTTTTTATCTATTTCAGAAATATAGATTGCACACAAGGAGACCAAGCCCAACTGTCCACAACAATGCCAATCCACAGGCACCTCAATTTGTGGTGGTTGGAGGCATATGGGTACCTCCACCGGATTATTCCACAATGACCACGACCACGACTTCAACTAAAACAGCCACCGTGACACCAACTAGTGGAATCTACACCCCGGTTGCCGCTCCATTGCCTGCACTTCCTCAACCATCAGGAACAGTGGCTCAAAGACCACAACAATCACATTCCGAAGAAAGGGGCAGCCATAGTGAAGGGAGAGTTCAATCAAATTCACCATCAATATCTTCCTCTACACACACCACCACGGATTCTCCTGCGTTTTAGTTCTCGTTACACGAGAATAGGGTGTACAATTTTTGTAAGAAAATCTCGGTAGAAAGTTCTATATGATGTAGAAACAGCAATCGTGAGGTTTTTCTTTTTTTTTTTTGATTTTTTTGTCCCCTTAATCTACTGTTGTTAAGTTGTTTTTGGAGTGTAAACATGGATAGTGACAGACAGACTCAGCCTTTGAATAAAGCCATCCATCTTGTTAAACGAATAAATTTGGAATCTTCAGCCAACAGGAACTTCTACTGGAATCTAAACAAAAGCCATGTTTGTTCCACATATATATCTTAATACCCCCATTGGTCATTTAAAGTGTGATACAATGAATGCATAGAAAGGGTTTTCATTTCATTCCTGGTTAATCCAGATGGTTCCAGCGCAGAATAATAATTTGCCCCAATAGATCTTATCCAAAATGTTCCAGACAACCCCGGAATGTACGATGCTAATGTGCAGTATTTGGTAACTAGGGGACTAATAATAGAAAGGGGTCAATTTGTAGTTGGAAAAAGATTTATGTTGTGGGCACCATCTTGACTTGATAAAGAAGGTACCATTACTACTTGTTTAAAGGAATTGAAATCCTTATTGATAGAAACAGAATGATGGTTCTTGTTGGCTCCCTCTAACAAATGGTAAACTTTATCAATGATCAAATGAAAACATACAGGAGATGTTGATTAATTGAGGTATCTTGTAATTCAAGAAAATAGGGGATGGGATTTGGATAGCTACTCAAATATTTTTATGTTAAAACTATTGGTTGCGTGGAAGCCAGTTTTTTCCGCCACCATAGACTTTACAAAATTTGACACTATCAACCATATAATCATTCTTCCCCCCCTTTTTTACAATTAGGTTAAACCTAAAGTTTCAACCCTTCTGAATCTCTCTCTCTCTCTCTC
This sequence comes from Gossypium arboreum, assembly GCF_025698485.1. Classification (NCBI taxonomy): domain Eukaryota; kingdom Viridiplantae; phylum Streptophyta; class Magnoliopsida; order Malvales; family Malvaceae; genus Gossypium; species Gossypium arboreum. The sequence continues at coordinate 106,287,539 of NC_069081.1, read as the reverse complement.
TCTCTCTCTCTCTCTCTCTCTCTTTATAATGAATGGCTTCACAAAATCTATGTAGATGCATGACATGTTAATAATCAAAGATGTTTAAAGCATCTTTATAGTTGAAATCTCGTTTTCTTGAAATAATTCAGAGTTGAAGCTATAAAATTATTGAATGTTAAGAGATACCGAAAATTGAAATAGTCAAACTGCATGTTTGACATGCATGATGAAATAATTATATGGTAATATAGCATCAGGGTTTACTATTATTCTGGCATTTTGTGCACCAGTCCACTACCAACTTTATTCATATCTTATGGATAGGGATAGACAATGTATGAGATAATTAACAACAAAAAAAAAATTGTTAAACCCATTTTTAAAACATCTTATCTGATACTTGTTAATTAGCTTCATTTGGAAGTCAGTGTGATTAGAAAGTCAAGTCATAATCTAATAAGGAATGGGTCAATGGGAAAAAAAATCATAATCGATAATCAAAGAGATCAGGATTAAACCCTATTACTTACCATGTCCAGTAATTAAAGTGTTATTACTGTCGTGGGGAACATAATGGTGGTAATAATGAGAAAGCCCCCACAGGCCCCATAACACAACAGCATAGATGAATTTTGCATGGGGGTTAATAAAAAACGTGATGGCTTTGGGAAGAATCTAAGTCCAACGATGCTCATTGGCTCCAACTCCAAAACAATATTAAACCTGAAATCCAGGTTAAGGGTTTGATGCAAGTGGCCATTTCCTAATATTCTATGTACGACTTGTTCTCATTGCCAACCCAATTCTTTTTTTCCTTTGGGATTAAAAATAAAAATCAAAGAGACAGTGTCTGTTTATGGAGTAATGGAAGGGTCCACTTCCATTCTTGAAGAATAATTTATGCTTTGTTCAGATTTTGAATACAAATGGAAATGTTATCATCTTATTGTCCAAAGTATATTCTCTATTTGTTTAACTTATCTTTATTGTTACAGCCACCTAGGAAACGAGGAAAGCAACATCAATTTTAGTTAACAGATCCTAAGAAATTAAAGAATCTTACTTTGTCCAAGATTCCCCACATTTCATTTTTATTTATTAATTTAAGTTGGTATTCGGTGCATGTGGGTCTTTCCATTTAACCAATGAAGGCTCAGTTGTAGTTTTTTTTAAAATTTTTTATTTTGATTTAAATCTTATATTATTATATTTGTTGCAATTTAGAATATATATCCAACTAAAAAAAAAAATAGTAATAATGAGAATAATGTAAGGCAGAATGGAGTGATTTGGGAGAGAGAGAGATGGATCCATGGAGTAGGGGGATTGTTTGTCTGATTATATATATAAAAGAGAATTCCCTCGTGATGGAAAAGCGGCCCTTGAGTGAACCTAAGGCCAAATGACTCTTCACATATTAAAAAACAAAGTTGGAAGAAGAGTAGACAAAAGTCATTTCTTGGTTTATTCATTGTTGATGATGATAGGGTAAATTTTTGAGAATATTCGACTGACAAAACATATTGCTCGAAAATCTCGTGTTTAAGAAATGCTCATCAGTTAGGTCAACATTTCTTACCATCTTTTCTGAAAATGAAATTTGTCATACACCAATATATACCATATATGCGATTACAGCTAAGACCAATAACATTTACTTTCTTTTTCTTTTATTTAATTTTTTTTTTAATTTTTTTTAAGAAAGAATAACACAATGGTTTGCGAATCATGAAAACTATTGAGTTGCAATGTCATGGCTGACTAATATTCTTCAACTTGAAATTCCCCAATTTCATATTTAATAAATTAAACTTAAATTCTAATTTGGCTACCAAATTTCATTATTTCTTTTGTTGTTGTTAAGTGAGTTGAGGGGTTAAAAGGTGCTTGTAAGGGTTGATTAGATTAGGGTTTGACAGCACAGTAAGCAATGAATGAATACACTCAATTGCACTACCTAAAGTCAATGCCCATTTTAATAGAGTTTCTGTTCAATATTAGATTTACCATACGTCCAAAGGCTAGAGTTGGAGTCAAACGAATTATAAATGTGTTAAATATATATTCCAAATCCCTTTCCTATTTCTAATTTACTTTTTTTTCTTTTTAAAGAATCTAATTTCTCTATCTTTTAAATCCAAATAATACTATATTTTTAATTTTTTATCTAAAAATAACTTTTTATAAAAAATTAAAATTTTTATATTTTTAATTACTAGAATTAACAAGGAGGAAGAGACGAAGGTAAGGATGGTGGTTCACCTTTGATTGAGGCGGAGAACCATTGAATAAAGGATCTAGTGAGGATGTTTGAGGAAGTAAGTTTAGATAAGAGGAGGAAGAAGAAGATGAAGTGGTTTTTGTGTATTGGACCTTCTCTTAAATATTATGTAGAGTTTATATATGGGAGACACGTCTTGAGTTTATTGATAGTGAAGTTATATCTTGTTCTCTTGTAGTGATGATGATGTGATGTTTTAGGATATGACTTTTAAAATAATTGGGTAATCAACGAGCTTGAGATTTCTCATGTGTAGTAAGTGTGGTCTCGAGGAGTTATATTTTGATACCCAAACATAAAATTATCAGCTTTTTAATATTTAATTTGAGTTTTAGGGTTGATTTGATAAAAATTAATAAATAAAAATTCTATTTTACACTATAATTATTTAGTTTTTTTAATAGTATTATTAATTTTTAGATGATAACATCACTATCACCACATGTCAAATATTCATTAGATCATGTAAAAATTAATATTGTTGGACTCATGTGTCATTTTATGTAAAGGAAGCTTAACATGAGTACCAATTTAAACAAAATAATATAAGTACCGAATTAAATATTAAATTCAAACATATATATATATATAAAAATATATATTTACCCAAAAATAACATACCAAGTTTGGGGTCAGGCCATACATACACAATGCATTCCTTTTTCACAGCCCAGAGTTCCACAAACAGGTACATTTGTTCTAAACTAAATTTGAATTTATTTCTCTGATAAATCTATCTCTTTGATTAAATTTGATGTTATTAGACAAGTAATGGCAACTCAATAAAATTAAAAATAGAAATATAAATACATATATAATTGAAATGGGATATATCAACCATTTAATATAACTTCTTTTTTTAATTAAGTTTCACTAATACAAGTATAATTCGGATACAATACAAATACAAACGTATGTTCGACACAGATTAAATTCTAAATTTGTGAAGAGCACAAAGACATACGACACATTTTAACCTATCCACTTTTACCCTTCTCTTTTTAGTTTTACTAGCAAATGTAGAGATTTTAGGGGGGAGGAATTTGCAATGGTTCACCAGGTGTGGGCTCTAAAGTCTTTGCATCTGGTAGTTCCTTCGACAAAAGCTCCTGTATTTCAAATGGAAAAAACACTAGTCTCAGCCACTTGAATATCTACTACATCAAAATAACAATATTTACTGAGTGATACAAATTGGAAGATAAGTCGGACCAAGTCCTGAAGATGAACACCACAGGAGGTGGATATGTGAGTTTAGGTCCCAATACAAGAAAAAGTGTTTGCCAATGACCTTAAAACCATTTCTGGATGAATATATCAAATGGGCGCCAGCCAATTCATTTATTTTTCAAGAAAGGAGAAAGGAATTGACCTTGAATGATTCAATTGTTCCTTCACCCTCGATTATACTGGCAAGAAATCCTTTGCTATCAAGATCTCCATTTTTCATTGGCACAATGAACCTAAAAAAGAATCAAGGAAAGGTCATATGCATGGGAACAGTAAAACGTTGATTAGGCATAGATTCAAGGACTAGTTCAGGTAATGTACTTGGCATGGAGCAGTTTAGCTAATCGCACTGCATCTTCTTGTCCAGAAACCAGAGTAAAATTTGGAAGAAGCTGCTTGATCACTGGGGTGATAACAATGTCAGCATGCTCCTTCCCAAGAAAATCTTCATTTTATACGCAATGAGGTTCATAATAGAGAGTCAATTGACCCCGTGGAGAAATGACTAGATACCTGAAACACATAATTCCAAGACATTGGGGCAAGAAACCTAATATGTGAAGATAGAACTCTAGAAGGGACATTGATAAGATACCAATGGTTAGTAACGGAGGATGCAAAGTCAAATTGACAAGTTGAAGCTTGGAAGCTTTACCCATTCTCAGGTCGTTGCCATGGAGGACCCAGAACTGGCCCAGCAGTAGCTCGAATTCTGACTTTGGAACCATTCTCTGCTTCAACTTCGGACTCCTGACCAGGTTCTAGATATGTAACCTGAAAATTTCTAAAGCTAAGGTGAACTGGGTGTAAAATCATAAGCTTGCAAATTAGTTTAGAACCAGGTGCTCTACTACAAAATAGCTTAATGAAATGACAAGTTCTGTCCTAACTTGCCTACATTCAACACTAGTATCTATTTATGATGATATATTCCATGAATGAAACCACAAAAATGCAGTGGAGACTGAAGTGCAAACAGATGCCTACAAGAAGCAGCTCTGAAAACTAAATTAAACTTTTTAACTCACATTTCTGAAAAGAGGGTCCAGCAACGGCTTGGCATTTGGAGTAGCAATGACTCTGAGATTTGGGGACATCTCGGAGAGCGGTTTTAAGGTTTTTAAATGGCAGTGATCATCAAGGCTTTGTGTTATGAGTAAGCAATCAACTTGAGGAAGGTCAGTAAGCTGCACAAACAAAGTTAGATTCCAATTATAACAAACACGCACAGAGTAGAACGCCAAAGATGATTAACCATAAATAAATAAATAAATAAGTCCTACAAAGATCAGAAACATGGATACTAAAGAAGAAGAAAAAACCTGGAAATTCTTCAAAAATTTCTTGGCAGCATCATAGAGCCATGGAATACCAAAATCCAAGTTACCCACCAATATTGGATCAACCAAAACTCTCACCCCACTTATATCCCACAGCCAACTATTCCCCTATATACCAATAATATAAACCATGTTGTCAACAACAATTTTTTCAAAAAAGAAAAAAAAGAAGTTTCAATATAACTGAATTTACAATAACAATAACAATAATAAAACCTACCTCCAGGTAAGTGAGGTTGAATACATCAGTCCCAGAAGAGCTTGACCCAACTGCACTTTCTTCAGAAGCAACAGCAGAAGCCACCTTATCCCAACTGTAAAACCAATCCAAATCGAAAATCAATTAACTAATTAAAAAATAAGTCAAGCACTTAAACAAACAAAAAGAATGGGACATTTAAGTTGTTATACCTGCAAGTTGAGAGCTTTAATGTATCTGAACGGAAGCTAAATGGGGTTTGAGGAAGTGAGCAGAGACGGGCGGGTAAGAGTGTGGGGCCTCTGTTTCTCCAGGTTTTGCAAGACAAGGAAGCGGAATTGCAATGAACTGCCATTTCCATGCTGCTTTTGCTTCTTTAGTTTAATACTTTGGCCAACTGGGTGGGGGATTTATTTAACCCATTTTGTTGTGTCCTGACCCTTTCAACCCATCGAGAGACCTGCGTGTCTGAGCAAATTCATCATTTGCTCAACTTGTTTTCACTCCACCACTTGGCACGCTCTCGACCCTTATTTTTCTTCAAAATAACATATTTATTATTTTCCTATAGCAATTTACTAGCTTAAATTCTGCTTTTAGTCCCTGTAGATTATAAATTTATGGATTTAGTCCTTGTGCATTAATTTGATTTTTTAATCTCTACTTTTTCGAATTTTAAAATTTTAAAGGTTAAATTCATTAAATTATATTCTGTCGCAACAAAATATGTTCATTAAATTTAAAATTAAATTTGTTTTCAATCTTTTTAAAGAAAATAGAAAATATATTTTTCTAGAAAACAAAAGTCACCATGCCTTTATTCCTGCTGAAATTCGGTATTAGTAAGTGACAAATTACGGCAGAATTTAGATGAATATTCTAAAGCGGCTTTCTGGTATTATGTTCACAGCTAATCTACTAAATTGTTACAAAAGCCTTCATACCATACAACTTAAACACTAAGCTTCATCATTTAACACACCATTAATCTCTCGTTTACATCGACTTTTTTAACTTTCTTTAGGTAAAAAAAGCTTGTTGGTAAATCCATAAGCGAGGAAGCTGAAGAAGCTTGCGAGCATTCCACCCCAAAAACATAATAATGATAAGCTTTACTACACAAAATGTTATGTACATCTATATCTTGAAATTAAGTTCCCTCTCCCATCTTTTGGGGTGGTAAGGTAAAGCGTTGCCAATCTTGTTACCTTGTAGCCGTGGCAACTCATCTCCACTGGGGATCTTCTCATGCCAAACAAATTCATTCTCGTTTTCAAATTTCCTTAGCATATCAGCAGCAGCATCAATTTCTTTCCCAAAGATGGATCTCCAGGATTCTTCTCCTGGAAGTTCCCTCTTTCCGTTGATTAATGCATCACGAAGAACTCCAACTGCAACCCCAACTTGCTCACCTATCTTTACACTTTCTGCAAGGTATTTCCGACTTCTCAACTCATGTAGAGCTTTGCAAGATGATATAAACTCCTGTACAGTTCACACAGGACATCAGAGTATCAGCTCCTTCTTACAGGATATCTCTTAATGCAACAATAAACAACAACAAAGAAAAGTTGTGTATTTGCATTTACTTCGTTCTAATACATGGATTAACAACATGGAGCAAGGTATTCAGTGAAGACATGAAAGGAAATCGCCAATGAAAAACTGTAAAGGAAATCAATATATTCAGGCAAGTGATATCATGTGAGGAAAAAGGCTAATCATATCACGTTTAGTTTATGCTATTAACTGCAATTACTAAATTAGGCAAAATCAAGTGATCAAACTGATTAAGCTTACTTAATCATGGAATAAAAGATGTCAATGATTTTCAGACAGAAAAAGAGCGTGTAAATACCAAGAAACTCGATGAAATATCTTTGTACTCTTTAGTATTTGAATATACAATAGCAGTGGCTTCACCAAGCAACTCTGTAATACCATAGTGCAGTTTTGCCAGAAGACCAACAGTGGTTCCTTTTTCTTCAGCCTTCCTTATAGTTACAGCCTGTTAAATTTCACAATATAACATTAACAATTATCAGAGACAAAGGAATTGCTAAAGAAGCAGATAAAAAATAAACCCTTGAATATTAAAAGATTTTGCATTCAGTTTCAGGCGAAGATGACAGGAACCTAGGATAGATATCCTAGAATATTGAAATGCAAAATCCTTAAAACTAACCTGGGCTTCAGCCAAGCAAATTATGCTCATAACTGTGCACATGGATGGAGTTGCTTCCAGTGGCCTTTCTACAGACTGTGCAGATTGTAAAGAGGGAAATACCTCATTAGCAAGGTGTTGAAAAACACCAGAAGCTTCCCTGAAAAGTGTGGCAGATTGCACCAAGTCTGGCATGATGCAAAGTAAAATGCAATATTATGAACCCAACTCATGTAATTAATAAAAAACATGATGTGAGAATGTCAATGCCTACCTGCTGGAAGAATTTCTATAGCCCTCTCCCGAAGCAATGCAGCATAAAGGTAAAGGGTCATACCAAGCTCATAACGCAAATTATCAATTTGAAAAAACTTTGGACCCCTGAGGTTAAAGAGAGAAGATGAGCTAAGAGCACTACTCCAACGGATCTGAAGTTCCAAAATCCAACGAAGAACACGGTGGTTGCTGCATACCAAATCAACATGAAAAATCAAGTTCTCCAACAATGGCAGGTATTGCTCCAGCTTCTGAAGGTCCTGGTGCATTTCATATAAAAAAGGGAAAAGAAAAAGAAAAACAATCAGAATAACCTGTTGAAACCTCATGTGGTTATAGAAAAAATAACCAGAGGCAATCAAAAACAAGTTTCTGCCTGTAATAATTTATGGATTATAGCAATGGAGTGAAAAAGAAAGGTCTGTATTGATTACAAAAGCTAAAATGTGAATTAAGCAACATTAAGAAATTACCCTTAGACAATGAGAAGTTAAGCCTCCAGACATTTCTCTTGCAATAGCCTCAGTAATGAAGCTACTCTGATTAATGGACTCCTCAATTACTCTGCGCCTAGAGCTCAACTCCTTGAGATGTTCAAGTGTGGCAGGATCACGCGCAGAGAACACATCCTCAAAAACAATCTGCCAGTACAGCAAACACATCAATAACAGCCCGAAAAGTAACCAAATTGGAAAGCCATTATCTAGAATGAAACATACATGCATAGAAGATTACATTTCTTTAACCCCGGAAGACCTACTGGGAAGAATAAATAACAAAGACCTTCACTCAGATAAATGAGCATCCTTTATAAAAAAAATCACATCATCTTGTCTCAACAGGCACCCACTATATATATTCGGTTATCAAACCATCAAAATAAAGCTGAAAACTAGGATTATGCCATAAAAATGGGCAATCAAATAATTGTGTTAATTTCATATAAGACATAAGGTACTTTGATCCGATGCATCTTTTTTTTATAGACTTCGTAATTGCTAACTGTATTAGAAAACGGGCATCCATTCCTTCCCCAATTAAAAGGGTTAAATCCTAGACCACTAAAATCCATAATTTCCAATCAAAATCCAGTTTTTTTAATAATCTTAAAACAGAATCAAGAGACCGTGTGAGTGATAATACCTTCTTGGATTGGAGCTTAGCGGGCTGAAGATAATGCAGCATCATCTTTTCCAAATACGCAAAACAAAACCCAAAAGGCCAAAGACAGACAAAAAATCAAAATACTTATCTTTCCCTTCTGTAGACCTTCAGAAAACCCCAGAAAATGGGATTAAAAAACAGGACAGGGTAAACAAAATTCCAACACGGAAGGAGAGAACACCTAAAGGGTATAAAGGGTGTTTTTCGCTGGCTGTAGTTGTTATAGGTAGGGAACGGAAGAGTTAAAAGCCTTTTATGGTCGGGGTCGTTATCAAGGTATTTTCTTCTCGGCTTCTCGATTGGATTCCTTCTCTGCTAAGACTTCGATTTTACAATGAAACAAGAGAGCGACCGATGCGAAGTCTTCTAGTCCCGCTCCGCTGGCTCTTTATTGCTTTCGGGTCGGATTTGATCTTTCATAAAAATCCTCTCGATTCGAAGAGTTATATTTTATATCTTAAATTAATTTAAAATATTTTAAATTTAATTGGATAAAATTTGAGTCGAATTAATCGAATTAAACTAAAAATTAAATATATTAAATTAAAATATTATTATAGTATAACTAATTCTATATTTAAATATATAAATTTAAAATCATATATATTTAAAAATTATATCAAAGCCAAAAAAAATACTTGAATTATTAATTATCTTATTTAGATATCAAAATTATTATTTTGAATTTTTTTAAAATTTTAACTTTCTTTATATATATCATGTAGATAATTTTTTAAAATATAAATTTTGGAATTGTAACACTCCTATACTCAGTCCAATCGTACGAACCCGGTATAAGACTATTACATTTGGTGCCAAAACGGATATGGCTAGATATTGTTTAATTTAAACATTTATACATAGTATTTTAACTTACCTACCATATTTGCAAACATACTTATAGTTTCACTAATTCATTTTATATATACCAAAATAATTTAAGTAACCCAAAATAGATAGAATTTCAAGAGTTTACATTTTAGTCCCTAACACACGAAAACACATTTGATCTACTTATGTACATGCAATTTTAATTCAAAATATGGTACCTACTCTTGAAGCTCTTGAGAATGTGATGAGATGAGAGATCTCTCAACCCGACTTTACCTCTTCGAGTCTAACTGTACCTACGCGTTAAAATAAACACGTTAAACCGGTGAAGGCTTAGTAGGCACTACAAAAATACATAGGTAAATAAATTATAATTAAAATATTTTAAACTTATTCAATTAATACATATATACACACATTTAAGTTTCTTTAACTATGCGTTATATTAATAAAATTTAACTTATCTTTTTCTAAGTTATCAGACTTACCTTAACACATTAATGATTCACTTTTGTTCACAACTCATATTCTTAACCCAAAGTAGACTTTATAGAACACACCGGATATACGAAACAAATATAGAGGTGCATTATTATCCACTAATGAACAAAGAGCACTAAAATGCTATACAGAGAGCACAAATGTGATAAACAGAGAGCACTAATGTGCTAATAATCAGAGAGCACTAACGTGCTAATTATCAGAGAGCGCGCTAAAGTTCTTTAATGGCATGCCACTAATATCCTAATAGTTCTAAATTCCGTCTACTTGGGTATTAAAGCTGAATTTCATACATTTAAATATTTTATATAAATATTTCGAAAAAGATTTCTCATTTCTCCATCATTACGATTTAGTCCCCATTTCACAATTCACAAATGTCTCACCTTTTTCACATATATACTTTTATCACAACATTATTACTTAATGTTCAAACAATAGACCATCTCATATTCTCCATTTATAATTTTCTTTGCAAATTTTATAATTCCATAATCTAATTATTTTTTATTTACAAATTTAAATATATATTTTACATTTCTATTCTAAGTAATTTCATACTACAATATAAGCATTTAAATAAAGATAATTTTAAAATCTTGTAGTACTTACAACAAAAGATTGAGATGATGTCTTCCTTCACTCCTTAGCCTTCTTTTATCCTTTTTCTTCAATTAGGTCCTCTCCTTTATTTTCTTTCTCTTCAATTTCATATAAAACATATAACATTTATATGTTAAAAACAATCAAATAACTTTCTTATGTTATTTAATAAAAATAAACATGTATGGTATGATAATTTCATCATTTTTTTATTTGTATTTTTTTAACTTAGCTCACATTTCAATTTAATCCATTAATCAAACTAACTTTATTTTATTTAAAACTAATTCCATATTTTCATTCAAATCCGACTTTAGACTAATTTCAACTTTTAAATTTCTCCGTAAACCCTAATTTCAAAATTCTCTCAATTTAGTCCTATTAATTAAAAACCTATAATTTATTTTACAATTCAATCATCTTCTCAATTCTAACTTGAAATTCTATCAATTCAAATTCTAATACTTCAATTTATTTAACATGAACAACATCTAAAAATTCATTGACTTTCAAAATTTCAACATAAATCAAGTAGTATTTTGTTCTAAGATTCTAAAAACTCAAAAATTACAAGAAAATAGGCTAAATTGACTTACCAATTAAAGTTCAAACCTTGAAACCCTAATTTTTCCCTTTCTTTTTCTTTTTTTCTCTTTGTCCCCCGTTCTTCTCTGTTTCGTTTCAATATGCTTTTAATTATATAATATAATAATATAAGTTGTGAAACCCAAATTTTGCCCTAGGCTCAAAACCAAAAACATAATCCAAAACCAACAAAACCAAACAAATAAACAGTCCAACTACAAGTCCATCTACAAGGCCCGAATACACTATGGCCCAAAAAAAATTAACCCTAACCCAAATACAAGCCCAAGGCCCAAAATGATTAGACATTTTCAGTAAAACAAAACCCTAGCTAACCCTTGCGCATGCCTCCGTACTACCTCCACGTGCTCCGTCAACGTGCCCAATGCCTAAGGACTGTCTTTTGCACCAAAATGGGAGGTCTTCGACTTCTCCCTAAGCCTGCAAAACAAGAACAAAAAAAAAAAAGCAAAGCAAAGACAACAAAGCAGACAGAGCAGAGAACAGTAACGAAAACAAAAGAGAACAGTAGTAGAATAAATCACATGTAATTGGCTATAAAGCCAATAGAGAAAATCGATTGTAGGGGGAAATTTTTTTTTTGAATATAAAATGAGGGATTTTTCTCACTCAAATACAAAAAAAAAAAAAAACAGATTCCAATATACAAAGCAACAAATCAGTCGAAGAGAAAAACAAAGTATTAAGGTCGTTTTTTTATTTTTATTTTCCTTTTTTTTCGAAACTGTATACCTATATCTTTTGATTTTCTTTGTTTTTTTAAAACCATTTACATATAATAATATATTGAAAAGAGTTTAAAACAACAAAAAAAAAACCTTACCTATTTTTTATCTCGCCAGAAAAAAGTCAACTTTTGGCCTTCCCGTCACCGTACACGGTGGCGCCAGCACCAGCGAAAGACATTGGTGCGGCGGTGGCCCATCAGAGATTTGGCCGGAGTTTGGAAAGGGAGAGAACTTGAGAGATTTTTTTCTTTTTTGAAGAAGAAAGTTGAAAAATGAAAATTTAAAAAAAAAATTGGATTTTTATAATATAAGTTAAACGACATTGTTTCACCTAGGGTCTTTTAGTGTCAAAACGACGTCGTTTTGAGCATAACCCGCACGCGGCCCGACCCACTCCAGGTGGGATCCTTGTGTTTTCAATTTTTGGGCTATTTACGCCCATGGTCCTTCCGCTTTTCAAGAAGTTTGCAATTGGATCCTAATGTCCCTATTTTACCGTTTTAAATTTGGCCATTTAATTTTCTTTCATTTTTAATTTAGTCCTTCAATATGCTGAATCAAATGCTACGCACAAATGCGGGAATATTTCCCCATTTGGTCCCTCCATATTATTTGCACTTTTCAATGCAATCCCCCATTTTATTTTATTCCTGATTTTTGCCCAAAATCCCATTTTGATTTCAATTTAGCCTTTCCTTGTTAATATTATCATATTATTAAATTAATTAATTGTAACGCCCCCTAACCCTATACCGTCATCGGAACAGGGTTACGAGACATTACCAGTCAGTACGGTCCAATTTCGGTCATTAATTAAAGTAAATATTTACACACATCCTAGTTTTAAGATGTCGTCCCTTTAATGGGCCCTCGCAGTCCAATATGAACAGTAAATTCAATTCGGGACTAATTTAGAATCACTACAATTTTAGTAAATTTCAAAATTCATACTACATACCGTTGCCAACCATAATTTACTCATTTCATGAGTACATTTACAACCTAAATGACTCTCATAAAACATCCTAGGTACATGCCATTACCAATAATTAACACACTTTACCTTAATGAATTCGGGATCGAACGGGATCTTGATTCAACGTTTTATCTTTACTAAACTGCATGCGAAACAAACCGTCTGTTGAGTATGGTATACTCAGTGGTATTTCCATAATCCGAACACTTAATAATATAACAATTAAACTTAAAATCACAATAACAATTATAAGTATTCATTTGTTTGTTTTATAGATAAATTTTCAATTACTTACCATATAAATTCTATACAAGTCATATAACAAACACAATAGCATATTTGTTCAATTCTTTTCATTTACTTACCGTATAAATTCTATACAATATATTCACAATTCACTTGTTTTCACACTTTATTTCTTAACAATATACCATCTTAATTCATTCTAACATCAATCATCATCCATTTGAACTTCACTCATTTCATGAACCTTTTGGTTCATGTTTTCAATCTCATATCTCAATTTCAATTCTCAATTCAATTTCTCATTTCATTCCAATAGCTCAATCAATCAAATTCACTCGACTTATCTTTTCACTTATTTACCCTATTAACAAGACTCGGACCTTGGCGGATACGGATCCAACCAAACACACCAATATGGCACCCAGTGCCTCATCGGATAGTTCGAAGCAATATTTGACACCAGTGTCTCATCGGCCTAGTCAAGTAAAGTTAGTACCAGTACCTCATCGAATCTATCCGAAGAAATATAGTGACACCCAGTGTCTCATCGATTCGAGGTCGAAGAATCCTGAACACTTCCAATCCTATGGCATGCCAACTATATCCGACTCAGCCCGATCATCATTAATAGGGTATTCAATTCACTTTCAATTTTTTCAATCAATGCACATTTTAATTAATCACATAAATTAGTAATCCAATACAATTCAATTCACTTTTCAATAACAAATATCCAAATATCACAAATCTCATATTTAAAATTTTCAAACAATTTATATTTCAATTCAATTCAAATAATCAATATATATTCAATATTCAATATAAATATCTATATATATATATACGCCAATTCAATCAATATAAATTCAATAATTTCATCACATACTATATCAATCCATTTCATTTGCAAAACACAATAATTCTTACTTCAAAACACTTAATATACATATTAAGAAATAAATTCAACAATTAAGTATTAGGTTCGGATTATAGAAATACAAATCGTAATTTTCGAGCTAACTCCGTTGACTTTGTCTTGTCCTTTCTTAGCGAGATTTACGGTACCACATTGACTACGAAATTAATACAATTCATAATCATTAATACATTACTAATTCATATCTTGAGTTATAGAATTCTAAATTAAGATCCGCTAATTTTTCCTGAAACTAGACTCACAAATCTTCTTACAATAAAATTTTCAGAATTTTGGTTTAGCCATTAAGTACAGTTTATTCTTTAAATTCACCCCTATTCTGCCGTCTGACAGTTTCGTCCCTTCTTCACTAAAAATTAATTATCTCATAGTACAGAACTCGGATAACATTCTCATTGATTTCTAATGAAAATAGACTCATTAGGGATTCTAAACATATAACTTTAAGCCTCTAATTATTTTTATTCAATTTTGGTGATTTTCCAAAGTCAGAATAGGGAACCCGAATTCATTCTGACCTTGTCTCACAAAATTCATTATATCTCATAATTTACAATTCAATTGCTTATATCGTTTCTTCTATAAGAAACTAGACTCAATAATATTTAATTTCATATTTTATTCATCCTCTAATTCAATTTCTACAATTTTGGTGATTTTTCAAACTTAGACTACTGCTGCTGTCCAAAATAGTCTTAGTACAAAATGTTGATTTACTTTAATTTCAATTTAATTCTAACTAAATTCACTTACTTTTCTATCTTAATTCATACTTTATTTCTATTCAAATTTCATCCACACTCTCATTTAAATATTAAATTTCCAGCATACTTTCCTAATTTCAAATTTCATCAATTTAGTCCTTACAACATAAAACTTATAACTTACTTTACAATTTGATCCTATTATCAATTCTAGCTTGAAATTTACTCAATTAAACCCTTAATTCACTATTTTATTCAACATGAACTATACTTGAAAATCTATAAACTCTCAAAATATCAACTTAATTTCATCAAAGTCTTGTTCCAAAGCTTCTAAAACATCAAAATTTAAGAAGAAATGACTTAATTGACTTACCAAATTAAACTTTGAGCCTTGAAACCCAAATTTTCCTTTTCCTTTTTCTTTTTCTTTCTTTCTTTCTCCCCTGTTTCTTCTCTGTTTCGTTTGCTTTCATTCTGTTTCTTATGTTTCTTTACTTATTTATATAATATAATATATAATATAATATACTATAATATAATAATAATTTAATATATATATTTTAACACATAAAAAAATCTCAGATTTTTATGTTTATGCCGCCTCACTTAGGACAAATGGCATAATTGCCATTTTGGTCCTCTTCATTTTCTTTTAATCTACAATTCAACTTTCATCCTTTATTCAATTTAGTCATTTTTCCTAATTACTCTTAATTAAACTAAATTTACTTAATTAAACTCTAATTAACCACTCAATTGACTTCGTAAATATTTTTAATAAATATTTACGAATCCATTCGAAACGGAGACCGAAAATACACTTTTTGATAATGATGAAAATTCGGTCGTTACAATTCTCCCCCTTTTATAATTTCGTCCTCGAAATTTTACGAGAGAGGTGGGGTGTAAGTACAAAGATCTCGCTGTTCCTCTCGGTTCCCATATTGCTTCTTCAATATTATGACATTACCGCTCGGGCTAGTATCTCAACCGGCTCTTTTTCATACTATAGATTACATCAAATCTCAATATCCTTTGTCGATATAACATGCAAGAGATTTGATCTCTATAATCTTCTGAGCTTCAAATCATGAAAAATTATCATAAACTTTCTGTAACTTTAGAAGCAAAACCAAGCAATATTTTACCAATTTGACTTTTCTACAACTTCACATAGCCCAATGAACAAGAACTCAATTTCTTTTCAACTTCGATCTTTAAAATTTTCTTCCAAGATGGATCTTTAAGAAATATCATATCACTAATTAAATACTCAATATCCCAATGTTTCAAGTCCACATATGATTCTTATCATCAAAATTACTTTCAATCTATCTTGAATCACTTCCACTTTTCTTCAATTTCACGAATTAAACAACTCGCATATTCTTTTCTCACTTGTATTTAATCAAATCCCATGCGGTTTACATCAATCATTATTCGAACTTCATACGAGTGTTGAAAACTATTATTACGCACCCGAACTTCTTGTACTTATTCTATAATCGAGTATAAACCACGTATCTCAATCGAAATAATAGAAACCACCATACCATGTAATCTGATAATCTCAGAAACCTAGATTTCAAACAATTATTAAGTAAGAAACTTATTCATACTAGAATAGAATATACAAGCTTCACCATACCTTCGATGATTACTCAAATACCGTCTTTCTTTTTCAAAGATCGAGATAATTCCAATTCAAACCCATAGAAATTATATCCCACTTCCATTCTAATATCCTTTCTAGTCATGTAGATTACGAAGATATCATATCGATATAAACATTTATATACAATTTCAAAGTACTACTTTTCTTTCCATCTTCAACACATCTTCCTCAAATCCTTTGTACATCTTATTCTTCCAAAATGCATAGACATAGTACTACTATAATTTCATGCAAATTCTCCTGTATAAGTTCTGAATCTCTCTGTTCAGCTTTTATTTCTAAATAGCAAACAACCATCATATCCAATCTGAAATGTTTAATCAGAAATCTGTATACTATATCCATTTAATCGATAACTCATTACCACATTTCTGAGTTTCGCAGATCTGCTGTAAAGAAGTCGGTTTAATTTTTTTATCTCTACCAAAATTGAACCATCTTCAAATGATAACAGTCAGATGTTCATAGCTCATAACACAAAACAAAGCTTTCAACTTGAATATACATACATTCATTGTCTTTTCGGATGATAATTAATTATCATATCTTGATCTTTTAATGCAAGAACAATAACTACCACTTAGAATCGGTATCAAATAATTCTTCCCATGTGATTCTAACATTTCGTAACATAAACCATTACTTCATTTTTTTTTTTTTTTTTATTTTTTGCATCAAAACACTGCTATCCCTGTAAACCACAAGTTTCTTTATCGGATTTCAGACTGAACCAGAACTAGTGCTTCAGTTAACTGAGCTTTCAACTAATCAGAACCTTGCTAACGTCTATCAGATCATTCCAATTTCACATCTTTCTATAATAACCGACTAGTTTTAGAAAACCTCTGATTTCAAATATATTTTTCACTATCATTTCAGTTACAAAATCTATAGCACATTCAACTTCTTCAATCAACAGTAGTTCGGGTAACTCTTCTGGAAACACATTAGAATTCTCTTGCACTATTGCCACTGATTTAAACCTTAACTTAAATATTTTAATATTCAATACATAAACAAGGTAAATACCATGACCCCTTTCCGGCATATATCTATGTTGGCATGTTCAATATCACAATAGACAATTAGCTCAATCTTCTCTGATTCAACAAAACATTTCATCATCTTGATCTTGCAACATATTATACTTCTGCTTATAATTTACCACCATATCATGCAGAATTAACCATTCCATTATTGAGATTATATCAAACAGTAAGAACATCAAATCGTTCAGAAAATAGTAGTATCATTATCAAATAGTTCCTGCAGATCTTATCAGCCCATAAATACTAATCTGAAAAATTTAATGCTTCAACCCAAAAATTTCAGCAAACCCAACAGGCAAATCTTTAATAGATACTGAACTTATGTAATCATAGGAATAGTCAAACCAGGATCAATTTAAAATAATCATATTAGTGTCGATAAAGAAGAAAGTTCCTGTAATGACATCCGGTAGAGATAAATCTTCTCATATATAATTAACATATACCCTGGCTGATGTTCATTCTCCAGATTTTACAGTGAAGTCATTTGTCACACTTCGGCTTTCACTCGTATTTTTGAGATTACAGGGTAACCTACCTCTGTTAGCTACATTACTCGGTCTTGAACTCTGAACAATGTTTTGTTTTTTTTTTCAAGCAATCATTAAGATAATAATCAGGAGAATCATGTCTAACACATATTCCATTCCTTATTCTATATTCTTCAGCTTCTGTCTTCATTTAAACCATCTTCAAACCATTTGTATCATACAGTTTCTATCGGAATATACCCTCTGATATATTTATTTAATCAAACAAATTCCCTTCATACACGATTGCGTTATATGATCTGTTTAAGCTTCAAGAATTACATGCGTTTCGATCAAGAAATCTCGATCGATATATATATATATATTTCTTTCAGAACTCATCTCAGAAAACTTTCAAATAACCCTTTCTTAATCACAACATAATCAATGTTTTCTACCACTGGTAAGCTGAATCTTTTAACAGAAATATCATACCCTTCTAACATTTAATCGGTGATCAGAACAATTCATTTACAATCCCGATAATATTCTCTAACCAGGTTTCAGTTTCTTTCAAGATCATTCTCAACTGTAATTCCCAATTCATCCACACCATATATATACATGTCCAGATCATTAACAACAGATAACTTACCCGTTCAGACAAGCTCTATACCTTGAAGCACTTCGGGAACCGATTGAGAAACAGGAGGGGTAGATATCATAACAAATACAATTTCTTCTATTCACTGAAAAACATCAGTTATAATTCTAAATAATTATGTATCATTTTTTTCTATTATTTCATCAGTCATCATTCAGTAATTAATTACCCATTGAGTTTATACCCAGTGTTGTTGATTCAGTTTTCATCTAATTCACGAGACTATTCGTCTCCAGTACACATTTCATAATCAATACCATCGATATTTTTGTCTAACATTTTCACTATAAAACAGTACCAAACAAATATATCAGCATCCGATCCCGACTCGATTTCGACTCAATTATGGCATGTACCCCTAGACTCAATTCCGAGTTCGATTTAGTCCGAGAATCGGCTAAACCTGAATAGCTCTGATACCACTAAATGTAACGCCCTCTAACCCTATACCGTCATCGGAACAGGGTTACGAGACATTACCAGTCAGTACGGTCCAATTTCGGTCATTAATTAAAGTAAATATTTACACACATCTTAGTTTTAAGATGTCGTCCCTTTAATGGGCCCTCGCGGTCCAATATGAACAGTAAATTCAATTCGGGACTAATTTAGAATCACTACGAATTTTTAGTAAATTTCAAAATTCATACTACATACCGTTGCCAACCATAATTTACTCATTTCATGAGTACATCTACAACCTAAATGACTCTCATAAAACATCCTAGGTACATGCCATTACCAATAATTAACACACTTTACCTTAATGAATTCGGGATCGAATCGGGATCTTGATTCAACGTTCTATCTTTACTAAACTGCATGACGAAACAAACCGTCTGCATGAGTATGGTATACTCAGTGGTATTTCCATAATCCGAACACTTAATAATATAACAATTAAACTTAAAATCACAATAAAAATTATAAGTATTCATTTGTTTGTTTTATAGATAAATTTTCAATTACTTACCATATAAATTCTATACAAGTCATATAACAAACACAATAGCATATTTGTTCAATTCTTTTCATTTACTTACCGTATAAATTCTATACAATATATTCACAATTCACTTGTTTTCACACTTTATTTCTTAACAATATACCATCTTAATTCATTCTAACATCAATCATCATCCATTTGAACTTCACTCATTTCATGAACCTTTTGGTTCATGTTTTCAATCTCATATCTCAATTTCAATTCTCAATTCAATTTCTCATTTCATTCCAATAGCTCAATCAATCAAATTCACTCGACTTATCTTTTCACTTATTTACCCCTATTAACAAGACTCGGACCTTGGCGGATACACGGATCCAACCAAACACACCAATATGGTACCCAGTGCCTCATCGGATAGTTCGAAGCAATATTTGACACCCAGTGTCTCATCGGCCTAGCCGAAGTAAAGTTGGTACCCAGTACCTCATCAAATCTATCCGAAGAAATATAGTGACACCCAGTGTCTCATCGACTCGAGGTCGAAGAATCCCTGAACACTTCCAATCCTATGGCATGCCAACTATATCCGACTCAGCCCGATACTGTTAATAGGGTATTCAATTCACTTTCAATTTTTTTCAATCAATACACATTTTAATTAATCACATAAATTCGTAATCCAATACAATTCAATTCACTTTTCAATAACAAATATCCAAATATCACAAATCTCATATTTAAAATTTTCAAACAATTTATATTTCAATTCAATTCAAATAATCAATATATATTCAATATTCAATATATATATCTATATATATATATACGTAATTCAATCAATATAAATTCAATAATTTCATCACATACTATATCAATCCATTTCATTTGCAAAACACAATAATTCTTACTTCAAAACACTTAATATACATATTAAGAAATAAATTAAACAATTAAGTATTAGGTTCGGATTATAGAAATACAAACCGTAATTTTCGAGCTAACTCCCGTTGACTTTGTCTTGTCCTTTCTTAGCGAGATTTCTGGTACCACATTGACTACGAAATTAATACAATTCATAATCATTAATACATTACTAATTCATATCTTGAGTTATAGAATTCTAAATTAAGATCCGCTAATTTTTCCTGAAACTAGACTCACAAATCTTCTTACAATAAAATTTTCAGAATTTTTGGTTTAGCCATTAAGTACAGTTTATTCTTTAAATTCACCCCTATTCTACCGTCTGACAGTTTCGTCCCTTCTTCACTAATAATTAATTATCTCACAGTACAGAACTCGGATAACATTCTCATTGATTTCTAATGAAAATAGACTCATTAGGGATTCTAAACATATAACTTTAAGCCTCTAATTATTTTTATTCAATTTTTGGTGATTTTCCAAAGTCAGAATAGGGGAACCCGAATTCATTCTGACCTTGTCTCACAAAATTCATTATATCTCATAATTTACAATTCAATTGCTTATATCGTTTCTTCTATAAGAAACTAGACTCAATAATATTTAATTTCATATTTTATTCATCCTCTAATTCAATTTCTACAATTTTGGTGATTTTTCAAACTTAGACTACTGCTGCTGTCCAAAATAGTCTTAGTACAAAATGTTGATTTACTTTAATTTCAATTTAATTCTAACTAAATTCACTTACTTTTCTATCTTAATTCATACTTTATTTCTATTCAAATTTCATCCATACTCTCAATTAAATATTAAATTTCCAGCATACTTTCCTAATTTCAAAATTTCATCAATTTAGTCCTTTCAACATAAAACTTATAACTTACTTTACAATTTGATCCTATTATCAATTCTAGCTTGAAATTTACTCAATTAAACCCTTAATTCACTATTTTATTCAACATGAACTATACTTGAAAATCTATAAACTCTCAAAATATCAACTTAATTTCATCAAAGTCTTGTTCCAAAGCTTCTAAAACATCAAAATTTAAGAAGAAATGACTTAATTGACTTACCAAATTAAACTTTGAGCCTTGAAACCCAAATTTTCCTTTTTCTTTTTCTTTCTTTCTTTCTCCCCTGTTTCTTCTCTGTTTCGTTTGCTTTCATTCTGTTTCTTATGTTTCTTTACTTATTTATATAATATAATATATAATATAATATACTATAATATAATAATAATTTAATATATATATTTTAACACATAAAAAAAATCTCAGATTTTTATGTTTATGCCGCCTCACTTAGGACAAATGGCATAATTGCCATTTTGGTCCTCTTCATTTTCTTTTAATCTACAATTCAACTTTCATCCTTTATTCAATTTAGTCATTTTCCTAATTACTCTTAATTAAACTAAATTTACTTAATTAAACTCTAATTAACCACTCAATTGACTTCGTAAATATTTTTAATAAATATTTACGAATCCATTTTTCAGAACGGAGACCGAAAATACACTTTTTCGTAATGATAAAATTCGGTCGTTACATTAATATAATGTTTTGCATTTAATTTTATTTAATTTTATCTTTATTTTTATTTTTTTTCTTCTTTCTTCTTTTCGTTCCTTCACTTATTATTATTTTCTAAGACGCTTTTATCATTATTGCTCTCACCATTGTTTACTTTATTGTTTATTTAATTATTTCTTTATACATGCATTTTATATGTTTCGAGGGTTAGATTATTATTATTATTATTATTATTAACATCACAATCATTACCTTCTTTTATTTGTTTTATTTTAATTCTTTCTTTTATTTATTTCTTCTATTCATTTGCTTGCATTTAAGTTTTATTTAAAACCTTATATTATTTCATTCACGTATTGTTTATTTTATTATTTCTATTTAGCTTGTCTTATTTATTTGTTTATCTCTTTTTTTTTACTCCTATCATCGCCATTTATATCATCATGTTTATTTATATTTTATTCATGATTGTTATCTTATATTTGTTATCAAGCATGTTGTGTCATTATCCTCATAAATTCACGTTGCATCATCGTTTATTAAATACAAGTTTATGTTTTAGCCATACTTGAACGACTCAAGTGTATATTATTTTTAATATTTTATTCATTTTTACCTAAATTCATAAAAAATATATTTTTTTAAGGCAATGTTCTCCATTTAGAAATTCGAGAAGTCGTGCCCTAACGTATTGGGTTTCTATTTTTTTTCGTTTAACCCAAATGATCGAATATCCTTTTAAAATTAAAATGCATGAATTTTGAAAATCAAAATTCAAGCTTATTCTCGAGGGTTTAAAATGTTGTGTCTTAACGTACTGGATGTGACATTTTATTACTTCCGGACAAGAAGGTTTTTAGCATCCACTTCGATTAATCCAAACATTTTTGTTTAATTAATATTAATGAAAAGAGGGATCGTATTTTAAATTCCTTTCGAGTTTTCAACTTTCGACATCAAGACATTAATTAATCAATTAGGTACCAATTTTGGGCGGTACGAGGGTGTTAATCCTTCATCGCACGTAACCGACTCCCGAACCCATTTTCTCGAATTTTGTAGAGCAAAATTGTTGTTTTAGTGAACCAAAACATTTATTAAAACGATCACATTAGGAAGTGATTCGATCACACCTCAATAAAAAAGATCGGTGGCGACTCCTATTTTTTCGTTTTCAAAATCAAGTCGACCCGTTTTCAAAAAATGGTTTAGACATAAGTAAATGTTAATAATATAATAATATATAATTTAATTTAATAACATTTACTTATTTAATAAGTAAATATAAAATAATTACTAATATATGTTTATTATTATTCCACATGTATTTCACTATTACCCCACACTTGGCACTTATGTTTAATTGCTAATTTAGTCCCTTCATTTTTTTCTCTATTCTATAATTCAACTTTTATCCTATATTCAATCTAGTCCTTATACCTAACTACTCTTAATTTAAACAAATTCACCTAATCAAAACCTAATTAACCACACAACTAATTTCGTAAATATTTTTTAATAAATATTTACGATTCTGTTTTATAAAAATAGAGACTCGAAAATACACTTTTTGATTACCCGACTATAGGGTCATTACAGGAATTTTTATAAATATTATGAATTTTAAAAGTTATTTGAATTTTTTTGTAATTTTTGTTGAGAGAGAGACCAAACTGCTCATTTTCAAAATTGACAAGGACTAAAGAGGTATTTACACTAAATTGTTATTCGAATTGTAAAATTTAACTTGATTCCAATTCGAAACTCGAATAACTCAAAATTCAAAATTTTTTATTGAATTGAATCGAGTTTTACTCACCCTTACATATACATGGTTTTTAAAGTTAAAATTTGCCATAAGTCTCTATACTTTTCAAAATATTAGAATTTAGTCTCTAGACTTTTATTTCTAGGATTTTAGTCTATCTTCTTTTCCATATTTCAAAATTAGATCCAATTGGTAACATTATTATTTTTTATTAAATTTGTTGGTGTGATATTATGAAATAAAAATACTTACTTGATAGTCATATACTTAAAAATGATGTTATAATTAACCTTAATTTACAAAAAAATTAACAGTACTAACAATTGAAATCTAAGAAGTAAAATAACTAAATTTCTGAAAATGAAAATATAAAAAAATCAAAAATTTCAAAAATAGTATAAAATAGTATGAGATATTTTTTATTATAATAATGTAAGTGAATATATAGTATTTCCAATGATACATTTCTTTCGAGTTATTTTTTAGTGATAGGATCAGAATAAAATATTAAATTTTAAGCCGTTCGAGATCAAAAACAGAGGAGGGAAAAACTCTACGAAGTGAAACTTTTCGGTCGAGCTCGAAAATTAGATTTTTATATTTATCTTGGATGTCAACATCTCCTAAATATCTACTATGAGAAATAACTTTGAAACAAATTTATTTTAAGAAATATGTTTTTATAATGTTGTAATAAAAATGTCATATCTTTTTTATACAGAAAAATCTATTTATATTAGAATTTATTTGTTTGCATATAAAATATTTTCTGTAAAATATTTTATTATTTTACTATATTTGTTTGGTAGAAAATGAATTACCAAATGAAATCATTCTCCAAAGAAAGGTAAAATTAAGACATTTTACCAATATTTTTGTAAAACATTTTCAAATATATAAGGCTTTGTTCATTGTCTTTATTGTTGAAGAAAAAAAAGAAAGCTCTCTTCATTGTAAATTCTAAATTTATTTTTTATGATTTAGTCCCGAAATCTAAATTTTTACTATTCTACAATTTAATTCCTCAAAAACATATTTTCTTATTCTACAGTTCAGTCCTAAACCTCATTTTGTATAGTTCTGCAAAACAATCCAATTTTTAAAATTTTTAGATTTTATAATTTAGTCCTTACAACTAAAATTGTCAAAATTTCCAAAAATTAGTCCTTGATTTGAAGAGTTAAACTATCATATTCTATTTTTAGAATTTTAAATTCTCAAATAATGTAAATGTAAAAAAAATTAAAAATAAAATAAAGAACACACAGATTTTTACGTGGAAACCCTTTCGAGAAAAAACCACGGGCAGAGGAGAAGAAAATTCACTATATCGAATTCGAATGAATTACAAGAGGAATAGACTATGTCTATTTATAGGCTTGTAAAGCCATATTCTAGTAAGACTGAAACACCTTATTCTTGTCAATATCAAATAGATGGAATTTAATAAGGTTTAAAAAACCTTATTCTAAAATAAAATAAAAGAAGTGTAATTCTATATGGATTCTTCTTTTATTATATTTTACCACTGTATTTTATTTAAATAAGGATTCGGGTCACTTTATTCTAATAATCTCCACCTTGACACGAATTCTCAATGAACAAGTTCTTTATCGCGAGCTCTCAACGAACAAGTTCTCCACCTCTTCCATAAAGCCCTTTAAGGGTTTAACTTCAACAATGAACACCAACCAAGTCTAAGCAATGCTCAAACTTGGTTATAGGAAGTGACTTAGTCATCATATCTACAGGATTTTCATGAGTACTAATTTTGCTCACAACAATATCACCACGAGCAATAATATCACGAACAAAATGATATCGAACATCAATATGCTTTGTTCTCTCATGAAACATTTGATCTTTTGTAAGAAAGATGGCACTCTAATTGTCACAAAATACTGTGCTGATTTGAAGGTCTTCATTGAGTTCACTAAAGAGTCCCTTCAACCATATAGCTTATTTACAAGCCTCAGTAATCGCCATGTACTCAGCTTCAGTGGTAGACAAAGCGACTGTAGTTTGCAAAGTGGCTTTCCAATTGATTGCACAACCTCTGATTGTAAAGACATAACCTGTGAGATATCTTCTTCTATCAAGGTCTCCAGCAAAATCAGCATCAACATACCTAATGATTCCATCTCTAGTTCGTCCAAACTGTAAGCAAACATTAGTAATACCTTGTAAGTATCTTAAAATCCATTGAACTGCTTTCCAGTGTTCTTTATCGAGATTCGCCATGTATCTGCTAACTGCACTGACTGTATATGATAAATCTGGACGTGAACAAACCATAGCATACATGAGAGATCCCACTGCACTAGAGTATGGAACATGTGACATGTACTCAATCTCATCATCTGATTGTGGAGACAAAGCCGATGAAAGTCTAAAATGGGCTGCTAAAGGAGTACTAACAGGCTTAGCACTCTGCATATTGAACCTGCAAAGAACTTTCTCAATGTACCCATTCTGACTTAGGTATAATTTACTTGTTTTTCTATCTCTGAGAATCTCCATAGCAAGTATCTTCTTTGCTGATCCTAAATCTTTCATCTCAAATTCTTCACTTAGTTAGGCTTTGACTGTAACACCCCTCACCCGTATCCAACGTCGGGACAGGGTTCGAGGCGTTATCGGACTTAAACATTTACAACATGCAAAATCGGGCCACCAAAAAGTTATACAATGGTTTAATTATTATTTAAGGACCTCCTATTTAAAATTTCATGACAATTAGACACCTCTAACATATAAAACTCAACTTTTGTACTTTTTACAATTTAGTCCATTTTACTAAATTGAGTGCCCAAACATCTAAATTTTCGAACGAAATTTTCACGAAATCATTTCGTGAAATCGTAGACTATAAAAATATAATAAAAATGAAATTTTCCTCATCGGATTTGTGGTCCTGAAACCACTGTTCCGACTAAGCCCAAAATCGAGATATTACAACTCTCCCCCTTTTAAGGATTTTCGTCCCCGAAAATCTTACCGGAAAAGTGGTCTTTTTGTGATCTTCACTTAGATTCCTCAATTTTCATATTCGGTGCCAAAGAACTTTCACTCAGGCGGTGCCTTCAATATATCTCTTTAATTTCTCATATATTCTGAAAGCTTACGGACTCATCTCTCAATTGTTCTTAAATTTTCAACTCTTCTCAGTTTCCCTTGTCATCTTGACATAAAGCCCAAATCTCAATTTGGTTAATGGAAACTAGAATTCCAAGAAATCCAACAATCAAAGAGACCTGAAATTCTATGAATCTGATGAGTAGAAATTCATTAAATACTGATATGATTTACAGATCTCATCAGACATTTAACAATAAGATACATTGCATTTTCCTTTTTCCGCTACGGAAATAATTCTGATATGGCCTCGAGAATAATCTTTTTTCATTTTCATCCTAATATCAATACTGGCAGAGGTAACTCTGATAGATCCTGATGCTCGGTTTTAACCCCATTAACAGCTCAAATTTTTCGTGGTATCGAATGCTCTAAACTATTACATTACCTTATTGTCTTGAAACACATCACAATTCATACAGATTTATCACTCGAGTCGATCTTAATCACCAGTGAATGACATTTCAAGTAATCCTTTCTTCTAGTTACAAAAAAATTCATCATGCCATCCTTTACTATTCATTCCTTACGTTAATCAAAACCGTCTCAATTGCATTAGCTCAAGTAACCAAAATATCTCAATTGAAGACATTAACTATGATTGACTTACTCAAGAGAAGTAATCTACTATGCTGATTAAAACTCGAGCTTTTATCACCTATGCCTTTACTGATGTCAAACCTTACACGAAAATTAGAAAAATCCCAATACTGAAATCACCACATTACCCAAATCAAATCAGAAGTATAGTCATACTTGACAGGATTATCACAAGCTGAAGAACGCACTTCGAACATGAGTCATAATTGACAAATTACGGAATAAAGATAACAAGAAAACCAAATAAAGAAATCCAAGATAGAAAAACTTAGAATAAAGAAACCCAAGATACGATACTATACCAAAAAATCGAAAATCAAACTCATAAGAAAATACGGAAGATCTCGACAATTCCTCAGAGAAAAGAAATCCAGAAGAAAACATCATTTAATCTTACTGGAATCAAATGCAACAAGAACAATGTATTTTCCCACATATATATATATCAGATGGAGCATCAAGTAGAAGAAACAGAATCATAGTATCATACATATTCTCTCATCAATTTTTATCAGACAGAATATAATAGAATGCCCGAAGGAATAGAGCAATACAAATTATAAACCAGTCAGGCTACCAATGCTTTCATCTAACATCAAGATTAGAAAACATCCCCATATAACAAGAATTTCTTCAAAAGATCAACAACCATTTCTGGGAACAAATAAACACATAGAACATCTTAGAATAAACTGCTAAAATCTGTCCAGCCGTAACTGTCACACTCAGATATTACACATTTCAAATATCATTTCCCCAACTATTTCTGCCATCACAAATTTCATATTACCTTTCACTAAAGAAGACCAGTTCTGAATAAATTTTGATTTGTACTTTTCTCGACCTTGTACCTTAGTAATTCGATTTATCAAAATAAATTTATTCTCTAACTGGAACAGTGCATAACTCCAATAATCCTTATGCTAATCTGATACTTTTCTAGCTTTGACTTTACTTATCAACTCATTCTTCAATCTCTAATCATACTTATAATTATTCTAGCACTAAACTCTTTGGTTTCTCAACCGGTAACTTACTCAGTACAAATTTCATGAAATTCCATTATAAACACCACTTCGGTAAGGGGAAGGATTTGTAAGGCCTTTGACTCGACTTTCTCATACATATACATATGACACAATTTCCATCATCATAACAACATCATCAAAATCATATCATTTATTCAGGCAATGCATCATTCATGTTGGTTTACACAAATTTTATAGTTATCCCATTTAGACAAGTATATTATGCATGCATTCTATGTTTTCTGGATAGCTTAACTTATCCATTCATTTACTCAAACAAATCATACCCATGACATCATATAAGGGCTAAACGAACATAGATATTTGCATCACAATCGCAACTTTCATTTCGTGCATCATCATATACATATCATTACAATCATATAATTCAGTCCAAACAATTTAACACAGATAAATTCATTTTATTATAATCATTTATCTCATAAAAAATATCATTGACATTCATCAACATTCAACGTTCAATCAAGGAAATGACATTTTCATTCATATCATGATATTAGGAACCTTTACTCATACTCTACGAATTTCTATTTATCCCGTTCATCTTATCAAGTAAGCCAAGTGCACTACATCATATGAGCATCAAGCAAGTATGGATATTTATCACAACATGAACTTTCATCTCACGTGTTATCACATATAAATATCATAAACTTTTATTCATACTTTTCTGAATCGATACTCAACATAATCGTAATTTTATTTAAACACCTTCGCATCACATTGAATATGGTCAGTGCAGCTCGATTAGAGAGTACATCTATCTAAACAAGATGGTGCTCATACGCGTCGGGAGGCATCACACTATCACGGATCCGTGGCATGTATAGCTAGACTCTTACACATGCTAGGTTAGTCCGAGAACCAACTAAACCATAGCTCTGATACCACTAAATGTAACACCCCTCACCCGTATCCAACACCGGGACAGGGTTCGAGACTTTACCGGACTTAAACATTTACAACATGCAAAATCGGGTCACAAAATTTTTGTCCAAAAAGTAATACAATGGTTTAATTATCATTTAAGGACCTCCTATTTAAAATTTTATGACAATTAGACACCTCTAACATATAAAACTCAACTTTTGTACTTTTTACAATTTAAACCATTTTACTAAATTGAGTGCCCAAACATCTAAATTTTCGAACGAAATTTTCACGAAATCATTTCGTGAAATCGTAGACCATAAAAATATAATAAAAATGAAATTTTTCTCATCAAATTTGTGGTCCCGAAACCACTGTTCCGACTAAGCCCAAAATCGGGATATTACATTGACCTTTCTTATCTCTCATTTATCTTTTGCTGCTATCAACACGTCATCAACATAAAAAAGTAGATACACAAAAGAACCATCACTGTTTTTCTTAAAGTAAACACAACTGTCAAAATTACTTCTTTTGAAATCATGAGAAGTCATAAAGGAATCAAACCTCTTATACCACTGTATTGGTAACTATTTCAAACCGTAAAGGGACTTTTTCAGCAAGCAAACATAGTCTTTTTTTTCTAAGACTGTAAAACCCTCTGGTTGTTGCATGTAAATATCCTCCTCAAGTTCTCTATACAAAAATGCAAGTTTTACATCTAACTGCTCAAGCTCCAAATCATGCATGGCCACAATATCAAGCAAAGCTCGAATCGAACTATGCTTAACAACTGGGGAGAACATATCTATGAAGTCCACTCTTGGAATTTGACTGTAACCTTTTATGTTCTTCAACTCCTAGAGGCCCTTCTTTCTTTTTAAACACCCATTTCCAACGAACAGCCTTTTTACCTTTAGGAAGTTTCACAAGATCCCATTTTCTGTTTTTGTGGAGTGATTTCATCTCCTCTTGCATAGCAAACATCCACTTTTCTGAGTCTTCACAGCTAACCGCCTCAGAATAATTAGATGGCTCTTGATTCGCATCTATATCTTCAGCCACATTTTAAGCATAAGCAACTAGATCAGTCTCGGCATACTTCTTTGGAGGTTTAATTTCTCTTCTAGTTCTGTTTTTGGCGATAGAATATTGTGGTGAAAAGGCAACTCTATTTTCAATTTTTGTACTGGCTTGAGGAGTCGACTCTGTGTTAATCTGATACTCCACCTACTTTTGATTTTCTTTATTGGAAGAGCCTTTAAGAGATAAGTTAGGCAGTATAGCAGTTTCATCAAAGACAACATCTCTACTTTCTATTTTCAGGACACCATAACTTATACCCTTTTTACACCAGCTTTATAACTAAGAAAAACACATTTAATTGATCTCGGTTCCAATTTTCCATTATTAACATGAGCATACGCAGGACACCCAAAAATCTTTAAATCAGAATAATTAGCAGGATTACCAGACCATACCTCTTGTGAAGTCTTTCTCTCAATGGCAACGGATGGGGATCGGTTGATCAAAAAACATGAAGTAGAGGCTACTTCGGCCTAAAACGACTTTGGTAAATTGACACTTGACAACGTACATCGAACCTTCTCCATGATCATTCTGTTCATTCGTTCTGCAACACCATTTTTCTATGGAGTATGGCGAACTATCAAGTGTCTCACGATCCCTTCTGACTTGCACAATCTATTAAACTCATCAGAACAGAATTCTAAGCCATTGTCTGTGCGGAGATATTTTATTTGTTTTCTCGTCTGTTTTTCAATCATAATTTTCCAAGACTTAAATGCGGAAAACACATCGCTTTTCTACTTCAAGAAAAATGCCTAAACTTTTTTAGAAAAATCATCAATAAAGGTTAGAATATAATTAGCTCAACATCTCGAAGGCACTCTGGATGGCCCCCACAGTTCAGAATGAATATACTTCAACGTTCCCTTCGTGTTATGGATTCTTCTAGTGAATCAAACTCTCTTTTTCTTCCCAAAAACACAGTGCTCACAGAAATTCAGTTTCCAAATTCCTTGCCCATCAAGAAATCCTCTTTTTCTCAATTCTGCCATGCTATTCTCTCATATACCCTAGCCGCATATGCCAAAATTTAGTAATATCATCATCTGAAAAGAAAGAGAAAGCGACAGCTGCATCACCAGTAACAGTAGAACTCTGCAAAAATATAACTTGGCAGTCTTTCTCTGTCCTTTCATCACAAAAAGGGAACCTTTGGAAATTTTTAAAACCCCACTTTCAGCTGTGTATCTGTACCCTTTTGAATCAAGAGTACTCAAAGAAATTAAATTTCTTTTTAATTCTGGAACATGTTGTACGTCACTAAGTGCTCTGACAACTCCATCAAATATCTTAACTTTAATTGTTTCAACACCTGCGATTTTACACGAAGCATTATTTTCCATCAAAACAACACATTCAGACACTGTTTCGTAAGTTGTAAACCAATCCCGATTGGGACTCATATGAAAGTGCAGCCTGAATCAAGTATCTACTTCTCTCTTACTTTAGAATTGTTGACTGAAGCGACTAGAAGATCACCATCGCTGTAGTCTTATACAACATCAGCTTCACCGGAATTTTCTAGTTGTTTTCCCTTTTGATTCGCAACCTCTCTTTTAATCTTATTCTGTAGCTTATAGCACTCATATTTAATGCGCCATTTCTTCTTGCAGAAGTTACAAGTTTTACCCTTAGATTTACCATGAGGATTCCATTCCTTGTCCTTCCACAATCATCATCAGCATTCCGATCTTCTCTCCCATGAACAATGAGACCCTCTCCCTGAGAGTCTAGTTTAACCACAAGATGTTTCATCTTATTATACGAGGTCAAAGAACCATAAACCTCATCAACTATGAGAGACTCGTGGCTATATAAAATCGTGTCTCTAAAGGTTGAATAATACAGGGGCAACGAACAAAGTATAATCAACCCTAAATTTTCCTTATCATACTGAACCTCCATGGCCTCCAAGTTTGAGAGAATTTCTTTAAACACTGTTAAGTGTTCGTGACAGACGCACCTTCCTCCAAACGATGAGCATAAAGACGCTGCTCATATACAACTTGCTTGTTAGAGTTTTCGACATACATATTTGTTTTAGCCTCTTCCATAATGCAATGACGGTCTTCTCTTTCATCACATCCTGCAAAATTTCGTTGGACAAATACAGATGTAATTATGTTAACGCCTTTCGATCCTTACGCTTCTTCTCTTCATCTATTAATGTCGAAGGCATCTTATCTATCCTTAGCAGGGCATCCTCCAGATCCATCTGCGTAAGAACTGCTTGCATCTTAATCTGCTACAATGCAAATATGGTGTTGCGATCCAACAACAGAATTTCAAACTTCAAAAATGCCATTACCGTGATCGAGATGAACAACCCGGAAGCTCTGATACCACTTTGTAAAAAAACAAAATAAAATAAAATGAAGAACACACAGATTTTTACGTAGAAACCCTTTCGGGAAAAAACCACGGACAGAGGAGAAGAAAATTCACTTTGTCGAATTCGAATGAATTACAAGAGTAATAGATTATGTCTATTTATAGGCTTGTAAAGCCAAATTCTAGTAAGACTGAAACACCTTATTCTAATCAATATTAAATAGATGGAATTTAATAAGGTTTAAAAAACCTTATTCTAAAATAAAATAAAAGAAGTGTAATTCTATATGGATTCTTATTTTATTTTATTTTACCACTTATTTTATTTAAATAAGGATTCGGTCACTTAATTCAAACATAAATTAGTCCTAAAACTCAAAATTTGAAATCTTTACAATTTAACTCCTATAGTTTCAAACTTTACTATTTTACGCTCAACTTTCCAAATTTTCATATTTCATAATCATATAATTTAGTTACTACATCAATGTTTGATTTCCTAAATAAACCCTTATAATTCAAAAATTTATAAATTTTAGAATTTGGTCCTTACGTCAATTTTATTAAATTAAATCAATTTTCAACTTATTCTTCCAAATAATATTCAAAATAAATATTTATCACTTTCAACTTAATTAAACATAAATTTATATTCCCTAATGCACGAAATTGACAATTAAGCTTAATTAAGTAAATTTAAATGGATTAAAACTAAAACATGATTAATTAAAATATAAAGAAGCTTTATGAAATAAACTCAATTAAATAATGGAAAGATAATAAAATCCCAAATGATTGTTTGTTTTATTGAAAACAGATTTTATGAAATATTTTCGAAACTTTGTCAAACAACAAAAATATTTTACATGATTCATCCAAACATCGAAAATATTAGTTTTTCCATAAAAGTAAGTCATTTTCTAAAAATTATTTTCTGAAAATCTTTTTTAATGAAACAAAAAGAGACTTAGTGTAAAACTAAAATAGTTTTGCGTACGATTAATATTTTAACAATCCAACCATCGTATTTCATGCTTCAATATTGTAGATCATATCGTCAAGTTTGGTGTAAATTGAAAATCTCGACTATTTATTTTATGAATAAAACTTTCAATTGTTCATTATATATTAATGTAGATAATATTTTAGTTCAACAAGATACATATATCGATTAATTTAAAATTTTACATACATGACAATTAAAATTATATTGATAAATTCAATGATTGGTGAAAAAATTACATAATAGTAGTTTTTTAGTGAAATTATTAAATTCTTTTATGGAAAAATAAATACTAAGAGTTTTAAAGATAAGAGTTTCGTTAGTGAACATGGAGTTGGGACCTAAATTGTTTAAGAGTTACAGAAGAATATGGTGAAATATGAGAGGCATCAAAGATTGAATTTCGAATTGTGATAGTTAAAATAAGAGGAAATAAGGAAGCTTTGGCAGAGTAACAGTAAAAAAGTGGAGACGAAGGAAATACCTTAATTTTACACTTATGGAGGTTGTGGATAGACTAAGAGTCAATTTAGCATTATTTATCAAAAATACTTTTGGATCAAAAATTATTTTTTAGTAGAATTAAAATTTTCTACTTCTACTTTTGGTCAAAAAAAGTGCTTTTAAAGTGTTTTTTCCTGAAAGTATTTTTAAAAAGTTCAAAAGCATCTTGTTTAGCAATGTATTTATCTCAAAATCGCTTCTTAGAAGCAATGCTAAATTGACCCTAATTCCCGTTGTCCTCGACCAGACCAGCAAGCTTGGCCGAATGTGGAAACCTATAATCTTCATCTTTGAATAATCCAAATGATCTATTGAATTTAGTTGTTTCAAATTAAATTGAACATATGAAAATATAGATTTTCTTTACTAATAATCACAAAACAGTAACTGTTCGTTAATCTCATCTATTTGCCGAATGGATTGAGGCTATTTGTTTTGTTTGATTGGCTGAATTTACTAAACCTTCTTGCCTCTCAGCTAATAACAAAAAAATCTACGTACGGAGGAATAACATATTAGATATTAGATAAAGCAAAAGCTATATTGATGATGGTCTCCTCCTATTTAGTTTCAATTTCCAACAATTTTCTATGTGCTTATATTGATGGATAGATTCATGCTTTGCGTTAATGAAATGGTGTTAAATCCATACAATGTAAATAGTCCTTTGCAAGCTTCCTAAACCAGTTGTTTCCAATTATCAATATAAAAAGTCATAGTTAAAAGCTAATTTCAGACCAAACAAATTGAAATTTTTTGGAGTTCTCTTCTCATAAGCTTTACTGATTTGGTAATGGAACAGAACTCCTTTAGTTGTATCATAGGACCTTCTTTTTACCTATGCTAGCTGCTATTTTCGTCTCCTTCTCACTACGCTATTAAACATTATTGCAACAGTGAGCCAATGCTAAACCACTTATCTATTCCATAATAACTATATTTACAAAGATTTATAGCGTGGCATATCAAATTCATTTTCATTACTCAACTTCATATTTAATTTAACAGTTCGCCTGATGCAACCTTAGTAAAAACGGATTTGGACACGCATGTAAACTACACCACACCCTAGATAGCTCAAAAGAGTATGAACTATTCTACACCAAAGCACATGAGTGTAAAGGCCATAGACAACAAATGCATATACATATACAAATGCATATGTAACAGTCCGGTTTAGATCTTAATTGGAATAGTGGTTTCGAGACCACATATCCGAGTCAAAAAAATATTTAAATATTATTTTTCTTGTTTATGATATGTGAATGATCATGTGTGAAAGTTTCCTATGAAAATTTAACTGTTTGTGTGCTCAATTTGATAAAAGGACTTAATCGCGTAAAATGTAAAAGTTGCCTGCTGTTTTTTAAAAGTTCCTATTTGATTTTTCTCATTAATTTTGAGGTCCTTATGTGGTAATTTGACCATTTTAAGCTTTAATGGACCTTAATGACCTTGTATATAATGGTTTATTAATGTTTAATGAAAGGACAAAATGGTAAAATGTTTATTAATTTTAATATAATAAAAAAAAACATGTTAGTGGATGAATTATTCATCCATACTTGCTGAAATTCAAATAAAAATAGAAGAAATAAAAGCATTTAGGGTTTGGCTAAGTTAAAGCTCAATTAAATTATGTGTTTTGATCGATTTTTGATAATTTCTACGTTTTTGTAATTGTTGCTTCGAACACTATCAAGCCCATGTCTCAATTTCTGATTTTGATAATGATTTTTAAATGTGCCATGGATGAATTCATGAGCTTTATGTTGTTATATGATGAAATATGAAAGTTTGATGTTGGGTTTATATGTTTTGTTTTTGGATTTTTGATAATTTTGAGTAAAATGGGCTAAATTGTAAAAATATTATTTTGAGGGATTAAAATGTGAAATAACTGAAATGTGTGGACTTGTATGAGAGCTATGAATATTCGGCCAAGCATGAGTATATGCAAATTATGTGTATTTTGTGATTTTGTGAATTAGGGACTAAAGTGTCAAAATGTAAAAATGTGAGGACTAGTTTGAAAAATTCCCTAATTGTGTGTATATAGATTGTTTTGAATGATTTTTTGATTGAATAAGTTAAATTTTAATTGATTTAGATCGAGAACTAAAGAATACAGAATTAGATCGGGAAAAGTTAAAAGTCGTTGAGTAACAGATTTCATCTATCCGAATCTCTACAAGGTAAGTCGATATACAATAAACATGTTTGAATTGAATTCTTATTATTCATATGATATTGAATTGTGATGAATGAATGCTCAAGCTAAACATGTGCTATTTGAGAAAGTATCAACAAAGTTTCGACGTTTGAAAAGTCTCGTACGAACCTTAGGAATAGTTAGGATACATATGTCATGACATAGGATTTTCGATATCTGCTTTACGTGTAAGGCCACGTTTGGGACGTTGGCATCGACTTCTGTTTTACGTGTAAGACCATGTCTGGGATAGTGTCTTTGTATATGATTTCATGTAAGACCCTGTCTGGGACAGTGGCATCGATGTTTGATTACATGTAAGACCACGTCTGGGACGTTGGCATTGTATTTACTTTCTGATCTATCCGCGTATCCTTTTGTTTCCGAACGGTTCAAACTAGAATTTCGATAAAATGAATAACTTGTGGAATCAAATCAGATTCAGGTATGTTTACTTTGTATAGCCTATGTGAGAATGAAAGGTAAGTATTTGAATATGAGATTTGTGTTAGCATTGGTATACAAAGTATAAATGATTTGATGATATTTAGTTACTTTGAATGATAAGTTTAATTGTATATGGCTTACTAAGCTTTTGAAAGCTTACTTTGTGTTTGTTTGCATTGTTTTATAGATATCGAAGCTACTGTGAGCTCGGGGATCATTGAGGATCATCACCATACTATCGAACCTTATTTTGGTACTTTGAAAATGTATATATTAAAGTATGGCATGAATAGGCTAGAAATGTTTAAACTATGTTTTGTGATGTATATATTTAGCCATGTGATATGCCTAGGTTGTGTTTGAACTTATAGTTTGATAATGGTATATGATATGTGATGCTTATGTGAAATTTTGGTATGTTTTTGTTGACCAAAAGAAATGGTCAATGTTGAGAAATTTTGGTAAGTTTTGAGCATTTGATTGAATGAGGTATTGATCATATGTTTAGGTATGATTTTAGATGATGTTCTTGGTATGAATTGATTGATGAATTGAGATTTGAAATGGTTGGTAATGTTGTAGCATGTATTATGAATGGATTGGTATAGATATTGGCTGAAATGGTTGTGCATATATGTTTGGTTTGGTGCTTGTAGGTTGACCCAAATTGGGGTGGCAAATTAGCTATTCAAATGGCCTAATTTTTGTCCGCACGGGCAGAGACACGGGTGTGTGTCTCAGCCATGTGCGATACACGGTTATGTTACACGGCCATGTGTCCCCTGGGGTACCCTACAATTGTAAGTCAGACTCGAGCACGGCCAAGGCACACGGGCGTGTGGCTAGCAGTATAGTCCAAGTCAGTCTCAACCACGGCCAAGGCACATGGGCGTGTCTTATGGCCATGTGAGGAAGTCAGTATGTATGCCCTGTTTTAACATGGCCTAGACACACGGGCGTGTCTAATGCCGTGTAAGGCACACGACTTGATTACACGGGCGTGTGACCTGTACTTGTTTGAAAAATGTTTAAGTTTTGGAAAAATTTTATGTCTTCAGTTTAGTCCCGACATTTTTCTGACGCATGTTTAAGGTCTTGAAGACCTATATAAGGGATTCTATATTGATGTTGATCTTTGATGCTTTGATGATTATGAAATGAAAGTTAAATGTTCCGATTCGTCTGGTAATGCCTTTAACCCTAGTCCAGCGACGGATACAGGTTAGGGGTGTTATAGCATCCCTCCCCCACACCAAGATTTCCATAGAGACAGTGCATATACAATGATTCATAATAAATGTTGAATCATATAATGACATAACATAATCTTCGCATTACTATCAAACCCCTAAAGAAATGCACATACGACTTTTTTGCCATATCAGTTGTATCCTAACCTTTCTACGAAGTTTACATGAATATTTACCATTTACGAACATATATAAATTTTAACAAGTACGTGTCTCATTCCATAACTCATAGATTACAAGTCATAACTTAATACAAAATACATATCTTTCATGTAACTCGCAAGAAAATCATTCTCTATTTCTTTTGGCTTATTGCATTGAGCACATCATTTTGCATGTAGACATAATTTCCATTCAACTAATCAAATAATATTCATTTCACTTGCTCACCACTTATTTTCATTCACAAGTGTCTCCTTGTCAAGAATATTAAGTTCATTGTGTAAAAGTTATTTTTCAGTGGTGTCGGAAATAGTAGTTTTGAGATCACAAATATGACGAGTGAGTCTGTAAATATTATTATTTAATATTTATGAGTCAAATATAGTATTATATAGAATTTTGATCTAATAATTTTTGCTATTTGACCGAAAGTTAAGTACAAGTGTGTTGTCTTTAAACTCAAGTGATTTCGAAAAATGAGGTATTAGAACCTCGTTTCGGTGAACTGAGCCCGTAAATATTTTTATTAAATATTTACGGAGTTACTAAATAGGTATATTGAAATTTGGTCCAAAAATTTTAACATTTATATAGTTAATTAAATGAAAATGACTAAATCATAAAAGTTGCTGAAGTTTGTTGTTATAGGTTTAATTGTGTCAAATGAATATAAAAGCATGAGTTGAAGGTTTTAAATGGCAATTATACCATATAAATTTTCTAGTGGACGTATGAAATTTTTGGTTATTTTGAAGGTTAAAAATGGTAATTAGATAATTAAGTAAAAATTCAGTAAAAGATAAAAGTATCATCTTCTCTTTTGTTTCTTTTGTTTCAAGACCGAATGCACCATGGATGAATGCTCTAAGGTTTGGTCAAGTTTATGTTTATGTATATAAGTCTTTTTGAATCCTAGTTTTAGCAATTTTTATATATTTGAAATCGTTGCAATTAGGTCTAGCTAACCAGTATCTCAGTTTTCAAAATTGTTATAATTTGTTAAAATTACCACTGATGATTTTTGGATTTCCTTCATGTTAAATGGAAGATTTTAAAGCTTGGAAATATTTTAGGACTATTTTGTTAAAGGACTATTTTGTTAAGCGAATTTCGTTACTTTTGTATTTAAGGACTAATATGCAAAAATGTTAAACATAGCATGAAAATATTGTAATTTTAAAGTGTTTGAAGGCTGATTATGGATGGAATTACAATCAGTTAGGTGTATTGGGGATTAAATGTGAATTTTTTAATATTTTCCGTTTTAGGAACTAAATTGAACAAAATCTAAAAGTTTAGGAAAAATTTGTAAAATAGAAATTATAAGTCATATATATAAAAATGAATATGATAAAGTATTTTAATTTAATAAATTGAATTTAACTATTATATATGGATAAAAAACCAGTAGATAATCGTAGAAAAGGGAAAGTTGCTTATTAGTCCATGAATTTTGCTATCTCTGCAATTTAACCCTGGTAAGTTCATACAGTTGAATTTGGTATAATTGGTAACATTATGTTGATTTTTTGAATTGTGGTATGTTAATATATATATATATATATATATATATATATGTATTTGAATTGTTGCAAATTGCTACAATGTGAGGAAGTGAATTGTTATTATCCACTGAATATATCGAAGTTCAGCATTTGTTGCGGACTGCCGTGTTATATTTATAGTGGTTCTGGTGTTACTAGGGGTAGATGTAAGGCTTTCGAGCTTGGCACTTGGTGCCCAAGTGTGTTTTGGAGGGATATTAGCCTACGGACTAGGCATTTAGTGCTTAGGTGTGTTCTCGATTGATCTGATTTGTTTGAGCGTTATGGTGTGTTCTGGATGGTTAAACGCGTATCCAAATCTGTTTATATCATTCATCAGGTAGGTTTTCAATGGTTACATGATTTTTATTTAATTTTATAAATATTTACATTATCTTTTGAATGTATAAAGTGAGAATTGGTATTGATTGATTTAGTAGAATTGATCAGGTTATACAACATGTGTATAAACATAAAGACTCACACGTTGAATGGTTGTGATTGACATGTTATTGTTTATTAACTATTATTAGGTGTTTGATATGTGTATACGGTCAGTTTTATCGTTTATATCGTTGAACTTACTAAACTCTATTGAAGCTTACTTGTGTCATTGTTCATGTTTCTTTATAAATAATGTTTTGTGGAATCGGGTGATCGAATCAACCTAAGGTCACACTATCCAGATACCTATCGATAGCTTTTGACATGTTTATCTCAAGGTTATATGGCATGTAATATGTAACACCCCCAAACCCTTATCCGTTGCCAGAATAGGGTTACGGAGCATTATCGGACATTAAAAACAAATACGAACAATTCATAATAATTCACACATACACATCATAATTACATCATATAGTCCCTTTTATGAACCTTCGAGGCCCAAAACATGTGTTAGAAACAAAGCGGGACTTAATCATGTACTTCAGAAATTTTTTGTAAAATTTTAAAATTTTTTCCTAAGTGCAGGGGTCACACGCCCGTGTGATTAAGGGACACGCCCGTGTGGTCCTAAGACATACCCTTGTCTCAAGCTGTGTCCTACCCCGTGTAACTCCCTGACTTACCTCACACGGCCAAGTCACACCCCCGTGTGCTGGGCCGTGTTCCTCACACGGCTGAGACACACGTCCGTGTCTTTGCCCGTGTGGTAATACCTGAGCATTCTGTTTCAAATTTTTAAGATACAGGGGACACATGGCCTATCCACACGCCCATGTATAAGCCATGTGTCTCACACGGTCTGGTCACACGCCCGTGTGTCAGGCCGTGTGGACTCAAAATGAGCCTCATACATCAAGTTTTACCAATCCCTGCAAACTTACACCACAAGCAATTCAATAACCAAATGTTCAACCAATCTAAAACACATTCAAATACTTTTAATACATGCCAAATTCATCAATCTAAGAACCTAATCAAAGTACTCTTATTGATAACCTACTCATATTATCAAAACAATTCAACTAGTTATCAATCTAACTAATTACTATTTCATACCAATTTAACTTAAATTTTTAACTTATTGCATACTCATATATACATTAACTCAAACATATCATTTTATACTTCAATTTGTCATACATATTTTTATATATACATAGTATCTAATATCATTTTATAACACATTTACAATCATTTTCCAAAATGTCAAACATGTGACACTCTAGGTACATGCCATTTACCAAAAGAAAATATACTTCACCACTTTGAGTTCAGGATTGGCTTTAGATGCTGATTCGGTGATCTGACTTAAACCTAACTTGCACACGCAAGCAAACCGTATGCTGAGTATAAACTCGGTGGTATTTCTATAATCCGAATACTTTAAAACAAAATAATTAAACATGCATATTTAATTTATACAATTTCCAAATCTATTCAAGTAATCAATTTATATATATAAATAATTATCACACATTAAATTATTGTAACACCCCTATCCCGTAACCGTCGCCGGAATAGGACAAGGCGTTACCGGAAATCAGAAAACAGATCTTAACAGTAAAATTTTGAACATTCTCTTGAAATAAAGATTTTTTTTATATAAATGCTAGACACAACCAGTGATCGAATTTCTAACTTATAAAATTAAACATCCAAAAGATGCCATATTCGCATGGCTTAAATACGTTAACCAAAATATCCTTCCACTATTAGTCTATTCTATACATGCCTTAAACCTTAATGATATACAAACTTTATCTACTCACATGATAACTCGATAGTGTGATGAAATCTCCTCGACTTCCAACCCAAGCAATTTCTCTGAAGCCCTATAGACATAGGAAAAACACGCAGAATAAGCTTTGAAACTTAGTAAGCCTTAAGCAAATAAATCATTTCAATGATTATGAAAATTCCATATCACTAATCCGAATTGAAAAATAATCTCAATTGTATATACATTCATAGTACTCTTAAGTTCATATAACCTTATTAAATAGCTTCACTTATTTATATTTACAAATAACTTATGACTATGATTTTAAATTCGTGTGATAACTGTCAATTCATTCGTATGAACAAAACTTGCACATATCCAATACATACCAACCAAAACATGTCATATTTTTCCATGTTTGATTCATGGAACCACAAGGTCACATGTCAAGCACATATAGCATAAATTTATCTGTTATTTATCACGTCTCATTTTCACATGGACTACAT
Source organism: Gossypium arboreum (assembly GCF_025698485.1). NCBI lineage: Eukaryota > Viridiplantae > Streptophyta > Magnoliopsida > Malvales > Malvaceae > Gossypium > Gossypium arboreum. Next base: position 106,244,859 of record NC_069081.1, on the reverse strand, counting down.
ACATCTGACCAAGTTTATTCAATGTTCACAACATAATCACATAATCACTACAAGCTGTCTTGCTGAGCAGCAGTCACTAATTTTTTTATAGCTGGAGCTAAAAAACTCCAAATCATGTGCTGTTAATTTTCCCTGAAAATAGACTCATATATCTTATATCTCTAAAATTTTTAGAATTTTTAGTTTGACCAATCAATACCAGATTTTTCTTAAATTTTCCCCTGTTTCACTGTTTGACTATTCTGACCATTCTTCACTATAAATCAGATTTCTCATTGTACAGAATTCAAAATATATTCTCGTTTATTTCATTTGAAACTAGACTCATTAAGCTTTAATTACATAATTTATTCAGCTTCTAATTCAATTTCCACAATTTATAGTGATTGTCCAAAATCACGCTACTGTTGCTGTCCCAAGCAGATTTATTACAAATTTGCTCTTTCACACATTCCTTGCATTCAAATTATTTAAACATGTATATCATGTCATTCAAGATCGAACTCATATAACATAGGCATTAAAATGCTTCACTATCAACTTTAGTTCAATTGAAAAGAATAAAATACAATATCATATTCACATTTAATTTTCCATGATCGTAATCACCTAAAAATAAAATCATATACTTCCACAAACCTTTCCACAAGGACCAAGTGTTTATATTTGAATATAAACATAGAATCACTTCACATAACTTCACACATTTACCGAATGTATCACGATCACATTTATAGTCATAACACTTATTCACAGATGCATCACTTTATACATTTATAATTTAATTCAAATCAAAATCGCATACGAGTACATGATACATACCTGGCCAACTTAATATGTAATACACTTTCAATTTGTCATCTTAGTGTAGGATCTTGTAATTGTATACTTTTATCAAATTCATCGGCACTTGGCCTACTAGGTATAAAACCCGAAATTATATTACCAGCACAAAGCCTACGGGACTTTAGCCCGGATACATTTCCTGCACGAAGCCTACGAGACTTTAGCCCGGATACATTTCCAACACGAAGCCTGCAGGACTTTAGCCCGGATACATTTCCAGTACGAAGCCTGCGAGACTTTAGCCCGGATACATTTCCAGTATCTTGCATATTTTATTTCACATGCTAACACATTTCACATAACATATCACATTAGTAATTCAATTGCTTCATTCGAATATAAACACAAAATGTACACCTACCCTTTAACTTTTGGTTCAATAATCATACATAAAGAACACATAATCTTTTCACTATCCCAGTTTCACTTTTAATAACCATTCGGCTATATGCCATATTCACAAATTATTTCACACACAACCTCGATCAAGTAGGAACAATAGTCACAATTCATCAATTATACAAATATCCCATTCTTTGACTTTGTTTCATAATAGCTATTCGGTCACCACATATATACTATTCAATTCACATTCGACTTTATACAAACAAGTACAGTAAAATTGTACACACATATTACACACTTTCACATCATTACTTAATAGTCATTCGGCCACATTATATACATAAATCATCCATTTCATATTCGGCTTTATAGCCTAAATTCAATATACTTATTGCAAATCAAACTTGTAAAGGTCAAATAATTTCTTATCATATTATATAATCTTAAGCGCGCAGCAAATTAAATTTAATTACTTAAGGACTTACCTTGAATGTCATTGCACAATTACGGATTGATTAATCAACTACTTTTGCTTTCCCCCTTTCCGAATTTAGCTCTTTTTTCTCTTGAGCTTAATTCAAACAAACAAATAAACATTTATTCACCTTAATCCATCTTTGATACGTAAAGATAAACTCGCACACTTAGTGCTCATTAACTGATCTCGTACACTTAGTACTCGGTATAAATTCAGTTTGCACACTTAGTGCAAAATGATCAATTTTTTTACACTTAGTACTCATTACCAATTTCACTTCGCACACTTAGTGCTCATCTCAAGCTTACTACCATTTTGAATATATATACACATACTTCTACCACAATCGGCTAGATCAAATAAATGTATATATATATATATTCACCTTCGGTGATATCAAACCATACATATGTATTCACTTTTGATTATACCAAACTATACATATATAATTATGTACTTCCATTGAATTCATGAATTACATTATAATTAAATTCAATCAACTCAATTGCTTAAAACTTACCTCGATTATCGACGGATTAAGTTTCTCAGCTATTCAATTAATTTCGCTTTTCTCTTATCCGTTTCCGATCTCCTCGTTTCTTGATCTAATTAAAATTTCAATTTCAACTCATTCAATTTAATTTATAAACAAATCAATTCTTAATGCATAATTAATAAGTTTACTTATTCGCTCCTCATGGTATTCAACATTTGCTAAATAGTCTAAAGTATTTAATAATTAAAATACATCAATTCTTTATTTCAATGTACCATAACCGAATGCTCCATATGCCTATATGAATTCTTACATATCTTCATTTCGCAATTAACTTCCCATTTAACAATTTATTTCATTTTCATACCATAAACACAAAATCACCTAACATCTAAATTTAAACCTCAATAATCAAACACCAACTCTTATTTTCTAACACATTCAACAAAGAACTAAAGCATTTCTTCATATCAACCTCATGACCGAACATTCAATGTTCAACAATTAGGAAAATAAATTCATGGGTTATGATCAAAAGACAACTAACATCTAAAAAATGCAACCAATTTCAAATTAAAGCTGAACACATACCTAAATTTTGAATCAAGGAAGGCCGAATGTCTTGTTTCTTTTCTATTTTCTTCTTCTTTTTATTTCGACAAGAACAAGGCAAGTGGTTTTATTTTATTCCTTTTCTTTTATTTTTATTACTTTCATTTCATATAATATAATAATATTAATAGGTAAAATGCATATATTCATTATATAAAACTAATAACAATAACAAGTGCCGTCCACTACACTTGGAAATGGCAAAATTTCCTATGAAATCCCTCCACTAATAATAGTCCTCATAATTTGGTTATCACCAAATAACTCATTAAGTTTTAATATTATGCATTTAGACCCTATTCAATAAATCGGCATTCAAATGATGCAAATTTTAAAATAAAATTTCACGCCAACCAAATTCATGTATTCAAAACATAGATAAATAATAAATAAATAATAACTTTTTTTTACTCGGATTCGTGGTCCCGAAACCACCGTTCGGACTAGGATAAAAATCGGGCTGTCACAATTATCATCAATAAATATCTCAATAGCTTTTCCCACTTTGATTCACATGACATTTAACAATAACAATACTTTTTTTCATGAACCCTTGGTTCATGTATTTCTTTTGCACAATTCAATTCAATGTTAAATTTCAAATTCACATTCAATATCAATCTTATTGTCAATTCATTTATTTAACCCTATTAATACGACTCAGACTTTGGCGAATACACAAATCCAACCAAAACACACCAGTATGGCACCCAGTGCCTCATCGGATAATTCGAAGTAATAATTGACACCCAGTGTCTCATCGACCATGCCGAAGTAAGTTGGTACCCAGTACCTCATTATCCGAAGTAATAGTTTGACACCCAGTGTCTCATCGACTCGAAGTCAAAGTAATCCCTGAACACTTTCAATCCTATGGCATGTCAATTATATCTGACTCAGCCCGATACAGTTAAAAGAGTTTTCAATTCACTTTTCAATAACAATCAATATTCAATATTCAATTATCACAAAATTCACATAAATCTCAATTCAATATTTTCACATTTCAACAACAATCAATATTTTCATCAATCACAAATTCATATAATTTCAATTCAATATCAAGATAATAACAAACAACACTCACCTTAGTTACTTACCATACATATTAATTTAAAATACAACAAATAAAAGTTACTAAATTAGGATTATAGAAATACAAACCAGAATTCTCGAGCTATTCCTTGTTAATCTTGTCTTTTCCTTTCTTAGCCGAGGTCTCCTGCTCAATGTTAGCTACGGAATTAAAACAATTAAAAATCATCAATACAACACAATTTAACATTGAATATTTCAATCTATACACAACTTTTGCCTAAATTCCAAATTGATCATTAATCAAATCTAACATTATTTTCTTCACAATGTTATTCTTTATTTTCATTCAATTAACACTTAAAACTAAATTTAACTCTCTAATTTCACCGTGAATCGCTAATTTTGAAAATCTCTCAACTTAGTCCCTATTACTTAAAACTTTTGATTTATTTTACAATTCAATCCCTTTTCCACTTCTAACTTGAAATTCTATCAATTTAACCCATAACTCTTTAATTTATTCAACATGAACAACTTTTAAAAATTCACTAACTTCTAAAATTTCAACATAAATCAAATAGTATTTTGTTCTAGGATTCTAAAAACATTAAAATTAAAAGAAAAGGGATTAAATTGACTTACCAATCACACTTTGAACCTTAAAACCCTAAATTTTCCTTTCTTTCTTTCTTTCTTTTCTTTTTCCCTGTTTCGTTTTCTTTTATTCTGTTTATCCTTTCTTTTCATTTCTTTTATGCTTTTGTTTATTTACTTTATGTTTTAATTAATATAATATAACATAATATAATAATAATTCTTAAATAATAAGTAATGTATATAATTTGTACAAGTATATGTACATAAATACCACAAATGTCATTTCCTATACCATACACTTGTAAAATTTTAGGTTTAATTGCTTATTTAGTCCATTGACTTTTCTCTATTCTATAATTAAGCTTTCATACTTTATTTAATTTAATCCTTTCACCTAATTAATCTTAACTCAAGTTAATTCACCTAACCAAAACCTAATTAACCACACAATTAACCTCGTAAATATTTATTAAAAATATTTACGAATCCGTTTTACAAAAACGAAGACCCGAAAATGTACTTTTTCAATACCCGTGAATTTTGGGTCGTTACATAATAGGTGTGTTTTGTCTAGTTTTGGAATGCTTAGTTCAAATGATGTACCTTAGGTTGGTATAAAGTTGTATGTGCCTTTGGCTTTGGGTAAAAGTAAATGTTCATGTAATTTTTTTTTGGCTATTTTGGTATAAACTTTGTTAAAGTGTTTGAATTATGGTGAGTTTGGCATGTGTTTAATGTTTGGACTTGAGAACTTTGATTGCAAATTAGTTTGGTATGAAATGTATATTTAGTTTGCTAATTGAATTGTGGTGTCAATAAAGACACATTGGTTAGGCACTTAGGCTAAATATTTTTGGCATGTTTTAGGCTTGTTGGAATGTGTTTTTAAAATATGAAAATGGTTGATTTTGATTTGGCTTGGTATTTAAGTGTTGGATGAAAGTTGGCCTTGTTTTGGAAACTTTTTAAGATGCACACGACATGGGATATAGGCTATCATACGACCGTGTGTCAGACATGGCCTAGCCACAGGACCGTGTGCCTTACTAATTTTAGCTACATGGGTGTGTGGGGTAGCCATACGATCATGTTTGAGGCCACACGGGCTAGTCTCTTTCACACGGCCGTGTGACTCGTTTCCAAAATTTTTCAAAATTTTTATTTTTTTCTATTTTGATTCAAATTAGTCCCCAAATGTTTCCAAATTATTTTTAGAGCCCCATAAACTTGATTTTAGGCCCGTAAATGTCACACACGCCCGTGTCTTTACCCGTGTGGACAAAAATAGACCATTTTCTATGCCACATTTCTCACCCAAATTGACACCAACTTAGCCTCAACAAATTTCACATCAACAAGCCATAACAAGGCATTCAACAAAAGCTAAAATTATGTCTTAAACATGTATTATCACCATTTACAACTAATATGCCATTAAGTACCTTAAATGATAACTTTAAAAAAAATGTCCAAACTTACCTAATTATTTACCCAACCAAGTTAACAAAGTTCGCTATAATTCAATTACATGCATACATATAACACTCATACTCATATCACAATATACCTCATTCTCATACCAATATGTAAGTTGGTTATTTAAACAAAATATCTATCATAATATTTTCACAAGCTAAGCCTTGACTAAACCGTAAAAAAAACCTATACATGCCATATAAACCATATTGAACGTTTCAAAAACTACCGAAATAAGTTGGACAGTGTGTCATGAGTGTTGATCCGATTGTCCAACCTTCCGAAAATTTACAAGGACATTAAACAACACAAATAAGCTTAATGAAGCTTAGTAAGTTCGACGGGATAAATAAAAATCTTACCGAGCTAACTATAATAAATCAAATAATAAAAATCATTCACGATAGCTCCCTGTCAATTACAACTTCAATCGATGAATACATCCGTTTTCAAGTCGTAGCCAAAAGTAAATAACATGTCTTTCAATTTCAATAAATAAATCACCTTACCAAATCTTTCCCAAATCGAAGAATGACTTACAGATAAGAGTACATCGTCAACAGAAACTCATAAGAGTTGGGCTTCCCAAATACGCCAATCAAAAGCTCGAAAGCTGAACAGAAGCTCGTAAGAGCTGCACAGAAGCTTGTAAGAGTTGAACAGAAAGTAAAACACGAGAGTTCGCAACAAATGCTGAACCCCAGTTTACTTGGTAAAAATGCTATTGTCTCCTTCCAATACCATTGTACACTAAAATACGAATGTATTCAAATCTCGCATTCCATTTAAACCGAAATCCAATTCAATATTATAATTCCAAAAATAATTCAATTCCAACAATATAATAAATAAATAATACCATTAATCAATTTATACAAAATATTAAATTTTTTTAACCGTACGAACTTACTTGGGTTGAATTGTAGCAATTGCAGAAGTTCAATGACTATTCTGCTATTTTTCCTTTTTCACGAGTTTCTACGAGATCTTGATCTAAAATATAAAAGTACTCATTCATTAGCATTTATTTCACTTCCAATTCATTTCACAATTAATACTCTTTTATTTTTCAAATTTACACAATTACCCCTAAACTTTTACATTTTTGCAATTTAATCCTTTAATTAGTTAATCTATCAAATTAACTCATTTTCCTCAATCAATAAATTATTAAAATATTCTAAGCCATTATAAATCCCCTAATAAACCAAAAATTCACTATCAAACCCTAATATTTTAACCTTTTAACAGTTTAATCCTAAAATCAATATTTAACAAAATCAATTTATAAAATCAGCATATAACACAATCAAAGCTCTAAATCCATGTTATTCATATAAAAATCTAATATTCATCAATGGTAACTTCTAAAATTTTTAATAAAGTAAAAATTAATGTAAGATTTAGTTGGACCTAATTATAACAATCTCAAAAATATAAAAATTAAAGTAAGAATTAAACTCACATGAAGCAAAAATATGAAGAACCAGCTTAAGCTCTCTCCTATGTTTGTTTTTGAACCAAAATTGAAGATGAATTCAATAGAAACTGTTAGAATTTTCTATTTGTTTGTTTTAATTTTACTTAAATTACCATTTTGCCATTAAATGGCTTTATTTTATTATTTTCTTTCCTTATGCCGCCTCATCTTTTTATTTTAGGTATAATTATCTCTTAAGTTCTCTCTCTTTTATTAATCAGTCCATTTAATTACTTAATTATTATAATTAGAAAGTTTTTATTTTTTCAATTTAGTTCTTTTAATTAATTAACTATCGAAACGTTAAAATTTTTCAACAAAATCTTAATGCCATCTTAATGACACTCGTAAATATTTATAAAATATTTATGACTCGGTTTATAGAAACGAGATCCTGATACCTCACTTTCTAATACTACTTGACTTAATAAATCATTATAAAATATAAATTACCAATTCAAAAACCTTTTTAATACTATATTTGACTCGTAAATATTATAATAAATTTACAAACTTACTCACCGGATTTAGTGGTCTCGAACTACTGTTTCCGACACCACTAAAAATCGAGCTGTTACAGTAAATGTATTTATGCTAAGAATAATATTTAGTTTTGATTATTGATATTTAAATTAATATATGAATTGTTTAATGATGTTAAATGTTTCTATAATCCAATTACAAAAATGAATTCAGGGTGTTACAATTTCCGATATCATTGACTTTCGGATTGTTATATTAAGGACTTGATTAAACTCTAATCTAATTTTAATAGTTGAGATCACTTACAACTTAGTCCCGACATTATACTAAGTAATGTATTTAATTAATTAGTAGCTAATTATATTTTTAATTATTTGATTAATTTTTTGAATTAACTCGACTTTAGTTGTTCAACCTCAAAACTAAATTTTTGACACTACTAAAATATGAATCGTTATAATTAAAGTGGATTTGTTTTGAGTTTATATTGTTTTCCTTTTACAAATTTTATATAAAATGTAAAAATATTTTTAAAAACCCTTCATAATATATATTTTTGCTTTTAAATAGAAGGAATATTTTAATTATGTTCCAAATGAGTTGATTTTAAATTGATTAGTGTCACCAACTCTATTATTTATTTGATACCGTTCTTAAACTAAATAACTCTCAACCCTTAAAGTAAAATATATTGCTTTAAAAGAAATATTACATATTTAAGCGCTTTTTAGTCTTCATATTTTAAAATGTTGCAACAACAACACTAGTTAAGCAAAAACTTCATTGATAATTATATTTGATGTGGGAGAGCATTTGATTTTTTTGGTTGGTTTGACTATTTTCTTTTATTAAATTGACTTAGTTGACAATAATATACAAAATCAATTTGACCAATTAGAGCCTAAGAATCGATATAACCGAATCAACTTTAGAGCGTTTGGTTTAATTGGTTAACCGATTTTAATTATTAAGTTGAATTATTGGGCTTGAAATACTATATGTTTATTTTACATGTTATATATTATAAGTATATTTTAAATAATTTAAAAATAATAAAATAAGTGGAATTTTCGGTCAAGTTAATTTTAAATTAAAAATCATTAACAGATAGAAATAATCAACAAAAACTGAACTCATAACTGAAAAATGGTACAAACCAAAATCTATTAAAACAATTGAGTTGGGTTAGTAAATTTTGTCGATTTTAATAGAAAATGGGTAATCCCATGTTTAAGAAAAAATATGGCGTATAAATAAATGTAATGAAAAAATTGGTAACATGCAAACTTCACGTGACATTCCGTCCCCGTCACTAATAACCCGTCGGGAAGGGAAGGCATAGGGCGGGTGGTCCACTGCTCCTGTGTTTGATAGCCAAAAAAGAGAAAAGTTAGTTTGGACTAAATGATGCTACCCTAATCATGAGCATGGAATGCACGGGAATATCATCACATTTCATAAACTTAAAGCAACTGATGATAGCATATTATTTACTTTAAGTATTGTTGAGAAAGTGTTAAGATCCCAACACTAGAACTTAAAATTAAACTTTGTGGACGCCATCCTCATTCGCTTTAGCTATCAATTTTCAGAAGTTTCACGGACCTGATTGATACAGAAACAGTGGTCCACCAAGCCGTGATGGATGCAGACATCGAGAAGCAAATGCCATGGATTATTGCATTCCCCCTTTTGGAGATGGTAAATAAAAGCCTCTAAATCCTGCTTATTAAGCGGGATAAAAATCAACATTGCTAACCACGCAAAGGTAATGAGCCCCCAGCCCCAGCCCCAGCCCCAGCCCTCATGAATTAAAATTACCTTTGTCAAAACAAATCAAAGCTTTGCATTGGTTGGATAAATACTAATTCACACCCTTTCTCTTTAGCTCCCACTCAAACCTTTATCCTTTTTCTATTCTCAATAAAAACCAACCATATCACCAGTTCCTATTACCTCCCACTTCCTTTCTTGCTTTTACCAAATGGGGTTTCTTTTTGCTCTTCTCTTCGCTGGCTGTTTCTTCTTTACAGCTCCATTTGTTGGCTGCTCTCGTAGTTTGCTGCAAACTCCTCAACCCACCACAGCTCTCGACGTCGCTGAAGCTCTTGTGAAGACCAAAAATGTCATCTCCTTCGACCCCACCAAGAAGCCAGCATTTACCCCACTGGACCAAAGCCTCTCAGCTTCATCTCCATCTTCTTCTCCGTCTTCCATCTCCCTTCAAATTCATCCCCGAGTTTCTATTCATAAAAGCTCCCACCTTGATTACAAAGCGCTAACCTTATCCCGACTCCAGCGTGACTCAGCTCGAGTCAGTTCGCTCGTCACTCGGTTGAATCTGGCTGTCAACGGGATTTCAAGGTCAGCTCTCAAACCCCTTGATACGGGATTAGAATTTGGAGCCGAGGATCTGGAAGGTCCGATTGTGTCCGGTTCGAGTCAAGGAAGTGGTGAGTACTTTTCCCGAGTTGGAATCGGGAAACCACCGAGTCAAATATACATGGTACTCGACACGGGCAGTGACGTCAACTGGGTACAATGCGCACCCTGCGCCGATTGTTACCAACAATCCGACCCAATCTTCGAGCCATCTTTGTCGTCTTCCTACTCTCCGCTAAAGTGCGACACCCAACAATGCAAGTACCTTGACGATTCCGAATGTCGAAATGACCGTACATGCGTCTACGAGGTGTCCTACGGTGACGGGTCTTACACTGTGGGTGACTTTGTCACCGAAACCATCACCCTCGGCTCGGATTCTGTCAACAATGTAGCCATTGGTTGTGGCCATAATAACGAAGGGTTGTTTGTTGGAGCGGGAGGCTTGCTTGGTCTCGGTGGCGGCCCGCTCTCCTTTACCTCTCAGCTTAATGCAAGTAGTTTCTCCTATTGTCTCGTGGATCGTGACTCTGACTCAGCATCCACTCTTGAATTCGACTCGTCTTTCCCTCCTAACACCATTACAGCTCCATTAATTCGTAACCACCAGCTAGACACGTTTTATTATATTGGTTTAACCGGGATCAGTGTGGGTGGCGAGTTGCTCCCGATTCCTGAGTCAGCATTCCAAATGGACGAATCAGGTAATGGTGGGATTATCGTCGACTCGGGAACCGCCGTGACACGGTTGCAGAGCGACACCTATAATGTTCTCCGTGATGCGTTCGCTAAAGGGACAAAGAACTTACCGTCAGCTGATAGCGTGGCGTTGTTTGACACGTGTTACAATTTGTCTACGAAGAGTAGCGTGGATGTGCCAACGCTGTCATTGCACTTCCCAGAGGGTAAAGTTTTACCGTTACCGGCTAAGAATTACATGATACCGGTTGATTCCGTTGGGACCTTCTGTTTCGCGTTTGCGCCAACGTCCTCGTCGTTGTCAATCATTGGGAACGTGCAACAACAGGGGACGCGTGTCGGTTTCGATCTGGGCAACTCCCGCGTAGGATTCGTGCCCAACAAATGTTAAAAGTAATTTAGGTTATTGGAAATATTTGGACTAGTTGTGATTTATTTACGATTTTCACGTTGGTGACAAGAAAAAAAGAGATTTTTACCGCTTGGGCGGTGTGTCCATTTCAATTTCTCAATAATTGTTAAGATTAGCGTCGCGACTGACGGAGTAGGCGGCGAGGTTGTCAATGTCGGCAGTAGTGGCATGTATAGTAAATTCATTGAATGCGTGAGGAGAACAGTGGGCCAACAGTAGAGACTTAATAGATCGTTGATATGACCGTTACATAGTTTGTTTATTAGAAGAAAGATTCGCTTTGGTGTATCAAACATAATTTACTTTGGTGTCAGTGCTTACTTGGCTGCATCGGATGCCTTTTTCTGTTTTAAATATTTATCTTTTTCATAATTAAACAAAAGAAAGGATTTTTAGCTTGACTTCAAATTTTTATTTTTTATATACCTTCAAACATTGATGGATTTATGGTTTCCTTTCAATTTTTTAAGGTTTCTTATGAGTACAATTATTCGAATTGCACCCCCATAGTATTTGGGTCCAAAAGAGGAAACATCTTATAACTCCTCATCGTGTATTAAGTGTTGTTAATATTCTTTAATGGAGTTAAATTGTTAATTCATTTGTTTTTTGAATTGGTTAATTTTAGTTGTTATATTTTTAAATTTAATTTAATTTAATTATTAATTTTATACTATATGTACAATTATAGATTTAGTTTATAATTTTCAATTGAATTGTCTCCAACTAGATTATTTTAAGTCTATATATTTTTCAAAATTTGAAGTTTTAGACTCAATAAAAATGACATTTGTTAATCCATCAGCTAGATTTTTAATGAGTAATATGTGAAAATAACAAATTAACATAACATTACATATATGATAATATGTTTGTTACATTAGATTATGAATATAATAGAACTTAACTTAATCAAATTGACAATTATTATCATGTGAAAATTCAAAATTTAAAATTTAAAAACACATGAATTAAAAATAATCAAATTAAAATGCAAGGACAAATTTCATAAAGTACGGAGAGTAATACAAGAATATAACTTTTTTTTTATGGTTAAGTGGATGACTGACATTGGTGTTGACTGGGGAAGCATTTAGAAAAAAACTTAACCACTTGCTCATAAGATGTATGTTACTAAATTGTTGGCATCCGATATGTTCAACACCCAACCTACGTTGGAATTCAGTTTACTCCAATTTCATTAAATGGTATAACATTCAAAATTAAGAATAAAATGGGATAAAATTTTGCAGAAACAAACAAGCATGGTTTGAAAAAAAGGGATAAGACAACTGCAAAATATTGAAAGGGCAAAAAGGGTTGGACAAAGAGAATCCTGAAATTAATTAAAACGTAAATTTGTTTAAGGTGGAAAGAAAAAATGAAAGTAGCATCCAAACCACATTTTCTCTTTTGCCTTTTATTTCCTTTTTTTTTTTAATTAATAAATAATTCGCATGGGAAATAGGGAATATTTGGGATACTCTGTGCTGTTCTCATCTATTTTACAAATGGGTTTGCTTCTTGTCGGCTAGAGGGCTCAACTCCAAAAACAGCCCAAATCTCTCCCGGAAATACACTTGTAAACTCTGCCTTTCACGGGGATGGACAATCTGCCAAATGGACAAAACGAAAGAAGATCATATATTGGATAAATAGAAAATCAGCTTTTTCTTATTTGCAATTAATATCTACGGCGTTCGCTGTACCTGAATACATGCTTTTAACATTTCTTCATCTTTTCTGCTTAATATTCTATAATTTCACCATAATAATACTTTTATGTCTAAATTTGAAATATAATCATCTAATATTTAAGAATGTAAAGAACTAGGTACAAGTCTTGGTAATATTCAACGATACAAGGAAATCAATTGAATTGAATTAGTGGATCTGTCTTATTTTTGTACATTGTTAACAATGAGTATATGTAGAGCTTTTAATAACTGCTCTTCAACAGATTGCTAGCTGTTGCGCGGAAGCGTGTGAAAGAGTAAAAATATTGTACTGAAAAATCACACTAAGTTCAATTCCCAGGAAAGAGAGGTAGATCACGAAGATCATTTAAATACCAAGTCTTTCCTAGCCAGAATATCCCTCTATCGTAATTTAATAGCACAATAAATCACTACAATCACATTTACAAAATATGCAAAATAAATAATAAAGAACACCGAATTTTAACGAGGTTCAAGAAATTTTGCCTACGCCCTCAAGCACTATCAAATATATTTCACTCCAAAATTACAAGTGAAATTTACAAATAGGAGAGAGAATAATGCCTTAAGTAGAGAATGGCAATTATGGGATGAAGAAAGTAAGAAATGGTTAGGCCTATTTATAGTTGAGGTTCAAGGATCAACTTGCAATGTCCCTATACAATTAGGGACTAAAATTGGAATTATCCCATGCCAACTTTTAACCCAACTTGCCAACCAATCTTACTTTCTACTTTCAGTGCCCACCCTTTTTTTGACTTTTCAAACAATGGGTGGGTTCCAATAATCTCCACCTTGAAGATTTGATTAGGATAATCTTATCTTCACACAATTCTTCGCGCTTTGACAACAATACTTGATAGTGCCTTCTTCAACTGTTAAACTTGCAGGATATTAATCAAGTTCAAACAATGTTCGAACTTGGTTGTCATTACCACCTTGGTCATCATATCTGCGGGATTATCTGCAGTCTTGATCTTCAAGACAAATTTTCCCTCTTCAATAATTTCCGCACAAAATGGAATCGACGTCGATATGCTTTGTACGTGCATGATAGACTTGATTCTTTGCTAAATGAATAGCACTTTGACTATCACAATACATGTTAATATGCTCTGAACCAATCCCAAGGTTTTAGCCATACCTTGTAACCAAATAGCCTCCTTTACTGACCTCTGTTACATGCCATGTACTCGGCTTACGTGGTTGACAACAATCTGTAGATCGTAATGTAGACTTCCAACTTATTGGTCCTCCAGCAAGTGTAAACACATAACCGATGGTTGATCTTCGCTTGTCCAAATCACCGCATAGTCGTAATCAACGCATCTAATAACACATTTACCAAGTGTATTATCCTCGCTTGAACAGTAATCCAACATCTACGGTCTTCGAATATACCGTAGAATCCATTTCACAACTTGCCAATGTCCTTTTCGTGATTATGCATATACCGCCACTATACTAACCGCACTGTGAAATGTCGGGTCTTGTACACACCATTGCATACATCAAGCTACCCACTGCATTAGAATACGGAACTTGCAACATGTATTCTCGTTCCGTATTCGTCGAAGGAGATAGTTGTGCAGAAAGCTTGAAATGAGAAGCCAACGGGGTACTTATAGGTTTTGTCTGCTCGTTCATGCCAAACTGCTGTAGTACCTTCTTCAAATACTGCTTCTGAGACAAGCTAACTCTATCATGAGCTCTATTTCTCCATATTTCCATGCCGAGAATCTTTTTAGCTTCTCCTAGATCTTTCATCTCAAACTCGAGATTGAGTTGAGTCTTCAATCTTTCAATCTCAACTCTGCTCTTAGATGCTATTAGCATATCATCAACATATAAGAGCAAGTATATGAAAGTTCCATCTTGTAGCTTCTGAAGATACATACAATGATCAAATTTGCTTCTTGTGTACCTTTGCCCTTTCATGAACTGATCAAATCGCTTGTACAACTGCCTCGGAGATTGCTTCAATCCATAAAGCGACTTTGTCAGTTTGCAAACCCAATTTTCTTTTCCAGCAACCTTGAATCCATCTGGCTGAGTCATATAGATTTCCTCTTCCAAATCACCGTGTAAAAATGTGGTCTTCACATCAAACTGAACTAGTTCAAGATCATATTGCGCAACCAAGGCTAGCAAAATCCGAATAGACGAATGCTTCACAACAGGAGAAAACACTTCATTGTAGTCTATTCCTTCTTTCTGAGCGTAACCCTTTGCTACCAATCTAGCCTTGTATCGAATTTCATTTTTATCAGGAAATCCTTCATTCTTTGTATATACCCATTTGCATCCAATTGCCTTCTTTCCCTTGGGTAGTGTCACCAACTCCCAGGTCTTATTTTTATGAAGAGACTGCATTTCTTCATTCATTGCTTGCTTCCACTTTACACCATCAGGGTTACTTATTGCTTCTGTGTAAGTAGAAGGAACATCATCATCTGCAATTGGAAGTGCATAGGCCACTATATCATCAAAGCGAGCAGGCTTACGAATCTCTCTTCTTGGCCTTCTATATGCAATTGAATCTTGTTGCTGTAGAGGTTCTTGGGTAGGAACCTCTTCATCATTTGTCCCTCCAATATTAGCTGGATCATCGTTAACATTTTCAAGCTCCATCTGCTGTAAAGTACTACTGGTTTTGTCATCCTTTTGTGAATCCTTGTACTTTAACATGGTTGATTCATCAAAAGTCACATCTCTACTGAAAACAATCTTCTTTGTATCAGGACACCAGAGACGATATCCTTTTACTCCATCAGTTATACCCAAGAATAATGCTTTCTTTGCTTTTGGGTCTAACTTAGATTCTTTAACATGATAATATGCAGTGGAACCAAATACATGTAAAGAATCATAATCAGTAGCAGATTTACCAGTTCACATCTCCATAGGAGTTTTTTCATTTATTGCAGCTGATGGCAAACGGTTAATTAGATGGCACGCATATGTAACTGCCTCAGCCCAAAATTCCTTGCCCAATCCAGCATTGGACAACATACATCAAACTTTCTCCAATATAGTTCGATTCATACGTTCTGCCACCCCATTCTGCTGTGGTGTATCCCGAACAGTGAAGTGTCGCACAATGCCCTCATCTTGGCATACTTGTAGAAATGGATCGTTTTTGTACTCAGTACCATTATCTGATCAAAGTCGTTTGACCTTTCGACCAATCTGAGTCTCCATTATCTTCTTCCATTTCAGAAATGCATCCAAAACTTCACTTTTTCTTTTCATTAGATACACCCATACTTTTCTTGAATAATCATCAACAAAAGTAACAAAATAATGCATACCTCCCAAAGAAGCCACTTTGGTAGGTCCTCACACATCACTGTGAACGTAGTCCGAATTCCTTTCAGATTGTGAATTCTTTGGACCAAATTTTACCCTCTTCGCTTGCCCGAACACAATGTTCACGAACTCCATTTTGCAAGAATTTGCACCTTTCAACAAGCCTTGCTTCGCCAATGTCTCGCAAAACTTTTTCACCAAAGATGTCCCAATCGCATATGCCATAATCTGGTAACCTCTGAATCTACATCTTTTGTAGAAACTGTTGATGTTGATCCAATAACTGTACTTCCATTTAAAAAGTACAAGTTATTTATTCTTGTGCCTTTCATCACCGTCAATTGCCCAGCTACTACTTTTAGTAATCCATCTCTCAAAGTGATTGTGAGCCCTTTAGATTCTAGGGCCCCTAGTGAGATGAGGTTTTTCTTCAGGCTAGGTACGTAGCGAACATCTGTCAAGACTTGGATTGAGTCGTCGTGATTCTTCAATTGGACTGTACCTACTCCCATTGTCTTACAAGCACTATCATTGCCCATAAGAACAATTCCACCTTCTAGCTCTTTAAGACTAGAAACCAGTCCTTATTAGGACACATATGGTAAGTACATCCTGAATCCAAAATCCACTCATCCGTTTGACATGCCATTACCATGCCAACCAAGCTAAAGTCTGACTCCTCATCATGCTCCGCTACACATGCATTAGAAATAGCCTTGCCCTTTTGTAGCTTAGGACAATTCTTTTTCCAATGCCCTTTTTCACGACAAAAGGCACATTCATCTTTGGCGGGTCTCTCTTTGGATGGCGATAGTCCAGTAGCCAAAAGCATCACTAGCTTACGCTCTGACTTGAGTAGCATGGGGCACGTGAAATCCCGTGTGAATCAGCAAGGACCACCTTGCAAGGCTAAATACTCCTGGGTGACCGATAGTGAAGTAGTACCGTGAGGGAAGGGTGAAAAGAACCCCCGTCGGGGAGTGAAATAGAACATGAAACCATAAGCTCCCAAGCATGGGAGGAGCCAGGCTCGACCGCGTGCTGATGAAGAATGAGCCGCGACTCATAGGCGATGGCTTGGTTAAGGGAACCCACCGAGTGAGTGAAAGCGAGTCTTCATAGGGTAATTGTCACTGCTTATGGACCCGAACCTAGGTGATCTATCCATGACCAGGATGAAGCTTGGGTGAAACTAAGTGGAGGTCCGAACCTACTGATGTTGAAGAATCAGTGGATGAGTTGTGGTTAGGGGTGGCTCTACCAGATTTGCTACTGTGTGAACGACCTCTTACTGTTAAGACTTCTGCAGTTGTATCTCTGTGGTCTCTTTTATCTTTCTTTCGATTCTCAGATCTATACAACGCACTACAGACTGCATCAAATGTGATCGTGTCCTTCCCATGAAGCAATGTGGTGGTAAGATGATCATATTCATCAGGAAGGGAATTCAACAACAATAATGCCTTGTCTTCATCTTCAAATTTCTCATCCAAATTTAGCAAGTCTGCTAAAATTTTATTGAATGAGTTTACATGGTCATTCATCGACATACCGAGTGCATACGTGAATCGATAAAGTTTCTTTTTCATATAAAGCCTATTTTCAAGACTTTTCGTTAGAAACTTTTCTTCTAGTGTATCCCATAGCTTCTTCACGATGTCTCCCTCATGATGAGTACTTACGCTCTTTGGCCAAACATAGGCGGATTGTACCACACGCTGTCTATTGATCTTGGCCCACTCCTTGTCATCTATCTTGTCGTTTTTCTTCAAGGGCTATATCTAGCTCTTGCGACATAAGACATCCAGATCTCACATTGCCACATACCAAAATTATTGGTACCGTCAAATTTTCTACTTCAAATTTTGCATTTGTCACAAGAGTCCTTGCGATGACGATCTTTGCGCCATTTTTCTCCTCAATCCCAACTACTGTATATGTGAACAATATCGTATACGTGAATAGTGCCGTATACGTAAATAGTATCGTATACATAAATAGTACCATATACATAAATAGTACCGTAAACGGTCGTATTCCCCAAGTACGAATCTGGCTCTGGTACCAATTGTTGCGCGGAAGCGTGTGAAAGAGTAAAAATATTGTACTGAAAAATCACACTAAGTTCAATTCCCAGGAAAGAGAGGTAGATCACGAAGATCATTTAAATACCAAGTCTTTCCTAGCCAAAATATCCCTCTATCGTAATTTAATAGCACAATAAATCACTACAATCACATTTACAAAATATGCAAAATAAATAATAAAGAACACCAGAATTTTAACGAGGTTCAGCAAATTTTGCCTACGTCCTCAGGCACTACCAAATATATTTCACTCCAAAAATTACAAGTGAAATTTACAAATAGGGAGAGAGAATAATGCCTTAAGTAGAGAATGGCAATTATGGGATGAAGAAAGTAAGAAATGGTTAGGCCTATTTATAGTTGAGGTTCAAGGATCAACTTGCAATGTCCCTATACAATTAGGGACCAAAATTACAATTATCCCATGCCAACTTTTAACCTAACTTGCCAACCAATCTTACTTTCTACTTTCGGTGCCCACCCTTTTTTTGACTTTTCAAACAATGGGTGGGTTCCAATACTAGCTGTATTGGTTAATTGACTAATTGCACCTTAAACTAACTCATATGATCTCTAACATTCATCCATCTTCTCGACGCGCAAGACCCGAAGGATATTTCGAAACCGAGTAAAATATGACACTGAAAGTGGCTTGGTGAGAATATCAGCAACTTAATCACAGGCAGGAACCTCTCCAACCACAATAGAACCATCAGCAACCTTTTCACGAACAAAAAACAAATCCAACTCAACGTGCTTGAACTTAGAATGTAAGACAAGATTAGCTGCGACAGCAACCGCACTAGAATTATCACACCAAATATTAGGAGTATCGGGAGACTGAACATGCAGTTCTTGAAAAAGTAACACCAACCAAGTAACCTCACTGGTGATTGCAGCAAGACTCCTATACTCAGCCTCAGCGGTCGACCGAGAAACCATTTGTTGTTTCTTAGAGCATAAAGATATGGGAGTGTGACCAAAATAAACATAATACCCGGTGGTTGATCGCCGATTGTCAAAATCTAACCCCCAGTTGGCGTTAACATATCCAACCAAAGACAACTAAGTGGATGGGTGAAGAACAATACCAAAATTAAACGTGCCACATAAATATCGCAAAATACATTTCAGGGCAGCCATATGAATAGTAGAAGGATTATGCATGAACTGACAGACCCAATTTACCGCATATGCAACATCAGGCCTAGTAAGAACAACATACTGCAATGCACCAGCAAGACTCCTATACTCAGTCCGGTCCTCTAAACGCTCACCATCATCTTTGGACATGGTAGACGAGCTAACCATTGGTGTATGAACACTCTTTGCATTGGTCATGGAACACCTGTCAAGAATATCCCGTATATACTTTATTTGATAGAGATGAAGGCACTTGGATGAGGAATGAGTAACTTCTATCCCAAGGAAATAGTGAAGATCGCTCATATCCTTAAGCGAGAACTCATCATTTAAAGCTGAACAAACCACTCTATAAAGGTAGACAAGCTTCCAGTAATAATAATGTAACAGCCAAATTTTTCAGTGGTGTCGGAAACAGTGATTCGAGATCACTAAATCCGATGAGTAAGTTTAGAAATTTTAACAAATAATAATTATAGGCCAAGTGTGAACTTAAAAGAATTATTTTTAATTAGTGAATTTTGCGATTTTAAAAGAATTAATCAGGTAAATTTGGTTGAAAACGAGGTATCGAGACCTCAGATTTATAAACCGAGCCATAAATATTTTTATAAATATTTATGGAGTGTTATTAAGTTAGTATTAAAGTTTCATTAGAAAATTTTAACGTTTGGTTAGTCAATTAATTAAAAAAGACTAAATTGAAAATAGTGCGAAATTTATTAAATTGTAATTAAATAGTTTAAGTGATTAAAAAGGAGGGATTTAAAGGAAATTGGACCCAAATTGTATGGGCTGGACGGTTGGGCAAGAAAATCAGCAAAAAAGACAAGGAGAAACAAGGGCAAAATGGGAAATTTTGCAAATTAAACATATAAAACAAGACAAATTTGAAAAATCTAGAGATATCATCATTTTTCTTCAGCAAAAACGCCATGGGAGGTCTGAAAGCTACTGGTTTTTCATACTTTGACATATGTGAGTTCAATTCTTGCCATTTTCTTTGAGATTTTTATGTTTTTGTGACTTTTACAATTAGGTCCAAGTGTTTAATTCATTAGTTTTCTATTTTATGAACAAAATTAAAAGCTATCATTGATAAGTTTTAGCTTTTTATGATGAAATAAAATGAATTTGAAGCTTCGATTTTGTTGTTTGATGATTTTATCAAGTAATTTCAATAGAAATTGATTTTAGGACCTAATTGTGAAAAAGTTGTGAATTAGGGTTTAGTGTTAAAATTCTGATTTACAAAGGTTGTGTAATAGTTTAGAATGATGGAATAAAATGTTAATTGAGAAAAATTAGCTTAATAGATGGGCTAATTGAGCAAGGATTGAATTGTATGACCTGTGAAATTTAGAGGAAAAATGGTAATAAACATCTTGAACTAAAACAATATTGGACAGCAGCAGTAGACTAACTTTGAAAAATCACCATAAATTGTAGAAATTGAATTATAAGATGAATAAAATATTAAATTAAATCTTATTGAGTCTAGTTTTTCATAGAAGAAACAGTGTAAGCAACGGATTTGTAAATTATGAGATATAATGAATTTTGTGAGACAAGGTTAGAATGATTTCGGGTTCCCCTGTTCTGACTTTGGAAAATCATAAAAAATTGGAGAAAAATAATTAAGGGATTAAATTTATATGTTTAAAATCCTTAAAGAGTTTATTTTCAATATAAATAAGCAGTAATATCATCCGAATCTCGTACGATGAGATAATTAATTCTTAGTGAAGAAGGGTCGGAACTGTCAGACAGCAGAATAGGGGCAACTTTAAAGAATAAACTGTACTTATTGGCTAAACCAAAAATTCTGAAAATTTTATGGTAATAAGATAAGTAAGTCTAGTTTCAGGAAAAATTTTCGGATCTTAATTTCGAGTTCTGTATCTTAAGATATAAATAATTTAGTGATTATGACGCAAATGGACAGTTTTGAATATACATAAGTAAATAGTGAAATTATTGATAATGTTACTTGTTGCATGTTATATAAATTAAGGATATGGAATGGAGAGGAGGAGGAGGAATATATGTATGAATATTCAGCTAGCATGGCTAATTTGTATGTTTTAGACTCACGGACTAAATTGAATAAAAGTAAAACTTTAGGGGGTAATTTTGTAAAAATGTCAAAAATGACTAAATTGAAGGGAATAAATTGTTTTATTATCTAAATTAATAAATTGAATGAAATTATCAATTTAAGATTGGGTGAAATTTGGGAAAATGGTAAATTACTAATATGCCCCTAAATCTTGGTATTTCTGCAATTTAGTCAGGTAGGTTTGGATACCCTGAATGAGCATGTAAATATAACAATTTAAGTATTGTATTGTATTTTATATGATATTTTGAATTGAATATATGAAAAGGATGTTACATGAAACATGAAACATGAATACTAAATAATATAAATTAATTGAAATTATTCTGAAAATTTCGGTAATGCCTCGTATCCTATCCCGGTCTCAGGTACGGGTATGGGGTATTACAAATAATATCATTGACATACACAAGGACATAGAGAGTTAAACTAGACTTGATTCTCACAAATAAGGAAGCATCAGATTTGGATACAACGTACCCAACAGAGACCAGAAATATTTCAGGTTCTCAAACCACGCACGGGGAGCTTGACGAAGACCATATAAAGCTTTCTTCAAACGGCACACAAAGGGTTTTCCAGTCAAATCGAACTGAACATAACCTAGAGGTTGTTGCATAAAAACTTCAGTGTCAAGATCAACATTTAAAAAGGCATTATTAATATCCACCTGTCGAAGTGGCCATCCTCTGAAAATAGCAATAGATAAAATAACACGAATAGTGATAGGTTTCACCACAGGACTAAACGTTTCCTTGAAATCACACCCAATAACTTGGGAGCAACCTTTGGCCACTAACCGAGCCTTTCGCTTAGCAATAGTACCATCAGGGTTCCTTTTGATTTTGAATAGCCACTTGCACCCAATGACCTTACGGTTAGGGGGTAGTGGAACAAGCTCCCATGTAGAATTATGAATAAGCGCAACATACTCGGCTTGTGCAGCAGCCTGCCACTTAGAGGTAGATAAAGATTCTTCAATCGTAGACAGTTCCATAGCTTCAACAGACAAAACCTTGGGTTTAAAAACTCCTGCCTCAGCCCGAGTCGCCATTGGGTGAGTATTGACAACAGGTAATGAGCAATTTGGACTAACAGATGACGTGGAACATTTAGAGAACCTGGTAACCGACTGATCATGAGCAGAGAAACTCAGGACAGGTTGAGCATCATCACTTGAGACAGGCAAGTGATGAGGATCATGAGCAAAACCAGGTCCTTCCTGAAATGTGGCAGATGGAGATGGAACAAAATTTACATTGGGTGAAGAGACTGGCACAGACGGTGACGTCATAGAAAACTCAAGAGGTTGAGAGGAGACTGTCCGAACAAAAGGGATAACAGTTGTAACAGACTTACTAGACTGTGGGACAGAACCCTCGAAGACAGACGCAACAGCAAAGAGAAACTTGTTTTCATCAAACACTGGTACCCTTTGCATTGAGAACCGTAACCCAAAAATGTAGGAGATTGGAATCGAAACTCTAACTTATAAGTTGTAAATGGACGTAATTAAGGGCAACAACAACAACCAAAAACCCATAGATGATCATAGGTGGGATCAGTTCCATAAAGAGCCTTAAACATAAATTGTCCCTGAAAAACAGCAGTGGGAAGATGATTGATCAGATGAACTGCATAACAAAATGCATATCCCCAGTACTCCATGGATATGCTTGCTTGAGCTAACAACATAAGTCCCATTGCAACAATGTGTCGATGTTTCCGCTCAGCTAGGCCATTTTTTCGGAAGTATAAGGACATGTCAAGCGATGCACAATCCCTTGAGACGCTAAAACAAACGTGAAGGTCTGATACTCTCTGTCCCAATCACTCTAGAGTTGTTTAATAGACTTGCCAAATTGTGTTTTGACTAGCTGCTAAAACCGAGTAAAGCATTCAATCGCCTGAGACTTTTGACTTAGAAGATAAACCCATGTAAATCTGGTAGACATATCAATAAATGAAATATAATACCACTTATTATCACAGGCAACAGACTCGAGTCCCTAAAGATCAGAAGCAACCAAGTCAAAGGAAATATATTCAGTGGTCGAAAGTGATAAAGGCAATTTATGTGACCGCCCTTTTTGACACGCAGTACATACATCATTAAGACAATATTTATTAGAAACAATATTACATTTATTTAGAGCAGTCTTAACTAAGACGATTATGCTATAAAGCAAAAACAGGTCAATTCTCAGTCTTATTTGGAAACTTCAAATGAGCAGCAAACGAAACATCAGTAGATGGTGCAGACACAACTGGCACAGGGAAATGATATAGTCCAACACGAATATGACTCTTCAGCAAAGTTTCTCGAGTCACGGCGTCCTTAATAACATAATACGTAGGATGAAACTAAAAAAACACACCATTATTATAAGCAAACTGTGACACAGACAAGAGATTCTTCCATATACTCCGCACACACAAAATATTAGATAAACGTAGCAATTTAGAATGAGCAGGTAAAACACCATTACGAACAGATGAAATCACAGCCAGAGACCCATCACTGATTAAAAGCGAAGACGTGCTTGAATACGGTGTGACATCACGTAGTGCTGACGCGTCATGACAGACATGATTGCTCGCACTAGAGTCAGGATACCAAGATATGGTACCAACGGGCATTGGAATGTATGAATCATTGTCACCACTATTGGACCCTACCTGAGCAGTATAGATATGAGACCCACAATAATCAGATGCATGCAAATTGCCTACTCGAGGAAGCTCAATGTATGGATCAGACTCGGAGTATACACGAGCTCGTGGTTTGGTGGGTTACAGAACAGGACCATCACCAGTCGGTCTAACATTCAGTCTTGAACTAGGAGACGGACCAACTTGAACATAGTTGGATGACGGCTCATTTGGAATGAAAGGAACATTCGACTTATTTTGAAAAAGAGGAGCATTCAACCTATTTTGGAAAAGATGAGCATTCGGCTTAGTAGTGTCATACGGTCCAGCAGCATTTGATACTCTAAAACCACGTATAGAAACATGTGGCCCACTATTTGGCCTAGTTGTGGTCGGCTCAGGCGAAGCATAAGTCACATTCGGCCCATGTGCCAAAGGTCTACTACAATAGCCGGCCATCAAGTAATGTTGACCTTCATCACCAGCATATAGATTCTGACCAGTAGTATATGGAACTTGACCATCAGCAAATTGATTTCGACCAGAGCTAAACCTAGGGCACTTCACTAGATTAGGCTCCTCCTCACGTACCCTTTCTCCATACGGTGCAACCATGCCAAAACCAGACGCAGGTATCGGAGAAGGACCATAACCATCAAATACAAATGGATCTCCTTGATGCACAGCCAGAGCTCCCGACGGTGACCTATCCTCTCGATAGTATCAATAGTAACACTTTTGGGCCATATGACCAAAGCGACTGCAGATCTAACACTGGAGGGGAGATCGAAAGCTTCGCTCACGACCACGAGCGGACTTAGGGCCACCACGAATGGTCCCCACCGCGAATGACGCACTCTCAACAAGATTGGCATGGAAGGCCACCCTTGAATCGTACGAGCTTGATGAGATTCACACTCGACCAACGTATCTACCAACCTTTGGAATGACAGAACACCAGCCTAGAGCGAGGTGGAGGAGATAACAACGTCGAACTCTGGTGGTAACCCTGCAAGTATCACTTCAATCTTTTCATCCTCAGAGATTCGAGAACCAGAGGTTTCTAAAAGAGCACACAAACTCTTGATTTGTGCGACATAATCTTTAATAGAAAGATTACCTTTTTTTAAAAAGTGGAGTTCATAACGGATCCTCGATTGCTTCTTACTAGTATTAGCCGCAAATATATTTATTGTTGTGGTCCAAACATCGCATGCAGTGGAAGCATCGGTGAAGGAAGGCTGAAGGGAAGGACTGACAGTGGACAAGAGCCACGAGGTCAGGAGTTTATCTTGTTGCGTGAACACTAGGGCCGACGGATTTGGAGCAAAATTTTCGTTTTGCGTTTGAACGAACCTTGACGGCGGAGGTAAGGTACCATCTAATAAACCAGTTAATCCATAACTATCAACTATTAACTTTACTTGTTTGTGCCATTGAAGATATGTATCATCATCAAGCTTGACCACCTTGTGTCGAGAAAACACGACAGTGACACAATCACCAGCGAACACAGTGGAACCAGGCTCACCGAAAGCAGAATTTGCTGAAGTCATGATAGCCAGAGGTCCAGAATCAATTGGCGAAAGATACCATGTAAAGAACTAGGTACAAGTCTTGGTAATATTCAACAATAGAAGGAAATAAACTGAAATGAATTAGC
This sequence comes from Gossypium arboreum, assembly GCF_025698485.1. Lineage (NCBI taxonomy): Eukaryota > Viridiplantae > Streptophyta > Magnoliopsida > Malvales > Malvaceae > Gossypium > Gossypium arboreum. Next base: position 106,218,824 of record NC_069081.1, on the reverse strand, counting down.
GAATCTGTCTTATCTTTGTACATTCTTAACAATGAGTATATGTAGAACTTTCAATAACTGCTCTTCAACAGATTGCTAACTGTATTGGCTAACTAACTAACTGCACCCTAAACTAACTCATATGGTCTCTAACAAAGAAATACTAGTGGTTTTATGGGAAAACCAACGCAAAGTTTAATCAATGCATACTAATTTAAAATAAATTAAATTAGTTTAAATTGTTGCAAAAAGTAAACTCAAATAGGTAAATATATGTAATTAAAAAAATTAAATGTAATTTACTTACTTTGTAATTGCATTGTCATTTTTATAACATATTAAAATATCATATTGATAGTTAGCATTATTTAACATGTGATCATGTTTGTGAAAAAATTCAACATTAAAAGTAAAGGTATAAAAAAATTTAACAATTAGAATATAGGAGAGTGATGGCTTACTTAAAGAAAAGCTCATTACTTTTGATTAAGTAGATACCAACTTAATGAACAATATTATTAATATATAAATAATATAAGTGAAAAGTTTGTGTAATAATATTAAACAATAAAAAAATACCAACACAAATTTTTAATTAAATTGAATAGATAGTTTAAATATTATTAATGATTTTTATTAAAATATAAAAAAAATCCTATAATGATTAATTAATATTTAATTGACTTGTTAACCAAACCTAAACAAAGATTTAAATGATACTATAGTATACTAACTTCAATATCAAAATAATTATATTCTTATAATGATTAGTCCACGTCATTTACATATTTTTGTGGGTAGTAGGTGATTATTTTATGGTCAAATTTTACTATATTAGTTTTTGTATATACATATTATTTATTTTTATATTTAAATTTAGTTAAATTTAATACATACATTTTTTTAATTTAATTAAATTCGTTTGATTTAATTTTTTTTTTTTTACGAATTGACGTAGCATGTGTAATACATATTTTAACAAAAAGAGGGAGAGAGAAGAGCGCCGCAACCGCCAAACGCAACGCAAAGAACTACAAACAGGCGAATCCGCCATCAACAACTTCTTACTTCTTCACTTTCTCATTAACTTTCAGTTATTAATAATTTAATTAGTTATTAGTAGCAAGAGCCACGAATAATCCTATCCCTCCTCCATTTCCTCCCAATCCTTCCCAAATTTCTTCACAAAAGAAACCCTAATCTACCCCATTCACATTTCCTCCTATTTTCACTGTTGTTTTCAAACCACCTTCTTCACATTTTCTTCCTCGACTTTGACAAAGTCTTGAGTTGTAGTTGATCACACACACACACATATATATATATATATATAAAGCTCAAAACCTTTGCTTCAACTTTCAGAATTGACTCAAAACGTAATGCTCTAATCCCATTCCAGGAAAGGGTTTGTCTCCTCTCTCTCCTCCATGAGCGACTCTAACATCTCTTCCTCTTCCTCTGATTCTGCATCCATCGCCACCGTCGATCAGGTATTCCTCAACCATTTATTTCACTACATTTCTGGTCGAATTTTCTGTCCCATTAGTCAAACATTCTACCTTTTTTTTTTTCCTTTCTCACGGAGTAGTTATATTTCTTGTTGACTTCAATTTTGTACAACAAACTAATAATCTGAATTCCCAAGTTTTTTTTTTTCTGAAGTAAAATCGTGATCTTTAGTTGTTCAATTACGTTGTCTTTCCTTCGTCATATGACTAGTTTTTTGTTTTGGTTTTGATATAGACTAATAATTAATGGTTTATGTTGATGTTGAAGTCTCAAATTCTATCAATTAATGGCTCTACCAATTTTAATTGTTCAGCGTGAGTCTGAATATGTTTATAATCGGAAACTTCTTTTTTTCCTTGTTGGTTTTTAAGGTCAATGACTGAATCACTGGTAAAATTTGTGTACTCTAAATTTATTGCCTTTTTCTTTTTGGTTTCAGAATGTAGGGAGGAATGAAAGAATTATAGATGCTGATCAAACGTTTTCTCCAGAGTTGCGTCATTGGCGTGATGTTTTCTGGTTAGCAATATTCATAATTCATTTGATTGTGTTAGGAGTTTTGCTCGCCATTTTTGGACTCAATAGGTTTAAGACAGCAGATAGGCTAAACATTGATAGATATACTGAAGGGTTTTGGGAGAATAATAACGGATTGACGGAGACTTATTGGCCCAAGTATGCTGTTGCCGGTGGGGTTGGTACCGGTCTTGGATGTATTTGGTTGTTGTTGCTTGGTTCACGCGCTAACCAAATGATGAAGGTTTCGGTTCATATTTTGACAACATACCTTGCTGTGATTAGTGTTTTATGTTTCTGGTGCGAACAATTTTTCTGGGGCGTGGCCTTTGCAACTGGTGCTGCGCTACAGTTCTTGTATGTTATAGCAGTTATAGACAGGTATAAACTAGGACTACTAATTTTTTGGTAATTATGAAATGTTTCTTCTAGGACTTATTGGTTCTTGGTCTTGTATGTTGTATAAAGATTGAAGAAGCAGGTTACAAGTCTTTATCTGTTAATTACTGTTAATAATTTCATCTGTTGACTGAAATATTTCCTTGTTTGTATAGAAGTTACTCCATTTTTTGGAAAATTGAATAAATTGATCAATCTTCATATGAAGCAACTTTTCGGTTCTATTGAGATCTGAAATTACCTTTTTACAAATTTGAAATGTTAAATTTTTTTTTTGATAGTTAGTATTGACAACAAGTAGGTAATTCTAATAATGCACTGGAGCCTTGGTTTATATAGTTGAGAAACCTGTAGTAGAATTAGGAGAAGGGTCACTGAACCGAGTCCACACAAGCTAGATTTTTTTCCCTTTAGAAAGAGGAGTCAATATGTCTAATCAGATCTTATGAAGTTTGCTTTGACTAGATTTTTTTTCCCTTTATCTTTTGACAGACTTCCATTCACCATGCTGGTCTTGCAAAAAGCTGTTAAACTGGTATGGAGTCTTCCTGAAGTTACAAGAGTAGCATATGCATTTATGGCAGTCATGCTTTTATGGATGGGCATATGGTCTTTTGGAGCGGCTGGTGTTGTGGCTTCAAGCAGGGGTGACCTAGGACGCTGGTGGCTTCTTGTGGTGAGCTGGCAAGTTTTGCCCTTAATTCTGTCTGCTGTTGCTGCAATGATTATTATTAGAAAAATGGTCAATTAAGTCTTAATAAAGCTAGTAATGTGCCACCGATATTTGCAGGTTCTCTCTGTAAGCTTATTTTGGACTGGTGCTGTCCTCTGCAATACTGTACATGTTATAGTGTCCGGGCTTGTGTTTCTCGTGCTTCTTCATGGCGGTCGAAATGCTTCATCAATGCCTCCCAACTCATTGATGAAATCCCTACGATATGCTGTAACAACATCCTTTGGAAGCATTTGTTACGGGTCACTTTTCACAGCTGCTATTCGGACTCTGCGATGGGAAGTAAGCACACCAGCATTTACTTTTTTCAACTGGTTCACTATTTTAATACTCAAGAATCAAATGAATGCTTCCGGTTTTCATCATTTTATTTCCAAATGCATTTTAGATCAGGGGATTCCGGTCCAAAATTGGCAACAATGAATGCTTGCTTTGCTGCGTTGATTTTTTGTTTCAGCTTGTGGAGACCCTTGTTCGATTTTTCAACAAGTATGCCTACGTCCAGGTAGTTTTATGCCTTTCTCTTGGGAACCTCTCTTATGTATATGATAATTCTTTTGTCCGTTTTGTAGCGACATTTTCAATTTAGCACGGATATCGACTTTTTTACGGCATTTGTTTATCTTAGGGGCACATCAGAATTGTAACTTAGAGTCTCAGACATTACTTTTTTGAGTGAAGGGGTATCCAAGGGTTTTAGGTCAATTTGTTGCATGTGATTCTTGAAATTTGAAACGTGTCCATTTATCCCATGAATTTTCTAGGCAAGAGAATTTTTTGTTTTCGTTGTGTAGTTGGATGGTGGATGACATGTTTAGCCACAAAGGAGATTCTTTTAAAAAAAAAAAATTGAGCAGTTGATTTCGCATGATACATAGTAATATTATATAAAGTGCTTCTTGTTTTAAGTTCCTGGAATATTACATTACCATAGTACGGTTTTGCATGCTCTGGTCCTACCAGATAGCTGTTTATGGGAAAGGGTTTAACCGATCGGCAAGGGATGCCTGGGAGTTATTCCAGTCAACTGGAGTTGAAGCACTAGTTGCCTATGATTGTTCGGGTGCTGTTCTGCTGATGGGTACTATCTTGGGTGGTCTTATCACTGGAACTTGTGCTGGTGTTTGGACTTGGATTACTTGGAGGGACAGAGTGATTATGGTGGGGTCAACTGCAATGTTGATGGGAATGGTCTTGGTTAGTGCATTTTCTATTCTTCAACTATATGTGTTCCTATTGGTAATACAATCAGGATCCTAGTTGCCTATTTTGGTTTAGGGTTAATCTTCAGCAATGTTTTCTTTTTCCCTTTTTCACCCTTGTTTTGCAGTAAAAATGACCTTATCTGTTTAGATAAATTGACTCCTCTTTCTTTCTAAAGTAGACGCACCTCTTCTAGTGTCTTTTTGCAGTTTGTATGTGACTTCACTCCTATAAGATAGCAGAGTCCTCTTTCAATATAAGAAATACTGAATGCTAGTCAATGGGAAATTTCTGCTCAAGTTATTATTGGTTTTTCTTTGAGTTGTTGGTTTTTCATGTGTATGAATAACAAACTGATTATTATAAACTATGTACTTAAGCTATGTTACTGCTAATAATTAATCTTTAGGATCAATTATATTCTCACTTCCTTTGTTATTTGGAGATTAAGATATGCAAAATACCTGGTGCAGGTGGGACTTGCAATGGTGGTTGTTGAAAGTGCTGTTACATCTATATACATCTGTTATGCAGAAGACCCTTCCTTGATTCGAAGATGGGATCCTCAGTTCTTTAACCAAATGTCGGAGACGCTGCACCAGCGTCTGCAACATAGGAGTGCACGAGCCAGGGAAGTATTGACTCAGAACCAGCTTGACAGCCACATGCAAGATACATTCCATCTTTGAAAACTTACCTATATCAAGTGTAATTCATACTCTAAAATTACTATTCCAAATATAGATGAGTTTGTTTAATAGTGTACTTGCCAAATGGTTTTTTTCTTCAATATTTGTTGCAAGTTCCAGCAGGTTATTTTTATATTTTTGGAGTTCATTGAATATTGTAGAGAGAACATGGGTGGAAATGGTCCTAATAAAAATGCAAAGAAGTTCCTTTCACTTGCCAAGGGAACAAAGCCCTTATGTTTTTATCATGTTCCAGATAATGCTTTTGATAGGGACTCGATTAAAGGCTCGGCTATGTTTAGGAGTCAGAAGGTCAAGGCTCATGTCATGCGTCACTCAGATAGGAGTTGGATACCAATGCAAAAAAGTGGAGGAGCTGAACCCTGGGGCTGGATATGCACAGATATTGGGGCGAAACACAAGCTTACCTTTTGTATACACTAGAGAAAATGAATTGTGAGGATCCATGACTTTCAACCATCGTTTAGATGCAGAAGTGCTGTGCCAATTGGTCTGATGATGGTTAACCAACAAATACAGCTTCCTATTCCTTTGCTTTCACGCCTCTTCCTTTTCTACGCATACTTTGAGGAGAGTGCTTCTTTTATTAATATCACCCTTGCTTTGCTTTGGATACTACGACTTTAAAAGAAGGTTAAGTTATTCATTACTAATTTCTCTTAATAAATGTTACGAGATCAATTCATTACTTTGTTAAAACTTCATTCTAAACCACACCTCAACACTCAATATTGTTATGATATGTCTCTTTTTTCTTTACTTTGCATTAATTGTCAAACTTGGATAATCATCAGCCATGTCAGGAGAGTGCATTCATATTTTTGGATGAGCAAAACTCATTTTGTATGGCTTGATTTTGTCTACCCAAATATAAACCAGAAGAGTAATAACTAAACTCCAGAAAAGAAAAGGTAATAACACCCCTAAATTTATAGTCCTAATTGAAAAAGAAAAACGAGTGAAAGAAGTTGGGCAAGGCAAAGCAAGCACCACTCAACTAAGCAGTGTAATGTAAAGATGATACTGATCCTTATCCTACGTACAAATTAAATAGCAAGAAAATGGAAACTAAACAGAGTGCTAAAACAGTAGCTGCATATGGGAATTAGACAATGAAGGTGTAGGTTAATCAGAAGGTATTCACATAATTCCCAAAGGGAAGGAGAGGAAGCTCCTCCCTAGTCCCTTCCTTGGCTGGTCTCTCTCACGTGACAGACAATACACATACATACATACATGACAAGACCCAGGCTGAAAAGTTTTTTACTCTTTTAAACTCTGCATTTTGTAGTACATCAAAACATAATCCCATAAATAAAACGCCCCAAAGAAAGTAACCCAACCAAAGCACGTCATAACTGTATGATTGCCGTATCAGATGCGTCATAAATTCACAATGTTTTTTTTTTCTCTTCTATCACTGTCAGAAGAACTCAGAATCACATTAATATTAGATCATGAAACGTTACTATTATGTTTTTCGTATAAACTTATTAACATAACCACAACCACAAGACAACAAAATCTTATCAATAGATAAACAATAAATATAGCCTGCTCTTCTGCCTTTGGGGGAAGGGGGGCGGGGGCGGCTTGGTCCCTTCAATACAATAAACCAAGTTGTTGCTTTCAAGCAAACCCCCTTGTTGGAATTGAATCCCTTCTTCCTCATTAAAGTTCATGTTTATATTTTTCTCAATTTCAGAAGGAAAAGACCAAGAAGGTACTGTTAGGCGGAATTAAATTATTGGATGACATCTCATCACCGTCACATCATTAAGCCGCGCAGACACTCTTCCCCAGGGCTATTAAGAAGAGTCGTTTACTGTAGAGAGAGATAAAAAAGAATATAATAATAATAGAAGAAAAGGAATCCCAGCCGTAGCTAGCTCTTCCCTTCCCTGAGCCTACTACTAAAACAGCCAGTAGCCGCATTGCACACACTTCCTCTTCATCAAGTCTAGAGAGAAGAAAGAATCATCTCATATGCCCGGCAGAGAGATGACCAATTGAGGGCATAGAGAGAGAAAGAAAACAAGGGTTTTGGCCTTTTGGGAGAGGGGAGTTTCTTGTCTTGGGCAGTGGGCTTCTTTACTACTCACTCGTACGTACAGAGCGTGCAAAAATGAATATCACGACACCAGCCTCAAATGCATTGCTAGTCTTTACTATAGTATTATTGGTGCATGCATGTAAGTACTTTTAATATTTGTACAACTCAACACTGAAATTAAGCCTAGCGTTTTCCCTCAGAGTAAGGTCACTGTTGTATGGGAGCTTTTCCCAACTGCCTCACACTGTAGTGTCAGGGTTCAAATTTCGGTTCTTGATCATGAATTTTTATCTACTTTGATAACTGTTGTGTTGTATATCAAGCCAAGAACAATGACTCTAAGCTACTAATTCAAAAATATTGGATTAAGTAACCCTCTTTAACTAAAACTCTGACAATGAATAAGTCACTAGCTTTATGAATGGATACAAAAGCATCACAATAATGAACTGAAATTGAGACAAATCTGTTTGCTGCTAAATCTTTTAGCATGTAAGAGAAGTATTTTGGCAGAGGCAAAATTATAGAAAGTTGACGAAAGGGAGAGTGGAGCAAACGCACAGCAAGGAGAGAATGAGGAAATGATGCAGGAAAACGGTGGGGTTTTATTGGGAAGCTAAAATGCCAACTCTGAAACTCTATTTAAAAAAAAAAGACCCTGACGTGTTTCTTAAAACTCATATCAACCAAAATTTAAAAAAGAAAAACCCGTACTGATACGATATCCCCTTCCTCCATTAAAGATCCTTCTCACGAAGATTTTCTCCCACTTCATTCATTGTCTTTTTTACTCGCTCTTTCTCTCTCTACCTTCCTTTCATAGGAACGCAACAGAGTCACACTTTGTAGAAAAAGAGGGAAGGAAAAATGCAGAGCTTCAAAGCTGCCGCAACTACTAATCCAGACATGTTTTGCCACTCTTCTTTCTTTCTCAGGTATATTTACTTTCACTTAAAGTCACCGTCTTGGGTTGAACCGGCATGTCTTTGATTACAAGGCAATGGTTATACTGTTATAGTTTTATATGTATGTCGAAGAAAAAAAAGAAAGGAAAGGTGGCTGCTTTATATTCCCTGTCGTAGTACAAAGAAAGAAACATGCTTTGTTCTTCTTACTTTTTGGGTGTCTGTTTCAATTGGAAACAGAGGAGACGATTGTAATAGCCGTAACCAGACGCGTTTCCCGGATCTTGGAGAGCTTGATCATCCCGCTGCTGCTTTTCATCACGATGATGCTTTTGATTTAAGCCCAAGTATACTTTCTTCTTTTTATATCTATATAAATATAAATATGGGTTTTTCCCTTTTTCTTAACTACTCTATGGGATTTTAAGCCTCTCTAACTACCTTGTCTGTTTATATAATTCCTTGTAGGCTCCATTTTTAGTTTAAAATCCAACAATGTTGGTGTTGTTGCTAATTGCTTGCACTATGGCGCCTTGAACACGGTACTCAACCCTCTACCAACCTATCTCTTTGAACGTAAGTGATAAGCCTTTGCTGCATATATTTCGTATAGTTTTGATGACGCTCTTTGCAAATGGTTTTACTTTCCCTCAGAGCATTGGTGCAACAGCGATAGTTTCAAGTGGAACGGGGTGTTTGGATACAGGGCAGTTCATGTACCAGAAGGGCGCAACATTTGGTGCCTCGTTGGGAAATGGCCATATTGAGAACTGGGCTGACTCTGGCCTTGCTGATAATAGCCAACAGACTGACACTTCTACTGATGTTGACACTGACCATAAAAACCAGGTTATGTCTCTGTTTCTTCTACCCCAAATCTGGTTTGACACTGATCAATCTTTCCAACTGATTTTGAAAATGTTCTGGCTCGAACTTGTTAACTGACCAAAGAAATCCGATAAAAAAGAATGGTTGCAAAGCATAATTATTTGTCATAGGGCATTGCCTCTTAAATCTGGGTTCTGATAATGATTGCTACTTCTTAATGGTGTTATAGCTTCATGGAGTTCAAAATGCAGCTGTAATGGTGGATTCGGTGGATCAATCCAAGTCAAAAAGTGGTGATCAAAAGGTTGTTAAAATTACTAAAGTTGTTGTGCAGTCAATTTTACTATTTGACATCCGTGCAACTTCTTACTTGTTTTTCCCTTCAGACACTTCGCAGGCTTGCTCAGAATCGAGAAGCTGCAAGGAAGAGTAGATTGAGGAAAAAAGTAATGTGTATTTTTCTTGTTTATTATTATTGTTTGTATTTTTTCTTATCTATGCTTGATAAATGGGATACATGCGCTGTCTGATAGGCCTTGATTGTGAACCATGAAAGCTGAGAATAACATTGACACTTTGTAGTGTTTTAACTTCCTATGAACTTTATCAAAGAGTTGAAAAGTTGATGCCTTATAAATCTAGGGGAAAGGTAGGATGCATTGCATTCAGTTTCAGTGCTTCATTTGTGCATTATGTCTGAAAGCAAGGCCGGTTCCTAAGTGCGCTCTTTAGTGTTTAAATCCGACTAGAAATATATCTGAAATGGTAGGTAAACAATCTAACTGAGGTGGCTGAGTACGTACCCTATTGGCTTAAGTCATCGGGAATATACCATGAGTAGAAGTTACCAGATGTAATTTCTCTCTGTGAAAATGTATTTAATTGTCCTTCTATGCATATATATAAAGGTTATATTTGATCTTCTGCATATTCTACATCTTGGTTAGAATATGGCTAGTAAAGGAAAGAAATAAGTGTTGGTGACTTTACCCCTTATCAATTGGTGTTACTAATGCATGACTCTAGTGATGTTTATGGAAATGCAGCACTTGTTTTTATTTCCTCTCATTGTTTTTTCATTTGTTACCTTTATTTTTGGCTTTCGGTATATGTAATTTTCAGTTTTCTTCTACCTCCTTTTGGATAGGCCTATGTCCAGCAGCTTGAGAGTAGTCGACTCAGGCTTACAGAACTAGAGCAAGAGCTTCAAAGGGCACGGCAGCAGGTATGATGATGAATTCTTTTTATTGAAGGTTGTGGTTTAAGAGTGGAAATTTACGATCTCTTGTTCTGGGTGCACCTTCTTTTCCTTCTATTGTTTTTGTTAATCCAGTGGCATAGATTCAAAGGTTGACATATTTATTATTGGTGGTTAAACCAAAGTATTTTTGTTCCTAATCAGCTTTTTTTCTAATGTAGGGTATTTTTATTGCATCTGGACTTTCTGGGGACCATGGCCATACAGTTGCGGGAAATGGTGAGGAGATTTTAGATACTGTTGTCTGTCGAGTCATAGTTCTAACTGTTGACTAGTTTTGGATTTACACCTCTAAAAGTATCCCCAAAGAATGTGATTCAGGGTACTTAAGGTTGATAGAATTATTTAGTTGTGGCGTCAACCTTCCCTCTGTTGCAGTTCATAAATATGTAATTTCCCTACAATTATAATTTATAATTACCTGGTCCCTGGCATCATAACTCGAGAAAGCATATGACTGGTCATTTGGAGATACTTGGATTGATACTGTTCATTAATGATTGAAGTCTGGTTAACCCAATTAAGATACGTGTTTGCATAAGAGTCGTTGCAGGCTACACAAGATTTGATTGTTATCAATTTGATTGAATGAGGCTAAGGTTCTTCATATGGATATTAAAAGATAGACAATTGAGTTGGCTTATAGCAAAACTGAAGTAATTGAGTGGCACAAATGATGGAGCTCGATTGTAGTAGACAAAGAAAATTGCTTATAAAAGATACTTTATTTGTCGATTGTTATGATCTGTAGTTTTGCTTGCATTTCAAGCTTGATTTGTCTTCAGTAAAAGGCACAAATACCTTTACCTTTTGTTCGAATGTATGTAATTGGTAGCTGGCTCATAAATGTTATGGCCAAAGTTTCTGTATCTTAGGTCTTGTTAGTGTTTATGGTTGCTATAAGTTCTAGTGATTGTTGGAAGCTAGTGTGTGGATTACTATGGAGAATACATGTTTGTTTTGTTCATTTGAATTATGATTTTCTTACGTGGGTAATCCTTATTTGTGCTTCCAGCTGCTCTGGCATTTGACATGGAATATGGACGCTGGCTTGATGAACATCAACGACTGATAAATGACTTAAGATCAGCTGTAAATTCTCATATGGGGGATAATGAATTGTGCATTCTTGTTGGGGGTGTCATGGCTCATTATGATGAGGTTTTCAGGCTAAAAAGCATTGGTGCCAAGGCAGATGTATTTCACATGCTATCTGGTATGTGGAAAACACCTGCAGAGAGGTGCTTTATGTGGTTGGGAGGATTTCGTTCATCTGAACTTCTGAAGGTGATCAATTATTGGATATTTTCATTCTATTATCATAATTTAATGTGTTTTGAAAAATATTATCTGTTTTGGTTGATGACATTTTGATCTTCAAACTTAGATCCTTGGAAACCACCTAGAGCCTTTGACAGACCAACAATTAATGGGCATATGTAATCTGCAGCAGTCGTCTCAACAGGCTGAAGATGCCTTATCACAAGGAATGGAAGCTTTGCAACAATCTTTAGTAGACACCCTTTCATCTGCATCTCTGGGTCCTTCTGCCTCTGGAAATGTTGCAGACTACATGGGCCAGATGGCAATTGCAATGGGCAAACTTGCCACATTGGAAAACTTTCTTCACCAGGTACTTGCCCATTCGGTAACTATGAAATTATGTGCTTAACAGGTTCTTACAAGGGTCACATTTCAATTTCCAGGCTGACCTTTTGAGGCAGCAAACTCTGCAACAAATGCATCGGATTTTGACCACACGCCAAGCAGCCCGAGCCCTTCTAGTTTTTAGTGATTACACTTCTCGGCTCCGGGCACTTAGCTCCTTATGGTTAGCCAGACCTAGAAACTGATATTATTTTATTTCATGAAAGCTCAACTTGACTGCATTAATGCTTTGCACAGAGTGTACTCCCTATTTCACCTTTTGGTACACCCATTGACGATTCTTGGATGGTGAAGCATAATGTGAAATGTAAATTTTGGTTGCTGTCGTTTACACTCACTGGCCTATGGAAATGGCAGTAATTTAGACGATTGCTGTATATTAAGTAGGATCTGAGCAGAATGTGTTTGTGATTGTGTGTAGTAATCTCACATGTGAGGCAAATCTTCAAAAACTTTGACCATCTTGTAATCACCTTATGTGCAATGCTAACTTAGATAGTTCAATGCTTCCAAGTATTTAACCATCCACATATCATATTAGCATCAATTTTTCTCTGAATTGGCTATATCCCTATATTACAATGTCTAATGTAATCAATGATGGAAATGATCCACAAAAGTTTTTACAAGAAACAAGACATTTTGAACCACGATGTTGAACTCCCAGGCAGTTGATTTTGCATCTGGATTGTTCATTAATGTTTGGTCTCCACTGGCCTGTAAACTTTTCGCCTATCCTTCCTTCCTGCAAGATATCGGGTTAATGTTAGTCACTGAAATCTGCACAAAAATAGAAGATAAATGATTTACTCGAAATGATACCTGGTCTGTGGCGTCTTGTAGATTTGGTGATGTGGGGAATGAATACACCCGTTCCATTGCCAGTTCTCCATAGATTAGCAAGCCAAGTTGGTACTGAGTCGGTTTCTGGACAGCTGAAATACCATCCATGGTGGAAGGAAGAAGAGAGATTCTCAACAGCTTTTCTTCTTGATCCCGGTTTGTTAACACCAGCTCCGGCAGCTTGATGATCGTCGTCATCTGCTGTTAAAAGTAGAATCTGTCTTTGAATATCAGCAAAGAAAACATCATCTTCATCAATCTCGTCATGTTCATAAACGTGGTCGTCTTTGTTCATGTCCATGGTAATAAGAAAAACTTAGGAAGTGGAAAAGGTTGGTTTCCCATTTCCATGGGTGGGACATTTAAAGTAGAACCTGGAGGATAAACTACATTGTTTAGGGTCAATATATGTTTTTGAGGTCCAAAGACCACTTGAATTGTCTCCACCAAATTGTCTCTCTTTTTGTACATTAGTTCGTGTCTGTCTCTTTATTGCCTTTATTTTATTTTATTTAATATTCAAGGATTGGTTTGTTGAACAAAGTGGATTAGAATAACAACTTGGACCTTTATTTTTCAAGCATTTCTCTTTCAGAAACATCCATTTTTTTTACTGAAAAAATGAGTTTAGGTTCATACATTGTGTATGGGATTCATTTTTTATTGCTTAAAATTAGAGGTAAACAATAAATAAGGGTATCAAAATACCAGCAGGTTAAGTAGACTAGATTGCTTATCAGTTGAGTGGTTAGACCATAAAAACCTGAAGATTTGGGACCCCAAAGTCGATCAACCCCTATTAACCTACCCCTTTACAAGGAAGAAAATAATGCATATAAGTTAAAAACCACAAAATAATGGATTGGATGAAGATGAAGGTACAAAACGAGGATTTATAGTCTCTTACAAGCTCAACTTGTTTGAGATTTATAAAAATAATATACATATACAAATTTATAGTTTACACCAACTGCTTTAGTAGCTGCTCTGGCATTCAACACATTTGAAGTTGAATCTCAATATCTTCAATCTCCTCTCTTATTTTCAAGCTTCGGTCTCCTTAATATAAAAACAACCAAAACCATATATACTAAATACATGGAAATGCATATAATATTTTTTGTTTGAAAAACCACGCACAACAAAACATAGCAGTGATTAGGAAGTTCCATTAATAGATCTAAAATAAAGATGTTTAATTTAATTTATTTTGATAAATTCATTTATTTAACTCATGATACTAAATTAATCAATTATTTTTAATGTTGACGTTACCATGCGTGGTACCACAATTGGAGGAGTGAGTCCATCTTTAAGCCACTTAGACAAATTGCCCTCCCATCCTATTAAACAAAAAATACAACTTATATAATTGATAAGGTTTTGGGATACAATTGCATCCACAATTAATTTAGATCTAATTCTGCATCAATTTGTTCAAAACAATTAGGATTTGTGGTGATTGGTTTATGATCCCTGATTCAAAGAATAGGGTTGAAATCTTCCAATCTTGATATTATATCATTTACCTAAGGAGGGGTCGGCTCCGCGGGTTCGGAGTTCGCGGTGTTCTTGACAAAGAGTGCACCACATGCACAACAGGTGAGCGCACCAATCTGGTAAGGGTGACTCTGGCAATGAAAAATGTTGCCTCAACTTGGTCCGGTTTTTCGACCCAAATATCCATCCGAAAAGCACAACCCCTGTAGCAAGGTGGAGGAGGCTGGCCGATCTGCAGGCTGCTCATGCAACTTATAATAAGGAAAATGATCGCATATTAGATTATTGCATCAACACTTTGAAATTCCAACTCAATCTGCTAATTATCGAACTAAAGTAAAATTACACCAGAACCAAATTTGATAGAAACAAGAGTTGGCTTACATATTTCTCCTCTATTGATAATCTCGGAATTGCGTCCCATGGTGATGCACGGACATATACTTGTAAACAAACCTTCAACAAACCAAATACAACCCAGACATTAAATACAGAAGATAAATTTAAAAAAAAAAAAAAAGGAATAAAGAGATTTTACGAATTCCTTTTTCGATTACAATTAGGAACATCTCCGTAACACTCGCAAAGACCGGTTGTCCACAACCCTTCCGGCAACTGCGTCGTCATGTATGCTCGAAATGGCGAATCTTCAGTGTCTGGTCTGAACACTGGGATTGCAGTTTCGGGTTTATGAAGAAACATTGCTGCTCTCTGCTCCAAACAATAACATAAATCGGTACAAACCAATCACTTACATCACATTAAAAACTGGATTCTCAAAAGCATTATTGCAATGTTTTCTTCCGTTCCAAAATCTGGGTTCTTTTCTTTGTCTCAAAACCCGGACCCTCCTTTTAATCAAGAAATTGAATAACTGATTCCATTGAAATGTTTGTTTTTTTTATTATTCTTATCATCAATGGCGATGCAACTGCAGATATCTACATTGTAAACTACAAACAGAAACATGATTTAACGAAAGGCTAAATTAAAATGCAACCAATTAGCAGAAAGGAAAACACCCTTCTTAATTTACTCCCTGAATATATTGCATGTATATAGTTTATGATTGCTTCGGTGGACCGTTCCATTGGAGGCCCTGGGTTGTAGCTTATACCGATGAATGCGGCCCTTTTAATACGGAGAGACGCATGTTTGAGTGATAGAAATTCGGATAATTAATAATTTATTACTACATTTTTATATGCAACCCAAAATCTTTATATATTTTTATCAATTTGGTCATTATTTTTGTTTTTATTTTTAAAGTTAATTTGATCATTAATCTTTAAAAATAATTAATTTTAAAAAAATAGAAATGCTAACTAAAAACATTAATATTTTAACAAGACTTAATCCACAAATTAATACCTAAAATATGTCCTTTTTCCATCTTGTTAGTTAAACTTTTTTTTTTTGTTACAAGTAGTACTTAAACTACATTTTCTCCCCAAGTTGATAGCAAACCATTAAGTCTATTTAAAAAAAAAGACTTAACTCACAAATTAGTATCTAAACAATACTTTTTTATCAAGTTAAGACCTAATTTTTTTTTGGTCACAAGTGATACTTAAACTATTATTCCTTTACCCATTTTACACAAAAATGTTATATTTGCTAAAAAAAATTCAGCCAATAATAGGCTGTCACAACATATAAACTTTAAAAAATATTTTTAGTTCTTTTATTTTATTTTACATTATTTCCCCCTATTTATATTTTTTCTATTTTTTTTCTTCTTCCTTTATAATGATTGGTAATGCCAAAAATGCTCAAAATTGGCCCTCCCGAGATTGAGACATTGGTGATTAATTTTTTTTTTAAACTTCACCACTTACTTGCTCGACTTGACGGGATCGAAAAAGTTCTTTCCTCGATCAAAATCAATGTTTTTGGCACTAGACTGGTTTGACCGGTTGTATTTGGAAATCAAACCGAAATTATGGTTGAACTGATTAACTCGTGAACCAATAAAAATTAGTTGAATAGAGCTAAAAAAACCAATTGAGCCAATTGAATTAGTTCTTTCTATTTTTAAAAAAGGAAGAAATTTATGAATTTTAATAATTTTAAATATATAAAGAAAATAATACTTTTTGTCTTTTTTGTTACATGGTAATTTTAATTGGTTACATTTTTATATATAAAATAGGCTTATCTGTTTGACTAACGATAGATGAATCAACTTGGGAAAATAATAGTTTAGGTACCAAATGGGAAAAAATGACATAGTTTATATACCAATTTATGAATTAAGCCTTTTTTTAAAAATAGAATTAACAATTTGACTAAATGAGACACCAACTTGGGGGGAAAAGCAATTTATGTACTACTTGTGACAAAAAAAAAAAAGAAAAATTTTATGAACTAAGATGGGAAAATGAATATAGTTCAGGTATCAATTTGTGAGTTAAATCTTTTAACAATGTTGGTATGACAAGTTGTATAGAAATTCACGTGTACTTCATGCGGACATTATATTATTTCTTTTATATGATACATCAACAAATAATTTAAAACTTATAAAAAGTTTAAAAAATCATAAAAATTTCATAATTTTTTAGAAAATTAATATAAAATATCGTGAATTATTTATTTGACTACTATATTTAAAAATTTATAAATTTAATATAAAATTTGATACTTAAACTATACTTCATTCCTCAAGGTGGTACTTATAATTTTTTTCATTCTCATTGTAAAATCATTCCCTCAACCAATTAACCTCAAATCGTTATAGAAATCTGATGTGGAACTAATGGAGTAGTCCGGTTTGACACATGACATCATATTTTAATTTTTTTTTATTTTCCCTTTATTTCTTTTTTAATTACAGGTGAATAGTTTTTTTTTTCTCAATTTCCGTTTGTTATGTTCTTGTTCATTTCTTCCCAACATCTTTTGTTAATTTTTTTCCTTGTTTAAGTTACAGAGAAACACCAATCTCTCTCTCTAAAATCATGATTTTTAATTATCGGTTAACTGTTTGTTGATTCAAAAACACAAAAAAATCTCTTATTTTTTACTCATGTTCTTAAAATCATTAACTCAGACAATAAAACTAGGGGAATATAAATGGTACAGGTGAGCCTTTAAAATTTATAATTATATTTTTGCTTCATTATAAATTATTAATTTATAAATTTATATTACAATATTGTATTTTGGCCCCAAAAATAAAAAAAATTATTTATTTTAAAAAAAATGATGAAATCATAAATTAATATATGATAAAATTATATTTTAACCTTTAAAAATTTATAATTAAATTTTGGCCCATTTTAATTTTTTTCTAAAATTTGCCCTTGTGGCGGCTATTCTCAAATTCCAATAATGATAGTTTTCATTTTTAAACTCCATGTTAATCTAAAATTATATTTTGACATTTAAAAATTTATACTAAATTTTGATTCTCTTAAGTTCTTTTTATATTTACCCTTGTCAGCGACTATTTTCAAATTTCAATGATGATAGTTTTCATTTTTAAACCCCATGTTGATCTTTTCACTTTCCTAACCAAAACCCACCAACTTGATAGGGAGGGAAAGAGAGAAAGGGGCTAAATTGAGGGTGGGTTTACTAAAGTCTAAGGAGAAAGAAAGAGAGTTTGAGTGCAGTAGAAGGCTACAGAAAGAACAAAGCAATTTTTTGTTATGGTATAAAAGTTGGCAAGGGTCGAGCATCAGTATATTAGGAGTGAGGGTGTCTTTTCTTTTATTTCTGTTAATTCTGTTAGTTTAACTTTTGCTTGTGAAACGCTGTGTTTTAGATTTGTTAGAATTAATGAAAATGTTATGTTTTGGAGAGGGGAAACCTTTTAGTAAAATGGTGCACATGTGCCAGTTGTCAGATGGGCATTATTTTCCATTTTTAAGCATCAATCAGTGCTGGTTGTTGGTTATGGAATTTCAGAATTAATTTTTCAGTCTTCTTTCTTCTCTAAGCTTTCTTTCTCTCTTTTCTGTGGAATTTCTTCTTTTTCTTGCATCAAAGGTATCGGAGCCTCTCAATTCTCATGGCCAACAAAGGAGTTACCACCAGGCTTCAAAAGAAAATGAGACTGTTGTAGCAGCAGTTCACCCAATTGCAACCAAACCTTGACTAAAAGATTGACTCATGTTTGAAGGACTTCAATGACACTATCAAAGGTGAGATTAGATCTGAACTTCACTAATTGTTTGAAAAATATTTTGGCCACTCATTGTCCACTAGTACCATTAGGGTGGGAGTGGATAAGGGCAAGGGGATTTTGGGGAGTCCGCGTTTTGGATTTTTGCTCAAGGAGCAACTTGCAATATCTTCCATACCAGATCTAAGGCATGTGGGAGCCACTGCTCGAAAGACACCGTTGGACATAACTAGTAAACCTTTTAGACTCAACTGCCTACGTTTTGATGAAGTGGATTTTAGGGGTTGGTGGTCTAAGTTGGAAGAGATTTTTAAGGCGGAGTGTGTGGGAGATGGTGTTTAAGGTTAGGGTGGTGATGCTATATTTAGATGGCAAGGCCCTTGATTGGCATCACTTTTTTGTTCAAAGACAAGGGGGACTACAATAGCTGATGTGGGAAGTGTATGCTCGGGGCTTGAAGGAACGACTTGGATAGGATACCTTTCTCGATCCTATGTTCGAGTTGGTTTCCCTTAAGCAACAGGGTTATTAGATTACTTTCATGACTGTTTTGTCAACTTGTTGAATCAACTTCACTTACCTAAGGTGTACGCATTGAGTGTTTTTATAAGTAACCTCAAACCTGACATTGGCCAATACCTACAGTTGTTTAAACCTCTGACCTTGGTAGAGGGTTATTTCTTGGCTAGACAGGTGGAAGGTATTCTTCTGAGGCCAACAAGGAAAGAAGTCACTGGATAAAAGTTAGTGGGGCAACTTAAATCCCTCTTGCCTAGTGCCAAGGTACCACTATCTTCTAGTGTTCAACCTGTCAGTGGAGGTCATTCGAGTGCTGCTGGAGGTCAAAAAGGTCATGTTAAATCATTTTCTCAAGTAGAGACAGATAACAAAATGAGGAAAAGTTTATGTTTCTGGTGTGCAACTAAGTACACACTAAGCCACAAATGTGCTAAATCATAGATGTTTCAGTTGGTGACTGAAGCACAAGCCGAACCATAAGTTGAACCTAAAAGCTTCAATTCTGGGGAGTTTCAGGACTGTAATGAGCAATTGGAGCTAGGGAATTAGGAACCAGACTCTACTTCACCAGTGTTGTCCTTGCATACCCTCTAATGATCTCAATGGCACAATACTATGAAACTTTCAACTTAGATAGGCCAAGTTAAGGTGATTATCTTAATGGACTCATGAAGTACCCATAACTTCTTAGACTCCAAATTAGTGCGAAGATTGAGCCTACCAGTGGAACAAGATAGCACATTGAAGGTTATGGTGGCTAATGGGGTCAAGTTATCCACCCAAGGGTTGTGTAGAGGTGTTCAATAGGAGGCATAAGGGTCAAAGTTCATCATTGACTTTTTAGTCTTATCAATGAAAGATTGTGACTTGGTTTTGAGAATCTAGTGACTACTATCTCTTGGTTCCATCATTTGGAACTTCTCTTCCTTAACCATGCAGTTTGACTACATTGGTCAGACTCATGTCCTTCAAGGAATTGTACCTGAAAGTCTACAGTTGCTATCAGGTGATCAGTTGATCAAATACTTTAGCATGATGGGTTATGGACATCACTCCATGTTACTCTCTTCTAGCCAATAGATAATTTTGACCATGCCAGCTACCATAGATAATCCAAAGCTGCAAAGACTGTTAGTTGTATTTGAAGATGTATTTCAAGCCCCATCAGGCCTATCACCTACTAGACTACAAGATCGCAGGATTTCCCTAATTGATGAAACAAAAGGTAGTGAAAATGATACCCTACAGAAATCCTACAGTTCAGAAGGCGATGATTGAAAAGTTTGTGTAACAAATGATGCAAGTAGGGATCATTAGGGACAGTAACAATCCATTTGCATCACCTATTGTGATAGTGAAGAAGGATGACAGATGGAGACTATGCGTTGACTATAGACAACTTAACCACATGACTATTAAAGATAAGTTCCCTATTCCTGTCACTGAAGAATTGTTGGATGAGTTAGGCCAAGTTACCTTATTCTCCAATTGGACTTGAGGTCAAGCTATCATCAAATTAAGATGTGGGATAATGATGTGCACAAAACAACATTTAGGACTTATGAGGGGTAGTATGAGTTCCTAGTCATGCCTTTGGGCTTAACCAATGGCCCATTTAGATTCCAATCTTTGATTAATGTTGTTTTTAAGCCACTGGTGAAAAGGTTTATTTTAGTGTTCTTTGTTGACATTTTAGTATACTCTAAGGGTTAGTCTGAACACTTGGAGCACTTTAAGGAGGTTCTTCAGCTCTTAAGAGATAACCAATTATATTCAAAAAGAAGCAAATGTAATTTTGGCACCAACCAAGTGGAGTACTTGGACATGTCATTTCTGTTGGTATAGTTAGCATAGACCCATCAAAGGTGGAGGAAGTTCTGTCTTGGCCAACTCCACAATCCACCAAGGAGTTAAGGGGGTTTTTGGGATTGTCAGGTTATTATAGGAGGTTTATTCAAGGGTATGGTGTCATGGCTCGATCACTCAGAATATTGTTGAAGAATGAAGCTCAGTGGCAATAGTCTAATGAAGTACAAAGAGCTTTTGAAAACCTCAAGGAAGCTATCTGTCAAGCACCTGTATTGGTTTTACCTGACTTCTAAAAAATGTTTTATGTGGAAACTGGTGCTTGTGGTTTGGGCATTGGGGCCGTGCTGCAGTAGAGAGGCAAGCCAGTGACATTTTTTAGCAAGGCTCTAGGGGCCAAACACCAAGCCTTGTCTATCTATGACAAGGATATGTTAACAGTAAAAAAATGACACCTCTATCTTATCGGAAAAAATTTCATAATCAAAATTGATCATCAGAGTTTGAAGTTCTTGTCTGAACAACAGGCTATCACACCTTACCAGCAGAAATGGGTGTCTAAGATGCTAGGGTATGACAACTCTATTGTTTACAGAAGAGGGTTGCAGAACAGTGTTGCTAATACCCTGTCTAGGAGGGCTCATGAGCAGGTAGGTTAGTTTCTTCAGTGTTTAAGGAGTGTGACATTAACTTGGTTTGAACTTTGGGACCAAATTGTAGTAGTTTGGCTAGAGGATTCAAAGATCCAGCAGTTGTGTAAGGAACTTTAGTAGCAGCCACAATTGCATTCCAAGGATTTGTAGGATGGGAAATTTCTCAGAAGAAAAGGACAAGTGGTAGTGGGGAGTAAGTTGGTATTGAGGAAAACCATATTTGCTCTGTTCCATGGAGAAGCAATTGGTGGCTACTTTGGGGTCCATGCTACCAAGCATCGAATAGCAAGTATGCTTTACTGGAAGGGTTTACCAAAGATTTCAAGGCTTGGGTTAGGGAGTGTAGCATCTGCCAACAGTGTAAGAATGATAATGCTGCATATCCAGGATTGTTGCAACCACTTCCCATACTTGATAGAGCTTGGGCAGCTGTTCGTATGGACTTTGTGGAAGGTTTACCATTGTTCAAGGGTAAAAACACTATCTTGGTGGTAGTAGATAGATTGAGTAAGCATGAACACTTCTTTGCATTGGCACATCCTTATACTGCTACAACTATGGCTCAGGTTTACTTGGACCAAGTGTACAAGTTGCATGGAGTCCCCAAGTCCATTGTTTTTGACAAGGATAAAGTTTTTCTTAGTCGATTTTGGCAGGAATTGTTCAAATGTCTAGGCACCAAGCTACATTTGTTTACTACCTATCACCCCTAAATAGATGGGCAAACAAAGGTTTTGAAAAAGTGTTTAAAAGGTTATCTAAGATGTTTGACAGGGAATAAACCTACTGAATGGGCTAACTAGTTACTATTTGCAAAATTATGGTATAACACCACTTATCATTCAGCTATTAACACCACTCCCAATGCAAATTTATATAGACATGACCCTCCAGTTCATTTACCTTATCTAGTAGGGTCATCGTTGGTAGCTAAGGTTGACAGAAGTCTCCAACATAGGGAGGAATTCAGGAAGCTACTTAGGTTCCATTTAAAGAGAGCACAAGAAAGAATGAAGCAATTGGCAAACAAAAGAAGGTTAGATATAGTGGGTGGGGGATTTGGTGTATCTAAGACTTCAACCTTACAAACAAAATTTATTGAGCAAATTGATAAATCAAAAGCTTTTTCCAAGGTACTTTGGACCTTATCTAGTGGAAGCAAAGGTTGGACAGGTGGCTTACAGATTGAGATTACATGAAGGGGCTTGCATTCATTCTACCTTTCATGTCTAACAGTTGAAAAACTACATTGGAACAACCACAACCTCTCTTACACTACTTCTTGTTGTTATAGATAGATCATTATTGAAGGAATCAATGAGAATTCTTGAGAGAATGATGACCAAAAAGGGCAATCAGACCAACACTGAAGTGTTAGTGGAATGGGTAGACACCTTTCCAGAGGACTCGAATTGGGAGGTTTGGACAGAGTTTCAACAGCAATATCCTTCTTTTGATCTTTGAGGACAATGATCTGCTTTAAGTGAGGAGTATTTGTTCTGGTATGAAAGTTGGTAGGGGTCGAGCATCAATATATTAGGAGCAAGGGTGTCTTTTCTTTTATTTCTGTTAATGTTGTTAGTTTAATTTTTGCTTGTGAAATGCTACATTTTAAATTTGCTAGAATTAATGAAAACGTTGTGTTTTGGGGAGGGGAAATCGTTTAGTGAAACGGTGCGTTTTATCCTAAGGCTAATAGATGCCAGTTGTCAGATGGTTGTTATTTTCCATTTTTAAGCACCAATCAATGCTGGTTGTTGGTTATGGAATTTCAGAACTAATTTCTCAGTCTTCTTTCTTCTCTAAGCTTTTTTTTCTTTCTTTTCTGTGGAATTCCTTCTTCTTCTCACATCATTTTTTTCTTTTTGAAACTCAAGAACAAAGTGAAAATAAAATAAAGAAAACCTAATAAAACAAAGTAGAACAAAGAGAAAATGAAAATGAAGTGGAAAGGAACACGTGGATTTCGTTTTTTGGTTTGAGAATTCATGAAATTTTTACGAAAATTATGAAGAAAGGGTGTTTGGCTTTCAAAAAAGTTTGATAATTTTGAAGAGAAAGTTTTGATTTTTATCTAATAAAATGTTATTTATATTTTTTTATTTAATGTTATTTCCATAAAATCCACATACAATGTTACATGGAATTATAAAATGACACGGTTTATTTATTTTTAAATGTTGACACGTGTCAAATATAGGCTGATTCATTAGTGTCACGTCGGATTTCTGTGACTGTTTGGGATAAATTGGTTGGTAAATTGATTCTATAGGTACCAAATCGAGAATGAAAAAAATCGTAAGTACCACATTAAGAAATGAGATATAGTTTAGATACTAAACTATATATAACCCAAAATTTAATATTTTAGCCCGTGTTTTTGGTCCAAAAAGCAATTCGGCTCTTTTCGAAAGATTGATAGTCAAATTCGATTTTTCTTAAAATGGTTAAATTCTACTATTACTCTTTATATCTTACAAAAGTTGTGGATTTAGTCTCTATATTTTAATTTGGTCATTTTAGTCCTTATACTTCTCAAATTTTAAAATTTCAGTCCTCTCCAAATAATAATAGTTAAACTCATTAAATTATATTGTTTTCAAGATCTAATGTGGAAAATATATTATCATATGTGTGATGCCAGTTAGCTTTTCACATATTATTCACTAAAATTACAATTAATGGATTAATGATTGTCCCTTGCGTCAAGACTGAAATTTCAAAATTTGAAAAGTATAAGAGCTTGGAATGATTTAATTAGATAATATAGACTAAATTCACAATTGTATGCATAGTATATGACTAGTAATTTGAATTAATCAAATGAATTTAACTACTATTGTTTAAGTTAAGACTAAGATTTCAAAATTCGAAAAATACATGAACTAATATTGATCAATTTAAAATGTAGAAATATTAAAATTGATCAAATTAAAGTAGATGGACTAAACCCACAGCTTTTGCAATATTGACTAACAACAGAATTTAACTCTTTTAAAATTTCAAAAATAATAAAAATCAAATTAAAAAATATATAAATATTAAGGGATGAATTTATTAATACTATTTTCCTACATGATAATTAATAATTTATTACTATAATTTACCCACTAATTGGTTTATTAATAAGTTTTTTATCGAAGATAAAGGAAGGAGTTGCCTAATTTTGAACCGAGACATACTGTCAACAAAAACTTAAACGACAGCAAGTCATTGTATGCATGACTAATTGTGGGTATATTAGTGAATTGATGAATCTCACATTTGAGATTATTTGCAAATACTAATTACTGGAATCTGCTGCATTTGCATATGAGAGGCATTTAAATTAATATTCATACCTTCAACTTTTTCCTTGGCCTGAAAAGTGATCAGCGTTGCCTGTTTCCTTTTCACCTCCAAACTTCACTTTCAAATGATGCTTCGGAACGCCTTAATTATCAATTAGACCCTATTGAGGAAAGCCTCTTTAATTATTATTATTAGACTTGGGTGTTGAAATATTGAAGGATTTGTGTTTGTGATGGCTGGGCAAATATGATGTGAAAGCAATTCGATGTGTTTTGTGGAATGTGGATGGAGTTAAAGGGGGTGTATTAAGTGACCTTAATTAGGCTATATACGAAAACATTCTTTAGAGTTTGAGAGCCTCATGAGGTAATGCGAAGAATTTGCATGACCTTACTTGTTACTACATCTTATATTTAGAAAGAGTCCTCAAAGGTCGGTTTTAGTATTCATTTGATGCAATCATTTTCTAATAAATAAATGAATTTTCTAATTCAACCAAGGAAATATCGAGGTTAAGACATGTCGTTAGTCCTTACACTTGGATAAAATTTAAAATTTAGTTTCTATATTTAAAAGGGTTAAAAATTAAGTTTTACTTTTTTATTTAAAAATCTCAATCTAATCTTTAAAATTATAATTAAATCTATTCAAATTTGACGTGACATATGATTGATATAAAATAAATATGTTAAATTGATAAATTTTGTCAAAAACTATCAACGACAATAATAATTGAACAATAATTTAGAAATTGAAAAAATAAGGAGGATTGGATTTTAACTAACCAAATCTCAAATTTTATACAATCACCAACAACATTGTAACCAAACATCAATCCAAAAGATGTAGACGGGAACTAGACGGTACAAATGAAACTGTTGAAGTTGGCTTCCATGCAGCTCATGCAACTAAGGAAGCAGCACATGCTGTTGAGTCATGCATGTACCAGATGAGGAACCTTGCTGCTGTTGCTGTTTCTATTCCATTTAGTTACTTTAAGTTTTCATTTTGTAATTTAGTTTATTTTGAACCAAGTTGGTATGATATGTGATGTAATTAGGTAGAGTTTGAGCTGAAAATCAGCTTTGTTTTGTTGTGCAAGTTTTATCTTTGTGTTTTCAATGTAATTAGTGGTGTTAGGTAGTGTTTAGGTGGTGTTAGCCTTACTTTGATAAAAAAATATTTGGTATTTGTATTGGCTTTATTCCATTGTTCATGTTAATGAAATTTTCAAAAAATTTCATCAAAAATCTCTCCATTTTTCTTTGCTCACTTTAAAATTCTTTTCTTTAAGTCTACTTGTTTCTTCAGCAAGTATCAAGCCTTGCTGCTCAAGTTTTTTTTGCTAAACTTTGCTTGTTCTTTGCTCCCAACACCAACAATTGGTATCTAGAGCTTTTGTCTTAGAGGACCTGTTGCAGTTGAACCTTAAATCGAATGGCTTCTTCAAGATTTTCTCTAGTAGCACCACCAGTCTTTAATGGTGAAGGGTTCCACATATAGGTGGTTAAGATGAGGACTTACCTGCAAGCATTTGATCTGTGGGAAGTAGTGAACACTGATGCTAAGCCAGCTCCACTCAGACCCAATCCCACAGTGGCTCAAATCAGGCAACACGTAGATGAGAGGACCAAGAGGCACAAAGCCATGTCTTGTATCCAAAACTGTGTGTCAGATGTCATCTTCACCAGAATCATGGCTTGTGAGACTCCAAAGCAAGCCTAGGACAAGCTCAAAGAGGAGTTCCAAGGCATAGAGAGGACAAGGCAACAACAGTTGTTGAACTTGAGAAGAGATTTTGAAAATTTAAAGATGAAGGAAGAATAGACAGTGAAGCAGTATTCAGACAGAATTATGTCTGTGGTTAACAGCATAAGGCTCCTTGGAGAGCAGTTCAATGAAGCAAGGATAATGGATAAAGTGATCTCTACCTTACCTAAGAGGTATGAGGCAAAAATATCCTCCCTCAAGGACTCAAGGGACCTGACCAGCATCTCTTTGACAGAGCTGATCAATGCACTCTATGCACAAGAGCAAAGAAGAGCCAGTAGGCTTGAGGAGCACCAAGGAGGTGCCTTCCAAGTCAAAACCAAGCCTGCCTCAAGCTCTTCTGTCAACAAAGGCAAGAAGACTTGGAGAGACAAGCCAAAGTTAGATTCTTCAAGAAGATCGGATAGACCATGCAGGCATTGCAAGAGGCTTGGTCATCCAGAGGCCAAATGCTGGTTTAAACCAGATTTGTAGTGCCAAACCTGCAAAAAGATTGACCATGTTGAAAAGTTTTACAAAGAGAAGGGAAGACCAAGGAAGAACCAACACCAACCAAGGGCTGAAGCTCGAGTAGCTGAAGAAGGCAGTGACCATGAGGAGCAGGGCTTTGCAGTCTCTTGCTTAGCTGCTCAAGAGAAGGTCTCAAATGGGTGGCTTATAGACAGTGCCTGCACCAACCACATGACACTAGATGCTGCCATTTTTAAGTCATTGGACAGAAGCTGCAAAACCAAAGTTAAAGTTGGAAATGGTCATTTTATTAAGGCTAAAGGTAAAGGAGATGTCCTGATTTGGACTCCTACAGGTAACAAACTCATTTCAAATGTTCTTTTGGTACTTGAAATTGACAGAATGTAATACCCTCAAACCCGGCCTAGATGCTATGACCGAATCTGGCGGCGTCACATGTGAGTGCTTTTTAGAAAAACCTTAGCAAGTTAAAAGTCGTCCAATTTGTTATCTTTACTTAAGTCGTGAAATCTCTATTCCAAATATTAAGTGAAAACATTTCATTAACACGAAAACTAAAACATCATTAATTCATAAATCAATAATTTAAAAAATTAAATAAATCCCCAAAATTAACCCTAAATAAATACTTAAATAAAGCAGACAACGTAATGTGTTACTCAAAAATCCGTAAATGTCTACCAGTGGTCACTAGCGAGCCCTCCGTCACACCGATCCATCTAATGCTGGGCATTACCTGAACAGATAAATAAATAAAGGGGTGAGTTTTTGCAACTCAGTGTGTACACCCCCACAAACAATATGCATACAAATATATAACAGAATACAGTTATTCGGCCTTAGCCATACAAATATCGCATGAATAAAAGATTGGATAACAGAAATATCATGCCCTCCAACCTTGCACACCATCTCCGTCCAACCTAACACACCATGTTAGGATAAAATCGACCCACCCATCCCTGCACACCGTATTTGAGGATATAATCGACCCATCCAACCCTACACACCATAAAGTACTGCAATGCATCACATATCATAAGTATGCAGCTTAGTTGCCAGATAACGGGCTTATGAAGCCCTTTAGGTACTCCCTTCACTTCGTCAAACCCACCCCGATGCAATGCATCATGCAAGTATGGCATGCTATAATGCAGACAAACAGATCATACATTTATTTACAGAACAAAACAGATCAGATAATCATGCTAAGTATATCATGCATACCCATACATCACAGAATTAAGAGTCTAGATAAGGCTTACCGACCCTACTACAGGTCATAGTCAACTTGGGTGACCCATGCAACCTTACAAAACATTTCAGATTAAAGGGCCTTATACACCCGTACGCCTTGCCCGTGTGGGCCTACACGCCCGTGTGGGTCATACGGCCCAAATTGGCCTTACCCGTATGGATCACACAGCCTGTCCAGATTCCCACACACCCGTATGGGCCAACACGCCCTGTGGCCCACACAGCCCATTTGCCTGAGCCCGTGCCTCGTACACGGCTTACAAGCCATCACACGCCCGTGTCTGTCGTGCTCGTGTGGCGCATGCATGGCCTGGCTTATCAATGACACACCCGTGTCTCATGACGCAGGCTTCCACACGGGCAGACCTCACGCCCGTGTGGCGTCGACAGGTCACTTTTTAGGCTTTCATTGAAACTCATTTTCTGCGTAATTGGAGTACGCACCTAGTTCGTTTTCGCTGCTAATCCAACCACGAGCACTCCAAAGCTAAAATCGACATTATCGAGCCCAAAATCAGTCTCTTAAGTCAAATTGTTAAGAATAGGCAAATCCTAAAACGAGAGATCTACTTACCTTCAACGAATAACGGTGATTAGTCGCTGTTATGAGCTCGATTAATGATCTACAAACCCTAGAATATTCCCTAAATAACAACCAAAATCCCTCTTAAACAATCTCTAAGGAAATCCCTTAACTTTTACTAAAAACCAAACTTACCGAACCGACGAAATCACTAGCAACACGCCACAACTAATCGAAAAAGAAGAAAATGAAGGAGAAGAAAAGTTCAGAGAAGAAGGGAAAAAGAAGAAGATAAGTTCGGTAGCTAGGGTTTGGAAAAGGAAGAACGGCAGAGAAAATATTTTACCAAAAAGAAAGAAATAAGAGAACCCCTAATTTTTCCTAAAACCCTCAACTTAGAATTTTAATAAAACCCAACACTTTACTGAAACTTGCAGCAAAAATAATCCCATCGCTACTGCAGGGAATCAAACTCCAGACCTCCAACACACCAACACATATCTTAACCACTAGACCAGCATGCCCATTCTGTTAGGTTTTTACCATCAATTTCTTATAAGCCCACTGACCTAAAGTCAGGCTTTACTCAAATAAAACCAAAATTTAGCCCAAGTTAAAACTTGAACTTGGGACCTCCCAAACACACCCCAAAGCACATAACCTCTTAAACCACACACACACACACATATATATATGTATATATATATACCAAAAAGAATCAAAACAAAAGTTTCGATATTTTCGTGCTCAACAATCACAAAAGCCGAAATTACCGAAATTTAGGGCGTTACAATATATCATCTATATTATCTTTAATCAAATCATGAACCTTTGGTTCAAGCTTTCAATCTCATATACCATGTAACACCCCTATACCATGTTCGACTCAAGGAAATTGATATAGGAATATTACATTTGGTGCCAAAGTAATTCTTGGTCAATCACTAATATACTAGAACATAAACGGAAAGAATTTAAATAATTTATAATTAATTCATAAGTTTATATGCAAATAACTCATACACTATTTCATTATTTCCAATTCGTTCGATTTTCACTTTTTATTTCGATATCTCAATTTCAATTCACATTTCAATTCATAATTTCACTTTTTCATACTTTCAATAGTTCAATCGATCAAATTCATTTGATTTTCTCATTTCATTTATTCAACTGATTTCAATATCAATAATTCGATATTTTAACAAATTCATGAACCTTAAGTTCAAGCTTCAAATCTCACATTTCAATTCAATTCACAATTTAACTCATAATTTATTTCTTATATGTATATATATATTTAGTACGATCAATCAAATTTATTTAATTTTCTCGTTTCAGTTATTCACCCTATTAACAAACCCGGACTTTGATGGATACACGGATTCCAACCAACACACCAGTACGGTACATTGTGCCTTAACGGTACACAGTACCTAAAAAGTAATCAGTAACAGTAGTAGTAACAGTAACAGTATTCAACATATAAATTGTTGAATCTGTAATAGTAACGGTAATAGTATTCGACACACAAAGCGTCGAATCGGTAACAGTAACGGTAACAGTAACAATATTCGACTCACAAAGTGTTGAATCGGTAACGGTAACAGTAACAATATTCAACACACAAAGTGCCGAATTAGTAACTGTAACAGTAACAATATTCGACACACAAAGTGCCGAATCGGTAACGGTAACAGTAACAATATTCGACACACAAAGTGCCGAATCGAATAATGATAGCGAAGCGTAATAAAGAATCGCACATAAGTGCCTAAAATACGGCACATAAAGTGCTTGATCGGTAAAGCCGATAAATCCCGTACTCTTCCAATCCTATGGCATGCCAATTATATCCGACTAGCCCGACAAGTTAATAGGGAATTCAATTCTTATTTCAATTTTACATAATATTCATATTTACCCCTATTAACAAGACTTGGGTTTTGGCGGATATACGGATTCCAACTAAACACACAAGTATGGTACTCAGTGCCTGAACACTTCCAAATCCTATGACATGCCAACTATATCCGACTCAGTCCGACTAGTTAATAGGGTATTCAAATCATTTTTCTATTTCAAATTCACTTTCAATTTAATCACAATTTCTCATATTTCAATATCCAACCAATACACATTTCAATTAATCATAATTCCATTCCATTCAATTCAATTCAATTCAATTCAAATTCACTTTTCCTCTTTCTAATCAGTATACAATTCAATACCAATACATATTTCAGATATTCACATATAATCATACTTCGATTCAATTCCAACCACTTTTCAATCAATACACAATTCACATATTTACACATATTCATAATTTAATTTTATTTTTATTCAATTCGTATTTTAATTTATTGTCCAATCAAATTTAAAATCACTAATTACTTTTCAATCAATATACATTTCAAATATTCACATATTTTCTTTATTTAATTAAATTTGATTCAATTCAAATCACTTTTAGTTTCCAATCAATATGCTTTAAAATATTCACATAATTTATAATTCAATTACGTAATTTAAATAACTTTTAATTTCCAATTTGTTCAATTCAATTTCAATAGCCATAAACATTTTTGAATCAATTTCATTCAAATCAATATTATCATTTCAATTGCTTATCTAATTTTACTTACCATGCATTTTAATTAAAATATAACAATTAATAATAAATAAAATTGAATTATAGTAATACAAATCTCATCGTAGTCGGAAGATATCACACTATCACAAAGTTATATAATGTATTTCCAGACTTCACATGTGCTACATTAGGCCCGAGAACCGACTAAACCTTAGCTCTGATACCACTAAATGTAACGCCCCTAACCCGAATCTATCATCGGAATAGAGTTATGGAGCATTACCGGAGTTATCGATTTATTTATCAGATATTTTATTTCATCTAACGTTCATATTTAAAACCAATTAAAATCAAACATATTGTCCCTTAAACCTGCTTATTTTTCTCGACATGTTTTACTTGAATTTATTACTCGTCTCAATATACTTAATTTCCTTATATCAACTATCAAAGATAATCACATATTTACATGTCATGATAAATATCATTCTCTTACCATTTCTTCATAAACATAAATCAGATAATTCATTATATCGATATTTCATGCATTTAAAAATGTAATTCAAGTTACACTAACTTACCTCGTTGCTTATTCATGTTTATAATTTCATTAATCCGATATCTTTTCTTTTTTACGTTCAAGTCTCGTATTCGAGTCATCCGGATCTTTATAAATAAATTTGATCGTCGTTTTCATTTATTTCATGTTCTAATACATTCAATTAATGCTCTAAACAAAATTATCATTTTGTCCCTAAACTTTTAAATTAATGACGATTTCATCCTTAGGCTCAAAAAAATAAAATTCTTGCAATTTAATCCTTTTTTCCAGCCATTATTCTCATACAAATTGATAACAACCCATGAATTCTATAAAATATCAGCATTTTCCATAATTTCAACACTTTTCAATTTAATCCTTAAAACATGTTTTTCCCCGATCTTGAACTAAGTTAATAATTTCATTCAATTTTGTAATTTTAAATAATAAAATAATCCATTTCATGCAAATTGGTCATTTCTAACATTTTTACAAAATTTCCCATAAAGTTTTACTTTATTCAATTTAGTTCCTGAGCCTAAAACATGCAAATTAGCCATGTTAGCTGAATATTCATACATATTTTTCTCCTCCTCCTCTCCATTCCACATCCTATATTTATATAACATGCTATAGGTAACATTATCAATAATTTCACTATTTATTTATATGTATATTCAAAACTGTCTATTTGCGTCATAGTCACTAAATTATTTATATCTTGAGCTACAGATTTCGAAATTAAGATCCACTAATTTTATATGAAACTAGACTTACGTATATTCTTACCATAAATTTTTTAGAAATTTTTTTGTTTAGCCAATAAGTACAGTTTATTCTTTAATGTCACCCTTATTCTGCTGTCTGACGGTTCCGACCCTTCTTTACTAAAAATTAATTATCTCATTGTACAAGATTCGGATGATGTTCTCGTTTGTTTCTATTGAAAATATACTCATTAAATATTTTAAACATATAACTTTAAGAACATAATTAATTTTCTCCAATTTTTTATGATTTTCCAAAGTCAGAACAGGGGAACCCGAAATCATTCTGACCTTGTCTCACTATATTTATTATATCTCACAATTCACGACTTCATTGCTTACACTATTTCTTCTATAAGAAACTAGACTCAACAAGATTTAATTTCGTATTTTTTTCATCCTCTAATTCGATTTCCACAATTTATGGTGGTTTTTCAAAGTTAGCCTACTGCTGATGTCCAGAACTATTTTAGTGCAAGATGTTTATTTACCATGTTTATAACACCCTTATTTTCTTTCTCTACACTATTTCTCATTACTTTCTCTTATTTTCTCTTCACTAACATATCAAGAACATAAGACGATAAATAAGAAAACTCTACATTAACATCAATTCCATGCTTTTTCAATAATATTAATTTTAAAAATGTATTGAAATCTTGATGTTCTTACCTTCTTCCATTGATTTCAATCTTTAACTTGATTTTCTCTCTCCTTCAATCAGGGGCGTAGCTAGAGGGGCTGGCATGGGCCCTGGCCCCCCTTAAAATGTAAAATTATATTTTTGGCCCTTTAAATTTTTTAAAAATTTTAAATTAGTAAAGGTAAAATTACACTTTGGCCCCCCTAAAATTATAAAAATTTGATTTAATCCTTTACAAATTATAAAGATATAAACTATAGAAAATTAAAATTTCATCCGGCCCCCTAAAAAATTTTTCTGGCTTTGCCCCTGCCTTCAGCTTTCTTTTCTTGAATCCAACTTGATATTCTAACTTCCCATAGTCTCCTTAACATTTTTCTCTCTTGGTAGCCATGAAAATTCTTTTGATTTTTGGGTGAAAATGGTAAATTTTTGGTAGAAGGACCAAATTGTAAAGAAAGTAAAACTTTCTTTCTTTCTCTCTTCCTCTCACGTTAGTGCATGGGAAAGATGATGGATGGTGTGTGTGTGTATTTTTTTTTCCACACACACACACATATATATAGACTAAATAAAATAATAAAATAATAAAATATCTTATTAAAATATTAAATAAATAATAATTATCTAATGAAACAATTATAAAATATCATGAACATCATCATTTCTTTCTAGATTTCTCTCTCTTCCAATTGACCATTTTGCCCTTTGTGATCTACTAAAATTTCATTCTTGAGTCATCACTTAATTTGGTAAAATTACAATTTAGTTCCTCATAATTCTTCACCTATTCAATTTGGTCCTAATTTATTAATTTTCCTTGGTTTCTAGATCATTCCACCCTTAAAATATTCGCACTATTAGTCCTTCAAAATTTTCATATTTACACTTTAATCCCTCAAATTTTGAGTATTTACTCTTAGGCCACAAAACTTTTCTCACTTTTACAATTTAGTCTTTTCTTGAATCAATATGTTGTAATATACTTCCCAGTGACATAACTCAATTTTCCTTTTCTTGTCACTTTATTTCCTTATTTTACTATATTAAGGATAATAGAAATTTTCAAGGTGTTACACTCAAGTGACACTATCCATGTAACGCCTCGATTTTTGGGCCTGGAAGTATTGGGCCTTGAGTTTGGGTTCGGGTAGAAGACGGCCCGAATAATTTGGATATTATTATTATTATTATTATTATTATTATTATTATTTCGTATGTTTAGTTTAGTAATTAAATAAATTACGAAGGGTTAATGGTGTGGAAAAAAGTCCGGGGCTCGGCCCATATCTTTAGCAAAATTCATAAATTTTGCCTCTTAAGGGAATTTGGGCAGTAGGCCTTATTAATAATTTGGGCTGAGTTTTAGGACAAACAAGCACCTGGCCCAGTGGCTAAGCACGCTAGGAGGGCGTGGGAGGTGCTTGGGTTCAAGGCACGGTGCGCGCAAAAGGGTTGTTTTTTTTAGTATTCAGGTTGCGGTTAATATAGGGGTTAAGAGGAGTTGCAAACATAATCCAACATAAGGAGCGCCTGTGGCATAGTGGCAGCAACGTGCTGGGTACGTGGAGATGGCGCAGGTTCGAGTCCTTGCGCGGGCGAATTCTGTTTTATTTTTTAAAGCGAGCCAGAATGGAAGCAGGTAAGGGTTATAAGTTAATTGTGAGAAGATTATGTCATGAAAGGAACTTCGGTGCAGTGGTAAGCAACGTATGTGTATGTTTAGCAGGTCGTAGGTTCGAGATGTATAGTAGGTGAAATTTCCTTTTTATTTCGCAAGTAACCGAGGCTTCAGCAGGAATAGATTAAGATTAATTGTGACCCTATATTAGTAAAGAAAGAAGCGTGGTGCAGTGGCCAGCAGCACGGGCGAAGGAGCAAGGGCGGACGGAGGACTGGGGTTCGAGCCTCATCTAGGGCATGAAAGCACCAATTTTGCTGCTCACGTGGGGAAGAGTTAGAGTTTGACCGAAACTCTCCTAGCAGCGGCTTGAGTCAGTCAAGCGGTGGACTGCTGCTGATGGTACAAGGAATTTGGATGGAATTAAATTGGTGGTGGCTGAAATTTAGGAGCTGATAAAGGAGCTTGGTGGTGGCCGAATGTTGGACTCATGAAGAGCAAGAGTTGGCCGGCCAAGGGTCTTTAGTATAGGCAAATTCGGCTAGGTCTATGTGCTATTTTTTTTCCCCTTGCCATAACTGAATATTATTTCCTTTCTCCCCTCACTTTTATTCATCTTTTCTTTTTCCTTTTTTCTCTCATAGTCGAACCTATACTCTCCCCTCTTTTGTCTCTTGCGTCAATTTTCTTTTCTCCATTGATTCCTCAAGTGGCTGAATCTACCATCCCTTTCCCTTTTTCTTTAAAAAGCTGAAACGTTCATACTTGTGGTTTAGGAAGCCGAATCTTTGGCTACTTGAACCTATTTCTTCTAACTACAGTAGATCGGGATTAATATCATAGATAGGAACACTCGTTTGGGCAGAACAACGATTGGTAAGTATTCGAACAACTTTCGCTAGTTACTTATGTTTTAAGGAAAAGCCGGAACCCCTTAAGGATGGCTAACGTTGGGACTAAGGGCATTTTTGCTTTTTTCTTTTGGTTTTGTATGCGCTAGCATGGACAAGGGGGCGTACAGTGAAGGGCTTGAAGGCTAACTCGATTGGATATCTAGATCTAGTCCATATTTCGACAGAAAGGTAAGAACTTCAGGGTCTAAGGCAATGTTGGCCGAATATGGTAAAAGGTCTAGTACGTAGTTTGTTTTTAATATATAGTCTGACGTTTAGTAACTCGATTGTAGGAAACTCATGTGTGGATCTTGCCAATGTATCGTTACAGATCAGGTGTGTAAACGACACCCACTAGTAGACTAGATCGGCAAAAGCCGAAAAGCCGAGATGCCGAAAAATCGGCATTTCGAGAACTTGCGAGCGTGCAAGTGCTCGTGGGATTGTTTGTATTGATAATTTTGGTAACTTTAATGGTAAGATTGTAAAGTGCGCAATTTCGTGCACCTCGGTGAATTTGGGCTTCGATGGGCCAAAATTGGGTAATGGGCAACGAGCCCATTTCGGTAAAAACGTCTGGTAAGTATTCTGAAGACACGTTAATAACTATAATGAGCATGGAACCCTAAAAAGACTGATAAAATTACTGAAATACCTCTGTAAGGTAGAATTATCGTAATACCCCTAAAGGTGTAAGTTTACGATTACGCCCTTCGAGGGTAAATAATCGTTTACGCTATAATCATTGTCTTTCGAAGCATGCCTTGTTAATTATATATATTCTGCATACATGTCATACTGCATGGGGTTGGGTTTTGTTATGGAGGAAGAACCCGCTCTGGTGGCTGTGCCACATATTCTGATATAAGCAGCTTTGCTGCTGATTATAGTTAGTGCCGCAACCGGTGCTAACACTGTAAGTGTAGGGATGGCGTGGGTGATTTATTCCCCACAAGAAGTGTAAGGATGGACGGAGGAAAGTACAGGGTTAGATGGGGTTATCATGCATTAATCATATGAGACTATTTTGTTATAGGCCAACTGTATTGAAATGGGCCCAACGGTGCTGATATGGGCTAGGCCCAGTAAACTCTGATACTGTAAGGGGCTATGGCCCAGATTGTTATTGATATGGGCTAAGGCCCAGTTAACTCTGATTTTTGGATAGGGCTTAGGCCCAGTAAAGCTTAAACCGATTTAGGCTCTAGTTGGGTTTAATTTACACACTGAGTTTTCCAAACTCACCCCCTTTTTCCCATCTTTGCAGGTGAGCCTTAATCTGGGGACTTGGGGCTGGTAGGATTCAGAGTGGCCACGTGGACAGCGCAAATGGTTTTTAATTAAATTAGTATTCCTTTAAATTATTTTTCAGTTATATTTCGGGTTGTAATAAGGCCGCTTTAATTATTTTTAATTGTTTTTAGTATGTTTTGTTAGCTTAGTTATGATATTGTTTTAATCGTATGAAATTGACTAACTTTAGGGTGCGTTTTAAAAAGGTTACTTGATTTCAAAATATCGCGACAACAAAGCAAAGCTTCCGCAACGAAAACGTTTTCAAAATTAATAACCTCTTCAAATGGTTTTAAACAAATTGGTTTTCCATGAACATTCACTCGGTTAAAGTGTGGCAATGGTGGTGTGCATGTCTAGGATTGGATCCGTGGAGAGC
Organism: Gossypium arboreum; assembly: GCF_025698485.1. Taxonomy (NCBI): domain Eukaryota; kingdom Viridiplantae; phylum Streptophyta; class Magnoliopsida; order Malvales; family Malvaceae; genus Gossypium; species Gossypium arboreum. The sequence goes on along the minus strand of NC_069081.1, from coordinate 106,181,568 downwards.
TGGGTACTTAAGCCGTCTAATAGACTTACCTCATCTTTTCTGGCATCCTACCTGGTGCATAGCTTTCATTCACTTTAATCTACAACGAAGATATCCTTTGAACACTAAGAAAGACTTTAGCTAAAACATGTCTTTTTAGTAACACTTTAATGTGACACGCCGGATTCGGTCGTAACGTCTGGGCCGGGTTTGGGGTGTTACAATCCAGCTTAACTCAGTAGTTTTTGAAACGTTTAATTCAGATTATATGGCATGCATAGGCTCTTGTGCTATTTTGGTCAATGTTTGGCTTGTGTAAATGTGATGAATGATATTTTGTGCAAATAACCAATTTGCAAATGGTAAGAGAATGAAGTATAGTTGTTATGCTAGTATGTGTGGCTTACATATATTTGAATTGTTGTGATTGTGGTAACTTTATTAGGTATATTGTTTTGGTATTGCTTAAATGAGTTGATGAATTGAATTAATGTGTATTTCGAGGTAAAGTTGTATATAATTGTGGTACCAATGAGGGTACATTGGTTACACACATATTAGGTTGGTTTTGATGCATTTTTGACCCGATTAAAGTCATTTTGATTTGGTATTTTGGTTAGTATTTGAGTTTCTTAAGGTTCAAGCAAATTGAAATGGTAAACTTGTATTTTAAGGTTTATTTTGAGGCCACACGACTTGAGACAAGGACGTGTGCCTCAATCGTGTGTCCCCTGTAGGTCCAAGCCTAGCACATAGCCTGGCACACGGGCACGTGAGATTATTTCAAAGGGTACACGGCCGTGTGACCCTTGCAATCCAAAATTTTTCAACTTTTTCTTAAATTTTCCAAATGTTTCTAATTTAGTCCTGAATTGTTTTTATAGTATTTTTAGAGCCTCGAGGGCTCGATTAAGGGACATTCTGAATGTATTTGAATGAAATTTGATTATGTTTGTAATAATGTATGATTTGATTGGTTTAATGTTCTGTTTGTCTGGTAATACTCCATAACCCTGTTTCAGCGACAGATACGGGTTAGAGGTGTTACAAGTTGTGTTAAAAAAGAGCAGCATTCTAGAATTTGTTAGCTAGGAGATAGGGGAAGTGGTTATCCAACTGAAATTAAATTACCTAGGGAGACCCTTAAGGGACAGAATGCAAATGCTAAAGTAACTGGTCCAAAAGGAGGTTGGAAACTTAATAAAACCTTAAAGGGGCCAGGTAATCGCTTCAAGAACTCTGAAAATATCCGGGTTCCTTTGTTGATTCTATGAAGAGCGCAGCAAAGCTTATTGTGTCTGAAATTGATGTAAAATCTACTAAGTATTTATCGCGAAAAAAGGAGAGCGAAAGGAGTGTTCTTCTACCGGTCACCATTAAGATAAGCTCTGTAACACCCTTCACCCGTATCCCTCGCCGGAACAGGGTTCGAGGTGCTACCAGATTTAAACTCAACCATTTATATAAAACCAGGCTGTAAAATTTTTTTTGATCAATTTTAAACTTTTCGTACACGCGTTTATTATCCTATAATCGGGCTTACAATGCCCCAAAACATTCATTAGGCATTATTAAATATTTACCAATATCTTAGTCTTGTATCATTTACTTACTCAACAATAAATCACAATTCAAATTCTAAATATACATGCTATAAATCACATCACAGGAGATAATAACATACAAGCATATGAATAATCAAACTACCTTAATAACAAGCAAAGTCTTTGGCTTAATCATAATATTACATACTCAACTTTACAACCCTATACATGCTATAGACTCGAAACACTAAGATTTACTTACGCCGATAGCGTAGACTCGGCAATGTGATGATATCTCTGACGGCCTCCAACCCGAGCTAACCTGGCAACCCTAGGGAATATGGGAAAGAAAAGGGGAGTAAGATTTACGCTTAGTAAGTTCATAAGAAAACAATAAGCAACTCATTAACAAGTTTTATCAATGTTTACAACATAATCACAAATTCACTACAAGTTGTCTTCTTGAGCAACAGTCACTAAATTATTTATAACTGGAGATACGAAACTCCAAATCAATTGCCATTAATTTTTCCTGAAAATAGACTCATATATATTCCATCCATAAAATTTTAAGAGTTTTTGGTTTGGCCAATCAATACCAGATTTTTCTTAAAGTTTCCCCTGTTTCACTATTTAACTAATCTGACCACTCTTCACTACGAATCAAATTTCTCATTGTAAAGAATTCAAAATATGTTCTCGTTGATTTAATTTGAAACTAGACTCATTAAGGAGTCTAAGAATATAAATTTTATCTTATAACCATTTTTGTACAAATTATAATGATTTTCTAAAAACAGAATAGGGGACCTCGAAGTCATTTGACTCTGTCCCCCGCCACTTCAAATATCTCATTATCAGCAATCCTTTTGCTTACATGGTTTCTTTTATAAGAAACTAGACTCATTAAGATTTAATTACATAATTTATTCAGCTTCTAACTCAACTCCCACAATTTATGGTGATTTTCCAAAATCACGTTACTGCTGCTGTCCCAAGCAGATTTATTACAAATTTACTCTTTCACACATTCTTTGCATTCACATTATTTAAACATGTATATCACCAATCAATTTCATCACATATCTATAATTTCACTTAAGCATAATCTCAATACAATACATCATGCTCATTGATTCGCACACAACCGTTCAAATTAGCAATTATAAGATGGTTCCGCACATAGCCCACCCTTATCGATAATTTACGATGGTTTTACCCTTACTCACATATATGACATAAGCATTTAAATACTTCAGTGTCAACTTTAATTCAACCGAATTCAACCATTGTACCATTTCATAACCACAGTTACTTTCGTCATTCATATCTAAATGGTATTTCACATAATTCATATAACCTTTCACCATGACCGAATACACACATACACATATGACATCTTCACCTATGCTTCTCATTTCATATTCATGATTCAATTCCAATCGTTCTAACATGCATAAGTATATATCACATACCTGACCAACTTAATGTATTGAACAAATTCAATTGCCGATTTAACACAAGGTCTCATAGTCTTAGACTTTTGTCAAATCACCGGCATTTAGCCTGCTAGGTTTTAAACCCGAATTCATAACCTGCACGAAGCCTGCTAGACTTTAAGTCTGAACTCATTCACTGGCATTTCGCCTGCTAAGCTTGAAGCCCGATATCATTTCACCGGCATTATAGCCTGCTAGGCCCGAAGCCCGATATTATCTCACCGGTATTATAGCCTGCTAGGCCCGAAGCCCGATAATATTATTCACCAGCTTAAAGCTTGCTAGGCCGAGGCCCGAATATCACATTTCGATAAACAATTCACCTGTTCTTTCATACTTTCATAACTTATACTTCAATTACATATAACTGAAATACATATCTATGAACAAAGATTTTCATCCTTTCAACCACATAGGGTTTAATTTCCACATTGGAACACATATCTTAGTACATCATTTAATAGTATCAAAGTCGACTAGATATGCTAATCACATACGGCTCATAACTTTAATTTAATACTCATTCAACACAAAGAACATATGTATATATATATACAATCAAACATCTTCTTAATTATGATTATTCAACTCTTAAGCATATAACATGATCAAACACAAACACTTAAGAACTTACCTTGGATTTAATCGAATAACTACGAATTGACTAATCGACTAGTTTCGCTTTCCCTTTATCCAAAATTGGCTCCTTATGCTCTTGAACTTGGATTAAACAAATTTAACTTATTGTTAAACAACTAATCAAGCATTGTATTATGAGTATATTCGGCTTTCACACATATTAAACATAGTAATAATCATGCACATTATAATCAAAGTGCAATTAATCCCATACACAAAAATATACGACACTTCATTTCCATCTACTTATATACACGTATCACATAAGACCATTTCATACTTTCTATCACCTAAATAAATAACAAATTTTCCAATTAATTTCTTAAGTCCACATTCGGCATCTATATCCACAATAACCCATTAGCCGATTACTATAAATCATCTAATTCAACTTTCAATAATCTCACTTTGCAAACAATCACTCATTTCATTCACCAAAATGTCATTGGGTAATTATTCAAACATAATTATCATTTAAACATTTTTCACCTAAATCACACATACATATCATGCTAGCACACAACACCAATACCCAAATAACATTTTAAACACTTATTCAATTCATTAACTATTTGATCATTCGGCAATTATATCTCCCATTCAAGCCTTATTTTAAACTACCATGTACAATTCTTGCATTATACTCTAATAGCCGATTACCATCTATCTATCTAACCACAACTATCCTTATTCATCAAGCTCAACTCATCTATCATCACATTTAATACCAAAAACATCAAACACCTTCAAAGACACTCACAAAACCCATATATTTCACAATTTCACATTTTAACCACTAAATTTCCACATTTCACAATTTAATCCAAAATTGCTAAATTTTCACATTTCACAATTTAATCCAAAATTGACATTTTTTACCAAAATTCACTTAACAAAACTTATTAATCTAACATCAAAGATTTATTTTCTATCATTAAACATCAAGATACTCAAACATTCAATAATGGCATCATCCAAATACTTTAACAATTTTAAAATTAGAGGTACGGGCTAGCTAGATTACGAAGCAACGATCTCAAAAACGTAAAAATCATTAAAAACCGAGTCAAAATGGACTTACCAATTTAACATGCAATGGCTGAATACTTTGAAGCTTCAATGGCTTCTTTTTCTTTTAACTTTCGACAATAGATGATGAGAATGAAGCCAAATTTTTATTTTGTTTTATTTATTAAAACACTTATTAGCTATTTTACAATATTAACCTTCAAAAACATTTAAAACTACTCCAACTACCCTTCCACTATCATCCATTAACACAAAAATGGTCTAATATTCTTATAAAGACTTTCACTTTAATAAACCATAGCTATTAGACACCTTAATTAATAGCACACAAGATTTAAACTTTATGCAATTTAGTCATTTTTGCTTAATTTACTATCGAAATGATAAAATTTTTCAACGAAACTTTAATACCATCTTATTGCCACTCCGTAAATATTTATAAAAATATTTACGACTCGATTTATAGAAAATGAGGTATCGAAATGAGGTTCCAATACCTCATTTTCTAAACCCACTTAACCTTAAGGTCATACCACTTGAACTTAATAAATCGCTTATAAAACGAAAATCACAATATCAAAAACATTTTTAAAATCACAATTAACTCGTAAATATTAAATATAATATTTAAAAACCTACTCATCGGATTTAGTGGCCCCGAAACCACTGTTCCTATTAACTCTAAAAATAGGCTGTTACAAGCTCTTTTCTTTCTTTTTAATTTTTTACTATGAATTTGTCTATTTTATCTTGGAATGTGCAGGGGTGTGCGTTTGATAAATTTTTGCGAGCTTTTCGTGAGTATAACAATCAACATAAGCGTGATATAATTAGCCTTCTTAAACCAAGAATCAATGGGGATAAAGCTGACACAATTATTGTTAAGTTAAGCTGGTATAAATCTCATTATATGGAAGCAGTAGTATTTTTTAGCGGTATTTGGATAGGTTGGAAACCTTCGATTGATTTGAAGATGGTTGGTAATCATCCTCAATTCATCTTTGCTCGTATTTGCTCTAATTTGCATCCTCATCCAATCTTTGTTGCTTTTGTGTATGGGAGCCTTGACAAATAGAAAAGGAAAATTTTGTGGAACGATTTAAGTCACTCAGTCCCACGTGAGTATGATCCTTGGATGGCCATTGGAGATTTTAACGCCATCCTCTCTTCAGAAGATAAAAAATGTGGTCATGTTAAAGGTCGCAGATGCCAGTTCTTTGGTGAATTTATGGATAAAACTCATTTGCATGACTTGGGTTTTCAGGGTCCTCCGTTCATGGGGTATCGTGGTGATCTTTCAGAAAGACTAAATAGGGCTATGGGGAATGATGCTTGGATGGAATCCTTTCCTAACTGTTCGATTACCCATCTCCCTAGAATTAAATTTGATCATCGCCCACTTCTTTTGAATTTTTTTATGATGTTAATTGTGCTCCTAATCGCCTCTTCCGATTTTTAGCTGGCTAGCTGCATCACCAGAATTTCTCTGATTTTGTTAAGAATAATTGGAGCTTTAATGGTAATAAGACAAGTGCAATTGTTGAGTTTACGTATAACCTTAAAAGATGGAACAAATGTGTTTATGGTCATATAAATCAGCAGAAGAGGCAATTAATGCACAAGCTTTCTAAAATATAGTATGCTTTGGATCTCTCAGAATCTAATTCTCTTTTTCAGCAAAAAGTGATCATTCGTGATGAGCTTGAAAATATTCTTCATCATGAGGAGATGCTCTGGAAGAAAAAATCAAGGTGTGAGTGGCTAAAATTGGGAGATCGTAACACTAGCTACTTTCACATGCGAATGGTTCAAAGAAGGAATTTCAATAAAATCACTGCATCGTGTAATGCTGATGGGGATTGGATTTTTGATCATGAAGTTCTTAAGATGGAAGCAGTTAACTTTTTTTAGAATTTTTATGGGGAGAATCCAGGTCCGTTAGGAATTCTACCTCCTAGTGTTTTTCCAAGCCTTAGTCCCGAAGATGTTGATTTTCTTGGGAGAGGTGTTACAAATGAGGAAATCAGGATTGCCTTTTTTGATATATTGCCCTTGAAATCCCTAGGTAGCAATGGTTTTCAAGCTGCTTTCTTCCAAAACCAATAGGATAATATAAGGAGAGCTATTTTTGAGTGGGTTAAGAAGGTTTTCGAGGGAGGATCCGTTGAACCATAGTTCAATAACACACTTATTGTGTTAATCCCTAAAGTTCTGAACCCAAAAAACTTCTCGCAGTTCCACCTATTAGTCTTTGCTCTGTGTTGTACAAGTTGGTCATGAAGGTCATTGAAAATAGATTTAAGAGTATCTTTCCGAACATCATAGGTCATTTTAGGGAAAAGCATTATTGATAATGTCATTATTGCCCAAAAAGTGTTACATTCAATGAGATCCAAGAAGAAGCTCCAGTGGATGACAATCAAGATCGATTTGGAGAAGGCTTACGATAAATTCAGATGAGACTTTGTAGAAGCTTTTCTCAATGCAGTAGGTATTCCTTCTCACTTGGTTAGAGTTATTATGAATGTCATTTCGTTATCCTCTATGCAAGTTTTATGGAATGGTGCACCAACACAAAAGTTTAGACCAGTTAGAGGTATTCGACAAAGATGTCCTTTGTTACCATACCCCTTTGTCCTTTGTATGGAATGGTTGGACCGTAGATTCCATGCAGGTATCTTTTCAGGGGAGTGGAGCCCCATTTGACTATTACGCACATGACTGAATCTCTCACATTTGTTCTTTGCAGATGATTTGGTGATTTTCAGTCGAGCTGATTTGACTCATAGTGGCCTCCTTAAGAATTTTCTTATTAATTTTTGTGAGTTATCCTGTCACAAGGGAAATGCTAGGAAAACAGATGTTTTCTTTTCCACGGATGTTAACGAATCCTTAAGGAGTGAGATCAATGACATGCTTGGCTTTCAAGAAGTTAATGGCTTGGGTCATTATCTCGGGGTTTTTCTCTTTCACCAAAAGGATACTAATAACATTGTAATTTTTTTGGTGGAAAGAGTTCGCAGTCGGCTATCTATCTGGGATGCTAAGAGACTCTCTTTTGCTGGAAAGGTTACCTTGCTACAATCAGTTTTGTTGTCTATTATGAGTTATCTCATGCAATCAACTCTAGTCCCTAAGGGGATTTGCGACTCTATTGAACAATTAGCAGGACAGTTCATTTGGGGGGTTGCGGAAGGGAAAGGGAAATTGGATTTGGTAGGATGTGATAATATTTTTCAGCCTAAGTTACATGGAGGTCTTGGATTTCGGCGTTTGGGGGATTAAAATAAAGCTTTCATGATGAAAATTGGTTATAGCCTTATTACAAAGACTGAAGCTTTATAGATTCAGGTCCTAAGAGCTAAGTATGGCTTCCATAAGAGTTTGTCAAATTCTATTATGATGAACAAAGGCTCTTATATGTGAAAAGCAGTTGCCAAAGCTTGGCCTTTGTTGTGCAACAATATGATCTGGTCTATTGGTAATGGGAGGTTTGTTCGTTGTTGGAAGGACAATTGGGTTCCTAATGTAGGACCCCTTAATCAGTATGTCCCGGGTCAAGGCAATATTGTTCCTAAGAGTAAAGTTAATGAGATGGTTTTGGAGAATGGCGATTGGAAACTTGATCTCTTCAGATTGTGGTTGCCAGAAGAAGTGGTCAAACGAATCATTAGCATTCCTCTTCCTTTAGACTTAATCAGGCCAGATATTATATTTTAGTCTAGAATGACGACTGATGTCTTTTCTGTGAAGAGTGCTCATTATATGCTTAAGGAGGAGTCTTGGAATCCGAAGAATGTGAATTAGAGTACTGTATGGAAGATTCTGGGGCCCCAACGCATCAAACAATTTATCAAGTTAGTTCTTAAGCAGCGACTTTTAACCAATTTTGAAAGGGTTAAAAGAGGTATTGCGAAGACGTATCGTGTCATCTTTGTGGCCATTTAATGAAGGATATTCTTCATACTCTCAGGGATTGTTCTTTTGCGAAGGAAATTTGGAAACAAGTCATCCTTTCTAATAATTTTGGAAGCTTCTTCATTGGTAATATTTCGGAGTGGTTATTCTCGAATCTGCAATCTCATTCTACCATTAATACAAGTGACTCTACTTGGACTTGCCTCTTTCAGATGCTTCTTTGGCACATTTGGAAGAACCGAAATTCAATCATTTTTTGAGGGGATTCTATGAGTCCTAAGGATATTATCAGCGCCTCTTATAATTGGGTGAAGCATTTTTTCTCTATCCATAATGCAGCGTTGGATTTTTACCCAAACATACATCTATTCATCAGAATTAAGGTATGTGTTTTTGCCTTAATACTGATGGTGCTGTTCACTCTATGTCTAGTTTCTCTGCTACAGGTGGAGTAATACATGATGGCAAAGGAAAGTGGATCTTAGGATACAATCACTTTTTGGGAAAATGTTCAGTAAAGGTTGAATATTGGATGGTCTACTTCTCCTTCAAAAACAAGGCTATGTTGAGGTCATTATTCAGTTTGATAACCTTGAAAATGTTATCTCTATCTGCGAAAGCAAGCTTAATGGCCCAAAAAGCTCTCTAATAAGGAGGATTCAACAAATTCTAGCCTTTGAAGAGAAGTGGTCCTTGAATTATTTTCCAAGAGAGTCTAATCGGGTAGCGGATGCTTTGGCAAAAATGGCTTTTGATGAGTGATGAAGCTTTACACATGTTTAAGGAACCCCCTTTGGAGATTAAAGAAATATTAAAGGAAGATTGCACTTTTGATAACTTGTCTATGATTTAGTCTATGTAATTCATTGTTATATTTTACAAAAAAAATAAACTAGAAAATTGTGTCAAACTTTGTAACAAATAGATTTTTGTTTGTATCGAAAATCTTAATATTAGATCGAATCATTTTGAGAAGTGAAGTTGAAAATTTTATGAGAATGAGCAGGATAGGAGTTAGAGGGTTATTAATTAATAGTTTTATTAAGGTATTAATTAGAGAATTTAGTAATTAAGCTCTATGGGTGAAATTAAAATGAATTAATGTGAGAATATGAGGAAGTATAATTTGAAGAGTTAAAGGTCCTTAAGTTGAAAATAAACCAAGCCTATTTTTGCAATTATTTATTTTTGAAAATATGATTTGAGGAACGGTTTTCTTTGTTCCCATCTCCACAATAGTTGCATCAAAATCTCTAGAAAATTCTCTCAGCATCTATTTCTCTTTTTAACTTCAAAACTTGCTTTCTTTTAATGCAAAGGTAAGTTTATTTTTCATTTAAATCATATATTAAACAAAGATTTCTATGTCAATATTTCTTTTCTTTTCTTTGCAGTTGAGGTTAGATTTGGGTGGAGGAAAATTATTTTTTTATTTTTTATTATCAATCTTTGATTTCTATAGTAAGGTTAAGTGTTTTCTAACATCCATTCATGATTCATTTTTCATGATTCATGATTCATGATTCTTGATCCTTGATTTTTTTATTTTTTTTATCTTCATTTTCTCCATTTTTGAGCATTTTCCAAGTTAGAGAGATTTAATTCTTGCGTTTTTTGTTATTTTTGGATTAATTTTTTGTTAGAAATAAGTTTAGAAAGGAGTGAGTTAACTAATGATCAAGTTAGAATAGAGTTTAATTAAAGGTTTCTTGAATTAACATTGTTGAGTGCTTAGAAAGTTTTAGAGAGAGAAGCAGAATTAGCTATTGTTGCTGATGAGGTTTTGGAAGTTTAGAATGTTTCTAATGTTAAATTTTGTTGGAGAAATTAGTTTGGAAAATAGTGTTTTTAGGCTCAGTGAAAGTTTAAAATTTTTCTTAAAATCAAGCCATGTGATGTTTATAATAATAAACTCTAAACTAAATTATTACTTGAGTTTTGTGCGAGGGAATCTCAAGTCATTTCTTGATTTTCTACAAAACAATGTTCTCCACTATTTTTGAACCCTAAAATGCTTTGAGTGTGGTCCCAAACAAAATGAATCAAACACACAAAATGAAAACTTTTATTAACTTTCAGTGGAAAAGTTAATTCCTCTTTATGAGAACCAAAACCGTTGAGCTTTTCAAAAAATAAAATTTATTCTTGTAAATGAATTATTACTATTTTATTTTTGAAAAACACGGGGATCAACTTTAAAACTAGGTACGAAGTCGCCACCAATCCTTTTTGTTTAGGTGTGACCGGATCACCTAATAAAACATTTTATTTTATTAAAATATCAATTTTGGCCTACGAAATTTGAGAAAATGGGATCTAGAGTCGGTTACGTACAAGGAAGGATTAGCACCCTCGTTACGCCCAGAATTGGTGCCTAATTGATTAAATAATGTCCTTATGTCTGAAATTTTAAAAGATTTTGAAATACGGTTTCTTTTAAAACATTTGAATAACTCAAATTAATGTTAAAATTCTCTTGTTACGAAGGAATAAAATGTCACATCCAGTACGTTAGGACATGACCTTTTAAACCCTAGAAACCACGATCGAGTCTTGATTTCCAAAAGCTCATACATTTGAAAGTTACAAAAGGATATTCGGTTATTTGGTCCAACGAAAAACCGTAACCCAACACGTTAGGGAACGATTTCTTGGATTTCCAAACATAGAACATTGCCTTGTTTTGAAGTTTAGAAAATAGGAATGAAATTTTAAAGGGATACTTGATTATTTGGACAAACGGAAAATCAAAACCCAGCACGTTAGGGCACGATTTCTTGAATTTCTAAACATCAAACATTGCCTTTGTTTTGTGAAATTTTCAAATAAACAATTATAAAACCAGCTCAAAACGCATTAGCTTGACTTGAAATAGAATGGAATAATTAATCTTGAATCGATAAGTTGAAAATTACAACGTGACACTCATGAATGAAAGGCGAAATTATAAACATGGAACAATATACATGGATACCGAACTTTACTAATGAATGAAAATAGTATAGAAGTAAAAACAAATTAACAGACACACAATAGCAATGAGCTCACATCCTATTTTGAAATACTAACATTAATAATCAAAATAATGAAAACTAAAAATATAGCTAATCAAATAAACAAATTAGAATAAAATATAACAAGTTTTCAAACATTGATGAATAACAATTGAAATGATAATACAAAAGACTAATAAACAATATGCAACAATAATATATGAAATAATATGAAAACTAAGAAACAACACATAATACACAATACAATAAGGAAACTGGGAGTTAATATAATGTAAAACCATTCAAAACTATTAAATATATGAAAAACTTTAAAATGAACCACACATACTAAGGTTTGAAATAATTTACATATATATATATATAACTAATAATATATAAATGAGTATTAAAATAGATATTACGAAAAAGAAATTTGGAATAAATAATGTACAAAAGATTTTAAAAACAAAACATGTTTAGTTAAAGTTGATAATACACATATAATAAAAAATCATAAACAATATATAATAAGGTAATAGTACATGAAATAATTTTAAATAACAAAAATAATAAAATATGTTTTTAAAGCAAAAACTATATACACGATAGATTTGAAAGGAAATATATATATATATATATATATATATATATATATATATATATAAATAGATTTAAAAGAGATTATGTATATAAAATAACATAAGATTAATAATGTATGAGAATAAAAATGACTTTATCATAAACTATATATGTAAAATAATATATATGGGTAATTTAAATTAAATATTATACAAAATTTTAAAATAATGTGATATAAAAGAAAATTTTAAAATAATAACTATATAATTAAACAAATGAAAAAAACAAACTAAATTATTAGAGTAAGTCAAATGTATATTTAAATGTTTTTTAAAATGCTGAATAAATTAAAAAAATAAAGAACTATACATATTAAAATGAAAAAAACAATTCAATTGAAATGAAATCAAATTAAAAAGGGATAATTAACAAATAAAATAAACCATTGAAACATAAATCAGGACCATATGCAACGCACACAAACATACGAGGATTAAAACTGTAAATACCCCAATTCTTCAAAACGCAACGTTTAGGCACGGACCAAGTTCAAATAATGCGCAAATTTTGGGGGAAAATTAAAAAAAACAAAGAAAATATGAAGAGGGCCTAATCAGATGCTAGCACAAAAGAGAAGGATTAATAGCGCAAGTAACCCTCAAAGACCAAAATGTGCGGATCTTAACCGTGTGTGGGTCGGGTTGTCAGGCCATTGCTCCTAAACGGTGCCGTTTTGAGACCATTGAAGTTGGCATAAAACAACGTCCTCTGATGCTCTTTATAAAAACGAAAATAAACCCTAAAAGAAACATCTAGTCATTAAGAAAAATCAACACAAAAAAAAACCTAAGCTTCCTATCTTTCTTCGACCGAATTAGACGGTTCTTCACCCTAACCGCCATTTCACCACCGTAGTCGGCGGATGGCGTCACACGAAGGCCAAGCTCGATCCTAATTGAAGCCATATCCTTCTAATCCCTATTTAAGCTTTAATTTTAACGAATCAAACAAGGATTCGAAGGCCATTATAAAGATAAGTCCCTCTTCTTTATTTGTTTTACATGCAGTAGATAAAATCAAAGAGAATAGAAGCAAATTCAAAAGAAAAAACGAGATTTAAAATCATCTTTCTAAAACTGATTTTTAATGGTTCTTGTATTTGTATCCAGTATGCGTAAGTCCTTTTTACAGTACAAACGATGGCTTTTATAGCCGAGTAAAATAAAAATTACAAAAACTAACTTTCCTTTTTTGCTATTTTTTCACTGTATTTTACATTCTATTATTCTTATCTTTTTTCTTCTCGCAAGTTCGACTGTACGGAGGAGAAGACCATGACGTGGCGAGGCCGTGTGTGGGAAACCACTTGTGAAAGCCCGATTGCTTGGCTGGCTGCGGTGCTAGCATGTTCTAGAAACCTCTAGGGTTTCTGGTATTCTCAAATTGTTGGGCCCTTTTGGGCCGTTTGGGATTGTTTTAGCAGTGGGCTATTGTAACTTGGGCTAGGGATTAAGTTTCTGCAACCAATCATTTGGGTCGCTTGGGCCTATTTTAAGATTAGACCATTGGGCCATTATTTTTACATTTGGGTCTTTATACTCAGGTCTGTAAAATAGTTAGGTCAATCGGGCTATTAATTTGGACTGTTATAAAGTTGGGCTTTTTATTTTGGTTTATTTATTTTAATCTATTTGGTTTATTTATTTGGCTTATTTATTTAATGTAAATAAATTTAATTGGCCAGGGCAAATTGGGATAATTACAATTTTCTAACAAAATAATGATTTTCTTATTATGTAATTAGGTCATTTCATAATTCTTATTTATAAGAAAAGATATAATAGTTTTACTTGATACATGGGGGTGACGGCAATCCTAAGGGGTACTAGGGTTTGTCACCCCTCATCTTATAAGATGGGCTCTTGGGCTCGTTTTATGTATTAGGTACAATTATATATGTTATCTAGAATTTTAATCAACACTTATTATTTATCCAACTCAATAACTATTTTTTTATTTTTCAAAATATTATTTATTTAATTTATCCAATTAAATTATTTTCTTAACTTAATTTTAATTCTATTAAATTCATAGCAATTTTACCATATTAAAATATATGAAAAAATATATTTAATTGCCTCATTCAATAAAACTATTTATTAACACTTGTTACCTTTTATAGGCGGAGATTTTAACACTTGATAAAAGTAATATTTATTTAACACAAATTTGTTTTATTTTTATTTTTTTAGTTAGAACATCGTATAACATTGTCAACGAGGCATTCACTCAATGATAATATTAAAGTTGTAGAAATTTTGAGTTTTATGTTAATGTTCCACTTTAATAAATATGTGAATTCTCTTTTATATTTATTTTGGATTGATTTTTATTTAATTTCTTTACATGATATTTTTGTTCAATACCGTGTAACTTTTTGTATCTTACCTATTAATTGATACATTGGACGACAACTAGCCTATTTTTTATATCTAAACTACACATAGTAACATATCTTGGAGATTGGTTTGGATTTGGATCAAAGCAATCAACTTCCCAAGTTTAATGGATCGAATCGAATCAGGCAAAACTTGAAAGTATATCTTGGAAATTCAAGACTTATCCTGAGCTGATTTAAGATATTCTTTATGCTTATTCTCTTCCTAGTTTCATGGGAAGATTAGTTGTGGTTGATAGAGTATGTTAGCAACTCTAGATTTTTTATCAATTAAGGAGACTTGTATATATAGGTGAAAGTGATGTGCTGAACTAAGAGCATTTATTCTTGTTCATTGAGGAACATTGATTTTGAGTGCATTGAGTTAAAAAATCAAGTGTGTTACTTGGTTAAAGTCTTAAGTTTTCAGGAGAAAACTTATAAAAGAGTTGTCCAGATTTTAGGTACAAAAGTGAGGAGTCTAATCTAATGAATGATAGAAGTTGTAATCACTTGTTGTACGAGTTGCTAAGATAGTGAATTATCTCTCTAGGCAAGGCCTCGCGGACGTAAAAAGATTGAGCTGCGCAACATATCGATTGTTCATTGTTTCTCTATCTTGTTCATACTTAGTGCTTGAAGTTAGGAGTGAGTAAAATCCGATTTGATTCGAAAAACTCGATAAAAAAATTCAAATTTTGAATTAAATAGTTCGACTTATTTGATTTAATCAAGTAATACGGATCAACTCGAATAAAAAATTAAGTTTTTTGGTTTAACTCGAATATGAATTACACAATTCGAGTTATTTGAAAATCCAAATAAGAAAAGGCAAAACTACGTCGTTTTGATAAATGTTTACATTTTCTAAAGTTAAAAGTCAAAACTATTAAGTTAAAAGGCAAAATTACGTTGTTTTAATAAATATTTACTCATTAAGTTAAAAGGTAAAACAATTATATTGTTTATGTAGTTAAATAACTTTGTACTTCGTCTACTAATTAAATAATCGATCCATGTAAACACAACATTGAGTATAAATAATATGATTCGTTAACTAAACTCGACTTAACTCGAAATTTTTTCACTTGATTTGAAAAAAATTCAACTTGAGTTCGATGGCTAAAATATGATTTGTCAACTCGACTAATCGCTAGCACTGTTTTTGGCACAGATCACTAACATTGCTTCTAGTATTACTCATATAGGCCCGCCCGAAATGTGGGAGGGTTTGGGCAAAAATATAGGTCTGAAAAATGGGCTTGGACAAAAAAATAAGGCCCGTTTAAAAAATGGGCCGGGCCTCGGGTAAGGTATTTTTAGCCCAGGCCCGGCCCGAATCACTAAAGGACAAAAAAAATCTGCATATTTTTTTATTTTTGAATGTTATTTTCTTGTTGTTTTCTCCCTATTTTGCTACCATTTTACTATTATGTTGTTATTATTTTGTTGTTATTGTTTGGATATTGTATAAAATTTATTTTATTGTTAATTTTCTTATTATTTTAAAGGCATTTGTTAAATTTTTATTATTTTAGAAGCATTTGCTTGTTAAGTTGCATTTATCTTAGTGTTATTTAAGTCTACATATTTTTAAAATTTATTTTTAATTTGTTGGGAAATATTTATTTTGATATTTTTGTATTTTTAATGTATTATATATATTTAAAATAATATAAAAAATTATCTGATGAGTGGGCCGGGCCGGCCCGGTTTTAGTATTTTTATCCAGTCGCTTGGACAAAATTTTAGGCCTATTTTTTGGGTCTGCCCGCCCGAGCCCAATGAATGGGCATGCTTTTTAGTTGAGCCCGGCCCAAACTAGGTCCGCCCGCCCATCCCATGAACACCTCTACTCATATGTTGCTTGCAAATATTGTTTTAAGAAATTTCAAATTTAATTTTCTAAATAATTTATGAGAAAATAATATGATTAAATCATATATTGTATTATATTTTAAAAATCATACACTATAATATACTATTTTATTAAAATTTGAAAAAGTGTGGAATATGAAATATTTCTTGAAAAGAAAGTGGAATTATAATTTTTTTTTTTATTTTTCATATTCATTTTATTTTTTATGTTAAAGGTTTCTAGTTGTCCTTATTTGTAATGTTGTTTCTAATGTCCGAACCCTGTTCTCCCTTTGAGAGTATTGTCGAAACTATTTTTGTTTGAAAATGGTCGACTTTTATTTTGAAAATGAAGATGAAAAAAGGGGAGTCGCCACCAATCCTTTTTGATAAGGTGTGGTCGGGTCACCTCATGATCGATTATTTTAATAAAACGTTTTGATTTACTAAAACAACAGTTTTGGTCTACGGAATTCGAGAAAATAGGTTCGGGAGTCGGATACGTGTGAGGAAGGATTAACACCCTCGTAACGCCCAAAATTGGTACCTAATTAATTAATTAATGTCTAAACATCGAAAGTTGAAAACTCGAAGAGAATTTAAAATATAATCCTCTCTTTTTTATTAACGTTGATTAAAGGAAAAAACTTGAATAGATTAAAACGAGCATTAAAGGCCTTCTCATCTCGAGATAAAATGTCACATCCGTAAGTTAGGACACGACATTCGAATCTCGAAAATAAGTTTGCCTCTTACTTTTTATTTTAAAAATCATGTTTTGATTTTTGAAAGGATATTCGGTCGTTTAGATCGAGGAGAATCGAAACCCCGTAACTTAGGGTACGACTTTCTCGAGTTTCTAAACACAGAATATCACCTTTATTTTTATTTGAAATCCATGTATTTTAAGGTCTAAAAGGATATTTGGTTATTTAGATTCAACGAGAAAATTGAAACCCCATAAGTTAGGGTACGTTTACTCGAATTTCTCAAATACCGAACATTTTCTCATTTTTAAAAACTCTTTTTTGAATAATAGCGATTACAAAACTTGAACGATGCATGCTATTTTATTAGAATATAATAAAATGACCTATTATGAATAAAGGGACAATTAAACTAGACCTTTGAAATGATTTAAATGAAATGTGAAAAATGATAATATACAACATGAAGTAATAATTCATGAATAAAATGTTTCACTAATGAATCTCAATAACACAAAAATATGAATAAACAAATCCTAACATACATAATGGCAATAGTCACACAACATATGTCTCTTTAATATCAATATTAATAATCAAAGAAAGCGAAACAACATAATATATAAAATAGTTTGAAGTAAATAGTATAAAACAATTTAAGATAAATAATATGTAAAACAATTAAAAAGAATAATATACAAAACAATTTAAAACAAATAATACATAAGACAACTTAATAATATATGAAAATCGTTTAAAATAAATAATATATAAAAAGAAGTCTAAACTAAATAATATACAAAACGGTTTACAAAGAATAAATGATATATATATATATAACAATTTAAAATAAATAACAATATATATAGTAGTTTTAAATAAATGATATGTAAAAATTTTAAAATGGATAATAATTTGAATTAGTTTAAAATATATAATATGTGAAAAACTTAAAATAAACAATAATAAAACAATTTAAAATAAATAATACATGAGAAAAAGGGTGAAAATAAATAAATAAATAACAAGTTTGCAAAAATTAATTAAAATCCAACAAATTTGGGACTTAATCAGGATAAAAACAAAATTAAAGGTAAAAACTATAATAAATAAAAAAATGA
Source organism: Gossypium arboreum (assembly GCF_025698485.1). Classification (NCBI taxonomy): domain Eukaryota; kingdom Viridiplantae; phylum Streptophyta; class Magnoliopsida; order Malvales; family Malvaceae; genus Gossypium; species Gossypium arboreum. The sequence continues at coordinate 106,163,266 of NC_069081.1, read as the reverse complement.
GGACCGAAGTCAAAAATAGTGAAAAAGGCTAAGGACCGAATGGGAAAAATATCCCCTGCTCCTAAAACGACGTCGTTCTTTATGGGACCCAAATAAAATTGAAAAAAGAATTTAGGGGCAAAATCAAAAGATGTAAGAAAGTTAAAAAATAGGGACCCAATCGAAAATAGCCTCAAAAGGGGAAGGATTGAGGGCCTAAATAGACCCTTAGTCCAAAAACACTGGATCCTAGGCGGGTATGTGTCGGATCTCTGATATGGGTCGCTAAACGACGCCGTTTTGAGGCCACTGAAATGGCCCTAAACGACACCATTTTATATGTCCTATAAAACCCCAAATTTTTTTTTTAAAAAAAAACCTCATTTCAGCTGTGATTTAAAACAAAAAAAGAAAAGGAGTTCTGGGTTTCTCTCTGGGGTCTCCGTTTCCGGCGATCGGACCACTGTCCATCCGCCGCTAACGACCGTCGTGTACGACGGTCGGAGGTACGAAACTAACCCTCTTTTAATCTCCTTGCTCTCCTCACCTCAAATCTGAGTTTAAAATAAATAAAAACCCTCTAGAAAATCGGAGAGAGCCACTTCCCCGACCCAAAGAAGGTGAGAAGAATCTTATTTTTTTAAAAAATATGTATGTGAGCACTATATCTGGAATAAACTCGCGAAATAAAATGAAAAATCACCTTCTTTTTTTTGCCAATATTGTTTCTGTTTTCGATTGCTATTGATTTCTGTGTAAAAAAAAAATACAAGATGATTCCTTTTCTTTTTATAACCGAATACAAAGATTTTTTTTTTGTTCCCCTTTTTGCTATTGTCTTCTTGTGTTTTCATGCAGGTACGGGGGTGTGCATTGGCATGTACAGAGGTATAGGAGGGTACGTGTCGAGGTGGTTGTGGCTGTGGGCGCGCGGAGGTCAACGTGGAGGCACAAACGGCGTTGGGGTTGGTTGCGGCGCAAAAGTGGAAACCCTAGGGTATCTTGAGAATAGTTTGACCTTTGGGCCACTTGAGCCAATGTAATTGGGTTCTAGGGTTTGGGTTAGGTTTATTGCTGGGCTGTTTAATTTTTGTTGTTGGGCTTTGAATCCTTGTAATTTGGATTGTAGATATTTGGAATATTAATTTTATTTGGTTTTATTATTTTTTTTAATATTGGCTTATAACGGGCTAGACAAATTGGGCTTGTTACAAGTATAATGTACCATTGCAGTCAACACTTATTTATTGAAATTATAAATTTTAAGTAGGAAGATACATTCATAAATAAAACATATATTTTATCAAAAATATATATATCTCAATTTTCAATAATTAAATATTTTAATATAGTCATCTCAAGAAATGATTGTATGAAAGAATTACACTATACTAATATATATGCCATTTTATTCAAATCATAACACGTAATCACATTAAAAAATTAACTATTATATATGAATTATTGAATTAATTTTAAAGATTTAATTATTACATGTAATGTATAATAAATAGTTCACTTTTCTTTTAAAAATTATAATTACGTGATATAATTTGAATGAAAGTTAGATATAACATAACTGTTTTACATAATTTTATTTCAAAATACTCCAAATAATATTCATCTCTTATCTGTTCTTTTAAAATTTAATTGATAAAACTCTTCATTTACTTAAATATATATTGTAATTATCTCGATTCAAACCACTTGAAAATCAATGTAAGCTCATTTAGTTCATCATCTGATTCCTTGGCGGAACCATCATGGTTGCAGTTTGTTGTTTACTCAAATTTCCATGGTATCCTGTTAATAGAAAGAAGAAAAAGTCATTAAAGATAGATATGTATAAATATGGATACAAATATAAGTTAGTATTTGATATCTTGTCCTACAAATATATTACTTGTAGAGTTTTTACTACAATCAATTGATCTCTCCATAATAGCTTTATTTTTCTGTCAAGATTTTATCTATTATATAGAGACGGTTGCTATAAATCTGTTTTAGAGATATAATTGTTGAAAAATTACTATAAAATTTATATCGTGAATTTTCATCAAATAAAGGAAGTGAAAATTAATTATATTCATAAAAGAAAGAAAGTGGGAATCATATCAACAAAATTAAAATATGCATAGCAAGTGTATGCATTATTGCTTTTATGCATCTTTATTTTACATTCATTCACATGATTAATTATAATGTTCATAAAACTAACAAGTTAAACTAATTAGTATGAATTATCTACCTTTCAAAAAATTTTAGTATGGGTTATCAAATTAAATTAATTAATTTATCATGAGTTATTAAATTCAAGTAATAGATTTATAAGTTTATAATGTTCCAAATTCATAGTTGAATATTTATTTAAGGACCTTGATGATTAATTGAATTAATATTTTTAATTTTGACCATTGAAAATTATTTTCATTTAATAAAATATGATTAATAGATTTTTATGTAAAATTTAAACATTTTATTGAAATAATAGTTTAATCAAAATCATTTTTATTTAATAATTCATGATTAATAGGCTTACTTATAATTTTACTTAGAATTTTAGACAATATGTAGTTATAATTAACTAATTTAATAAAAATATACTTCATAACTATGAATGTCGTTGTTATAAATAAAAAGCTAATATAGAGGTTAAAAAAAAGGTTCTACTAGAAACTTGACGCAAGGACTGTTATAAAGAAGACTGATGTATACTTTAATTTTCCTAAAATAATTTTTCTAATACTTTTTATTTTTTTATTTTTATTTTACCCGATAATTAGATTATTTACGAAACTTTTAACTTCACTTGTAGTGTACTAAATAATTTTCTTACAAATATTACATGTAACTGTGTGTTGTGTCTTTATGTTTTAAACTAGATCTATTCAAGAGTTATCTGCTTAAGTTTAAAGTTTGAGTTGATATTTGAGAAGATTTGAATAAAAATATTAATTTTGGAAAATGAACATGAACCCATATTCAAGTTAGGCTTAACTTGCATAAGCATGCCCTATTTTAGTATCATACAATGACCCAATTTCAACCTATTCTATCTCCGCACATAAACACGTCTTTTTTTTTTTGTGAATTACAAGAGGGTAAAGCCCTAACAACAATGTGACTAGCGCGACTCGAACCCAAGTCACACATGGGGCGGTGAACACATCTATTTTAAACATATAAGTATATGTATAAATATAACATGAATTATAAAATAACTCAAAATTTTAATTTTATATGTGTATTAATTATTAATTTGAAAGATACGTGCTATGATATAATAAATTATAATATAAAAATAATTTAATAATTTTCATAGAAATGTAATTTTGTATAATTATATGAGTATAAAATTGTATAAATTTAAATTATGAATAATATAAAATTTCTAAATTTTAACAGCAATTATATAATATTTATCTATTTTAATTTTTTGTGTTTGCATATAAATACTCAAAATATGAATATTATAATATTTTATAATAAAATTTAAATTTTTTGGTATTTTTCATGTTTGTTTTAATGTTTATGTTCGGGTTTATGATTGTCCTCCTAATAATACTGTCTCTAAAATTGAACATGTGTCTGCAACTAGGTATATAAAGTTGATGTATTTATAAAATGTATAATTTTAATTAACTACTAAGTTATATAAATTCTTACAATTGTGATTATGAAATCTATTATTATCTTCTATTATCAATTTTTTGTTTGTTATACATCATTTATTATTATTTATCACTAATATTTTTTACTCTTGTGTTCTAAATTATTTATTATTACCTTATTAATTTAATACAAATTGTTTTTTTTATATAATTAGAGAGATGAATGGAATTATTTGGGATGCAAAATATTATTAATTACTATTTTAATGTCATAAATATTAATTTATAATTATTTATTTTAAAATTATTAATATGTTATTAGTTATTTATTTAAGTTAGAAAATTAATTCTAAGTTGACATATCTGTAAATTTTAATTTATATACAAAAACTTAAGAAATTAACCTATCAAATATCATATTATAAAGTTTAAAGGATAATTATATTGTGTTATCATAAAAATTGTGATACGTTATATTTTATTGGTAAAAACTTATTCAATCCCTTTTAATTTTTGAAATTAAGAAAATTGGTCTCTCTAAAAAAATCAAAGCAATTTAATCTCTATCAATTTCGAAAGTGAAAAACTAAGGCCAATTAATCATGATGTTAATGTTTTTCATAAATTGTACATAATTTAGATTGGTATAATAATAAATTTAGCCCTCACGGTTTACACATTCTATCAATTTTGTCATAATTTAACAAAGGCTAAATTTGTTACTATCCCACAACATAAGTATGGAATACTTAATTGGTGCTTAATTACTCACTTTCAAAATTGACAAAGATTAAATTGCTCCAATTTTTATAGAGAGACCAATTTACTCAATTTTAAAGTTGAGAGAGATTAAAGAGATATTTTTACCTATTTTATTCTTATACTATCAATAATGTATTATTATAGCATCTTTAATACAATGTTGTTAGCTACTATTATCTTATTAACCATTTATTACTATTTATCAATAATCAATTAATATGTTATGGATAAATTATGGTAATAGGATGAGACTTTGACTGGATCAGTAAACTATCAAACTTATCAATTTAGGTATTAACATCAATGATATTGAAATTAGTGGCCTAGCCGTTAGATACTAATAATTGGATGCCATGCGCACGTTAGATGAGAAGTGGTAATTTTATAATTTTGACTAGTTGTAATTTAGTTGTCAAATTTTTTATATTTCATAATTTGATCTCTAGCTTCTTTTAGTTTTCATTATCAACATGATTTTTATAATGATTTAACTGTATAATCTAAAATGTTGACATCCAACTGAATGCAATTTGCTTAGATGTAAACTAGTGTAAAAGAAACTAAAATTCCATCCAAGAATAATTGATAAAAAATGATTTGCATGGAAGGAGAAAATGTGAATGGAAATAAGATCTTCCCTTGGCATTTATTTTATTTTTAGTATATAAAATTGTAAATAAATAAATTGCGTGAAGTAGGTGGTGTTGGATTATGAAGTAAGAATCAATACCAAGTGCAGGGTTGATCCCTCGGTTGTTGAGTTCTCGATATTCTTGACAGAGAGCACATGGTTCAAATATGGAGTGGATAATCCGATCAGAGGCAGGGGCCTCTATCAACCCAAACCGCTGCCGCAGCTTTTTACGATAAGGGCCAGATACAAAACATGGGGCCACCGCATAAACAATTCCACTTGTCGCACAATCTGCATTCCTTAATTATTAGCCAACAAGTGGTTCAAAAATAATTTAAGATACCAAAGTTTAATCAATATGATTACTTGTGTGCCCGTTGTCAAGGACATCTGCTATCTGACCAAAAGTCACACAAGGGAATAACGCAGTGATGAGAACTGCATGCAACCAAACCACCAGAAATTAGACCTTAATTTATATTAACAAAATCCTAGTAAAAAAGTGTTTTGACATGAATGAATGATAATGTGATGTAAATACCAAGAAACTCACCGTTGGTTGGATCTTCCATGCAATCAAAGAGGCCGGTGGTCCAGGACCCGGTGGGAACCGCTTTCATTTGAGGCGAAGGCATTGGCAGATGCTGCACGGACTTTCCAATGGGTGCATTGCTTTGCAATGAGCCGTTTGTGGGAATAACAATATGAGCGAGGTGTTGGTTTTGTGGCAGCGCCGCAGCCACTGGACTGCTTGTTTGGTATGGTGGAACCTGTGCAACATTAACATTATTTTGAGGCCGAGGATAAACTATGAAAGCTTTCTGCGGCTGTGTTTGTAGTTGTGGCGGTGGTGCGCAAGAATAATAGGCGGCTTGAGGCTGAGGAGAAGGATATGAGAATTGAGAATGGGAGTCCATGGGTAATCGTCCCATTTTCCACTTGGTTAGTCTAAAGTTCAAGGCTGTCTTTGGGGGGATTGGTGTGTTTCTAAATTATAGTAGACGTGCAAATTGAATTCATGGCTTGGTTGACTAAAGGCTTAATCAATTTAGTTGACTTTGTAAAACCCTGCTGGCTTGTTAGCTAGCTTAAGTTTGGTGATCTCGTAAATGGAATCAAGTTAAATTATACTAAAAAAATGCACCTTGACTTTAAGAGGAGCTTAGCTAGAAATGGAAATTCGAAATCAACAATAATATGCTTAATTAATGAAATACCCAATTTACCTTCTTAGCCCATTTAAAGTTTTACCAAAGTTATACTGATTTCACACTCTTGGGTAAAATTCAATTTGCATCATCCTTATATGCAGGATATTTTGGGTTAAAAAACTCTGTTACATCTTCCAATAAAAAAAAAAAAAAAAAAAAACCCACATGCATACACCTTACCATATTCAGTGTCCACATCCAGGTATAATTCTATTTTACAATTATAAATACATATTCGTTTCCATATTGCCTTTTAGATTCCTACTTCACTTCATTTTTACTATTCTATCTGCTCTTTTTCAAATTTTAACTTCCTCTGAACTTCTGCCATCATTTTCAATGTCTAAATTTCATATTTCTCTAATTCTGTATTTACTTTTACTTTATATGCCTTGTGTTCCAACATCTTCACCATTTCTATATATAGTCTGATATGGCACAATGTATTAAATTGTATAGTTAATTTACAAGCTCTTTTTTTGGTTCTCTCCCAAACAACCACTTCTATTACAAACTTATTATTGTAATTTAATAAATTTAAAATCATAGGAATTTTTCCTTCAACATCACCTTCAAACCGGTATCCAGTACACATTAATAAAAGGAAAGAGGATTCTATACTTTTTCTTATCAATGATAAAAATAAAAATTTGAAAAAAGAAGAAGCAATTTTAATTATATTAAAATTTTGATATACATTATTTTAAAAAATAGATTTTTTTATCAATTTTAATATATTAAATGTGATTAACAAATGTATACTTTATTTCAAGATACAACAATACTTACTTTTTTTAATTTAATAATTTTTATGATTTCTGATAATTTTTATAATATTTTATAATTTCTAATAATTTCTATTATTTTTACAATTAAAAATTCTAACATATTTTTATTTTGTAAAATAAATCATATATATTTATAATTTTATTTATATATTTTCTATCTTTTGTAATTTTTATTTTTATTTTTTTTCTAAATAATGACATCATCATGGAATCAGCATATGGGGCGTGATAATTTATAATTAATTAGATATCTCAATTTTAATTTTTTTAACGCCTAAAAATTCAAATCGAAAACAATATTCTAATAACTTTAGAGATTAAGCCATATACTTTAAAAACAAAAGTGTGCAGTAAACCAAACCGGTAACATCATGATACCAATTAAGAATTAAACCATACGATAATTTTTTTAAAACTATAGTATTACTTATAAAAAAATATTGATTCCCTTTGTCCCATTTAATCATGAAAAAATTGAATTTATTATCCCAGAACAATGTAAAAGGCTATGAGTAAACTATGTTCCTAAATAACTGCAAAAACATTACCCTGAATCTGAACTTACAACTTAATATAACATATTTCTTTTTATACTTTTTAAAATTATAATCTCATTTAATGCAAAAACTTCCAACTGTTTTAAGCCAATAGATTCTAAATGCACCGGCTGGAGGCATTGACTGCAATATTTATTTCTCATGGCTGAAGTCAATGACAATAAAAAAGAGGTCAAGTTGGTGTACAATGTCGACATCCTACGACTCCCCGTTTCTATTTTTTACTTATAAAATTGGGGTTCAGTGTCTCTGCTCTTTGATCTAAATGTTCAGCAATTTTCCACCAACCTCATCCGAATATATATCAACTTTCAAGCCATGCCCATAATATATAGCTGAGTATGCTATATTTATAATATTGTGATACTGTTTCTGTTGGTGTTGGGAGCAAAGAACAAGCAAAGTTCAGCAAAAAAAACTTGAGCAGTAAGGCTCCATACTTGCTGAAGAAACAAGCAGACTTAAAGAACAGAATTTTAAAGTGAGCAAAGAAAAATGGAGAGATTTTTGATGAAATTTTTTGAAAATTTCATCAACATGAACAATGGCATAAAGCCAATACAAATACCAAACATTTTCTGATCAAAGTAAGGCTAACACCACCTAAACACTACCTAACACCACTAATTACATTGAAAACACAAAGATAAAACTTGCACAACAAAACAAAGCTGATTTTCAGCTCAAACTCTACCTAATTACATCACATATCATACCAACTTGGTTCAAAATAAACTAAATTACAAAATGAAAACTTAAGGTAACTAAATGGAATAGAAACAACAACAGCAGCAAGGTTCCTCATCTGGTGCATGCATGGCTGAATAGCATGTGTTGCTTCCTTAGTTGCATGAGCTGCATAGAAGCCAACTTCAACACTCCTCCTTGGTTTCCATGCTGCAAACTCCTATTTGCTCTCTTAGTTTAATGAACCTCGATGCATTAAGAGATTTTGTCAAAATATCTGATAAATCGTAATTTATACATATTTTTATCCCATGCTTAGCATATTTTTGGATGAATTATCCTTAGATTTGGTGAATTCGATGCTCCTAATCCTTTAATTTTATGTTTTATACTTAGGTGAGCATAGAGAGTAAAAGGAGCGAGAAACGGGCTAAAAACGAAGAAAATGGGACAACGTGAGAAATTGACACGGCCTAGACTTCCTTACACGTGTAGACCACATGCCCGTGTCTATTCAACAAACTCGAACACGGGTTGAAGCACTTGTACACGGGCGTATCCTTGTCGAGCTCAAGTTTATTCCTATTCGGAAAAGGCCACTCTTGAGGGCTTTGAAGCATTCTAAAGCCTATATAAACACCTCAGGAGGTACCTAGAAGACACACATGGAGTAGGAGGTAAGGAATTACTCGAAGAAAGTCGATTGATCCATCTCAGAAACCGGATTATCCTTCAAGACTGAAGATCTCCCTTCAATTTCCTTCAGGAGTTTTTAGGTTTTCTTTATGTTTTGTTATCATTATTCTTTTGAGATGTTTTCTTTTACACTTATGAACTAAAACCCCTAAATACCTAAGGGGAATGAAACCTAAGATGGATCTTGTTATTATTTTCTGAATTATATTGTAGCACCCCAAACCCAGCCCAGAAGTTATGGCCGGATCCGGCATGCCACATCAAAAACGTAAAAAAAAAATTTCCATTCTAAGTCCAGAAAATCGTACTTGATGTTCAAAAGATTAATTTATTAAGGGTTAAAGTGAATGGAAGCTGTGCACCGGTAGGAAACCGGAAAGAGGTGGTGAGTCCATCGGATCGCTATACCAAGCTCCTTCGGATCCAATCCTAGACATGCATACCGCCATTGCCACACTTTAACGTCATGGATATTTCTAGGAAACCGATTTGATTAAGTCATTTTAGGAAAAGTGATTAATTTTGGAAAATACTTTCATTTGGAAGCTTTGCTTGTTGTCGTGTTATTTTGAAATCAACTGTTGTTTTTGAAAACTCGCCTAAAGCTATCCAATTTCAACAGCTTAAAATAAGTATTACCTAATACATATTAAAACCATCAAAAATAATTAAGCGGCCTTATTACATTTAAAACCCAAAACTTCAAACGTAAATAAAAGGATGTTCAGTTCACCGAAGAAAATCAAACTTTCGAGCAATGTGGCCACTCAATTCCCTCACGCTCCAAGCCCACTATGGTTGGGTATTTCTGCGTGGATGAAAATAAAAGGGTGAGTTTGGGGAAACTCAGTGTAAGGAAAACCCATTCAAAGTCCAAGTCACTCAAGCCTATTGGACCTAAGCCCATTCAGTAATAGTGGTATCTGGGCCGAGCCCTTTTCAGATTATAATAAACCGGGCCTTAGCCCCTTATTCAGATAATAAAGATGGCCCATAGGCCCACTTCAAAATACATGCAACATCAAGAACATATGCAAGCCCATTTGGGGCGACTACTCAACGCACCAACCACTACACTCCACCCGTACCAGCCATACACTCCATGTGGGGAATAGCTCAACCCACCCAAATTTAACACTCCACAGATTGTAACCTTGTCGCTCGATTATCGATAATTTGAGGCAAAGCCTCCAAGACGTGGACAAGCCACTTTCAAGATTTCCTCCATCAATATCCCAATCCCATGCATCGATAATAACAACATGGCATGCAATAAATAACAACAATCAAATATGCATTTAGGTCAATTTAACCCTAGGGGTATTTCGATAATTTATCACCTAGGGTAAACCGTAAATTTTCCACTTTTAAAGGTATTTCAGAATTTATCTATTTTAGGGTTTTTCATGCATATTCCTACCTTTCACGTACTAATGTAATCACTACCGAGGGTTCTTCTGAATTGGGCCCATGGCCCATCATTCCGCTTTTGGCCCATTAAGCCCGTAAATATCGAGGGCACGTAAATCATGCACTTTGCGGTCAAACATTGCAGCTTACCAAAAACATTAATCGATTTACCTCACGAGTATTCGCTTTTCGCAAATCTACAAAATACCGGTTTCGGCATTTCGCTTTTCGACTTTTGCCGATCCGGACTAAGAAAGAGGGTGTTAGATACACACATTTGCGACGATATCTCGACGAGATCCACACACGAACCGCCTACAATTGGATTACTAACACGTTAATCTAACTATTCAAATATGAACTACGTATTAACCCCTTACAATATTCGGTCAACCACACCTACAGATCATAGTAAGCTTATAAGAAATCAATAAGCAACTCATTAACAAATTTTTGTCAATGTTTACCACATAATCATAATTTCACTGCAAGCTGTCTTCCTAAGCAACAGTCACTAAATTATTTATAACTGGATCTACGAAACTCCAAATCAAGTTCCGTTAATTTTCCTTGAAAATAGACTCATATATCTTCTATCCATAAAATTTTCAGAATTTTTGGTTTATCCAATCAATACCAGATTTTTCTCAAAGTTTCCCATGTTTCACTGTTTGACTAATCTGACCACACTTCATTACGAATCAAATTTCTCATTGTACAGAATTCAAAATATGTTCTCGTTTATTCCATTTGAAACTAGACTCATTAAGCTTTAGTTACATAATTTATTAAGCTTCTAATTCATCTCCCACAATTTATGGTGATTTTCCAAAGTCACGTTACTGCTGCTGTCCCAAGCAGATTTATTACCAAATCACTCTTTCACACCTAACTTGCATGCTTGTTATTTAAACATGTATATCACCAATCAATCATCACATATCTATGATTTTACTTAAGCATAATCTCCATTTCATCATTTTAAAGTACAACATGTTAGCTGATTTTTCCCTTTAACATCTAAGGCACATGCATGCTCATTTGTTTGGCTCAACTTCACCTATCTTCCATTTTTCATCAAAAGAACATGAAACAACAACCATTTCCTTCATTTTAATTCATGACTAAATGCTCACAACACAACTAAAAATCAAAATATACTTCAAGAGTTAAGGTAGAATCAAGAAGAACTCATGAACCTCAAAATAGAAGCAAGGTACCAAGAACTTACCTTCAATTTTCCTCCTCCTAATGACCAAATACTCAAGAGCTTTCTCCTCTCCTTTCTCTTCTCTAACTTTCAGCTATAATGAACAAAGATGGACAAAACTTTGTTCTTTTCACCCCTTTTTCTTTTAATAAAACTTTATATTTCATCCATTTAATTCTTTAATACAAAAGACATGAAATTCTTATTATGAAACATTTACCTAACCCATTATCATGGAACATTTACCTAACCTATTATCATGAAACATTTACCTAACCCATTATCATGGAACATTTACCTAACCTATTATCAAGGAACATTTACCTAACCTATTATCAATTTGTATCAATTTGTACCATAAATTATGGATATCAAGTGTACATTTTGTCTATAACAACATGATGGCTGGCCACTTCATGTAAAATGGGAGGTTTGTCATGCAAATCCTCCTATTTTGCACTCCTATTTATTTGGTCACTTCAATTTAGCCTATAGCATTTTCAAACATTTTCACATAGGTCCTATTTCATAATTTCACTCACAAATGACAAAATTAAAGCATGAAATTTTGCCAACATTCACAGAATTCCCGAAAATTGGGGTGTTACAACTCTACCCTCCTTAAAGAAATTTCGTCCTCGAAATTTACCTAATCCAAACAGATGAGGGTATTCTTTGTTGCATCGCTCTTTCGCTCCCAAACTCGAAGTTTCCTTCCTTAACTTGTTGAAAACGAGCGACCAAAGACTCATCGTTCAACCTGTTTTTCCTTAATCTGATCCAACCAGTTGGCCTCACTTGCAACTCAACCAATGCAGACTTCCATCATCATACTGACTCAGACGAGCAAACATTGCTCTCGAGATCGACATGACTCTACGACTTAGAGCATCGGCTACCACATTAGCCTTGCTTGGGTGATACTCGATCGAGCAGTCATAATCCTTAAGCAACTCAATCCATCTCCTTTGCCTAAGGTTCAGCTCCTTCGAGTCAACAAATACTTAAGATTCTTATGGTCGGTGTATATAATACACCTTTCTCCGTACAAGTAATGTCTCCAAATCTTAAGTGCAAATATCATTGTCGCCAACTCTAAATCATGAGTCAAATAGTTTCCTCATGAGGCTTAAGCTATCGTGATGCATATGCAACCACCTTACCCTCTTGCATTAACACGCAGCCCAAACCCACGTGTGATGCGTCCACGCATACGAGAAAATCATTCCCAAACTCCGCTAAATTAACACAAGTGCTTCAGTCAGAACTTTCTTCAACTTCTCAAAAGCTTCTTGCTGCTTCTTAGTCTATACAAACGGTACTCCTTTCCTTATGAGTTTTGTCAGAGGTGCTGCCATCACAGAAAAACCTTCTACAAACCTTCTGTAGTATCCTGCCAATCCTAGGAAACTCCGTATTTCCGACATTGACCTAGGCGGCTTCCATTCCAAAATCGCTTCAATTTTCCGAGGGTCTACTTTAATCCCCTCAGCAGAGACCACATGTCCTAAGAAAGTTACCTCCCTCAACCAAAATTCACACTTGCTGAACTTCACAAAGAGTTCCTTCTCCCTTAATACTTACAGCACTATACAGAGATGCTCATCATGTTTCGTTTTAGTTTCAGAATATACTAGGATATCATCAATAAAGACGACTATGAACTGATCAAAAAATAGTTGGAACACACGATTTATCAGATCCATAAATGCTGCAGGAGCGTTCGTCAGTCCAAATGGCATAACCAGAAACTCATAATGACCATACCGATTCCTGAATGCCGTCTTATGGATATCCGCCTCCTTGACCCTTAACTGATGATATCCAGATCGGAGGTCGATCTTAGAAAATACAGAAGCTCCTCTAAGCTGGTCGAATAGATCATCAATCCTTGGCAGTGGATACTTATTCTTAATTGTCAGTTTGTTCAACTGGCGGTAATCGATGCACATGCGCATTGTCCCGTCCTTTTTTGTCATGAATAGCACCGGTGCTCCCCATGGAGACACTCTTGGCCTAATGAAACCCCTATCCAACAACTCTTGAATTTGTGCATTTAGCTCCACCAACTCCTTCGGTGCCATGCTATACGGTGCGATGGACACGGGCGCCGTTCCAGGCAACAAATCTATTCCAAACTCAACTTCTCGGTTCGGAGGCAATCTTAGAAGCTCCTTCAGAAAAACATCTTGGAACTCCTTTACGGTCCTAACCTTATCCACTGTCAGTCCCTCCTCTTCCGAATGACTTACAAATGCCAAATAGGCCTCACAATCTTTTCGAATCCACTTTTCGGCTCTTAATGCCGATACCACATTGGACAAATAATCCCTTCTCTCATCTATCACCATAACCTCCTCATCCTTTGTAGTTCTTAACACCATTCGTTTAGCAGCAGAATCCAGAGTCGTCTTATGCTTAACAAGTCAATCCATTCCCAGAATGAGGTCAAACTCTCCGAACGGTAACTCCATCAGATCTCCAGGAAAAACCTTGCCTTGAGTTTCTAAGGGTACATTCCTATACAGTTTGTCTACCCTAACCGAGTGACCCAAGGGACTTAGTACAGATACCCCACTCACAATCTCCTCAGAGCAGTCCAAGTCGTCCATAATCCGTTCTGTGGCCTCCAACCAATATTCCACCACATTCGGGGCTATACCAGACACGCCCTTAAAGATCTTCGTTCCGTTAGTCCCGAAGTCATTCAGAAATTGATCCCTGAATTTCGTTGCCCGAACTTGCTCCGGCAACCCTTTCCAGAACATGAAGCATTGCCTATGACAAGGCATCATCCTCGGCGACCCTATCATACGGCCCATTCTCATTCGTCGGTGGTGGTCGTGCTACTCCAGTGGGTATGTGTTCTGAAGACGAAGATCCACTCGAGCACTTCCTCGGCTCCGTCTACGGACTCTTGTACTCATATCGTATTATCTTGATTACGAATTTTTATGCATCAATTAATATTCCAGTGTTTATTACAGATGTTTTATGAATCGACAAGAGTTCGAGTTTGTTTTCGCAGAATCAAGTCTAGCAACAGCTTCAATCTCTTATCGATTTTCCTATGGTTTCAGATCATCCTATCTAGAGTGTCCTAGTAGGGTTTCGATGCAGACAGATAATTGAGAAAAATATTGAAAAATTCGAATACTTACTGACTTGAGCCGAGATTGAATGCCACCTTCTAAAGATCTGAATTTTGAAAATCAAGTTTTCGCATTCTTTATAAAATTTTCGCTTTCAAAAATCTTTATTTTGTAAACCCATTCCACAATCGAGTTGTTGTAACCTAGGCTCGATACCACTAAATGTAGCACCCCAAACCCATTTCGAAGTTATGGTAGGATCCGCATGCCACATCAAAACGTAAAAAAATTTCCATTCTAAGTCTAGAAAATCGTATTTGATGTTCAAAAGATTAATTTATTAAGGGTTAAAGTGAATGGAAGTCATGCACCGTGTAGGAAACCGGAAAAGAGGTGGTGAGTCCATCGGATCGCTAATACCAAGCTCCTTCGGATCCAATCCTAGACATGCATACCGCCATTGCCACACCTTAACGTCATGGATATTTCTAGGAAACCGATTTGATTAAGTCATTTTTAGGAAAAGTGATTAATTTTGGAAAATACTTTCATTCGGAAGCTTTGCTTGTTGTCGTGTTATTTTGAAATCAACTGTTGTTTTTGAAAACGCGCCTAAAGCTATCCAATTTCAACAGTTAAAATAAGTATTACCTAATACATATTAAAACCATCAAAATAATTAAGCGGCCTTATTACATTTAAAAACCCAAAACTTCAAACGTAAATAAAAGGATGTTCAGTTCACCAGAAGAAAATCAAACTTTCGAATGTGGCTACTCGAATTCCCTCACAGCTCTAAGCCCACTATGGTTGGGTATTTCCTGCGTGGATGAAAATAAAAGGGGTGAGTTTGGGGAAACTCAGTGTAAGGAAAACCCATTCAAAGTCCAAGTCACTCAAGCCTATTGGACCTAAGCCCATTCAGTAATTGATGGTATGGGCCGAGCCCTTTTCAGACATAATAAACCGGGCCTTAGCCCTTATTCAGATAACAAGATGGCCCATAGGCCCACTTCAAAATACATGCAACATCAAGTAAACATATGCAAGCCCATTTGGGAGACTACTCAACCCACCAACCACTACACTCCACCTGCACCAGCCATACACTCCATGTGGGGAATAGCTCAACCCACCCATTTAACACTCCACAGATTCTGACCTCACTTGCTCGATTATCAGATAATTTGAGGCAAAGCCTCCAAGACGTGGACAAGCCACTTTCAGTACTTCCTCCATCAATATCCCAATCCCATGCATCGATAATAACAACATGGCATGCATAAATAACAACATCAAATATGCATTTAGGTCAATTTAACCCTAGGGTATTTCGATAATTTATCACCTAGGGTAAAGCGTAAATTTTCCACTTTTAAAGGTATTTTAGTAATTTATCTATTTTAGGGTTTTTCATGCATATTCCTACCTTTCACGTACTAACAGAATCACTACTGAGGGTTCTTCTTGAATTGGGCCCGTTGGCCCATCATTTCGCTTTTGGCCCATTAAGCCCGAAATATCGAGGGCACGTAAATCATGCACTTTGCGTCCAAACATTGCAGCTTACCAAAAACATTAATCGATTTACCTCACGAGCATTCGCACACTCATAAATCTACAAAATACGGTTTTCGGCATTTCGACTTTTCGAATTTTTCCGATCCAGACTAAGAAAGAGGGTGTTAGTTACACACTGTTTTGCGACGATATCTTGTGAGATCCACACACTAAGCGCCTACAATTGGATTACTAACACGTTAATCTAACTATTCAAATATGAACTACGTATTAACCCCTTACAATATTCGGTCAACCACACCTACAGATCATAGTAAGCTTATAAGAAATCAATAAGCAACTCATTAACAAATTTTTGTCAATGTTTACCACATAATCATAATTTCACTGCAAGCTGTCTTCCTGAGCAATAGTCACTAAATTATTTATAACCGGAGCTACGAAACTCCAAATCAAGTTCCGTTAATTTTCCTTGAAAATAGACTCATATATCTTCTATCCATAAAATTTTCAGAATTTTTGGTTTATCCAATCAATACCAGATTTTTCTCAAAGTTTCCCATGTTTCACTATTTGACTAATCTGACCACACTTCATTACGAATCAAATTTCTCATTGTACAGAATTCAAAATATGTTCTCGTTTATTCCATTTGAAACTAGACTCATTAAGCTTTAGTTACATAATTTATTAAGCTTCTAATTCATCTCCCACAATTTATGGTGATTTTCCAAAGTCACGTTACTGCTGCTGTCCCAAGTAGATTTATTACCAAATCACTCTTTCACACCTAACTTGCATGCTTGTTATTTAAACATGTATATCACCAATCAATCATCACATATCTATGATTTTACTTAAGCATAATCTCCATTTCATCATTTTAAAGCACAACATGTTAGCTGATTTTTCCCTTTAACATCTAAGGCACATGCATGCTCATTTGTTTGGCTCAACTTCACCTATCTTCCATTTTTCATCAAAAGAACATGAAACAACAACCATTTCCTTCATTTTAATTCATGACTAAATGCTCACAACACAACTAAAAATCAAAATATACTTCAATAGTTAAGGTAGAATCAAGAAGAACTCATGAACCTCAAAATAGAAGCAAGGTACCAAGAACTTACCTTCAATTTTCCTCCTCCTAATGACCAAATACTCAAGAGCTTTCTCCTCTCCTTTCTCTTCTCTAACTTTCAGCTATAATGAACAAAGATGGACAAAACTTTGTTCTTTTCACCCCTTTTTCTTTTAATAAAACTTTATATTTCATCCATTTAATTCTTTAATACAAAAGACATGAAATTCTTATCATGAAACATTTACCTAACCCATTATCATGGAACATTTACCTAACCTATTATCATGAAACATTTACCTAACCCATTATCATGGAACATTTACCTAACCTATTATCAAGGAACATTTACCTAACCTATTATCAATTTGTATCAATTTGTACCATAAATTATGGATATCAAGTGTACATTTTGTCTATAACAACATGATGGCTGGCCACTTCATGTAAATGGGAGGTTTGTCATGCAAATCCTCCTATTTTGCACTCCTATTTATTTGGTCACTTCAATTTAGCCTATAGCATTTTCAAACATTTTCACATAGGTCCTATTTCATAATTTCACTCACAAATGACAAAATTAAAGCATGAAATTTTGCCAACATTCACAGAATTCCCGAAAATTGGGGCGTTACATATATGATAAATACTTGATTTGTTCTTAATTATGAGTTCTTAATTATTGTTTTAATATTCCAGGATATTGACTCAAGTATTGATGTGCTTATTTAGAGGAGCAAAAGTCTCTATCTAAGAGTAGATCTAGCATAATTAAGCGGAGTTGATTGCACCCCTAGACATAGGCTAACATAATTTTTCCAGATTAAGGTGAAACCTAATAAGAGAATCTATAGATCGAGTTAATGCAATACTAGGGGTTTTAATTAGAAAGAGATTTCAATTAATCAACCTAGGGTTAGACGTTGTTAGTCTCGAGAGAGATAATAATATAACTTAGAGATTTCTACGGATCAAGTCAAGTGAATAAATCGTCTGATTTAGAGTCAAATAACAAGTGAAGTCTAGGTGGATTTTCCCAAATCAATTAGTTTTTCCTAAAAGTATTTCCCCAATTTTCTTCCTGTGCATTCTTAGTTTAGTTAATTAATTTAGATAATACAAACCTCTTTATTTTTTTAGGTTAGATAATAAAAAGAGAGTTAATACTAGTACTTTTAGTTCCTGTGGGTTCGACATTCCAGTCTTGCTATAAACTATACTACTGTTAGATAGGTGTGCTTGCCTTCATCGTGATAATAGTTAGTTTTCAAGTACGGTCAATTATAAATTTAAAACTTATCACGATTTGACGATCATCAATATCAACAACTTGTACTTCAAAATTGCAATGAATCAACTCAACCTCTCGAGCTTGTTCCACCTCCCTAACAAAATGAAACTTGATATTAAAGTGTTTTGTTCTTCTATGGAAGACTGGATTCTTTGCGATTGCAACAGCGGATTGATTGTCACACATGATCCCTGTTGCTTCCTCTTGATGCAAATTCAGGTCTGCTAATAGCTTCCTTAGCCATATGGCTTGATTCACAGCCCCAGTAGCTGCTACATATTTAGCTTCAGCAGTTGACTGAGCAACCACATTTTGCTTCTTCGAACTCTAATAGAAGATAGTTGAGCCAAGGGTGAAAACATACCCTGAAGTACTCTTCATGTCATCAATCGAACTTGCCCAGTCACTGTCTGTGTATCCAACTAATCTTAGTTTATCAGCCTTGCCATACAATATTCCATGGTTCAATTTACCTTTGATGTATCTAAGCACTCGTTTAGCAGCTTGAAAGTGCTTCTCATTGTAACAACGCATGAACCTTGAGAGCAAAATAATAGTAAACATAATGCCTGGTCTAGTGGCAGTCAAATACAACAAACAACCAATTAGGCTCCTATAGAAAGATTCACTAACCTATTCAAAACTCCCTTGGCTTGATAAATTTTCTCTAACAGTATCAGGTGTGCTTGTTGCCTTGCAATTTTGCATGGAAAACTTGGTCAGGATTTTGGAAGCAAAAGCTTTCTGACTTAGGAAAATACCTCTTTGAGTTTGATTCACCTCCATGCCAAGAAAATAAGTCATTCTCCCAAGATCAGACATCTCAAACATTTTTTTGCATCATTGCTTTGAAATCTGCCAACATAGCATGGTCTCTTCCTGTAACAAGCAAATTATCCACATACACAGACACAATAAGTTGTGTTTCATCATTTTCTTTCTTGATATACAAAATAGGCTCACTGAGCTTCTTTGAAATCCCAAACTGAGCAGGTAGCTATCGATTCTGCTATACCAGGCCCTTAGTGCCTGTTTTAAGCCATACAAGGCTTTCTTTAGTCTGTAGACCATTCTTTCATTTTCAGCCACCTTGAAGCCTTGAGGTTACTCTACATAGATTTCCTCTTCAATGAAACCATTGAGAAAAACAGACTTCACATCGAGCTGGTGGATTTTCCACTCCATCTGAGCTACTAAGGCAAACAGTAATCTGATGGTGTCTAGCCTGGCCACTGGTGCAAATGTCTCCAGGTAGTCTAAACCATACTTCTGGCTAAACCCCTTTACAACTTGCCTTGCTTTGAGTTTGTTCAAGCTCCCATTAGTATTGTGCTTGGCTCGATAGACCCATTTTACCCCAATAACCTTCCTGTTGGCTGGTCTTGTAACTGACTCCCATGTTTGGTTCTTTTCAATCATGGCAATCTCATCAGCCATAGCTTATCTCCAGCCTTGATGTGCCTCAGCCTCTTCAAAACAGCTTGGTTCAACTGTAGCCACATGTGCTCTCTTATAAATTTCAGCCAATGATCTAGTACCCCTGACTGGTTCATCATTAATGTCCATTTTTGGACCATTTTGATCAGGATCAGTCTGATCAACCAGAAGTTCTTTAGTAACAGTCTCTGGCTTATTTTTTTCCCAGTTCCAGCATGCTTTCTCATTAAACACAACATCTCTGCTGACTATGACTTTGTTTGCAAGAGGATCCAAGATCCTATAACCCTTTTTAACTGTGCTGTAGCCTACAAGAATTCTGTGATGTACTTTCTTGGTCAATTTATCCCCCTTCAAAGCTGGAACATGTGCATAGCATATGCAGCCAAAGACTTTCAAATGAGCCAGTGATGGCTTGAACCTGAACCAGGCCTCAAAAGGTGTTTTATGAGCCAAAGCCTTGGTTGAAAGTCTATTTTGAATGTAGACTGTTGTGTTGATTGCCTCAGCCTACAAGTTTTTGGGCAAATTCTTTTCAAACATCAAACATTTGGCCATATCCATCAAACTTCTGTTCTTTCTTTCACTTACACCATTCTATTGAGGTGTGTAAGTGTTGGTGAGCTAATGTTTGATTTCGGCTTCATTATAGTAAGCTTGAAATTGAGCTGAGGTGTACTCAGTCCCATTATCAGACCTTAGGGTCTTAAGTTTGCACTTAGTTTCTGTCTCAGCAGCAGCTTTGAACTTCTAGAACACTGAGGACACTTCTAATTTGTGCTTCAAGAAATAAATCCAGCAATATCTTGAATAATCATCAATAAATAGGATGAAATACTTACTTCCATTCAGTGATTCAGTCTTTATAGGGCCACACATATCAGTGTGCACAAGCTGAAGCTTTTTAGAGCTCTCCAGGCCTTGTTTGAGGGAAATGGTAGTCTGGCTTGCTTTTCTAGATGACACACTTCACAGACTTCATCATTTTCAACTGAACTAGTGAATTTTTCAGCCAAATCTTTTCTGACCAACTAAGCCATGGATCTGAAGTTGGCATGACCAAGTCTTTGATGCCAAAGCTTGGATTTATCCAAAGAAATAGTATAGGCACTGTCTAGGCCTTTGTTCCAATCAACAATAAAAATTTTATCTGTCATGGCCACCATCATGAGCATGGATCCACTTGGATCACTGATTTTGTACTCTCTGCCTTTAAACACAACTGAATAGCCCTTCTCCAGCAAATGAGTTATGCTGAGTAGGTTTCAAATGCCTCAAATTTTAGTAATTTTGGCTTTTGTGATTGTTGAGCATGAAAATATCAAAACTTTTTTTTTTATTTTTTTTGGTATATATATGTGGTTTAAGAGGTTATGTGCTTTGGGGTGTGTTTGGGAGGTCCCAAGTATGTGCTTTGGGGTGTGTTTGGGAGGTCCTAAGTTCAAGTTTTAACTTGGGCTAAATTTTGGTTTTATTTGAGTAAAGCCTGACTTTAGATCAGTGGGCTTATAAGGAATTAATGGTAAAAACCTAACAGAATAGGCCTGCTGGTCTAGTGGTTAATATGTGTGTCGGTGTGTTAGAGATCTGGAGTTCGATTCCCTACAGTAGCGATGGGATTATTTTTGCTGTAAGTTTCAGTAAAGTGTTGGGTTTTTATTAAAATTCTGGGTTAAGGGTTTTAGGAAAAATTAGGGGTTCTCTTATTTCCTTCTTTTTGGCAAAATATTTTCCCTGCCGTTCTTTTTCTTCCAAACCCTAGCTGCCGAACTTCTCTTCTTCTCTGAACTTTTCTTCTCCTTCATTTTATTCTTTTTCGATTAGTTGTGACGTGTTGCTATTGATTTCATCGGTTCGGTAAGTTTGGTTTTTAATAAAAGTTAAGGGATTTCCTTGGAGATTGTTTAAGAGGGATTTTGGTTACTGTTTAGGGAATAATCTAGGGTCTGTGGATCATTAATCAAGCTCATAACAGCGAGGAATCATCGTTGTTCATTGAAGGTAAGTAAATCTCTCGTTTCAAGATTTGCCTATTCTTAACAATTTGACTTAAGAGACTGATTTTGGGCTTGGTATTATCGATTTTAGGCTTTGGAGTGCTCGTAGTTGGATTAGCAGCGAAAACGAACCAGGTGTGTACTCTGATTACGCAGAAAATAAGTTTTGACGAAAGCCGAAAAGTGGCTTGTCGACGCCACATGGGCATGTGGTCTGCCCTTGTGGTAGCCTGCGTCACGAAACACAGGCGTGTCACTGACGAGCCAAGCTGTGTGCACGCTATACGGGTACAATGGACATGGGCGTATGATGGCTTGTAGGCTGTATGCGAGGCACGGGCTCAGAAAAATGGGCCGTGTGGGCCACACGGGCATGTGGGCCCATACGGGTGAACCACACGAGAGTGTGGGAATCTAGGCCAGGTCGTGTGATCCACACGGGTAAGGCACACGGGCGTGTAAGCCCCTTTAATCTGCAATGTTCTGTAAGGTTGTACGGGTCGCCCAAGTCGACTGTGACCTGAAGTAGGGTCGGTAAGCCTTATTTAGACTTTTAATTTTGTAATGTATGGGTATGCATGATATACTTAGCATGATTATCTGATCTGTTCTGTTCTGTAAATAAAGGTATGATCTGTTTGTCTACATTATAGCATGCCATGCTTGTATGATGCATTGTATCGGGGTGGATTTGACGAAGTGAAGAGAGTACCTGAAGGGCTTCATAAGCCCATTATCTTACAGCTAAGCTGCATTCTTATGATATGTGTTGCGTTGCGGTACTTTATGGTGTGTAGGGTTGGATGGGTCGATTATATCCCCATATACGGTGTGCAGGGATGGGTAGGTCAATTTTATCCCCACATGGTGTGTTGGGTTATACGGAGATGGTGTGCAGGGTTAGAGGGCAAGATACTTTTGTTATCCAATCTGTTATGCATACGATATCTGTATGGCTGAGGTCGAATAATTGTATTCTGTTATCTGTTTGTATGTATGTTGTACGTGGGGATGTACACACTGAGTTGCGAAAACTCACCCCTTTATTTATTTATTTGTTCAGGTAATCCCCAGTAGTAAATGGATAGGTGTTACGAAGGGCTCGCTGGTGACTACTGGTAAACATTTACGGATTTTTGAGTAACACTTTACGTTGTCTGCATTATTTAAGTATTTATTCAGGGTTTATTTTGGGGATTTTAATTTGTTAAATTATTGATTTATGAATTAATAATGTTTTAGCTTCTGGGTTAATAAAATGTTTTCACTTAATATTTGGAATAGAGATTTGACAACTTAAGTAAAGATAACAAATTGGACGACTTTTAACTTGCTAAGTTTTTTCTAAAAAGCACTCACATGTGACGCCGCCAGATTCGGCCATAGCGTCTAGGTCGAGTTTGGGGGTGTTATATTTAGTGGTATCTGAGCTAAGTTCAAAACTCGGCTGTGAATTTTGGGTTCCAAAATTGGTTTTAGAGAAACACTTTCGAATGTTTTCAAATGCTCTGATTAAGTATGTGGTTCATCGAGTCTCCAGCGCTAATCTTGTAAGTTTCTGAAACTTTGTATGAAATTGTTTGAAAGCATGCTTAGAATATACTGAATTTCTGTTTGAAAATACTGATGTTTGCTGTGAAACTACTGTAGGTAGTATGCTTATTGAAACACTCTAAGGAGTGTAAATTAAAATTGTAATAAACTACGATTTGCGATAACAGACTCTGGGTACCCTGGTAACTCTTTTGCATAAAATACCCGATAACAACTATCGAAACTGTAAACTGACTTGCATAAAATTTTTAATATAGATTAATTCAAAATTACGATGAGCACACGTGATACTCGTGGACGGGGACTAGAGGCCGAGGTAGAGGCCGTAAAGGGATTCGAGCTGAGTCTTTTGTATCTGATACGATCCCTAATTTGGATACTAGTGAGACGCTGGTGTCACCTGTTACTGAGACTGATGCTGAGTCTCAGGATGGTGCAGCTGGGGACTACGCGTTGTCCCAGGCCATGCTGTGAATCCTAGAGAGGGTCGCTGGGGCTAATGCTAGATCTGGAGGCCGTGGGTCAGTTATAGAACAACTCCGGTCTAATGGGGAAGAGGTATTCAGGAGCATCACTAGAATTGCTCCTAATATGGCTGAGTATTGGATGGAGGCCACGGAGCGTATTATGGATGATCTAAATTTTACTGCCGAGCAGAAGCTCAATAGGGCTATTTCGTTGCTTCACGATGAAACATATCAGTGGTGGCTGACAGTTAGGGATGTCTCTCAGCTTGACAGTCTGAAATGGGATTTATTTAAGACGGCTTTCCAGAGCAAGTATGTGGAGGCTAGTTACATCGATGCTAGGAGGCGTGAGTTCCTGAATCTTACTCAGGGAGACCGTTCAGTGGTCGAGTATGAGGACGACTTTCTGAGGCTAAGCCGTTATACATGAGGCATGGTGGCGACTGAGTATGAGCGCTGTATTCATTTTGAGAACAGCCTTAGGGATAATTTGAGGGTCCTGATAGCTTTACAGAGGGAGCATGAGTTTACTGTGTTGGTCGAGAATGCCAAGATCGTGACAGAGGGAAGGCTAAGAGGGATTTAGAGTCTTCGAATACTGCGATGAGGCCTAAGAAAAAGGCCAGATCTGATGGGCCCGTGAGAGTTGGGCCTACTGTTGCACTTGCTAGGGTGGTGATTTGTCAACTTTGTAATAGATTCCATTTGGGCGAGTGTTGGAGGTCTACTAGAGCTCGTCTTAGATGTGGATCTTCTGAGTATCGTGTTAAAGACTGTCCATTGAGGACTAATTAGATGCAAGCTCCGGCTACTGAGACTGCACAGCCACCGATGGCAGTTCAGCAGCCATCTAGGGGCTGAGGCTAGGCTAGGGGTGGTAACAGTATGGGCCGAGGACAGAGAGCACTGGGCCGAGGTGCTGGGCCGTCTGAGGTGAGGCAGCCTGCACTTGTCTAAGCTACATGTCGTCGTGAGGATGGATATGCTATAACAGGTACACTCTTAATCCTTAACATACCTTATATTGCACTGATAGATATAGGCTCTACATATTCCTACGTTGCATATTTTATGTCTGAGACTTTGGGAATACCGTATGAGAGCGCTTTTAGTGAGATTTCAGTGATGAGTCCGTTGGGGTAGTCTATTAGGGTTAGTAAACTATTCAGGGACGTTCTGTTGGAAGTCTAAGGAAAGATATTTCTGACAAATCTGATGGAACTTTTGTTTGGGGAATTCGACTTAATTCTGGGTATGGACTAGCTAGTGGAGCATCATGTAAGTCTGGATTGTGCTGAAAAGAGGATGGTTCTAAGGATCGATGAGGATAATGAGATAATCGTGGTTGGAGAAAGACAGAATTATCTGAGTAATGTGATATCTGCTTTAGTGGCAGAGAAGCTAGTAAGGAAAGGATGTGAGGCATTTTTGGCCTACATCAGTGCCTCGAATTCTGTAGACTTATCGGTTAAGGAAATCTATGCTGTGAAGGACTTTCCAGATGTTTTTCCAGAGGAATTACCAAGATTACCTCCGAGCCGTAAGGTAAAATTTGGATTAAGTTGATTCTTGGTATAGCTCTGGTGTCCATCGCCCCTTACCGAATAGCACCGAAGGAGCTGGCGAAACTGAAGGCTCAAATTTAGGACTTTTGGATCGTGGGTTTATTCGTCCCAGTGTGTCTTCGTGGGGATCACCTGTTTTGTTCTTAAAGAAAAAGGATGGTAAAATGAGGATGTGTACCGATACCTTCAATTGAACAAGTTGACAATTAAGAATAAGTACCCACTTTCGAGGATTGACGACCTATTCGATCAGTTCAGAGGGGCTTCAGTGTTTTCTGAAATCGATCTGCGGTCAGGCTATCATCAGTTGAAGGTAAAGGAGGCCGATGTGCATAAGATGGCATTTAGGACTCGTTATGGGCATTACGAGTTTCTAGTCATGCCTTTTGGGTTGAGTAATACACCAGCGACATTCATGGACTTAATGAATCGTGTGTTTCAGCCCTACTTGGATCGATTTGTGGTGGTGTTCATCGATGATATTTTTGTGTATTTTAAGTCTAAGGATGAGCACGGCGAGCATTTAAGAGTGGTTCTGTAAATCCTTCGTGAGAAAAAGTTGTATGCGAAGTTCAGCAAGTGTGAGTTTTGGCTTCGGGGAGTGACATTTCTGGGTCATGTAGTTTCTGCGGAGGGGATTCGAGTGGATCCTTATAAGGTTGAGGCGGTGTTGGATTGGAAATAGCCGAAGAGTGTGTCAAAAATTTGCAGTGTTCTAGGACTGGCAGGGTATTACCGACGGTTTTTTGAGGGGTTCTCATTGATCGCAGCACCGTTGGCTAAGTTTTTGCATAAAGGAGTTCCTTTCGTTTGGACTGACACGCAGCAGGAGAGCTTCGTGAAGCTCAAGACAGTTTTGACTTAGGCTTCAGTTCTGATACGACCTAAGCCTGGTAGGGACTTCGTGGTTTACAGTGATGCGTCACATGTGGGTTTGGGTTGTGTCTTGATGCAATACAGTAAGGTAGTTGCCTATGCGTCTCGATAGCTTAAGACTCATGAGGCTAATTATCCGACGCATGATTTGGAGCTGGCTGCAATGGTCTTTGCATTGAAGATTTGGATACATTATCTGTATAGACAGAAGTGTACCATCTACACTGATCAGAAGAGCCTCAAGTATCTCCTCACTTAGAAATAGTTAAATTTTAGGCAGCGTCGATGGGTTGAGCGGCTCAAGGACTACCACTGTAGTATTAAGTATCACCCTAGAAAGACTCTTGATATGCGATTTCGTCAGGTTGAGAATGAGACTACTACAGATTATGGGCTGAATAATGATGGGGTACTGTGTTTTCTAGGTAGGATCTGTGTACCTAATTATGAGGATTTGCGACTATCGATTCTGAGGGAAGTGCATAGTAGTCCTTACGCTATGCATCCTGGTGGCCAGGGCTGAAACGTGAGATTATCGACTTTGTTACTTGCTGTTTGACGTGTCAGTAGGTTAAGGCTGAGCATCAGTTACTGTCGGGTTTGTTACAGCCAATTAAAATATCGATGTGGAAATGGGAGCGAGTAACGAAGGACTTCTTTAGTGGGTTGCCCCTAACACCCACTAAGAAGGACTCTGTTTGGGTCATTGTGGACCGATTGACCAAGACCACACATTTTATTCCTGTTAGGACAGACTTCTTTCTACAGAAGTTGGCCAAGCTTTACATTTCTGAGATAGTGAGGTTGCATGGGGTACTTGTCTCGATTATTTCTGATAGGAATCCTCATTTTATGTCTCGGTTCTGAGGAAAGCTTCATGAGGCTTGGGTTTGAGGCTAGACTTTAGTACTACTTTTCATCCTTAGACAGATGGTCAGTCAGAGAGGGTGATCCAAATATTAGATAACATGTTGAAGGGCTGCATTATCGATTTCCGAGGCAGTTGGGAGGAGTACTTGCCTCTAGCAGAGTTCACTTACAACAACAGTTATCAGTCTAGTAGACAGATGGCACCGTATAAGGCACTTTATGGTCGTAAGTGTCGCACACCTTTGTGCTGGACTGAGTTGGGTGAGCGACGTGTTCGGGGTCTGGAATTGGTATCAGAAACTGAGGATAAAGTCTGTTTGATTCAAGAACTCTGAAAGCGGCTTTTGATACACAAAAGTCTTATACTGATCTAAAGAGGAAGGACATCGAGTAGTCGGTAGGGGACAAGGTTTTTGTTAGGGTCTCGCCTTGGAAAAAGGTTTTGAGGTTCGGTCGCAAGGGTAAGCTGAGCCCTCGGTTTATTGAGCCATACTGAATTCTGAGGCGAGTAGGGCCAGTCGCATATTAGTTAGAGCTACCTCTAGAGTTGGGTCATATACATGACCTGTTCCATGTCTCGATGTTAAGATGCTACCGTTCTGATCCTACGCACGTTATGCCCGTGGAGGAGATTGAGACAACACCGGATCTGCCATTCGAGGAGGAGCCTGTTCAGATTCTAGATCGCGATGTTAAGGTCTTACGTAGGAAGTCTATTCCCTTGGTGAATGTGCTATGGCAGAATCATAGCATTGAAGAGGCTACTTAGGAGCCAGAGGATTCGATGCGATAGCAGTATCCTCACATTTTCTGATCAGGTAAAATTCGAGGACGAATTTTTTTTAGGGGGTAGAATTGTAACGCCCCAAATTTCGGCAATTTCAGCTTTTGTGATTATTAAGTACAAAAATATCGAAACTTTTGTTTTTATTCTTTTTGGTATATACATGTGGTTTAAGAGGTTATGTACTTTGGGGTGTGTTTGGGAGGTCCTAAGTCTAAGTTTTAACTTGGGCTAAATTTTGGTTTTATTTGAGTAAAGCCTATTTGAGTAAAGCCTGACTTTAGGTTAGTGGGCTTGTAAGGAATTAATAGTAAAAACCTAACGGAATGGGCCTGCTGGTCTAGAGGTTAAGATGTGTGTTGGTGTGTTGGAGGTCTGGAGTTTGATTCCCTGCAATAGCGATGGGATTATTTTTGCTGCAAGTTTCAGTAAAGTGTTGGGTTTTATTAAAATTCTGAGTTGAGGGTTTTTAGAAAAATTAGGGATTTTCTTATTCCCTTCTTTTTGGCAAAATATTTTCTCTGCTGTTCTTCCTCTTCCAAACCCTAGCTGCCAAAATTCTCTTCTTCTTTTTCCCTTCTTCTCTGAACTTTTCTTCTCCTTCGTTTTCTTCTTTTTCAATTAGTTGTGGCGTGTTGCTAGTGATTTCGCCGGTTCGGTAAGTTTGGTTTTTAATAAAAGTTAAGGGATTTCCTTGGAGATTGTTTAAAAGGGATTTTGGTTACTGTTTAGGGAATATTCTAGGGTCTGTGGATAATTAATCGAGCTCATAACAGTGAGGAATTACCGTTGTTCATTGAAGGTAAGTAGATCTCTCGTTTCGGGATTGGCCTATTCTTAACAATTTGACTTAAGAGATTGATTTTTGGCTCGGTATTGTCGATTTTAAGCTTTGAAGTGCTCGTGGCTAGATTAACAGTAAAAACAAACCAGGTGTGTACTCTAATTACGCAGAAAATGAGTTTCAGCGAAAGCCAAAAAGTGGCCTATCGATGCTACACGGGCATGTTGTCTACCCGTGTGGTAGCCTGCTTCACGAGACACAAGCGTGTCATTGACGAGGCAGGCCGTGCGAGTGCCATACGGGCACGACAGACACGAGTGTGTGATGGCTTGTAGGCCGTATGTGATGCACGAACTCAGGCAATGGGCCGTATAGGCCACACGGGCGTGTGGGCCCACATGGGATTGTGAGAATCTGGGCCAGTCCGTGTGATCCACATGGGCAAGGCCAATTTCGGCCGTGTGACCCAAACGGACGTGTGGGCCCACACTGGCAAGGTACACGGGCATGTGAGACCCTTTAATCTGAAATGTTCTGTAAGGTTGCACGGTTCACCCAAGTCGACTGTGACATGTAGTAGAGTCGGTAAGCCTTATCTGGACTCTTAATTCTGTGATGTATGGGTATGTATGTTATATTTAGCATGATTATTTGATCTGTTCTGTTCTGTAAATAAATGTATGATCTGTTTGTTTGCATTATAACATGCCTTGCTTGTATGATGCATTGCATCGTAGTGGGTTTGACGAAGTGGAGGGAGTACCTAAAGGGCTTCATAAGTCCGTTATCTGGCAGCTAAGCTGCATACTTATGATATGTGTTGTGTTGTGTTGTGGTATTTTATGGTGTGTTGGGTTGGATGGGTTGATTATATCCCCATATACGGTGTGCAGGGATGGGTTGGTCAATTTTATCCCCACAGGGTGTGTTGGGTTGGACGGAGATGGTGTGCAAGGTTGGAGGGCATGATATTTCTGTTATCCAATCTGTTATGCATGTGATATCTATAAGGCTGAGGTCGAATAACTGTATTCTATTATCCGTTTGTATACATGTTGTTTGTGGGGATGTATACACTAAGTTGCGAAAACTCACCCCTTTATTTATTTATCTGTTCGGGTAATCCCCAGTAGTAGATGGATCGGTGTGATGGAGGGCTCGTTGGTAAACACTGGTAGACATTTACGGATTTTTCAGTAACACTTTATGTTGTCTACTTTATTTAAGTATTTATTCGGGGTTTATTTTGGGGATTTTAATTTGTTAAATTATTGATTTATGAATTAATGATGTTTTAACTTCCGCGTTAATGAAATGTTTTCAATTAATATTTGGAATAGAGATTTCACGACTTAAGTAAAGATAACAAATTGGACAACTTTTAACTTGCTAAGTTTTTTTCTAAAAAGCACTCACATGTGACGCCGCTAGATTCGACCATAGCGTCTAGGCCGAGTTTGAGGGTGTTACATTTAGTGGTATTAGAGCTAGTTTCAAAACTCGACTATAAATTTTGGGTTCAAAAATTGGTTTTAGAGAACCACTTTCGAATGTTTTCAAATACTCTGATTAAGTATGTGGTTCACCGAGTCTCCAGCGCCGATCCTGTAAGTTTTTGAAACTTTGTATGAAATTGTTTGAAAGCATGCTTAGAATATATTGAATTTCTTTTTGAAAATACTGATGTTTACTGTAAAACTACTATAGGTAGTATGCTTATTGAAACACTCTAGGTAGTGTAAATTGAAAACCGTAGTAAACTACGATTTGCGATAACAAACTCTGAGTACTTTGGTAACTCTTTTGCATAAAATACCCGATAACAACTATCGAAATTGTAAACTGACTTGCATAAAATTTTTAATATAGATTAATTCAAAATTATGATGAGCACACGTAGTACTCGTGGACGGGGTGCTAAAGGCCGAGGTAGAGGCTGTAGAGGGATTCGAGCTGAGTCCTTTGCATTTGATACGATCCCTAATATAGACACTAGTGAGACGCCGGTGTCACCTATTACTGAGACTGGTGCTGATTCTCAGGATGGTGCAGCTGGGGACCACGCATTGTCTCAGGCCATTCTGCGAATCTTGGAGAGGGTCACTGGGGCTAATGCTTGATCTGAAGGCCGTGGGTCAGTTACGGAACGACTCCGGTGCAATGAAATTTGAGGTATTTAGGGCACCATTGGAGTTGCTCTAATGTGGTGAAATCTTGGATGTAGGCCACAGAGCGTATTATGGATGATTTGGATTTTACTACCAAGCAGAAGGTCAAGGGAGTTGTTTTGTTACTTCGCAATGAAGCGTATCAGTGGTGGCTGACAGTTAGGGATGGCACTCAGCCTGACAGTCTGACGTGGGATTTTTTAAGACGGCTTTCCAGAGCAAGTATGTGGGGGCCAGTTACATCGATGCTAGAAGGAGTGAGTTCTTGAATCTTACTCAAGGAGACTGTTCGGTGGCCGAGTATGAGGACGACTTTCTGAGGCTGAGCCGTTATGTACGAGGCATGGTGGTGACTGAGTATGAGCACTGTGGTCATTTTGAGGATGACCTTAGGGATAACTTGAGGGTTCTGATAGCTCCGCAGAGGGAGCGTGAGTTTGTGGTGTTGGTCGAGAATGCCAAGATTACGGAGGAGGTTAAGTGCACTGAGCGCTAGAACCATGACCGACAGAAGGCTAAGAGGGATATAGAGTTTTTGAATTATGGGGTGAGGCCTAGGAAAAAGGCCAGATCTGATGGGCCCGTGAGAGTTAGGCCTACTATTGCACCTACTGGGTTGGCGATTTGTCCGCTTTGTAATAGATGCCACCCGGGCGAGTGTTAGAGGTCTACTGGAGCTTGTCTTAGATGTGTATCTTTTGAGCATCGTGTTAAGGACTATTCATTGAGGATTGATCAGATGCAAGCTCCAGCTACTGAGACTGCACAACCGCCGAGGGTAGTTCAGCAGTCACTTAGGGGTCGAGGCTAGGCTAGCGGTCTTAACGGTATGGGCCAAGGACAGAGATCACTAGGCCGAGGTGCTGGGCCACCTGAGGCGAGGCAGCTTGCACTTGTTTAAGCTGCACTTTGTTGTGAGGATGGAGATGCTCCAGATGTCATCATAGGTACGTTCTTAATCCTTAGCATACCTTATGTTGCACTGATAGACATATGCTCTACACATTCCTACATTGCATGTTTTGTGTCTGAGACTTTACGAATACCGTATGAGAGTGCTTCTAGTGAGATTTCAGTGGTGAGTCCATTGGGGTAGTCTATTAGGGTTAGTAAACTGTTCAAGGACGTTCCATTGGAAGTCCAAGGAATGATATTTCTGACAGATCTGATGGAACTTCTGTTTGGGGAGTTCAACTTAATTCTGGGTATGGACTGGCTGGTGAAGCATGTGTAAGTCTGGATTGTGCTGAAAAGAGGATGCTTCTAAGGACCGATGAGGATAATGAGATAGTCATGGTTGGAGAACGACAAAATTATTTGAGTAATGTGATATCTGCATTAGTGGTACAGAAGTTGGTGAGGAAATGATGTGAGACGTTTTTGGCCTACATCAGTGCCTCGGATTCTGTGGACTTATCGGTTAAAGACATCTGTGCTGTGAAGAACTTCTCAGATGTTTTTTGATAAACTGTAATTTATACATATTTTACCCCATGCTTAACACATTTTTTAATGATTTTTCCTTAGAATTGGTGAATTCGACGCTCCTAATGGCTTAATTTCATGTTTTATACTTAGGTGAGCATAAGAGAGCAAAAAGAACGAGAAACAGGCCAAAAACGGAGAAAATGGGCTAACGTACGAAATCAACACGGCCTGGACTTCCTCACATAGGTAGACCACACAGCCGTGTCAATTTGGTAGAATCAAAGCACGACTCACACGGGTAGATCACACGCCCGTGCCTATTTAACAGGCTTGACCACGGCCTAAGTAATCACACATGGGTATATCACACGGGCGTGTCCCTGCTGAGCCCAAGTTTAGTCCAATTCGAAAAAGGCCAATTTTGAGGGTTCTTAGGCATTCCAAAGCTTATAAATACACCCTAGAGGAGGAGGAAAAAGAAAACACAGAGAATGAGGTAGGGAACAACTTAAGGAAAGCCGATTGATCCATCTCAGAAGCCGGATTCATTATCAAGACTGAAGATCTCCCCTCAATTTCCCTTTAGGAGTTTTGAGTTTTCTTTATGTTTTGTATTCATTATTCTTCTGAGATGTTTTCCTTTTTAGTTATGAACTAAATCCCCTAAATACCTAAGGGGAATGAAACCTAAGTCGAATCTTGTTATTATTTTCTGAATTGTATAATAAATATTTGGCTTGTTCTTAATTATGTGCTCTTAATTCTTGTCTTGATATTCCAGGATATTGATTCAAGTTAAGCTCTTATTCAGAGGAGGAATAGACCTTGTCGAATGGTACATTTGTCATAATTAAGCGGAGTTGGTTGCGCGACTAGAGATAGGGTGACAAGATTTTACCGGATTAGGGTGAAACCTAATAAGAGGATCCATAGATCGAGTTAATGCAGCCCTAAGGAGTTAATTAAAAATAGATTTCAATTATTCAACTTAGGTTTAGACGTTGTTAGTCTTGAGAGGGATAATAATATAACTTAGGGATTTCTATGGATCAAGTCAAATGAATAAATCGTCCGATTCGGAGTCAGAATAACAAGTGAAGTCTAGGTGGATTTTTCCTTAGGTATT
Organism: Gossypium arboreum; assembly: GCF_025698485.1. Lineage (NCBI taxonomy): Eukaryota > Viridiplantae > Streptophyta > Magnoliopsida > Malvales > Malvaceae > Gossypium > Gossypium arboreum. The sequence continues at coordinate 106,129,677 of NC_069081.1, read as the reverse complement.
GTCTTAATTTAATCATTTTTTCAAAAGTAATCCCCCAATTCTATTTTCTGTGAATTCTTAGTTTAGTTAATTAGTTAGTTAAAACAAACCCCATTATTCGTAGGCTAGATAATAGAAAGACAGTCATTACTATTACTTTTAGTTCCTTTGGATTCAATAATCCGGTCTTCCTAAAGCTATAGTACTGTTCGATAGGCACACTTGCCTTCATCGTGATAATAGTTAGTTTCAAGAACGATTAATTATAAATATTTAAAACCTGTCACGAAAATCACGTATAATTTTTCCAGAGGAATTACCAGGATTGCCTCGAAGCCGTGAGGTAGAATTTGGGATTGAGTTGATTCCTGGTATAGCTCTGGTGTCTATTGCCCCTTACGGAATGGCACCGAAGGAGCTGGAGGAACTGAAGGCTTAAATTCAGGAGCTGTTGGATTGTGGGTTTATTCATCCAAGTGTGTCTCCATGGGGAGCACCTATTCTGTTTGTAAAGAAGAAGAACGGTACAATGAGGATGTGTATCAACTACCGTCAATTGAATAAGTTGATGATTAAGAATAAGTACCCATTTTCGAGGATTGACGACCTATTCGATCAGTTCAAAGGGTCTTCAGTGTTTTCTAAAATCGATCTACGGTCAGGTTATCATAAGTTGAGGGTAAAGGAGGCCGATATGCATAAGACGACATTTAAGACTCGTTATGGCCACCAGCAATATTCATGGACTTGATGAATCGTTGATAAATTTACCTCATGTTTAACGTATTTTATGGATGATTTCCCATTAGAATTGGTGAATTCGATGCTCCTAATGCTTTAATTTCATGTTTTATACTTAGGAGAGCATAGGAGAGTGAAAGGAACGAGAAACGGGCCAAAACAGAGAAAATGGGCCAAAGTAAGAAATCAACACGGCCTGGACCTCCTCACAATGGCAGACCACACGGTCGTGTCAATTTGGCAGGCTCGAGCACGGCCTGAAGTAATCGCACACTGGCGTGTCCCTGCCGAGCCCAAGTTGAGTCCAATCCGAAAAAGGCTAATTTTGAGGGCTCTTAGGCACTCCAAAGCCTATAAATACACCTTAGAGGAGGAAGAAAAGGAACACACAGAATAGGGAGTAAGGAATTACTCTAAGGAAGCCGATTGATTCATCTCAGAAGCCAAATTCATCATCAAGACTGATGATCTCTCCTCAATTTCCCCTTCACGAGTTTTGGGTTTTCTTCATGTTTTGTATTCTTTATTATTCTGAGATGTTTTCTTATTTAGTTATGAACTAAAACCCTTAAATACCTAAAGGGAATGAAACCTAAGACGAATCTTGTTATTATTTTTTGAATTGTATGATAAATATTTAACTTGTTCTTAATTATGTGTTCTTAATTCTTGTTTTGATGTCCCAAGATACTGATTCAAGATAAGCTCTTATTCAGAGGAAGAATAGACCCTGTCTAAGAGTACATTTGTCATAATTAAGCGGAGTTGTTTGCGCGCTTAGACATAGGGTAACAAGATTTTGCTGGATTAGGGTGAAACCTAATAAGGGGATCCATAGATTGAGTTAATGCAACCCTAGGGTGTTAATTAGAGAACGGTCTCAATTATTCAATCCAGGGATTACACGTTATTAGTCTTGAATAGGGATAATAACATAACTTAGGGATCTCTACGGAACAAGTTAAATGAATAAATCGTCCGATTCGGAGCCAGAATAACAAGTGCAGTCTAGGTGGATTTTTCCTTAGGTATTGTCTTAATTCAATCGATTTTCCTAAAAGGAATTCCCCAATTCTATTATCTGTGAGTTCTTAGTTTAAATAATTAGTTAGTTAAAAGAAAACCTCTTTATTCCTAGGCTAGATAATAAAAAGACAGTCATTACTAGTACTTTTAGTTCCTTTGGGTTCGACAATCCAGTCTTGCTAAAACTTTACTATTGTTCGATAGGTACACTTGCCTACATCACGATAATAGTTAGTTTTAAGAATGATTAATTATAAATATTAAAAACCTATCACGAAATCGCACGATCAACCGTGTGTTTCAGCCATACTTGGATCGATTTGTGGTGGTGTTCATCGACGATATTTTGGTGTATTCTACGTCTAAGGACAAGCACGACGAGCATTTAAGAGTGGTTCTGTAGATCCTTCGTGAGAAACAGTTGTATGCGAAGTTCAGCAAGTGTGAGAAACATTTCTGGGTCATGTAGTTTCTGCGGAAGGGAGTCGCGTAGATCCTCATAAGGTTGAGGCGGTGTTGGATTGGAAACAGCCAAAGAGTGTGTCGGAAATACATAGTTTTCTAGGACTGGCAGGGTATTACCGACTTTTTGTTGAGGGGTTCTCGTTGATCGCAGCGCCGTTGACTAAGTTGTTGCGTAAAGGAGTTCCTTTCGTTTGGACTGATGCACAGCATGAGAGCTTCGTGAAGCTCAAGATAGTTGATGAGTCGTAATTTATACATATTTTTATCCCATGCTTAGCACATTTATGGATGAATTATCATTAGATTTGTGGAATTCGATGCTCCTAATCCTTTAATTTCATATTTTATACTTAGGTGAGCATATGAGAGTAAAAACAGTGAGAAACGGGACAAAAACGGAGAAAATGGGTCAACGTGGGAAATCAACACGGCCTGGACTTCCTTACACGGGTAGACCACATGCCCGTGTCTTTTTAGCAGACTCTAACACAGCTTAAGCCACCTCACACTGGCGTGTCACACGGTCGTGTCCCTGTCGAGTCCAAGTCTAGTTCTATTCGGAAAATGCCACTTTTGAGGGTTTGGAAGCATTCTAAAGCCTATATAAACACCCTAAAAGGGCACCTAGAACAGACACAGAGTAGGAAGCAAGGAATTACTCAAAGAAAGCCGATTGATCCATCTCAGAAGTCGGATTCTCCTTCAAGATTGAAGATCTCCATTCAATTTCCTTCAGGGTTTTTGGGTTTTCTTCATGTTTTGATATCATTATTCTTTTGAGATGTTTTCATGTTTTGATATCATTATTCTTTTGAGATGTTTTCTTTTACTCATATGAACTAAATCCCCTAAATACCTAAGAGGGATGAAACCTAAGACGGATCTTGTTATTATTTTCTAAATTATATGATAAATACTTGATTTGTTCTTAATTATGTGTTCTTAATTCTTACTTTAATATTCCAGGATAGTGATTCAAGTATTGATGTGCTTATTTAGAGGAGCAAAAGTCCCTGTCTAAGAGTAGATCTAGCATAATTAAGCGGATTTGATTGCACCCCTAGACATAGGGTGACATAAATCTTCCGGATTAGGGTCAAACCTAATAAAAGGATCCATAGATTGAGTTAATGCAACACTAGGGGTTTTAATTAGAAAGAGATTTTAATTAATCAACTTAGGGTTAGACATTGTTAGTCTCGAGAGAGATAATAATATAAATTAGGGATTTATACGGATCGAGTCAAGTGAATAAATCGTCTAGTTCAGAGTCAAATAGCAAGTGAAGTCTATATGGATTCTTCTTTGGGTATTGTCTAAATCAATCAGTTTTCCCAAAAGTATTTCCCCAATTTACTTCCTGTGCATTCTTAGTTTAGTTAATTAGTTTAGATAAAGCAAATCCCCTTATTTTTAGGCTAGATAATAAAAACAAGGTTAATACTTCAATACTAGTACTTTTAGTTCTTGTAGGTTCAACATTCCGGTCTTGCTATAAGCTATACTATTGTTCGATAGGTGCGTTTGCCTTTATTGTTATAATAGTTAGTTTTCAATTACGATCAATCAAAAATATAAAACTTACCACGAACATCAAGTTTTTGGCGTCGTTGCCGAGGAACTAAGATATTAGGAGCGCTTAATTTTTATTACTTTAGTCATTTATTTTATTGCAATTTAATTTTTATTTTAATTTTTTTATATCACTCAAATTTTCTTTTATTTACTTCTGGTAGGTTTTTATAGTTTATTACTAGAAGAAACCCGTCAAGACCTCTACTTTTTTATTGTGAGATCGAAAGTACAGCTCGCAGAAACCGAAAAGAAATAAGGCGAAGCCTACGATACATAGAGGAAGGGCAAGAGGACGATAGTCAAACTACAACCGAGGGGATGGCTGAAAATCAGAATAATCAGCTACCTCCTGTGGTTGCCGCAGATCCAATAAATCAGAATCCTACTCCTCGTACTATGTATGATTATGCTAAATTTAATTTAACAGGAACTGAATCGAGTATAATTAGACCTACTGTTGCTACAAATAATTTTGAACTAAAACCTAATACGATTCAAATGATACAACAGTTTGTTCAGTTTGATGGTTTGTAGGATGAGGATCCAAAGACTCATTTGGAAAATTTTCTGGAGTTCTGCGATACTTTTAAGATCAATGGCGTTTCTGACGATGCCATACACCTTCGGTTGTTTCCATTCTTATTGAGGAACAAAGCTAAACAATGGTTGAACTCATTACCATTAGGGCCAATCACAACTTGGGAACAAATGACCGAAAAATTTTTACTAAAATATTTTTCATCGGCTAAAACGGCTAAATTGAGGAATGATATCTCTTCATTTGTGCAGATGGATCTAGAAACTCTTTATGATGCATGGGAGAGATACAAGGACCTATTGAGAAGGTACCCTCACCATGGGTTACCTCTATGGCTGCAAGTTTAGACTTTTTACAACGGTGTGAACCCCTCAACTAGACAACTCATCGACGCAGCTACCGGTGGAACATTAAATAACAAAACACCTGAAGAGGCTTACAAATTTATTGAAGAGATGTCACTGAATAACTATCAGTGGCAAGTCATGAGAAAATATCCGACAAAAGCAGTTGGTGTTTTCAACCTCGACGCGGTCATTATACTATCAAACCAAGTAAAACTTTTAAATAAAAAGATTGATGGTTGATATGGTTCTACTCAGGTACATCCAGTGATGATGTGTGATTCAAATGGAGAAATGCACAACCCAAATTATCCATCCTTCAACCCTGGAAATGAGGAAGAACAAGTCCAATATATGGGTAATTGTAACGCCCCTAACCCGAATCTGTCACCGGAATAGAGTTACGGAGCATTACCGGAGATACCGATTTATTTATTAGATATTTTATTTCATCTAACGTTCATATTTGGAACCAATTTAAATCAATCATATTGTCCCTTAAAATACTTATTTTTCTCGACATGTTTTACTTGAATTTATTACTCACCTCAATATACTTAATTTTCTTGTATCAACGTATCAAAGATAATCACATATTGACATATCATGATAAATATCATTCTCTTGCCATTTCTTCAAAAACATAAATCAGGTAATTCGTTATTTCGATATTTTATGCATTTAAAAATAAAATTCTTGCAATTTAATCCTTATTTCCAGCCATTATTCTCATACAAATTGATAACAACCCATGTATTCTATAAAATATCGAATTTTTCATAATTTCAACACTTTTCAATTTAATCCTTAAAAAATGTTTTTCCCCGATCTTGAACTAAATTAATAATTTTATTCAATTTTTCAATTTTAAATAATAAAATAATCTATTTCATGCAAATTGGTCATTTCTAAAATTTTTACAAATTGCCCATTAAGTTTTACTTTTATTCAATTTAGTCCCTGAGCCTAAAACATGCAAATTAGCTATGCTAGCTGAATATTCATACATATTTTCCTCCTCCTCCTCTCCATTTCACATCCTTAATTTATATAATATGCTTATAAGTAGCATTATCTATAATTTCACTATTTACTTATATGTATATTCAAAGCTGTCCATTTGAGTCACAGTCACTAAATTATTTATATCTTGAGCTACAGAACTCCAAATTAATATCCGTTAATTTTACCTGAAACTAGAATCACATGTATTATTACCATAAAATTTTTAGGATTTTTGATTTATCCAATTAGTACAGTTTATTCATTAAAATCTCCCCTGTTTTGCTATTTGACAGTTCTGACCACTCTTCACTAAAGTTTAATTATCTCTTTAAACAGAATTTAAATGATGTTATAATTTGTTTCTTATAAAAATAGACTCATTAAGGAATCTAAACATATAAATTATGTCCCAAAATTATTTTTTTATAATTTTTAATGATTTTTCCAAGTCAGAACAAGGGATCTCAAAATCATTCTGAACCAGTCTCACAAAAATATAAGTATCTCAGAATACAAAATTCCTTTACTTTCTCTATTTCTTTTATATGAAAATAGACTCAATATTTCATATCTCACTAAGATTTTAATTCAATTTTTACCATTTTTGGCGATTTTTCAAAGTTAGCCTATTGTTGCTGTCCAAAATACTTTAGTGCAACATATTGACTACCAAGTTTATAACACTCTTATTTCCATTCTCTACCATATTTCCCATTATTTTCTCTCATTTCCCTTCACTAATATATCAAGAACATGTATCCTTATGTAATAAAACTCTATTTTAACATCATTTTCATGCTTTTGATATTACCTTACATGAGAAACTCTACTTAAAATATATTGAAATCTTAAAATTCTTACCTTGTCCCATTGATTTTAATCTTTAACTTGATTTTTCTCTCTCCTCCAGCTTCTATTTCTTGAATCCAACTTGGTATTCCAACTCCCCTTAGTCTCCTTAACATTTTTCTCTCTTGGTAGCTATGAAAATTCTTTTGATTTTTAAGTGAAAAAGGGTGAATTTTTGGTGGAAGGACTAAATTGTAAAGAAAGCAAAACTTTCTTTCTTCTCTTTTCTTCTAACGTGAAATGCATGAAGAAAGATGGATGGTGTATATTTTTTTTCCACACACACACACACACACACACACATATATATATAGACTAAATAAAATAATAAAATAATAAAATATCTTATTAAAATATTAAATAAATAATAATTATCTAATTAAAAACTATAAAATATCACCAACATCATCATTATTTTCTAGATTTCTCTCTCTTCCAATTGATCATTTTGCCCTTTGTGATCTTTTAAAATTCCATTCTTGAGTCATAACTTAATTTGGTAAAATTGTAATTTAGTCCCTTATAATTCTTCACCTATTCAATTTGGTCCTTATTCATCAATTTTTCTTGGTTTCTAGATTATTCTACCCTTAAAATATTTGCACTACTAGTCCTTCAAAATTTTCATATTTACACTTTAATCTCTCAAATTTTGAGTATTTACTCTTGGGCCACAAAACTTTTCTCACTTTTATAATTTAGTCCTTTTTTGAATTAATATGTCATAATATACTTCCCAATGACATAACTCAATTTTCCTTTTATTATCACTTTATTTCCTTATTTACTGTATTAAGGATAATATCTTACTGTAGAAATTTTCAGGGTGTTACATTTCTCTCCCCCTTAAAAGAAATTTCGTCCTTGAAATTTCCTTGTTTTTCTTTTGATCATGAACTTCATTATTTCCATAAGTCTATAGCTCCTTTCTGCACATGTTTATCTAGTTTATCATTTATATTCATCCCTTATCCTTTCATGTCACAATTTATTTTTAATTCAATATTGCAGACATACCTTATAACAAAAATTGTTTACCTTTTTATAAGAGGCCCAATAGACTAAACAGAACACTCTAGGATATACGGCAGATATAAAAGTGTATTATTTTGCACTATTAATCAGAGAGCACTTGGTGAGTACCAACGTGCTATTATCGGATAATGTGCTAGAGTCTCTTAATGGTATATCACTAATATCTTAGTAGAACTAATCTCATCTACTTGGGCAAATTACATTATGCACGCATATCACTTTTACACTTTTAGCATAATGCTTTTACATACTTTACAATTTAATCATTGTGCCAATAACTTGCATGTTTATATCTTCTCTTTCTTTAATACATGTAATATATTTCAAAATTCACTAATAATCTTTATCATGTACTTCATATATCACTTTCTAATTCCAATTTCACTTTCAATTCATTCGCAACTCAATTTAATTTCCATTCAATTCAACAATAACACTACCTCATACTTCTCTTACCATATACATAATTTAAATTTAACATTTAATAATAAATAATTTGAATTATATTAATACAACCGACGCTGATTATGTCTATACTCAATGGTATTACCATAATTCAAATTACAAAACTATAATAAATAATAGACATCAAACATGTAATAATATAAGTCATATGTGCTAATTTATGCTTTAATTTCATATCTCAACAATAGTCTTTTATCAAATGGCATCATATATCATCTATATTATCTTTAATCAAATCATGAACCTTTGCTTCAAGCTTTCAATCTCATATACCATGTAACACCCTTATACCATGTTTGTCTCAAGGAAATTGATGTAGGAATATTACATTTGGTGCCAAAGTAATTCTTGTCCAATCACTAATATACTAGAACATAAACGGAAAAATTTAAATAATTTATAATTTAGTCCTTACTACTACTTGAAACATACTTAATTTTCTTAAGTACATGTCATTCTATTCAAAATTTTAAACATACCCTCTTATTACCTAGAGATGTCATGAGATGGAAGCTCGTAATCTCAAATACAACTCTTTAAAATTTTTGTACCTAATCTTACCACTATTTTATTTTCAAAAATCTTTCATATATTTAAAACTTTAAATTTTCTTAATAGTATGTATCTTAAATAGCTTTTCTTCATTTTAATTTATATGCTTTCTTACTATATCAATATTCATTTCATGCATTTTATCAATAAGCATTTTATAAAATCATTATTTCATATATTTCATTTCTATATCCCAATTCAATAACTTATTTTATTTCATATCTAAAACCTTATGATGTTAATCTTTCAATACTTATTTAAACCAACATTTTCAATAAAAATAATTATAATTAATTCATAAGTTTATATTCAATTAACTCATACACTATTTCATTATTTCCAATTCATTTTATTTTCACTTCTTATTTCGATATCTCAATTTCAATTCACATTTCAATTCATAATTTCTTTCTTATATATATATATATATATATTGATACGATCAATCAAATTTATCTAATTTTCTCGTTTCAGTTATTCACCCTATTAACAAACCCGGACTTTGACTGATACACGGATTCCAACCCAAACACACCAGTAATATCCAACCAAAACATTCCAGGATAATCATGTAATCATCCCAAACACACCAGAATCACATAGTCCTCCTATCCGTATCCATTGTCGGAATAGGGTACGAGGCATTACTAGGATTTACATATCATTTAACAAAAATTTCAATTAAATACTTACCGTTTCTTCATAAGTATATATCCTTCATTTCATTATATCAATATTTCATGCACCATCATTTCTATATATTTTATGTATATTTATTCCGGTAATAGTTCATATCAAACTTAACATAATTATATTCCTTGGACTTATACTTATTTCATTTATCTATCTTCATAATTATTTCATGCAACTATTTTGTACATATATTTCCATATGACCAATTCCTGTAAACATTTCACACAACCATTTTGTATAACCAATTCATATAACCATTTGTCATCTGGTACATATTACCTGAATATTAGTTGTTCAACAAATGTCTTGGCTTCTCTCATCCACGATCTTATTTATCTTCGACATGATGCCATAGTGTCTTTCAACTATGGTCTTACTCATTTTCTGTTAGGTTGCCATAGTATCTTTCACCCATGGTCTTATGTATTTCCCCGTCATATTGCCATGGTATCTTTCAACCATGGTCTTATTTATTTCATGTCATGTTTCCATGGTATCTTTCAACCATGGTCTTACACATTTCATATCATGTTGCCATGGTATCTTTCAACCACGGTCTTACACATTTCATATCATGTTGCCATGGTATCTTTCAACCATAGTTTTACACATTTGAATCGCGATGCCATAGCATCTTTCAGCTATGGTCTTACTCATCTGAATCGTGATGCCATAGCGTCTTTCAACTATGGTCTTACTCATTTCTGGTATGATGCCATAGTCCAACTATGGCCTTACACTCGTGGTGCCATATCCCAGATATGGTCTTATCATCAGGATGCCATAGCCTAGCTATGGTCTTACACATATATTGCCATGGCCCAACCATGGTCTTATCCGTCAATTCATCACTGATCACTGAATGGTCTGTAACATCCCGAAATAGGGCCTAAACGGAACAGTGGTTGTGAAACCACAAATCCGAGGTAGAATGTAACGGCCTAATTTTCAGTGGTGTCAAAAATAGTGATTTGAGATCACTAAATCGGACAAATAAGATTGAACAAGATAGTAACTTAATATTTATGAGTCAAGTAAGAATTTAGAAGAATTTGTGAAATGGTGAAATTAGTGAATTAAAATAATTTATTAGGTCAGACGGGTCAAAAACGAGGTATCGAGACCTCGAATTTGAAAATCGAGCTATAAATATTTTATAAATATTTATGAAGTGTCATTGAGTTAGTATTAAAGTTTCGTTAGAAAATTTTGATGTTTGGATAGCTAATTAATTAAAAGGACTAAAGCGAAAATAGCTCAAAATTTGTTAAATTGTGAGTAAATAGCTTAAGTATTTAAAAGATGGATTTAAAGAGCAATTAGACCCAAAGGTTAATGGCTGGACGGTTTGGGTATGAAATAAGCAAGAAAACAATGTGAACAAGGGACAAAATTGGAATTAGCATAAAAGTTAATAGTTAAAAAATGATGTAATTGAAAATCTAGACATTTCTTCATCTTTCTCAGCCGAAACGCCGTAGCAGGTCTCCTATGCTGGTTTTTCATATTTTTGCACCATGTAAGTTCAATTTTACTATTTCTTAGTAATTTTATGTTTGTGTGACTTTTACAATTAGGTCCAATCATCTAATTCATTAGTTTTTGATTTGGTGGGTGAAATTGGAAGTTACCCTGGCTGAGTAAGGGTAGTTTATGATGAATTATTATGAAATTGAAGTTCTAATTTCATATTAAGGTTGTTTTATTAAGTCATTTTGATAGAAAATGGTATTTAGGACCTAATTGTGAGCAAAATTGTGAATTAGATGTTGGTGTTGAAATTCAGAATATCAAAGGCTGTGAAATAGTTTATAATGATAAAATAAAAGTGTTAATTTAGAAAAAATTAGTTCAATTGATGGGTGAATTGAGCGAGGACTAAATTGTAAAAGCTGTAAATTTTGGGGTAAAAGTGAAATTTCGAATTTTTAACAGCATAAATTGTGAAGTGAAATAGAAGTCAAATAAATGCTAATGATTAGAAATATTTTATATTATAGATCAAGAATCCAAAGAAGAACGAGGAAAAGAAAAGTAAAGGACTAAATTGTAAGGTTTAGTCACATTTTGTATCAAGGTAAGTTTACAGTAAATAAATGCAATATTCTTTTATTTTACATTATTATTGTCAATTTCAGCATTTATATATTATGTTATGAAAATATTTAAAGTCGAATTTAAGGTGAAGTGTGAGGAGGAAAAGTGTTAGAAAGCCCGGTTGAACCCTAGGAATGTTAGGATATTAGGGTTGACAGATGTAATGAAATGAGCCATGGAAGTCCATATTAGAAATATGGCTTTGGAGACAGGATTGAGCCATGTAAGTCCATATTATATATGGCATTGGAGACAGAATAATTCATGTAAGTCCATGTCAAAGACATGGCATTGGCGAGATATTGATAGAGCAGAGCGACCTAGTATCCTTAGTATTCCGAGTGGTTCAACGGGTCAGGATCTGAGTTAAATTACAGTGAATTAACAGCAAAGGAAAAATAGATTATACTTATGAAAAGGAAAGGTCGGGTAAGAAAGAAGGTAAGGGAATAAAGAAGAAGATAGAAATTGAGAAGTAAAGAAATTTATGATGTTAGATGATATTATGCATAATTATCCATTATGTTGAATGTTGTGATTTATTTGCTTGTAAGCTTACTAAGCCTAGTGCTTAATCTCTTTATTTTCTTCTTCTTATAGTACTTATCTAGTCACTCGGGATCGAAGGAAATGTCGGAGGCCGATCACACTATCAAAGAAATAACTCGGTATAACTAGGCGTTTTGTTTTGGGTATGGCATGTATAGAAACTTAGCTACTTTTGGTATAATATGAATAATGAATGATGTGTAAATACTTGCTAGTGATTAGCTAAGAAAATAGCTGATGATATACATGTTTATTAATATGTATGATTGAATGATGATTATCACATGAAAATTATGAAAAATGTGAAAGTAACCTAAAAACAGATTCAAGTAACAGAAATGATGTAACTTTGAAAATCACTAAAATTGTAGAAACATATTTTGAAGATGAATAATATATGAAATTAAAGCTTATTATGTATATTTTCTTATGGAATAAGCAAAACAGGTAAAAGTATTATATTTTATGATATATCTGAGTTTTAGTGAAACAGGGTCAGAGCGATTTCTGGATCCCTGTTTCAACTTTGGAAATTCACCATAAATTGTACAAAACTAATTAGAAGGTATAATTTATATGGTTAGAATTCTTGTTGAATCTAGTTTTGAGAGAAACAAACGACTTAGTCATATGAATTTTTTACAGGAAGAAAAATGGTTCGTAGTAAGAAGAGGTCAGTGCAGTCGAGTTTTGAAACAGGGGAAACTTTAACTAATAAACTGTACTAATTGGCTAAGTCAAAAATTCTAGAAAAAAAATTAGTAGATATATATATGAGTCTAGTTTCATGAAAAATTTACGGATCTTAATTTCGATTTTTGAAACTCGATAAATGAATTTTTAAGTAACCATGACGCAGAAAAACAGTTTATTCCGAAAATTAAAATAAGTGATTTAGAGTTGTTTAAAAGGTAAGATAAGTTTAGTAACACCTCAAGCTTGACTCCGTTGATGGTTTCGGGCGTGGGGGCGTTACATGGTCGTACTCAATTCAGCACTCTACTCCATTTGAACTTTTGATCCGATTTCCATAATTTAACAATATTCATAATTCAATAGCAAACATATGAAATAATACATTATATCAGTCATAATTTAGCAAATAATCATGAAAGTTCAATCATATAAACTTACCTGGATAAATTGCAGAAATACCAAAATTCGAAGCATTTTAGAAATTTTCTATTTTCTCTATTTTCCTCCCAATATTTATCTAAATTGATAATTTCATTCAATTTATTAATTTAAATAATAAAAATTCATTTCAAATTTCACTTTCCAACAACATACTATCAAATATTTATCTCAATTTCATTCAATTCAATATTGATGCTTACCTTAAAATTTTTACTTTCTATACACATAAATTTAAATATAACATTTAGTCATACCTTTATGAGTTCGAACTCATCATAATCATCTTTTACTCATATACTTGAGTATCGCTTTCAACATTATCGGAATTAGCTCAGTTGGGAAACATCTCTATCTTTAAGTAAAACAAATCTCATTAGAGTCAGAAGATATCACACTATCACAGGTTATGTAATGTATTTCTAGGCTTCACATTTCACATGTGCTACATTTGGTCCGAGAACCGACTAAACCTGTAATATCTTGAATTAGGGCCTAATTGAAATAGTGGTTTCGGGACCACAAATTTGAGATAGAAATAATTATTTTATTATCATTTTAAGGTCTATGGCATGATTTCATGATTGTGTGAAAATTTCGTTTAGAAATTTTATCGATAGAGGGTCTAATTTGATATTTAGGACTAAATTGCAAAAGTTGTAACATGTGTGTTCTAGTTCACAAAGGTACTAAGTACTTGTGAGTAATGGGTTTTTAAAGTGGAGGTCCTTGGATAGTAATTATACCATAATACTATTTTGGACAAAAATACCTAAAGAAAGATAAAACACCATAGTTTTTAATTAAGGGCATTTTAGTTATTTAGTTATTAAAATGAATTAAAAACCAAATTAAAAGCCAATTTTTGTCCATTTTCAACCCCTTGGCCGAATTTCACATAAGTAAGAAATAGCTAGGGTTTTTCAAGCTTCCAAGCTCGATTGTAAGTCCATTTTAGCCCCGTTTTTAATGTTCTTTACGTTTTTGGAGTCCCAATAACTTGATTAAGCTTATTCTAGCATTAATTTAACCTAGGGTTTATATTTGGAAAAATACCCATAGGTGAAATGTGTTTATTTTGATGTTTTATGGGAGAATATGAAGCTTGAAATTGTGTTAAACAACTTTTGCTAAGCGATTTTACGTGAAAACGAGTAAAATGACATAATCGGTAAAAATACCTAATGTTCATAAGTACATGTTAGAGTGAGAATTTGATGTTTCCATAGAAGGGAAAAATGATCATCATGTCATAAAACATAAGAAAATTGGATGAAGTTTAATTTCCGAGCCTTGGGGAAAAAGTGTAAATATGTAAAAGTTTAGGGGCAACAATGTAATTTTTTCAAAGTTTGAGTCAAGGACTGTTTTAATAAATGTGAGTATTAAATAAGCTAAATTTGTTATTTTAGATCAAGAGAAACAAGATTCGAGCCGTGATCGAGGTAAGTTCAAGTGTAAATGTAGTAACATAATTTTCATTTTAAGTAATTTAATGTTATTTATATCATATGATGATTATTATCATGAAATATTATGCTTTGTGGATTATTATTTAGTAATATGCAAATTATGTGAGCTACTTGATAAATATGAAATGCTATCAAGTATCGGTTTCGACATTCCGTGGAAGACAGCAAAGATGTGTGATAGAGGAAAATCCCATTTTAACCTTGGGAATAGATTAGGATGCAAGTGACATGTCACTAGGATATTTGAGTTCCGAGATCGTTGAGTTGAGTTCGAGTTCGTGAGATGTAACTAGGCATCCGAACTCGTTGAGTTGAGTCCGAGTTCACTTATGGATGCGAACGCCCGAGCTCGTTGAGTTGAGTCCGAGTTTGCTTATGGACGGGTTACATGGTAGCTTGGCTACATAATTTCCACAGGCAATTGAGTCTGTCTAGCTGCGAGTATGGCACTTATGTGCATGCAATCCGTGTATCCAAATTATATTCCGATGTGTTCAACGGGTGAATCTTAAGTGAATAAGGAGAATACTTAAGACGAAGGTGACATGTTGGTAAGTGTGGTGAATGAGAAAATTTGGATAGGTATGTGCTTAAACCCTCGGGTTTAGAACTTGGTATGATGAAATCGTGGTAAGATAGTAAATGCAAATGTAACATGAATGTCTTGATGATATTTATACAAATGATGTTTTATGTTGGACTGCATGATTATGTTACTTGCTATTTACATGTGAACTTACTAAGCATTTATGCTTACTCCCTCCTTTCCATTCTTTGTAGTTTTGAGAAGCCAGCTCAGAAATCGGGAACGGTCGGAGGCTCGATCACACTATCTGTGGACCATTTTGGCATAGTGGCTTGTATATTTTGAGTATGGCATGTATAACATTATAATCATTTTGTGTATATGATCTTATGATATGGATATTGGGTGGTAAGGAAATGTTTGGTAATGATTAGCCATTGGAATGGCTAATCAAGATCATATTTGGTGTTATGTATACTTAATGTGCTATCTAATCCATGGAAATTCATAAAAATGTGAAATTTGCTATAAAACAGTATCATACAACGGCAATGACGTGAGTTTGAAAAATCACTAAAAATATTAGAGATAGAATTATATGATGAATAAAATATAAAATTTAATCTTAATGAGTCTATTTTCATATGGAGGAAACAAAACAGGTAAATGAGTTCTATTTTACGAGAAATTTGAGGTTTGGTGGAACAGGGTAGAGCGATTTCTGAATCCCCTATTCTGACTTTAGAAATTCACTAAAAATTGTACAAAAATAATTAGGAGTCATACTTTATATGCATACATTCCTTATTGAGTCTACTTTTAAGAGAAACAAATGGGATAGTCATCTGAATTCTGTATAGAGAGAAAAATGATTCATAGTGAATAGAGATTAGAGTAGTTGAACACTGAAATAAGGGAAAATTTAACTAATAAACTGTACTAATTGGCCCAAAAAAAATTCTGGAAACAAATTAATAAATAGACATATGAGTCTAGTTTTAGGAAAAATTTACGGATTTTAATTTCGAGTTTCATAACTCGAGATATGATTTTTTTAGCGACTGTGGCGCAGATAGGCAGTTTATTACGAAAGGTGAAATAAATTGTTTGAAATTGTTTAAGTGATAATTTAAGTCTGTTAACGCCTCGTGCTAGACTCCGGCGATGGTCTCAGGTAAAGGGGTGTTACATTTGGTGGTATCAGAGCCGCGGTTTAGTCGATTCTCAGACTAACGTGGCGTGTGTACGGGTTTTGCTATACATGTCATATATATTGTGATAGTGTGACGACTCCTGACCTTTAAAATGATTTTTTTTATAGTAAATGGATCCCGATCTAGCTATGGCCTATGATGTAAAGAGCAATGCGCCAGCTCCTGCTGAAAGGGTAGTGCCGATTGAAAACTGACCTCTCATTATTAGTCAAAGAGGAGGAGAAGGGACTCGGGAAGCCTTTCTTCAGATGATAAATGCATGGTACATCGAGTTCGTTCGTACGAACCCGAATGCTCAAAAACCTCCCCCACCTTCCCCGATTCCTCAACTTGTACCCCCGATGCCTCAAGGTATGGATCTGATGAAATTTCATAGAACCCCAGTTGACAGAAATTGCAAGCAAGGGGCTGAAGAATTCAGGACAAATGTTGATGATGATGCCGAGAAAGAAGAATTTTGGCTTGAGAATTCTATTCGAGTATTTGATGAATTTTCTTGTACACCTGAAGAGTGCTTAAAATGTGCTATATCCTTGTTGAGAGATTCAGCCTATTATTGGTGGAAGACATTGGTTTCAGTGGTACCGAAAGAGAAAGTGACTTGGGAGTTCTTTCAAGAAGAATTTCGGAAGAAATACATCAATGAAAGATTTGTTGAACAGAAGCGTAAAGAGTTTCTCGAGTTGAAATAAGGCAACATGACAGTTACTGAGTATGAAAGGGAGTTCGTTCGGTTGAGTAAGTATGCTAAAGAATGTATTCCTTCAGAGGCTAAAATGTGCAGACGATTTGAAGACGGACTCAATGAAGACATCAAAGTATTTGTGGGAATTCTTGAGTTGAAAGAGTTTGTAGTACTTGTTGATCGGGCTTGCAAGGCTGAAGAACTAATTAAAGAAAAGAGAAAGGCAGAGGCTGAGACTAGAAATTTGAAGAAAAGACCAATTAGCAGTGCATTCCCACCGCAATCTAGAAAATCCAGAGATATGTATTCTCGTTCTCATGTTTCGGCCGGACATTCGTATGGGAATTGTAAGAAGCAAAATGTGGGTTTTAAATCTCAGACTACTTCTGTGGCTAGTGTGGAAAATTCGAGATTTATTAGACCCAAGTGCCAATGATGTGGTAGAAGTCACCTTGGTCCATGTAGAACTAACTAATGTTACCAGTGTGGTTCTCTAGATCATTTTATTAGAGACTGTCCCGAGAGAATTGAGAAAGAAAAATTTCAGAGTGCAAAACCTAGTGGTGCAATTTCGAGAGGAAGATCTTCGAGAAATGCTGGGAATGAGGCAAGCGGCAAGAGTGTAGTCAAAGATTCAGTGTTTAAATCTAAAGCTAGAGCTCCGGCTAGAGCTTATACCATAAGGGTGCGTGAAGATGCTTCATCTCCCGATGTAATCACTGGTATTTTCTCTCTTTATGATGTTAAAGTTATTGCTTTGATTGACCCCGGTTCTACTCATTCATATGTGTGCATGGAATTGGTGTCTAATATGAGTATACCTGTTGAGTCTACAGAATTTATGATTAAAGTGTCAAACCCGTTAGGCAAATGTGTTATAGTTGATAAAGTATGCAAGAAATGTCCTTTGATGATTAGAGGTCATTATTTTCCGGCCGACTTGATGTTGTTGCCGTTTGACGAATTTGATGTTATTTTGGGTATAGAATGGTTGACATTGCATGATGCTATAGTAAATTGTAAACAAAAGGTTATTGAATTGAAATGTGAAAATGGTAAAACTCTGCGGGTTGAATCAGATGACTCAGAGGCATTGCCTAGGGCGATTTCTTCGATGTCGGCTTAGAGATATTTGAGAAAGGGTTATGAAGCTTATTTGGCGTATGTGTTGAATACAAAGGAATTTGAGAAGAAAATTGAATCAATGCCGATTGTGTGTGAATTCACAGATGTATTTCCAGAAGAGTTGCCGGGTTTGCCTCCTGTCAAAGAAGTAGAATTTGGTATTGAGTTGATACCAGGAGCAACTCCGATCTCGATTGCTACATATAGAATGGCACCAATAGAGTTGAAAGAATTAAAGTCGCAGTTGCAAGAGTTGACTGACAAAGGCTTTGTGAGACCGAGTTTTTCGCCTTGGGGTGCTCCCGTATTATATATGAAAAAGAAGGATGGTTCTATGAGATTATGTGTAGACTACTGGCAGTTAAATAAGGTAACAATCAAGAACAAGTATCCGTTGCCGAGAATTGATGATTTGTTTGATCACTAAAAGGAGTAACATGGTTTTCAAAGATTGACTTGAGGTCTGGATATTACCAGCTGCGAGTAAAAGAGTCAAATGTGCCTAAAACTGCTTTTAGAACAAGGTACGGCCATTATGAATTTTTAGTTATGCCATTCGGTTTGACAAATGCGCCTGCTGTGTTTATGGATTTAATGAATCGTATATTTTGGTCATACTTGGACAAGTTTGTTGTGGTATTTATTGATGATATCTTAATTTATTCGAAAGATGAGATAGAGCATGCTGAGCACTTGAAGATAGTTTTGCAAACTTTGAGAGATAAGCAGTTGTATGCCAAATTTAGTAAGAGTGAATTTTGGCTTCGAGAAGTTGGATTTTTGGGTCATATTGTTTCAAGTGATGGTATACGAGTTGATCCCAGTAAAATTTCGGCTATTGTTGATTGGAAACCGCCGAAGAATGTAATTGAGGTTAAAAGTTTCTTGGGTCTAGCCGGTTATTATCGACGGTCTGTAAATGGATTTTCTATAATTGCTACTCTATGACTAGAGTACTCTAAAAGGATGTTAAATTTGAATGGACGGAAGAATGTCAACAAAGCTTTGTGAAATTGAAAAAGTTACCGACTGAGGCACCAGTGTTAGTACAACCCGAGTCAGGTAAAGAATTTGTGGTGTATAGTGATGCTTCTCTAAATGGCTTGGGATGTGTACTTATGCAAGAAGGAAAAGTGGCGGCTTATGCTTCGAGGCAGTTGAAACCTCACGAAAGGAATTATCCAACTCATGATTTGGAACTGGCTGCTATAGTGTTTTCTTTGAAGATTTGGCGACATTATTTGTATGGTGAAAAGTGCCGAGTATATACCGACCACAAAAGTCTCAAGTACTTGATGTTACAAAAAGACTTGAATTTGAGACAGTACTGATGGTTAGAATTATTGAAAGATTACAAGCTTGTGATTGACTACCATCAGGGGAAAGTGAATGTGGTTGCCGATGGTTTGAGTAGAAAGTCGTTGTTTGCTTTGAGAGCTATGAATACTCAGTTGATGGTGTCTGACGATGGTTCGATTCTAGCAAAGTTGAGAACAAGACCGATGTTTTTACAAGAGATTTGTGAAGCTCAGAAAAGTGACAAAGATTTGCAAGCCAAGAGGAAGCAATATGAGGCTAATACAGGATCAGATTTCAGAATCGATTCTGATGGTTGCTTGATGTTTAAAGATCAGATTTGTGTACTGAAAAATGATGAGTTGATTCAAAAGATCTTGCATGAAGCACATAATGGTTGTTTGTCAATTGACCCAGGCAGTACAAAAATGTATAATGACTTGAAGAAAATGTATTGGTGGAACAGAATGAAAAGAGATATCTCTGAGTTCGTATCGAAATGCTTAATTTGTCAACAAGTGAAAGCTGAACACCAAGTGCCTTCGGGACTACTTCAACCTATCATGGTTCTCGAGTGGAAGTGGGATCAAATTACTATGGATTTTGTATCAGGGTTGCCGTTAACTCTGAGGAAGAAAGATACCATCTGGGTAATAGTCGACAGATTGACTAAATCAGCTCATTTTATTCCAGTATGTACTGATTATTCTCTTAATAAGTTAGCTGAATTGTATATCAGTGAGATTGTTAGACTTCAACGAGTACCTTTGTCGATCATTTTGGATAGAGATCCGAGATTTACATCGCGATTTTGGCAAAAGTTGTAAGAGGCATTAGGTACGAAGTTAAATTTCAGCACTGCCTTCCATCCACAGACTGATGGACAATCAGAGAGAGTAATTCAGATTCTTGAAGACATGCTCAGATGTTGTGTATTGGAATTTCAAGGTAGTTGGGAAAGATACTTACCGTTGGTATAATTTGCCTACAATAATAGTTATCAGACGAGTTTGAAGATGGCACCTTATGAAGCATTGTACGGTCGTAAGTGTCAGACGCCATTGTATTGGACTGAACTCAAAGAAAATTAGATTTACGGAGTTGATCTAATTAAAGAAACCAAAGAAAAAGTGAAAGTGATTCGAGATTGTTTGAAAGCTGCTTCAGATAGACAGAAATCCTACGCGGATTTGAAACGAAAAGAAATGGAATTTCAAGTCGACGAAAAGGTATTTTTAAAAGTGTCTCCATGGAAGAAAGTTCTTAGATTTGGTCGGAAAGACAAGTTGAGTCAGCGTTTTATCGGACCGTATGAGATAATTGAAAGAGTTAGACCGGTAGCATATCGGTTAGCATTATCACCTGAATTAGAGAAGATTCATAATGTGTTCCACGTATCTATGTTATGCTGGTATCGTTCGGATCCTTCACATATAATTTCAACGACAGAAATTGAGCTACAACCGGATATGACTTACAATGAAGAACCGATTAAGATTTTAGCTCGGGAGGTCAAGCAACTAAGAAATAAAAGTTACGCTCTCGTGAAAGTATTGTGGCAAAAGCACGGAAGAGGCTACATGGGTGCCCGAGGAAACTATGAGGAATCAATACCCACACCTGTTTACCGGTAAGATTTTCGGGGGCGAAAATCCTTAAATAGGGGGAGAGTTGTAATATCCCGAATTAGGGCCTAATCGAAATAGTGGTTTCGGGACCACAAATTTGAGATAGAATGTAACGCCCCAATTTTCGGGAATCCTGTGAATGTTGGCATAGGTTTAATTATGTTAGTGGGCCTCTAGAAAGCCCAAACTTAAGATAGAACCCGACAATTTTAGTTAATTTTTGTTCCATAAGAAAAAGGGGGTGAAATTATGAAATAGGACCTATGTGAAAATGTTTGAAAATGCTATAGGCTAAATTGAAGTGGCCAAATAAATAGGAGTGCAAAATAGGAGGATTTGCATGACAAACCTCTCATTTTACATGAAGTGGCCAGCCATCATGTTGTTGTAGACAAAATGTACACTTGATATCCATAATTTATGGTACAAATTGATACAAATTGATAATAGGTTAGGTAAATGTTCAATGATAATAGGTTAGGTAAATGTTCCATGATAATGGGTTAGGTAAATGTTTCATGATAATGGGTTAAGTAAATGTTTCATGATAAGAATTTCATGTCTTTTGTATTAAAGAATTAAATGGATGAAATATGAAGTTTTATTAAAAGAAAAAGGGGTGAAAAGAACAAAGTTTTGTCCATCTTTGTTCATCATAGCTGAAAGTTAGAGAAGAGAAAGGAGAGGAGAAAGCTCTTGAGTATTCGGTCATTAGGAGGAGGAAAATTGAAGGTAAGTTCTTGGTACCTTGCTTCTATTTTGAGGTTCATGAGTTATTCTTGATTCTACCTTAACTCTTGAAGTATATTTTGATTTTTAGTTGTGTTGTGAGCATTTAGTCATGAATTAAAATGAAGGAAATGGTTGTTGTTTCATGTTCTTTTGATGAAAAATGGAAGATAGGTGAAGTTGAGCCAAACAAATGAGCATGCATGTGCCTTAGATGCTAAGGGGAAAAATCGACTAACATGTTGTGCTTTAAAATGATGAAATGGAGATTATACTTAAGTAAAATCATGGATATGTGATGATTGATTGGCGATATACATGTTTAATTAACAAGCATGCAAGTTAGGTGTGAAAGAGTGGTTTGGTAATAAATCTGCTTGGGACAGCAGCAGTAACGTGACTTTGGAAAATCACCATAAATTGTGGGAGAAGAATTAGAATCTGAATAAATTATGTAATTAAAGCTTATTGAGTCTAGTTTCTAATGAAATAAACAAGAACATATTTTGAATTCTGTACAATGAGAAATTTGACTCGTAATGAAGGGTGGTCAGATTAGTCAAACAATGAAACATGGGAAACTTTGAGAAAAATCTGGTATTGATTGGCTAAACCAAAAATTCTGAAAATTTTATGGATAGAAGATATATGAGTCTATTTTCAGGGAAAATTAACGGCACTTGATTTGGAGTTTCGTAGCTCCAGTTATAAATAATTTAGTGACTGTTGCTCAGGAAGACAGCTTGCAGTGAAATTATGATTATGTGGTAAACATTGACAAAAATTTGTTAATGAGTTGCTTATTGATTTCTTATAAGCTTACTATGATCTGTAGGTGTGGTTGGCCGAATATTGTAAGGGGTTAATACGTAGTTTGTATTTGAATAGTTAGATTAACGTGTTAGTAATCCAATTGTAGGCCGTTCGTCGTGTGGATCTCGTCAAGATATCGTCGTAAATGTGTGTAATCGACACCTCTCATAGACTAGATTGGCAAAAGCCGAAAAGCGAAAATGCCGAAAAGTCAAGTATTTTGGGAATTTGCGAGTGTCGAATGCTCGTAAAATAGTTGGGTTTGTATATTTGGTAATCTAAAATAATAAACTGCAGATGCAGCGATTTCGTACATTTTGATAATTTGGGCTTAATGGGCCAAAGATCGGGTTCATGGGCCAACGGCCCAATTCGTAAGTATCTTGTGATAAGTGTTCGATAGTACGTAAATAGTTAGGATATGCATGAAAACACTAAAAGTAGCTAAATTACTATAATACCCCTATGTATGGAAAATTATTGTTATACCCCTAGGTGCAAAATTACCGTTATACCCCTAGGGTTAATTTTGTTGAAAAGCATGACGATCGATTACGTATGATGTATGCCATGATTATATATCTGTTGCATGGGGACATGGGTTATATTATGGAGGAAGCGTTACGGTGGCTATGCCACAAATATTCGATCTGGTGGCTCGCCACATATATCTGCTCGTGGCTCTACCACGATTATTCAGATCTGGTGACTCTGTCACATTATCATTCGCAGCCATGCTGCAAATTACGTGGTGTGTAGCGGTTGGGTGGGTCGAGTTGTCTCCCACACGGTGTAAGGTTGGTACGGGGTGTATACGGTTGGATATGGTTGGGTTTCGCATAAACATGTAATATACATTACGTTACATTATGGGCCTATGGGCTTTATTTCAATTGCATTCAGGCTAAGGCCAACTTATTCTATTTCTATGGTTTGAGTTGATATAGGCTATGGTTGGGTTATTTTACACACCGAGTTTCCTAAACTCACCCTTTTATTTTCATCCACGCAGAAATCCCCAACCATAGTGGGCTTGGAGTCGTGAGGGAATTGAGTGGCCACCCGCTCGAAAGTTTGATTTTCTTACGTGAACTGGACATCCTTTTAATTACGTTTGAGGTTTTGGGCTTTTAAATGTAATAAGGCCGTTTATTTATTTTTGATGGTTTTTAATATGTATTACTAAGATAGGTAATACTTATTTTAACTGTTGAAATTGGATAGCTTTAGTAGCGTTTTCAAAAACAACAGTTGATTTCAAAATAACACGACAACAAGCAAAGCTTCCGAATGAAAGTATTTTCCAAAATTAATCACTTTTCCTAAAATGACTTAATCAAATCGATTTCCTAGAAATATCCATGACGTTAAAGTGTGGCAATGGCGGTATGCATGTCAGGATTGGATCCGAAGGAGCTTGGTACTTAGCAATCCGATGGACTCACCACCTCTTTTCAGCTTCCTACCGGTGCATGCTTCCATTCACTTTAACCTTTAATGAATTAATCTTTTGAACATCAAGTACGATTTTACGGACTTAGAATGAAAATTTTTTACGTTTTTGATGTGGCATGCCGGATCCGGCCATAACTTCTGGGCCGGGTTTGGGGTGCTACATAGAAATAATTATTTTATTATCATTTTAAGGTATATGGCATGATTTCATGATTGTGTGAAAATTTCATTTAGAAATTTTATCGATAGAGGGTCCAATTTGATATTTAGGACTAAATTGCAAAAGTTGTAAAATGTGTGTTCTAGTTCACAAAGTTACTAAGTACTCGTGAGTAATGGGTTTTTAAAGTGGAGGTCCTTGGATAGTAATTAGACCATTATACTAGTTTGGACAAAAATACCTAAAGGAAGATAAAACACCATAGTTTTTAATTAGGGGCATTTTGGTCATTTAGTTATTAAAATGAATTAAAAATAAAATTAAAAGCCAATTTTTGTCCATCTTCAATCCGTTGGCCGAATTTCACATGAGGAAGACATAGCTAGGGTTTTTCAAGCTTCCAAGCTCGATTGTAAGTCCATTTTAGCCCCATTTTTAATGTTCTTTACGTTTTTGGAGTCCCGGTAACTTGATTAAGCTTATTCTAGCAATAATTTAACCTAGGGTTTATATTTGGAAAAATGCCTATAGGTGAAATGTGTTAATTTTTATGTTTTATGGTAGAATATGAAGCTTAAAATTGTGTTAAACAACTTTTGCTAAGCGATTTTACGTGAAAACGAGTAAAACGACATAATCGGTAAAAATCCCTAATGTTCATAAGTACATGTTAGAGTGAGAATTTGATGTTTCCATAGAAGGGAGAAATGATCAGCATGTCATAAAACATAAGAAAATAGGATGAAATTTAATTTTCGAGCCTTGGGGAAAAAGTGTTAATATGTAAAAGTTTAGGGGCAAAAATGTAATTTTTTCAAAGTTTGAGTCAAGGACTATTTTAATAAATGTGAGTATTAAATAAGCTAAACTTTTTATTTTATATCAAGAGAAACAAGATTCGAGCCGTGATCGAAGGAAAAATAAAGTTTACGAGGAATAGGCTCGATTTCTAACATTTTGTACCGAGGTAAGTTCAGGTGTAAATGTAGTAACATAATTTTCATTTTAAGTAATTTAATGTTATTTATATAATATGATGATTATTATCATGAAATATTATGCTTTGTGGATTGTTATTTAATTATGCAAATTATGTGAGCTACTTGATAAATATGAAATGCTATCAAATATCGGTTCAGACATTCCGTGGAAGACAGCAAAGATGTGTGATTGAGGAAAATCCCATTTGAACCTTGGGAATAGATTAGGATACAAGTGACATGCCACTAGGATATTTGAGTTCCGAGCTCGTTGAGTTGAGTCTGAGTTCGTGAGATGTAACTAGGCATCCGAACTCGTTGAGTTGAGTCCAAGTTCACTTATGGATGCGAACGCCCGAGTTCGTTGAGTTGAGTCCGAGCTCGCTTATGGGCGGGTTACATGGTAGCTTGGCAACATAATTTCTACAGGCTATTGAGTTTGTCTAGTTGTGGGTATGGCACTTATGTGCATGCAATCCATGTATCTAAATTATATTCTGATGTGTTCAACGAGTGAATCTTAAGTGAATAAGGAGAATACTTACGACGAAGGTGACATGTTGGTAAGTGTGGAGAATGAGAAAATTTGGATAGGTATGCGCTTAAACCCTCGGGTTGAGAACTTGGTATGATGAAATCGTGGTAAGATAGTAAATGCAAATGTAACATGAATGTCTTGGTGATATTTATACAAGTGATGTTTTATATTGGATTGCATGATTATGTTACTTGCTATTTACATGTGAACTTACTAAGAATTTATGCTTACTCCCTCCTTTCCATTCTTTGTAGTTTTGAGAAGTCAGCTCGAAAATCGAGAACGGTCGGAAGCTTGCTCACACTATCCGTGGAGCATTTTGGTATAGTGGCTTGTATATTTTGAGTATAGCATGTATAGCATTATAATCATTTTGTGTATATGATATTATTATATGGCTATTGGGTGGTAAGGAAATGTTTGGTAATGATTAGCCATTGGAATGGCTAACCAAGATCATATTTGGTGTTATGTATACTTAATGTGCTATCTAATCCATGGAAATTCATTAAAAGGTGAAATTTGCTATAAAACAGAATCATACAATGGCAATGATGTGAGTTTGAAAAATCACTAAAAATAGTAAAGATAGAATTAGATGATGAATATGAAGTTGAAGCTTAATGAGTCTATTTTCATATGGAAGAAACAAAATAGGTAAATGAGTTGTATTTTATGATAAATTTGAGTTTTGGTGGAACGGGGTCAGAGCAATTTCTAAATCCCCTATTTTGACTTTAGAAATTCACTAAAAATTGTAAAAAAATAATTAGGAGTCATAATTTATATGTATAGATTCCTTATTGAGTCTAATTTTAATAGAAATAAACTTCATAGTCATCTGAATTCTTTACAAAGAGAAAAGTGATTTGTAGTGAACAGAGGTCAGAGTAGTCGAACACTACAATAGGGGAAATTTAACTAATAAACTGTACTAATTGGCCAAAAAAAAATTCTGGAAAAAAATTAGTAAATAGATATATGAGTCTAGTTTTAGGGAAATTTTACGGATTTTAATTTCGAGTTTCATAACTCAAGATATGGATTTTTTAGCAACTGTGATAGTCTCGGGTAAAGGGGTGTTATAAAACCTTAACTCTGATACCATTAAATGTAACGCCCTTAACCCAAATCCGTCTCCAAAATAGAGTTACGGAGCATTACTGGAGTTACCAATTTATTTATTAGATATTTTATTTCATCTAACGTTCATATTTGGAACCAATTTAAATCAATCATATTGTCCCTTAAACATACTTATTTTTCTCGATATATTTTACTTGAATTTATTACTCGTCTCAATATACTTAATTTCCTTGTATCAATGTATCAAAGGTAATCACATATTGGCATATCATGATAAATATCATTCTCTTGCCATTTCTTCATAAACATAAATCGTAATTCATTATATCGATATTTCATGCATTTAAAAATAAAATTCTTACAATTTAATCCTTATTTCTAGCCGTTATTCTCATACAAATTGATAACAACCCATGTATTCTATAAAATATCAGAATTTTTCATAATTTCAACACTTTTCAATTTAATCCTTAAAAAATGTTTTTCCCCGATCTTGGACTAAATTAATAATTTTTTTCAATTTTTCAATTTTAAATAATAAAATAATCTACTTCATGCAAATTGGTCATTTCTAACATTTTTACAAATTGCCCATAAAGTTTTACTTTTATTCAATTTAGTCCCTGAGCCTAAAACATGCAAATTAGCTATGCTAGCTGCATATTCATACATATTTTCCTCCTCCTCCTCTCCATTACACATCCTTAATTTATATAATATGCTTATAAGTAACATTATCTATAATTTCACTATTTACTTATATGTATATTCAACGCTATCCATTTGAGTCAGAGTCACTAAATTATTTATATCTTGAGCTACAGCACTCAAAATTAAGATCCGTTAATTTTATCTGAAACTAGACTAATATGTATTCTTACCATAAAATTTTCAGAATTTTTGGTTCGTCCAATTAGTAGAGTTTATTCATTAAAATCTCCCCTGTTTTGCTATTTGATAGTTCTGACAACTCTTCACTAAAGTTTAATTATCTCTTTAAACAGAATTCAAATGATGTTATAATTTGTTTCTTATAAAAATAGACTAATTAAGGAATCTAACCATATAAATTATGTCCCAAAATTATTTTTTTATAATTTTTAATGATTTTTCCAAGTCAAAACTGGGGATCTCGAAATCATTCTAAACCAGTCTCACAAAAATATAAATATCTCAGAATACAGAATTTCTCTACTTTCTCTATTTATTTTATATAAAAATAGACTCAATAATATTTAATTCCATATCTCACTAAGCTTCTAATTCAATTTCTACCATTTTTGGTGATTTTTCAAATTTAGCCTATTACTGCTGTCCAAAACTACTTTAGTGCAACATATTGATTATCAAGTTTATAACACTCTTATTTCCATTCTCTACCATATTTCCCATTATTTTCTCTCATTTCCCTTCACTAATATATCAAGAACATGGATCCTTATATAAGAAAACTCTACCTTAACATCATTTTCATGCTTTTGATATTACCTTACATGAGAAACTCTACTTAAAATATATTGAAATCTTAAAATTCTTACCTTGTCCCATTGATTTTAATCTTTAACTTGATTTTTCTCTCTCCTCCAGCTTCTATTTCTTGAATCCAACTTGATATTCCAACTCCCCTTAGTCTCTTTAACATTTTTCGCTCTTGGTAGCTATGAAATTATTTTTTTTTATTTTTAGGTGAAAAGGGTGAAATTTTGGTGGAAGGACTAAATTGTAAAGAAAGCAAAACTTTCTTTCTTCTCTTTTCTTTTAACGTGAAATGCATGGAGAAAGATGGATGGTGTATATTTTTTTTTCCACACACACACACACATATATATATATATAGGCTAAATAAAATAATAAAATATCTTATTAAAATATTAAATAAATAATAATTATCTAATTAAATAACTATAAAATATCACCAACATCATCATTACTTTCTAGATTTCTCTCTCTTCCAATTGACCATTTTGCCCTTCGTGATCTTTTAAAACTCCATTCTTGAGTCATTACTTAATTTGGTAAAATTGCAATTTAGTCCCTCATAATTCTTCACCTATTCAATTTGGTCCTTATTCATCAATTTTCCTTGGTTTCTAGATCATTACACCCTTAAAATATTTGCACTGTTAGTCCTTCAAATTTTTTATATTTACACTTTAATCCCTCAAATTTTGAGTATTTACTCTTGGGCTACAAAAATTTTCTCACTTTTACAATTTAGTCCTTTCTTGAATCAGTATGTCATAATATACTTCCCGTGACATAACTCAATTTTCCTTTTCTTGTCATTTTATTTCCTTATTTTACTGTATTAAGGATAATATCTTACTGTAGAAATTTTCAGGGTGTTACAGTAATAATAATTCTAGACCTCAAAATAACCCATACAGTAACACTTATAATGCGGGTTGGAGGAACCATCCCAACTTCTCATGGGGTGGCCAGGGAAATCAAAGGCCACAACCTCCCCCAGGTTTTCAACAACCACCTTACCAGTAGAAAAGAAGTCGAACCTTGAAGAGATGCTAACGAAATTTATCTCGGTGTCAGAAACTTGTTTTCAGAATACCGAGACAACACTTAAGAATCAATAAGCGTCAATCCAGGGGCTCGAAACTTAGATAAACCAGGTTGCTAAATTGATTTTTGAACGACCACAAGGTAATTTACCAAGTAATACTGAAACTAACCCAAGGGAGTAGCTTAATGCGATTACCGTTCAAGATGAGGAAGGGTTAGTGGAAGCTGAACCAGAACCGATACAAGGACTTGTGGTAAGTAAAGGTAAAAGAGAGGTGGACCGCAGTGAGCAAAAACCGTTAAGTAGAGAATACAAACCTCGTGTGCCATACCCCAGAGCGATAAGGAAAGACCACACGGGCGAACAACTTGGTAATTTCCTTAAATTATTAAAGAAATTACATATTAACTTATCATTTATTGAAGATCTTTACTAGATGCCACACGCAGTTAAATTTTTAAAGGAGCTTTTAACAAATAAGCGGAAGTTGGATGAGGCTTCGCATGTAGAGTTGAATGCAGTTTGCTCAGCCATTCTACAGAATAAGCTACCCAACAAGTTGAAAGATCCAGGGAGTTTTACAATTCCTTGTTTAATTGGTAGTTTAAATATTAACAATGCTTTGGTTGATTTAGGGGCTAGTATTAATGTCATGCCCTATAAAATGTTTAAACAACTAGGTCTTGGGAAACCCAAATAAACTAGGATGAGTATTCAATTGGCAGATAAAACAATTAGATTTCCTAGGGGTATTATTGAAGATGTACTTGTTAAAATTGACAAATTTATATTCCCAATTGATTTTGTTGTTTTAGACGTAGAAGAGGATAGTGACGTGCCTTTAATTTTAGTACGACCCTTTTTAGCAACTGCTAGAACTATTATTAATGTTGGTATAGGTGAACTCACACTTCGTGTGAGGGATGGAACAATCACTCTTCAAGCTCGTAATTCGAGTAACACATCTAATATTGAAGGTGATTGTATAAATCATGCTACTAATATTGATCATGTGGTGCAACCTTCTTTGCAGGAAACACATTTGAAGAGCATAAATGAGCCATGTTCAAGTAACAACAAATGACCCATCTATGAAGAGCGAAGGCTACAGATCGAGGAACTAGATGAATGACGTACACAGAAATCGAGAACACACGACAAACTGAAACCACGCCATGACGAACTCAATGTTTTATCAAATTAACTTAAGGTTGGAGACAAAGTACTATTAGATGCGGCAGACCCCCATATTACCCTTTCTGAATCCAATGGAGCAATCCCTTTTACGGTACTTAACATTTTCCCATACGGTACAGTCGAGGTAACTTATTCCAAATTCAGCACTTTTAAGGTAAATAGTTATTGTCTAAAACCTTATTTTGATAAGATTGATAGCAGGAATGAGGACTGTCAACTTCTTGAACCACTATGACTATGCGAAATCAAGGTAAGTCGAGCTTAGACTATAAATAAGTGCTTCTCGGAAGGCAACCCGAGCACTAACGGTGTTGATTTCTTTAAATTTTAGTTTTTAACATCTAAATCATTAATTGAGTCCTTGAACACAGGTTTTCCAAATCCACACGGCCAAGCACATGGGCGTGCCTTAAGCCGTGCTCATACCACGGGTGGCAACATGGCCGTGTGAAAACAGAGCAAAATTTTTCCCAAAACAAGAGATTCGATACGTTGCCACGGCCATGCGATATGGCCATGGGTAATCCTGCCAAATCAACATGGACGTGTGACCTGCCCATGCCTATAAGCCGTGGTTGAAACTGAGAAATTAACTCGTACGCCCGTGCCCACCACCTGTGGTCGAAACTGTCAAAATAACAAGGGCGTGCACATATAGACATGGGCGTGGGAGAAGTGAACAAAGCAGCACACGGCCATGTGACACGGCCGTGTGCACCAACACGCCCAAAGAACACGAGCGTGGGCCGAATTCCAAACGCGCGAATATTTGAAAATCACAAAACACACGGGCTGAAATAAGGGCACACAGGCGTGCCCCACGGCCGTGTGCCCCAAAATCTATAAAAGCCCCCACTATTCATCATCCCCTTCCCCAATACCCTAACCAATGCCGCTGCTCTCTCCGCCACCATTGCCATCGAAGCTCCGACCAACACCCCAAAATCAACCCTTTCTCCTCTCTTGTCATCCCTACATCCACAACTCCCCTCATCTCTCATTTCCCCCCTCCGAAATTCTCTTCCCCAAACAACCCCAACCACTCACCCCACACCCCACCGTCGCACAACCACCACACGCCGCCGGCCACTTCCTCATCCACTCCTCGAACGACTAACCTCCTCCCTCTACCAAGCACTATTGCGTTTGTCCATTCTTTCCCCTCTATTTTCTTCATTTCTCTTACTAATCTTATGTTATCTCTTGTTTTATTTGACTGTTTTTTATTAATCTTCATACTTCTAACGATAGTCATGCTTATGCTCTTTATTCTTATTTAGTAATTTGCCATTTTAGTCGGTGCATTATGATGCATTCATTCATTCTTGTGTTCCTATGGATTTCATGCCTTACCCACACCATATTCCATATTATCATTCCCATATGCATTTTTTCCTCACCAATTTACTGTTTTTATGTCCAATATAAGTCGTCTATGTTATTCACTAGGTATTTAGTTTAGCACTATTCTTGTATTCCTATTGTTAATAATGATTTGATATATCTGTCAATTAGGATTTGGTTATTTTTAAGTACATTTTTCCTTTAGTCCGTGATCCCTATGAAGTAGTTCTATTTAGTTTTAACATGCTTGTATACTTATCCATGCTATTCTTGGGGATTATTTTTTTATTAACTTTATCTTTTTATTCGCAGGCACACTATGACAAACACTAGAGGAAAAAAGACTGTCGTCCCCGCCTAAAAGAAGCGAAAAAGAGCAGCATCCTCCTCGAGTCCTACCACCAAGATCCGACACCCATTCCTCTAATTTCCACCAGGACCCGAGGAGAAACTATTCCAAATACTACGGGCCCGACCTCTAGGTGTGGGCCGTTGTATTGATTTTGGACTGCCCTAGAGCCGATCCAACTCATTGACGCAGTCCGGGCTCTTCTGACTACTGACCCATGGGGGCTCTTTTTCGAGATCGTTGAGCCAACATATCTCGAGCTCACATTAGAACTCTGTTTGACCTTCCACCTTCAAGCCCTTATGACAGAGTTCGATGATCCCAGAACGGTCTAATTCTATCTCGGTGGTTTAGTTCGCCAGTTGAGCGTGCCTGAGTTCGGTGTCGAATTAGGACTATATACGGAGGAGTTCATGGACGATGACGACTTCGACAATCTCCATTGCCACATCCACTATTCACCTTCAAATTGCTGGAAGGCCCTAGTCCCTTCTTCGGCCACTTATGACCTTAACTGGTCCAAGGCATCGGCCCTTGCCCCATCACTGAGATACTTACAAGCCATCCTAGTCCACACCCTGATAGGACGGTGAGAGAGTACCGGTGTCGTCAACACTAATGACGCTTATTTTTTATGGAGCTTGGCGCATAGACGCGCATTCAACCTCGCTTATTTCATCGCCCTCGCCATTCGCCATCAGACAGAGTAGCATAGGAAGGGATTCATTTCCATCGGCCCTTATATGACTCGCTTGGCGCGGTACTTCTGTCTCCTCAACATGGCGGCGCAATCATCCTCCCTCACCCTTATTGGTCAGATGCCCCCACAGGGCATCTCGAGTATGCTCTATATGAGGATGATCGAGTGACGACGTGGATTTGATCCTCTTCAGTACCGCCTCGTCCAGTTAGCCGAGCAGGAAGACCCAGAAGACATTACTGATGATGTCTTTCTACCTCACGAGGATCCACCATCTATTCATCATCCAATTCATGCGGCTGCTTCACTCTCTGACATCTCTGAGTGTCTCACTCGATTCGAGCAGTAATGCTTTTAGTGCTTCGACCACATTGATGCAACCTTACATCAAATTTGTCAGCACCTTCACATCTCATCGCCACCCTCACCTCGCGAACCATTTGGCGATGAGGATTTTTGAAGACTTTTATTTATTATTTATTATTTTTACTTTTATCTTTATTTATCTTTTTAAATTACTTTTCATTTTATTTCTCTTTAATACTATTTTTATTTTATCTTTAGGATTTACAATTTATATTATGTAATTTATGTTTTCACCATTTCTTTACGAGTAATCATGCTACTTTATATTTCTGATAAACTGTAATTTATACATATTTCTATCCCATGCTTATCACATTTTATGGATGATTTTTCCTTAAAATTGGTGAATTCGATGCTTCTAATGCCTTAATTTCATATTTTATACTTAGGTCAGCATAAGAGAGTGAAAGGAACGAGAAACGGGCCAAAAACTGAGAAAATAGGCCAATGTTCGAAATCAACACAGCCTGGACCTCCTCACACGGGCAGGCTACACGGTCGTGTCAATTTGGCAGAATCGAAGCACGACTCACACAGGTGGACCACACGCCCGTGCCTATTTAACAGGCTTGACCATGGCCTGAAGTAATCGCATACGGGCGTGTCCCTGTCGAGCCCAAATTGAGTCCAATTCGAAAAAGGCCAATTTTGAGGGTTCTTAGGCATTCTAAAGCCTATAAATACACCCTAGAGGAGGAGGAAAATGGAGCACAGAGGAGGAAGCAAGGAACTACTCAAGGAAAGCTGATTGATCGATCTCAGAAGCTAGATTCATCATCAAGACTGAAGATCTCCCCTCAATTTCCCTTCAGGAGTTTTGGGTTTTTCTTCATGTTTTGTATTCATTATTCTTCTGAGATGCTTACCTTTTCAGTTATGAACTAAACCCCTAAATACCTAAGGGGAATGAAACCTAAGACAGATCTTGTTATTATTATCTGAATTGTATGATAAATATTTGACTTGTTCTTAATTATGTGTTCTTAATTCTTGTTTTGATATTCCAGGATATTGATTCAAGTTAAGCTCTTATTCAGAGGTGGAATAGACCTTGTCTAAGAGTACATTTGTCATAATTAAGCGGAGTTGATTGCGCATCTAGAGATAGGGTGACAAGATTTTGCCAGATTAGGGTGAAACCTAATAAGGGGATCCATAGATCGAGTTAATGCAAACCTAGGGAGTTAATTAGAAAGAGATTTCAATTATTCAACCTAGGGTTAGACGTTGTTAGTCTCGAGAGGGATAATAATATAACTTATGGATTTCTATGGATCAAGTCAAATGAATAAATCGTCCGATTCAGAGTCAAATAACAAGTGAAGTCTAGGTGAATTTTTCCTTAGGTATTGTCTTAATTCAATCGTTTTTCCAAAAGTAATTCTCCAATTCTATTTTCTGTGAATTCTTAGTTTAATTAATTAGTTAGATAAACAAAACCCTTTTATTTTTTAAGCTAGATAATAAAACGAAAGTTAATACTAGTACTTTTAGTTCCTTTGGGTTCGATAATCTGGTCTTGCTAAAGCTATACTACTATTTGATAGGTACACTTGCCTTTATCGTGATAATAGTTAGTTTCAAGAACGATTCATTATAAATATTTAAAACCTGTCACGAATATCACGTATCAATTTCCTAAAGAGTTATTGATTCTATCGCAATTATGAAGAGCTCCAAAGCTCACTATTACTTAAGAATTTAAAACTCCACTGGAAAAGGTCCTCCACAATTGCTATGCCCTACTCGACCACGACCATAGCTACCACTAGTTATAATATTCTTTTGGCGCAGCACTTGTGGACTAACAACCTCTACCACCACTGGAGTATCCTCCTCCAAATCTCACCCTTGCCTTAGCCGATTACTTTCCATAACTTCAATTCAATGATTCAATTTAACATTTAGAAAGTTTCACTTCTCTCCCTATCTTATGATCTTATATCTATATTTTTCAGTAAATCTATCTTTGTACATTGAGGACAATGTGCATCTTAAGTGTGGAGGGGTTACTTATATCATTATTAGAAAAATCCCTGAATTTTGTTTTATTCTCACATGACTCACTCATATCACAATTAGAATGAATTTTGATTAATTTATGATTTTTATTAATATGTCTTGAATTAAAACATAGGCATTTATGCATTGATTGTTTAAACTTTAAGAAATTAGGGAATCAAGCATGATAAGTTGATTTTTGAGAATTAAAATTTTTATAGGTTATTTCCCCAAGTTTAGGTATTATCTTAAAGTTGAAATTCACAGTATTAACATCAAAAAGCCATAATTTTTGTGAGATCTTGAGCCTTTAGAGCATATATTATTTCTTTCATGCTCACCTTTATTGTTGCTATGAGTGCGTCAATATTGATTTGTTATTCTAGAACTTGCTTCGATTATGCATGTCAAGACCACAACATTGATTTGATATGTCGAGATGATAAAGGCACTTAGGTTTAACCCACTCACTCCATAAAAGTCTACCTTCATAATTAACCCTTAGTGAACCCCCTTGAGCCTAACAAGTCATTCATTGATTTACCCTCAATATTAACCCATAACCCATTATTGTTGAAATCCCCTCAATTAATTTGATCCCTATTTTTGTTAAGATTTGATTTGAATAAATTGCTTAGCTATGTTTTATTTTTGATAGTTAGCAAAGTTCTATGTTACTTGATTTGTTCTTAAAAAAAAATCGAAGTTGCTACAACTAAGATTTGTCGTCTAGCATATTACGAAATTATGTAATGCTTGGATTAAAACGATGTATCCATGGAGAAAAGCTCAATTCTAGGATCATCTAATTAGGAATGTAATTTGTCAGTTTTAGTATTTTCTAGTTAGGTAATTTTTCAATTCAATCTCGATTCTAACCTTTCCTTTCAGCTTGTGTCCACACCCCCTAACCAAAGCCACGTTACAACCCTTTAAAGACCTTTTGATTGATATATTATCTCAATATATAGTGGTGGAGATTTGATTTTCACGCAAGCCTATGGTAATAACTTTTCATATTGATTGTTGAGTGCTAAATTTGTTGTCCTTAAACACCTCGAGTGATTTGAGTGAATCTTTAGTGAGGATGTTAAACCCTATAATATTTTGAATCAAAGGTGATTACTTAGATAAGGGGAGACATCTATGTTTTCGTGATAGAATGCTCAACTTGGAACGTTTGAAACTTTGATGTTTTTCTAGATGAATTATCAAAGTATGATTACTTATGGATTATTTTGAGATATTATTGATAGGAATTATAAGTTGAGAAAAATGAATTCTTAATTGTGAATTGAGGATTTTGCTTGAGGACAAAGAAACGCTTAAGTGTGGGGGTATTTGATAAGTCGTAATTTATACATATTTTTATCTCATGCTTAGCACATATATGGATGAATTATCATTAGATTTGTGGAATTCGATGCTCTTAATCCTTTAATTTCATGTTTTATACTTAAGTGAGCATAGGAGAGTAAAAATAGCGAGAAACGGGCCAAAAACGGAGAAAATTGGTCAACGTGGGAAATCAACACGGCCTGGACTTCGTTACATGGGTAGACCACATGCCCGTGTCCTTTTAGCAAACTCTAACATGGCCTAAGCCACCTCACACGGGCGTGTCACACGGCTGTGTCCCTATCGAGCCCAAGTCTAGTTCTATTTCGAAAAGGCCACTTTTGAGGGTTTGGAAGCATTCTAAAGCCTATATAAACACCCTAGAAGGGCACCTAGAACAGACACGGAGTAGGAGGTAAGGAATTACTCGAAGAAAGCCGATTGATCCATCTCAGAAGCTGGATTCTCCTTCAAGACTGAAGATCACCCTTCAATTTCCTTCAAGG
The DNA here is from genome assembly GCF_025698485.1 of Gossypium arboreum. Classification (NCBI taxonomy): domain Eukaryota; kingdom Viridiplantae; phylum Streptophyta; class Magnoliopsida; order Malvales; family Malvaceae; genus Gossypium; species Gossypium arboreum. The sequence continues at coordinate 106,092,604 of NC_069081.1, read as the reverse complement.
GTTTTTGGGTTTTCTTCATGTTTTGTTATCATTATTCTTCTGAGATGTTTTCTTTTACACATATGAACTAAATCCCCTAAATACCTAAAGGGGATGAAACCTAAGACGGATCTTGTTATTATTTTCTGAATTATATGATAAATACTTGATTTGTTCTTAATTATGTGTTCTTAATTCTTGCTTTAATATTCTAGGATATTGATTCCAGTATTGATGTGCTTATTCAGAGGAGCAAAAGTCTCTGTCTAAGAGTAGATCTAGCATAATTAAGCGAAGTTGATTGCACCCCTAGACATACGACGACATAAATCTGCCAGATTAGGGTCAAACCTAATAAGGGGATCCATAGATCGAGTTAATGCAACACTAGGGGTTTTAATTAGAAAGAGATTTCAATTAATCAACTAGGGTTAGATGTTGTTAGTCTCGAGAAAGATAATAATATAAATTAGAGATTTCTACGGATCAAGTCAAGTGAATAAATCATCTAGTTCAGAGTCAAATAACAAGTGAAGTCTAGGTGGATTCTTCCTTGGGTATTGTCTAAATCAATCAGTTTTCCCAAAAGTATTTCCCCAATTTACTTCCTATGCATTATTAGTTTAGTTAATTAGTTTAGATAAAGCAAATCCCCTTATTTTTAGGCTAGATAATAAAAAGAAGGTTAATACTAGTACTTTTAGTTCCTGTGGGATCGACATTCCAGTCTTGCTATAAGCTATACTACTATTCGATAGGTGCGCTTGCCTTTATTGTGATAATAGTTAGCTTTCAAGTACGATCAATCATAAATATAAAAATTATCACGTACATCAACAGTTCAGGCTCCAGTTCTGATACAGCCTGAGCCTGGTAAGGACTTCATGGTTTACAGTGATGCGTCACATGTGGGTTTGGGTTGCGTCTTGATGCAAGATGGTAAGTAGTTGCTTATGCGTCTCGACAGCTTAAGACTCACGAGGCTAATTATTTGACGTTTGATTTGGAGCTAGCTGCAGTGGTCTTTGCATTAAAGATTTTGAGACATTATCTGTATGGAAAGAAGTGTACCATCTACTAGATAATAAAAATAAGGTTAATACTAGTACTTTTAGTTCCTGTGGGTTCGACATTCCAGTCTTGCTATGAGCTATACTACTATTTGATAGGTGCGCTTGCCTTTATTGTGATAATAGTTAGCTTTCAAATACGATCAATCATAAATATAAAAATTATCACGTACATCAACAGCTCAGGCTCCAGTTCTGATACAGCCTGAGCCTGGTAAGGACTTCGTGGTTTACAGTGATGCGTCACATGTGGGTTTGGGTTGCGTCTTGATGCAAGATGGTAAGTAGTTGCTTATGCGTCTCGACAACTTAAGACTCACGAGGCTAATTATTTGACGTATGATTTGGAGCTGGCTGCAGTGGTCTTTGCATTAAATATTTTGAGACATTATCTGTATGGAGAGAAGTGTACCATCTACTAGATAATAAAAAGAAGGTTAATACTAGTACTTTTAGTTCCTGTGGGTTCGACATTCTAGTCTTGCTATAAGCTATACTACTATTTGATAGGTGCGCTTGCCTTTATTGTGATAATAGTTAGCTTTCAAATACGATTAATCATAAATATAAAAATTATCACGTACATCAACAGCTCAGGCTCCAGTTCTGATACAGCCTGAGCCTGGTAAGGACTTCGTGGTTTACAGTGATGCGTCACATGTGGGTTTGGGTTGCGTCTTGATGTAAGACGGTAAGTAGTTGCTTATGCGTTTCGACAGCTTAAGACTCACGAGGCTAATTATTTGACATATGATTTGGAGCTGGCTGCAGTGGTCTTTGGATTAAAGATTTTGAGACATTATCTGTATGGAGAGAAGTGTACCATCTACACTAATCACAAGAGCCTTAAGTATCTCCTCACTTAGAAGGAGTTAAATCTTAGGTAGCGTCGATAGGTTGAGCTACTCAAGGACTACGACTGTAGTATTGTGTATCACCCTGGAAAGGTCGATGTGGCAGCCGATGCACTAAGCCGTAGGGCTGTGTTAGATCTGAGAGCAATGTTCGCTCGATTGAGTCTTTATGATGATGGAAGTCTTCTGGTAGAGCTACAAGTGAAGCCGGCATGGATTGAGCAAATTAGAACTAAGTAGTTAGAGGATAAGACTCTCGAGATGCGATTTCGTTAGGTTAAGACTGGGACTACTACAGATTTTGGGCTGAATAGTGATGGGGTACTGTGTTTCCAAGGTAGGATCTGTGTACCTAATGATGAGGATTTGCGACTTTCAATTCTGAGGGAAGCGCATAGTAGCCTTTACGCTATGCATCCTGGTGGAAACAAGATGTATAAAGATCTTCGAGAGTTGTACTGGTGGCCACGGTTAAAACGTGAGGTTACCAACTTTGTTGCTCGTTGTTTGATGTGTCAGCAGGTTAAGGCTAAGCATCAGTTACCGTCGGGTTTGCTATAGCCAGTTACAATACTGATGTGGAAATGGGAACGAGTAACGATGGAATTCGTTAGTGGATTGCCCCTAACACCCACTAAAAAGGACTCTATTTGGGTCATTGTGGACCGATTGACCAAGACCGCACATTTCATTCCTGTTAGGACAGACTTCTTTCTACAGAAGTTGGCCAAGCTTTACATTTCTGAGATAGTGAGGCTGCATGGGGTACCTGTCTCAATCATTTCTGATAGGGATCCTCGTTTTACGTCTCAGTTCTGGGGAAAGCTTCATGAGGCTTTAGGCTCGAGGATAGATTTCAGTACTGCTTTCCATCCTCAGACAGACAGCCAGTCAGAGAGGGTGATCCAGATACTGGATGACATGTTGAGGGGCTACATTATCGATTTCTGAGGCAGTTGGGAGGAGTATTTACCTCTAGCAGAGTTTGCTTACAACAACAGTTATCAGTCTAGTAGATAGATGGCACCATATGAGGCACTTTATGGTCGTAAGTGTCGCACACCTTTGTGCTAGACTGAGTTGGGTGAGCGATGTGTTCTAGGTCCGAAATTGGTATTAGAAGCTGAGGATAAAGTTTATTTGATTCAAGAATGTCTGAAAGTGACTTCTGATAGATAAAAGTCCTATGCTGATCTAAAAAGGAAGGACATTGATTATTCGGTGAGGGACAAGGTTTTTCGTAGGGTCTCGCCATGGAAAAAGGTTCTGAGGTTCGATCGCAAGGGTAAGCTGAACCCTCGGTTTATTGGGCCGTACTGGATTCTGAGGCGAGTAGGGCTAGTCGCATATCGGTTAGAGCTACCTTCAGAGTTGGATTGTATACATGACGTGTTCCATGTCTTGATGTTAAGACACTACCGCTTTGATCCTACGCACGTTGTGCCTGTGGAGGAGATTAAGATTAGACCAGATCTGACGTTCGAGGAGGAGCCTGTTCAGATTTTAGATCGCAATGTTAATGTCTTACATAGGAAGTCTATTCCTTTGGTGAAGGTGCTGTGGCGGAATCATAGCACTGAGGAGGCTACTTGAGAGCCAGAGGATTCGATGTGACAGTAGTATCCTTACCTTTTCTGATCAGGTAAAATTTGAAGACGAATTTTCTTTTAAGGGGTAGAGTTGTAACGTCCTAAATTTTGGTAATTTCGACTTTTTTAATTGTTGAGCATGGAAATATCAAAACTTTTGTTTTGATTCTTTTTGGTATATATATATATATGTGGTTTAAAAAGTTATGTGCTCTGGGGTGTGTTTGGGAGGTCCCAAGTTCAAGTTTTAACTTGGGCCAAATTTTGGTTTTATTTGAGTAAAGCCTGATTTTAGGTCAGTGGGCTTATAAGGAATTGATGGTAAAAACCTAATAGAATGGGCCTTCTGGTCTAATGGTTAAGATGTGTGTTGGTGTGTTGGAAGTTTGGAGTTCAATTCCCTACAGTAGCGATAAGATTATTTTTGCTGCAAGTTTCAGTAAAGTGTTAGGTTTTATTAAAATTCTGAGTTGAGCGTTTTAGGAAAAATTAGGGGTTCTCTTATTTGCTTCTTTTTAGCAAAATATTTTCTCTGTTATTCTTCCTCTTCCAAACCCTAGCTACCGAACTTTTCTTCTCATTCGCTTTCTTCTTTTTCAATTAGTTGTGGCGTGTTGCTGGTGATTTCGTCGATTCAGTAAGTTTGGTTTTTAATAAAAGTTCAGGGATTTCCTTGGAGATTGTTTAAGAGGAATTTTGGTTACTGTTTAAGGAATATTCTAGTGTCTGTGGATCATTAATCGAGTTCATAACAGTGAGGAATCACCGTTATTCGTTGAAGGTAAGTAGATCTCTCATTTCGAGATTTGCCTATTCTTAACAATTTGACTTAAGAGACTGATTTTGGGCCCAGTATTGTCAATTTTAGGCTTTGGAGTGCTTGTGGTTAGATTAGCAGCGAAAACAAACTAGATGTGTACTCCGATTACGCAGAAAATGAGTTTCAATGAAAGCCAAATAGTGGCCTGTCGACGTCACACGGGCGTGTGGTCTGCCCGTGTGGCAGCTAGCGTCACGAGACACGGGCGTGTCACTAACGAGCTAGGCCATACGCACGCCACACGGGCGCAACGGACACGGTCGTGTGATGGCTTGTAGGCCGTGTACGAGGCACAGGCTCAAAAAAATAGGCCGTGTGGGCCACACGGGCATGTGAGAATCTGGGCCAGGCCGTGTGATCCACACGGGCGTGTGGGCCTACACGGGCAAGGTACACGAGCTTGTGAGCCCCTTTAATCTAAAATATTTTGTAAGGTTGTACGGGTCGCCCAAGTCGACTGTGACCTGTAGTAGGGTCAGTAAGCCTTATCTGGACTCTTAATTATGTGATGTATGGGTGTGCATGATATACTTAGCATGATTATCTTATTTGCCCTGTTCTGTAAATAAAGATATGATCTGTTTGTCTGCATTATAGCATGCCATGCTTGTATGATGCATTACATCGGGGTGGGTTTGATGAAGTGAAGGGAGTACCTGAGGGGCTTCATAAGCCCATTATCTGGCAGCTAAGCTGCATACTTATGATATGTGCTGCGTTGCGGTACTTTATGGTGTGTAGGGTTAGATGGGTTGATTATATCCCCATATACGGTGTGCAAGGATGGGTGGGTCGATTTTATCCCTACATGGTGTGTTGGGTTGGACGGAGATGGTGTGCAGGGTTGGAGGGCATGATATTTCTATTATCCGATCTGTTATGCATGCGATCTCTGATGGCTGAGGCCAAATAACTGTATTCTGTTATCTGTTTGTATGCATGTTGTTTGTGGGGATGTATACTCTGAGGTGCGAAAACTTACCCCTTTATTTATTTATCTGTTCAGGTAATCCCCAGCAGTAGATGGATCGGTGTGACGGAGGGCTCACTGGTGACCACTAGTAGACATTTACAGATTTTTGAGTAACACTTTACGTTGTCTGCTTTATTTAAGTATTTATTCAGGGTTTATTTTGGGGATTTTAATTTGTTAAATTATTGATTTATGAATTAATGATGTTTTAGCTTCCGCATTAATGAAATGTTTTCACTTAATATTTGGAATAGAGATTTCACGACTTAAGTAAAGATAACAAATTGGACGACTTTTAACTTGCTAAGGTTTTTCTAAAAAGCACTCACATGTGATGCTGCCAGATTCGGTCATAGTGTCTAGGCCAGGTTTGGGGGTGTTACATATATGATGCCATTTGATGAAAGACTATTGTTGAGATATGAAATTAAAGTATAAATTAACAAATATGACTTATATTGTTACATGTTTGATGTCTATTATTTATTATAGTTTTATAATTTGAATTATGGTAATACCAATTGAGTATAGACATACTCAAATAAGATTTGTTGTATTAATATAATTCAAATTATTTATTATTAAATGTTAAATGTTAAATTATGTATATGGTAAGAGAAGTATGAGGTAGTGTTATTGTTAAATTGAATGGAAATTAAATTGAGTTATGAATGAATTGAAAGTGAAATTGGAATTAGAAAGTGAAGTATTGATAAAGATTATTAGTGAATTTTGAAATATATTACATGTATTAAAGAAAGAAAAGATATAAACATTCAGGCTATTAGCACAATGATTAAATTGTAAAGTATGTAAAAGCATTATGCTAAGAGTGTAAAAGTGATATGCTTGCATAATGTAATTTGCTCAAGTAGATGAGATTAGATCTACTAGGATATTAGTGTTACACCATTAAGTGACTCTAGCGCATTATCCGATAATAGCACGTTGGTACTTACCAAGTGCTCTCTGATTAATAGTGCATAATAATACACTTCTATATCTGTTCTATATATCCTAAGTGTTCTGTTTAGTCTATTGGGCCTCTTATAAAAAGGTAAGCAATTTTCGTTATAAGATATGTTCGCAATATTGAATTAAAAATAAATTATGAAATGAAAGGATAGGGAATGGATATAAATAATAAATTAGATAAATATGTGCACAAAGGAGCTATAGAATTATGGAAATAATGAAGTTAATAATCAAAAGAAAACAAGGAAATTTCGAGGACGAAATTTCTTTTAAGGGGGAGAGAAATGTAACACCCTGAAAATTTCTACAGTAAGATATTATCCTTAATATAGTAAAATAAGGAAATAAAGTGACAAGATGAGGAAAATTGAGTTATGTCACTGAGAAGTATATTATGACATATTGATTCAAGAAAGGACTAAATTGTTAAAGTAAGAAAATTTGTGGCACAAGAGTAAATACTCAAAATTTGAGGGATTAAAGTGTAAATATGAAACTTTTGAATGATTAATAGTGCAAATATTTTAAGGGTGGACTGATTTAGAAACCAAGGAAAATTGATGAATTAGGACCAAATTGAATAGGTGAAGAATTATGAGGGACTAAATTGTAATTTTACCAAATTAAGTGATGACTCAAGAATGAAATTTTAAAAGATCACAAACGGCAAAATAGTCAATTGAAAAAGAGAGAAATCTAGAAAGTAATGATGATGTTGGTGATATTTTATAATTATTTAATTAGATAATTATTATTTATTTAATATTTTAATAATATATTTTATTATTTTATTATTTTATTTAGTCTATATATATGTGTGTGTGTGTGTGGAAAAAAAATTACACACACACACACACCATCCATCATCTTTCCCATGCACTAACGTGAGAGGAAGAGAGAAAGAAAGAAAGTTTTACTTTCTTTACAATTTGGTCCTTTTACTAAAAATTCACCATTTTCACCTAAAAATCAAAAGAATTTTCATGGCTACCATGAGAGAAAAATGTTAAGGAGACTATGGGAAGTTAGAATATCAAGTTGGATTCAAGAAAAGGAAGCTGAAGGAGAGAGAAAATCAAGTTAAAGATTGAAATCAATGGAACAAGGTAAGAACATCAAGATTTCAATACATTTAAGATTAATATTATTAAAAAAGCAGGGAATTGATCTTAATGTAGAGTTTTATTATATATAGTCTTATGTTCTTGATATGTTAGTCAAGAGAAAATAAGAGAAAGCAATGAGAAATAGTGAAGAGAAAGAAAATAAGGGTGTTACAAACATGGTAAATAAACATCTTGCACTAAAACAGTTTTGGACAGCAGCAGTAGGCTAATTTTGAAAAATCACCATAAATTTTGAAAATCTAATTAGAGAATTAAAAAAATATGGAATTAAATCTTATTGAGTCTAGTTTCTTATAGAAGAAACAGTGTAAGCAATGAAATCGTGAATTGTAAGATATAATAAATTTAGTGAGACAAGGTCAGAATAATTTCGGGTTCCCCTGTTCTAAATTTGGAAAATCATAAAAAATTGGAGAAAACTAATTATTTTCTTAAAGTTATGTGTTTAAAATCCTGAATGAGTCTATTTTCAATAGAAACAAATGATAACATCATCCAAATCCTGTACAATGAGATAATTAATTTTTAGTAAAGAAGGGTCAGAACTGTCAGACAGCAGAATAAGGGTGACTTTAAAGAATAAACTGTACTTATTGGCTGAACAAAAAAAATTCTAAAAATTTTATGGTAAAAAGATACGTAAGTTTAGTTTCATAGAAAATTATCAGATCTTAATTTCGAGTTCTGCAGCTCAAGATATAAATAATTTAGTGACTATGACGCAAATGGACAGTTTTCAATATACATTTAAGTAAATAGTGAAATTATTGATAATGTTACCTATAGCATGTTATATAAATATAGGATGTGGAATGGAGATAAGGAGGAGGAAAATATGTATGAATATTCAGCTAGCATGGCTAATTTGCATGTTTTAGGCTTAGGGACTAAATCGAATAAAAGTAAAACTTTATGGGTAATTTTGTAAAAATGTTAGAAATGATCAATTTGAGTGAAGTGGATTATTTTATTATTTAAAATTACAAAATTGAATAAAATTATTAACTTAGTTCAAGATCAGGGAAAAACATGTTTTAAGGATTAAATTGAAAAGTGTTGAAATCATGAAAAATTCTGATATTTTATAGAATTCATGGGTTGTTATCAATTTGTATGAGAATAATGGCTGGAAATAAGGATTAAATTGTAAGAATTTTATTTTTTTGAGCCTAAGGATGAAATTGTCATTAATTTAAAAGTTTAGGGGCAAATGGTAATTTTGTTTAGAGAATTAATTGAATGTATTAGAACATGAAATAAATGAAAACGAAGATCAAATTTATTTATAAAGATCCGGATGACTCGAATACGAGACTTGAACGTAGAAAAGAAAAGATATCGGATTTGTAAACAGGCCAATTTGCCCGGGCCCAAAGAAAAACCAAAATACAAAATAAATTAAAATTAAATACAAATGTTAACAATCCATTAAATGTTTATTTACAGACTTTGGCCCAATACATAACCTAACCCAATACCCCATAGCCCAAATACAATGGCCCAATAACTAGAACAGCCCAAACGGCCCGAAAACTAAGCCAACTTTCGGCAAACCCTAGGGCAAAGGGCTCTGCGCATGATCCTCACTTAACGGCCTAACCACATCGCGCCACCTACCTCTCAGACGCCTCAGCAGCCACGCCCAACCTCCGACGCCTCGCGCAAGGGCTGCATGTCCTCTACTCCGCACTGCGAACAAGACAAACACAAGAACAAAGAAAAAGCAAGGAAATATTGTATTCTGATTTTTGATTTTTTTCTTTTTTAGTTTCGGCTATAAAGCCAAGAACGCATCGATTGTATTTTTTTTACGCACATGAACAAACACTATTTCGCATATTGAATACAAAAAAAAAGGGAACGAGTATTTGAAAGTGATTCCGATTCAAAATTTCTGAGACTTTTTTTTTTCTTCTTTGCTCAGTTTCATTCTTTCTGGATTTTCTTTTGTTCTTTCGCATTTTGAGTGTATAAAAGGGAGAGGAATTGAAACCTTACCTTGTAAATACGCCATGAGATCTCCTCTACTTCGTTGAAATCGGGGTCCGAGGGGAGCTAAAGGTGGAAAGAAAACCACTTTGAGACTCAAACAGGCCGATCTCTGTTCATTGCGGCAGATTGACATGGCAGATGAAGGGTCAAGGTTCAGTTGAGGGAAGTAAAAATGGAGGCTAGGGTTTGGGGTTCGGCCTAATCTGCTGATTAAGCCCTTTTATAGGACCTCAAACGGCACTGTTTTAGGCCTTGCCTAATGGCTTTCCAAACGGTGTCGCATTGACATCACGCCCTACCCAATTCGATCCTAACCCTCAGAACCCACATGTCTGTGCAGTGAAGGGTTATTTGCAGTACAAGTCCCTCCCTTTTTTCGCCGTGTTTAAATCAGCCCGCATTCTTGTTTCATTTCTTTTAATTTAGACTTGTATTTTGTGCTCATTTTCAATGGGATCCGCGCTCAAACGCAGCACTTTGGAATTTGGCATATTGCCAGTTTTAGTCCCTTCGCACTTGCGCGCACGGCAAATTGGTCCTTATTGTTATTATTGTTTTATTTTCTAATTATCCCCTTTGTTTTAGTTTGATTCTAATCAAATCCTTTTAGTGTATAGCCGTTTTGACTACCTATTTGTGTATTTTTAAACTACCTCGATAATTGCTTCTTTTTTATTGTAAATTTTTTAATATACCATCACCATATTTTATGTATTTTGTATAAATGTTTTGTACATTACCATATATATATATATATGTATATATATATGTACTTTATAGTAAGATAACTTTAGTCCATGTACCTTATTAATGTTATTTTATTTCGTACATTTTTGAACTTATTCATGCATTTTGACATACATTTTTGTTATTATAATACGTTTTACATGCATGTTTTAAATATTTTTAAATGGTTATTATGCGTGCACATATATATATATTGGCACGTATGTTTGGTTTACATATATCATTTAATTCATGTTATTCTATACATATAGTTTTCTTCGTATAAATAAGTGTATTCTTAAATTTATTATATACATAATTTGTAATAAAATTGATTTAACTCTATGTACATATTAAGTCTCATGCTAATTGCTTTTTTTATAAGGTTCTTTTAAGCTTTCCTATATATATCTTTATGTACAAGTTATTTTAGAACGTGTCTTACTACATATTATTTTGATTTAAAATCTCGTATTTTAATACTATTTTCATATTTTATACATTATTAAGTTCTCCTTTATCGTACGTGTTTTAAAAAAAAGGTTCTTAACACCTTATATATTATGTGTTTTAAAATATCCATTCTCCAATAAATATTTTAATGATTGCATGTGTATTTTGAGCTTGTCTTTACAAATGTTTTCTAATTTATCAATCCATCAATTCATATAGTGTATCGTGTACTTATCATTGTCTTAAAATAGTTTTATACCATATTACTTCTTTGATTTGCATTTTGCTTTGTGTATCTAGTAGTAATCATATTATATTATGCCATGCATGCTATCGTTGCATATTATTTATTCATTGTTTTATATTGTCATGGTAATTGTTCTCCATGCATGATTAAAATTGAGTTCTATTTCCAAGTTGGTTATACTTAGTTGTTTAAAGTGTTCGTTAGTTGATTAAATAAATTGCATTATCTTCATTCTTCCATTGTCGTACTTTTATGCATGCACATATTACCCCATATCATTGTTTTCCACTTGGTTTACGAAATGTGGTTTTATAAAATCCAAATTTTTATGATTAGTTTCATTTTAATTCAAGTCGCATTAACACGTTTTAAGCTATTTTCGCAATTATTTTTTTAAAAAAATTCTTTAAAACGAAGGCGGTGTTCGATATTTGACAATTCGCGGAATCGTGCCCTAACGTGTTGGGTTGCAATTTCTCGTTTGCTCAAAGTAATCGAATGTCCCTTTGGAACTTCATTCATGTTTTCTAAAAACTCTTTAAAACAAAGGTAATACTCGATGTTTGGTAATTCGAGAATCGTGCCCTATCGTGCTGGGTTGCGATTTCCCGTTCGTTCAAAACAATCGAATATTCCTTTGAAATTTCACCCATGTCTTTAAAAATTCTTTAAGCGAAGGCGATGTTCGATATTTGGCAATTCGCAAAATCGTGCCCTATCGTGTTGGGTTGCAATTTCTCATTGGTTGAAAATAATCGAAGGTCCCTTTTGAATTTCACTCACGTTTTCTAAAAACTCTTCAAAACGAAGGTAATTTTCGATGTTTGGCAATTCGGGGAATCGTGCTCTATCGTGCTAGGTTGCAATTTCCTGTTTGTCCAAAATGATCGAAGATTCCTTTAGAATTTCACTCATACTCTCTAAATTCTAAAATAAGGCAATGTCTGATATCTAGAAATTCGAGGAGTCGTGCCCTACTATGCTGGGTTTCGATTTTCTTGTTAGACTAAATAATTGGGCATCCTTTTGCGGTTTTCAACATATAAATTTTTGGAAATCAAAATTTATCATGTTTTCGAGGGCATAAAGGATCGTGTCCTATCGTGCTGGATGTGGTGCTATATTCCTCTTAAGCAAGAGAATTTTGATGACCAACTCGGGTTATTCAAATGTTATCAAAAGGGAACCACATTTCAAAAACATTTTTAAATCTTAGACATAAGGACAATATTTAATCGATTTGATACCAATTTTGGGCGTAGTAAGGGTGCTAATCCTTCCTCATGCGTAACCGACTCCCGAACCCGTTTTCTCAAAAGTTCGTAGACCAAAATCATTGTTTTAATAAACCAAAAATGTTTTATTAAAATAACCAAATTCTTAGGTGACCCGATCACAGCAAAACAAAAAGATCGGTGGTGACTCCACGTTTTATTTTTAAAAAAGTCGATTCCCCATTTTTTTTTCATTAAATTGAAATCTTGAAAAAGATGGTTTCGACAGAATTAATGAAATTATAAACATGAACAAGCAACGAGGTAAGTTAGTGTAACTTGAATTGTATTTTTAAATGCATGAAATATCGATATAATGAATTATCTTATTTATGTTTATGAAGAAATGGCAAGAGAATGGTATATATCATGACATGTAAATAAGTGATTATCTTTGATACGTTGATACAAGGAAATTAAGTATATTGAGACGAGTAATAAATTCAAGTAAAACATGTCGAGAAAAATAAGCACGTTTAAGGGACAGTATGTTTGATTTTAATTGGTTCCAAATATGAAAGTTAGATGAAATAAAATATCTGATAAATAAATCGGTAACTCCGGTAATGCTCCGTAACTCTATTCCAGTGATGGATTCAGGTTAGGGGCGTTACATTGAGTGCCGATCTGATTGTCCAACCTTTCAAAAATCTACAATGACATTAAACTACACAAGTAAGCTTAATGAAGCTTAGTAAGTTCAACGAGTTAAATGAAAATCTTACCGAACTATCTATAATAAATCAAACAATAAAAAAAATCATCCAAGTAAACTCCTTGTCATTCACAACTTTAATCGATAAATACATCCGTATTCAAATCAATACAAGAATATATAACATATCTTTCAATTTCGTTAAATAAATCACCTTACCAAGATTTTTCCATTTGAAAAATGACTTACGAGTAAGAGTACATCGTCAACAGAAGCTCATAAGAGCTGGTCCTCCTGAATACACCAATAGAAGCTCGAAAGCTAAACAAAAGCTCGTAACAGCTGATCCACCCAATCACGCCAAACAAAAGTAAAACACGAGAGTGCTCAACAAATGTTGAACCCCGGTTTACTTGGGTAAAATGCTGATATCTCCCTCCAATACCATCTCCACTTCAAACCTCCATCGTACACCAAATCATGAATGTACTCAAATCTCGCATTCAATTCAAACCAAATATCCAATTCAATATTATAATTCAAACAATAATTCATTTCCAACAATAGGATATATGCATAATACAAATCATAAATTTATAAAAATGTTAAATTTTAACCGTACGAACTTACCTGGACTGAATTGTAGTAATTGCAGAAGTTCAGGGACTATTCTGCTATTTTTTCTTTTTCATGAGTATCTACATGATCTTGATCTAAAATAAAAAATTACTCATTTATTAGCATATATTTCATTTCCAATCCATTTTACAATTAATACCATTTTATTTTTTTAATTTACGTAATTACCTCAAACTTTTACAATTTTTTCAATTTAATCCCTTAATTAGTTAGTCTATAAAATTAACTAATTTTCTCAAATCAATAATCTATCCAAATATTCTATGCCCTCATACAGCCCCTAATAAACCTAAAATTTACTATTAGACCCTAATATTTTGACATTTTTATAATTTAATCCTAAAATCAATATTTAACAAAATCACTTTACAAAATCATCACACAACACAAAAAAGCTCCAAATCCATGACATTCATAAAAAAACATCTAATATTTATCAATGGAAACTTCTAAAATTCTTAACAGAATCGAAAACAAAGGTATGGGCTAGTTGGACCTATTTGTAACGATCTCAAAAATATAAAAATTATAAAAAAGGGGATCATAATGGACATACATGCAAAGAAATAATCCAACCAAAGCTTTCTCCTCACCCTAGTTATGGCACTCGGCCATTTGAAGAAGATAAGGATGAAGTTTTGTTTTTCATTCTTTAATTTAACTTAATTTAATTAAACTTCCATTTATTTACAAAATTGCACTATTTTATTATTTTCTATTTAATTGCTGTCCCATTATTACAATTAAGGCATAATTGTTTCTTAAGTCCTCCCTCATTTATTAATCAAGCATTTAATCACTTAATTACTATAATTAACATAATTTTCACTTTCTACAATTTAGTCCTTTTCTTTTAACTAACTAACTAAATATTAATATTTGTTAACCCAATTTTAATACGACTACAATGACCCTATAAATATTCTAAAAATAATATTTATGATTTGATGCAACAGAAATTTGTGGTCCCGAAACCACTATTCCTTCACCACTGAAAATTAGACTGTTACATAACTGCCGGATGATTTTTGGTTTTCAACACTCCTTCCTTCACCGCCATATTAACAAACGACTGTCCTTAAATGTAGGATTAAATTGCACTACATTTTCCACTTGCTTTTGGAATAAATTAGGAAGCTCCACCTTTACTTGGTCTGCATCAAAACCATTCTGTGAATTTGAAACTAAAGGATAAAAGGAGTCAGAAATACCTGAATTTAGGGGCTGGTTATTTTCTTCAGCACTGGGTAATGAAGCGTGCATGACACTAGGAAGCTTTGAAAGATCTGGTCCAGCCTCCTTCGAAGCTTGGGTCTCTTCTTGTAGCCCAATACTATTACTACTAGAGGCCTGCTGATTATTATCCAAAGAAGCCTGCTGGTTAGCAACCAAAGAAGCCTGTGGGACCAAGCCTGTCTTAAACCCAAAGTGATATAATTATTTGAGAGAGTAATGACCTTAGGGTCATGGGCCTTACCCTTTAAAAGCTTCTCCACCGATAGGCCCAAATTAACTTTTTTAGAATCATTAATAGTATATTTTTTACTCGTTGAATATTTCTCTTAAGGATCATTTAAAGTAGCTTTCCCTTTTTTCTTTAAATCTCCATGATTTTCCTTAACAATTCCTCCTCCGTTGAACTCTCCTCCAGGCCTGCTAATGATTGAAATCGTGATCCCATAATTTTCTCCTATTTAGAATTATTTCCTTTTTTTTATCCCATCCAAGGTGTCGCGCCTGCTCCTCTGCTCCACCAGCATCTAGCATCTAGGGACCATAATCCCCATCTCCGGCCACCACAGAAGTTGTAGAGGTTTGTTCCGACGTCTGCCCCTTCTCTTTCGCCTCTAAGGAATGTGTGACAGACGAACAATTCTCCTTGATGTGTCCATAACAATCACCCTTAAAGCATACCACAGGTAGGTTTTCATACTTAATCCTTTGAGGGTTGCCATTGATGAGAATCTTAGAGACTAAAGGTCTTCCTAAATTGACATAAACTGCCATGCGAGCATAACGACCCCGTGCTTTGTTATCCGTGTTAAAATCTAATTTAGTTACTTTGCCTACCATTCTCCCAATCTCCATTAGAAATTGTTTTTATATAAATGAATAGGAAGACCGGGAAATCAAATCCATGTGAGGATCATATTAGGGTAAGGTAAACTAGGATTAAAATCGATGGTCCAAGGTTGAACGGTTAGGTAATGGCCGAATATAACCCACGGACCCTGGGAGAGAATCTTATCATAGTCATCAGTGCTTTGGAATTTAGCGATAAAATAACCATTCTCTATATCCATTAATTGAAAAGGCTTAGACGGTCTCCAAATCCCATATAATCTATTATGCAGAGTCGTGATTCCAAGGTTCCGTCCCAACATCTTGAGAACCACAGAGGTTGACATTTCCTTTTCCAAGAGCTGATATACTCTCTCCGAGAAGTCGATTGAGGGAACATCATCAACAAACGATTTCTTGACTTCCTGCTCTGTGAGGGAGAAATTATCAACAAAGAAGTGGCCATCTTGTATTGTTCTGCACAAAAGTATCTTTCTCCACTAGCATATCTTTCCATGACAAAGAAGGCGTTGATGATGACTCCACAACCATCACATCTTCAGGAATCACGTCCGATTCCTTGTGTTAGAATCCTCAGGAAGAGAATCACCTTCTCCATTCTTGTCCACAGTAGAAATCGAAGAAGATGAGAGCATATTTTCTTTTTATTTTCTAGTAATTTTTATCATGATAATAATGCATAAATTTTGAGAAAGTAATAAATGGCCAACAGCTGGGATTATCTAAAAACAATAAAACACTTTCAAATGATTCACGTATATTTATAAGAAATTGAAGAATGGGTTCATTGTGAATGACAAATGACACCATGATTGTTTTTAAAAATATTATCCAACTTTTGTCTACAATGTAAGCAGAGTCTAAAAGGAAATAAAGAGAATGTTTGATATGTAGCTGCCCATTTGCATGTACTTAAAAGCAACGACAAGGACCCTGCTAAGGGAGTTGGATTTGGTTCCATCATCTTTATTTTTCTTTTATTTGTTTGATTTCGGTTTTATCATATGAATTTTGAAATTATTTTGATAAATATCACTCTTGCATAAAATCTTTTTAAAAGAAAATTTCAAGTAAATAAAAACTTTATATATAAATTTTAAGTTATATTCACTATTCTAAATATATACCCACTACCAAATATATATAATAATTATTTTTACATCCTAAAATTAAAATTAAATATAAATTTAAAAGTAAAGTTCAATTTTGTTGAAATAATCACAGTTTTTAAGTATATTCTTTAAAAGGTCAAAATGTCTTAATTTCAATCGGTTTTCAATTTATTAGTTTTTCTTGTTCAACCCCGAGGGCAATGAACCCTGCAAAATAAAAAAAGTTTTTTTTTTTTAATTATAAATTTTAAGTTAATCAATGATCTCGTAAAATTTAAAATTCAGTAAATGAAAACTTTATGGTTTAATCTGAAAAAATATTCTAAAATGATTTTCTGGTTGACCCTGCTTTTGTTTTGTTTTGTGTTTGAATACCGAGTAATTGAATAAAAAAGCAATTATTAGAATAATAACTACACTTAGACTGTAATTCTCTAAACGTTTTTTGACTTACATAGTATAATTATTTCATAATTTCCTAGGTGACGTAATATAAATTGTGATTATATAATTATATAATTTTAAATTATAAAAATTATGGAGGAAAAAATTATGTAAATAAGTATCAACTTAAAATGAATCAACATATGTAATATGTTAGCCCAAGAACTTATGAATCAATTTACTAATAAAATTAATAAAATATCCCATACAATTTTATGTAATTTGATGGGGTTAATTAGATCATCCTAACAAAAAGACTTTCTCTTGTGTTTCAAATATTTTATAATTACTCCCATAATTTTTCTATGACTGAAAACTTAAGAGGTCTCAATATTTTGTTCACTAACACCAACACACTCAGTGACATCAATAATATAAATCCATGGATTTTTTCTACAACTTATTTTGGATCATCCATTATGGATGCCTGCATTAACATACCTTTTCTGCATTAACATTACGTAGCGTTCAAAATCATCCTCGATCCATTTCTTATGGCATTCAATAAGTTCTCCATTTTTGGATGCATCACCTAGATAGTGTGGAAAAAACACCTATCTTTTGTTATAGTTAATTGGAAGGATATCTTTATTCTCCATCGCTTATAATTGAACTCATTGAACCGTTTAAGTTTCTCTATATTAATAGCTTGCATCTTTGAAATTGAAGATATATGATAATAACTATTCTTATTTTATTTTATGTATATAGTAGGAACTGAAAAAGAGAAATTAAGTAATGCATTTTTTAAAATTTTATTAAGAATAATTATTTTTCTACCGTATATGAGAATCATCATGAAATTTTATTTTTATGATATAATACCTTTACTTGAATAAAATAGTCCATATATTACACATCGATCAATTCTTCTTAAATTAGAACAAGATCCAAATAACGGAGAAAGAAAGGAAGTATGAAAAGAAAAGTTTGAATGAATTCCATTCTAAACTCTAATTTGGGGCGTGTATATGGTGCACCTATTGACGCTTAAGTGCCCTCTCAAAAAGGTCACAACCTTTTGTAGAATAAAGGTTTGCTAATGGTTAGAACCCTTCGGATGAAAAGAAATCTTTTAACTAAAATTTGAAAAAGGATGACCATGAAAGCCTAATGACTAATCTGACCTGCATTGCTTTCCCTCTTTTATTTATTTAGTTTTTATTTCTTCTTATTATTAGTATATATAGCACAAAATTTTAATTAGAAGTTTAACTTGATGTTTGTTCAGTGGAAGAAAACAGTGAGAGCATAGTCCTATGAAAGCATGAGACTAGAGA
Source organism: Gossypium arboreum (assembly GCF_025698485.1). NCBI lineage: Eukaryota > Viridiplantae > Streptophyta > Magnoliopsida > Malvales > Malvaceae > Gossypium > Gossypium arboreum. The sequence continues at coordinate 106,074,313 of NC_069081.1, read as the reverse complement.
TGCATCAGATGCCGTGTGGGATTATCGGAAAGCTTCATATTTCCACCGATCCATAGAATTAAAGGAAGGTGAAAATTTTACTTTCCTTCCTAATGAAAATTTCACTCTTAGTTTTTATTTCAAAATATTCTATAATAAATATATTATATATAAAATTCCATCAATTATTTTCTGTTGGGCTCAAAAATATTAAGATGGGTGAATTGAAATTTTAAAATTTTATTCTAAAAGTTAAAAGAGGGTAAAAAAATATTTCACATTCGATTTATAGTAGTTCGACGTTAATTGTGTACCTCTTCTACATTAGTTTTGTTTAACTAGGTTTTCCCATTAGTTTTGTTTAACTAGGTTTTCCAATTCATTAACTTGAATCGATACCTTTTAAAGATAATGTATACAACCTTTACAACTCCCTACTCTCTATCTTTTGCTAAAGCTAAGAACATTTCCCCTAATTTCCAAAGCTAAATTAGAATCTATTTAATTTTTATGGCTCGGAGTAGAAACCCGCCCGTTCATAATTGCTGAAATTGAGTATACAAATAAAACCTCTCAAATGTATGGGTTCACAATATTTGGGCTCACAAAAAATTAGTACAAAGATTTTGCAATGAAGCACCAAAGACTACTTACAAGAGAAAGATGAAGAAAATAAATATCTAATTAATTTTCTCTTGATTTTATATTGATCTCTTTTCTCTTGTAGTGTTCTTGAGGTGTTTGTTTATATCAAAGAATTGGTTTGTAACCATTTGGAGTAGAGGTGTGCATGCGCCGGGCTACCCGGCCTGGCCTGAAGGCCCGCTCAAAAAATGAGAGAGTTCAGGTAAAAATATAGGCCCGAAATATGGGTTTGGGCAAAAAAATTGGCCCGTTTAGAAAACGGGTCGGCCCTTGGGTAAAACTTTTTTGGCCTGGGCCCCGTCCGAATTATATACTAAATATATATTTTTATTTTTAATTATATTTACATTTTATTTTCAATTTTAATATAACCATTTTTATTATATTTTCAATTTGTGTATTGTTTTAAGAATTGTTTGTCTTACTTTTTATTTTAAATGTATTTGATTTATTATATTTTAAATTTTTTATTTAATGAAATAAGCTAAAAAATTTTATATGAGCTGTGTCGGCCGGGCAATGGGCTTGGGCTTAACAATTTTATTTCGAGTCTGGCTTGGACAAATTTTTACGCCCATATTTCGGGCCAGGCTCGGGCCTAAAATTTCGTCTAGGCCCGGCCCGGCCCATGCACACCTCTAATTTGGAGTCGTTGGAGGCAAAATATAGTCATTGCAAAGTGAAATTAATGTGTAAAAAGTTCCATATAACTAGTGGTTGCGGTATCTATATAGAGGGTAACTGTACCTCTAAAAAATATAAACATTACAAAAAACGTGGTATTGGTACATTTGTGTTAGGTATCGATAAGTCAAATACCTCAAGAACATATATTGATTTATTTCCCCCTCTAGAATGGTCTATGGCTATAAGCTTCCCAAGGTACTGATACTTAAGGCATCGATATTTTAATGCTAGGTATTGATACATAGACTTTTGGTATCAATACTTAGCTATGTATCAATACCTAGCCACTAAATTATTTTAAAATCATCTTAAACCCTTTAAAATTACTTGGAATCAACTTAAAACATTTAGTATAAAACTCATTTAAAACATGTTTTTGAATTTTTTAAATTCTTGAAAATGTTTAATTAAATTTTCAATAATCTTTTCACAAAACAATTGAGGATTAAATATATAAATTTATCTTAAATATTGTTATATAAAAATTTTGATAAATCAAAATTAACATTTTTAAATATAAAGCTAAGATATATATATATATATATATAATATTTTAAAATTTGATTTTCTACTATAAAAATGTTAATGATTTAAACCTTTTTATCTAACGGTATGTATGAGATGAAAAATAATATAATTTATTTAATTAATAGGATCGATCGATGATAAGATAGAAAGAATTCATAAAATAATTTTGTAGAGAAATTATAGAAAATAAAAATTCCTGCCATTAATAAAACACGTACACTTTGCCTTGAAAAGATGCTATTGGGAGACAACCTACAAAAGTTTGGACGATGGTGTTTTTGACTCCACTACATCACATGTCTCTCAATTCGTCAACAATATTAGGCCTCATTTTCTAAAGTGAACTTTCCTTTACATATTGCCGGCCTACACATATGCTTATATGATAACATCGATAGTGCTTCAATATCTATCTGTCCTTCAACCCCCCCGCCCCAAAGAACTTCCCCTTGCACTTAGATTGTGCCTAAAATAAAAGGAGTACGTTCTAGCTCGCTCACACTTTAAGATTCAAGCCCTCCGCAAGTCACCGGCATTATGACTATGTATTTTAGACCTAGAATTTGTGACATAAAGTTCAATGTATGTCATTCTTTTAGTGGGTGACGGTTCTAAGGGTCTTGCAAAGGTAGTGGAGATGAGACAATGAAATTACCCATCGGGAGGATGGATTCCAATGTGAAATGATTAATAGATATAGCTATGGAATGGTGAAGTATGAGAAACAATATTAAAAAAAGACTAGAGGCCTCCTTTGACTTCTGTTTTAATTAATAATATTGAGAGAGGATGACCGAAAGTCTTTTATGTAAATAATTTATCATAGCTACGTCAAAATCACATGTTTTTTAATTAAGCCGATCAGAATTTGTTTAAATCTTAGATAGAGGTATTTTATGTTTAGATTTTGATATGAAATAAAATATTATTTAAGATTATTTATTGCATATAATAATATCTTCAATTAATATAATATGTACTACTTTCAAAAAAATACATATATAATATTTACTAATTTAAAAAAAAAATGTTGTGGCCCCAAATAAAGCTATAATTCACAAACAAGCCATCAAGATTGAAAGTGCTTTACAACGAAGATGAGCCAAAGCATCCCACAATTCAGCAAAAACGTTGGCTCGACTCTGACCCCCACACGCTTTGGTTCCACGTGAAGACATGTGGCTAGTACCCAATTTCCCACTTGGCAGTGAATTATGGGACAACATCTTCTCCTTTCATATTCTAATCTAACCACCCCTCTCGCTTTATTCTATCTTGTTTTCCTATATAAGCTGTCTAAAATATAACCAAGAATCCCAATCTATTACTTGTTTAACATATATAACTTGAGCGAGAAGAAGAAGAAGAAGAATGGCTACCATTGCAATGGATCCAAGTTTAAGCCTACAGATTGGGAGAGGCTCAAATCAACATGGAGCTGTGCCTGTGAAAGAAGAAATTCAAGGGCTGATTAAAGTGTACAAAGATGGACATGTGGAAAGACCACAGATTGTCCCATATGTTACCCGAGCATTGCCTCCGGAGTTGGGTGTGACAACGAAAGACTTTGTCATCGACAACTTCACAAATGTTTGGGCACGTTTTTATGTTCCAAAGTCAAACTGGAAGCTCCCTTTGGTGGTTTACTTCCATGGGGGAGGGTTTTGTGTTGGCTCTGCTGCTTGGAGTTGCTACCACGAGTTTCTAGGAAAACTAGCCGCCAAAGCTGGTTGCTTGATCGTCTCTATTAACTATCGTTTGGCGCCGGAAAACCCACTTCCTGCTGCTTATGAAGATGGGGTGAAGTGTCTCATGTGGCTAAAACAGGAAGCACTAAAGGGGTGCAGTGAATGGTGGTCTAAACAGTGCAATTTGTGTAGCGTCTTCTTAGCCGGTGATAGTGCTGGTGCTAATATTGCACATAATGTGGCAACGAGACTTAATTCAAATAATCTTTACCCTTTGACTCTTAAAGGTACTATCTTAATACAACCGTTTTTCGGAGGGGAAGCCCGTACAAATTCCGAAAAGAATATGGTCCAATCTCCTCGCTCTGCCCTCAGCCTACCAGCTTCGGATACATATTGGCGATTAGCATTGCCATGTGGCACCAACCGTGACCATCCATGGTGCAATCCATTGGGAAAAGGGTCAGCAAAAATGGAGGAGATGAAGCTTTTGCCTACCTTAGTGTGCATATCAGAGATGGACATATTGAGAGATAGGAACCTGGAGTATTGTGCTGCCTTGGGTAAAGCAGGAAAGAAGGTGGAGCATGTTTTATACAAAGGTGTTGGCCATGCATTTCAGGTTCTTAGCAAGTCTCAACTATCACAATCTCGAACAAATGAAATGATAGCTCGTGTCAAGGCCTTCGTTAATCGGTGATTATGGTCTTGTGTAAATCCATTTCCCAACTTTTTCGTTTAGTTTGTGTGCAATTGTCCCAAACCCCATAGCTAGTATACTGCTGACGAGGAAATACATGCAGCGCACATCTCTAAATACTGTGTATATAGACAAGTATAATTAACAGATATAGCTTTAAAGTGGTGGAGAAAAGCTATTTTTTGGGTTTGATTGATGGATATGTATGCGGTTCAATAGATTTAAAAAGAACATCAAAGAAAGACCGATTGCACTGTAATAAGCACTCACATATAATTTTATCTAGAGGTGACCGGCCTCAAATTCCATACATTTATATATGTATAGTCTTTTCATCCTTTTTGTGATAGATGGATATAATTATTAATTCTTCGTGAAAAATGTAACTTGAACGTCTTAAACATTGAACGCGGAGAATTGCCTAAAAGTTTTCTTCCCATGCCTAAAAGTTTTAAATTCTTAGTGGACAAAGTTAGACGAAAGTTGGATAATTGGAATGTCAAAACATTCTCTGTGGCGGGACGTATAACTTTAGCTCGGTGTGTTTTATTGTCGATTTCTAATTACTTTATGCAATTTTTGAAAATTTTGTCTAGTATTTATGTAGAAATTGAGAAAATTACCTGGAGTTCCGAAGCCTCTCAAGAATTGACTTTGGTAAAGTGGGGAGATTGTTGTCAACCTTTGCCTAATGGGGGATTAGGTATTCAAAGACTTAAGGAATAAAATGAATCCTTTTTGCTTAAGTTGGGATTTAATCTCTGTGAAAAATAAAATAGAATAAAATAAATAAAAATAAAGAACACATAAATTTTACGTGGAAACCCTTTCGGGAAAAAAACCACGGGCAGAGGAGAAGAAAATTCACTATGTCGAAAAATTTTTACTCAAATACAAGAGGCATAGACTATGTCTATTTATAGGCTTGCAAAGCCATATTCTAGTAGGATTGAAACACCTTATCCTAATCAATATAAAATAGATGGAGTTTAATAAGGTTTAAAACCTTATTCTAAAATAAAATAAAAGAAGTCTAGTTCTATATGGATTTTACTTTTATTTTATTTTCCATCGTATTTTATTTAAATAAGAATTTTGGGTCACTTAATTCTAACAATCTCCACCTTGACACAAATTCTCAATGAACAAGTTCTTCATCGCGAACTTTCAATAAACAAGTTCTTCACCTCTTCCAAAAACCCCTTAAGGGTTTAACTTCAACAATGAACACCAACCAAGTCTAAGCAATGCTCAAACTTGGTTATAGGAAGTGACTTAGTCATCATATCTGCAGGATTTTCATGAGTGCTAATTTTGCTCACAACAATATCACCACGAGCAATAATATCACGAACAAAATGATACCGAATATCAATGTGTTTTGTTCTCTCATGAAACATTTGATCTTTTGTAAGAAAGATGGCACTGATTGTCACCCTTTGCAACAAGCCTTGCTTTATATCCGGGTTCTTCAACTCCCTGAGTCCCTTCTTTCTTTTTAAACACCCATTTACAACGAATGCCTTTTTACCTTTAGGAAGTTTTACAAGATCCCATGTTCTGTTTTTGTGGAGTGATTCCATCTCCTCTTGCATAGCAAACATCCACTTTTCTCGAGTCTTCACAGACTAATCGCCTCGAATAATTAAATGGCTCTTGATTCGCATCTATATCTTCACCACATTTAAAGCATAAGCAACTAGATCAACCTCGGCATACTTCTTTGGAGGTTTAATTTCTCTTCTTGTCCTGTTTTTGGCGATAGAGTATTGCGGTGAAGAAGCAACTCTATTCTCAATTTTTGTCTTGGCTTGAGGAGTTGATTCGTATTAATCGATGCTCCACCGCTTTTGGTTTTCTTTATTGGAAGAGTCTTTAAGAGATAAGTTAGGTAGCATAGCGGTTTCATCAAAACAACATCTCGCTAATCACAACTTTTCTATTTTCAGGACACCATAACTTATAGCCTTTACACCACTTTATAACCAAGAAAACGCATTTAATGGATCTTGGTTCCAATTTTCCATTATCAACATGAGCATACGCAGGACACCCAAAAATCTTTAAATCGAATAATTAGCGGGATTACCGCACCATACCTCTTGTGGAGTCTTTTTCTCAATGGCAACGGATGGAGATCGGTTGATCAAAAACATGCAAGAGAGGTCGCTTCGCCCAAAATGACTTTGTAAGTTGGCATTTGACAACATACATCGAACCTTCTCCATGATCGTTCGTTCATTCGCTCGCAACGCCGTTTCTTTGTGGAGTATGACGAACCGTCAAGTGTCTCATGATCCTTCGACTTGCACAATCTATTAAACTCATCGAGCGTAACTCTAAGCCATTGTGCATGCGGAGGTATTTTATCTGTTTTCCGCTCGCTTTTTCAATCATAATTTTCCAAGACTTAAATGTGGAAAACGACGCTTTTTCGCTTCGGAAGAACGCCCAAACTTTTCGGAAAAATCATCAATAAAGGTTAGCATATAATTAGCTCCACCTCTCGAAGGCACTCTGGACGGCCCCACAGATCGAATGGATATACTCCAACGCTTCCTTCGTGTTATGGATTCCTCTAGTGAATCGAACTCTCTTTGCTTCCCAAAACACAAGTGCTCACGAAATTCAGTTTGCAAATTCCTTGCCCATTAAGAAGTCCTCTTTGCTTAATTCGCCATGCCATTCTCACTCATATGCCCTAGGCGATATGCCAAAGTTTAGTAATATCATCATCCGACAAGGAAGAGGAAGCGGCAATTGCATCACCAAGAATGAGAGAACCCTCAGAAACATATAACTTGGCAATCTTTCTTTGCCCTTTCATCACAACAAGGACCCTTTGAAATCTTTAAAACCCCACTTTCATTTGTGTATCGTGCCCTTTTGAATCAAGAGTACTCAACGAAATTAAATTTCTTTTCAATTCGGAACATGCCGCACGTCACTAAGTGTTCGACAACTCCATCAAACATCTTAACTTTAATTGTTCCAACACTGCGATTTTACATGAAGCATTATTTCCCATCAAAACAACACCTTCAGATCATTGTTTCATAAGTTGTAAACCAATCCCGATTGGGACTCATGTGGAAGGTGCGACTGAATCAAGTATCCACTCCTCGCTTACTTTAGAATCATTGATGAAGCAACTAGAAGTTCACCATCGCCGTAGTCTTCTACAACATCGCCTTCACCGAATTTTCATTTGTTTTCCTTTTGATTCGCAGCCCTCCTTTTAATCTTATTTTGTAGCTTATAGCACTCAGATTTAATGTGCCCTTTCTTCTTGCGAAGTTGCAAGTTTTACCTCTGTTTGAAGATTTCGATCTACCCTTAGATTTACCACGAGGATTCCGTTCCTGTGTTCTACCACGATCATCATCAACATTCCGGTCTTGTCTCCCACGAACAATGAGACCCTCTCCCTGAGAGTTGGGTTTAACCACAAGATGCTTCATCTTATCATACGAGGTTAAAGAATCATAAACCTCATCAACCGTGAGAGACTCGCGGCTATATAAAATCGTGTCTCTAAAGGTTGAATAAGACGGGGCAACGAACAAAGTAGAATCAACCCTAGATCTTCCTTATCATCTTGAACCTCCATGGCCTCCAAGGTTGAGAGAATTTCTTTAAACAACATTAAGTGTTCGTGTACGACGCACCTTCCTCCAAACGATGAGCATAAAGACGCCGCTTCATATGCAACTTGCTTGTTAGAGTTTTCGACATACATATTTGTTCTAGCCTCTTCCATAATGCGTGGCGGTTTTCTCTTTCATCACATCCTGCAAAATTTCGTTGGACAAATGCAGATGTAATTGTGTTAATGCCTTTCGATCCTTACGTTTCTTCTCTTCATCTGTTAATGTCGAAGGCATCTTATCTATCCCTAGCAGGGCATCCTCTAGATCCATCTGCAAGAAGCGCTTGCATCTTAATTTGCCACAACGCAAATCGGTGTTGCGATCCAACAATGAATTTCATACTTCAAAGACGCCATTACCGTGATCGAGATGAATAACCCTAAGCTCGATACCAATTTGTGAAAAATAAAATAGAATAAAATAAATAAAAATAAAGAACACATAAATTTTACGTGGAAACCCTTTCGGGAAAAAAACCACGGGCAGAGGAGAAGAAAATTCACTATGTCGAAAAATTTTTACTCAAATACAAGAGGAATAGACTATGTCTATTTATAGGCTTGCAAAGCCATATTCTAGTAGGATTGAAACACCTTATCCAAATCAATATAAAATAGATGGAGTTTAATAAGGTTTAAAAACCTTATTCTAAAATAAAATAAAAGAAGTCTAGTTCTATATGGATTTTACTTTTATTTTATTTTCCATCGTATTTTATTTAAATAAGAATTTTGGGTCACTTAATTCTAACAATCTCCTAGCCAAAGAGCAAGCTCTGTGGGTAAGGGTACTCCGTTCTAAGTACAAGCTCTTGAAGGAATATCCTGAAGACATTTCTGAAAGTAACTATTTTTTTGTCTGGAGATTCCTCGCCAAGGTTTGGCCCCTTTTGCATCAAAATATTCTTTGGTTAGTTGGTGATGGGAATCGTATAAAATTTTAGACTGGCAGTTGGATATTAGAGGTAGGGCCGCTTGTAACACCCCTCACCCGTATTCAACGTCGGAATAGGGTTACAAAATGTTACCGAACATATAATACAATTACACGTACATTTTCAATTTCATGCAAATATCAATCAGCTACATTCATATAGTCCCTAATATGAGCCTACGAGGCTCAAAACATACATTCGAGGTGGTTCGGGACTAAACCGATAACTTTAAAAAAACTTAGAGAACACTTATAAAATTTTCTCAAAAACAGGAGACACACGCCCGTATGGCCCGGTCATGTCTCTCACACGGCTAAAGACACACCCGTGTTACAGGCCGTGTGGACATTCGAAATGGGAGCACATGGCCGTGTCCTAGCCTGTGTCCTACCCCGTGTAACTCTCTGAATTGGGTCACATGGCCAACACACGCTCGTGTGACTAGTCCGTGTGCCCAAAAAAATGGCCACACACGCCCATGTGTCAGGTCATGTGCTAGGCTGTGCCAAACCTGTAGAATATACTGACTTATGCCACACGGCCAAGTCACACGCCCATATTTTAGACCGTATGGAGCATACTGATTTGATTTTAATCTCAACACCAGGGGACACACGGTCGTGTACATGACCGTATATCACACACGACTGAGACACACGCTCGTGTCTCTACCCGTGTGGACAAAAATAGGCTATTTACCAAGTCAATTTGCAACCCAAACTTGCACAAACCTTCACCAAACCAAATTGCACAATTCATAGCATATATAGGCATTCAAACCAACTAAATCAAGCCTAATTCATGCAAACTCAATATTATTATCCACAATGCACACAAGTCACAAAATAGACCAATCCATTTATACCAATTTCATATACACATTTCAACTAATTAGACATTCCCAAACATGCATCATTATGCTCAAATTCATAAGCCTACATCTTCTCAAATATTAACTATTTGTCATCCATAATTTCTACTATCAATAAGCGTCACAAAACCAATCTCAATCACATAACATAGGCCATATACACACATATATAAACATAACCAAATCAACCAAGTTAAGCTAACTTTCATGGCTATATATATACAAATCAAAACATAAACATTTACAAGCTAATTCAAATGGAAAAACTCAATACCCAACTACATATTAAAATAAACATAATCCTATACATGCCATATGACCAAAACTTAGTTTCAAAAGTACCAATGTGATAGTTGGATAGTGTGATGAAATCTCCGACGATCCCTATATCCAAGCTAGCTTTGATATCATTATGAAACATGGAAAAATAAACAATGTAAGCTATAAAGCTTAGTAAGCTCATATGAAAATAATAAGCAAGTCTCATCATTCATTTATCAACTCAATTTAAATGACATAATATGCAACAATACATTAATCTCAAGATAATATGAACTTAACCACATACTTGATCATAAACTCACAATTTCCTTTGATTCATTGCTCGTATAGATTTCTGAACATACCTGTACCTATATGTATCTATTTCTCACCATTTCACATCTTCAATTTACCCGTTGAACCATTCGGAATAAAAGTCAGATACTCGGGAGTCTCGCACCCTAAGTGCCAATATAATGGCCTAAAGCCAACTTAATGTATCTTGCACCCGAAGTCCAAAATCATGGCCCGAAGCCAAATCAATGTATTCCCTAATGACATGACATTTGTATCCTAATCTATTCCTAAGGTTCAACCGGGATTTCCAATGCCGAATCTTCATCGAATGTATCCGCAAATTTGTAATTCAAAATTTATGCAATATCAAGGCATTTAAAACACAAAAATAACAATGCTTATTACATACAAAGTTACCTCAGACACAAAAACGACTAAATAGATCAAATAGTCGAGTAATTTATCTTCACCAGATCTAGATCCGGATTTCACTTTTCTTGATCTATATGTAATCAAAATCAGCTTATTTAATTATTTCTCTATTCAATTTAGTCCAAAATTCACATTAAGGAACTTTTACACATTTGCCCCTAATGTTTCACATTTTTACAATTTAATTCCTAATTTGCATTTTCACTAAAAATCACTTAACAAAACTTGTATAACTATCATTAAACATAAAAACACATCAATATTCATCAATTAAAATACCCTAAACCTTAAATAGTTTTGTAAAATAGTTCTTGGGCTAGATAGACTTAGCTACAACAATCTCAAAAACATAGAAATCATTAAAAACCGAGTCAAAAATCACTTACAATTGAACTAGAAGTGACCAAAAGCTTCTAGCCCTAAAATGGTGTTCTTTGCTCTTTAATCTTGGCAATTGAAGAAGATGGATAGGAAAAATTGAATTTTGGTTTACTTATTTTAGCATTTATTTACTAATTACTAATATAACCTTAAAAATAACTAAGAGTTACACCAAATGTCATGCCACTATCATCCACTATGTTATAAATGGGCTAATATCTACATAAGGACCTTTATTTTAAAGTTCTATAGATATCAGACACCTTTAACTAATAAAACATAACTTTTTCACTTTACGGGATTTAGTCCTTTTTATCAAATTAACCATTCAAACAATAAAATTTCTCAATGATATTTTTACATAATCATATTTTCATGTTATGGACATTAAAATAATAATAAAATAAATATTCAACTTCGGATTTTTTGTCCCGAAATCACTGTTCTGATTTGACTAAAAATGAGTTGTTACATCGCTTATTAACCATTGTTTGTTTCCTTTTCTGGTTGATGATTCTATTACACTTAGTGAGGTTGTGTGTAACAGCCTAATTTTCAGTGGTGTCGGAACAGTGATTCGAGATCACTAAATCCGACAAATGAGTAGGAAATATTATTAATTTAGTGAGTATAAGTTAAATGTGAAGTTAGGAAAAATTTTGAAATAGTGAATAGTGTACTAAAAATAAATACTAAAATAATTAGAATCAAAAACGAGGAATCGAGACCTTGGGAATTTTAAATCAAGCCATAAATATTTTTATAAATATTTATGGAGTGTTAATAAGTTAGTACTAAAGTTTCTTTCTGATAGTTAATTGAACAAAAAAGGACTAAATTGTATCAAATACAAAATTGTGGGAAATGATTAAATAGCTTAAATGATAAAAGAAAGAGGGTTTAAAAGGCAAATAGACCCAAGGTCTATTTGGGCTGGACAGAAAGGGCATGAAATCAGCAAGAAAATAAGGAGAATTAAGGGAAAAATTGGAAAATTGCAAATTTTACTTAATAAAGCTAGGACTAAAGTGGAATTATCTAGATTTCTCTTTATTTTTCTGCATTCTCATCAGCAAAAATGCCATGGAAGAGTTCCCTTAAGCTGGTTTTTTCATATTTTTACTGCAAGTAAGTTCAATTCTTGATTATTTCTTGAAATTTTTGTGTTTTTGTAACTTTTACAAGCAGGTCCATTTGTTGAATTCATTAGTTCTTGATTCTATGAAAGAAATTGAAAGTTTCTATGAATATGTGCTGGAATTATATGATGATTTGACATAGAATTAAAGCTTTAAATTGTTTATATGCTGATTTTATTGAAAGAATTGAATAGAAAGTGAAAGTTTGGGACCTAATTGTAAAAGAGTTTGAAGTTAGAGTTTTATGTGGAAATTCTGAATTTCAATAGTTATGAAATAACTTATAATGTCTAGTAAAAGTATTAATTGAGAAAATTAGTTTAATTGAGGGGTTAACTGAGCAAGGACTGAATTGTATAAATTGTGAAATCTGGGGAAAAATGGAAATCAACATTTTGCACTAAAACTGTTTTGGACAGCAGCAGTAGTCTAACTTTGAAAAATCACCAAAAATTGTAGAAATAGAATTAGAGGATGAATAAAATATGAAATTAAAGCTTATTGAGTCTATTTTCTTATAGAAGAAATTATGTAAGCAATAGAATTGTAAATCATGAGATATGATAAATTTTGTGAGACAATGTCAGAATGATTTTTGGTTCCCCTGTTCTGACTTTGTAAAATCATAAAAAAATTGGATAAAAATAATTAGGGGCTTAAATTTATATTTTTAAAATTCTAAATGAGTCTATTTTCAAGAGAAACAAACGGGAACATCATTCGAATCCTGTACGAGGAGATAATTAATTTTTAGTGAAGAAGGGTCGGAACTATCAGACAGCAAAACAGGGGAGAATTCAATGAATAAACTGTATTAATTGGCCAAACCAAAAATTATGAAATTTTTATGGTAAGAATATATATGAGTCTAGCTTTAGGGAAAATTAGTGGATCTTAATTTGGAGTTCCGTAGCTTCAGATATAAATAATTTAGTAACTATGACACGGGTGGATAGCTTGAATATTCACATAAGTAATTAGTGAAAATTATGGATAAGGTTACTTACAAGTGTGTTATTTATACCAAGGATGTGGATGGAGAGGAGGAGGAGGAAAAATATATGAATGAATCGTGTATAAATTGATCACATGCCCGATTATAATCGATAAGTGTTGGATTAGAAATGATATAATGTTTTATTTGGAATATTTATTATGAAATTATGATTATCGTTATAATACAAAAATTGAACTTGTGAGTTTATATGGCTAAATTTTAGTGATTATTTGTTAATTTTATGAATTTCATGATGTGTTATTTCATATGTATTGATGATAAAATCGTGAATAATGTAAAAGCATGAAAATTGAATAAATGATCAAATTGAGCATTTCAGTTCAGTGACAAGATGAATTGAAGGAAAAGACCATGGTTGGACCATGGCAACAAGTGATAAGTGATAGCTTCGGCTACACTTATCTGATCAAGGACAAGTGAAAGTGATAAGTGATAGCTTCGGCTACACTTATCTGATCAATGACAAATGACAAGTGAAAAGTGGTAGCTCTGGCTACCTGATCAGTGAAAAATGGTAGCTCCGGCTACCTGATCAGTGAATAATGGTAGCTTTGTCTATAAGTGACAAGTGACAAGTGATTTCCGTATAAGACCATATCTGGGATATGGCATCAGTGTGATATATGCTACTGTATAAGACCATATCTGGGATATGGCATCAGTGAGATATGTGATTCGTGTAAGACCATAGCTGGGCTATGGCATCGATATGTGATATGTGATTACGTGTAAGACCATAGCTAGGCTATGGCATCGATATATGAATATGTGTAAGACCATATCTGGGCTATGGCATCATGAAAACGAAGTACTCAATTCTGTAAGATGTTCACTAATTTGAAGAAGTTTGGTAAGTATTATATGGAATTATGTGACATAAGAAAATACGAGTTGATGAGACATGAGTATAAAACTTGGTTGATAAATGAGTTCATTTGTGATTATATATTTCTACGCCTTAAGTGTATTATCCGTATGAATTGGTATTCCAAATGAGTTAATGAGAAAACTTCTAGTATGAAATAATCTGAGTTCGAAATGAAATATCATGAAAACGTACTTGAAATACATTGGTATGTCATGTATATGCTATTTGAATTCATAAATGTGGAAAGTAAATGTATGTGGAAATATGAGATAATGATATCTGTACATGGAATTTATTGATGAATATGTACATCCAAATTTATATGATAGATTTTAGTGAACATTAAAATTGGGCTTAATGAGTGATTTGGCAATTTAAATCGTGATTGGTAGGAAGAGTTAATGAATTGCATATTTATGAATTGTTACACGTATTTGTCTGAAATACGAGGAAGTGGTGGTAATTGATACATGGAAATATGAAACTATGATATATATAAAAAGATGGAATATGTTTGATAAATGTGTTCATTGATAATTATGGAATTATATACCTCATGTGTGCTATTTGCATAAAGATGATATTTCAAATACTTTGGTGAATAAAGCTTAAATATGAAATAGTATGAAATCGAAACAAATTGTTATGAAAATGTATTTAAAATATCTGTAAGTGTTTCGTGCTTCCCGGTAATGCCTCGTACTCTATTCTGGTGACAGATACGGGTAGGGGGTGTTACATTGTGAATACGAAGGGCAATTGGAATTGGGAGTATTTGTAGTGCTTTTTAGATGAGGATATTCTATCATACATCAGAGGCATATTGATGTTATTTCAAGCTAGGTAGCTAATGGTAAATTTATCATCAATGAGGCTTATAGCAAGCTTACAAATAACTTGTTAAACCTGAAGGAAGCAAAATGGAAGATTATTTGGTCTTTAGATGCCCCACAACCTGTTCCCCATTTTATTTGGGTGGTGTTTAAGGGACGTCTCTTTATGAATACTGAAAGGTGTATGAAAGGATTGTCGGAGGACCCTTTGTGTAAGCTTTGTGGGAACAGCAAAGAATATTGTTTCCATGTAATACGAGATTTTCCTAAGGTAAAAGAAGCGTGGAATCAATTAATCCCCTCGAGAATCTTAGATCGGTTTTTCATTTACTCATTGGAGGATTAGCTATCTACTAACTTGGTAAATAAGCTAGATGTTACTTTCCAGATGTAGATTGGCTATCTTTGTTTGGGATTGTTTGTTGGAAAATTTGGAAATAGCGGAATGTGTGTGTTTTCCAAGACAACCATCACAATATAATCACTTTGATCCATTCTTCATGGTTGTGGGCGAGATTCATTAAGTAAAGACAGATAAATCTGAGGGGAAGTAATGGGACTCGAATAAGGAATGAAAGATGGGCTCCTCTACTTGTCGGTTTCTTTAAAATAAATATTGATGGTGCTCGTAATCTGAATTCGAGTTCTGCATGGTCGGCAACAGTGGCACGAGATGAGCATGATAATTGGATATGGGGAATATGAAGAAGTATTGGGAGATGCAGTGTACTACAAGTTGAGCTTTGGGCCATTTATGATGGCCTCCAATTAGCTTGGGAAGCTAAATGGGCTAATGTTATTATTGAGACAGAGAGTGCTCAAGCTATCAAGGGTGTTCATGAAGAATTCATAGGACATTTTAATAGAGATCTGATCGTGCAAATCTTAGAACTATGCAAGCACGAATGGAGAGTGCTCTTTAAACAAGTACCAAGAGAGGTGAATTCGACTGTTGATATTTTAGCTGGATTGATGAAAGGTTTTCATATAAGCTCGAGAATATATCATGTTGCCCCCTCCACAGGCTGATGATCAATTGCGGACAGACAAATGAGTTATGCTATCCATCACATATACTACTGTTAGCTTGTAATTGAAGTTTCTTATATCTTGTCACCCAAAAAAAAAATTTAGTAAAACCCATTTTCGTGTAGTTATAATTAACTCACTCACAGACAAAAATATGAATGATGAGTTGGGAAGTGAAGCTTGCAATACTCTCCTTCAGGAAGCCAACCACTAAAGAACTATGCCACAGTACATGGCTTAGTACTCCTTATTATATTTATGTTGGTAATTAGTAGGGGTGAGCATTCGATCAAATCAAATCGAATCAAATGAAAAAAATTCAAGCTAATCGAGTTGATGAATCTTATTTTATCATCCTAATTCGATTTGAAATTCTTTCGAATCTTTCGAATCAAATTGAGTGAGATAGAATTCGAATCGAATCAAGTCGAATATATTTATTCGTGTTAAATTTTTAAAAAAAATGACTTTGAGTCATTGTAGCTACTACCACCCACCGTAATAAAATTTGTCCACCGTAATCAAATTTGTTATTAACTTTCATTCCATCGTAATTTATTTATTAATATTTTATATTCGAGTTAGCTTATTTGCTTACTTAGTTGCTTCAATTATCTTCTAATTTTTGTTACCATATATTTTGAAATTAAAAATATATTAAATGTAAAACTGTGATTTTTTTAATAAAAGTTATTCTAAAGATAAAATGTGAAATTGATACCAAGAGAAAATTTTAACACGAATATTTTACGGCATCATCAATAATTCAATTTTAACAGAAATTGATAAAGATCTAGCATGATTAAATAATTCAATAATATAAATAGTACAAAATGTGAAATTTAATTCAATAATATACATAGTAGACATAAATTTGAAAAAAATTTGGGGTTTAGGAGGAAGTAAAAGTTTTGGGGAAAACAAAAAGAAAAATATTTTGGGGGATTTTGAGGAAGTAAAATATTTGGGGGCAAAGTAAAAGAAATTTTTTTTGAGGGGCTTGGGGTAAGTAAATTTTTTGAGGGGAAGTAGAAGTTTTGAAAAGAAAATAAATGGAAAAAAATTTTTTGGGGTTTGAGTGAAAGTAAAACTTTTGGGAAAAAGTAGAAGGGTTTGGAAGGGGGTTGAGGGGAAGGGAGGTAAAAAGGTTTGATATTTAGTTTATTTGAATTATTTAAGTTATTCGAATTTAAAAATTTAATTCAATTCTAATTTGAAATTTGAAAAAAAAATTGAATTGATTTGTTTAACTCGGTTAATTTGATTTGAATAATTCGAAATTTTTTCTAGTCAGATTAAATTTTGCTCACCCTTACCTACTTATAAAAAAACTTATTTAATTTCTCTATTATACTAACTTTTAGTATACAATTATTACAATTATAAAATTTTATTCTTGTTAATATACAATTTAATGTCGCCCCAAAAAATTGTCTAGGTTCGCCTTTATTACCGCGAATGTTCATATTTTCTTTAAAAAAATATTGTTCAAAAAATGTTCTTTCTAGAAGAAGAAAATCAATAGCATGTTGTGTATAAGCTACGGTTAGGTGAATATTGTCGGAGATTGAGAATGTAAATTATTAAAGGTGTGTTTAGTTTCAAAATATATAGATTTTAAAAATAAAAATATTAAAGAAAATATGTGTGATTGAAAATTTAATAATTTATTATTTATTAATTGAAATAATCTTATTTTTTTATTATGTAAATTGTGGGTACCAATTTTTGCCCGGGCCTATTTACCATTAAAGCCTAAATTTTTAAACCAAAAACAAACTTCAAAGACCAAAAATAGACCCAAAATCAAATCAAAAACAAAATAAAATTAACCCAATTTTGAAGCCCAAATTACCCAAGCCCTAAATTAATCCTAGACTTAAATATTTAACCCTAAATAAAAAAGAAAAGAAAAGAAAAACCCTAACACCCTTTTCTGTTGCAGCCGCCGCAAGCCTTCCCACGCACGTCCTCCATGTTCGCGCGCCCACGTCGGCTTCCCCTATGTCGCCTCTCGCCCATGTCAGCTCCAATGGCTCCATGTTCGCCATAATTTCATTTTTGTACCTGTAAAAATAAAGGCTATAAAAGCCAAAGATTGTAACAAGGCAAAAAAAAGATGGATTCAATACAAACACAAGATTTAACACCAAATACCAAGATTTTAAATACCCAAAAGTAATAAAAGCAGAGATCGAACTCAGACGGTCACACAAATCGGGAAGACAGCAAACATACAAGCCAATTTTGTAGAATCGAAAGTTACCAAGGTTGTTGTTTTGATTCTTTTCTTTTTTCTTCTTTTTTTCGTTTCTTTTTTGGATTTGACCACTCTTTACTATGTATATTTGTTAAAAAGAATAAAAATACAAAAAAAAACTTACTTTTTTAACTTCGGCCACTGCACGTGGTGGCCAACGACGGCGGTAAAACGACGAATGGGGATGAAGCTCTGGTCCAGTTGCTGAAGAATTGGATGGGGCAAGAGAATTTAGAGAGCTTTTCAAATGGTTTTTGAGGAAAATGAAAGGAAAATGTTGTTGAAGGGTTTTTTTTTTTTACTTTTATTCCTTATTTATTATGCTAATTAATTCAATATTCCCGTATTTATGTTTCATTATGATTATTTTAATAATTAAAATGGTTTCCATTATTATGGTGTTTTATATTATTATTGTCTTAATTATTTATTTATCATCATTAAATACCACTGCTATATCTTTTATATGAGTACCTTTTTCATATATAATTATTATTATCTTTATTATTTGTTGCTATTATCCTTACTTTTTTTAATATTATTTTTACTTTCTAATGCTATTTATCATTAACTTATTATATTATTTTATCATCTTTTTACGACCATTGTATATTATTATTATTTTGGGTTACTTTTTTTAAAATTATCTTTATATGATATTCATTTTTATCTATTTTATTAAAAGTTAATTATTTTAAATATAATTTATTATACTTATTATTATTTATTATTTATCATTATTGTTAACTTAGCATCGTTATTATTTTAATTTTACTATTATTATTATTATATTTAGTAATACTATTGATATATTGCTATTATTGTCATGTTTATTATACTATCATATTTATGACTATTGTTGTTTCCATTTTTATTATTTATTAAAAACTATATTTTTTTGTTATTAATATAGGGTTAGCATGATTCTCATATTGTCATTTTCTATCATCCATCATTATTTATCAATTTTTTCCTCTCCAAATTTTAATCGTTTTAGTTCTTTTATTCC
Source organism: Gossypium arboreum (assembly GCF_025698485.1). Lineage (NCBI taxonomy): Eukaryota > Viridiplantae > Streptophyta > Magnoliopsida > Malvales > Malvaceae > Gossypium > Gossypium arboreum. Next base: position 106,055,104 of record NC_069081.1, on the reverse strand, counting down.
ATAATGTATTCTCAACTCGTTTTTAACATAAAACAATTTTCTATACTTAATCGTTTTAAAAAAAAGTGCCCTACCGTACTGGGTTCATTTTTTTTACTCGATTTAAGTATTTTATTCAACATTTTGTTCCCAAATAGTTTTTAATAAAGGCAATTTTCTATACTTAATCGTTTTAAAAAATGTGCCCTACCGTACTGAGTTTCGTTTTTTATTCGATTTAAGTATTCGAATATCCTTCTTAATCGATTTATTCTTTAAATTTTCTCCTAAACAATGGCAATTTTTGATATTTGGAAGCTCAAAAAATTGTACCCTACCGTATTGGGTTTCAGTTTTTGTTCGATTCAAATATTCGAATATCCTTCTTATTGAATTTCTCCAAGTTTTGAAAAGTGGAGGCACTGTTCTGTATTTAAAAATTCGAAAAATCATGCCCTACCGTTCTGGATTGTGGTTTTACGTTTGATTTAAATATCTGAATACCCCTTTTTTTAAAAAAAAAAGTGCACGAATTTTTTAATAAAAGAAAAGCTCATAATCGGGGGTCAAAAACGTTGTGTCCTACCGTACTGGACGTGACGTTTTACCTTGGAGCGATATGGTCTTTAACTCACTTTTAATTTACTCAAATGTTTCAAAAAGGATGATCGTGCTTTAAAATCTTTTCAAATCTTTAGTTTTCGACATTAAGACATAAACTAATCAATAAAGTACCGATTTTGGGTGTATTGGAGGGGCTAGTCCTTCCTCATACGTAACTGACTCCCAAGCCTATTTTTCACAAAAATTTGTAGACCAAAATGTTTTATAAGGTGGCCCAATCACACCACAAAAAGGATTGGTGGCGACTCCAAATTTTTGTTTTTTGAAAGTTGATCCCTGTTTTTAAAAAAATGGTTTCGACAGCTTGGCGACTCCGCTGGGGAACAATAAGAGAGTCGAGCTGTAAATTGATATTTTCTGTTTTCTTGTCGAAATTTGAAATTTGGTTTTCTAAAAATCTACTATCTTCACATTGCATCTTCTGTGTCCTTGTTGAATTTACTTTTTGATATGTTTTCGCATCATATTGCATGACCATTGTGGGTGCATCTCTTAAGTGGGAGTGAGAAACTATGCCTTCGTGAGGTTTTCACCTCCGCATGGGCTAGGGGATCGCTTCTGGGATACATCTGTACCTATGTCTTCGTGAGGTTTTCACCTCCACATGGTCATAGGGAAATGTATTCCCCTGAACTGAACTTGGTCCGTATGAGCCTATAACGAGTGATGATCGAGGAATCTGCGGGTTCAGGTACCTTTACTCTAGAACCAACCCACATATAGCACGTCTTAGGAGCCTGCCTTAAGTAGAACTACACCGAGACCTAGTGGTTACCGAAGTAGGTGCTTGATTGCTTTGATTTTTATTTTTGATTCTGATTTACTTTTATTTTTTCTTTAACAATGATTGCATATCATTTTCACCATAAAAGAAGGTGTCGATTTATGGTTCAGTTACTAAATAGAAAGTTTTGCCATGGAAAGCGAATTCTCTAATAAAGTGGAGTATAATGCGTTTACCCAGAAATGGTCAGAGAACACACAATTAGAGAAGGGTGACAGTTTGGTGGAAGGGTATACATCGGAGTTATGGGACTTTACCCGTATTAGTGTGGCACAGAATGATCTTAGGCAGCTGAAAGAGATGTGGAGTCATTGGGATGGTGAGATGAAGCAGTTATTCTATTATAATTATGGTGATATGTCTTATCTTCTTGATATTAAGGTAGATAAGTATTTGTTCCAAGCCGTGGCTCAATTCTGGAATTCTGCTTACAGCTGTTTTACTTTCGGAAATATGGATTTAACGCCTACTATAGAAGAATATACGACTTTGCTTAGATGTCTGAAGTTTCAAACCGACAAGATTTATTCTAGAATCGGAAATGTCCCAACCTTCGTCAAAAGATTGATGAATATTACTGGGATAAGTGAGCAGTGGGTTGTGGCTCGAGTCCAGTAGAAGGGTGATGGGAAGTGTATCCCTTGGGTAAGTTTGAGAGAGCTGATTCTGACGCATCCTGATATGAAGAGAAGAGTCGACGTCTTTGCTTTGAGTGTTTATGGGTTGGTGGTTTTCCCTAAGGCTTTAAGGCATATAGACGAAGCAGTTACCAATTTATTTGACCAACTTGGTAAAGGGATCACACCTGTTCCTGCAATATTAGCTGAGACTTTCAGATCTTTGAAAGTATGCCGAAGAGCAAGTGAAGACAGATTTATTGGATGTGCACAGCTTTTATTAGTTTGGTTCAATAGCCACTTCTGGAAGATGGAGAAGGACTCTTATCAACCCTTCCTCCGAAATTTCTCTCGTTTGAAGGAAATAGCAGCTACGCCGAGGAGGGACAATATATCATAGGAGAGATGGATGGCAATACTTCAAAATCTCCAAGAGGATGATATTGAGTGGAGAGCTCCTTGGATGGTTCCCGGTGAGATTTTTTTCCGGTGTGGAGATTATGATTAGGTTCCTTTGTTAGGGATTTGGGGAGGCATTGGTTATGCCTTTTTCCTCGTATCGAGGCAATACAGGTCGAGGCAATTCATACCTGCAACACAGGGGCTGGCTCAAAGCGAGTTTTGTTATAAAGGGGATAATTACAAGAAAAAGGTTAGAGAGATTTGTAATGCTTGGAACCGAACCTACCGGATGGAAGGAGTTGCTGTAAACCCGATGGTGACCCCTAGGTATAATGAATGGCGAAGAAGAAGGGTTAATGATAACATTCTGAGGCCAAATCTAGAAGATGCTCGACCGATAGAGGAATATCTACGAGTGGTCCCCTCTGAGTTGGAAATTATAAAGCAAGACTTTGAAAAGAAAAGTTCGGAGTTAAAAAAGAAAATAGAACAGTTGGAAGTGGAAAAGGTGTACTTGAAGCTGGATGTAGATGTTCAAAAGTCGGAGGCCGAGAATTTGAGAAAAGGAAAGAGAAAAGTTGAAGAGGACCTTGCTAGCTTGAAGGAATATTACAAGAGATATCGTGCATCAGTGAAAAACGCTGGTTTAGGTAAAACGTCTGAACAGTGGAGGCAAGAAATCCAAGAAGAAAAAGCTAAAACTGATCAGTGGAAGAAGAAGTTCCATGATACTAAGGCACGAGAGGTTGGGTTAGAGAAAAGCTTGGATGATAGTCAAAATGAAAAGGAAATGTTAAGGGCCCGGGTAGCTGAGTTAGAGAAGGCACTACACCAGTATCAGAGTCAAAACTCGGTGATTGAATTAAAGGCCAGCTTAAGTAGGATCGAGGATTTGAAAGGAAAAGTAGAAGAACTGGAGTCTAAACTTCAGAATTGTGAGCTCCGAATTGAACGACTGAAAGCAAATAAGTGTCAGTTAAGCAAGCAACTTCATCGATCTCAAGATCAGGTCCGGGATAGATATTACCTCATGGGCGAAGCTATAATCCAAATACGAGAAGTGGCTGATTACTTACAGACTCTGGCAGTTCAGGCAGATGTGCTGAGTGCCAAATATGAGTTAGTGTCAGAACGAGGGTAGGAGTTAGCCTCCCTTCTTAGGAAAGTAAAGACTTTGAGCATTAGGGCTAAGCCATATATGTAATCCGTTTTATGTAAGGGATTTTGTTTTTTGAAGTAAAGTTTTCTAAATGGAATTGAATCAGAATCGACGTCTTCTTTTTGCATTCATCTCATGCATTTGCATTTACATCATATCATATGCATTAGCTTTCATAAAAAGATCTCTAATTGATTAAAATTTATTTTAGTTAATCTGAAAAACCGTGAAAGTTCACCGATTAAGCACCACTATAATACGCGAAGGAAAACGAGAGCCATGGACCAAAGATTAGAGAAATTGGAACAGATGCAGAAGGAAATGCAAGAGCAACTGCATTTATAGATGCAAGAGCAGTTAGCCAAAATACAACAAGATATGAGAGATCAGATGTTAGAATCCCAGAAAAACATGATAAACCAATTTGCACAAATGTTGGCTGGAGCTTCGAATAAAGGAAAGAATCCTATAATTGGTATTGGAAACGATGATGAGGACCCACCTGTTCCCCCAGGCTTTACCCCGGCGGGCATTCAAATGCCACAACCTAGGGTATCTGTTAACATTAAACCTCCGTGTCAAACTGGTACTTCAGCCCCGATGAATTTCCCAATAGGCTCAAGTTCTAACCCCTAGGATAGTTTGGCGAATCCTACAGTCCCCGATTTCGATGAGGCAGTAGAAGTGGAAAAGGCGAGAATGGAGATCCCAAAGCAGCTAGAGGATCGTTGCAAGTGACTTGAGGAGAAGTTCAAAGCGTTGGAGAATGCTGATTATCATGGTGGGATTGATGCTAAGGATCTGAGCTTGGTCCCAGACCTAGTATTTCCTCTAAAGTTCAAGATGCCGGAGTTTGAGAAATACAACGGGACCAGTTGTCCTGAGGCTCACATTACAATGTTCTGTCGAAGGATGACAGGATATATCCATAATGATCAGTTATTAATCCACTGCTTCCAAGATAGCCTGATTGGGGTAGCGTCCAAATGGTATAACCAGTTGAATCGGGGCCAAATTAGTTCATGGAAAGACTTGGCACAAGCTTTTATGAAGCAATATGGCCACGTGACAGATATAGCGCCTGATAGAATCACTTTACAAAGTATAGAAAAGAAGCCGAACGAAAGTTTTAGGCAATATGCCCAGAGATTGAGAGAAATCGTTACACAGGTTTAACTGCCACTGCTTGAGAAAGAAATGACCATGTTGTTTATCAATACCTTGAAAGCACCTTTCATCAATCACTTGCTAGGAGGCGCAACCAAGAGCTTTTCGGATATAGTAATATCCGGTGAGATGATAGAAAATGCAATAAGGTGCGGAAAGATAGAAGCTGGGAAGAGCACCAAGAAGTCGGTCCCACAAAAGAGAGAAAATGAAGTAAACAATGTAAGTAGAAGTTATGCAAAATCGATCACTGTGAATCAACCGAGAATAGTAAACGCGAGTCAGCAAGCCTCATCAAAGCAAGAGTCTGATACAAAGCGGAATACGGAGAAACTCCAGTTTACATCCATTCCAGTGACGTATAATGAGTCATATCAAACTTTATTTAATGCACATGTTGTATCCCTGGTTTACCTGAAACCGATGCAACCTCCGTATCCTAAGTGGTACAACGAAAATGTCCAATGCAAATACCATGCGGGAATCACAGGACATGCGATAGAAAATTGCACCACATTTAAGAGGTTAGTGGAAAAGCTCCTTGAAATGGGCATCATAAAATTCGATGAGTCATCTGGCGGGGAAAATTCGTTACCCAATCATGCCGACAAGGGGGTAAATGCAGTAATTGAGAATACCGAGAAGAGAGTTAGAATGACTGTGGCTGAAGTAAGAACACCATTGAGAGAGGTTTGGAAGGAAATAATGAAGAGGGGGTTAATCAGGCAGAGTTCGGGAAACAGACCCCAGAAAATAAGGAACTATTGTGAGTTCCATGTTGAGGATGATCATGAGATCCAAGAATGTGATGAATTTAGGGCCTTAATACAGGAAGTTATGGACAACAAAGAGCTGGAATTCTTTAAATATGTAGAAGAGAGAGATGTATGCACCTCGGAATGAGGGTCGTTAAGAAAAGACTGTGAGATTAATCGCCCAAGAGTAATTATTTCACAGCCAAAGATTAATGAAGTTGGATTGAAAATGGCACCAAGAATAGTGATACAGAAACCCGTTGCTTTCCCTTATAAGGATAGCAAGAGGGTACCTTGGAGCTATAATTGTAATATGACAATCCCAGGAGGGAAGAACCAGGTCAACACGCAAGGAGAAGCCTAGGATGTAGGTTTCCATACTAAAGCCGATTTAGTAAAAGGAAAATATTTATTGAAGCAAATGGAGGAGCTACCTGTTAAGGAGCCAATAGCTGAGAATAAGGCAAAGGAATTTTTGAAATTCCTAAAACACAGTGAATATAGTGTCGTGGAGCTGCTACACAAACAGCCATTTCAAGATCTCAAGATCGACCTTGCTTTTAAGCTCAGAGATACACCGTAACGCATTAATGAAGGTGTTAAATGAGACCTATGTTGCGAATGACATCACAGTAAAAAGCTAGACTGCCTTATCAATAATATAAGCGCAGACAATTTCATCTCATTCAGCGACGCTGAAATACCATCGGAGGGTAGGGGATCTACTAAGGCCTTACACATCACTACCCGTTGTAAGAGATATACTGTGCCGGGGGTTCTAATTGATAATGGGTCAGCACTAAATGTTTTACCCTTATCTACATTGAATAAGCTACCAATAGACATCTCTCACATGAAGACGTGTCAGAACATGGTGATAGCATTTGACGAGACTGAAAGAAAGGTGATAGGAAGAATCGAAGTACCTCTTTTAATTGGTCTGAATACATATGAGGTAGATTTTCTAGTGATGGACATTAAGCCCTCCTATAATTGCCTTTTAGAGAGGCCTTGGATTCATGCGGCAGGGGCAGTACCGTCATCATTGCATTAAAAGTTGAAGTTGATAATGGAAGGTCGATTGATAACAATAACGCGGAAGAGGACATTATTGCATCTGTTACCTGTGATGCACCATACATTGAGAAGGATGATGAGGCGTTGGAGTGTTCTTTTCGTTCATTAGAGTTTGTGAATGCCACTTTTAGTATGGAGAGAAGTAAGATCCTGATACTCAAAGTGTCTAGTGCTACGAAAATGGGTTTACAATTGATGGTTGGAAGTGGAGCATTGCTTAGAAGAGGACTCAGAAAGTATCTGCATGGACTGGTCGAGGTACCAGTCTTGACTGATAAGCGGGATTACTTTGGCTTGGGATATAAGTCGGATGCAAAACAAAAAAGGAAGGAAGCAGAGAAGAGACAAGAGAGACGAAGAGCACGTTTAAGTGGGGCAGAAATCAAATGGGAGCCGATGAGCTTTCCCCACATATCTGAAACTTTTGTGTCAGGAGGAATGATTTATCTAGAGAGCGGGATGACAAGGGAAGAATATTTTGAAGACATGTTCGATAGCCTGAGCATTAATGCTATACTTGGAGAAGAAGTGGAAGAAGGAAACTTACTGGGTATTCGCCCTTATGTGCCTGGAAGTGTGCTGAACAATTGGACTGCAGAAGAGATTCCTGTAATTTTTAGAGCAAATTCAAAGTAATGTTCAGAACATACTTATTGTTTTGGCCTAGAGCAATAATAATCTTTTGTGAAATGGGCTCATGTTTAAACATCGTTATTTCAATAGAGAAATGCATTTTCATCACTCTTTGAGCAAATATCTTGTTCTATTTTTCATTCGTTGTCATGTTACAAATAAGCTATTCTTAGATTCATTTTTGGACATTCTTTCATATTTGCAACAGGTCCCCAGATATCAATGACGCGAGTAGTACTGATATGGACCCTGAATCTCTTTTATAGCAAGGTTTGTGCTTAGAGGGATCTCAGGATTTTGAAGATGGCGAGGATTATAGTTTATCTCCAGACTTGTTGAGGATGGTAGAACGGGAAGAGAAATAGATTCTGCCTCACCAGGAGACAATTGAGAGCGTGTCCTTGGAAGAAGGAAAGAAGGTGAAAATTGGCACTTGCATCAATGAGAAAATAAGACAAGACCTTATCGAATTATTACGAGAGTTCAAAGATGTCTTCGCGTGGACGTGTCAAGATATGCCAAGTTTAAACCCCGATATTGCGGTACACCGTATCTCTACAAAGGAGGAGTGTAAGCCCATACAGCAGAAGCTCCGAAGGATGAGAACCGATGTGGCAGTAAAAATAAGGGAAGAGGTCAATTAGCAATTTGATGCTGGCTTCTTACGAGCGGTTAATTACCCAGAATGGGTAGCTAATGTTATCCCCGTCCCTAAAAAAGATGGAAAAGTGCGGATGTGTGTGGATTACAGAGATCTAAACAAAGCTAGTCCAAAGGATAACTTCCCCTTGCCTCACATTGATACCCTAGTAGATAATATGGCAGGCTACTCACTATTCTCTTTTATGGATGGATTCTCGGGGTATAATCAGATTAAGATGCATCCTGAAGACATGGAAAATACTACGTTCATAACCCTGTGGGGAACTTTTTTTACAAGGTGATACCATTCGGTTTGAAGAACGCAGGAGTAACGCATCAAAGGGCTATGGTAACCCTCTTTCATGACATGATGCATAAATAGATTGAGGTTTACGTTGACGACATGATCGCAAAGTCTCGAACAGAAAATGAGCACTTACAAGTCTTAAAGAGGTTATTTCTGAGGTTGAGGAAATTTCAACTTAAACTCAATCCGACGAAATGTACTTTTGGAGCCAGGTTAGGAAAATTACTCGGTTTCGTTGTCAGTGAAAAAGGAATTATAGTTAACCCGGACAAAGTCAGAGTTATACAAGAACTGCCTCCACCCCGTACTCAAAAAGAAGTTCATGGTTTCCTAAGAAGATTAAACTACATTGCCCGGTTTATTTCACAACTAACAGAGAAATGTGACCCCATATTTTGTCTCCGTAAGAAACATAATCCAGGTATATGGGATGATGAGTGCCAAAAAGCTTTTGACAAAGTTAAACATTATTTGTCCAACCTTCCAGTGCTGACACCGCCTAGTCCTGATAGGCCATTAATATTGTATTTAACAGTATTTGACAATTAATGGGATGTGTGCTTGGCCAACATGATGAGACCGGAAGGAAGGAAAAGGCTATATATTACCTCAGTAAAAAATTCACTGAGTGTGAAATGAGATACTCGTCAATTGAAAATTTATGTTGCGTTTTGGTTTGGACCACTCGGAGATTAAGGCAGTACATGTTGTACCATACGACGTGGTTAATTTTGAAGCTAGATCCTTTAAAGTACATGATAGAATCAACTGCGTTGAGTGGAAGGATGGCCCGATGGCAAATTCTGCTTTCTGAGTTTGACATAGTCTACATGAACTAGAAGGCCATTAAAGGAAGTGTCATAGCAGATTTTCTAGCCAGTAGAGCCTTAAAAGATTATGAGCCTCTGAACCTTGATTTTCCCAATGAAGATTTAATGTATGTGGCAACTACCGAGGAAGACACATCCGAAAATTCTTTTTGGAAACTGAATTTTGATGGAGCATCAAATGACGTTGGTAATGGAATTGGGGCAGTTCTGATATCCCCGAATGGAGATCATTATCCGTTTACTTGCAAGTTGGATTTTGACTGCACAAATAATATGGCAAAGTACGAGGCATGTATCATGGGAATTCGTGAGGCCATAGATCGTAAAATCAAGGTGCTAGAGGTATATGGAGACTCTGCATTGGTGATCTATCAGTTCAAAGGGGAATGGGAGACGAGAGATCCCAAACTTATCAATTATCGAAAGTTAGTTTTGGAATTAATTGAGCAGTTTGATGACGTCACTTTCTTTTATCTCCCGCGTGATGAAAATCAGATGGCCGATGCCCTGGCTACATTAGCTTCTACGATCAGAATAAATAAACAAGGTGATATGAAGCCAATTCAGATGAGTATTTGTGATGCTCCAACTCATTGCTGCAATATAGGCGAAGAAGATGAGAGAGATAACCATTCTTGGTATCATGACATTCTGCGATATGTGAAGAATCATGAATACCCCGATCAAGCCACTGAAAATGACAAGAGAATATTGAGAAGGCTCGCTAATGACTATATCTTAGATGGAGAAATCCTGTATAAAAAGAGGAAGGATCAGATACTATTAAGGTGCGTTGACGCTGTGGAAGCGAAGAAAATCTTGGAAGAAGTCCATGAAGGTGTTTGTGGAATGCAGGCCAATGAGTTTACAATGGCTAGGCAGATCATGAGATTTGGGTACTACTGGTCTACGATGGAGGGAGATTGCATCAGTTACGCCAAGAAGTGCCATAAGTACCAAATTTATGGGGATAATGTAACAGCCTAATTTTCAGTGGTGTCGGAACAATGATTCGAGATCACTAAATCCGAAAAATGAGTAGGAAATATTATTAATTTAGTGAGTATAAGTTAAATGTGAAGTTAGGAAAAATTTTGAAACAGTGAAATGTACTAAAAATATATATATTAAAATAATTAAAATTGAAAATGAGGTATCGAGACCTTGAAAATTTTAAATCGAGCCATAAATATTTTTATAAATATTTATGGAGTGTTAATAAGTTAGTATTAAAGTTTCGTCAAGAAATTTTAAAGTACTGATAGCTAATTGAACAAAAAGGACTAAATTATATCAAATGCAAAATTGCGGGAAATGATTAAATAGCTTAAATGATAAAAGAAAGAGGGTTTAAAAGGCAAATAGACCCAAGGTCTATTTGGGCTGGACGGCAAGAGCATGAAATCACCAAGAAAATAAGGGGAATTAAGGGAAAAATTGGAAAATTGTAAAATTTACTTAATAAAGCTAGGATTAAAGTGGAATTATCTAGATTTCTCTTTATTTTCTTCATTCTCTTCAGAAAAAACACCATGGAAGAGTTCCCTTAAGCTGTTTTTTCATATTTTTACTGCAAGTAAGTTCAATTCTTGATTATTTCTTGAAATTTTTGTGTTTTTGTGACTTTTACAACTAGGTCCATTTGTTGAATTCATTAGTTCTTGATTCTATGAAAGAAATTGAAAGTTTCTATGAATATGTGCTGGAAGTATATGATGATTTGACATAGAATTAGAGCTTTAAATTGTTTATATGCTGATTTTATTGAAAGAATTGAATAGAAAGTGAATGTTTGGGACCTAAATTGTAAAAGAGTTTGAAGTTAGAGTTTTATGTAAAAATTCTGAATTTCAATAGTTATGAAATAACTTATAATGTCTAGGAAAAGTATTAATTGAGAAAATTAGTTTAATTGAGGGGTTAATTAAGTAAGGACTGAATTGTATAAACTGTGAAATTTGGGGCAGAATGAAAATCAACATTTTGCACTAAAACAGTTTTGGACAGCAGCAATAGTCTAACTTTGAAAAATCTCCAAAAATTGTAGAAATCTAATTAGAGGATGAATAAAATATGAAATTAAAGCTTATTAGTCTAGTTTCTTATAGAAGAAACGGTGTAAGCAATGGAATTGTAAATCATGAGATATAATAAGTTTTGTGAGACAATATCAGAATGATTTCGGGTTCCCCTGTTCTGACTTTGGAAAATCATCAAAAATTTGAGACAAATAATTAAGGGTTTAAATTTTTATGTTTAAAATCCTTAAAGAGTCTATTTTCAATAGAAATAAGCGGGAACATCATCCAAATCTCGTACGATGAGATAATTAATTCTTAGTGAAGAAGGGTCGGAACTGTCAGACAGCAAAACAGGGGCAACTTTAAAGAATAAACTGTACTTATTGGCTAAACTAAAAATTCTGAAAATTTTATGGTAATAAGATAAGTAAGTCTAGTTTCAGGGAAAATTAGCGGATCTTAATTTCGAGTTCTGTAGCTTAAGATATAAATAATTTAGTGACTATGACGCAAATGGACAGTTTTGAATATACATAAGTAAATAGTGAAATTATTGATAATGTTACTTGTTGCATGTTATATAAATTAAGGATGTGGAATGGAGAGGAGGAGGAAAATATGTATGAATATTCAGCTAGCATTGGTAATTTGTATGTTTTAGGCTCATGGACTAAATTGAATAAAAGTAAAATTTTATGGGCAATTTTGTAAAAAATGTTAAAATGACCAATTTGCATGAAATGGATTATTTTATTATTTAAATTACAAAATTGAATGAAATTATTAATTCACTCAAGATCGGGGAAAAACATGTTTTAAGGATTAAATTGAAAAGTGTTAAAATTATGGAAAATTCGACATTTTATAGAATTCATAGGTTGTTATCAATTTGTGTGAGAATAACTACTGGAAATAAGGATTAAATTGCAATAATTTTATTTTATTTTAACCTAAGGATGAAATCGTCATTAATTAAAAGTTTAGGGTAAAATGATAATTTTGTTTAGAGCATTAGTTGAATGTATTATAACATGAAATAAATGAAAACGACGATCAAATTTCTTTATAAAGATCTGGATGACTTGAATACGAGAATTGAACGTGGAAAAGAAAAGATATCAGATTAATGAAATATCTGATAAATGAATCGGTAACTTCGGTAATGCTCCGTAACTCTATTCCGGTGACGGATTCGGGTTAGGGGCGTTACAGATAAGATCCATGTGCCTCCTTCCCTGCTTCATGTTATGACTTCCCCATGGCCTTTTTCAATGTGGGGCATAGATGTCATTGGGTTACCGATTCATTTTTGTGGTCATTGATTATTTCACCAAATCGGTAGAGGCTGTTTCATACACCAATGTCACGAAGTCAGCAATCAGCAGGTTCTTAAAGAAGGAGATTATATGTCGATATGACATGCCAGAAAGGATCATATCAGACAACACGTTGAATTTGAATAATAGCATGATAGCAGGGGTCTGCAGTCAGTTTAGAATTAAGCATCATAACTCATCGCCATATTGCCCGAAGATGAATGGTGCAGTTGAGGCGGCTAATAAAAATATAAAGAAGATTATGGGGAAAATGGTTGAGACTTATCGGGATTGGCATGAAAAATTACCATTTGCTCTTTTTGCTTATCGTACATCTGTCAGAACTTCTACTGGGGCAACGCCTTTTTCATTAGTTTATGGAAGTTGAAATCCCCTCCCTCCGAGTGTTGTCAGAATTAAAATTGCATGAAGCAGAATGGGTCCAATCCAGATATGATCAGTTGAATTTGATCGAGGAAAAGAGGCTAAAAGCCATACATCATGGACAAGTGTATCAGAAGCGAATGATGCGAGCTTACAATAAGAAGGTTCGCCCTAGAGTGTTCCATGAGGGGGACTTGGTGTTAAAAAAGATCCTTCCTATACAAAAGGATTTTAGAGGGAAATGGATGCCAAACTGGGAGGGACCGTATGTGGTAAAAAAGGTCTTTTCTAGAGGAGCGTTGATATTAGCTGAGATGGATGGCGGGAACTTACCTAACCCAGTCAATGCAGATTCAATTGAGAAGTACTTCGCTTGAAAAAAAAATGGGGAGAGGCCAAGGTGAAAACCCGCAAAGGGCACCTTGTGACAAATGGAGTTTTGAGTTGAAAACCCGAAAAGGGCAATTCAAATTTTGATCGAAGGTAAGGGAAAATAGTATTCTTGCTATGCCTGAATTGACAGAGAAGAGGTATGCTACATCTTGGGGCATCGACAAAGTACCCTAGATCTCCTAGACACATGCTGAGTTCAAAATAGGCCTCAAGGTGTTCGTGCAGAAGCTCGATGTGATATCTAGGGCACCTAGTTTCATATCTTACCCATGTTGTATTTATTTTTGACTCTATTTTTCCTGAGATATGGTCTCAATAAATTTTCTTCTTATCATATTTGCCATATTGGATTAACGTTTTTTGAGCTATGTTCCTAAACAATTTTCTGTTAGCCTATTATTTTTTCTTTCGAGCATTTTTTTTTGCATTGAAATGACGATTAATAGACTAATAATACTCTCTCAAAAGAGGTTTTGTATATTACTTTGGAAGCTTCTAATGTTACAAGAACTGGAAACAAGACTATTGCTCAGAACTCCCCAAGCCTAAGTGCGGGAAATGTTGAAAAGAGGGGTCTAAGTTAGTACACTTCTCGGGATTTTGTTTGTCAGAGGTACCTCGACGAATAACGAGCAATGTCAACCCAAGTTTGAAAAGGGGGCTTATTCTCGAGAGAAAAATGATATTCAGCATCCATGCAAATATCAGGCATACACATCTGATCATGACACCCAAGAAATGGTGTGATAGATCAAATTAATGAAGGAAGGTTCAGATCTTATACCCTTGAATTACGAGGGGAATGGTTGAAGAGGAATCAGATTATATTCCCCTGAGTTGCAGTGGGAGAGTTTGAAAATGGTGCAAGCCAGAAGCACGGTGGACTGAACCTTGAAGTTATAGTGGGATAAACCAGTTGAAAAAATGGGTTTGTTTCTACGAGTTCTCTATCGAAAAGTATCAGCTGAACGAGAAGACCCATGTCAGTGAAGCAATAGCCTTAACAGACAACGAGTAATGTCAGGCCAAACATGTAAAAAGGGATCATTCTCATGACATTTTGCATTCATACAAATGTCAGTCATAATACATTTAGTTAGGAGCATTTGATTTATATTGATCATGACATCCTAATCATTTGACATAAGCATACCCTAGGAAATCAATTCTACAGACAGATTCCCCAGTGGACAGTGTAGCAAAATTGAAAACTACAAATCTGATCTTCGCTGAGAGGAACAGAGAAGATCAAATTTCGGTAGATCTTATCTTCGCTGAGCAGGAGCGGAGCAGATCAAATTTTAGCAGATCTCATCCCGTTGGCAGGAGTGGAACAGATTAAATATCGGTAGATCCTATCTCCCTAAGCAATAGTGGAGTGGATCAAAAATTACAGATCTTATCTCCCTAAGCAGTAGTGGAGCAGATCGAAGACGATGAGCCTTAACCCCTTAAGCAGTAGGGTAATATGCGAGAAAATGACAGATCTTTATCTCCCTAAGCAATAGTGGAGCAGATCAAAGATGGTGAGTCTTAACCCCTAAGCAATAGGGTAACTGACTGAAAACAGATCCTATTTCCCTAAGCAATAATGGAGCGGATCGAAAATGGAAAGCTTTATCTCCCTGAGCAGCAGTGGAGCAAGCTGAAGATTACAGATCTTATCTCCCTAAGCAGCAGTGGAGCAGATTGAAGATAATGAGCAGGCTTTAACTCCCTAAGCAGTAGGGTAAAAGGCTGGAGGATTACAAGATCTTATCTCCCTAAGCAGTAGTGGAGCAGATCGAAGATAGCAAACCTTATCTCTCTGAAGTTGCAGAGAGCAAGTTGAAGATACAAACCTTGTGTCCCTAAGCAGTAGTGGAACAGGTTGAAGTGACCAGTTATTATCTTCTTCATGTGTCAGTAGAGTAGAGTGAAGCTACAAATCTCTTCTCTCTGAAACTTATTGGAGTAGATCGAAAATGTTAATTCCTATACCCCTGAAGATGCAGTGGGATGGAATATGGCTACTTGAGCAAGATGAACAACAAGGAGTAAGGAATCAGCAAGACCGGGCAAAATTGGCTCTTTAATGTCTTTGCTTCGTTCTCGTTACACAAACAACGAGCAAAGAGGGGCAGCTGTGGGTACTAATTTTGTAATATCCTGATTTTGGGCCTAGTCGGAATAATGGTTTCGAGACCACAAATCTGAGATAGAAAGAATTTTTTTTTTATAATTATTTTGAGGTCTATGATATGATTGCATGATTGTGTGAAAATTTCATGAAGAAATTCTATGCATAAAGTGCTTAATTTGAAATTAGGGACTAAATTGAATAAATTGCAAAACTTGTGTTCTAGAAGCATTTTGCATAAAATTGAATTAGATTATTAATTAGAGGTCCTTACAGAGCAATTTGACCAATTTGTAAGTCTATGGACAAAAATTAGACATGGATGGAAAATTTTTGGAAAGTTTAGTAGTAAGGGCATTTTGGTCATTAGGATATTAAATGAAATTATGTAGTATAGGAAGTTGTAGATAAAATGGAATAAAAACGAGGTATCGAGACCTCGAATTCATAAACCGAGCCATAAATATTTTTAGAAATATTTATGGAGTGTAAATAAGTTAGTATTAAAGTTTCGTCAAGAAATTTTAAGGTTTCGGTAATTATTTAGGTGAAAAGGACTAAATTGAACTAAGTGCAAAATTTGTGAGATGTGATTAAATAGCTTAAGTATTTAAAAATATGGATTTAAAGAGCAATTAGACCCAAAAGTTAATGGCTGGACGGTTTGGGTATGAAATAAGCAAGAAAACAATGTGAACAAGGGGCAAAATTAGAAATAGCATAAAAGTTAGTAATTAAATAATGATGTAATTGAAAAATCTAGACATTTCTTCATCTTTCTCAGCCAGAAACGCCGTAGCAGGTCTCCTATGCTGGTTTTCATATTTTTGCACCATGTAAGTTCAATTTTTACTTTTTCTTAGTAATTTTTATGTTTTTGTGACTTTTACAATTAGGTTCAATCATCTAATTCATTAGTTTTTGATTTGGTGGATGAAATTGGAAGTTCCCCTGGCTGAGTAAGGGTAGTTTATGATGAATTATTATGAAATTGAAGTTCTAATTTCATATTAAGGTTGTTTTATTAAGTCATTTTGATAGAAAATGGTATTTAGGACCTAATTGTGAAAAAAATTGTGAATTAGATGTTGGTGTTGAAATTCAGAATATAAAAGGTTGTGAAATAGTTTATAATGATAAAATAAAGTGTTAATTGAGAAAAAATAGTTCAATTTATGGGTGAATTGAGTAGGGACTAAATTGTAAAAACTGTAAATTTGGGGTAAAAGTGCAATTTCAAAATTTAAACAGCATAAATTGTGAAGTGAAATAGAAATCAAATAAATGCTAATGAGTAGAAATAATTTATATTATAGATCAAGAGAAACGAGATTCAAGTCGTGATCGAGGGAAAAATAAAGTTTACGAGGAATAGGCTCGATTGCTAATATTTTATATCGAGGTAAGTTCATATGATTTTTAATAATGCAATGTGTAATTTAATGTTTTGAAATGAAAATTTCATGAATGATATAGTATATTATTGCATATAAAATGTCATTAAACTGTGATAATTGTAAAATGATATTTGAATAAAAGTACAAATTAAATGGAACAACGGACTTGAGTACTTTCATTCAGTGGCTAAGACGAATTGACGGAAAAGACCATGGTTGGACCATGGTAGCATGTGAAATGTGATTTCCGTATAAGACCATAGCTGGGCTATGGCTTCGGAGAAATGTGATATGTGCTTCCGTATAAGACCATATCCGGGATATGGCATCGGTGTGATATGTGCTACTGTATAAGACCATATCTGGGATATGGCATCAGTGTGATATGTGATCCGTGTAAAACCATGGCTGGGTTATGGCCTCGGTATGTGATATGTGACTATGTGCAAGACCATAGTTTTACTATGGCATTGTGATAATGAGGTACTCAATTCCGTAATCGTTCCCTAATTTGATTATGAACGAAAATGTAAAATGGCCCGAAAAGATTAAAAATTGGTGAATACTATGAAAATGACACGATTTGGAATAAGTTCTTGATACTTGATGACATTGAGATTATGGACCTATGCTTATGAAGCATAATTATGTGTTCTTACCATGATGGATGAAATGATATTGTATGGATTTAGTGAATAATAGTGGTGAATGAATAAATATGGCCTTGGCGGTTTTGGGTTACTGCAGTAGTGTATCTTTTGAAATTCACCATAAATTGTGGAAATTGAGTTAAGGGCTGAATAAAATATGAGATTAAAGCCTGATGAGTCTAGTCTCATATAGAGGAAACGGTCCATGCAATTGGATTTTATGTTATAAGATATTTAAATTGTTGTGAGATAGAGTTTGAATGACTTCGAGATCCCCTGTTCTGATTTTAGAAAATCATTAGAAATTGTAAAAAAATAATTATGAGTTTTAATTTATATATTTAAAATCCTTATCGAGACTATTTTCAAGAGGGATAGACGGGAACATCATCCAAGTCCCGAATTATGAGATAAATAATTTTTAGTGAAGAGATATCAGAACTGTTGGATAGCGAAACAGAGGAAACTTTAATGAATAAACTGTACTAAATGGCTAAACCAAAAATTCTAGAAATTTTATGGGAGAAAGGTATATGAATCTAGTTTCAAGAAAAATTAACAGAACTTAATTTGGAGTTTCGTAGCTCCAGAAATAAATTATTTATTAAATGTATCTTGATAAAACAGTTTAAGCTCAGTATGTATAATTGTACAATTGTGGTGTTTTATCTTAAAAGCATGTTGGTAATTGCTTATTAATTTCATATGTACTTACTAAGCATTTATGCTTACTCCCTCCTTTTCATTCCTTGTAGTTTTGACAAGCCAGCTCGGAAATCGGGAACGGTCGGAGGCCCACTCACACTATCCGTATACCATCTTGGCATAATGGCTTGTATATTTTGAGTATGGCATGTATAGCATTATAATCATTTTGTATATATGGTGTTATGATATGGATATTGAGTAGTATGGAAATGCTTGGTAATGATTAGCCATTGGAATGGCTAATCATGATCATATTTGGTGTTATGTATGCTAAATTGCTAACTAATCCATGGAAACCATGAAATAGGCAAAATTTACCATAAAATAGATTCAGACAGCAACAGTGATGTGAGTTTGAAAAATCATTAAAAATAGTAGAGATACAATTAGATGATGAATAAA
Organism: Gossypium arboreum; assembly: GCF_025698485.1. NCBI lineage: Eukaryota > Viridiplantae > Streptophyta > Magnoliopsida > Malvales > Malvaceae > Gossypium > Gossypium arboreum. The sequence continues at coordinate 106,036,738 of NC_069081.1, read as the reverse complement.
ATATGTAATTGAATAATTATTAGTCTATTTTCATATGGATGGAACAAAACAGGTATATGAGTTATATTTTATGAGAAGTTTAAATTTTTGTGAAATAGGGCCAGAGCGATTTCTGGATCCCCTGTTCTGACTTTGGAAATTCACATAAATTGTACAAAGATAATTAGAAGTTATTCTTTATATTTACAGATTCCTTATTGGGTCTAGTTTTATTATAAACAAACGGCATAGTCATTGAAACTCTGTACAGGGAGATATCTGATTCGTAATACACAGAGGTCAGAGCAGTCGAACCCTAAAACAGGGGAGACTTTAACTAATAAAGTGTACTAATTGGCCCAACCAAAAATTATAGAAAAAAATTAGTAGATATATATATGAGTCTAGTTTAAGGAAAAATTTACAGAATTTGATTTCGAGTTTCGAAACTCGAGATATGAATTTTTAAGCAACTATGACGCAGTTGGACAGCTTGTCCGAATTTGTTTAAGTGCTCAAATAAGTTTAGTAATGCCTCGTGCTCGACTCCGGAGACGGTCTCGGGTAAGGGGGCGTTACAAATTTTTGCCCGGGCCTATTTACCATTAAAGCCTAAATTTTTAAACCAAAAACAAACCCCAAAGACCAAAAATAGACCAAAAATCAAATCAAAAACAAAATAAAATTAACCCAATTTTGAAGCCCAAATTACCCAAGCCTTAAATTAACCAGACCTAAATATTTAATCCTAAATCAAAAAGAAAAGAAAAACCCTAACACCCTTTTCTGTTGCAGCCGCCGTAAGCCTTCCCACGCACGTCCTCCAAGTTCGCACGCCCACGTCGGTTTCCCCCACGTCGCCTCTCACCCATGTCAGCTCCAATGGCTCCATGTTCGCCATAATTTTATTTTTGTACCTGTAAAAATAAAGGCTATAAAAGCCAAAGATTGTAACAAGGCAAAAAAAAAAAAGATGGATTCAATACAAACACAAGATTTAACACCAAATACCAAGATTTTAAATACCCAAAAGAAATAAAAGCAGAGATTGAACTCAGACGGTCACACAAATCGGGAAGACAGCAAACATACAAGGCAATTTTGTAGAATCGAAAGTTACCAAGGTTGTTGTTTTGATTCTTTTCTTTTTTCTTCTTTTTTTCGTTTCTTTTTTGGATTTGACCACTCTTTACTATGTATATCTGTTAAAAAGAATAAAAATACAAAAAACTTACTTTTTTAACTTCGCCATCGCGTGGTGGCCAACGACAATGACAAAACGACGGACGGGATGAAGCTCGTCCGTTCTTGAAGAATTGGATGGGGCAAGAGAATTTGGAGAGCTTTTCAAATGGTTTTAAGGAAAATGAAAGGAAAATGTTGTTGAAGGGTTTTTTTTTACTTTTATTCCTTATTTATTATGCTAATTAATTCAATATTCCCGTATTTATGTTTCATTATGATTATTTTAATAATTAAAATGGTTTCCATTATTATGGTGTTTTATATTATTATTGTCTTAATTATTTATTTATCATATATAATTATTGTTATCTTTATTATTTGTTGCTATTATCCTTACTTTTTTTAATATTATTTTTACTTTCTAATGCTATTTATCATTAACTTATTATATTATTTTTATCATCTTTTTTACTACCATTGTATATTATTATTATTTTGGGTTTTTTCTAAAAATTATCTTTATATGATATTCATTTTTTATCTATTTTATTAAAAGTTAATTATTTTAAATATAGTTTATTATACTTATTATTATTTATTATTTATCATTATTGTTAACTTAGCATCGTTATTATTTTAATTTTACTATTATTATTATATTTAGTAATACTATTGATATATTGTTATTATTGTCATGTTTATTATATTATCATATTTATGACTATTGTTGTTTCCATTTTTATTATTTATTAAAACTATATTTTTTTGTTATTAATATAGGGTTAGCATGATTCTCATATTGTCATTTTTCTGTCATCCATCATTATTTATCGTTTTTTCCTCTCCAAATTTTAATCGTTTTAGTTATTTTATTCCATAATGTATTCTCAACTTGTTTTTAACATAAAAATAATTTTCTATACTTAATCGTTTTAAAAAAAAGTGCCCTACCGTATTGGGTTCGTTTTTTTTATTCGATTTAAGTATTTTATTCAACATTTTGTTCCCAAATAGTTTTTAATAAAAGCAATTTTCTATACTTAATCGTTTTAAAAAATGTGCCCTACCGTATTGAGTTTCGTTTTTTATTCGATTTAAGTATTCGAATATCCTTCTTAATCGATTTATTCTTTAAATTTTCTCCTAAACAATGGTAATTTTCGATATTTAGAAGCTCGAAAAATTGTACCCTACCGTATTGGGTTTCGTTTTTTGTTCGATTCAAATATTCGAATATCCTTCTTATTGAATTTCTCCAAGTTTTGAAAAGTGGAGGCACTGTTCTGTATTTAAAAATTCGAAAAATCATGCCCTACCGTTCTGGATTGTGGTTTTACGTTTGATTTAAACAAGAAAAACCCATGAACATCAAAATAGAAGCAAAGCACCATGAACTTACCTTGGATTTTCTTCCCCAAGTGACCGAACATTCAAGAGCTCTTTTCCTCTCCTTTCTCTTCCATTTTCGGCTACCATGAACAAGGATGGACAAAACTTTTCCTTCACTTCCTTTTGTTACTCTTATTATTCTAATTACCCAACAATTTATGACACAAAATGGCATATAATATTTGTGCCATACTCATGCCATAATTTCAATAAAAAAATTTGCACATGTTGTCTACCACCAACATGATGGTCGGCCACTACATATAAAATGGGAGGTTTGACATGCAAATCCTCCTATTTTACACTACAAATTATTTGGCCACTACAATTTGGCCTATAGCATTTTCAGAAATTTTCACATAGGTCCTATTTCATAATTTTACTCTCAAATGACAAAATCAAAGCATGAAATTTTCACACATGCACTTTCACATATAATAAACACAGAATATAACATTTAATTATTTTTGTGACTCGGTTTTTTGATCTCGAAACCACTTTCCGACTAGGGCCAAATTAGGGCTGTCACAACTCTCCCCCCTTAGGAATTTTCGTCCCCGAAAATCTTACCAGAAGAAATAGTTTCCACTCTAAAAACGTTTTCGCCAAATTCTTGGAATCACAATTTTTCCATTCTTCACATGTATCTCTTTTTACCAAAAATCCAAAACTTTGGTCTACACCAACAGATCACATCATAGATACTTTAGTCACTTCATCAAATAAAACCTTGCACATGCAAACCCCATCTTACCGATCTTTTCTCGTCAGATGATAAATCATAATCAAATAAGATTTCTCTCTTAGAAAATAATAAAAATTTTGATTCAATTTGGATAAAAATTCTATCTCACAACCACTTCTATAATACCACTGATTTCTTTTATTCCATATACTTGTATAATCTATTACAACTCAAATAAACAAACATTTCACAATCGGAGTTCATATAAAGATCCTTTACATAACCTTTAACCCATCTGTATACTTATTCCATATCAGAACAATAATAACATCAACAAAAATCTTATATGTCCAGATATCCAAAATCAAATAACTGTTACTCTGAACTCATTTTGAACTATCACATGTCATATACTTTTATAAGATGGAATACCATTTAATAGAAACAGAAGAATAACATCGTATGAATTTATCCTCGAATTTATTCCGATCATACTACAATGAAATCTTATAATAATAACACTGATAAGGGGGTGGAGTCGTTAAGCCTCGAAAGGAACCTTCATATTTGTATACACAGATAACTTTATCACTCATCATAATATTATGCATATTGATTCAAACATTTCAAATTTCCAATTCGTTACAGATACAATTTCACATATCTCAGTAATACACGCAACATTATTTCAAGTGAATATTAGCAAAACAGAAGTGAATTTATCACAATTCACACTTTCATTTCTCTTACTCAAATTACCAATAATGTCTTATCAAGTTTCCACATTTAGTATTGATCACTTGTCAATATTTATCAAATCGAAAAACGTCTTACGGTTTTGAGTACATCGCTTACTTGATGCCATAGTCCAACTATGGTCTTATACTAGCTCTGCTCTGCTCGTGCTGATGCCTATTCCCGATAGGTCTTACACTAGCACTCACTGGGCTGTGCCGATGCCTATCCCAGATAGGTCTTACGCTTAGCACAAGTCGAGCTGATGCCACGTCCCCGATGGGTCTTACACTAGTTCATCTGTCTCATGTATTGCTATGGTCCAACCATGGTCTTTTCCGTCAATTCATTAGTGAACGATCGTACTTATTCCCTTTCAATTCCGTCATATCACAATATATCACAATCAGTTCAATAGCATTTTTGGATCAATTAATAATAGCTCGGTTGGAACACATCATTACCTGAGCAAAACAATTTATAAGAGCCGGGAGATATCACACTATCACGCTTTACTTACGGCATGTATAGCTAGACTCTTATACTTGCTATGTTAGTCCGAGAACCGACTAAACCATAGCTCTGATACCACTAAATGTAACACCCCTCGTCCGTATCCCTCACCGAAACAGGGTTCGAGGTGTTACCCGACTTAAACTCAATCAATCACACAAAGACCGTGCTGAAAAATTTCAATCAATTTAAAACTTTTCTTTTCACATGCAATCTATCCCATATATGAGCTTACGAGGTCCAAAACATTAAAACCCTATACATGCCATAGACTCGAAATACTAGGATTTACTTACACCGATAACGTGAGCTCGACAGTGTGATAATATCTCCATGAACTCCAACCCGAAGCAGTGTAATCAAGTCAACAATCTATAAAACAGATAAATGTAACAACGGAGTAAGCTTTCATAAGCTTAGTAAGTCTTAAGCAATGCAAACAAATAAACGCAATTATACTTCGATTATTTAATTTCTTAAGAGGCCAAATTCTAGGGTTATTGCCATCTGGCTAAATATACACAAGCACATAATGCACGTTCAGCATTCTTATCACACTTAATCTGAATTCATATAACATATTTTTATCAAATACCCTCACATACTATCACATCCTGACCAGGTGTATCATGATCATAGGTATAGTTTTAACATTATTCACGTACGTATCACATTACTCCCTTATGATTCACTTCAAATCAAACTCACATATGAGTACATACTGCGTACCTGACCCACTTTACGTATTAAATGTATTCATTTGACAATCTAGCACGAGGTACCTTAGTCATAGGCTTTTCTCAAATCACCAGGCATTTCGCACGCTAGGCTCGAGGCCGATATCATTTCACCGGCTTTATAGCCTGCTAGGCTCGAAAGCCGAATAGTATCTTACCGACATTATAGTCTGCTAAGCTCGAAGGCCCGAATAATCAAATCAACAAGTTCCATATAACATATTCATATCAATTGAGTACTAACATCATTCGAAAGTATATATAATTATACATCTCAAACACTTTTCTTTCATCTTATTTTCACACTTAACATTTGATAGCTTATGCATAACATTTCACTCACATTCATTTCAAACTTATCATTCGATTATAAAAGCACATTGCATATTTACCAACATGTTATACTTGCCATTAGGCCATATAAGCATGATACAATACACTATCATTTCATCTTTAACATTCGGCTAAACCCTTATCTTACAAGGAACATCAAATTCACATAACATATCATTTTACCGGCATTACGCCTGCTAGGCACGAAGGTCCGAATACACATCACCGGCACAAAGCCTGCTAGGCACGAAGGCCCGAATATAATACCAGCACTAGGCCTGCTGGAATTATCCCAGATATAATACCAGCATGAAGCCTGTGGGATTTAACCCAGATATTTTACCAGCATGAAGCCTGCGGGTCTTTAAGCCTGAATACACATCAAATATCATTCATATTTAATTATATATTAACACATCTCATTCAACATATCACATTTCCATTTCACCATTCAAACTTAACCCATAGTGACCATTCGACTATAAGTCATATGCATAAATTATTTATCGCGCAACTTAGTTCAAGTAGAACCAAAAGGTCACGATTCATCTAATATATACATATTGCTCACTGATTTGCACACAACCTTTCAAATTAGCAATTATAAGATGGTTCCACACATAGCCCATCCTTATCGATAATTTACGATGGTTTTACCCTTACTCACATATATGTCATAGGCATTTTTACCTATGCTTCTCAATTCACATTCATGATTCAATTCCAATCGATTTAACATGCCTAAGTACATATCGCATACCTGAATAATTTACTTTACGGAACGAATCCACATATCGTATTAGCCCATAGTCTTATAGCACCACACTTTTAATGGTTTACCTCATCGAAGTTCACATTTAATCACTTTAGTGCCAAGCCATATTCGTCTATCACAAAGGACTAATAATAATAATTTTATACACATCATGGTTTCCTTTAGGTATTTAATAATCACAAATCGTGATATCTCCACCAGCACATATACGACATAGTTTATTCATTGTAACACTCATTTAGTGCATCAAATTTCCAAATCCAATTCAACTTAAGCATAATAGCCATAATTGGCTTATAGCCTTAAATCATTACATATTCGGCACATTAACTAAATAAAATTTACATTCCCTTTACCATATTAATTTAACTCTTGGGCATATAAAAAGGAATCAAGCTTAAACACTTAAGAACTTACCTCGAATGTTGTCAAATGATTACAACGGCTATTCGATTACTTTCTCTTTTCTCTTATCCGAATTTGCCCCTCTATGCTCTTAAGCTTAAAATTTAAATATTTTAAACTAGTCATTATTCGACAATTCAAGCATCACTTTCAAAATATAATATATATATATATATATATATATTCAACTTTCACACCTACTGATCATAGTAAACTTATAAGAAATCAATAAGCAACTCATTAACAAATTTTTGTCAATGTTTACCACATAATCATAATTTCACTGCAAGCTGTCTTCCTGAGCAACAGTCACTAAATCATTTATAACTGGAGCTAAGAAACTCCAAATCAAGTTTCGTTAATTTTCAATGAAAATAGACCCATATATATTTTACCTATAAAATTTTCAGGATTTTTGGTTTGGCCAATCAATACCAGATTTTTCTTAAAGTTTCCCTTATTTTGCTGTTTGACTAATCTGACCACTCTTCACTTCAAATCAAATTTCTCATTGTAAAAAATTCAAAATATGTTCTCGTTTATTTCATTTGAAACTAGACTCATTAAGGAGTCTAAACATATAAACTTAATCTTATAACCTTTTTTTAAAATTTATAATGATTTTATAAAAACAGAACAGAGGATCTAGAAGTCATTCTGACCCTGTCCCACATCACTTCAAATATCTCATCATCGGCAATTATTTTGCTTACACGGTTTCTTTTATAAGAAACTAGACTCATTAAGATTTAATTACATAATTTATTCAGCTTCTAACTCATCTCCCACAATTTATGGTGATTTTCAAAAATCACGTTACTGCTGCTTTCCCAAGCAGATTTATTACCAATTCACTCTTTCACACATACCTTGCATGCATGTTATTTAAACATGCATATCACAAATCAATCATCACATACCTATAACTTCACTTAAGCATAATCTTCCTTTCATCATTTTAAAGCACAACATTACTCAATATTATCCAAGTTCACATTCGGCCATAATACACACAACATGTTAGCCGATTTTTCCCCTTAGCATCTAAGGCACATGCATGCTCATTTGCTTGGCTCAACTTCATCTATTCTCCATTTTTCATCAAAAGAACATGAAACAACAACCATTTCTCTCATTTCCATTCATGACCGAATGCTCACAACACAACCAAATTTCAAAAATATGCTTCATGGGTTAAGGTAGAAACAAGAAAAACCCATGAACATCAAAATAGAAGCAAAACACCATGAACTTACCTTGGATTTTCTTCCCCAAGTGACCGAACATTCAAGAGCTCTTTTCCTCTCCTTTCTCTTCCATTTTCGGCTACCATGAACAAGGATGAACAAAACTTTTCCTTCACTTCCTTTTGTTACTCTTATTATTCTAATTACCCAACAATTTATGACACAAAATGGCATATAATATTTGTGCCATACTCATGCCATAATTTCAATAAAAAAATTTGCACATGTTGTCTACCACCAACATGATGGCCTGCCACTACATGTAAAATGGGAGGTTTGACATGCAAATCCTCCTATTTTACACTACAAATTATTTGGCCACTACAATTTGGCCTATAGCATTTTCAGAAATTTTCACATAGGTCCTATTTCATAATTTTACTCTCAAATGACAAAATCAGAGCATGAAATTTTCACACATGCACTTTCACATATAATAAACACAGAATATAACATTTAATTATTTTTGTGACTCGGTTTTGTGATCCCGAAACTACTTTTCGACTAGGGCCAAATTAAGGCTGTCACAAGAGCACAATGGCACAAGAAGAAAAGAGACAAAAATGTTGTATTTTTTTCTCATTCGGCTATAAGGCGATCTTTTTTTCAATTGTATTTGGTTACACGCATACATATCAATCAAAACAGAGACAATATGGGCAAAAAAAAGGTGATTTTTCATTTTCCTTCACGAGTTCATTCCAGGCATAATGCATACATATACAGATATAAAAAAAAACACGATCTTTCTTACCTTCTTCGGGTTGGGGAAGCCGAAACTGAAAGGTTCCTTTGGCTCTCTCCGATTTTCTAGACGGTTTTTGCATGTTTGAGGCTGAGATTTGGGGTGAGGAGAGCGAAAGGATTAAAAAGGGCCAGTTTTGTACTTCTAGTCGCCGTGAATGGCGTTCGTCGGCGACGAAAGGACAGTGGTCTAATCGCTGGAAACAGAGGCCCCAGAAAGAAACCCCTTTCTTTTTTTCTTTTTTAGAAAGTATGAGGAAATGAGGTTTAAAAAAAAATTAGGGTTTTATAGCATGTTTAAAACGACGTCGTTTAGGGCCATTTTAGTGGCCTCAAAACGGCGTCGTTTAGCATCCCAGACCCAAAATCCGACCCTAACCTGCCTAGGATCCGCGTGTTTTTGGACTGGGGTCTATTTGCGCCCCCAGTCCTTCCGCTTTTGAGGCCGGTTCCAATGTGGTCCCATTTCCCTTTCATTTCTTTTTTAATTTTACCCTAGAATTTTATCTCTGTTTCATTTTAATCCCGTATGAGGTGCTGCGTTTTAGAGGGAGGGAATATTTTCCCTTTTAGTTCCCCATCTCATTCGCACACTGCAATTTGGTCCCCTGTTCCTTTTCATTTATTTTTGGTTCCTTTTAAGTTTCAATTAAGCTTTCATTTGGTTCTTTTATTTATTTATTTACTTTACATTCATTATTCCTCTATTTCATTAATTTTTACTTATTAATATATGTTACTAGTTTGTATTCTGTTCTTGTATTTATTTATTGTCGTTTTTATTTCTTTTAGATTTTTGCTCACTCTCTTTGATTATTTGTTTTGTTTTGACTTCCATTACTATTATCATTTTACCATCTATTATTATTACTATTTTATTACCATTTATTCATCTACCTATTCATCATCCTTTTATACGTACATAAATTATATATATATAATGATAATAAAATAAAATTATTTATATTTTCATTACCTATATTTCTTCTCCTTATTATTATTATTTATATATTTGATTTCAAATTATATTCATAAGTTCGTTTTCACTTTTACTTGTTTCTTTATTTTTGATCTTGTACAATTTATTTCCCTTTACATTTATTCATGTTTTCGACTCTATTATTCGATTGACATCGTTCCACATGTGTATGCGTTAATGCTATGATTATTGTCTCTATTTGATTTATTTATCACTTGATGGTGCTAGTTAGTGTTAAAATAGTTTATATTATATGATTCTTATGTGTTGTCATATTAATGTATCCGTCATCGTTCTTGGCCAAAAAATGATATTTCATTTGCATATCGTTTTTAAAAAATTTATCAATTCAAAAAAAGAGAGAAATGCTAAAAAATGGTAACATTTTGCATTTTGGAAATCCGAGAAATCGTGCCCTAACGTGCTGGGTTTCGATTTTTCGTTTGACCAAATGATCAAATACCCTTTTTAAAATTCCGTCTGTGTTTTCTTCAATTAAAAAAAAACAAGGCAATATTTCGTGTTTGGAAATTTGAGAAATTGTGCTCTAACGTGCTGGGTTTCGATTTACTGTTTGACCAAATAACCGAATATTCCTTTAAAATTTCAATGCATGAGTTTTGGAGATCCTGAGTTGATCTTGGTATCGAGGGTTTGAAATGTTGTATCCTAACGTGCTGGATATGATATTTTATTTCTTCGGAACAAGAGAATATCAATATCCACTTCAAGTTATCCAAACATTTTTTAAGGGATTGTATTTTAAAATCTTTTCAAATTTTCAACATTAGGACATTAATCAATCAATTAGGTATCAATTTTAGGCATTACGAGAGTGCTAATCCTTCCTCGTGCGTAACCGACTCCCGAACCCATTTTTCTTGAATTTCGTAGGCCAAAATCAATATTTTGATCAAATAAAATGCTTTACAGGTGATCCGATCACACCTAAACAAAAAGGATTAGTGGAGACTCCATTTTCATTTTTTAAAAAAGGTCGATCCCCGTTTTCAAAATAAAAATGGTTTCGACACATTAGATAGATTAAAAATTTTATTATAACTAAACACATGTATGTACCAAAATATTGTAATTCATATAATATTTTTCTCCATGGCTTCCCATTTGAAAGGTGTAAAAAAAGCCTACATTGATAGATGATATGAGAAAAACATTATGTGTGTACAAAAATGAGCATCCCTCTTCAAGTCAAAAAGATTTGCATCAGTGGGTTCAATAAACATTTTATCTCTCTGTTAGCCAATTAACAATATCAAATGCTCTTAAAAGGTCATTTGAATATTTGTCAGAAGAGATAAAGAATAGCAATGTTAAAAGGCACAAATCAATCAAATATCTTGAATTAGAGAATGTATTGTATGAGTGGTTTCTCCAATATCAAGAGAAAGTAAACATGACTGGAGAAATGATTCAAACTGAAGCAAAAGAGTTTCTGCAGAAAATGTATGGTGATGCAAATTTTGAATTTAACTTCTTAATTGGTTGGCTAGAACGGTTCAAGGCAAGACATGTGATTAAGTCTTATAGAAGATTTAGTGAATGTGGTTCAATTGTTATGGAGAATATTGAAGATGCATTACCTCAAATAAGAGCTAAATTGGAAAATTTTGATTGGAACAATATCTATAATATGGATGAAACAAGCTTATTTTATCGTTTGCAAGCAAATCATTCACTAGCTACAAAGCAATTAGAAGGACGAAAAAAGGATAAGGAAAGACTTACTGTTGTGGTTTGTTGCAATAGGGATGGTTTAGATAAACTGCCTCTTTGGGTTATTGGTAAGTTTGCTAATCCTAGATGCTTTAAAAATGTGAATATTAACAATCTTAACTGTCATTATCGAGCCAACAAAAAAGCATGGATGACCGGATTACTTTTTCAAGATTTTGTTCGTTGGTTTAATGCTAGAGTGACTAGTAGAAAGGTGTTACTTATAGTAGGCAATTGCCCATCCTATGCCAAGGTTATTGAAGGCTTGATAAATGTTGAATTATTCTTTTTGCCTCCAAATTCAACATAAAAAATTCAACCATGTGGTGCTGGAATTATTAGAGCAATTAAGAATTATTATCGGCATCGCTTTTATTCTAGCATCTTAGAAGGTTACGAGAAAGGAGAAATAAATCCTAAAAAGATTAATTTATTGGATGCAATCCATTTTATTAATGATGCCTAGAATATTGATGTGAAGCCTACAACTATTGCAAATTGTTTCCGACATTGCAAAATTTGATCTAAGGAGGATATGCCTCTCGAATAAGAAATTGGTGATGTTGAAGGCATTCATAAATTAAAAGAAGTAATTTCTGATTCACAGTATAAAAATGCCATGGATGTTGAGCAGATTTTGAATTATCCAAGTGAAAATAAATCTTTGATGGAGTCACATAGGGATGAAGAAATTATTCAAGGAATAATGGACGTGTCGGCTGATGACGAGCAAGGTCCAGATAACAGTAGTGTTTTACCACATGTTTCTCCAAAAGAGGTTTTTCTAGCTGTGGATATCTTGAAGAATTATTTAATATAACATGAGAAGAATACACCAGATTTAGTTTATGCCATTCTAAAAGTTAAAGATGAAAATGCATTTGATTCACATGCAAAGAAAAAAACAGTTAACTATAGATGCATATTTTAGTAAAGAATAAAATTGGAAAAAATAAGAGTTATCTAAAAGCACTTTAGTTTTATGTATTGTATATAAAACTTTCAATATATTTAATGAATTATTATTTTATATTTTCATTGGACCCTTAAAGATTTTTCTAAAAGTGATTATTTTATACATTTAGCGAGGTTATTATTTTATCCCTTAGCTTAAATGAAGACAAAAATATTATTATTTAATCAAAATTATTAATTTATCGAATATTTATTTATCGAGGTTTTATTGTAAATACAGTTAATTGAAATTATTCAAAATCTTACATCGGAAGTATCTAAGATAACCAACAACAATTGTTTAAGCCTCTCTATATATAATATTATATATATTCAGCCAGCGTTGACTTATATTACAAGTGGTGCCACGTCGTTCAATCTTTCTTTGCAAAATAACAATAAATTGTCCAAAATTTCAACCGTGGAAGTTGCAGATAAATATACATATGCATGCTTACATATGTTAGGATTATAAAAATATAGTATTGAACAACAAGGATTTTGATATCTTTTTGAATATTCCCTAAGTGAATATCCAATCAATAAATTAAACACGGGTTCCTCCAAATAGAACATATTTTAAAAAAAAAAATAAAGTTAAAAAGATTTTATCTTTCTAAATTAAATTAAAGAGTATATTTTATGGAGTAACTTAAATTAGACCGATTAGTGCCACATTTCATCTTTAAATTTTCTTTTATAAATACATTAACTTTTGGCTAGTGAAAGCATCACATATGTAAATCTCATTTAAGGTCTGAGGTCGAGGCTTTCGATAACCTCATTTTTAATACCTTCATGTTGTGGCTCATATCTTCATATTCTTGCTCAAATGAATATTCCACGTATACTTAATATCTCATTTCCTGCAAATTCATAAAAAAAATTATTTACTTAATGAAAAAAAGAAACCTATATATTTATTTATTTATTGGAAAAGATGAAGATTTAAGTCTAACATTATTAACCCAATCCTTATATGACATGCAACATGCATGATAAAAAAAAAAAGTAAAAAAACCCTAGATGATAATCAAAGCCTTCAATCTTTATATTTAATTAAATTTGAAGAATTTCCAGTAATAAGCAAATATATATAATATTTATATGTACTCATTAAAATGCATATACCTGGTGAATTTTGGAATGACTAATGTTTGGGGTTTCTTTTCCTTGTCGGAGGGTTGCTTCCATGTTTGTTCCTCTAAGACGACGACAAGGTTTAAATATACAGGTGCTTTGGTGGTTGGACTGAATGGGTTGAGCCACCAGTCAACATTGTTTGAGTGGGCAGAGATATTTAATGATAATTATAATTATAATAAAAAGGAATTAGGAGCATGGGGGTGACAGTTACATAAACAGAACGTGCGAAGAGTGATGAGAAACGGAGATTAAGAATCGACATGGGGTAAGACGAGTTTGAGAACAGTGGCGTATGTACGGGCTAACAGTCCATCGGTTACTCCTAAAATAAAAATTATTTATTAGATATTTTAAAATTTTAAAATTTTAAATTAATAAATGTAAAATTATACTTTAGTCTTTTTAAAAATAATAAAAATTTGATTTAATCATTTAAAAATTATAAAAATATAAGATATTAAAAATTAAAATTTAATTTTGACCCCTAAAAGTTACTTTGCCCTTAAAAATAATAAAAATTTAATTTAATTATTTAAAATTTTAAAAATATAGGCTATTCAAATGATGAAATTGTATTTTACTATTATAAAATTACAATTTAATTTTAACTCCTAAATTTTTTTTTTGACTTCACCCTTGTTTGGGAAGATGTTTTTGCATGGGGATTTTGCACATCTTCCTTTAAAAAAGGGCCCAAACCAAGCCAACAATAAAGATGAAAATTCACGTGGTGGTGGTGACGATGGTGGTAGGCAGCTGAACTAAGCTTGCTTGCTGTGACTAACCTCCTCCTTGATTATAAAGCTTACATAAGTTAAGTTGAAATTTCACGTGTTGCTGTTGAATTTACTAAATTTAGGGATTTCATGGGAGATCTAACTATCACGGCTTCACTGGTAGAGAAAATAAATTGCAAGCTTTATGGGATAGCAATATTATTACTCCTTTGAGTGAAAAAAATTATTAACAAATATATATATTTAAAAAGGGTTAATATGTAATTTATCTCTTGACCTTGTTTAAAAGTATATAGTTAGTACTTGAACATTTTAGTACATAATTGGTGTCTGACCTTGTATTTCGTCATACACATTGCCTTAATCTGTTAATAGCGTTAATTTTTTAAAAGTTAACATGTAATTTGCCCTCTGACCTTGTCTAAAAGTACCTAATTGGTTCTTGAACTTATAACACCCATTATTCAAGTAAACTCGAGCAATAAATGTTACATTTAACATTGAACATGCATTTACGATTTCAAATACTTTTAAATTAGACTTTTAACTATGATTTCAAGGCCTTACTACACTTTTAGGAACATAATTAGACTATTAACAAAGATTAATTGCGTATAGAATTTGTTTCAGCCTTCATTTAATTCAACTAAAAATTTTCAGTTGCAAGTCTGTATGTCTCGAGACCAAGACCTACATGTCTAGAGACATTACCATGGCACTATAGAAGTTTAACTTTGAAGTTTCCCTTTCTCGAGACAAAGTCCTTTGACATTATTACTGTAGATTTTTAGCTTTGAAGTTTCTGTCTTGAGACACAAGTCTCGAGACCTGGAATAGGGCACCTGAAAAATATGCATTTAAAAAACATTTCTAAACCACTTAAGCATCCAAAATCAATCCAAACATATACCACAACTCATAAATCATATAATACCTTATATTCACCTTCCAAAACACATTAAACACAAGAGGAAGATCACCTAAACACTTACATACACCAATACTTCACTTATGTACATGTCATACACTTAGATCAAAATAAAAGGATTTTGCATACTCTTCTCCAAGTCTTTGAGATGTGATAAGATGTGAAGAGATCCAACCTCAACAAATCCTTACTTCATATCTTTACCTACACGTTAAAAATAACACAATAAGTTTGTAAAAGATTAGTAAGTACATTGAGAATTAAATTTACGTTTTCATTAATTAAATGTAAACTAAATAAAAAATGTCATAATAAATAGGTTTAAAACTTAATAACAATAGAACTCCTATACTATACTTATTTATTAAGCTTGGATTCATTATCATTCCAATCACTTACATTTAATCTTGTCACAATGAAAATAACTCTATTTTATATTTTAGAATTTATCGAAGGCCTCATGTAGACTTAACAAAACATGCAATATATGCAGAAATAATACAAAGATGCACCGGAGTGCAGTAATAGAATAGAGTAGCACCAAAGTGCAATGTTAAAACATAATAACACTAAAGTGCTTAATCAAAATAGAGTGGTATCAAAATACATTAACAGAATAGAACGTGCGCTAAATGCTTTTTAATGGCATGTCATCTATATCTCTCTAGTTCAAATTTTGTCTACATGGCTAAATATAACATAATCAATTTTTCATTTACATTTCAGAACATAATTTATATACTTTTGAATTCTTCTCAATTTAGTCCCTAGAAATTCAAAACTCAATAGTCATTCTTATAGTAGTTCAAAATCAATACACAAATCATTCAATAACATATATCTCTTCATATATATATATATATATATATATATATATATATATATATATATTCATTCAATCATATTTTTTATCCTTCAGATCAAGTTTTTTATCATTTTACAAATTAGTCTTTTTCCCATATTTTCTATACAAAACATAATATTGTCTTGTAGATAATATCCAATAAATTTTTATACATTCACTAACCAATATCATATTAAATATTAACATATCCATGTATAAGATTGATCACATAAATATTAATATAATTAATCTAACAAAATTCTATACTTAAATATTATTGAAGTAAATTCTTGTTGTACTTACAACCAAACGCTTGGCATTAAGATTTCTTCTTCTTCTTTTTTCTACTCTTTGGCTATCTCTTTGCCTTTGTCCCCAACTTGTTGATCACTTCTCTTTTATTTTTTTTCATTTTCATATCAAAACATACAAGATTTACTTATTAAAATTATAATCAAATAACATATATATATTCTTTAAACAAAACTAACATGAAATTCATGAAAAACTTATCATTCTTATCTTATTTTTTATGATCAAACCCTAATTCTTATTTTCTCTCTCCTCCAAAACAACTATGGATGCACTTCTCATGAAACCAAGATAATTACTAGACTTCTCTATTGATTTCACTAAATATTCATGAAAGAAATTGGAGGAATTAAACTCAAAAAGCTTGGAAATGGTGGAAAAATACTAAAATGTAAGGTTTGCGAAGTTTTTGTTTCTTTCTTCCTAGAGGGACGACACAAAGATGACGATGATGATCATCATTTTTTTCTTTCATCTTTTTATGAACTTAACAATTAAGTAAAATAAAATAATTCCAATTTATTCCAACCAATCACAAATAACACAATTTAGTCCTTAATCATTATTCATGTCATATTTATCTAAATTGAATATTGACCATTTAGTCCCTCAATTTTCTCTAAAATACCATTCATGAGTCATATTCTCTATTGGTAAATTTTCATCTTTAGTCCCTCTTCCTTTTTTCCTTCAATTCAATCTAATCATTCCAACTCTTAATTTTCTCATTTCGCACCAATATTTTTCACTCTCTTACAATTTAGTTAATATCTCGGATTTATTTCTCATAATATACAAGCCTTTTCAATTGTGTTTAGTGTCCATCTTCTCCCTCTACTAACATTGATGGTTTCTATTTTTTGACCTTATCAATTTCTAACATATTTACTCTCGATTTAACATTGTTTTCGACTCGGGGGTTTTGGGGATGTTACAAAATTTGTCCAAAAAAATTATATTTTTTTAAATTAATTTATATTTTTAAAATAATTTTAATTTTTTTTATTTCTGCCATGTGTTATAGGATTGGCCAGTAATGCCACATCAACACAAACTAACAGTGTTAGTGCGAAGGTATCAACCTGGGTGACGAAATATGTTAGAATTAAGTGACTCGAATTCTTATTTAAATAAAATACGATGGAAAATAAAATAAAAGTAAAATCCATATAGAACTAGACTTCTTTTATTTTATTTTAGAATAAGGTTTTTTAAACCTTATTAAACTCCATCTATTTTATATTGATTAGGATAAGGTGTTTCAGTCCTACTAGAATATGGCTTTACAAGCATATAAATAGACATAGTCTATTCCTCTTGTATTCATTCAAATTTTCGACATAGTGAATTTTCTTCTCCTCTGCCCGTGGTTTTTTCCCGAAAGGGTTTTCACGTAAAATTTGTGTGTTCTTTATTTTATTTTTTGTTTTATTTTATTTTTCACGAATTGGTATCAGAGCTTCCAAGTTGTTCATCTCAATCACAGTAATGGCGTCTTTGAAGTATGAAATTTCGCTGTTGGATCGCAATACCAGATTTGCATTGTGGCAGATTAAAATGCAAGCAGTTCTTGCGCAGATAAATCTGGAGGATGCCCTACTAGGGATAGATAAGATGCCTTCGACATTAACAGATAAAGAGAAGAAGCGTAAGGATCGAAAGGCGTTAACACAATTACATCTGCATTTGTCCAACGAAATTTTGCAGGATGTAATGAAAGAGAAGGCTGCCGCTGCATTATGGAAGAGGCTAGAACAAATATGTATATTGAAAACTCTAACAAGCAAGTTGCATATGAAGCAGCGTCTTTATGCTCATCGTTTGGAGGAAGGTGCGTCTGTACACGAACACTTAACAGTGTTTAAAGAAATTCTCTCAAACTTGGAGGCCATAGAGGTTCAGTATGATAAGGAAGATCTAGGGTTGATTCTACTTTGTTTGTTTCCCCCGTCTTATTCAACCTTTAGAGACACGATTTTATATAGCCGCGAGTCTCTCACAGTTGATGAGGTTTATAATTCTTTAACCTCGTATGATAAGATGAAGCATCTTGTGGTTAAACCTGACTCTCAGGGAGAGGGTCTCATTGTTCGTGGGAGACAAGATCGGAATGCTGCTGATGATCGTGGTAGGACACAGGAACGGAATCCTCATAGTAAATCTAAGGGTGGATAGAAGTCTTAAAACAGAGGCAAGAAGAAAGGGCACATTAAATCTGAGTGCTATAAGCTACAAAATAATATTAAAAGGGAGGCTGCGAATCAAAAGGGAAAACAACCAGAAAATTTTGATGAAGCTGATGTTGTAGAAGACTACAGCGATGGTGAACTTCTAGTCGCTTCTGTCAATGATTCTAAAGAAAGCGATGAGTAGATACTTGATTCAGGCTGCACCTTCCATATGAGTCCCAATCGGGATTGGTTTACAACTTACGAAACAGTGTCTGAAAGTGTTGTTTTGATGGGAAATAATGCTTCATATAAAATCGCAGGTATTGGAACAATTAAAGTTAAGATGTTTGATGGAGTTGTTAGAACACTTAGTGACGTACGGCATGTTCCAGAATTGAAAAGAAATTTAATTTTGTTGAGTACTCTTGATTCAAAAGGGTACAGATACACAGCTGAAAGTGGGGTTTTAAAGATTTTCAAAGGGTCCCTTGTTGTGATGAAAGGGCAGAGAAAGATTGTCAAGTTATATGTTTTACAGGGTTCTACTGTTACTGGTGATGCAGCTGTCGCTTCCTTTTCCTTGTCAAATGATGATATTACTAAACTTTGGCATATGCGCCTAGGGCATATGAGTGAGAATGGCATGGCAGAATTAAGCAAAAGAGGACTTCTTGATGGGCAAGGAATTTGCAAACTGAATTTCTGTGAGCACTATGTTTTTGGAAAGCAAAAGAGAGTTCAATTCACTAGAGGAATCCATAACACGAAGGGAACGTTGGAGTATATTCATTCTGATCTGTGGAGGCCATCCAGAGTGCTTTCGAGAGGTGGAGCTAATTATATGCTAACCTTTACTGATGATTTTTCCAGAAAAGTTTGGGCGTTTTTCCTAAAGTAGAAAAGCGATGTGTTTTCCGCATTTAAGTCTTGAAAAATTATGATTGAAAAACAGACGGAAAAACAGATAAAATACCTCCGCACAGACAATGGCTTAGAGTTCTGTTCTGATGAGTTTAATATATTGTGCAAGTCAGAAGGGATCATAAGATACTTGACAGTTCGTCATACTCCACAGCAAAACGGTGTTGCAGAACGAATGAACAGAACGATCATGGAGAAGGTTCGATGTATGTTGTCAAATGTCAACTTACCGAAGTCATTTTTGGCAGAAGCAGCCTCTACTGTATGTTTTTTGATCAATCGATCTCCATCCATTACCATTGAGAAAAAGACTTCACAAGAGGTATGGTCTGGTAATCCTGCTAATTATTCTGATTTAAAGATTTTTGGGTGTCTTGCGTATGCTCATGAAAATTGGAACCGAGATCCATTAAATGCGTTTTTCTTGGTTATAAAGCTGATGTAAAAGGGTATAAGTTATGGTGTCCTGAAAATAAAAAAGTTGTGATTAGCAGAGATGTTGTTTTTTATGAAACTGCTATGCTACCTAACTTATCTCTTAAAGACTCTTCCAATAAAGAAAATCAAAAGCAGGTGGAGCATCAGATTAATACAGAGTCAACTCCTCAAGGTAGAACAAAAATTGAAAATAGAGTTGCTTCTTCACCACAATACTCTATCGCCAAAAACAGAACTAGAAGAGAAATTAAACCTCCAAAGAAGTATGCCGAGGCTAAACTAGTTGCTTATGCTTTAAATGTGGCTGAAGATATAGATGCGAATCAAGAGCCATCTAATTATTCTGAGGTGGTTAGTTGTGAAGACTCAGAAAAGTGGATGTTTGCTATGCAAGAAGAGATGGAATCACTCCACAAAAACAAAACATGAGACCTTGTGAAACTTCCTAAAGGTAAAAAGGCTGTTCGTTGTAAATGGGTGTTTAAAAAGAAAGAAGGGACTCTAGGAGTTGAAGAACCCAGATATAAAGTAAGGCTTGTTGCAAAGGATTACAATCAAATTCCAGGAGTGGACTTCACAGACGTGTTCTCTCCAGTTGTTAAGCATAGTTCGATTCGAGCTTTACTTGGTATTGTGGCCATGCATGATTTGGAGCTTGAGCAGTTAGATGTAAAAACTGCATTTTTGCATGGAGAACTTGAAGAGGATATTTACATGCAACAACCAGAGGGTTTTATAGTCTCAGAAAAAAAGGACTATGTTTGCTTGCTAAGAAAGTCATTTTACGGTTTGAAACAGTCACCAAGACAGTGGTACAAGAGGTTTGATTCCTTTATGACTTCTCATGATTTCAAAAGAAGTAGTTTAGACAGTTGTGTTTACTTTAAGAAAAACAGTGATGGTTCTTTTGTGTATCTACTTCTTTATGTTGATGACATGTTAATAGCAGCAAAAGATAAAGGAGAGATAAGAAAGGTTAAAACCCAACTAAGTGGAGAATTTGAGATGAAAGATTTAGGACTAGCAAAGAAGATACTTGGTATAGAGATTCTTAGAAATAGAAAAGCAAGTAAATTGTACCTAAGTCAGAAGGGGTACATTGAGAAAGTTCTTTGCAGGTTCAATATGCAGAGTGCTAAGCCTGTTAGCACTCCTTTAGCAACCCATTTCAGACTTTCATCGGCTTTGTCTCCACAATCAGATGATGAGATTGAGTGCATGTCACATGTTCCATACTCTAGTGCAGTGGGATCTCTCATGTATGCTATGGTTTGTTCACGTCCAGATTTATCATATACAGTCAGTGCAGTTAGCAGATACATGGCAAATCCCAGTAAAGAACATTGGAAAGTAGTTCAGTGGATTTTAAGATACTTACGAGGCACTACTGATGTTTGCTTACTGTTTGGAAGAACTAAAGATGGAGTCATAGGGTATGTTGATGCTGATTTTGCTGGAGACCTTGATAGAAGAAGATCTCTCACAGGTTACGTCTTTACAATCGGAGGTTGTGCAATTAGTTGGAAAGCCACTTTGCAAACTACAGTCGCTTTGTCTACCACTGAAGCTGAGTACATGGCGATTACTGAGACTTGTAAAGAAACTATTTGGTTAAAGGGACTATTTAGTGAACTCAATGAAGACCTTCAAATCAGTACAGTATTTTGTGACAGTCAGAGTGCCATCTTCCTTACAAAAGATCAAACATTTCATGAGAGAACAAAATATATTGATATTCGGTATCATTTTGTTCGTGATATTATTGCTCGTGGTGATATTGTTTGAGCAAAATTAGTACTCATGAAAATCCTGCAGATATGATGACTAAGTCACTTCCTATAACCAAGTTTGAGCATTACTTAGACTTGGTTGGTGTTCATTGTTGAAGTTAAACCCTTTAGGGGTTTTATGGAAAAGGTGGAGAACTTGTTCATTAAAAGTTCGCGATGAAGAACTTATTCATTAAGAGTTTGTGTCAAAGTGGAGATTGTTAGAATTAAGTGACCCGAATTCTTATTTAAATAAAATACAATGGAAAATAAAATAAAAGTAAAATCCATATAGAACAAGACTTCTTTTATTTTATTTTAGAATAAGGTTTTTTAAACCTTATTAAACTCCATCTATTTTATATTGATTAGGATAAGGTGTTTCAATCCCACTAGAATATGGTTTTACAAGCCTATAAATAGACATAGTCTATTCCTCTTGTATTCATTCAAATTTTCGACATAGTGAATTTTCTTCTCCTCTACCCGTGGTTTTTTCCCGAAAGGGTTTTCACGTAAAATTTATGTGTTCTTTATTTTATTTTTATTTTATTTTATTTTTCACAAAATACAAGTTCAAGTACCAACTAGGTACTTTTAAAAAATTTAAAGGGGCAAACTGTTGGGAAATGTGTCCATATTGTAGTAAACATGTAATTGTTTTCTATGTATTTGAACGATGAATAAATAAACAAAGTTAATTTCACATTTCACTGTTATATCTTTTGTATTTCTATCTTTCATATTTTGCATACATAGCGAAATTGTAACAAACAAATATTAGCTCATTGATTGTCTAAGTTCAAAAAAATGGTAAGTAGCATTGTAAGAACGTTTACATTGCAAGAAAACAACTTACTTCAGTAGATAATCTAACGAGTCTGTAATCCTATAAAAGAATCAAAGTGAGCATTTGATTCAAATGCTGGGAATGATTATTATGTCGTCCACAATTCCAATTGAGGAGATGGCTAGTCTTGGCTATCAGAGCAATTGACTCCATGGGTAGAGACATAGATGTATTCATTGACAAAACAATACATTGGATTGAAGCCAAGATGAATTAATTCTGAATTCGTTTGTGAATTAATTCACTTGTGACATACATGGTGTGATTTACATAAATCCTGAGTTAGTCACTGATCATGCGTATGTAACTCATGTACTTTGATATAAGTGGAGGCTTATACTCTAGAGATGATTGAGCCGATAGCCGGTATGTTGGGTACATGACTTGTGTATGGCATGACTTTACTAGCAACAGTGGAATTCATAACTCAATTAAAAAGTTAACGATCCTCTCATTGGCATTGTGTGGATTGATAAATATGGAATGTGACCACGGGTTGCTTATTCTTAAACGAGCCATTTATCATAGTCATTTGTTAACAGTGATCATATTAATCATTAAGAAGACACAATGGTAACAATGAGATAAAATAAGACTGTATTGAGTGAACGGATTTAACTCAAAGGAATCAAGGATATCATATGAGGGTAACACACACATGACGAGGTCATTGGATCATATGAGGGTAACACACACATGACGAGGTCATTGGACAAAGTAGTTGGATGAATTGCTTTCGTAAAGAGTATACAATAAGGAGTTTTCAATCATGTTACTTCTTGTAGACTGACTCCATGATTAAGTAATTGGGAATTATCGAAACGATACTTCTGGATATAATTGCAATTATTAGAGCTTAATTGTATATGTCTGGTTTGTCCCTCCACTAGCTCAACAAAAGCTCGATCAGATTGCTTTTGAATCAAAAGAAACTTCTACATCTGTGGAAATAATTTAATTGAATCGATTTATTTGATGTGAAATTAAATTGGGCAGTCATAAGAATTGTTCAACTAGAGAATTTGATTAAAGAATTTTCTTGAAAAATTAATTTTGAAAATCTAAGTGATTTTTGAGAAAATTAATTTTGATCAAGTAAAATTAAATTAATTAAAATTAATATGATATTTTTAGAAATTAATTTTCAAGACAAACAATCGGTCCAATGGGTAATTGAACTTGAAAATTGGATCTAAGATCGTAACTTGGGCTTAAAAGCCCAAATCCAAGACCAAGACCCAAAACTGGTCGAATTAGACTTGGTATGTGAAACCGGACCGACCGGTTGGACCGGACCGGTCGAGCTATCACTGGCCCGAATCGGATAGGCAGAAATTGAACCAGCTTGGGATGTCGGCGGTTGCAACGGTGGCATTCTAGTGGCCGAAAAATGGTCGATGGCAGGGGGTCTTCAATGGTTGAGCAGTGGAAGAATTACACTCGTACTGGAATTCTACTAGAAAATTTGATTTTAGATTAGCTATTCCAAAAATAATATTATTTTGATATATTTAATATTAAATTTAATTTAATACTTATCTTAATATTTAATTTAATTTAATGTTTATCTTGTAGATAAATATTTTATTAATTTAATAAGATTTAATGTTAAATTTAATTTAATATTTATTTTGATAAATATTATATTAATTTAATGTTTAAGTGATTAAGTTTAATCATAGTTGAACTCTCTAGGATCTCCCTATATAAAGTCTTGATTAAACTTAAGTTAGCCTACCAATATTTATAGATTCTATCAATTTGGTTCTAAATCTAAAAACTCAACAAATTTAATTCTCAACTTTACACATTATGTCAATCTAGCATTGATTCTTAAAATTTTAAAATTCAAAAAATAAAAATAAATTATTTAAACGTTCATTTTATGAAAATACATAATATTTTATAAAATATATACAAAATTCTATAAATATTTATAAGTAAATTAATGTCTATTTTCTCATTTTCTAATGTGATATTATTTATTAAAATAAAATTATTTAAGGAAAAACACATGAAGACCACCATGGTCAAGTTGGATAAAAATTACATGTTGGAGGTAGAAAAAGGTAAGAATCAATTTTTTTAGATTGCTGTCCAGAATGAACTTGTTGCGTTTGAGATTGTACTTGAGGGCAAGCATAATTAGGGGTTCAGAGTAATGGTATTGGTGTCGGTGGTTGTGGGCATAGGCGATCGCAAGGCTCGACAAATTTGTTGAGGACTAAAGAAAGATGACAGATGTATAATGAATAAATTATAATTTATAAAATGAAACTAAAAATAAGGAAAATTTTAAATTTGATTTAAACGATTTTGTTTTTAAAAAATAGCTATTTTATTTATAAAATAATTATTTTAATAAATAATTTTCATGTTAGAAAAAGAGAAGAAGAGGTATTAATTTATTTATAATTTTGAATGTATTTTTTTTATAAAAGAAAGAAATTTATTGGTGATGAACAAGAGAAAGAGTCTCTCTCCTTCCTTGCCTTGACTATAACTTGTTAGATTATAAAATCATCCTAATTCTTTAAGCATTACCTACCACATCACGTGATCTAATTTACCAAATGCGTTCCGCCCTTACAAACTTTGTCGTTTTAACATTGTGCCCTACTAAAACCCAAGGCCCAATTGATCACAGCCCGGTTAATAAATAATCAATTTATCATGTTATAAAATATTGAAATAATTTATTTCAGTAGTGTGTTTAATAATTTTAATTCATCAAAAAGGTTAGTAATTTATAGTTTATAATGAAATGAGAGTTAAAAATTCTAAGTTATTATTGATTTTTTTTATTTTATTAAGCACGGAAATGAATTTTCAAATATTATTTGTTAAACACTTTTATCAAACAAAGTAACATGCGTAGAATATGATTTTAGACTTGTCTTATGTTATGAAGGTCATTTTAGTAAGCTTGAAGCAATATTTCAAAAATAAAATGACCCCTTGGAAATTTTTTTAGCTTTTCGCTTTTATTGAAAAAAAAAAGTCATTTAGACATGGATTTACTGGAAAAAGAATTAGGAAATTAAACTCAATGAACGGTCCAATTTTATGTTAAATTAATCGATCAATTCTTAATTTAAGTGGGTAAATTTATCACGTAAATATAATTGTATCTCTTATTATACTTCATAGCATATGACATACATGCGTTAAACTCATAAAATTTAAAGTCCAAATATTTTTCCAACAGGAATGTTTCAATTATTAACTGCTTTTAGAGGTCTCAAATTCAGAAACCATTGAACTACCAAAATATAGTCATATTTCTATTTACATTAATCAATCATGAGCTCAACCAAAAATCACAAATTAGAAAGATTAATTTGGGATGTGAGTCTCGCAAATTTTCAGTAGCCAAAAGTAACTTTCTACAAGACAGCCACAGGTGTTGAACAAAAAAAAAAAAAAATACAAGCCAGCCACAGGCACAAGATAAGATTAAAATATGTCGTAATTTTTATAAACTTGAAATTTAGACTCTATACTTTTATTTTTAAGAATTTAATTCCTCTACTTTTTCGATTTAAAATTTAAGTCCAATTATTAATTTAGTTAAATTTATTGATGTGATATTTTGAAATTAAAAAAGATACTTGTAAACCATGCAACAAAAAAAATAATTTTGACAGTGCTGAGTGTTAACAATTGGACTTGTATTTTAAAATCTAAAAAGTAGAAAGACTAAATTGTTAGAAATAAAAGTACAAGGATTAATTTTCAAATTTATTAAGAGTACAGGGATTTTTATGGCATATTTTAACCAACTAAAAATCAGCATTGGAGAAAGTAAATGACAAAACCAAACCTAGCAAGCAAAAATCTAAAGCTCCCCCAGCAACGTGGTAAATAAATCTGGCTTAGGCCGAACAGGATATCGTAGCATGATTGATCGACTGAAGTCCTTGGTTAGCAAAATAACGAACATCCACATCTGAGTCCTCGCTCAGCTCAAACAAGCATGGACGGATTGTCTTCTCCACCACCTATTTGCAGCAATCAGTTGGCCAACAATAACAAACCAATAAAAAAGGATAAAAGAAAGGTGCGATCGGAAGGGAAGAACTCGAACTAATTGAAAGAGATGGTCAAGTATGTTCAAAATTGGAATACTAACAGACTTATAAACAATAGGAACGAGAGACTGCAAAACTTTTGCCACATTAAACTTAATATTGGCGACTCTGCAGAAAGCAAAATGCAGACCACCAATTACAGATACTTTATCAGAATGCTACATACACCTTCCATATTGATTTTGTTTACAAACCTGTCTTTTGATGCATTTTCAACAACTGGCAGCAGTTTAGAACATGTTATTTCTGATCCCATAAGAGGAGCAAGTATAGAAATGGAACGAAGAATGGTCATCCGGTACAGATAGTGTGGAGAGTTTGCCATCTCTAGTACCTGTTCACATAACATCCAAACTTCCCCGTTAAACAAAACTATAAACCAACTTTGTTGATGCCCAAAAGAAACAAAAAAACCAATTAAAATATAAATTAAACAAAGGGGCAACTAACACAATGAAAAGGTCTCTGTGTAATTATTAGCAAGCCAAAGAATGCAACAATGAGTCAAAAATCCATATGGATGCTATCGCATCATATCTCACTACTTCAAAGTGTGGTAACGCATGGCTTAAGAGAAAAAGAACAACGTGTGCTTGTTAGAATGAAAGTGGAAGGGTGGATGGAAGATGATGGACAGTGGAAAGAAAATGATTTTAGGACGTGCTTGGTAATAGAAAAAACTGCGGAACGAAAATGGAAAAGATACTAATATTCTGCTTTTATTCACAATATCACATTATTTCAAATTGAAAGGATAAGAGAGAAAAGGGAAAAGATGCGAGTTAAGTATTATACATCAACAATATTATTCATCATATTCAGATAAAAACTTTACAAAGTAATGGATTGAAAGAAATTTATATTTGCTTCCAACTTCTGCATCTTTCCTACCAAGAATGGAAAGAAATTTATGTTTTCCATTGTCTCTTCCATTTTTCTATCATTTTACTTTTCTATCTACTCTACCAAGCAAAGCACATGAGAAATGGAAGGGAATTCCTGTAAAAACCATGTTATAGTGCATAAAGTCTTATGTTGTCACTGAGGATTCTCATAATACAAGAAAAAACTGAAGGATTAGCACAGGCATCTGTATAATTTTTAGAAAATACTTCCTACTTGCTTGGTAAGGATCAATTGTCAATATTATTGCACAGACCTGCGGAATAATCTGCTCCATTGCCCAATCTCGGCCAAATTCTTCAGCAAGACGCGTCAAATTATTAGCAGCTGCATCTCAAATAGAGTAAACCTGTAAAAATACCATGCAAAAATAGTGCTTAGTTTAGAAATTAATCAAAATTATGTCATTGTTTTGCAATAAGTAAATTAATAGTAACAACACAGTGGATAAAGCATTCACTTATTAAAAAAGACTTTCCAGTTTTTTCCCATAGAAGCCAAAAAATCTGTTCCCAGTCAATTTACAACAATACTTACAATGCCGATTGCAGACTTCTAAATAATAGCAATAATCACAAGCCAAAAGCATTGGTACTTCCTGATATCATTTACGAACATGTGATACAAAGCATAACAAAAAATGTGGATGCATTACACCCATTTTACTTGTGCAATATCAAACTGGAAAATTTTAGATAGGAACGATATTTTGTAAACTAATCAACATCAGGAATTCCACTGTTTAATCATTTGAAATCTTTTAAAATTTATTTTCCCTTCATGAAACCTTAGATGGTGAATAAACTACAAATTTTCATATCGGGTCTTTAGTCAATGCACCCTCAAAAAGTATCAGTCTTCTCAGAGAAAAACATTAGATATATATATATATATATGAAGGTTCTAAGAAAATAAAAAAATATAATAAAACCATGAGAGTACAGAAATATAGCAAATTTGCCAAAAAGAAAATGACTAATACATAAAGAAATAAGTGTTTTAAACTTATAGCTATTGCACATGCAAGATAAAAAAACACAGACCTTATCCTGCAACCATTGCATGCAAAGGGTGTCAAGTTTATCATAAAAAAATCCAACACCTAACTGACTAGCCAATAATGGTATATACTCAATTATAGGAAGCCAAACCCTCCAATGTCTATCCTCAGCAAGCTCAACAATGGCTGGTAATAAGGATTGGGACAAAAGATCAATTCCAACAACCTGCGAGAAAGAGTCAGTTTATATATAGAAAAAAGAAAACTTAAAAAGCTGCTTGAGAACATGCAGTTAATGTCAATATAATGTTTGCACGTAGAACGCAATAATAGCATGTATACCAATTAACAAGTTGTAACTAAAATTAAATTTATTCAGTATTAATAGCCACTCAGAAGACCTGGGTGCCATTGTGCTTCAATAGCTTTAAGTTGGATAAAAGCTGAATCTCGAGCAGACGAAAAACAACCGAGGATGCAAAACATAAGCAGAACAGCACACATAGAAACAAAGGGAAGCTCCAACTTATACCTAACCTGATTCACTTGATCAAGCTTGCTGATTATGTTAAGACGCACATCAGGGAATTCATCCTTCAAAAGAGAGAGATATATTGGAAGAAGCTGCTCGATAGTTGCATCCTGCAAGGACCAACAAATGAAATTCAATAATCCCAATTCAAACCAGTTTCTGATACCTCCAGCATGAACATTGAGACAACTGTTATAACAACCACAACTGAATGAAAAGACCTTCTATCAGTCCAATCCCATAGGAGATAATTTATATTGGTACCTCTAGCTTGTACGTGTTTGTCCTGCATTACCAGCACTAAACAGACCCTGGAATTTCCTAGGGTACTTCCCAATCAAGGAATTACTCTATGTTCTTACCTTTCCAAGGACAGGAGCCATTCCCATAATAACTGAAGCTAAAGCAGAGCGGACATGTTGCGAAGAATCCGACGACAGCTCCTAAAAAAGGTATTGCAATGCTTTGGGGTAAGAAGATGACCAATATTTAATGTAACATGAAACAAACAGCAGTTTCTTCTCTAACAGGAAATTTTATTTGAGGAACATAAGCTTCTTAACATAAACATCAGTACCTTAACACAAGGAAGAATGTGTTGGGTTGCAAGTTCTGGACTCAAAATTTGAGAAAATTTAGTTATTTTTCCTGCAGCTGCAATGCAAACTTCAGCTTCATTATCACGAAGCAAGCGCACATATGCAGGCACCAAGTCCATCCTGAAAGCACAATCAACATATGTAAAAAGTAAAACATAAACCACCTTAGGATAGTATGACAAATAATCAAAGAAATACAATTTCTGGCCCACACACAACAAGCTGAAAACAATTGACCATGTAACTGTGTAAGATAGTGATACATATCATTGATAAAGAGGAAATTTTCCTCATATAGCATTAGCATATTTTATCAGAAGCTTTGCAGTACATAAATACCTAGTCGGCTGTGGTCCTACAGCTTCACAAAGTTCATATAATTGATTTGCAACCATATAACGCACACGCCAAGATTTATCCTGTTAATTACACAAAATCGAACAAATATAAGCACATGTGGAATTAAAAGAAAAAAAAAAGAAGAAGCTGTTTTCCTGCTAAAGATGCCTGAACTCACTACAGAATTATTTATATGCAACGGAATACTCAGGTCACTCAATAGCATTCTCACCCCACACCTAAATTAAAAAATTTTAGTTAAAGCATGAAATAGGTCAAATCCGCAGTATATGACAGATATTACTAATGCAACAAAATAAAGTCTTCCTCTCACAATTTAAAGACCAACTTTTAAACTTCAACCTCCACATTATGAAACCCTAACTTTATGTGGTTTCAACATGATACTCCATGGATCATGAAACATTAGAAAGTTATTCACTAGAAAAATCACTAAAAACTTGCTACAGAGTTTTAGTGACACATGCCAACAACTAACATGAGGCTATGAACAGTTCCATTTTTCGTAAGATACCTGGCAAGACTGCTGAAAAGAAGATAAGAAATAATTTGTAAAATTCACACAATATTAAATGTAAACAGGAGAAGCATCTATGGATATACCTGGGAGAAATTGACAATTACAGGGAGAATGTGTGCAACACAATCCTGGGGTTCTAACAACTTTCCAAGAGCGGCACATCCCTCAACAGCCAATAACAGAACTGAATCTTGATCTGACATACAATTTAAAACAAGAAGTTTCTTGTGAGAACTCATATTCAAATAAAATCATTTCAGCTACTAATCTTTTACTAGAACCAAGAAAAAAACAAGTAGAGAGGTTTTTTCAATCAAGCATGTCTTAACCCTTCCACTTACCATCTTGTGTAAGATTATTAAATATCTGCATGATCTCAGCCTTCAAATGAGCATTTTCAACTGTTGCGGCAAATTTCCCCAGATTTGATGCAGCAGACCTTCTTACCGTTGGCATGTCATCTTGACACAATTGGCTGTACATTGACCGTAATTATGTTTTCAACATCTCAGGGGCACTTGGATAAGCAATATGAAACAGCCCACAGGCTGAAACTCGAGCTGTAAACCACTCACCAGCAGCCAGCCTCTGAAGATTTAAAATAAACAAATAAAACATCAAAAACAGAAATATGGCTACCAAGTTTAGGGCGCATAAACCATGTTATCCTTACTACTTAAATTCCTTTCTGTTAATGTTTTCACTGTCCTTTATATTAGCAATGTTCATAAGTTGTTGAAAGTTGAGCTCTTAAAATTCATTGTTTGCAGTTAGTACAACCTGATTAACAGCTTTTGGCATATAAAATAAGTATCTAATAAGCTCAAATTTATAGCTTTGTGCACAGCAGCTAAATATCACTAAACAGTATTGAAAAACAATGGCATTAATATAAATATTGAAAATAACAGAACATCTAACCTTAACTAGAGGAACAAACCGGTCAACCAAGTCATTCTCCTTCATCTGAGATCCAATTCTGCATAATGACTCGACAGCTTTGTCCCTTACACAGGTTTCCTCAACAATGCAAAGGGTTTCCAAAGGGGCCAGCAAAACATGGGCATGTTCAACACCCCCAACATAGGGAATAAACACTCCCAGCTCCTCAGCCATTGCAAGAAGCACCTCATTATCATCGTCATTGTTTTCACTCAGAAAAGGAATTAATTCCTTCCTGGTTCGCTCTTCCCCAAGAGCACGAGCAATGGTTGAAAGCCTACGGATTGAGTTTAAACGAAGCTGGATGTCATCATTTTTTAGCTCATCTATCAGGACAGCTATTTAGACATATTTTTTCAAAGTCTGGAAGCTTCAATTAACTAGTTATACCTGCAATAGTACAGAAAAGAAAACCCGTAACCTATCGTTAATTACAAATATACAGTAATAGTGTCCCATCTTTTGATCCTTAACATCTCAAGATTCAATAATACTTTTTTAGTGATGTTATCGTATTCATAGATCTTACAAGCACTTAACGCAGATAAAAGTTGATAAACAGCTCACTTCAAAGAACAATATCTCAAACAAACACTGGAATGCAACACCAGAAAGTAAACAAACCAAAAATAAACATGGAGGAGGGGAAAAAATTAAAAAACCACGGCCTTGTTTGGATGTAAAGAAAAGAAAAGCAAGGAAAATTGAATACGAATTTAAAATTTGAAAATACCCGGCACCTAAGATCGGGAGATAACAACATTGACGAAGGAGGTTGATAAAATTCCAAATTAATAACTAAAAGAACCAATGGTTATTTATGAAAATGTTAGCTAAGGGGGATGAAACTAAGAAATGGGGAGAGGTAATGTTACCGATCTCGACGCCTTCCCGCCGGCTGTTTCCCAATAAACAGAAAGTAAGAGAAATGAAATGTTTTGTATTTTCGTTTGTTTGTATGTATTTATTTCTTCCTTTTCTTAAAAAGAAGTGATGGGAATCATATCAATTGCTCATGAACTATTTTCATTTACAAAAACGTCCGAAGCCCAACTAATGAGGATTTTGGGCCAATAGAAGAAGGGGAAATAGGTAAATTATTATTTCGGCCCTCCAAAAGTTTTTAACCTCATCATTTCTTTTAAACTCAATTATTATTGGTAGTTGATTATTTTCTTCATAATCCACCTTAACCCACCATCATTTCTTCCTAATTGTTTATTTTAATATAGCTCAATTGTATGTATATTACTATCAATGCAAGAGAAAATAGGTTTTAGTGCGCTGAAGTACATTATCTACCTATTTATAAGTTAAGAAAAACTACGAGTAGTTATAAAGATTGTATCAAAAGAAATAGATATGATCATATTATTAAAAAATTTTATTTATTTAAATATTTATTAAAGACACATAGCAATAGATTTAAGGTCCGCATTGTAGCAAATAATTATATTTTGTAATTGATATGACTACGCAACAAATCGGTTTATATATATTTATACTTTTTCATGGATTTTTTATATTAATTGATATTATAACAAATTAGGAATGTAATAATTATATTCATTCATTCCGCATAAATAGATCCCCCGCACTAGAAACATCAGAAAACGAGTTGATTGGATAAAGAGAAAGATCGAAGCTGGAGATAGATAGAACTTTTATTACCATCAGAAAGGTAAGGATGTTGTTTTTTCAGTTCTCCATGTATTCCTTCAGAAACTTCAATTACTGTGCTTTACCATTAACATATTTAATAAATAACTTGAAGAAAAGAAGCTTTGTGCAAGATAATTTCAGTTTCCAAGCTCACCCTTTGCCTTTCTATATGAAGGTTCTTTCCCATCAATGCAAATTTAATGCATCTGGAAAGTTACAACAGTGTAGAAATCAATCTAAAAGCTTTTGTCTCCCTTAACAACTGTATTTGAACCTACTTAATTCCAAAAACGCCCAAAATATATGTTCCAAAACACACTCTCTTTTTCTTTTTTTTTTTCTTTTGTCATTTTGTCTTCTTTTATAGAATTTAGTTCTTTGACTGAAAGCAATTTCTTAATCTTCTCCAAAATCCTGGAGCCTCCTTTTGAGGTGATTGGTCCACAGGAACCTTGAAATTTGCTTTCTCACTAAGCTCTTGAAATGCATCCACGAGATTTTGGAGCCTTGCAACAAACTCAATCAATAGTGATGCGAACGTTGCTAAGGATAAAGCACTAGCACTTTCATATATTTTAGATTCCTGTTGCTGTAGCAATGCTTCTGCAGTAAACGAGAGACGGGGCCATGATGGTTTCTGGAGCATGCTCTCCGAGGTAATTAAGTCCGGCGCACGAGGATCAATCGTGTGCTGAACTTCCCACATATCGCTCAGGGATTTTATCACTTTATGCTCATTGTCTTTAACATCAGCCATGCTCCCAGATTCTTCCAATTCCCTGTGAGGCGGTGCAGTTGCCCAGCTTTCTGAATTGACTAGAAGGTATGACTTTTCGTCTATCTTCATTTGCAAATCCTCTCCTGCCTCGTGTACTTCCCTCAGTATGTCTCCGGAGCTTAACTTTTCCATCTTTTCAACTTTCTGTCCCAGCTCACGTAGCACTTTAGCTCCTGCATTACCAGCCCTCTGCAGCTCAAGAGCAAACACGTGTCTCTTCTCTGCTGGTGCCTGCATGTAGAGAAATTCATAAAATCTGATTATGCAGCTAACATATCGAGCTATGTAAATTTGCCAATATCAAATCAGCAATGCAAGTCAACTTCTAGCAGAGGTTTCTTTCATGGCCTTGAGGAACTATTTCTTTTACTATTAACATTACAATTTTGGTTCTTATCATCAAGTTGAAGACATAAAAATTACAAATGCCAGAGTTGAAATAAACAGGAAAAGTAAAATAAAGACAACTTAAAGTCATTGCGTAAGCGGAAACCTAATATTGAAGACATGAATACATGATACGATGAATTCCGGTGTTGGAATAAACAGGAAAAGTAAAATAAAGAGAACATTGTATCATTGCATAAGTGGAACGATTGCCAATGTGTTCTTTTCTTTTTAGGCTCAGCCAAAGATAATGGGGTCTTGCTGTCTTCCTTTTTGACAAAGTTATAAAATCAGGCATGATCCTGAGAGGACCTATCATATATGATTATATGATATATAGGCACTTTACAGCTGTCGGGTAGGGGTTCCTGTAAATAAGTGACTGATGCAGAAAGGAAAGTCTGGCAACCTATTTTCATGCTTTGGAAAAAGAGAGGTCTAGGAGGAGTGGATCAGATAGATTTTGATTTATAGATGTATATAATGATAAAATCATGCATTCGGTATAAATAATTTCTTTGAAGATATGAAAGGAGATGGTGTTCTCACCTGAATTTCTGAAAGTATACAGCCATGCATTGCCATGACCATGAATGCACAATGTCTCAATGCACCACTTACTTTGACATAGTTTCTCCATGGGTAGTTGAATGATCTATAAGGACCGTGTGGAGGCTCCCATAAGGCAAAATCTAGCTGGAAAAATGAAGTACATTAAACAAAGAAAAGAACTCCTACATTCTTGGAGATAAAGGAAGACAGGATGAAGGCATGTGAAACATACCAGAGTATCCTCTTGGCTTGAAGACTGCACAACTGATCTGTAAGCACTATACAAAGGATCATCAGATGCTTGGTAAGTGAGAATTTTGGAAGGGATCCTCTCATATTCAACACATTGCAGATATCCATTAACACAACCTAAAAATGAAAGTTCAAGGTTATGATTGATCAATCTAGCACAGTAAATCAAGGAATTCCAATGAGAAACTACTCAGAGAGCACTACTTGAAAAGTAAAGCTAACCTTCCAAGGAAGAAGCCACATTCTTGAAATTTTTAACCACCAATTTATGCAAATCCTCTCCGGACCATATGGGGTATATACATATATTTATAATCAAACACAGGCCAGCACCAATGAAGATAAGCAACAACCGGTAAAAAGCAGTTCTGAAGAAGGTTCTTGAGTTGTTCCCAGACACCAGTACAATACAAAATGTCAACAAGAATACCCGAAAACCATATTCATATGTCTTCAAGGGAGGGTACAATTTGCAATAGCTAGCAGCAAATCCTAAAGCAGAATGAAATTTTATATTTTATAAAGTTGAATGAACACAATACCCAAGAATTCTCATATGTAAATATTTATATAGTATTAACTGCTAGAACTCCAACCTGCTATGAAAATGCTTATCAAAATAATAATTTCTTCATACTTCCCAGACAATGTTGATACTTGTGCAATGCCTAAAGCAAGGGCTCCAGCAGAGAAAGTCCCTATAGCTCGATTGAACCCTTTGTTAAGTGTTGCACCTATAATATAGAAATTGTTAAAAGGAACTAAAATAGCAGGCAGTCTGGATTGTAGCAGAAATGGGGCATCATGAATATTGGATCATATACCTACGCTGAATTCGAAAACCACGACTACAGTAAGAATTGCCCAGATAGAATATTGACTAGTTTCCTTTAGAGGCTCTTTGAAAAGCATAAGCAATGATATAGACATTAGCGAAAACCCCATTTTCGTTGCAAAAATCACCTTGCGGGGATCTGATCGACCCATTTCATATAACTTGACAAAGAGTCCTTGCAATCCACTCCAGAAGTTATCAATCGAATCACAACATGATCGAAAACACCTGCATTTAACTCGATCCTCGGAAACATCCGAGCTGTTGAAACCAAATTCCGAATACCCTTTCCTTGGAAGCAGCCTTTCTTTGCTCTCAGTACCCCGCAAAAAAGACCTACCCGACATTTCTGCAACAACAGATCCAACCCCCCCAAAAATACATAAACAGTGATGTAGAAGATCCCCAACAAAATCTTTTATTTTATCATAAAATTGAACTTCTTTAAACATACCTGATAAAAGGTGAATAACAGATCAGATGAAGTTAGGGGTAGAACCACAAGTTGGAAGAGCATACGAGTCCATACATCTAGATAAAGTGGTGAGAAAGTGTTCGGTCTCTGTGAGGATAGAATTGAAAGGTAGGTGGTAGATTTTGATCGAAGTGGAAAGGAGGATTGAATGTAAAACAAAGTATCCAAAACAGAAACTATGAAAGAGTCGTAGAGTAGGAAGAGAGAGGCTCAATATCACCTGGCTCCACGGGTCACCACCCACTTGGTTTTCAATAAATACAATTTGCATTCATAATTAGCTGAGTTTTGACAGAAATCATTGTCTACTTCATGCTTAGCATCATTGAAGGAAGTGCCTCATCTTGCTTTATAAAATTCAGTGTTACAATAAATGATTAGAAAGATTAAAAACAATAACACTATCTCCAATCAATCTTTTCTGGTTTGTTTCATTTGTTGGCCAATGAGGAATAACACAGATTTGTTTTCGCCGCTACCGATTTGAGGGCTGTCAGCGGCTTGAATCCTTTCTTCCTTTTCCTTATAATTTATCTTAATTTTACTGTTGTCATTTGCCAACTTACAGTGCATCGTCGAGTCCTTAATTTTTCTACTAATTCATGTGTCTTTTCTTTTTGAGCTTTGAAGATTTGTTTTAGTGATTAGGCATGTGAGATTGTTAATTTTATAATCTAATCCGATCTGAATCAGATACTTGCTATTTTTCTTTAATCTATTGTCCTGACGTGCATGGCTTGAGGAAGCCATTGAACCTTTTGTTCTTGCGCTCAACTTTGTTTTACCTAAGCCTGCCATCACTTTCAAGTTTCATCCTACTCGGATCTTTCCACAATCACTTCTACTGGCCGATCCACATTCAACCCACTGACTTACTAGTAGCACCGCCGCGTCACATGTCCTCTCTTACCGCTGATGGCTGATTGTTGGTTACATGACCCGTGTGGTACAATAGGATCAGTCAATTTTCACCAAGATACGAATGAGTTGTTTTTGGAAGCAAACAGATATGAAAGGCTAAACATGTAAAATAATTTAATTTCATATTTATGGCTAAGAGAAATTGTTTAAAGTTCCTTACCCACACTCAAAAAAAGTACAGCTTATCATATCTACTTGCACTATTTAATTATTTGGTACATTACATTACCATAATAATACAACTGGCAATGAAACTTGGTTTTAGACCAAGATTGCTCCAATTGGGCTTATTGCAATTCTTTCATTGGGCTTATGTGGATACTTTACTAAGGCAGACATAGTCTCGTGATTTATTGGGGATGAATGGAAGTTTTGCTGATATGTCTGCCACAGTTTACCCTTTGATTACATTTTCGCTTTTTAACTCTCACTAACATTCAATCATACTCACATCTTCAACCACATCCATTTAATTTATCAAATGTAATATTACTCTTATAATAAAAATATCATAATATAAAATCATTTAGTAAATTATCAAATTTTCATTTGGTTATATTACAAAATTTTATTATTTACTTTCTAAAACATAAAATTATCTAAATCAACATTTTACAAATTTTTTCTTATTATAGTATTAGCTCTTATCTTTTCTTTTCTTTTTTTTTCTTTTGAAGCGTGTACAAAGAAAGAAATTCAAACATTTTAAAAATTCAAATTTAGTTTTGGTGAAAATTAAAAGAATCAAAGGAATTTCGTATGAATTAAATGAACTTAAGAACAAAAATTATGTGTGTGATACTTTATTAAAACTCGAGCCAGCAGGCTCACGCTACACACTTGAACCTATTATTCGTACTTCCCAACCAAGCTATCTTCAATTACAGACAAAAAATTTCCTTTAAAAGAAACAGTGAGAAAGCCATCCCATTCTATGTGGTTTGCATATAATAATGTCGCTCAAGCTAAGGAATGAACCGTCTTGTTGGCACATCAATAAGTTCAACAAAAGGACGTGTGTTGAAACTTATTCTTCATCAGTAAACAAACACGTAACAACACACCTAGTTCAGAAAAAT
Source organism: Gossypium arboreum (assembly GCF_025698485.1). Lineage (NCBI taxonomy): Eukaryota > Viridiplantae > Streptophyta > Magnoliopsida > Malvales > Malvaceae > Gossypium > Gossypium arboreum. The sequence continues at coordinate 105,998,340 of NC_069081.1, read as the reverse complement.
TAGATGATAGGCATGAAAAATCCAAAATTACAAGCAGGCAATCCAACTCAACTATAACATTATTGAAGGCAAAAGATTTTAACCATGACAAGGCCCTCCCTAATGGCAAAAGTTTCAAGCTTCAGCTATGGAAGGACTAAAACAAGCATAAATAAAGCCTGAAATGTTAGAATTTTAAATAATATCTAATATAAAATTAGAACTGTAAACCAGGATCTATCATGTCTAATCATCAAGAATAAATCAAGAACAAAACTAGATGCGGAAACATACCTGAATCCATGAATTTCTTGAAGTTTTACCCGATCTTGGGGATTTGATCTTCCAAATTAGCACACAAGAAATTCAAAGAATATATGCTCTCTCTTTCCTAATGATAGGATATTAGAAAAGATATCTTGTGTGTAATTTGAGGACCATAACCCTAATATTTATAATCTTGGCATATTGATTCTAATCAAATTCTAATTAGCCCATCATTAATTAGAATTTGATTAGAACTCAATTACTAAAGTATCTACACATATTTGACCTATACTTTATTTAATAGTTAAAGCCCAATAAAATTTTAACCAAATTAGATCACTTTTAATTTGGGCTAACCTATCATGATAGTAAATAATAACATGTAATTACCCTTATTATATATGTGATGTCTATATTTTCCAACAATCTCCCACTTGGACCACATATATATACTAATTACTCTATAATTACATGTCATTATATAACCTTATGAGCTCAAAATTTTACTATCATATCCAAAAGGTATTCCGAACAATCTCGTCCATTAATTATGTTAACATAGAACCAATGCGACTTTCGTTACATATATCATAACTAAATCCATCCATGATCACGTATATTAACACAACCAAATGACATAGATCAAGTATGGATGTGTAGCATGGAAATTACATGCAATATGATCTAAACACGTCTATTTCCAACTGGTCCTCTTTAGTGAGATCAAACCTTACCAAAATCAAAGTGTGAATAAACCAAATAAACTTTATTTCTGCAGAAAATAAACTTATTATCTTTAAACTGAAATAACTGAAAATGTGTCTATAACAGAAAAGCATTTAAAAATACAAACTCCTACTAAAACCAAATATCTTTTAAATGACATTACACCCATATGAGCAATGTGCTCTTATAAAACCTTAGGTGTAGTTCTTTAGTAAGCGGATCCGCAATCATGGAGTTTCTCGTAATATGTTTAATAAGCACCTAACCACTCTGAACTTTTACTTTAACAACCAGGAACTTAAAGTCTATATGTTTTGACTTTAATGTGCTCCTGTTGCTATTGGAATAAAAGATTGCAATTTGTTTTCACAATTTGCACCTTAGTGACAAAATCTTGTATCCATATTCCATCAAAATCGGAGTTTATATACCTGATGATCTCTAACTAATTAGATCTCCGATATGTGAGCCTATAATCTTTTGTTCTCTAAAAATACCTTATAACCCTTTTGGATGCTATCCAATGGTCCAAACCAGGGTTGCTTAAAATATCTGCCTAACATCCCAATAATATACACAATATTCCAATGTATATAAACTTGAATGTACACTAGATTTTCCATTGCTAAAATGTAAAAAATCTTATGCATTTTTGTAATCTCAAAATCATTCTTAGGGCATTGATTGAAGCTATACTTATTATTGACAAGCAGTATGCCATTAACATATAAAATCAAATATAGAACCTTACTCCCACTAAACTTATAGTATATACGATTATCAACAAAATTCATCTCTAAATCGAATGAGATAATCATTTCGTAAATTTTGTAATATTATTGACGAGAAGTCTACTAAAACCCATAGATGAAGTTCTTTAATCTGTAAATCATTACCTTTGCATCATCAGACACAAAGTTTTTTAATTGCACCATATAAATGTATGATCAATGTTACCATTGAGAAACCATTAACTTAATATTCATCTGATGTAGCTTAATGCCAAAATACTCCACTAAAGCCATTATAACCCTTTCCCTAGTGGACATTTTTAATAACATTTATTTTTGAGGTTGTTGAGTTTGTTCTTCTAGAATAATTACCTCATCTTGAATAGGGAGTTGTTTGACATTGTCTTATTGAGGTTCTAGATTCACTTCTTAATCAATGATAGGTATGAGAACCTAAACATCATCAAAAGTGATAGTAGGAACTGAGTTAAAGTTCAATTCCTCCTTAAAAACAATGTCTCTAACCTTATTTCTCCTTCCAAACTCAACATCCTAAAAGAATGTTGCAATTCTCGTCTCAAAAATATTCTTAATTGTGGGATCATAAAATTCATAGCCCTTAGATCACTCAGTATTTCCTTGACCCTTATACTTTAAAGACATCAAAGAAGTTAGAAATGATGTCATTTTAACTTTATCATTTTTATCAAAATGTTTTTCAATTTCGTCAAGGATACCTTGGCCTAAGTAATCTTTTCAGATTCTATACCCCTAAAGGCTTCTAAAATGTTGTGCTTCATGATCATTAGACTAATGTAATTTGAACCGATCCCACCTCTCAAAATCTCTCTTAATATAAGGGGTGTTTTCTGCAGTGAGATGTGCAAGTTGTTCTTCCCTTAGTGCAAGGTTTATGTCTATACAACCAAGCACTATAAGTAAGTGCCTTTTCCATTCCTTAAAATTAGTCCCCTTAAGCATGGGTATAGAATTTATATTAGCAGATATTGTGGCAGTAGAATATGAATTAGCTGAATATAGAACAAAAAATAAATAAAAAGCTTACATCAATATTTATAAGTAAACAATAAATTCAGGATAATGGCTAATCCCATCTCAAGATACCAAACACAACATTAATATCAAGTCTTTGGACAGTAATATTAACAGTAAGCGGAACTCTTGTTGTAGTAATCAAACATTGACAATAAAATATGTCAAACAATGAATTAATCTTTGGACTAACTTCTTACTCACATAAAATACCTTATAATTGCCACACATTTATCACCACAGATGTCGTTGTAATTCTGCCAAATATTAACTTACCTTTGGAATCAATTAATAAATGCATGAATCACAAAAACATATAATCATCTTAATATTTCAAATAAACTAATCTACACAAAAGAGGTCACTTTGGCGGCATTTTGTTTCAACTAATTTATTTAAAATATTAGACATCCTTAATTAAAAGCCAAAATCTGAATTTATTTGTTTCAAAATATTTATCTTAATTTCATCTTTCAACCAAATTAAAAGATAATAATATATATTTATATATATTTATCCCAAAACAACATATAGTGATGTTGGCAAATATAATAATAGCTGAATAAATCAAAATAACATCACATAAGACTTTAAATTTAAACTAAAATAATTTGAATAAATGAAAACCTCATATCAAGATATCGGACACTCCATTAATATTTCATCTTTGGACAAAATATTAACTTGTAAGTGATATCTTGGTGGAGTAATCAAACATTGACAATAAGAACATGTCGAATAATAAATCTTCCTTTGGGCTAATTTATTACTCACATGTAAAACCGAATAACCATCACATATTTATCACCATAGTTGCACATGTAATATTATTAACCTTCATTTGGGCCAATCAATATTAATATAACTTAAGTTACATGCATAAACTTTTATATTTTAAAACAAAATAATTTATAGAAAAAATCACTTTGGTGACTTTTTGCTTCAATTAAGTTATTTTAAAATATATATATAAATATACCAACATTCAAATTTAAATTTCTCCAAAAGTCAAATGTCAAAACTATTTTTTTTATTACTTTATAAACTCTAAAATAATCCAAAATAAGGTCGTCTTAATAATGCAATAAAAAATCGAAAACCTTCATTTTTTGACTATTTCTTCTTTTTTTTTTTTGTTCCAAAATCATATATATCAAAACCAAATAGAAATAATATAGTGGTTCAAAGCCAAATAATTAACAAGCACATGTATTCGTAATTTTGGCATGGATAAAAACACCAAAGTAATTCACGCATATACATGTATTCATAATCAAATAGAAAAACTTACCATGAATTTATCATGTAAATCTAAAGTTGTATTTATGATTAAACAGATATTCACATAAATACTTGAAAAATATTTTCAAGCCAATAAATCTCAAAAAACAAAATCATAATAGTTGGCATATCCCACAATTCATACAATAAACCATATCATCATAATTAAACCAAATATTTGGAACCATAAGATGCCAAAACCTAAGATTATATAACCAAATTTAAAACCAAAATATTTAAATATGTATATAGTTGACATGAATTTGCACCAAAGTACCCATAAAATTGAATATATAGCCATAACAAAAAAAATTAACTTCAATGATATCCATCAAAACTTAATTTCACCAATTAAACTATAAAAGATATCTTATTGAATAATGGTTATAAACACATGTTCACACAAACTATAATCATGCATTAATCATTAAAATCATTGATATGCATATAATATATATATACACACAAATATAAAAATAATACTAACTTGGCTTACATATTTCATGTAAACTCAAATTTATATTCATGACTAAAGACATTATCATAAAACTTCTTTATACGCACAAATACTAAAAAATTCTATAACCACAAAATATAAAAAAATCTCAAATTATAGAAAGGTCTTTATATGTAACTACCTATGAAAATTCATAGCCACCATATTTAAAAATTAATCCCAAATATTTTAATTTTAGCCAGATTCCATAAAGACTAAAACTTACATAAAATAATTATAAAAGAAACCAAAAGTAATCATTTGTATATATGAATTGAATTCAATGGTGAATATAATCCATCGTAAATAAAGATAAAGGATGATGATTCCATATATATTCAACTACAAACAGAAAATTTGAAACAAATAGTGCGAAAAAAATATATCTTACCAACATTCATTTATTCGATTATCAAGTGACTTAACTTTCAAAACCAATTATACAACCTAATTGGAATTCTTCAATTACAAAAAGTTGTAAGTCTATAATTTTAATTTAATAATAACTTTAACCAAAATTTATAAAATAATTGTGTGAAAAGAAGAAAGAAATCTCATAAATCAATTTTTATCAATTGATTATAAATAAATAAATAAACCTTCATCTTTCGAATAGCATATGCAAATATTAAAATAGATTATATTTATAAAACCTTAAAACTTTATTTAAAGAATTAAAACTAAAATATTTATCAAGAATCTCAAAGATTAAATATAATATATAATTAAAATATCAAATCCATAAAATTAAAAAAAAAACGAATCAATCCAAAATTAATAAAGAATCAATTCATTCTCAATGATTCAACATGGCAAAACTCTGATACCACTTGTTAGAATTTTAAATAATATGTAATATAGAATTAGAACTGTAAACTAGGATCTATCATGTCTAATCATCAAGAATAAATTAAGAACAAAACTAGATGCGGAAGCGTACCTGAATCTATGAATTTCTTGAAGTTTTACCCGATCTTGGGGATTTGATCTTCCAAAATAGCACACAAGAAATTCAGAGAATATGTGCTCTCTATTATCTACTCTTTCCTAATGATGGAATATTAGAAAAGATATCCTGTATATAATTTGGGGACCATAACCCTAATATTTATAACATTGGCATATTAATTCTAATCAAATTCTAATTAGCCCTGTTGAAACCATTTTTAATGGAAAATAGGAATCGACTTTTTAAAACGGGGTATGGAGTCGCCACCGATCTTTTTCGAGGTGTGATCGGATCATCTTGAGATTAATCATTTTAATAAAATATTTTGATTTATTAAAACAATAATTTTAGGTCTACGAAATTCGAGAAAAAGGGTTCGGGAGTCAGTTACGCACGAGGAAGGGTGAGCACCCTCGTAACGCCCAAAATTGGTACCAATTGACTATTTAATGTCCTATCATTGAAAATTTGAAGAAAAAACATTAAAATACGGTCCCTTTTAAAAATGTGTGAACAATTCGAGTTAGGTTTTAAGATTCACTCATTCCAAAGAAATAAAATACCACATCTAGCACGTTAGGATATGATATTTTAAGCATCCAAAAACTAAGATCACCTCATGATTTCCAAAACACGCAACGAAATTTAAAAAGGGTATTTGGTTATTTGGTCAAACGGTAAATCGAGACCCAACACGTTAGGTCACGATTTCTTGAATTTTCAAACACGAAATATTGCCATATTTTCGAAAACTTTTAAATAATAATATCGAGTACTTTGCTTTTAAAGCGGTGTATTTTACTTTGAAACCATGATATGTGAATGTAATTGCCACATAAACAAGATCGAATGCACTAATAAGACAATTTGTGATGGTCACCTAATATACATTATTTACTAACTAACATGATAATTGAAGACAAATAAATTAAAAGACATATACAACGAATAAAAAAAGTAAATCGAAATTGGGTGTAAAAACAATTGAAAATGATAATAAATGAGCTAAAAAATAGAAATGTAAGGAAAAAATCTGAACATCAATAATATACAAAATGATTTCTTAAGAAAAATAATAATAATATATGACAAAATCCAAAAAAAGTAATGTATAACATATATAAAAAAGCAAAATAAATCACATGAAGTAAAAAGTTCAAAATAAACAATAAGTACATTTAAAATAAATAATATGTATAAGGGTTGGAAATAATATTATGTAAAACTTGAAATAAACAAATGAAATGGGGAAAAAATCAATTTATATATAAATACTAAGTATTTAGCTAATTAATTTAATAATATGATAATAATAATAATAGTAGTAATACTACTACTAATAATAACAATACTAATTAAAATAATAGTGATAGTAATAATAGAAATAATAATACAAAAATATTAACAAACATAATAATAATAAATTAATAAAAACATAAGTAATAATGAAGTTCACCAAATAAAAAAATGAATAATCTATTTGATGCGAAAGAATGAAGATAAATAAAATAAATAATAAAAAAGGTGAAAATATGGAAATTAAATGGCCCAGGATTCAATTGCAATTGGGGCAGCATTTTGGGGTGAATTTTCAAAAATAAGAACATGTCCGATTAAGGGATCAAAATAAAACACGCACAAAAGGGGACAGACCGAAATGGGAATATTCCCAGACCATCAAAACAGCACCGTTCTAACAAATACCAAAATGTAATTGAAATAATATTTTGGGCAAAATTTAAAAAGGTAACCATGAGCCGATTTGAAAGGATCAAAAAAGAGGAGGGACCATTTTCACAATTTACCCCAAAAACAGAATCACGCAGATCGTGGGGTTTGTGACGTTCGGTTCCTCTCTTTCTTAAGCGGCACCGTTTCATTAATTATTAAAACTAAAAGGGGGAAAAATTTGAATGGCAATCTGCCATTTTCTACAAAGATCAACACAAATCCCTAACCCTCCATTCTTTTATCCCTCATTTGGCCTCTCCTTTTTCCCTTAAAACCAAGCTCAGAAGCCTCAATAATTTCCACCCTGAAGACACTTCTTTGCTTCAATTGCAACGAAGAAGAAAAGGCTCCGACAGTGCACTTGTGAAGGTATATCCCTCACTTTTTGTTTTTACATGCAAAGAAAGAAACAAAGATGCAAGAAGAGGAAAAAAATCGAAAGAAAAAGACCTGAGAATCACCTTTTTGAATTTTTTTTCTTTTCTTTTTTGATCGATTTCTATTCAAATGTATTCCCTTTGCTATTGTATTTATAAAAAAAGAAACGACCCCCCCATATACATTTGATTCTATTCGGTTTTATAGCCGAAAAAATAAAAAAAGAAAATACAAATTCCTTGTTGTCATTTCTTTCTATTGTCAACTTTTGTGAGTTGTTAATCTATTTTGCAGGTGTGTATAGTGTGGAGAGAAACCGTTCGTAGGTGTGCTGGCGTGGAGGAGTGGTGGAGAACGTGGGTGCATGGTGGTGCTGAAAATGGTTGTGGGCTAAGTCTAAGAAAATTGGGCTTTCTGCTTTGGGCTGTTTTGATTAGGCCCAGGTAGAAATTGGGCCTTACAGCTACCCCTCTTTGCTTGTTGTCGTGTAACGAGAAAGGAGCAAAGACTTTTAAAAGTCCAATTTTGCCCGGTCTCACTGAGTCTTGACTTCTTTTGGCCTCTCTTCTTCAAGTAGCCTCGCTTTAACCCACTACATCTCTAGGGGTATAGGGATTTTCGTTTCAATTTGCTCTGCTACTGCTTAGAGAGATATGATTTGTAATCTTCAGCCTACTCCACCGCTGCTCAGGAAGATAAGACTTACTGTCATTGATCTGCTCCACTACTACTTAGGGAGATAAGATTTGTAATTTCTAGCCTGTTTCCCTACTGCTTAGGGGGATAAGGCTCAACGTCTTCGATCTGCTCCACCACTGCTTAGGGAGATAAGATCTGTAATTTCCAGCCTATTTCCCTACTGCTTAGGGGGTTCAGGTTCACCGTCTTCGATCTGCTCCACTATTGCTTAGGGAGATAAAATCTGTAATTTCTAGCCTGTTGCCCTACTGCTTAGAGGGTTAAGGCTCACCGTCTTCGATCTGCTCCACTACTGCTTAGGGAGATAAGATCTGTAATTTCCAGCCTGTTACCCTACTGCTTAGGGGGTTAAGGCTCACCGTATTTGATCTACTCCACTACTGTTTAGGGAGATAAGATCTGTGATTTCTAGCCTGTTTCCCTACTGCTTGGGGGTTAAGGCTCACCGTATTCGATCTGCTCTACTACTGCTTAAGGAGATAAAATCTATAATTTTCAGCCTGTTGCCCTACTGCTTAGGGGTTAAAGCTCACCGTATTTGATCTACTCCACTACTACTTAGGGAGATAAGATTTGTAATTTCTAGCCTGTTTCCCTACTGCTTAGGGGGTTAAGGTTCACCGTCTTCGATTTGCTCCACTACTGCTTAGGGAGATAAGATCTGTAATTTCTAGCCTGTTACTCTATTGCTTAGGGGGTTAAGGCTCACCGTATTTGATCTACTTCACTACTACTTAGGGAGATAAGATCTGTGATTTCTAGCCTGTTTCCCTAGTACTTAGGCGGTTAAGGCTCACCGTCTTCGATCTACTCCACTACTGCTTAGGGAGATAAGATTTGTAATTTCCAGCCTGTTGCCCTACTGCTTAGGGGGTTAAGGCTCACCATATTTAATCTACTCCACTACTACTTAGGGAGATAAGATCTGTGATTTCTAGCCTGTTTCCCTACTGTTTAGGGGGTTAAAGCTCACCGTCTTCAACCTACTCCACTACTGCTTAGGGAGATAGGGTGGTCTGTCATTTTTAGCCTATTTCCCTACTGCTTAGGGGGATAAGGCTAGTGAATTCACCGATGTTGCTACACTGTCCTTTAAGGACATAACCTGTAGAATCAGTTTCATGTATCTATGCTTATGCCAAATAATTAGGATGCTATGATCAAAATAAATCAAATGCTCCTAACTAGATGTGTTATGAATGATATATGAATGCAAAAATGTAAATGATCCTTTTTAAAAGGCTTCAGGTATCATTACTCGTTGTTCATCAGGGCCTTATCACTAACGTATTACATTGCCATCTTGTTTGGCTGCTATTCTTGACAAAAAACCCAAAGAAACAATCTCATTCTGCTCAGCAAACTTGCCCCACTGTAGTTTCAAAGTCCCTTCCATTGTACCTTCTGGGACATAAAGTTTGTATTTCCCACTGCAACTTCAGAGGAATAACATTTGGTTTCTTCTATCCATCTTGTTGCAATTCAGAGGTATAATATTTGTACCATATTCTTCAATCAAATGATCTGCCACACCCCTTTTTGGGTAACATGACCAAATGCGTATGCAAAATATTAATTTTCTTTTCCGAGGTGATCCCATTTAATGCTTGGGTGAACATTTCTCGTCATTCGTCGAGGTTGTATCACCGATGAAATATCTTGTATCTGATACTTTTGATAAAAAATCTAAAGAGATAGTCACAATTTAGACTCCTCTTTCCAACCCTTAAGTTTGGTAAGTTTGGTAAGTTCTAAACAATAGTTCTGTTTTAGGTTCTTGTATTATTTAGAAGCTTCTAGAGTAATATACAGAACCTCTATTGTGAAGGTATTATTAGTCCATTAATCATTATTTCAATGCAAAATGTTTGAAAAAGATCATAACAATGGATAAGAGAGAGAATAATTGGGAGCATAACTCGAAACAAATAAATTAATCAAAGATAGTAAACGTAATAAGAAGGAAATTTATTGAGACGTATCTTTAAAAGAATAAAGTAATCAAAGATAGCAAATTTAAAATAGGCAAAATAGAAAACTAGATGCCCTAGATATCGCAGCTTGAACTTCTTTGTACCAACTTCTTGAGGACCATTTTGAGCTCAATTTGTGTTTAGGGAATCCAGAGTACTTTGTCGATGCCCTCAAGATGTAGCATACTTCTTCATTGTTAATTCAGACATAGCAAGACTATTGTATGCCCCACTTTGATCCAAATTTGAGCAGCCCTTTTAAGGTTTTCAACTCAAATCCCCTTTGGTCTCAAGGCGCCATTTGCGAGTTTTCGCATTAGCCTCTCTAGTTTCTTTTCCTTTTTTGTGTGTGTTTTTTTTAAACTATTAACTGTGACTGAATTTGAGTTCACCGAATTGGGCAGGTATTTACCATCCATCTCAGACAATATCAATGTTCCTCCAAAACAGGCCTTCTGTACTACATAAGGTCTTTCCTAGTTTGGCATCTACTTCCCTCTAAAGTCTTTTTGTATAGAAAGGATCTTCTTCAATGTCAGGTCCCTAATTCTCTAGGATGAACCCCTTTTCGCAAGCCTGCATTATCTGATTGTGACGTATATCCTTCAAATTCGACTGATCATATTGAGATTGGATCCATTCTACCTCATCCAACCTTTAGTTCTGGCAAGACTCAGAGAAAAAAGATGATGGATAAAACTTTTCCATTCCACAAACTAATGAGAAATGCGTTGCTCTGATGGAGGTCTTAGTCGACGTTTGATAAGTATAAAGGGTAAACGGTAACTTCTTTATGTCAATCTTTACAAGTCTCGATCACCTTCCACAATTTTTTTTATTGTTATTGTTATTTTTTTTGTTTCTTTCTTTTTGGCTACTTTTGCTGCACTTTGATATGATGTCTAATCTTTAAATAAACTGCAATCTTTTGACATTGTACAGTTGTATTGGACATGATCTTTTCTGATATTACCTGTCGGCACCACTTTTTTATGACTATCGACCTTGTAATATTGGTATATGAAGCGACCTTCACCCTCTTCGTGAAGACATCGACGACTACCAAGATGAGTCGGTGTATATTAGACGAGAACGGCCTGACAACAACCATGCCCCACATATAGAAAATCTGTGAAGAAATAGAGGTGTCACATAAGTCTTGTCTTTCTCCATTTGGCATTTACGACATAACTGATACAATCCCCTTCCTTAGTGGATTATCAGTACCTGAACCTCATGATTAGCTTGGCTAACATAAAATCATTAGCATGTTGCCTTCTAACACCGATATGGACCTTTTTTTAGCATCCATAAATATTAGTAGCCCAGGCATATCCTGACATGATTATAAGAAAACATCTTTGAATTCTTGGAGTAACTCAATGACGATTTGCTTTGTCTTCGTAGCAATGCACGATCCGATCTTTACCTCTTGTTCACAATGTCTACTGACCCTTTGTAGAGTAGGATCTATTTTTCATCTCATTCTACCATCCTTAACAAAATCAGGATATAGGTTACAATCTCTGTCATCTTCAAAGTCTTGAGATCCACTTAAACACATATCTCACCCTAAAAGGGTGTCAGTTACAGCGTTGCTCATGTCGTTGATATCTGGGGACCTATTGTAGGTACAAAGGTATATTTTCAAAGAATAAATGATTCTAAGGATGATTATTTGTATGATATGATCATAAATAAAGAATAAAAGAATATTTAAAAGACAGTCCAAAGAACAAAAGAATGTATACTATAAAATGGAAATGATGAAAGAATATTTGCTCAAAAAGATGCATTTTATTGAAATAAAAATTCTGGACACAACCCTATATTACAAAAGGATTCTTATTGACTCTAGGCTTAAAGCAATAAGCATGTTTTGAATATTACTTTAGATTAGCTCTAAAAATACAGGGATCTCTTCCACAGTGCCATTGTTCAAAACACTCCCAAGTATGCAAGGATTTGGAAACTTTTATTCCCCGATTCTCTCTTCGGATATATCATTCAGATTCCTCGATGTTCCTTTCCCTTCTGATTTGTTCAAGGCATCGTAACCCTTTTTCCCCTACTTTCAAATATCGCATTTACTCCATTGTCAGAGTGATTTGGTTCTGAGGAATCATCGAACTACACAATTCCCATTTCAGTGAACCTTTCGACCAACTTTTTAAAAGAGAAGCAATTCTCTATCGAGTATTCCGCTATTCCCGCATGGTATTCACACTGAGTACTTGCGTTGTATCATTTGGGATATGGGGGCTACAACGGTTTTAATTAGATAAGGGATACGACGTGTGCATCAAATAGACTTTTGTACAGCTCTCGGTACGTTATTGGAATGGGAGTAAACTGAAGCTTCTCCGTACTTTGCTTTGTATTAGGCTCTTGTCTTGGTGAAGCTTGCTGGCTCGTAACCACCGTTCTTGATTGTTTTACTGTGATTGGTTTTGCATAACCCACGCTCACATTGCTAACCTCGTTTTTCTCTTCTTCGGGGTTGACCTCATTGTGTTTTCCCCAACTTCTATCTTTCTGCACCTTATCGCATTCTCTATCATTTCACTGGATATCACTATGTCCGCGAAACTCATAGTTGAACTGTCCAGTATGTGATTAATGAAGGGTGCTTTCAAAGTATTAATGAAGAGCATGGTTGTTTCTTTTTCCAGCAGTGGTGGTTGGACTTGTATAGTAACTCTCCTCCACCTCTGGGCATATTGCCTGAAACTTTCACTCGAATTTTTCTCCATATTCTGTAACGTGATCCTGTCAGACATTATGTCTGTCACATGGCCATACTACTTCAAGAAGGCCTGTGCTAAGTCCCTACATGATTTGGTTTGGGTGCGAGTCAACTGATTGTACCATTTGTCCGCAGCTCCAATCAAACTATCCTGGAAATAGTGAACTAATAACTGATCATTATTGACATGACCAGTCATCCTCTGACAAAACATCGTGATATGGGCTTCAGGGCATCTAGTTCTATTGTATTTCTCAAACTCTGGCATTTTGAACTTCGGAGGGAGCACTAGATCCGGAACCAAACTTAACTCCTTAGCATCCATACCACACTGATAATCAGTACTTTCCAGTGCTTTGAACTTCTCTTCCAGCCATTTGTATCAGTCTTCCAACTACTTTGGGAGTTCTCCTTTTACCCTTTCTACCTCTACCATGTCATCCAAATCAGGGGCACCGAGATTTGCCAGATTGTTTTCGGTGCCTGAGCTTGTCGGGAAATGTGTTAATGCCGAAATGCCGGCTTGATGCTGAGGACTGAGATTAACAGACACCCTTGGTGGATATGCGTTGGGCTATATTGGGGTGCTTGTTGGGGGCAAAACCCAGTGGGTAGACAGGGTCCTCACTATCATCCCCGGAGTTGACCATAGGGATCTTCCCCTTTCCTGGCCCTCCAAGCAGTAACTGGGTTAACTGATTCATCATGTTCTTCTATGATTCTAGCATCTGATCTTTCATATCCTACTGAATCTTGGCCAGTTGCTCTTGCATCTGTGCTTGCAGTTGATCCTGCATTTCTTTCTGCATTTGTTCCAGTTTTTCCAGCTTTTGATCCATAACTCTAGTTTTTCTTCGTGTGTAGTAGTGATGTTCCAGGGTAACTATAACACGATTTCTAATTAATTAGGGTTTTTTTGTGAAGTTTAGTGCACATGATGCAATGCAATGCAAATGCATGGAATGAATGCAAAAGAAAGTAAGGCGTTGATTCTGAATTCAATTATATTCGAACAACTTTTCTAGAAAACAAATTCCTTTGCATAAAACAGATTACATATGCGGCTTTGCCCTCATATTCCAGGCGATCTCTTTTTCTGTAAAAGTCAAACCATGCCAACTTCCAATAGATGCATCCATTAGCTCCTTTTTGCTTAATCCGGGCTGCGACTTATTACTCACTTATCCTTACGATGCTTGTTAGCTCCTTTAAAGAAGTCGGGACGTGATGGCTCTCGAATAATCTTTATCGACTTGAATCCTCAGGTAAAGTCTTATTTTCCTCTATGAATGAATCCTCAGGTAAAGTCTTATTTTCCTCTATGAACTATCAGCCTTCTTTCATTATGTTTAATTGGACCATATTCAGACAACCGCATTATAATCCACTTTATCAAGAAATTCGTTTTCTTATGACAAACTATTCTATTTAGCAATCAAATATAAATCAACCCCCCCTTTCTATGATGATGTAATGCAATGCAGTCATAAACAAAACAAAACACGTTAGCACAGGAGGAAAAAGATAATATAGGATACCTACTTGGGTAACCGCTGGGGTTCAACATAGCTCTATCTAGGGTGGGCTTTTAGAGTTCACTATATGTGGCTCAGTTCTAAGGAAAGGGTACCTGAACCAGCAGATTCCTCAACCCTCACCCGTTATAGGCTCATGTGGATCGAGTTTAGTTCAGGAGAATATATTTCCCTATGGCCATGCGGAGGTGAAAACCTCACGAAGACATAGGTACGGATGTATCCCGGAAGTAGGCCACTAGCCCATGCGGAGGTGAAAACCTCACGAAGGCATAGTTTCTCACTTCCACTTAAAAAGGTGCGGCCACAATGGTCATGCAAGATGATGCGAGGGGATATGAAAAACTCAAAATGCAAAACACAAATAAAATGACAAAAACCATAAAACCCATGAAATACAACGGTCAATTTTACGGCTTGACTCTCTTATTCTCCCCAGTGGAGTTGTCAAGCTGTCGAAACCATTTTTAATGGAAAACAGAAATCGACTTTTTAAAACGGGGTATAGAGTCGCCACTGATCTTTTTCGAAGTGTGATCGGATCACCCTGAGATTAATCATTTTAATAAAACATTTTGATTTATTAAAACAATAACTTTAGGTCTACGAAATTTGAGAAAAAGGGTTCGGGAGTCGGTTACGCACGAGGAATGGTTAGCACCCTCGTAACGCCCAAAATTAGTACCAATTGACTGTTTAATGTCCTATCATTGAAATTTTGAAGGAAAAACATTAAAATATGGTCCCTTTTAAAAATGTGTGAACAATTTGAGTTAGGTTTTATGATTCACTCATTCCAAAGAAATAAAATACCACATCCAGCACGTTAGGATACGATATTTTAAGCCTCCAAAAACTGAGATCACCTCATGATTTCCAAAACACACAACGAAATTTAAAAAGGGTATTCGGTTATTTGGTCAAACAGTAAATCGAGACCCAACACGTTAGGGCACGATTTCTCGAATTTCTAAACACGGGCACGATTTCTCGAATTTCTAAACACGAAATATTGTCTTATTTTCTAAAACTTTTGAATAACAATATCGAGTGCTTTGCTTTTAAAGCGGTGTATTTTACTTTGAAACCATGATATGTGAATGTAATTGCCACATAAACAAGATCGAATGCACTAATAAGACAATTTGTGATGGTCACCTAATATACATTATTTACAAACTAACATGATAATTGAAGTCAAATAAATTAAAAGACATATACAACGAATAAAAAAAGCAAATCGAAATTGGGTGTAAAAACAATTGAAAATGATAATAAATGAGCTAAAAAATAGAAATGTGAGGGAAAAAAATCTGAACATCAATAATATACAAAATGATTTCTTAAGAAAAATAATAATAATATATGACAAAATCCAAAAAAATAATGTATAACATATATAAAAAGCAAAATAAATCACATGAAGTAAAAAGTTCAAAAT
The DNA here is from genome assembly GCF_025698485.1 of Gossypium arboreum. Classification (NCBI taxonomy): domain Eukaryota; kingdom Viridiplantae; phylum Streptophyta; class Magnoliopsida; order Malvales; family Malvaceae; genus Gossypium; species Gossypium arboreum. The sequence continues at coordinate 105,982,355 of NC_069081.1, read as the reverse complement.
AAACAATAAGTACATTTAAAATAAATAATATGTATAAGGGTTGGAAATAAATATTATGTAAAACTTGAAATAAACAAATGAAATGGGAAAAACGAATTTATATATAAAAATAATGAGTAAATAAACAAACGAATGAAGACTAAGTATTTAGCTAATCAATTTAATAATATGATAATAATAATAATAGTAGTAATACTACTAATAATAATAACAATACTAATTAAAATAATAGTGATAGTAATAATAGAAATAATAATACAAAAATATTAACAAACATAATAATAATAAATTAATAAAAACATAAGTAATAATGAAATTCACCAAATAAAAAAAATGAATAATCTATTTGATGCGAAAGAATGAAGATAAATAAAATAAATAATAAGAAAAAGTTGAAAATATGTAAATTAAATGGCCAAGGATTCAATTGCAATTGGGGCAACATTTTGGGGCGAATTTTCAAAAATAAAAACATGTCCGATTAAGGGATCAAAATAAAACACGCGCAAAAGGGGACGGACCAAAATGGGATTATTCCCACACCATCAAAATGGCACCGTTCTAACAAATACCAAAATGTAATTGAAATAATATTTTGGGCGAAATTTAAAAAGGTAACCATGAGCCGATTTGAAAGGATCAGAAAAGAGGAGGGACCATTTTCACAATTTAGCCCAAAAGCAGAATCACGCAGATCGTGGGGTTTGTGATGTTCGGTTCCTCTCTTTCTTAAGCAGCACCGTTTCATTAATTATTAAAACTAAAAGGGGAAAAAAAATTGAATGGCAATCTGCCATTTTCTACAAAGATCAACACAAATCCCTAACCCCCCATTCTTTTATCCCTCATTTAGCCTCTCTTTCTTCTCTTAAAACCAAGCTCAGAAGCCTCAATAATTTCCACCCTAAAGACCTTTCTTTGCTTCAATTGCAACGAAGAAGAAAAGGCTCCGATAGCGCACTTGTGAAGGTATGTCCCTCACTTTTTATTTTCACATGCAAAGAAAGAAACAAAGATGCAAGAAAAGGAAAAAAAATCGAAAGAAAGAGACCTGAGAATCACCTTTTTGAATTTTTTCTTTTCTTTTTTGATCGATTTCTATTCAAATGTATTCCCTTTGCTATTGTATTCGTAAAAAAAGAAACGACCCCCCATATACATTTGATTCTATTCGGTTTTATAGCCAAAAAAATAAAAAAATAAAATACAAATTCCTTGCTGTCATTTCTTCCTACTATCAATTACTGTGAGTTGTTAATATGTTTTGCAGGTGTGTATGGCGTGGAGAGAAACCGTTCGTGGGTATGCTGGTGTGGAGGAGTGGTGGAGAATGTGGGTGCATGGTGGTGCTGAAAATGGTTGCGGGCTAGGAAAATTGGGTTTCTGCTTTAGGCCGTTTTGATTAGGCCCAGGCAGAAATTGGGCCTTACAAACCCATCATTAATTAGAATTTGATTAGAACTCAATTACTAGAGTATCTACACCTATTTGACCCATACTTTATTTAATAATTAAATCCTAATAAAATTTTAACCAAATTAGATCACTTTTAATTTGGGCTATCCTATTATGATAGTAAATAATAATATGTAATTACCCTTATTATATATGTGATGTCCATATTTTCCAACATAAAAAACTTTTAAGCACACAACCCGTAGAGTCTCGAGCTTTGGTCGCATACCTCATAGCCCCCTCTTGCTCGAAATAGGCAAATTTTACATTACATTTTAGCAGGCCACCTTCCAAAGGTGCCCAACCAGCCATTCCTCTACCACGAGTCACTCCGTCCTAGTCACCACTCGCATCAGTCGCAGCAAACACCCTTATTGACTACTACCAATGGGTTCGAAAAACATCAACAACTCGAACGATTGATGCCATGCCCACATCTTCCCTTTTTCAAAAAAAAAAAAAAAATTGTGATTAGACCATATCATCTAACATAACACCAAATATAATAAATAATTTATTATATTAAAAAACACAAAATAAATATATAAATGTTTTACTGTATTAAATATAAATTTTAAAATTTTATATTTTTGATTGGATTATTTAGGGTGGGTTTGGATGGACGATTGGGTGCAATCTAATACGTTTAGCTTACTTTTTATCTCACACTACAGTATCTAATCACACAGTCACCGTTGTTTTTACACTAACCGCAAGTAAAGCGATTGTCCATCCAAACCCACCGTTGGTAGGTTTTTTGAGTTTTGAATAATGAGTTTAATTGTTTTAGGTTAGTGATTCAATATAAATAGATATAATTATTATTTAATATATAAATTAATATAATTAATTTTTATAATATAATATATTTTGGTTAAATTGGGCTTAGGCTTAAGCCGAAAATTTTACTCAAGGCCTGACCCATATAGAAAATAAGCCTAAAATTTTAATCAAGCCCATTTTTCAAGTCTTGTATTTTTATCCAAATTCTCTGATTTTTTGAGCAAGTCTTTGAACCTATACGGGTGGTTTGACCCACAAGCAGCTCTGAGTTTAAATTACTTAAGGAAATAAAATTATTGATTCTAATAATCCAAAATAAAAAAAAAATAACTAATCATTGTAATTTCATGGATAATATAAATATTTTAAAGTTGATCTCAATTATTAAAAAGAAATATACCCTTGGAAAGATAAGAGAAACATAAGTTTTTCTTTTAATAAAACATGATATTTTTCTTTGGTTTGAAAGGTAAAGTTAACAAAATTATAAATAAAAAAGTAGAAATTATTTCATGGACCCTTCTGTAACACTTTTAACCCGTCTCCGTCACCGGATTAAGGTTACGAAACATTACCGTACAATAAAAAACATTCAAACATTATATCATTCAATAGTTTAATCACATCATAAACCATACATATACATGCATACTATCCCTAAAACAAGCCCACGAGGCACTAAAAATAGCTTAAAAGCTATTCAGGACCAATTTGAAACAATTAGGAAAGCTTAGGAAAAACTTGCGAAAATTCAAAACATAGGACACACGGCCATATGGAATTATCCCAAACCGTGTAACTTTCAAACAAGAGACACACGACCATGTCCTAGCCTATGTCTCACCTGTGTAACTCTTTGAGTAGGGTCACACGACCATGTCACACCCTTGTGTATCAGACTGTGTAACTCTCTGACTTGAACCCTAAGAAATCCTTCGATGACACAGGGCCATGTCACCAGACTGTGTGCCTCACACGTCCATATGCTAAGCTGTGTGAACCCAAAATTTACCTATAAACAAGTCATTTCGCAACCATTTCATGCATAACTCAGTATATCGTTTGTGCACACTTTCAAGGGACTTAAACATCATTCAAATACACATAATCTTGCAAATTCAAACAACCAAAATCACCTAACCGATATGCCATTCAAAGGCACCACAATTACATTCAACACCATTTACCAAAACATGTTAACATTACCTAATTCCATGCATAAAGACTAATTTCATTATGTGCTTAACCACAACAAAAATACCTAATTCAAACACCTACCAAATCATACCACATCTATCACTTTCAAGCCATTACAAGCATACCATAACACCATACATTTCAATTACCCTAAAGTAGTCAACAAGACTTTACTTAACAAGATTTATAAGTTCCTCAACTAACACCATCTTCAAAGACCTAGACATACTAAATCAACCATTTTATATATCCATAAACCAGCAACATAAAAGACTTATACATGTTAACATTGCCATGTTCATACATGATAACCTAATTCAAGTATGAACTAAAACATGTCACAAGTAAACATTTTCAAGCCACCATCATCATGCCAAGATAACCTTATAAACAAGCACTTTAAAGTAACCAAAATCACATAACTTAGTGAGGCATCAAAGTGTACCAAACCAACATAGCTTTCCAAAGCTTATACATGCCAACGCACCATTAATACATACACCATAATACCATTACAAACACCCTATACATGCCATTATACACCTTAGTCAAATTACTCAAAAACTACCAAATTGTCTACTAGATAGTGTAATAGGTCTCCAACGAGCTTCCAACTAATCGAGCTTCCGATAATCTATAAAATAAAGGAAAATAACTACGTAAGCAATGAATGCTTAGTAAGCTCGTATAAACTTAAAACATAACCTACCATTTCAATAGTGAAATTTATAGAATAAGTACAAACCGTTACCAATGTCATAAGCTTAGTAGAAGCCTATATAATACCATCAAACTCACAAGTTAGTACATCTGTTCATGATTTAAATGAAGTCAATCATGTGTAAACATAACATTTAGTTCATCATCGTTACCATACGGTCATGATTCATTCCATTTGCATACTTACTATTCCAATCTTACAATTCAAAGGTTAAGTATAAACCATTATCAATTCCTTGAGTTTAGTATAAGCCTATTTAGCATCATTGAACTCACATGTTAATAGGTTCATCAACAACACATATAAACTCATTTACATCATAAGTAGAATTTCATAAGATACATTACATAAGCATCAACTCTTTCATATAATCATAAACCTTTCCATTAAGTCACTTACTGTTCCATTCCTTTTATTACCTGTTGAACCATTTAGAATTACATCGGATACTCGGGAAAGCTCACATGAACTATGCCTTTACATATAACCGTAACATTTCCTTTACATGAATGCTCACACAAGCTTTGAAGTGGGCATGCTCATACGAGCTATGGGTCGAAATGTAAGCTACACGATGCTGCTCACACATTCTGTGGAGAATCCGCAACAAATGTAAGACCTCAGCCATCGGTAGGACATTCAAGACCAACACCTAAAACATGAAATCCCTAATGACATGTCATTTGTATCCTAAGAATTCTTAAGGTTCAACCGGGACTCGATATCTGTCAATTCATCATAGCTTTGATACATTTATATTTTGATTCATTTAGATCAAACAAAATAATGAACATTCATTTTAAACAACATTTTAAGTGATTACATTTTATACGAACTTACTAGAATAAATTGCAGTAACGACTAAGTACAGGGGCTATTTGGTAAATTTCTCTTCTCCTCGATTTACCACTCGTTCTTGATCTAAAATAATAATTCCATTCAATTCACTAATTCTAGTAGAAAAATGAATTCATTTTATATAATTAAGTCCTTTTTGAAATTTTTACAAAATTACCCCCAACATTTTACTTTAATACAATTTAGTCCTTCAGCCCAAAACATGCATATTAACCATTTTTATTCAATTTCAAGTTTACCCAAATTTTTTGGGATCCTATTACAGCCCAAATTTTCTGTTATTTTACAGCAAGTCCTTGTACTTTTACTAATTTCACATTTTAATCCTTAAACATTAAAGTTACCAAAAATTACTTCACAAAATAGTCTTATCTAGCAACCAAGCTTAAGATTCTACCATAAAGTTTCAAAAACATCTCAAATCAATTCATGGTAAATTTTTAAACATTTAAAAATTTAACAAATTGACCCTCAGGTTAGATAGATTAAGCTAATATGAGCCTAAAAACATAAAAATCATTAAAAACGGGATCAAAACACATACCATGAATTAAAAAATTAGCTTGGTCGAATGCTTTTCCTCCCCTTACCATAGCTATTCGATTGTGAAATGAAGAATGAAGAATCATTTAAATATCAAAATTTCTTAACGAAAATTTAATACAACCTTAATAATACTCCTTTAAATATTTTATTAAATATCTACAGCTCAGTTTATAGAAACGAGGTCCCGATACCTCATTTTCTAAAACCACTTGACTTTAGGATCATACCACTTGAACCTAATTATTCATTCAAATAGCAATTCAAAATTTATTTTAATACCATATTTGACTCATAAATATTAGATACTAATATTTACGAACTTACTTGTCAGATTTGTGGCCCCGAAACCACTGTTTCTGACACCACTGATAAACAGGTTGTTACACCATCCCACTATATCATTTATGATTCTTTTCCAATTATTTAATTACATTTTTAGTAATTTTTTTCATGTTATTGACACATAATTTTGATAATTTTTTATCCCAAACCCGAAACCTAAACCTCAAACATGAACTTAGGTTTAGGGTTCGATTTCGAGGTTTAGGATAAAAAAATATCAAAATTATGTGTCAATGACATGAAAAAATTGTTGAAATGTCATTAAATAATTAGAAAAGAACCATAGATTATGTGGTGAGGATGATTCATAAAATAATTTCTCAAAATGGAGAGACAAAATTACCATAAAATGAAAATTATCTAAAGAAGAGGTAGTTTTAAGATTATTATTTTATTCTAAAATTACAAAATTATTGAAAATGTAGCGTTTTAATATAATATTTCAAATCCAAACATGAAAATATTATATCCAAATCTCATATTACTTACGAAATCCTCATATTACTTAAACCAAATACTCCTCAAGTGCCACGGAGGAATCCTTGGCAATCTACATACTTGTATAGCCTTCAATTTATGTATCATCTAAATCTATATATTTTATTATTATAAGTATCAACTCCAAAACTATTAAAAATTATTAAGGAAAATATCTTTCTAAATTATTTAATTTTAATATATATATATATATATATATATAAATTCATTATTAAAATTTTAATGGTTTCACTCTTTTAAACTAAAACTCTTTTTAAAAGGAAAAGTAAATAAAAAGAGTAAACTACACAGATGATCATCAATTTTTTAATTTTTTCATTTTAAGCTCTCAAATAAACAAGTTTGCAATTTAGATACTCACATTGCATAATTCAATTATTTTAGTTACTCCTCTTAAAATGGCAAACAAAAATCTAACATGAATTTTTTTATAAATTCCACCTAATATTTTAATTTTCATATCAACTTTTATTTTTAAACTAAATAATATTGAAGCGACGTAGTTTTAGTATCTTTATTTTAATACCTAAATTAAAGATGTCAATTTTTTCATTTTCTCTGTTGCTTGGTCAAAAAATTGTTGGATTCAAATTAAATCAAACTTCATATGCTCAAAATACTTTTTAATTTTAAGATATTTATATGAATTATAAAGATAGAGTTACTGTTGTAACTTTATTCAAACTCAAAGTATTTAAGTAGGATGCATTTTATATATTAATATTTTTATCATATTAAAATAATTAAATAAAATTTAAATGAGTTGAAATTTAATAAATATTAAATTACACTTTATACTTAACTTCAATTACATTTTCATTCTCATTTGGACTATCTATTTACATATTGTTTCTTGTAATACAATTATATTTACAGTATAAAATGTTAAAAAATTAATATTAAAATTTAAAAATGGAATTAATAAATATGGATATCACGTGCAACACGTTATGCTGAAAATTAGTGTATATAAATTTTATAATTAACAAAACATAATATATTAATTATAGTTTAATATAAAAATTTAAAATAATAATTGATTAATTGAATTTTAATAAAACTTACTAATGATTAACTAAAATTAAGAAAAATTTAAAAACTGTAAACCCTAAAATTATCATCAAATCAAACATTTTACTTAATTAATCATAATTATTGAATTAATTAAAAAAATTGAAGCATCTAGAGCATTCAACGCTAAGTAATTAAAGTAGGCATTTGTGTGCTAACTAAGTGTTTAATTTAGCCTTAATCAATTAGACAATAACATCTGACAGCCTAGCTGTCTCTTCTATCTTTGGGCCTCCTTTATTCATTTTATTTATTTATAAACATACAACTGGTTGAAATAGTGATACAATAAAGAAGGAACATGGAGATTGTTTTGGATGTCGATTTATTCAATTAAAGTAAAGAGTTGGAGGTTATTGAGAATGACGATAATAAAGACTTGAAGAGAAATATGGAGAGTGAGCTCGCAAGTGACCTCTCGACTTGTTGATGGTTAACTTATTGTTTACACATCTTCTTGACTTACCATATATCTTAACACAGATGAAGGTATAATACAACTATATTAATGCAAGTGTCACAGGACTAGAACTTTAGTCTCGCAATCCATTCAATTTTAGGCAATTTATTTTTTTAAAAAATGCCAAAGTCAACCAAACTCCTAACAATTGATGATTCAAATAGAATTTCTCTAAGCCACCAACGCAAAGCAGAAGCAACTCGAAAAGATAAAAGAACTTGAAAGATGAGAAAAGCCAAAGCACAAAAGCATAAAAGCACAATAGAGTGTTTGAGTGAATACTCTTAAGAATTCTATTACTTCTTCTATTACTCAATAAACTGAAGAAATTTACAATGAAGGGGAGAGATCTCTATTTATAGTTGAGCCTCCCCAAATATAACGGTATAGATTAAAGTACATCAGTAGGTAAGATTAACTATCTACAAAATCAAATCTGTAAGATTTACAGAATCATATCTTCTAAGGTTACAAATCATCACAATATTGCATATCTTCGAAGATTACATTACATATTTGCCATGTTTTGTCTATGGGTCTTCAATCTCTCCAAGCAACGGGCTAGTCTCCCTTGAACATGATGGATCACTCAAGTGCACTATGATTAGAGGCTCCTCATATGCAACCTATGACAGAAGCACACAGACGATTGAAACTCATGAAATGCATAAGACATGTTATGTGCCATTATATTGGCATTCCAACTTGCATGAAGGACAGGGCCTACGAGTTTATGACCATAACAAACAAATGTTGTATTTTACACATACTCACGAATGGGTCAAGCTCAAACTTGTATTATAGTTTCATGCACTCGTAAGAAACAAGAATTCTAAAAAAAATATAATGTTTCTTCATACACTCGCATCTTTTCCAGCTAAAAGAAAAAAAAAATCATAATTGCTATCTAAACAACCCAAGTAGCGACTCCTTCTTTACAAGGTTCAGGGGGCATGTTGATGATGGGAGGATCTTTGAAGTTGGCTTTTAGACTGAGTTCTTCAAAAGAGCTGACCACATTTCCTAATCTGGCCACAAATTCAATCAAAAGTGAAGCAAATGTGGCCAAGGACAAAGCACTAGCACTTTCGTATGTTTTGAATTCGTCCCCCTTAACCACTGATCCCCCATTAGCTGAAACATTTGACGGCCATGTTCTTAACGTGTTTTTGGCGTCATAACAGAAAGCTGTCCCAACAGAGACTGACCTCACCTCCAGCACTGCTTCACTCAACGATTTAGATCCCAGTTTCATGTTTTCATCTTCAGCCGCATTGATCAGGTCTTCTAAATCTAATTCCATGGGCCTTCCCCCAATTTCCCAGCCCTCAGAATTCACTAAAACGTACGACTTATGGTCTATCTTTTGCTGCAACTGCTCAGCTGCCTCGTGTACATTTTTAAGTATGTCACCTGGACTCAGTTTTTCCATCTTCTCTAATTTGCTTCCAAGCTCACGTAACACTTTCGCGCCTTCCGACCCCACCTTCTGAAGCTCATTGGAAAAGACATGCCTTCGGTCCGCAGGGGCCTATAATTATAATATTTCCACATCAAGCCAAATGAATCAGTACTTCAATAATACAAATTCCGCTTTCATCTATGGCCAGCCTACCTTACACTTTCCAATTCAATGACGCTCTTCTTAAGTAGATAAGTTTTTATAACAAGGATGCACTAGATGAAGCGTAGGTACTAACCTGTATTTCCGAAAGGATGCAACCATGCAGTGCCATAACCGTGAAAGCACAGTGCTTCACTGCACCGCTTACTTTGACAAAGTTTTCCCAAGGATAATTATGCCTATAAGGTCCATGAGGAGGTTCCCAACTCGCAAAACCAAGCTGCAAAAGGACAAATTTGATTAACACCATTTCAACCCCTGGAATCTGTTGTGCAAACAAGTGAAAACTGTTGCATAATTTATAGCTCATGCAATTGCAGATACCAATGTATCTTCTTCGCTTGTAGACTGCACCACTGATCGGTAACAATTATAAAGTGGATCATCGGCAGCTTGGTATGTAAGAATTTTCGACGGAATTCTCTCGTATTCCACACATTTCAAGTACCCGTTGACGCAACCTGAATAACAAGAACAAAATTAGTGAAGAAAGGAATGTAAGGAGTGGTTAGACTGTTTTGTTACGTGAATGAAAAGGCAACCTTCCAAAGAAGTGGCAAGGTCCTTAAAATTTTTCACCACCAATTTATGCAGAGATTCACCAGCCCAAATTGGGAAAATACATATATTTACGACCAAAGTAACACCAGCTCCAGCTGCTATAAGCACCAACCGAGTTAAAACTGCCTGACTATATTCCCTGGTCCGGTTACCAGCTACCATAAGGATACAATATGTCAATACGAATACTCGAAATCCATATTCGTAAGGCTTCATTGTCGGGTACAGCTTCAAATAGGATGCGCAGAATCCTATCCACGGCAAAGAAATATGTTAAAGACTTAAAAACTGTCCGTTGCTTTCAACCTAAATCGACAGGGAAGCCGGATATGGATATAATTCGGGAATTTCTAGAAGAGAAAATAAGAAAAACACTGACCTGTTAAGAAAATGCTTATTACAATGACAACTTCCTCGAACTTGCCGGCCACCACAGATAACTCAGCAAAGCAAAATGCAAGTATCCCAGCACAAAGTGTTCCCAATCCACGATTAAATCCTTTGATGAAGGTTGCTCCTGCTCAGAGGCAAACCAAACAGTCTAACCAATAACGAAACTTTGATGAAATTCACCAAAAAGAGAAAAAAAGATTATGAGTAGATGAAGTACCAATGCTGAATTCAAACATCACTATGACCGTGAGGATTGCCCAGATTGAATATTGAGCAAAATCCTGATATGATCCTTTCCAGAATATGAGCAAAGACGTAAGTGACAATGCCAGCCCCATTTTTACCGCAAATAAAACTTTCCTAGGATCAGAACGTCCCATTTCCAATGCTTTCCTAGCAAAATCGTTGAATTCAACCCAAGAATTCTTAATTTTTTCTCTCATAACTTTCAGACGCGTCCGTTGACTTCCTCCATCTTCATTTCCCCAGAAGCTGACCAAAAGAGGTAGCTTTCCCCCACTGTTATTTGCCATGTGAGGAGCAATAAGGACTCTCAGCGGCTTGAATACGATCTGAATTCACGAGAATTTCTTTTTCTTTTTCCTTATAATTTATAGTCATTGTCCAGGTATCTTAATTTTAGTGTTGTCATTAGCCGAATTACAGTGTATCTTCAAGTGCTTAAATTTTCTACTAATAAATGTGTCTTTTCTTTTTGTGCTTTGAAGAGGTGTTTTCATATAATATAATGATATATTATAGTTTTTATATTTTAATTAGTAGAATCAGATCATTTGAATCAATGATTGTTAATTTTATAATCAAATCCAATTTGAATTTTAAACTATTCCAAGTTAACAATTATGAATATCATTGTCGTGTGACGTTTATGGCTTGAAGACGCCATTGAACCTTTTGTTCTTGCGCTCAAACTTGTTTTACCTAAGCCTGCCATCACTTTCAAGTTTCTTCCTGCTCGGATCTTTCCACAATCACTGGTACTTGCCCATCCACATTCAACCCACAGCCTTACAAGTAACACCGCCGCGTCACGTCCCTATACTACCGCTAATGGCTGATTGTTGGTTCCATGACCCATGTGGTACAATAGGATCAGTCAATTTTCACCAAGATACGAATGAGTTCTTTTTGGAAGCAAATAGATATGACAGGATAAACAACTAAAATAATTTAACTTCATTAAAACCCAAGATAGTAGGCTCACCCCACACACTTGAACCTATCAACCATACTCTTCAATCAAATTATCTTCAGTTACAGACGAAACATCCTTATTAAAAGAAACGATGGAAAAGTCATCTCATTCCATGTGATTTGCATATAACAAAGTCACTCGAGCTAAGGAATGAGCCGCCTTGTTGACACACCAATAAGTTCAATAGAAAGACGTGTGTTGAAACTTATTCTTCATCAATAAACAATCACGTAACAACACACCTAGTTCAGAAAAATCAGAAGGTGGGCGTGACAAATTCGAAATTACAAGCAGGCAATCCAATTCAACTATAAAATTATCGAAGCCAAAAAGATTTTAACCATGACAAGGCCTCCCTAATGGCAAAAGCTTTAGCTATGGAAGGATTGAAATAACCATAAATAAAACTTAAAAAACTTTTAAGCACACAACTCGTAGAATCCTGAACTACGGCTGCATACCCTGTAGCCCTTCTTGCTCCAAACATGAAAAATTTTCATTACATTTTAGCAAGTCACCTTGTAAAGGTGCCCAACTAGCCATTTCTCGATCACGAGTCACTTCATCGCAATCACTACTCGCATCAGTCGCAACAAACACCCCAATTGACTGCTACCAATGGGTCTGAAAAGCATCAGCAGCCGAATGACTAATGCCGCTACCACATCTTCCTCTGTCCAAACAAAATAATTGCGATTAGACCATATCATCCAACGTAGCAACAAATATAATAAATATTTTGTTGTATTAAATATGATTTTTAAAATTTTATATTTCGGATTGAGTTATTTTGTAATGACTCGATAGTCAGGGGTGTCGAAAAGCGTATTCCCGGGACTTCGTTTCCGTAAATTGGACTCGTAAATATTTTTAAGTTGGTTCTGTAGTTAATTATGTTACGGTTAAGCGAATTTGTAACACCCCTTACCCGTGCCCGACACCAGGACAGGATACGAGGTATTATCGGACTTTAACATAAGCATTCAGCCAAACCCGGGCTATATAAAAAAATTTCATTCTATTTAAAACTTTTCGTTCTCATGTGCAACATCCCTCAAACGGGCTTAAAAGGCCCAAATTATACATTGAGGTGGTTCGGGACTAAACCGAAAAACTTTAGAAATGTTTGAGGACTTAGGAAATTTTCATTATGAAACAGGGCCACACGCCCGTGTGCCCATTTTGACATGGCCATGCTAAAGGCCTGTGTGATTCACACGGGCTAAGCACAAGGGAACACACCCGTGCTCTAAACCTGTGTGAATTTAATTCCAAATTCGAATCTACAGGGGTTTTCACATGGCCCAACACACGCCCGTGAGTAGCCTGTGTGTAAAAACCTTGACATTCTGTTTCTAACATCATCAACTCTTAAGGGTCACACAGCCGAGGCACACGCCCGTGTGTTAGGTCGTGCCCTTCACACGGCTAAAACACACGGCTGTGTCTCCGCCCGTATGTTTACTACCATGCATACTGACTTGTAAAACTGAAGTGCAGGGGACACACGGCCGGACTCCACACCCGTGGGGCAGACCATGTGTCGTACAAAGTTTTGACACACGCCCGTATGTCTGCCCATGTTGACAAAATTAAGGCTAGTTACCAAGCCTCTTTGCCACCCTTACTTACACTAACTTACACAAGATCAACCAAACCAATACAAGTGTAACGTATATAACCAAATCAGCCACAATCATTGGAAATTTGCATCAAATGCATCTAATAATAATTGATATTAGCCAACAGTAATGGCCTATACAAAATGTTATCACATCCATTATAAGAGCCAACACTTGTGTCTAGTCTAACAAGACACTAAACCAAAGATTCGAGTCCCTATACATGCCAAAATTACAACATTTAAATTAACTATACCAAAAGCTTCAAGTGATAGTGTGATCAATGCCTCCGACGTCCCTTGATCCCCGATACGAGCTTGACAGCACTATAAGAAAATGGAAAGGAAGGGAGTAAGCATAAAGCTTAGTAAGTACATATATGCAAATAATATATAAATAGGAACTCATTCATCAGATGATAATTTATTAAACTTGAATGATTATCTCATTTAGACCTCTCTATCTTACTGTTCACTTCATTTACGCATACTTGCTACATCTCGTCACATAAGAAGGCCTTATTTATAAGTTTAGTACACATACTTGTAATCACCCGTAAAATAACTCAAGTTCATTCTCTCTAATGACATATCCCATTGGAATTATCACCAACTCACTTTTCGAGTTACCCGTTGAACATTCGGAATACTAATGGATACACGGGAAGTTTGCACCCAAGTGCCATATAAGTAGCCAGAGCTACCTCATACTATGTAATGCTCGCATTTTGAGCTATTCACAGGCCTTTTTACCAAGTCAGTACCCGGACCCCATAGCACTATCATGTAACGCCTGCTCAATAAGCTACTCATGGGTCTGTACACAAAGTCAGCACCCGGACCCATATAGCGTTAACATGAATTGCTCGCTCAGCGAGTTACTCACGGGTTTAGTCACGAAGCCATTACTCGGACCCACATTACATATAACATTCATATCATGAACTCAGACACAACTCATGAGTTCAGACCACATAGTTTCTCATGACATACTTTGTGTATCCTATACTATTCTTGAGGTTCAACAGGATTTCAAACCTAACCTGATGTCATCGGACTTGCTCATAATGTAGGTTACTCTTATATCGCATTATTTATACTTTCATGGTAACAAGTAAGATTATGATACATGATAACAACACAACATTTAAATATATATGTTATCAACACATTTAAAAGTAAGCTACCATGACACATTATTTTTATACGTACTTACCTCGACACAAAATGATGGGAACGAGCTTAATCCTTGTAAACTTTATTCTTTCCCCGATCAAGTCTCGAATCTAATGTCAAAATTTAGCTTATTTAATACTCAAATCATTAAATTTAACTCAAGACTCATACTTTGGTAAAATGATTGTTTCGCCCTTAAACTTCGTAAAAATTACGATTTTACCCCTAGGCTCGTAAATCGATTTTTATTTGATTTCTTTAAGTCTTAAGCCTAGCAGAACCCTTCTTACTCATATAGAAACCCAAAATTCTCATTATTTCACAACATTACTATCTATTCTACAAACTTTACAAAATGGCCCTCTCAAGTGTTTTCCATGAAAATTACTTTGCAAAAATTGTTTATTTCACAACCATAACTCATATTCTTCCATAAAATTTCAGTTAAAATCATCTATGATTTCATGGAAAAACCCTAAACTCTCAACCATTTTTCAAAATAGTCCCCTTAACAGCTAGATTAAGCTTTAGGGGTTCCAAAAATACAAAAATTATCAAGTAAAGCTATCTAAATTACTTACTTTCAAAGATGAAGAGTGGCTGAAAATTTCAAGCTTACAAAACCCTTAATTTGCTGGTATTTTCGGTGGATAAGGAAATGATAAGAAGATAATATCTCTTTTTCTTTCTTTTATTTTTATTTTATTCAATTAAGTCACCAAACACACCTAACATTTGACCTTTGACCTTTCTTGTCCCCTATGGCCAGCCACTCTCCTAAAAAGGGTCTATTTGCACTTTAAATACCCCCAATTAAGGTTCCTTAGCAGTTTAACACCTTTGGCTATTAAAACAAAACTTTTGCCCTTTATGCAATTTAGTCTTTTTTCACAATTATCTCATAAACGCCAAAATTAGTTCACCAAAATTTTCATGTACTCAATTAATCATGCTATGACACTAAAATAATAATAATAATACTTTCTCAACCTCGAATTTGTGGTCCCGAAACCACTGTTCTGACTAAGCCCAAAATCGAGATGTTACAGAATTTACTTGAATTAAAAGTAATTAGGTATAAGGACTAAATCATGTTTAAGGTAGAAGTTTAATTATGATTTAAAAATAATTAAAGGGACTAAAGAAATAATTATACCTATATATATGTATAGTGGACGACATTAGTGTGCATCATAGCTTATAATAGTTTAAAATATATAAGTTATATATCATGTTTAGTAAAATGAAATTAATATGTATTATATAATAATAATTACTACAATAAAACAAAATAGGTATTAAAAGAAAGAATAAAGAAATAGAAATAGAAAGACA
This sequence comes from Gossypium arboreum, assembly GCF_025698485.1. Taxonomy (NCBI): domain Eukaryota; kingdom Viridiplantae; phylum Streptophyta; class Magnoliopsida; order Malvales; family Malvaceae; genus Gossypium; species Gossypium arboreum. The sequence continues at coordinate 105,966,498 of NC_069081.1, read as the reverse complement.
TGTAAAATTAAGAAAGAAAAAGAAAAGAAAGAAGAAAGAAGAGAGGCACAACCTAAGGGCTTTAAATTTTCAAATTTCAATTGGTTAGTCAATTTAGTCCCTTTTCTTGTAATTTTTATATTTTTGGAATTCTGATACTTAGGGCTACCCGACCTATGTTGTAATTTTAACATTGATGAAGATTTTAAATGTTGTAAATATTGTATAGTTTTAGTATTCAGGATCGAATTGATAAATTTTTAAGCTAGAAATGGAAAAGGATTAAATTGTAGAACAAATTGTAAATTTTAAGTATGAAGGACTAAATTGTGAAAATTTCAAAATTTAGGGGTTTAAGTGAAAATAGGGAGTTAAATTTATTTTAAAGTAAAATTTGTATAAAAATATAAATTAAATATGAAGAATAAAAATTAGACTCATTTAAGGACTAAATTGGAATTTAGGTAAATATTGAGTAAAAATTGAAGTATTCAATGTAAAAATTAATTGTGTTGTATTGATGTATTTTAATTGTTTTATTTTCGTAGCTAACGTCATATCGAAATCCTCAACTAAAAAAGGGAAGGATAAAATCGACGTCGAATAGCTCGGAATCCACAGTTTGTATTTCTATAATTCGAACCTAGTTGTTAATTGTTGTAATTTGATTTAATGCATATGGTAAGTGTTTAAGGCGAGTATTTGACATTTTGATAGTTGATTGATATGGATTGAGTTGGTATATACATTATGAATGTATTGATCATTGAATTGAAATGAATATATGTACAAATGTGAAAGTTGGATATTGATTATTATAGATTGAATTGAATTCATGTGTATCTGTGATTATATGAAAACTTTATTTTGGATAATGGTTGTATTTGAAATGTGAAATTAAACCCTATTAACTATATCTTGTTGAGTCGGATATAGATGGCATGTCATAGGATATGAAGAGTTCATAGATTTCTTTGACTTCGAGTCGATGAGGCACTGGGTGCCAATTTGATTCGGTTTAACCGATGAGACACTAGGTGTCAATGTATATAGCACTGGGCAAAATTATTACTTCGATTTGTCCGATAAGGCACTGGGTGCCAAATGGTGTGTTGGTTGGATCCGTGTATCTGCCCAGGTCCAAGTCGTGTTAATAGGGGTAATCAAATATTAAATTTCTAAATTGATGTTGGAATGGCATGATATATGAAAGGGAAATGATATAGAGAATTGAATCATGAAAAGTGAAAAATGTTGTGATCAAATGAAATATATGAGTTAAATATTCATGAATTGAACATGGAATGAATTGTGTCATTGTATAAATGTTATGTTGGTTAATATGTGAAAAGCTATTTATATAGCAAGAGATGTGAATTGAGATAATTGTTAAACAAATAAAAGATGATAGCATGTGCAATTTGAGTATAGTATGAAATGATATGCTCTTGTACATGAAATTGATATGGTGATAAATTTACAATTGCTTGTTAGATAGAAATGTGACTATGTAATTTAAATTGAGCATTCATGTATCTTTATGTTTTTAAATGTTTGGATTATAGAAATATCACTGAGTTTTACTCAACGTACGGTTTTGTTTTCCGTGTACAGGTTAGGTAATTCTCTTTTGATTGTCGATTCAGCATCCAGCAATGATCCCGAACTCAAATGTGGTGATGTTTATCTTTTGTGTCGGCATGTACCTAGGATGCTTAGTCGATAGTTATTTTGTGGATGGATTGTAAATAAAGCTATAGGTGTAATGTTGGTTGGTGTATATGTAATCATGTGTTTGTGTTTGATGCCATAATATGATATGTTGAATTGAACCAAGATAGGTTAGGTGTTTGTGAATTTTAGTTGATGTTTAAGTCATTATGAACTAGGCTAAATGGAGTGATTTTGGTATGTTTATAATTAGGATTTGAATGATGCATTAGCAATATGTTTTGATGTTATAAATGTAGTACTAACGAGGTACATTGGTTAGACACTTAGGATGATTGTTTTGGCATGTTTTGAGTATGGTTGATCGTGTTTTGAATATATTAAATGAATGGTTTTTGAGTTGCTTAATGCCCAAGCAAGTAGGAATGGTAAACTTGTTGTTTAAGGCACATTTTAGGTCTACATGGCTAAGCACATGGGCGTGTGACTCTCACACGGCTAGCACACGGGCATGCGAGGCCATTTCGAAGGGTACACGACCTGGCACACGAGCGTGTGGCTTGGTCATGTGACCCAAGTCAGTGAGTTACATGGGCACAGACACGGGCTGGGACACAGCTGTGTGCCCTACTTCAAATGCCCACACAGCCAGACACACGAGCGTGTGACTTGGTAGTGTGAGTTACACGGCCTAGCCACATGACCGTGTGACCCCTGCAGTTAAATTTTTTTAATTATTTCTTAAACTTCCAGAATTATTTCAAATTAGTCCCTGCCTATTTTTAAACTACTTTTAGGGTCTGGTAGACTCGTAGTAAGGGTTGTAAGAGTAACTTTAACTCTGAATTGGAAGGGATTAGCAAACCTATATTAGGTGCATTCTACTAACATGATCGAAGATAAATTAAAAATATAACTATAGACATAGTATGGATTAATACTCTGATGCTAATAATTGGAATAGTCTTGTATGTATCCAAATTCTAACATTCTAGAAGGGATAAATAGTGATAAGAGTGTAGACAGTAGAAGACCAAGTTTAAAAATGCATAGCATAATTTATTATTCATATGTATAAGAATCTAGCATGAAAGTATTAAATTGTCATGACCTGCCCCTGTGTATTATATTTTTATTAGTTAGCTTATATGTTGATTATGATTAAATTAATTATTTGATTTGTTAATAATGCTCGTGACCCTAAATCATCGACGGAGAAGGGTTAGGGGTGTTACATATTTAGTTGGGTAGGTTTATTTGGGTTTTGGATAATGAGTTTAATTGTTTTGGGTTAGTGATTTAATATAAATAGATATAATTTTAAATATATAATTAATATATTTAATTTTTATAATATAATATATTCAGCCTGGACTAGGCTCAAGCTTGGGCCAAAAATTTTACCCAATGTTTAACCCATATAGAAAATGAGCCTAAAATTTTACTCAAACCCATTTTTCAAGTATTGTATTTTTGTTTAAACCCTCTCACTTTTCTCGAGCGAGCCTTTGAACTTAGGCGGATGACTTGACCCATGAGCAGTTCTAAGTTTAGATGGTTTTGATTCTATTAATCCAAAATCAAATACAACTAATCATTATAATGTTTTAAAGTTTGTTTTAAAGTTTATCTCAATTATTAAAAGAATAATATCCATGGAAAGATAAGAGAAACATAAAGTTTTCTTTTAATAAAACATGATATTTTCTTTGGTTTCAAGGGTAAAGTTAACAAAATTATAAAAAAATAGAGAAAAAGTTATTTTATGGACTCATCCCATCATTCATGGTTCCTTTCTAATTATTTAATGATATTTTAACAATTCTTTTTCATATTATTGACACATAATTTTGATAATTTTTTACCCTAAACCTTGAACCCATGTAATGACCCAAATTTTTAGGTTATTGAAAAAGGTAAATTTTCAGGTCTTTGATTCTGAAAATTAGATTCGTAAATTTTTATTAGAAATATTTATGAAGTTAAGTGAGAGATTAATTAGATTTTAGTTACGTAAATCTAGTTTAATTAAGGTTAATTTAGTGAAAGGACTAAATTGAATAAAGTGTGAAGGTTTAATTATAAACTATAGGAAAGCCAAGGGACTAAATTAACAAATAAGTCTTATGTGACAAGTGTGTGGTATGTATAAATACATTTGCATTACTTTGATTGGTACAAATGTATGTATAAATAAGAATTTACTTATTATTTAAGAAAAATAATTATAATTTAAAATATAATAATATAATAGTTATAATAGTTATAATAAATAAAAGAAATAAAAACATAAAGAAAAAGGAAACAGAAGGGCAGGAATAGCAGGGAAAGAAATAAGAAAAAAAGGGAAAGAAAAAGAAAAGGAAAATTTAGGGTTTTAGAGTTTCTTAATTGGTAAGTCAATTTGATCCCTTTTCTCGTAATTTTGGTGTTTATGGAATCCTAGGAAGAAATACTACTTGAGTTATGTTGAAATTTAGAAAGTTAATGAATTTGTTGATGTTGATTAGGTTGTATGAATTGATGAATTATTGGTTTAATTGATAGAAATTCAAGTTAAAAGTGGGAAAATGATTGATTTGTAAAGATAGATAAAAGTTTTTGTTATAGTAGGGATTAAATTGTTTAAATTGTAGAATTGATGTTTTATATTGAATATTAAGAGTTGAAACTTGTTAAAAGTAGGTATAATGAAATTTATAAGGTTATTTGAAGAAAAAGAATGGTTATGGTGGAAGGAGCTAATTGAAAATATAGTAAAAGTTATATGGAAATTAAAGAGTGTGTTATTAAATAACATATATTGATAATTTTAAATGTTAAATTTTATGTAGCCAACGTAGCACCGGAAACATCATTGAAAAAGGGAAAGGAGAAAGTGAACGAGGATATTGAGTAAACTCGAGAATTTCGGTATGTATTTCTATAAACTATGCTTAATGTTTTAATACAATGTAATTGTTATTTTTAATAATTAGAATGTATAATGAATGGTATGATGGAAACTATTACTACTTTTGTATGTAAATGAAATGATTGAAATACCCTATTAACAGTGTCGGGCTAGTCGAATACAATTGGCATGCTATAGGATTGGAAGTGCTCAGGGATATTCCGACTGTGTGTCGATGAGACACTATATGTGTCGATTACTGTGACTGTTCTGGATTCGTTCCGAAGAGGTACTTTGCACCTGACTATGACTGTTACTGTTACCCTACGGTGTATTCCGGTTTCGGCCGATGAAACACTGTATATTATCCCTGGTGTGTGGGTTGGATCCGCGTATCCGTTTAGGTCCGAGTTATGTTAATAGGGGTAAATGAAAGTACTGAAGACTGTCTGATATCGATTAAGTGACTGTGACTGATTTACGAATGTTTAAGTTATTGAATGACATGAAATATAATTATTTATATATGAATTGCTTAACTACAAGAAAGAGATGTAAAATGAATGTAAGGGGTGAAGCTATTAAGATTATGAAAGTAAAGTTTAAGTTATAATGTATATACATAGCTTATTATTGTTTAAGTATTAGTTTATAGAAATACCACTGAGTGCATACTCAGCGTACTGTTTGTTTCCGTGCACAGGTTAGGTACGAAAGAAAGTTAAGGACTCAGCATCCAAACCAATCCCGAACTCAAAGTGGTGAAGTACTTTTCTTTTGGTAAAATGGCATGTACCTAGGCTGATAAGATTTTATTTTGGAAATAATAAGAATGAGCATGAAAGATGTTGAAACAGTTAGTGTAAAATATGCATATTTTGGAAGTTAAACTTACATGAGTTTGACTAGTATGATAATGTAGTATAATCTTGATGAGTTGTGGTATATAATCCTTAAGAGGTGTTGAAGTGAATGAATGAATATTTGCTAAGTTTGAATGGCATAACGAATGATATTTGATTTAAGAACTATTAGTAAATGTTTGGGCATGAATTAGATGTGTTTAGCATGTGAAAATAGCTTAAAAATGGTCAAAAATCATGTTTTCACACGGCCAAGTCACATGGGTGTGTGCTCAGGCCGTGTGGCTCTCTGTTTATGTCACACGGGCTGTTCCCACAATCGTTTGTGCAAGTCAGATCTGCCCACGACCTGGCCCCACGGCCATGGAAACCCCACGGACTGGCCACACGGGCATGTCCCAGGCTACACGGGCGTGTGCCCTATCTTCAAGGTAAAATTTCCAAAGTTGCTAGTTTAATCCTAAATTACTTCTAAAACATGTATTAGGCCCCGTAGACCCATATTAGGGACTTTATAGTGTAATTTGAGAAGTTTCGATTTGAAATGCAAATTTATGACTCGGTTTTGTATAAATGCTAGTGTATAATCCGGTAATACCTCGTAACTCTATTCTGGTGATGGTTTAGGGTTAGGGGGTGTTACAACCCAAGTTTGGGTTTAAGGTTTATGATTTGGGTTTGGGATTCAAGGTTCATGATTCAATATTAAAGTTCGAGGTTTAGGATTCGGGGTTCAAAATAAAAAAAAATGTTAAAATTATATGTAAATGACATGAAAAATTTTGTTGAAATGTCATTAAATAATTGAAAAGGGACCATAGATAATATTATGGGAAGGGTCAATAAAATAATTTCTCAAAGAGGAAAAATAAAATTGTCATAAAATGAAAATTAACTAAACAAGAAGTGGTTTTAAATTTTATTGTAAATTTGTAACATTATTAAAATGTACAATCCTAATATAATATGTCAAATCCAAACATAAAAATATTGTACACAAATCTCATATTACTCGCCAAAACTTCACATTACTTAAAACCAAATACTCCTGTAATAGCCATGGAGGAATCCTTGGCAATCTACATTTTGTATAGCATTCAATTTATATATCATCTACATCTATATATATTATTATAATTGAGGAAATATCTTTCTAAAATATTTAATTTTAAAAATATAAAAAAAGTTAAATTATTAAAATTTTAATGTTTAGACTCCTTAATACTAAAACTCTTTTAAAAGTGAAAGGTAAATAAAATAAAGTAAATTACACAATGACCATCAAATTTTTATTTTTATTTTCATTTTAGACACTCAAATAAAAAGTTTACAATTTAAATAATCATATTACATAATTTAATTATTTTAATCACTCCTCTTTAAATGACAAGCAAATATTTAACATGAATTTTTCTTGTAAATAATAACATTATTTTTAAATTCCACCTAATTTTTAGTTTTCGTATCAACTTTTGTTTCTAAACCAAATAATATTGAAATGACGTAGTTTTGGAATTTTTATTTTAATACCTAAATTTTTTTCATCTTCTCTGTTGCTTGGTCAAAAAATTGTTGGATTCAAATTAAATCAAACTTCATATGCTCAAAATACTTTTTTAATTTTAAGATATTTATATGAATTATAAAGATAGAGTTACTGTTGTAACTTTATTCAAACTCAAAGTATTTAAGTAGGATGCATTTTATATATTAATATTTTTATCATATTAAAATAATTAAATAAAAATTTAAATGAGTTGAAATTTAATAAATATTAAATTACACTTTATACTTAACTTCAATTACATTTTCATTCTCATTTGGACTATCTATTTACATATTGTTTCTTGTAATACAATTATATTTACAGTATAAAATGTTAAAAAATTAATATTAAAATTTAAAAATGGAATTAATAAATATGGATATCACGTGCAACACGTTATGCTGAAAATTAGTGTATATAAATTTTATAATTAACAAAACATAATATATTAATTATAGTTTAATATAAAATTTAAAATAATAATTGATTAATTGAATTTTAATAAAACTTACTAATGATTAACTAAAAATTAAGAAAAATTTAAAAACTGTAAACCCTAAAATTATCATCAAATCAAACATTTTACTTAATTAATCATAATTATTGAATTAATTAAAAAAATTGAAGCATCTAGAGCATTCAACGCTAAGTAATTAAAGTAGGCATTTGTGTGCTAACTAAGTGTTTAATTTAGCCTTAATCAATTAGACAATAACATCTGACAGCCTAGCTGTCTCTTCTATCTTTGGGCCTCCTTTATTCATTTTATTTGTTTATAAACGTGGAACTTGTTGACAGATGTAACAAGGAAGGAATATGGAAGTTGTTGTGGTTGTGAGTTTATTCAATCAGTACGAAAAGTTAAAAATTTTGGAGAATGACAGATGATGAAGACTTAAAAACTAAGGATTTAAAAAGGAAAATAAAAGATGAGCTTACAAGTGTTCTCTTGATTTGTTGATGACTAATTTATTATATATGTCTTAATACGGATGGATGGAGGTATGACACAATTATATTAATATAACATAAAAACATGTCATGTGCCCTTATTTTGGCATTCCAACTTGCATGTAGGACAAGACCCACGAGTTCATTTCCACAACAAACAAAGGCCACGTTTCATCAAAGACACTTGCATACTGCTCTCATCCACAGTTGTTTAATATATTGAAACAAGCCCAAATGCTTGATGTTGCTGCATTTCACACATATTCACGAATAGGTGGGCTAAAATCTTGTATATAAAATTTATTAATAAATTTATTTAATTCAAAAGAGTATAATATTTCAATTAGATAAAACAAAAATTATAAAATATTATACAAAATATAAAAATATTTTAAGTATTAAAAAATGCACAACTCAAAAAATATGTGCATAGATGTGTGGGTCCGCGTGGTTTTAGGATTTTGAAAATGGGTTATTAAGAAAATAGAATTTTACAAACAAGTTATATGATTGTTTATAGAAAAATGCTACCAATTATTTTATCTTTTATTTATGTTTTAGTATATGAGTTAACAACAAATTAATTTAATGGATAATATTTAGTCATTATTATAATTTATTTTAGCAAAGAAAGGAAAAACTTTTGCTTGCTTTAAAGAAATTTTATTGTTTACTAAAGCTATTACTATCTTTCTAATTTCAAGTTTATATTTTTACTAATTATTATTTATTTTATGTTTAATTATTGTAATATATATATATATATATAATAAGTAAGTTTTTTCCTCGTGTTATTATACTATTAACAAACTAGGTATTATAGTTCCATACACTCGTAAAAATCAAGAATTCTAACAAAAATATAATGCTTCTTTCTTCATATACTCGCATCTTTTTAAGCAACAGACTAGTCTGGTTGTATCAAATAACCTCCCTTGAACATGATGGATCACTCAAGTGCACCATGATTACAAGCTCCCATATGCAACTCATGACAGAAGCACACAGATGATTGAGACTCATGAAATGCATAAGACATGTCATGTGCCATTATACTGGCATTCCGACTTGCATGAAGGACAAATGCGCACAAGTTTATGGCCATAACAAACAAAGGTCGTACTTTACACATATTCACGAATGAGTCGGGCTCAAACTTGTATATAAAATTTATAAAAAATATAATATTTCAATTTTATAAAACAAAAATTATAAAATATTATACAAAATATAAAATATAAAAATATATTAAAAATTATTAAATTGAAACATTCAATTTTTAATAATATACCACTTACTAAAATAAGAAATTTATAAAACATAAAATAATTCATAATATATATAAATTCAAAATATTTTAAGTATTAAATGGAAAAACAAGCACAATTCAAAAGATATGTGCATCTATGTAGGGGAGAACATTCGGTCGAGTCAAAAAATTTCGAATTAGTCAGGTTGACAAATCCTATTGTAGCAACAAAACTTAATTTAAAATTTTTTCGAATCGAATCAACTCGAGTCAAAAAAATTTTGAGTCAAGTTAACGAATATAATAAATAAGTCTTTTTTTCCTCTATTAAACTATTAACCAAACAAGGTATTATAGTTTCATACACTCGTAAGAATCAAGAATTCTAAAGAAAATATAATGCTTCTTCCTTCATACACTCGCATCCTTTCCAGCTAAAAGAAATAAAAGAACATAATTACTACCTAAACAACCCGAGTAGCGACTCCTTTACAAGGTTCAGTGGGCATGTTGATGATGGGAGGATCTTTGAAGTTGGCTTTTAGACTGAGTTCTTCAAAAGAGCTGACCACATTGCCTAATCTGGCCACAAATTCAATCAAAAGTGAAGCAAATGTGGCCAAGGACAAAGCACTAGCACTTTCGTATGTTTTGAATTCGTCCCCCTTAACCACTGATCCCTCATTAGCTGAAACATTTGATGGCCATGTTCTTAACGTGTTTTTGGCGTCATAACAGAAAGCTGTCCCAACAGAGACTGACCTCACCTCCAGCACTGCTTCACTCAACGATTTAGATCCCAGTTTCATGTTTTCATCTTCAGCCGCATTGATCAGGTCTTCTAAATCTAATTCCATGGGCCTTCCCCCAATTTCCCAGCCCTCAGAATTCACTAAAACGTACGACTTATGGTCTATCTTTTGCTGCAACTGCTCAGCTGCCTCGTGTACATTTTTAAGTATGTCACCTGGACTCAGTTTTTCCATCTTCTCTAATTTGCTTCCGAGCTCACGTAACACTTTCCCGCCTTCCGACCCCACCTTCTGAAGCTCATTGGAAAAGACATGCCTTCGGTCTGCAGGGGCCTATATTTATAACATTTCCGCATCAAGCCAAATGAATCAGTACTTCAATAATACAAATTCCGCTTTCATCTATGGCCAGCCTACCTTACACTTTCCAATTCAATGACGCGCTTCTTAATTAGATAAGTTTTTATAACAAGGATGCACTAGATGAAGCAGAGTACTAACCTGTATTTCCGAAAGGATGCAACCATGCAGTGCCATAACCGTGAAAGCACAGTGCTTCACAGCACCGCTTACTTTGACAAAGTTTTCCCAAGGATAATTATGCCTATAAGGTCCATGAGGAGGTTCCCAAGTCGCAAAACCAAGCTGCAAAAGGACAGATTTGATTAACATCATTTCAACCCCTGGAATCTGTTGTGCAAACAAGTGAAAACTGTTGCATAATTTATAGCTCATGCAATTGCAGATACCAATGTATCTTCTTCGCTTGTAGACTGCACCACTGATCGGTAACAATTATAAAGTGGATCATCGGCAGCTTGGTATGTAAGAATTTTCGACGGAATTCTCTCGTATTCCACACATTTCAAGTACCCGTTGACGCAACCTGAATAACAAGAACAAAATTAGTGAAGAAAGGAATGTAAGGAGTGGTTAGACTGTTTTGTTACGTGAATGAAAAGGCAACCTTCCAAAGAAGTGGCAAGGTCCTTAAAATTTTTCACCACCAATTTATGCAGAGATTCACCAGCCCAAATTGGGAAAATACATATATTTACGACCAAAGTAACACCAGCTCCAGCTGCTATAAGCACCAACCGAGTTAAAACTGCCTGACTATATTCCCTGGTCCGGTTACCAGCTACCATAAGGATACAATATGTCAATACGAATACTCGAAATCCATATTCGTAAGGCTTCATTGTCGGGTACAGCTTCAAATAGGATGCGCAGAATCCTATCCACGGCAAAGAAATATGTTAAAGACTTAAAAACTGTCCGTTGCTTTCAACCTAAATCGACAGGGAAGCCGGATATGGATATAATTCGGGGATTTCTAGAAGAGAAAATAAGAAAAACACTGACCTGTTAAGAAAATGCTTATTACAATGACAACTTCCTCGAACTTTCCGGCCACCACAGATAACTCAGCAAAGCAAAATGCAAGTATCCCAGCACAAAGTGTTCCCAATCCACGATTAAATCCTTTGATGAAGGTTGCTCCTGCTCAGAGGCAAACCAAACAGTCTAACCAATAATGAAACTTTGATGAAATTCACCAAAAAGAGAAAAAAAGATTATGAGTAGATGAAGTACCAATGCTGAATTCAAACATCACTATGACCGTGAGGATTGCCCAGATTGAATATTGAGCAAAATCCTGATATGATCCTTTCCAGAATATGAGCAAAGACGTAAGTGACAATGCCAGCCCCATTTTTATCGCAAACATAACTTTCCTGGGATCAGAACGTCCCATTTCCAATACTTTCTTAGCAAAATCGTTGAATTCAACCCAAGAATTCTTAATTTTTTCTCTCATAACTTTCAGTCCCGTCCGTCGACTTCCTCCATCTTCATTTCCCCAGAAGCTGACCAAAAGAGGAAGCTTTCCCCCACTGTTATCTGCCCAATTACACTTGACAGACCCCATTTTTGCCACCCTTTTTACTGCAGAGAGTGGAAATTTGATAACAGATCTGTTGAACCTGAGTAAATCTATGTCAGTGATTGAAGAGAAGAATAGCTTTGAAAAGGATATGAGTGAGATGAAGACAGTAAAGACGAAAGCTTTTTGGCTTCTTTCAATGATATCCTTTTACCAATTCAACCGATTTCATTATTAAAGATCTAGAGAAATTGCATTCGCAATATATTCCGTAATTAATTTAAAAGGTGCACGGGATTTAATCAAATGGTTATATTTTCTTGTTTTTAACTACTACCTTTGGTTTTAAAAAAATCTCACAGTAATAACAGACAATTTTTTTTTTCAATTTTCACGAGATATCAATATTTTTTTCAATTGTTTTGATTTTGTTTAGAAAAGTAGCTTATTTTTTTATTAATTTAGATTTTCAATAAAATTTAAAATAAAAAATAAAAAAGTAAAAATGGATAATAATTTTTAAAATATAGTTAATTAGATTATTCCTACTCCTATTCTTGTAACAGAAATCCTTGTCAAACCCTAAGGGAGGGGTATATTGCTGGTGAAATATCTTCGAGGACAGTTTTCAATACATCAATACACTTGAAGTTTAACTATTGTGTTTTAAAGATTTGGTACTTAATAGTATTCATTATGGCTTGTCTCTCTTTTCTTAGAATCTCCCAGGTGCACCATGCTCTTGCTTTCTAAAGACTTGGTACCTAGAGTGTTCATTATGACTCATCTCTTTTTTTCAGAAACCTACCTAGTACACCATTCTCCTTGAATCTTAAAGATATTTTGGATATTGTTCCTGCTATTGATGTCACCAATGTTGGTGTCGTCGTAATTGCTATTAGTGTTTCACATGTTGCCAACAATACTACGATGGCAATACTTCCTACTGTTGTATATGTCAACTTGGTGGAAAACAAGTAATGTGTTGTAGATTGATATGATAAATTAAGTCATTTTTACACTTAAAGAGCATGTTTTGAGTTGCATTTAGAGTAATTTTGTGTGCTTTTTCTTAAGTAGTAAAAGTTATATTAGATATAATTTTTTTAGTATTTTTACATATATTTTGAGTATTGGCATTATGTCCCTTTAAATGTGAACATACTTGTGTGAAAATGACATTCTAGGTCCCTATGGATGATGACACGATTAAGCACTCAAATGGTGTAGAGAACCATGCAAGCATAGTCATTATCACAACGATGAATTGCCATGGTCGCGATGACATCTCCATTGTTTGGAATGAATCCTTGAAGATAGATACATCATTTTCGCAACCACACGCCATTTGCAATGATGAATTTTCATAGTCGCAACAATGAAATACAAAACTACTCAGATCTAAAATGGTTTTAAGGGATATTTTGGTGTCATTTTAGGTCCTTAACATTTGTAAATGGAATTTTTAGTAAGGGTATACTAGCATTTTAGTTTATAACTATATAAACATGTTCCTAGCATATTTCTACAAACTTTTTTCATAGTCTAGCTCATTTTTTACAAAATATTCTTAGCAAGTTTAGGTTATCTTTAGTTTGCTTTTAACATAGGCATTATTTTGTTGTAGATCTTTCTTCACTCTTGTTAGAAACTTTATAAATGGAGAATTTTTAGGCTCTTTCTCTCTATTTGATCTACCTTTATAAATGAGCATTTCTCAACCCTTTTTTTTACCTTTTGTTTACCAAATGTTGATGAAATGTTTATTTGGTTCTTAAGCTTTATTATATGCTAAAATTCATGTTGATTGTTTAATTAGGTTGACATCTATACTTGGTTAATTGTTTGTTCAATTACATCAAATTGTTTAATACATTAGAATTGACAATTCCAGTGGAAAATCTAGATAAATGAGATCGTGAGGAGAGTTTCGTGGATAAGAATATGATATGATTGTGCCAAGTAGTGAGACCGAGAAGAGATCTACATGCCTAGGTGAGATTGATAAGAGATCTTGTTAAAGAAGAAAACGTGAAAGAGACAATTACAATATGCATCAAAGTTGTTCTATTATTGATGAACACTGAACTGATTAAAAACAAAGCATAAATGCCTATATTTATAGGCTTACAAAAAAACTACCTTAACCCAAAAATAGCTAACAACTTAAACTGAATATAAAATCTAAACTAACAAATATTCTACCAAGATATTTGGTCAACAACCCACTACTTTGAATTAATTCTCAACACTCTCCCTTAATTCAAAGTTATAGACACTAAGTTGACTTCTAAAATAACTGAACTTCTCATTTGATAAAGCCTTTGTTAACACATCTGCTAGCTGCTCTTGGGTGCTGCAATATTCCAAAGATATCTCCTCTTTTGCTACCAAATCACGAATGAAATGATAACAAATATCGATGTGCTTTGTTCTACTATGAAATGTTGAATTCTTTGTCATGGAGATAGTTGACTTGCTGTCACAAAATATCTCTGTTGCACATTTCTGCTCTTGTTGAAGATCAACTAACATTCTCCTTAGCCAAATAGCTTGACAAGCTGTTGTAGTTGCTGCTACATACTCAGCCTCGGAGGTTGGCAATGCTATTATAGCTTGCTTCTCAGAACTCCAAGTGATCACCCCTAAACCTAGAGTGAAAATATTTGCTGATACACTTCTTCTATCATCTAAAGAACTTGCCCAATCACTATCTGTGAACCCACACAATTTGAAATTTGAAGCTTTTGAGTACCAAATGCCATACTCTAAAGTTCCAGCAATGTACAGCAAGACCCGTTTTGCTGCTCCATAATGAACCTTTGAAGGTTGTTGCATAAACCTAGAAATAAAACCAATAGGAAATGCAATATCGTGCCTAGTGTGAATCAAATAAATTAAACCTCCAACCAAGCTTCTGAACCTCCTTGCATCTGTCATTTCTTCTCCATCTTCTAGCTGCAATTCCTTATTGATATTCATGGGTGTAGCTGCAGACTTGCAATTAAACATGCCAAAATTACTAAGAAGATCCTTGGCATATTTTCTTTGTGAGATAAAAATTCCATCTTCAGCTTAATGAACTTCTAGACTAAAGAAATAATGCAATAAACCCATATCCGACATCTCGAATTCATTCATCATTTGAGACTCAAACTCATCAATAAGAAAGTTAGAGGAACTAGTATAAATGATATCATCAACATAAAGACAAACAATGATGAAATCATTTTTACCTTCCTTTTTCACATACAAGGTGGGCTCATTCTCACTTCTCACGTACCCTTTCTTCTAAAGATACCCATCAATCTTATTGTACCATGCTCGAGAGGCCTGCTTCAATCCATACAACGCCTTTTTCAACTTGTACACCTTTGTTTCATTGCCCTTCTCTATGAAACCTTCTGGTTGTGCTACATAAACCTCCTCTTGTAGATCTCCATTGAGGAATGCTGATTTGACATCAAATTGACAAATAGGCCATTGCAATTGTGCAACCAATGCTGGAACAAGCCCTACCATTTCGAACTGAGCTACTGGAGAGAAGGTTTCTTCGAAATCAACACCATATTGTTGTGAATAACCTTTCGCCACAAGACGAGTTTTGTGCTTTTGGATGCTTCCATCTGCAACAAATTTTTTCTTGAACACCCACTTCAAACCAATTGCATTTTTGTCTTCTGGCGAGTCGACCATCTCTCAAGTTCTATTCTTTTCGATGGATTTCATCTCCTTCATCATCGCCTTTTGCCATTCCTCCTTATCAGCAGCTTCTTCATAATACAGAGGATTTGAAACAGCTAGAGCAAATTGATAAGATATATAAGTGTTATCAGTGAACAACAAGAAGTAATGGCTCCCACCTAAGGACTCGGTTTGCATAGGACCACATAGATTGGCATGAATCAATTCTAAACATTCAGTAGCTCTCCATGCTTTTCCAACAGGAAATGGCTTCCTAGTTTGCTTTCCATAAATGCACCCCTCACATAAATCAAGAGAGCCAATTTTTGGTAGTCCAAGAACCATACTGTTATCACTTAGCAATTTCAGGCCTTTAATATTGAGATGTCCATTCCTCAAATGCCATAGCTTTAAGTCATCCTTTGCACTTGTAGCAAGAACAAAGTTCTCCATGTTTGAAACATCCAACGGAAACATATTGTTTGGAGTTATCTGGACATGGACTTGTTTGCCTGACTTTTTGTTTTTAATAATACATGCATCATTATCAAATATGACAGAATAGCTACTAGCTATTAGTTTTCCAACACCCAATAAATTGTATCCTGAATCAAGAACAAATTGAATATTGTCTAAAATTTTTCCTTCTCCATGGCTAGTAAAAAATTTCACCGTGACTTTTCCTTCAACTTGCATCTCCCTTTTGTTCCCAAGCTGCACATTTATCTTTTGTAACTCATCAAGCACTTTGAACAAGGATTTAGTGACTGTCATATGATTCGAACAGCCGCTGTCCACAAACCACAAATCACTTGGCTTATGGTTAGTATCAATACAGGACATAAAAAGCTTGTTTTCCTCATCACTTTTTACTGCAAAGTTAATTTTTTGATCCTTATACCAGTAATCAACTTTTATATGCCCATATCTTGTAACACCCCTTACCCAAGTTCAAGGTCGGGATAGGGTACAAGGCCGGGATAGGGCACAGGGCATTACTAGAATTAAACGTACACAACTATGTAAAATCGGGTCATAAAAAAAATTCGTTCAAATTAAAAACATTTATTCATATTCATAATGTCCCTTATACGGCCTTACAAGGCCCAAAACATACATCGGGGTGGTTCGGGACTAAACCGAGAACTTATGAACTTTTTATAACACTTGGAAAATTTTTTAGTTTTGGAGAGTCGCAAGCCCGTGTGGGTAGGCCATGTGGTCCTACACACCAGTATAGCTCGGACACGCCCGTGTCCTTAGCCCGTATAACTCTTTGTTTATGACGTCAGCAATATTTTAAGGTCACATGGTCAAGACACATACTTGTGTGCTAGGCCGTGTCTTCCACGCGACTGAAGCACACGGCCGTGTCTCTGTCCATGTGGCCAACACTTAGGCTATTTTCAAAGCCTTGGTCAACCTTAATCCCTCACACACTTATACAACATCAAAGGCATAGAACATGGTATCCAATTAAAGATTAAACATTCTCAATTAAGTTACAAACATAATGATAAACTGTAAATTATACATATTTTTACCCCATGTTTAATGCATTTTATAGATGTTTCTCATTAGAATTTGTGAATTCGATGCTCCTAATGCTTTAATTTCATGTTTTGTACTCAGTAGAGCACTAAGAGTCAAAAGGAGCCAAAAACGAGCCAAAAGGAGACAAAACGGACCAAATTGAGAAGATGACACGACCTAAGCCTTGCCACACAGGCAACTCACATGTTCGTGTCTTTCAAGGGTATCGACCAAGGCTTTCACGATTCACACGGCTTGACCATTGACCCACACGGCCATGTGCAATTTAACAGATCGAACACGACCTGGCAATCACGTCACACGATCGTGTCACACGGGCGTGTCCCTACCGAGTCCAAGTTAAGTCCAATTCGGAAAAAGCCACTTTTGAGGGTTTCTAGGCATTCCAAAGCCTATAAATACACACTAGAGGAGGAGAAAAAGAGGGGATGGAGAATGTAGGTAAGGAATTACCTCAAGGAAGCTGATTGATCTCAGAAGCCGGATTCATCATCAAGACTGAAGATCTCTCCTCAATTTCCCTTCAAGAGTTTTGGGTTTTCTTTATGTTTTGTATTCTTTATTCTTCTGAGATGTTTTCTTATTTAGTTATGAACTAAATCCCCTAAATACCTAAGAGGAATGAAACCTAAGACGAATCTTGTTATTATTTTCTAAATTGTATGATAAATATTTAACTTGTTCTTATTTATGTGTTCCTAATTCTTGTTTTGATATCCCAGGATACTGATTCAAGAAATGCTCTTATTCAGAGGAGGAATAGACCCTATCTAAGAGTAATTTTGTCATAATTAAGCGGAGTTGATTGCACGCCTAGAAATAGGGTGACAAGATTTTGTCGGATTAAGGTGAAACCTAATAAGGGGATCTATAAATCGAGTTAATGCAACCCTAGAGTGTTAATTAGAGAAAAGTCTCGGTTATTTAATCTAGGGATTAGACGTTATTAGTCTTGAACAGGGATAATAACATAACTTAGGGATCTCTACGGAACAAGTTGAATGAATAAATCGTCCGATTCGGAGCCAGAATAACAAGTAAAGTCTAGGTGGATTTTTCCTTAGGTATTGTCTTCATTCAATCGATTTTTCCAAAAGTAATTCCTCAATTCTTCTCTCTGTGCGTTCTTAGTTTAATTAGTTAATTAAAACAAAACCCCATTATTTTTAGGCTAGATAATTAAAAAGACAGCCATTACTAGTACTTTTGGTTCCCTTGGGTACGATATCCCGGTCTTACCATTACTATACTATTGTTTGATAAGTGCGCTTGCCTTTTTTTCGTGATAATAGTTAGTCTAGGTTTGATCTTCATTATAAATATTTATTACTTGTTAAGAATCACGCGATCAAGTTTTTGGCGCCGTTGCCGGGGAACTGAAATATTAGGAACACTAAATCTTTATTACTTTAGCCATTTATTTTTCTTGGAATTTTATTTTATTTTATTATTTATTAATTTACTTTTTCTCTCTCTTGGCAGGTTTTTATAGTTTATGACTAGAAGAAACCCGTCGGGACCATTACTTTTTTACGAAAAAATCGATCGTACAGTCCGTAGAAATCAAAGAGAAATAAGGCACAGCTTACGATACTCGACCCCTAACCGACGAGATGGTTGAAAACCAAGGCAATCAGCTACCTCCCGTAATTGCGACTAATCAAAATCCTGCTCTACGTACTATGTATGATTATGCTAAACCTTTTTTAACAGGAACTGAATCTAGCATAGTTAGACCTGCTATAGTTGCAAATACTTTCGAACTAAAACCTAACACTATTCAGATGATACAGCAATTCGTTCATTTTGATGGTTTGCAGGATGAAGATCCCAACGCTTACTTAGCGAACTTTTTAGAATTTTGCGATACATTTAAAATCAATGGCATTTCTGATGATGTCATACGTCTTCGGTTGTTTCCCTTTTCACTGAGAAACAAAGCAAAACAGTGGTTGAACTCGTTACCACGAGGGTCTATCACTACTTGGGAACAAATGACCGAGAAATTTTTACTAAAATATTTTTCGCCGGCTAAAACGGCTAAATTATGTAATGATATCTCTTCTTTAGTGCAGATGGATTTAAAAACACTCTACGGTGCATGGGAGAGATACAAGGACTTACTGAGAAGGTGCCTTCACCATGGGTTACCGCTTTGGCTTGAAGTACAAACATTGTCACAATGGTCTGAATCCCTCGACTCGGCAAATGGTTGACGCAGCTGCTGGCGGAACCATCAACAATAAAACACCAGAAGATGCCTATGAATTTATAGAGGAGATGTCACTGAATAACTATCAGTGGCAAGTTATGAGGACAAAGCCAATGAAAACAGCTGGCGTTTATAACATCGATTCAGTCACCATGCTCTCTAATCAGGTAGAACTTCTTAATAAAAAGATTGACGATTTACTTGGTTCTACGCAGGTACATCCAGTAATGAGGTGTGACTCAAGTGGCGGAGATGTCCATACAGAATACCAATCCTTCAATCCTACAACTGAAGAAGAACAAGTCTAACAATAACTTTAGATCTCAAAATAACCCCTACAGTAATACTTATAATGCAGGTTGGAGGAACCATCCAAATTTCTCCTAGGGTGGTCAAGGGAACCAAAAGCCACAAAATCTTCAGGATTTTCATCAGCCACCTTATCAACAAGAGAAGAAACCAAACCTTGAAGAGATGTTTTCTAAATTCATCTCGGTGTCAGAAACCCGTTTCCAAAATACCAAGACAGCACTTAAGAATCAACAAGCATCGATCCAATGACTCGAAACTCCGATAGGCCAGCTATCCAAACTAATCTCCGAACGACCACAAGGTAGCTTACCAAGTAATACTGAACCTAATCCGAGGGAACACCTCAATGCAATTAGTACTCAAAATAAAGAAGAATTCATTGCACCGGAGCCAGAATTATAGCAAGACAACGTGATAAACAAAGTTCAAGAAGAGGTAAACGATGATGATCCTAAACAGGTAAGTACGAATTATGAACCTTGTGTGTCATATCCTAAAGTAATGACGAAAGACAGAACAGAAGAACAATTTGGTAAGTTTGTCAAACTCTTAAAGAAATTACATATTAACTTACCCTTTATTGAAGTTCTGTCACAGATGCCCAACTCAGCAAAATTCTTAAAAGAACTTCTGAGCAATAAAAGAAAATTAGACGCTACATCGCATGTGGAACTCAATGCAATCTGCTCAGCTATTCTAAAGAATAAGCTACCTAACAAATTGAGAGATCCAGGGAGTTTTACAATTCCTTGCTTAATTGGTAGTCTATCTGTGAATAATGCTTTAGCTGATCTAGGGGCAAGTATAAATGTTATACCGTATAAAATGTTTAAACGACTAGGTCTCAGTAAACCCAAATAGACTAGGATGAGCATACAATTGGCTGACAAAACAGTTAGATTTCCTAAGGGTATTATTGAAGATGTTCTCGTTAAAATTGATAAATTTATTTACCCAGTAGACTTTGTCGTCTTAGATATGGATGAGGATAACGAGGTACATTTAATTTTAGGATGACCCTTTTTAGCAACTGCCAGAACCATTATTAATGTAGGCATAGGAGAGCTAACACTTCGTGCAGGAGACGACGCAGTAACACTCCAAGCACGCGACTCAGTCAAAACCTCTAAGACTCAAGATAATGCTATGAAACTTGTCGATGAAAAAACTAATATTCAATCGTTCTTGCAGAAACCTCCTCGAACCAAGACAACAGAAACAGTGCACTATTATCCAGTAACGAACAAAGACAACCATGAGGAACGAAGGCTTCAAATAAAGGAGCTAGATGAATGGCGAGCACGCAAATCGAGAACACATGATAAACCAAAACTACACCAAAACAAGCCCGATACCTCTTCTAATCAACTTAAGGTTGGCGATAAAGTCTTACTAGATGCCGCAGATCCCCACATTGTCACTACCACATAAAATGAGGAAATCCCTCTTATGGTACTCAGTATTTTTCCATTCGGTACGGTGGAGGTGAGTCATCCCAAGTTCGGCACTTTTAAGGTAAACAACACCTGATTAAAACCTTATTTTAAGATTGACAGCAGGAATGAGGAGTATGAACTCCTCAAACCACCATGATTATTCAACGGAGAGGTAAGTCAAGCTTAGACTATAAATAAGCGCTTATCGGGAGGAAACCCGAGCACTATCATATTTCGATTTCTTTATTTTTAATTTCTAACACTTTGAATCATTAACTTAATCTTTGAATTGCAAAGTTTTTCAGCACACACAACCAGGCACACAGGCGTGCCTAAAGCCGTGGCCAAACAGGGGACCAAACACGGCTGTGCGATACGGTCGTGTAAAAACAGGGTACATGATTTCTCCAAAGCACGAGATGCGATACATCCCCACAGCCGTGCGACATGGCCGTGGATGAACTCCATAAGTGACCACGAGTGTGGGAATGGAAAACCACAGGCATGCCAGAGACAAGGCTCGATTCTGTTTCTTCGACACGGGCTTGAGACACGCCCGTATCGTTCAGCCATGTACAACAATACACGGGCTTGCTACCATAACACACGGGCGTAGGAGAAACGAACAAAGCTCGGCACAGCCATGCGACATTGCTGTGTTTGACACACGCCCAAGACACACGGGCGTAGGATAGTAGCCGGGCACGACTTAACTCGTAAAATTCGAAAAACACAGGCTCACCCTTAACATACACGGGCGTGGCCCTAGGCCGTGTGAACCTCCCATATATAAGCAAACCACTATTCATCTTCTCCCCCTTTTCAAAACCCTAGCCGAAATCTACCCTTCTCCACTTCCTAATCCCTATCCCGGCCACCCTCTCGTCCAGTTCATGCGGCGGCTTCATATGCTAACATCTCTGAGCGTCTCACCTGATTCGAGCAGCAATGCTTTCAACGATTTGACAATATTGATGCTATTCTACAGCAGATTTGTCAGCACATCCACATCTCATCGCCAGTCCCACCTTACGAACCATCCAGCGATGAAGATGTTTAGAAATATTTATTTATTATTTTATGTTTTTAATTTTTATCAAAACTAATTTTTATTTTTGTTAGATTTTAGAATTTTTTTTTATTTTGGTTATTTCTTTTCGAGTCCTTATTCTTCCTAATATCTCCTAAAAAGTTTCTGATTTTATCACAGTTATATAGAGCTCCTAAGCTCATCATCACATAGGAACTACAACTCCACCGGGGAAGGTTCTTCACGACTGCCATGTCCTGCTCGACCACGACCATAGCTACCACTAGATATAATATTCTTTTGGCACAAGACTTATGGCCTAATGAACCTCTACGACCGCCGGAGTATCCTCCTCCACTCTCAAACCGATCACTCTCCAAAACTCTAGTTCGACGAATTCATCATACAGGAAGTTTCACTTCTCTCCCTATCTTATTTTTATTCTCTAACATCTATCTTTGTACATTGAGGGCAATGTACATCTTAAGTGTGGGGGGTATTTATTTCACTATCAGAAAAATTCCTGAATAATCACCTTGTTCTCATGAAAAACTCTCATATCATATTTAGGATAAATTTTAATAGATTTATGATTTTGATTGATATATCTTGAATTAAAACATAGGGATTTATGCATTGATTATTTAAACTTTAAGACATTAGAGCATCAAGCATGATAAGTTGATTTTTAAGAAATTAAAATTATAGGTTGTTTCCCCAAGTCTAGGTATTACTTTGAATTAGAATTCACGAGTCTAAACATCAAAAAGCCATAATTTTTTGTGAGATTTTTGAGCCTTTTGAGCATCTATTCATCCTTTCATGCTCACTTTTATTATTGCTTTGAATGCATCAGTATTGAACTGTTATTCTAGAACTTGCTTGATTATGCATATCGAGACCACACCATTTGATTTGATATATCAAAATGATTAAGGCACTTAGGATTAACCCATTCATGCCATGAAAAGCCTACCTCCACGATTAACCCCTCGTAAACCCCCTTGAGCCCAACAAACCAATTCTTGTATTACACTTAATATTAACCTTTAACCCATTATTATTGAAATCCCCTAAATTAATCCCTATTTTTGTCGAGATTTGAGTTAAATGGATTGCCTAGCTATGTTTTGTCTTAATATTTAGTCTATATTATTTAACTTGTTCTTAAAAAAAAAAAACTATGTATACATATCTGTAATTTCATATTCTGAGAAAAGCTCTGTTGTACGCAAGTGAAGATTAACTCTTTTTTCTAGTTAAGGCAACTTCTCAAGTCAATATTGATTCTAACCCTTTCTTTCAACTTGTGACCACACCCCCTAACCAAGCCTCATTACAACCTTATAAAGACCTTTTGATTGATGTATCATCTTAAATTACAGTGGTGGAGATTTGATTTTCATGCAAGCCTATGGTAATGACTTTTCATTATTGACTATTGAGTGTTTCATTTATTGTCCTTAAATACCTCGAGTGATTTGAGTGAATCTTTAGTGAGGATGTGAAACTTTATGATATTCTAAATCAAAGGTAATTACTTAGATGCGAAGAGACACCTATGTTTGCATGATTATATACTCAACTTGGAATGCTTGAAACTTTTATGTTCTTTTAGTTGGGTTCTCAATATATTCCATTACCTATGGATTATTTTAAGATATTATCGATAAGAATTATAAGTTGGAGAGAATTTATTTTGACTATGAGTTGCGGATTTTGCTTGAGGCCAAGCAAATGCTTAAGTGTGGAGGTATTTGATAAACCGTAAATTATACATATTTTTACCCCATGTTTAATGCATTTTATAGATGATTTCTCATTAGAATTGGTGAATTCGATGCTCCTAATGCTTTAATTTCATTTTTTGTACTCAGGAGAGCACCAAAAGTCAAAAGGAGCCAAAAAGGGACAAAACGGACCAAATCGAGAAGATGACACTACCTAAGCCTTGCCACACGGCCAGCTCACACGCCCACGTCTTTCGTCGGTGTCGACCAAGGCTTTCACGATTTACACGGCCTGGCCATTGACCCACACGGCCGTGTGCAATTTAACGGATTGAACACGGCCTAGCAATCACGTCACACGGTGTGTCACACGGGCGTATCCCTGCCGAGCCCAAGTTAAGTCCAATTCGAAAAAGGCCACTTTTGAGGGTTTCTAGGCATTCCAAAGCCTATAAATACACACTAGAGGAGGAAGAAAATAGGGGAAGGAGAAAAGAGGTAAAGAATTCCCCCAAGGAAGCCAATTGATCTTAGAAGCCGGATTCATCATCAAGACTGAAGATCTCTTCTCAATTTCCCTTCAGGAGTTTTGGGTTTTCTTTATGTTTTGTATTCTTTATTCTTCTGATATGCTTTCTTATTTAGTTATGAACTAAATCCCCTAAATACCTAAGGGGAATGAAACCTAAGACGAATCTTGTTATTATTTTCTGAATCGTATGATAAATATTTAACTTGTTCTTAATTATGTGTTCCTAATTCTTGTTTTGATATCCCAGGATACTGATTCAAGACATGCTCTTATTCAAAGGAGGAATAGACCCTGTCTAAGAGTACTTTTTTTATAATTAAGCGGAGTTGATTGCACGCCTAGAAATAGGGTGACAAGATTTTGCCGAATTAGGGTGAAACCTAATAAGGGGATTCATAAATCAAGTTAATACAACCTTAGAATGTTAATTAGAGAAAAGCCTCGGTTATTAAATCTAGGGATTAGACGTTATTAGTGTTGAATAGGGATAATAACATAACTTAGAAATCTCTACGGAACAAGTTGAATGAATAAATCGTCCGATTCGAAGCCAGAATAACAAGTAAAGTCTAGGTGGATTTTTCCTTAGGTATTGTATTCATTCAATCGATTTTCCCAAAAGCAATTCCCCAATTCTTCTCTCTGTGCGTTCTTAGTTTAATTAGTTAATTAAAACAAAACCCCATTATTTTTAAGCTAGATAATAAAAAGATAGCCATTACTAGTACTTTTGGTTCCATTGGGCACGATATCCCGGTCTTGCCATTACTATACTATTTTTCGATAGGTGTGCTTGCCTTTTCGTCGTGATAATAATTAGTCTAAGTTTGATCTTCATTATAAATATTTATTACTTGTTACGAATCACACGATCACATAACATTTGCATGTCATCATGCTTGTGTTTCTCATACTCATTTGGCCTTGTCTATTATAATACCACTTATACTTTTATACCATGGTTATCATCATACTAATTAACTTTAACTTAATTATAGCAAACAAGTATAACCACATCACACAAGATCTTGGTACATATAAGTACATGATCACATTTCAAGGTGTTAGCACATTGCACATGGATAAATAGGTTCACAAACCCATAACCCATATAAGCCACATATCATGGTTATATACACTTGAATCATTGTAAGCCAATACATTTGGCCAAACCATTAAACACATAACACAAAGGACTAAGTCTCTATACATGCCACTCACTTGAAAACACGTAAGGTTTATCGATACCCCAAAATTGATAATTTGATAATGTGATGCTGCCTCTGACGATCTCCAACCCCAAGCTAACCTGACAACACTAAAGAAATGAAAAGGAAGGGGTAAGCTATATAGCTTAGTAAGTCCGTATAAAAATAATAGGCAATTTAATAACATGCTTCTACCAATTCTCACATCATGATCTCAAGGTAAAACAATCATAATTGCACTTTTTACTTATGTTCATGTCAAGTTGTTTACTCGCATCATAGTCACTAAATTATTAATATCTTGAGCTACAGAATTCTAAATTAAAATCTGTTAAAAGAATTTGAAACTAAACTCATATATCTTTCTACCATAAAGTTTTTAGAATTTATGGGTTAACCAATAAGTACAGTTTATTCTTCAAAGTTACCCCTGTTTTGCTGTTTGACAGCTTCGACCTTTCTTTACTAAAAATTAATTATCTCTTAGTACGGGATTTGGATGATGTTCCCACCTATTTCTCTTGAAAATAGACTCATTAATAATTTTAATCATACAAGTTCTAACTGATAATTTTTTTCATACAATTTTTAATGATTTTCCAAATTTAAGATAGGGGATCCCGAAATCACTCTGACCCTGTCTCACAAAAATTCAAATATCTCATAATATGAAATTCTTTTGCTTATATCGTTTCTTCTATGTAAGACTACACTCAATAAGATTTAATTTCATATTTTATTCAACCTCCACCTCAATTTCTACAAGTTTTAGTGGATTTTTAAAGCTGAATTACTGCTGCTGTCCAAAACTGTTTTAGTGTAAAGTGATGATACTAACTTTATAACACCTTTACAAATCATTTCCACCATCATGGTAAAAATACATTTTTTTTATACATCACAAGCCTAGACCCATAATCATAAGGTCATCACAATTTCAATCTCATAAGCATGACTTACTTATTTGCATCCTTACTAGAGGTGCATCATAAACCGAAATCATTTCTCATGAGTTTTGCGTACATACCTATACCACTTCGTAACGTAATCATACATTATCACAACTTTGATATAATCTTTGAATTACCCGTTGAACCACTTGGAATACTAAAGGATGCTCGAAAATCTCATACACATGAAAAGATGCCAATTCCATGTCCCAGATGTGGTCTTACATGGGATCTCACATCGATGCCAACACCCCAGATATGGTCTTACACTAAGTCTTACAACGGTGCCAGTGCCATGTCCCAGACATGGCCTTATACGGGACCTCATATCGATGCTAATGCCATATCCCAGATATGGTCTTACATGGGATCTCATACTGATGCCAATGCCATATCCCAGATATGGTCTTACACGAAGTCTCATAACGGTGTCGATGCCATGTCACAGACATGGTCTTATACGGGACCATATATCGATGCCATGTCCCAAACATGGTCTTACATGAAATCTCATATCAACGCCATATCCTAGATACGGTCTTACATGAAATCACATATTGATACCGATGCCATATCCCAGATATGGTCTTTACACTGGCACACATATCAACGCCAATGCCATGTCCCAAACATGGTCTTACACTAGCTCTAATCTCGGATGCCGATGTCATGTCCCAGACATGGTCTTACACGGGATCTCATTAACCATGGTGTCATGATTTTCGAATCCTAAGCATTCCTCAGGGTCACCCCGGACTTCCGAGATATAAAGCTATCACCAAACTTTCATTAAATCGTCGCAAGCCAATTTCTTTAGGGCATACATACATATATCATAGAATGTCAATTATTAAACGCATAATAATGGAATTTTTGAATTACTAACACACAACTTACCTCGATGCAAAATATGGTAATTTATGATTTAATCCACAACCTTATCTTTTCCTCGGTCAAGGTCTATCCCTCGTCCCTCTTGATCTATAATAGCACATTTAGCTTATTTATTAGTCACATTATTCAATTTTATCCAGAAATCACATTATGGTAAAATTACGTTTTTACCCTTAAAGTTTCACATATTTACACTTTTTCCCCTAGGCTCGTAAAATGATTTTCATTCAATTTTTTTGTTCTTTAAGCCTAGCCGAATCATTTTCATAACTATAGAAGCCCACAATTTCCACTAAATCACACTTTAATGACAAATTTTATGAATTTTACAAATTAGTCCTTCTAAGCGTTTTCACCGAAAACTACTTAGCAAAAGTCATTTAACATACAACAAACATTAATATTCCTCCCTTAAACATAAAAATACACACATGTAGTACATTTTTAAGTTTTTAAACATCAACCCTAGCTCAAATAAATGGTAGAAATAGGTAGATCTTGTTACGGGGATTGCAAAAACGTAAAAATCATTAAAAATGGGGCTAGAACGAACTTACAATCAAGCTTGGAAGCTTGAAAAACCCTAGCCATGGTTTCTCCATGTAATTTTCAGCCATAGCTTGAATATGGACAAAAATTGGCTTTTAATTTTGTTTTTAATTCATTTTAATTACTAAATGACCAAAATGCCCCTAACTTAAAAATATTTTATTTCACCTATTCCATGTCCATTTTTGTCCAACAAGTTGACCAATGGTCTAACTACCATATAAGGACCTCCAATTTAAAATTTCATAACAATTGGACACCTCTAGCATGTAGAACTCAACTTTTGTACTTTTTACGATTTAGTCCTTTGACTAAATTGAGTGCCCAAACGTCAAAATTTTCAAAATAAATTTTCAAAAAATTATTTCGTGAAATTGTAGACCATAAAAATATAATAAAAATAAATTTTCTTACATCAGATTTGTGGTCTCGGAACCACTGTTTCGACTAGGCCCAAAATTGGGCTGTTACAACTCTCCCCCCTTTAGGGATTTTCGTCCCCGAAAATCTTACCAGAAGAAGTTATTTTCAACTTTTATGAATTACTTTCACAAATTTCTCAAAATCACAAATCATATCAACCACAATCTAGATAACATCTTTTTTAGAGATAAAATAATCTTGATACGAAGTCTATAGTAATTTTACTTCTTAATCACTCCCGTACCATCACTGACTGCAGTAGTCCTGAGTATACTTGGTTATCGACTTTTATCTGTTAGCAAATCGGCATCTGAATACGGATCTAAAATATCATGTAACGTACGCAATCACTAACGCATCCACTTTACATAACTGCACATCTTATTACTTTTGGTATAAACAAACGTGTTGCTACTGAGTCTCATATAAAGACTTCTACATAAGCTCAAGGTTCATCTGTTCACAACTTTCTTTCTCAGGACAATAATAATAACAGGAATCAGGTCCGACTTGAAATCCGACATCAGGAGTAATCTCATTTTGAACTCATTTAGATTACTCCACGCTATCATATTTTCTGAGCTTCTCAGTCTCACAAAAAAAACCTCACTTTAGAATTTAATGTAGTTATAATTAGACCATCATCAAATAAGATCAATCAAGTAACCCGTACTCACAAAGATAAACAAATATTTTCTATCCAGGTATCTGTAACTATAACTGCTTTTTCCATGATTAATTAATAACTACTCGAAATCTTTCAATATCTCAAATCATTTCTACTGTCTTAAACTCAGATCTTTCTGTTCCATTAGATACATTAAACTTTTAGATCAGGGAACATGTGACAATCTTCGTAGAACAAACAATGTCATCAAATTCTCAATACCGACATAATAGTGACTGTCTCTAAATCACTAGTCGAACCATTCTTTTTAATGTGACATTAATCGTCTGAAAAACGGAGCCATCACTTTACATTCAAGTAATAAAACACATACCAATTTGTTCGATAGTGCATCACTGAAATTCATAAATTCATTACTTAATTCAAACTAAACTCGAAATTAAAGCTTCGGTTAATAATACCTTCAATTGTTTCAACTTTGGCAATATGCAACTGACCATTCAAATTTTTACATGCTATAACTTTATCAAGCAGAACAGCTTTAATCATAATAATATTACTCGATTAGGACAATCCAATAGGCATATCTCTGTATCATACTTTCTAGAATACCATTTCTTCATTTAGACTATCCGTTTACAAACTCGTGAATACACAAAATTTATTACCATACTCTAAGATACTTTAAATACACACAACTCAATTCATATTTCCATTGACTTGTTCACTTTGACAAAACAACTGAGTTGATTTCAACTATCGAATAATATCATATCAAAATAATCTTTTCTTCATGCTGATAAAGCAACTCATACACATAATCTTTCAAATTTCTCTTAACATGTTAATCGAAGGTCTTGCAACCATATTAACTCAAGGAAACAGAATATCCGATTTAACTCATTAACTTTAGTCAGGCTTACCTGAGGGAAGAGATCCATCATATAATTTTGAACTTGTGCTCTCATTATTTATACCTTTGCTAAAGATAATTCCTTCCACGAAAATCAGAGAAATCCAGACATCACCCCATTCCTATTATCGAATCCAGGAATATAATCATAATAAACATAGTCATCACAGACTAAAAAACATACTTTAAAGATGAGCCATGTCTGATAATTTACACAATAAAGACGATAAGAAAACCCAAATGAATGTGAAAAATTTTAAATTGGATGGAGATTTATATCTCAGTTTTATATGCTTGCTTATGTTTGAGTCTGGTAAAGCCTCGTACGTTGTTCCGGTGTTGAATACGGGTAAGGGATGTTACATATCTATTCCAATGATAACATTTTATGCCATATTTTATATTACCTTGCTCATTATATTGCCTCTGTCCATCATTCCTTCTACTGCCTCTGCCTCTACCATAACCACAGCCACGACCACCACGAAATCCTCCTCTTCCTCGATCATTGTTTGTTGAACGTTCATTGTCGCCTTGATTTGTGAATGTCTCTTTCACTTGAAATGCCTGCTCTTCACTCTTTTCTGCTGATTTGTTGATTCTTGTCTCATGAGATTGAAGAGACCCCATTAGTTCATCAAGGGAGCGAACTGATAGATCTTTGGATTCTTCTATAGCAGCCATAACATGATCAAATATTATCGTCAAGCTTCGCAAAACTTTCGCTACAATTATCTCGTCTGAAATTTGTTTACATAAAAGCGCAATTAGCAGACTATTGTCCTTGTTCGTGATAAAAAATCAGCAATTGATTCACTATTCTTCATCATTAAGGTTTCAAAATCACGTCGTAGTGATTGCAATTTCACCAATATAACCTTTGAATCACCTTGATACTCTTTCTGCAAAATTGACTATGCTTCATTTGACGTGGTTGCAGCAGCAATTAGTGAGAAAATAGAGTCATGAATCGCTTGTTGGATAATGAACAATGCCTTGGCATCGTTTTTCTTGGTTTCTTTCAATCTCTTTTCTTCTTCTTCATCAGGTTCAACTATGTCAGCAAACCAGTACTCGACCAAGTCCCATAGCTCTTGTGATCTAAGCAATGTCTTCATCTTAATGCTCCACCACTCATATTTCTCATCATTGAAAATGGGTATGAGTGGTTGAGAGGAAGAAAAACTAGCTGATGCCATTCCAAGAACACACACTCTCTTCTCTCGTGTTTCCCAAAGACCCAAAAAAGATGTTTCTCTCAAATACCCAATAGACCCAAACCTAACTTTCACTCAATTGCCTAAAAGATCGAACCTTGCTCCAATGCCAAATTTGTTGAAGAAGGAAACGTGAAAGAGACAATTACAATATGCATCAAAGTTGTTCTATTATTGATGAACACTGAACTGATTAAAAACAAGGTATAAATGCCTATATTTATAGGCTTACAAAAAAACTACCTTAACCCAAAAATAGCTAACAACTTAAACTGAAAATAAAATCTGAAAATAAATTCTAAACTAACAAATATTCTACCAATATACTTGGTTAACAACCCACTACTTTGAATTAATTCTCAACAGATCTTGGGTGGTAATTGCTAGTTTAAGATGAGACTGAGAGAAGATTCCTAGTTAGGAATGACAAACAAGATAATCGAGATGCGTTTATTAGCTTAGTTAGTTATTAATGAATCAATTGACCATCCTTTCAACCATTTGCATTGTCTATAGCAAGAATGAAGAAGGTTAAATTAGTGTCTTTATTTGTTAATTCAAAATTAATTTTAATACAATTTCTATTTTGTTACACTAATAATTTTTAAATTAATTAGATTAATAGTTACTTTATTAGTTATTCAATTGTGACTCTATTTCAGTCAAATTTGAGAAATAATCTTCTAGTTAAACTCTGTTTATTTGTTTCAATCAAATATTGATTAGTTTAGATTATTTTATTATTATTTGATCTATAAATTTAGCTTATAAATAGGCTATTTTACAACATTAGAAAATACATCCATTAGATATTAGACCTCATAACACATTTAGAGAATTTTGTGTTTATGTTTTGAAGGTTTTTTATTTTCGGGTTTTCGGGGTTTAGTTTTTATTTCCATCTTTTGTACTCTTCGTTCTTTTGCCATTATAGTAAAATTATTTTTACTCGTGGTTTTTATCTTCTTTGGAAGGATTTTTCCACGTTAAATTTGTATGTTCAATTTCTTAATTTATTTCGCTATTTTTTTTTACTTGTTGCTTAATCGGGTCGATCCCAACATTAGTAATTAACTTGATGATTACATTTCCCTTTCAATCATTTGAGTTCAATCTTCAGAATACTTTGTGCTCTGTTGTACACAAATATTTGGGTTAATAGTGTTAACTGCATTTAAATTTATATGAAACAAAATTCATTAGTAGTTATGTGTCCACCCTTGACAGTGGTGCAGTTACTTGGAAAACAACCAAACAAAATCTTATATTGAAATCTACCATGGAGTTAGAATTTATTGCTTTAGAGTTTGTTGGGAATGAGACTAAGTGTTTGAAAAACTTCTCAAGAAGTATTCTGTTGGGCACAAAACCTTTTGTGTTTTTGCATTGTGATAGTCAATTGCCAATAGCTATTACAAGGAATAAAACTGTCGATGGTAAAAAAAAGTAGATATATTCATCTAAGAGTGTGTGATAAAGCAACTGCAAAAAGATAGAGTCACTATTCATAGATGATGTAGTCATAAACAAATTTGGTTAGTTCTTTGACTAAACCTTTAGGGACAAAACTAATAAATAAAATATCTAGGGGAATGGAATTACTTCCAAATTGAGATCTAAATAATGGTGGTAACTCAACCTATGTGATTGATGATTCCATGAATTAGGTTTATATGAGCAATAACAAGTCATTAGTTGATTCATTGAACATTATAAATATATCTTTATTATGGTGTAAATAGTGTTAAAATTGTAAAGAAAATAAGATTGAGTAAACTTCACATCAAATTTATTTCATTTATAAGTGGTATATTAATTTGCAATGTACACTTGATGAATTAACCTATACGAGTGTGAAGTAAGACCGTTTTTATAGTATTTGTGGCAAAATCTTTAGAGCACTCATGAAAATTAATCCAAGCAAGCATATGGCCTATTAGCATACAATGACGTCGAACAATAATATTGAGTATAATGTGATTGATAATTTTAAGTTAAATGAATTTTTGCTCTATAAATATTTAAAATTTTATAATTATTTTATTAATTATATCTCATTCTTTCTAACTTTGACTTGTAGTTTATACAACACATTAGGAAAAAAAACTAAAAAAAAATTCCTTAATTCTTTTAAAATATGAAAGGATTGTTGGAAAATCCTTGATTAAATGAAGATTTGGATCTATCTTTCTCTCATTTGGTTAAATATTTTCTTTGCTCTACAGATGTTAAAATTTCTCAAAAATGAGCGTACGGTATGAGTGAGGTCCCTCTTACATACTACATGTACGGATACAGTAGACCATGTTTGCTTTTATCTAGTTCAAAAAGTGCAGTGGAGACTTACCACGTGCAGTATCAGCCAAGAATCAAAAAGTGCAGTGCGTGTATTAGTGGTAATATCCCTTGATTATATATTTGACAATCAAATAAACGAGGAGTCAATTATTTGAGTGGTGTGGCCATCTTGAATTGAGAAATTGAGGGTTGATGTTACATCCTTATCATGTTTCACATGTGAGGGAGGATTATCCTACAACATGTGTGGCTCTCTCCCCTTCCTTATCCACCTTTCTTTTTAACATGTGGGGGTAGGACAGGAATGTTCCAATCATTGCATGCTACAGTAATGATTTCAACATTATTATTGTTATTATTATGAATCATTTAATTACTGAGTGGCCATCCATTTCGACGCTCTATCTTTTACTCTTTTATAAATTATTTTTTATAAAAATATTAACTAAAACATTAAACTTTTAAATATTATCATTAATATGTGTTCCATATTACTTTTTATGATTAATTTGATAATTTTGTTATTTTATTTTTAAGTACTTTCATAAATTTTAAATTACTATACAATGTGAAATTTGAAGTACATAAATTGTTTCATAAATTATTACGCGAATATTATTAAAAAATAAATTTTAATTAATATTTTTAATAAAAAATTATTTAACTTTTTTAAAAGATTAAGAACTAAATTTAACAAAAAAAATATATATTATGTTTGTCAATTCCAAAATCCATTAAAAAGAGAGAAGATTCCGTCAATAGTAAAAGCTCCATATTGGGCTTTCTTTTGTCTAAATTAGGCGATGTTTTTACTAAAGTAGTCAAAACCACACACTTCTTTTTATTATTATTGGATTTGCCATATATCAATATTAATTTATTTTTGTATATTATTTTGAATTTATCAATTTTTAAAAATATTTATTTATTTAATATATATCAAATGAATTAGATTAACTCATTTCAAATATAAAAATTTTAATTTATTCTATAGAATATTCATTAATAAACTTCACAAAATAAAATTTCATCATTTAACAAATTTAAAGTAAACAAAGAAAAAGATAACATCTCATTCATTAAACAATAAAATTATCTGCAACATTATTTTTAAAAAAATCTACAATAGAATCATCCCATACAAAATATATAAAATAAAAGTTTAATAAAATTATACATAAAATGTTGTATTTCGTGAAGCATTTAGAAATTCTCTTTTTTCTCTTTAGTTTTTGTTATATAAATTATCTACTTTTAATTTTTATTAATTTTTTACTTAAATTTTAAGGTTGCTCCTTTTATCTTAGTTAAAATAATTATTTTATCTAGTTTTTAACATTTTTTATTTACCGGTCGGTGTCTCCAGAGATGGTCGAAATGAGTCGGTGCAATTGGTACAAATCAAAATTTACACTAATACAAAAAGAAAATGATCATTCTATTTGTTACTTAAGCGATATAATAACCGATGCGAAACCGATTACATTGATTTTAAACTTGAGCTTTAGGCGGGCAACCAATTGGTAAACTGATAATAGTCCAACCCATCCAATTATTTGCAATTACTTTCTATACTTAAGAATTTTAAAAAGCAAAACACAGTATCAGAACCATACATTTACATTTTATATTAACATCTATGGGGTCACTAATTTGGAGAAAACCTTTTTTTTTTTTTTTTTAGAAAAGGTAATAGCATTAATCAAAGCGAGCAATAACAAGCCAAAATTAAGAGAATAGGCATCACCAAGTTAACAAGCTCCCCTCGCATACCCAAGCCTAAAGCCCCACCTCCCGGTCGAAACCAATAACATTCGTATCCAAGTGCTCCTCCAAACGAAAGAGGGATTGATACCCTCCAACGAAGGAAAAAACTCACCCCTCGAAAAGTATCTAACCTTGAAGAGACGACTAAGGAGAGAGTTCGGGTTAGAGAGAATCCTACACCCCTGCTTGCCTGCCATTGCAAGATTGAAAGAATGTTAGATTACGAAAGCCCATGCTGTCATCCTTTTAGGCCATACAAAGCCTCTCCGAAGAGGCCCAGTGAAGGCAAGCCGAGTTACCCGAATTTGAGCACCACAAATACGAATTCATCAGCCATTGCAAATCAACACAAATACGAAAGAGTAACAAAAAGACACTCATACTGTATATACCGAAACCGCTGGTGCAATCGACTTGAGCATCACCTCTTTACTTGGCGGAGAAAGAAGCTTGTTCTTCCAAGAGCTTGCAAAGCCTATCAAGAATAAAGCCAAAAATTTGTTTCTTGTTCCGCCCAATGAGAGAAAGCCGCCCGTGATCAGGCAAAGCCATGACCCTTAAAACCAAATGCACCATCGAACGATCAGCCATGATAATGTTCGAACTGAACAGGACCCCATACTTCTGAAAATTAACACTGCCCCGAGGCTGCCTCATAAGTAGCAAGGATGTCACGCACCACCCGACATTCATTCTCTCAAGCTAGGAGGAAGAAAAAATTATAGTCTGCAAAGAGTAAGTGTGAAACAACCAGGATACCTCCACCTGGCTAAACAGAAAACTTAGACCCTCAGCACATAAAATGAACAAATATAGAGACAACGAATCACTCTGACGCAAACCTCGATGTGGTAAAACTGGCCCAAGTTCATCACCATTAAAAGAAACAGAATTCCGTCAGTAGTTACACACAACATTATCCAGTCAATCCATCGCCAATCAAATCTGAACTTTTTCAGCATGAACCTCAGAAACTCCCAATTCACACTGTCGTAAGCCTTACTGATGTTGATTTTCAATGCAACCTCCCCAATTTCACCTCGGCCTTTGTTCTTCATGTGAAGCACAATCTCAAAAGCCACCATCATGTTATCTGTAATTAAACGGGCCGGAATAAATGCCACGGCATTGGTGAAATTAACTCGGGCAACAACTTTCTAAGGATTAGCCAGAAATTAACTCGGACAATTCTTAAAGAGAACCTCTGTTGGAGTCTCAGTGATGGGTGAACAGCGAATTTTGAAGTGACTGCTGGATCCGGAGTCGGGTAAATTGAGTAACCACTATGTTGGCCATATTGATGACCTTGATGCTCCGGTTGAAAACGTGATTGATCCTAACGGGTCTTGGAATTGGAATGCTTTCTCTAATAACCTGGATACTGTCAATTTACTTAGAGAGACCGCTGTTCCCCCCACCTAATCCGGCTTGTGCCAAAGACAAGATATCGTGGCGGTGGTGTCCGAAGGGGCGGTTCTCAGTCTCGGGCACCTACTCTATGATGTCCAAGGAGGCCTGGAATCCTACAGAAAATGCACAGCCCTCGTAGAGTGAAACAGTTCCTTGGTTGGTCGTTAAATGGCAAGTGCTCACAAATGCTGAAAGATATCATCGAGGCTTAGCGGCTGTGGATAAATGTGAAATTTTCGAGGACTGATGAAACGAGACTCCACAAGCTGAGGGACTGTGGATCTGCGCGAGCTGCTTGGTTGAGCATTTTGCCGAGTGATGCAATTGTTAGTTTGTTTGAGTGCCCGTTGGAAAGATGGATGCTCTCAAATATTTCAAATGCTGCTATTTTGAATTTAATGAACTATGAATGGGAAACTGAAGCTAGGTGTAAGTTCATGTTTTGCAGGGAGAGCCTTCATTCTTCTAGTATTGGTGCACAAAGAAGGACTTCGGCAATTTCATTCTTCTAGTATTGTTGCACAAAGCAGGGCTTGTGCAATTTAATTTAACACTGCATAGCTCTCGAACTTGTCGCAGCAGAAGAATGCGTCCCGTTTGGATGAGTGGCTAGTTCCCCCAGTTGATTGGGTTAAAGCCAACTGCGACGGGGGAGTCGATAGCTAGATCGATATGGGGAGTCTGGGATATGGGCAATTGATTGGGAGTTTGCTCTGTCAACCAAACCGAGCTTTGGCGAGTCTGGGATGGTATCGATCTGGCCTGGAATATGGGTTATGAAAAGGTTGTTGTGGAGTGTGATTATGTGATAATTTAAATGTTGTCCAGATGATTAATGCAGGTTCGTCTTCTGCTCGGAGTATTGTCGATCTTTTGAGGAGTGATTGGGACATCAAGCTCCGAAGTCAAACACAACCGCAGATCATTTGTTGAAATGCACCTCTGAATCTGATGAGGAGTCTCTATGACCACCCACCAGCTGGCCTTTGGAGATGTTTGCACCAACATGCTTTTAGGAGGCCATGCCATAATTTAGAGTTTTTGTAGATTTCTCAGTTTTGGACTGAGCCCCCCCTTTTTAATCATTAAAAAAGGGGGGGAAAAAGTTTATTAAAAATTGTTTAATAATCAAACGCATAATTCACTGAATATTCTTGCTTCCTAAATTAGGGGAAAAGTTGATTTGGTTTGCCAAACCAATAAAATTATGGAATTTGAGACATGCTATAAATTTCTATGTCCATAATCATTTACATTTCATCTTTCATTTCTACTTGCAAGTCTGAAATTCTCCATTGTTCTTCTTGACGACAATTACCCAGAATTTCATGACAATGTATACAATTTCTCTTTGTTCCAGTCAACTCAAAGCTTTTCGAAGCTAGTATGATAATGGATTAAGGGCTGGTTCCATAAGCTGAAACATAAACACCAATCATTGGCCAGTGATTTGATTTTGCTCTGTTTGTTCATCCTCAACCTCATTAATTTCCAGTATCTCTACTCTTCGATTCATCTTCTTTCTTATCTTTATCGCCACATCTGAGGGTCTTAACCTCCCACATACGCTTACCTTGCATTGCTGCTTCTCTATCAAGTGCGTCTCTATTTCTTCAATGTGGAAACCAGGGAACTTTTTGTCAAATTTATCATTGCATAAAACTTTTAACTGATACAAAAATGACCCACAGATTTAAAGATTGTTAATGGGTTGGACAACTTACCTTTCATATTAAGAAGGGTTCTTCTTAGTTTCCTGAAACAGCCATAGCAGTCTATGTTAAGTCTCAGCACCATGCAACAGAGCTGCTAACATGCAAATAAAACAGGAAAAAGAATCATTAGTGTTAACTCTTTCCAAATATATGAATGTAAGTGATAATTAGTCTGAGCTAATTGTTAAAATAAGCAGGGAAATGAGAAGAAATAGGTAATATTGAAGATGCCGCCTTTAAACTTGCCCTTCCTGACATGAAGATGGTAAGTGACCAAAAGAAAATTGAGATCAATGATTGGATTTGATTTTTGATTGGTGTTAATAGTTTGGGTATAAAGGAAATGTAGAAATTAGAGGGATTCAAGGGAGAATATTTCTACTTTTGGTTCTCTCATCGGAACTCCATTTGTTTGATTTTGGAATCTGATTCTTCGAAGACCAGCAAAATGATGATATTAGGTTAACTAACCATGACTTAAATATCAAGTAATAAAGTGAAGAATCCTTTTCTTTCATGTAAATATTGTGTTGCCCTGTACAGGATTATGAAGTATCCTTTTCTTTTTTACTAAGGTTTCTGTTTGCATTATCATTATATTTAAGCATCAGTAGTTGCCTTTGATTTGAGTTTGCCTCAAAGACAAGAAAAATAATAAGAGAGTTACAGGTATTCTCTTCATACCCTTATCTGAATATCGCAAAATACAGATGCTTTATAGAAAATGAATAGTTTGGATCAAGTAACATAGTATAACAAAGGTGAAGAATTCGGTTGATAACTTAAAACACGTCCAACAGTGCACTATGTTTCCATATACATTTGAGATATTACGACCAAAAAATGAGAACAGTAACCTTTTTACAACAAAAAGTATAAGAACAAGCAAATCTCCATACGAGAATTCTGTAGCATGTTGGATGGTTGTCCATCAGTATTCAACTACGGGACAAGCGAAAGAGCTTCTTGATCATGGCCATTGTGCTGATAGGATTCCTATAAATAACAGGAACTTGCCTTGAACCCAACTTAGTACTTCCAGGGTATCTAGAGGTGAGTGTTACCTTGTTCTCCAACACATTTACCAAAACAGAATCTGTATCTGCTAAGAAACAATATAATTAAGATTTGGGTTAATGCAGGAATCTGGATTAAGACCATAAATCCTGGTTTCTAGCTAGATCTCATGCAACTGTCACTGTCAGAAAATTTGTCAAAGAAAGTTCTGCTAGGATCGAGCAAGCAATTATTATAATAATTGCGGGCATTGATCTGAAACAGTGCACACCAGATTAGAGACTGTGAAACTATGCATTCATGCAGTACTTCCCAAAAAACCCTCACCGCTAACCGGCCACTGGCCATCCCCTTATCACCCCCAATGTTCCCTGAAAATTTCATTGTATGAAGCATGTATGAATCCTGGCCACAGTTTTAAGGTAATGAAGAAAACGTACCATTCATTCTTGAGATTATGTCTACTATTCTCATTTGACACTCTGCACATCTAATATCTGCTGAGTAAACAACTTCGTGGACCTGCTCTCAGCAAATAGAAAAATACTTACAACCAAAAACTGTTAAAGATCAGTTCATTCAACATACAAAAGAGAGAGTAGGAGCACTAACGAGAGGCATGGATAAGGATTCAACAGAGGCAAGGCTACTTCCAGGAAGTAAAAAGCTCCTTGGGTTGTTGAATTCAATTCTTCTGGCTTCTTTCTTAGGCACCTGACTAGGGAGAACCATAGCTTCTTTTATCTGTTAAAGGACTTCATACATAAGGAGGAGGTTCCAGGGGTCAATCTCGAGTTCAAATCACCGCACCAACTGCCTCCTGTTGCAACTGAGCTACTTAGAGAACAAGCCCATTTTTTGAGGATGAAGAAAGAGCATCTTAAGCTGTTAAACAAGGAAATGAGAAAAGGGTCCTTTTCATGCCTAGTTGAAAGATGCTCAAGTCACAGAGGGCGCCCCCACATCCTACTTTTGAGGGTTTTTTTTTTTCTTGGGGGTGAAAATTTGTCATCAATAATAATTACTTTTAAAAGAAGTTGCTTACGGGACCAATCTCAAATCCATGTCCAACTTTTAGTTCATTTAATCCATCATGTCATAGTTATATTGGGTATGGTCCTCTGAAAAGAAACCATGAAGGAGATATGCTGTAGAATAAGACAAGGAACTCTCAAAATTTTAGGACGATGCCAGCAAATTTAAAGAAAAAGACTCGCACTTGTCTTGTTAGATAAATTTCATTACTTAAAAGAAAAAAATGAATGGTTCGTGCTTCCAAGTTCACGCAGCGGTTTCCAATGTCTCGATTACAAGTTTATCGATCTTTGTTTAACCACAATTAACACAAGAATTTGCTATTTTATATTTGATGCACAATAAACCTGTTCAGAAAAAGGGTAAACTTTTAACTATTTTGATTGGACCAAAGTAGAAAGTGATGAATGTGACATGGCGTAACATGTATTAAACTTCCTCTAACGAATAATTTTTTATTCTACCGAGCATCCCTGCATTGTGCTATGAAGAGCTCACAGTTGAAAATTTGAAAATTTTTATTTCCAAAAACAATAAATAGAATACAAAACAAGCAGATATCCTAATGGAAACATCCTAGACAAACGAGGTTTAGTAAGTTAGAGATCTACCAGGTTATTATAATGCATCCAAAACTGTAGCCTGAAATTTGCAAGACTCCATAAGTTAAGAGCCCCATAGGCTGAAAGTTACATACAAGAAAATAAAAGAGGGAGATGGATGCCGCAATGCCAGACTTCCGAAATGAACACTTCCAAACAAAACAGAAAGCAACAACTCTAATCACCTAGTCATTACCAAGCTTGTTAGCGGCGGCACTACTGAAGAACTGAATAACGGATCACCTATGTTCTTGCAGTTCTCATTATCGACTTTTAAGGATGCAGGGATCAAAAATCGTTCACAAGCAACTGACTGTGCAGTGCTTTTGATGAGGTTTCGACTGCAATTCAGTTTCCGTACACAGGTTGAAGTCACACGTTTTCTCTTCCTAGATGACTTCCACTTCAACTGAGAAAGCCGACCATCCTTTGAAAGATCTGGAACAACACTCGCATCTTGTGCCCTCTCATTTCCTGGTTCAACAGCAGAACCTTTACACTCAGTGGCTTCTTTACCACACTGTCCACTCACACAAATGGTGTTTTTGTCGGTATTGAAATTATAGGATTTGCTTGCCTCTTGCTTTCCGGCCTGGATGATGGTACTCACAAGATCATGCCTTTCCTTCATATTTATCCACCGATTTCCTATCCATTCCTGAGATTGTCTTATATCACCGATACCAAAGACTGATTCCCGCTTTTCTCCTGCAAAGGCAATTATGTCAGATCTGGAAGAAAAAACAACAATATATATTCCACCATTCATGAGCATAAAAAAATCGTACATTAAGATTTAAAGCCATTTACAAACCTGGGAAATGAACACGAAATTTATCTTCCAACTCCTGAACAACAAGGCCTTCCCACCAACCATCATGCCACCAGACATCAACAACAGACCCAACACCAATACATGAAGTACTACCTTTAGTGAATTGTGAAGACGGTCGAATAGTTGTCCGGCCAGAAACACGAATACCCACTTCATCAGAAGTGGCAACCTTGGTTGCCAAAATCCATTCCTAGAAGATAAAACCATGCATAAGCATTAAACAACTACAAACATAAAAGTTAAACAATATGAGATCCATGAACCCATGAAGTATATATACCTCTAATTTGTTAGCTTCATTAGCTGCATCCTGGATGTCTTGGTATTGCAACTTCACCTTATTTCTGTGCTTCTTAATTATACGAGCTCTAAACCAACACCCTCTCATACCACTATCTTGAGTTAGCACTTCAACCTCGGAACCTACCATTAAATGGTGAGAAGAATATCGCTTAGCCTCACCAGTGGACAGGAACGCAAAGTTCCCACCACTGAAATTGAACGATGCATTTCCATTTTTGCTTTTGTGAAAGTCTTGCACATCTGCAAATGATGTATCCATTGACTCTCTACTGCCACTGAAATGCATGTGCATATAATCATCTTTTGATCGACAATATCTCTTTCTAGGCCTAATCCCAACATCGTCATCAACATCCCAAACAGTTTTCAGGTCGTCAGCACGTTGCTGACGAGTCACACAATCATTTGAAGGAGAAAGACCATACATATATCTAAGTATATCTTGTTTCCAGTAACCCTTAACTTGAGTCACATCAAAAGGCTTAACATCATTTTCAAATTGCTTGCAGCATACAAATGGCTCCAGCCGAGTGTGTGTTGCCTCATTCAAAAATTTCTTGAAATGCAAAGGACTAAGGACAGTAGCCAATCCATCTATGCATTCAATACTGAGATCTTGAAGACAATGAGAAAAGAAAATTTCTCTGCAATTATAATTGTGACGAAGGTCAATATCAACCTCATCAATTTTGTGAAACCATCGTACCACAACCATCTTGTTGCCCCTAGAGTCCTCATACAAATCTTCCAAATAGGCAACAAGTCGTTTATTCTCCTCAGCTAAGACATAAACGAAGTCGTGAACCTGATAAGATTTTAAGGGAATATGATACAAAAGGACAAAAGAATGAGCTATATAATCAAGCTGTAAAATGCAGTAAACCTTAAATGACAAAGCACAAATAGAAGAAAGGGTTGATATAGACCATTATACTTACCGAAATTATTACACCATTCCTGCGGAAAGACTCATAGTGTTTCTTTTTTCTCTTGCACGTCCACGAAGAACCTAACCATAAAAATTCTTTTTGGACCAGCTTTTGTGACTGAAGATCCTGTAGAATGAAAATTTTCAAATATCATTACGTGAAGAATTGACAGACGAGAAAGCAATTGAAATACTCAAAATACAATTCATACCTTGACGGCTCCAAAATCCATACTTTTCACGTCCTTTCCATTCCAAATGCCATCAACTGAACAGTGAGACTCACGTGAAGAAGAATCTGTGCATTTTAAACAGCAATTAGTAAGACAAAAACATAAATACTCTATTCCGTTAAGATGCCTCAAAGACTAAAACAATACCACAGACATAATGAAAACAACTATACTTGAGAAAGGGAAAATCAAAATCAGATGCAAACAATAACAAGAACTTATATTGATTCTTTTCACATTCAAAAGAATTAATAGATGATTTCTGTGGTATGAAACTTGTTCATTGAAAGCAAAAATGTTTGGTCATGAAAGATGTTGACCTAGATATTTGAGGGCGTAAGAATCGTGACGCTCTCAATCGGCTCTTAAAAAGTGAATAATCAATCCTGCAGCCCAGATTATAGACAGTTAATATTTACAATGGTGAGTGGAACCAAACGGAACCATGCCAATCACAGAAATAAAAACCTCATCCAAAAAAGGGAGCGGAGAAGAAAGCCCAGGTTACTTTAGAGCCAGAAGAAAGAAGGGGTTAGGTTTAAAAATAAAGACAATAAATCAAGGTAAAGGGATAATTTCAAAAGAGAATATTTACAATATATATAGACGAAAGAAACCCAACTAAAAACCCAATCCGGCAAATCCATTGCATCAGGCAAAACCAATCAAGCCAAATTTGAAATATATATATAAATATTACTCTGAAAAAGGCAAAAAAAAAAGTTTGGCCTGTATTGCAAAATTACAAATCATATAAACTTCAAAAAATAGAAAAGTAAAGGAGATAAAAATAGTAACGAAAAACTGGTTGTTTGGGGGAGAGAGAGAGAGAGAAAAAACCCAAACCAATCCATTGCATCAGGCAAAAAAATCCA
Source organism: Gossypium arboreum (assembly GCF_025698485.1). Taxonomy (NCBI): domain Eukaryota; kingdom Viridiplantae; phylum Streptophyta; class Magnoliopsida; order Malvales; family Malvaceae; genus Gossypium; species Gossypium arboreum. The sequence continues at coordinate 105,922,416 of NC_069081.1, read as the reverse complement.
GCCAATTTTGAAAAAACATATATAATTATTGCTATGGAAAAGGGCAAAAAAATGCTTAGTATAATCAACCTGTATTGCAAAATTGTATATTAGATAAAATTTTAAAAATAGAAAAAGTAAAGGAGAAAGGAGATCAAAATCGAGTAGTGAAAAACTGCTTGCTTGAGGGAGACATAAACAGAGAGAGAAAAAGCCCTAATAGAATCAAATCTCATCAATATTCACCAGAAACGCTCAGATCTAACAAAAACCCTAATAATATTGAGCCCAGCGCAATCCCTAACAAAGCCCTAAATCTCAAAAACCTCAAGATTCAATAAACGAATAAGAGGAAGAGAAACATAATATTATAAGCAGTAATTACCGGAAACGACAGAATTAAGCCAATTGACGACCTCCCGGCGAGACTTGAGCTTGTAAAAAGAAGTCGAAGAGAAGAAAAGAGAACGGTTCTTAATAGCGAAATGATAAGACATGTGCCTCAAGCTCTTTTCTTTACCAATCACAGCCAGATCTGAAACGCCGTCCCTTCTCTTCAAATAATAGTGAACCACTCTCCTTCCTTTATCGCTTGAAACATTCACCTCGTCCCAGCTCACATAGGCCGTCGTAGAGTACGACGGCGAAGGCGTCGACGCCACCGTCACACCGTCCATGTCAAATTCCGAGAAGAAGAAGGGAAAGATTGGAATTTTAGAAACGGGGATTCAAAAATCTCGAGAGAGAAAATGGTGGGCGAGAGAGGGAATTTGAAAATTTATACGAGGGAGGGTTTTATTTTGGAGATTGGGAATGGACGGTGAGGATGGGGTAGATGAGGATGACACGGAGGAAATGAAGAAGAAAGTTCTGGATTCCTAAAATACCCTTGAAGGGATATTGGAATTACGGGCCAATTGATATATGTAGAAGTGGGGGGCTTTTTGAAGAAGAGGACAAAACACAAGTTGAGGAAAGAAGAGAAGTGGAGCCCGTAATTACCGCTCTATTAAAGGTGGACTCAGACTCCCTCAGCCTTCATTGCCAGTTGTCAGATTTAATGTATTCTCTATTTTCTTTTAAAATAAAATTAAAAATCAAAGCTCTGCTTTGATGAGTCTTAAAAGTCAAATTTCTCTAGCATTTTAGTTCAATTTATCATGTTTTATTTTGGGAACAATTTGAGAAACCAAAGCCTATTTCATGAATAGAATAGACTAAATTAGTTGGCAATATCATCTCTAATTTTTTAGATTTTAATGAATCATTTCATTAACGTTAAATAAAGCTTTACATGTAATTTATTTCAAATAATACCCCTTACATTTTCAACGCTTTACCTTCAACTACAAATCAGAAATTCATTATCTTTACATGTTAGTGAAGTGCACGTTGACTAGTACCCCTCGGCCTTAATAATTTGGACTTCTTATATTACAACCTATATAACTTTTTATTTTGATTATTTCAATTTTTATTTATTTTAACTAAATTTAGTTTACAATATTTTTTACTTTATTTACAATATAAAAATTTCAATTCTCACATTATTAACATTTAAATCTAATAAGCAAAACTTGGATCTATTAATTACCATCTTGAAAATCTTTCGATTTCAAAGAAGAATTCATGTCTATACAAAGCTGGATGAATTAAAAAGAGTAAATGAAAAAAAAATGAATGGTTTTATGAAATTTGGCTGATAAAAAACGAATTTAATAAAAAATTGTAAAATAATTAGCTTTTGATTTTTTTTTATGCTATGATGAACAATGTTTATGATATAATCTAAGGGTAGCCGTTGTGGTATTATATTTGCGGGTGGATTCATCAAAAAGGGTGGGATCGTGGTTATGGTTCGTCATCACCATCATTGGATTTTCTCTTCTTAAAGAGGATCCAAACGTTAAAAATGCTATTATTAAAATTTCATGTTGCAAATAAACAAAAAAAAGTGTTTTAGACTAATTATAGAGAGCTCCCTAATTTTATTCAAAAGTCAAAAAAATGTCATATCATCAATCCGTTAATGAATTAACATAAATTTTAATGGTAGTATTCAATTCAAACAATTATCCTAATTAGAGTGAATAAATTAATAAAAAATTAAAGTGACCGAAATAGAAACAAAGCTATTTTAGGTTGGTCTATGGTGTAGTTAACCAATATTCTATGTAATGACATTTTATAATTTGAGAATTAGAAGGAGAATTTTATTAAATTAATACATACTTTGTAACACCCCTAACTCGTATCTATCACAGAAACAGGGTTACTGAGCATTACCAGAGTTTACAGAACAAATAAACAAACATTTCATATCATATACATTCATGTCAGAAATCAATCGAAATTAAACATATTGTCCCTTATACGAGTCATCGAAGCCCAAAATACACGTTAGAAACAAGTCGGGATTAGATCGTGTAACACCTCAAATCCGGCCTGGACGTTTGGCTGAATCTGAAGTGTCACAAAGAACGGTTTTGCAAACCGAGTCGTTTCGACAAATCATTCAAGTTTTACAACTCATATTCGTTTATATCTATTATCGAAAGCGTTATTTAATTTATTTATTTGCCAAAGCGTAGTTTACAGCGGAAGTCATAGAAAACGTTACATTTGAAAATCTTATTCGTATTTTTGAAAAACCTTCGTTTTAGTAAAAACCATGTTTTCAGATAACCGTCGCAAATAATGTGTTAAAACGAAAATCCAAATCTCAAAATTTAACCAAATATTCTGGAGAGTTCAATTATTACAAAACTCCAGAAATAATCCTTAAAGTAAATTAAAAACCTTTATTTAAAGTCTCATCATAGTCTAGTGGTCACCACAAGACTTCGCTGCATTGATTCGCCTACATCTGTGGATTACCTGAACAAAATAGAAAGACAGAAGTGAGTTTTTATGAACTCATTGTGTAACCCAACAGATATAGACATACTAATCGTACAGAAATCACATATACAATCAGATTCAGATTCGGACCTAAATTCTTTACAGATACAGATAATAGAATCAGATATGCAGAACAGATATACAGAATCCTATCCCCATCCTCTACACATCAATTCTGATCATCCCATCGCACCATGTGGGGTTAAAAACACTCACCCATCCCTACACACCATATTGTGTCATTACGACACATATTAGATAATATACAGCCAAGCTGCTAGAATATAGGCGTAAGTCGTCATGTAAAACACTTCCTCCACGTGTACAATCCCTACCCCAAACATAATTACAGATTACAAATACAGAAATATCATGCTTAACATGTTCACATACAGATATTAGATATATATAGCAGAATAATCAAGCATACATAACAGTGTCTTACTCAAACTAAACTATCAAAATATCAGGTCACATAATTTAGGGTTTGGTTAGCCCTTACCGACCCTACAATAGGCCCACAGTCGATCGGAATGACCCGTGCAACCTCAGAGAAAAGGGCATGTGAGCTCACACGCCCAAATTGGCCTCACCCATGTGGCCCACATGGCTTGGCCCAAAACTCACACTCCTGTATGGCCCACACGCCTTACTTGGCCTAGCCCGTGTGGCCCACACGGTCACACCTACACCACCGCACGACCCTGTCTTGCGCACGGCTACACATTCATCATACACATGGTTGTGTCTTGCACACGACCAACCACATGGCCAAGCACATGCCTATGTAGTGACGATAATATGGTTTTTCCACTTTTGCCGAAGCTCGATTTTTTGGGTTTTGGGAACACACCTGTTTTGATTTTGATGAGACCATCAGAACCTAAAATCGACAAACCAAACTCACAAAATTAGTCTTAATTTACGATTAAACCGAAACTACGAAATCAACAACAATTCAATTCAAGCGTTCTTCACTTACCCTAACACCCCGAACGATTTCGACAATGATTCCGTAAGAGGAGAGCCTCGTTCTTCACAATTCACTGCAACTAAAATAAAAAATAAAACTCCAACCGACAATTTGAAAATCGAAAACTACAGCCAAACTAGAATCCCATTTACCGAACAACCGAAAGAAAATGGAAAAGCAAGATACAGAGATTTAATGACAGATCGAAACAGATTAGAAAGAAATAGCAAAAGAAAAGAAGAACAAAAAGAACAGAGAAAGGAAAAACAAACATTGATATTAGTTTTTCCTGTGAAGAGAGAGAGGAATTTTGAAAAAGATTTAATAAAATAAAAAAATAAAAACAAAAACCACTTTGATCACAATCTCACTACATCCACTAACTCACAACCACCTCAGAATTTTAGCTCTACCGAAACTCTATCAGACACCCAAACAAAAATATCATCCACACTCGCGCAGGGATTCAAACATAGGACCTCCAACACTTTAGCTCCCTTACCACTCGAACCAGGCTCATTCTGATATAGATTAACAGATAGTTTTATATAAGCCCACTCAACAACAGTAAGGCTTGGATCTAAAATAACAAAGTTTTGTCAAAAGTGGGAATTGAACCCAAGACCTCTCTCACACACACCCAAGACATTTAACCACTGAAATAGATACATACTTGTGTCAGAATTTACAGAAATAGAAATAAATTATTCAGGGAGTTACAACTCTACCCCCTAAAATAAATTTCGATCTCAAAATTTACCTGGTCCGAACAGATGAGGATATTGCTGACGCATCAAGTCCTTGGGTTCCCACGTGGCTTCTTAAGTACTATGATTCTGCCACAGAATTTTCACTAATGGTATGGACTTCCTCCTCAGAATATCACGATCCAAAATCTGAACCGGCTCCTCCTTATAAGTTAAGTTCGTTCTAACCTGGATCTCCTCAACAGAGACAACGTGAGATGGATCAAACAGATACCGCTTCAACATCGAGACGTGAAACACATCATGGATGCGGTCTAACTCTAGAGGTAACTCCAACTGATAAGCGACCAGTTTCATACACTTCAGAATTCGATACAGCCTAATGAACCTAGGGCTCAACTTGCCCTTACGACCAAATCTCAGAACTTTATTCCACAGAAAAACCTTAAAAAAAAAATAAAGTTACCCACAGAGTACTCAATATCTCTCATTTTCAGATCTTCATAGGATTTCTGTTTATCAGAAGTCACCTTCAGACGATCCCGAATCAGTCTAACCTTATCTTCGATCTCCAAAACCAACTCAGGACCCAAAATCCGTCGTTCACGCAACTCAGGCCAACATAGCAGAGTACGACACTTACTTGTAAGGTGCCATCTGGATGCTAGTCTAAAAACTATTATTATAAGGGAACTCAGCTAGTGGTAAAAAATCCTCCCAACTACCTCGGAAGTCAATCACACAACTCTGAAGCATATCCTCCTGTATCTGAATCACTCTTTCAAATTGACCATCGGTCTAAGAATGAAACTCAATACTGAAGTCCAATCTCGAACTCAGTGCCTCATGTTGTTTCTTTCAAAATCGTAAAGTGAAGCGATAATCTCTATCAGAAATTATCAAAATAGGAACCCCATGCAGTCTTACAATCTTAGAAATATAGAGTTTCGCTAACTTTTGCAAAGAGTAGTCTGTCTGAACCGGAATAAAATGGGCGGATTTAGTCAATCGGTTCACGATAACCCAAACAGAATTCTTCTTAGTGTGTGTCAAGGGCAACCGACTAACGAAATCCATAGTCACTCGTTCCCATTTCCATAGTCAATATTAGAACGTGTTGACTTAGAAATATTAAGTGATGTTATCATGAGTGAGAGTAAAAAACATGTTGCACTATTTTTCCTTTAACCATAATTTTGCCCTATTGAGCTTTTTTGGTAAAGGTTTTCAATAGTCAATGGTGTTAATAATGTGTATTCTATTCATTCACTAGGTTTTTCCTAGTAAGTTTTTAACAAGGCACATAATGTAATTATGGATATCTAAGAAGGAGTTTTACAAATAATAAATTATTATGGATATTCATAATGAGAGATAAATTATTTCTTTTATCTAATTAATTTTCTTCTCTCCTTATTACTATGTATTCATTTATCTCTCGCTAAGTTGCTCAAAAGTTTTTTCTAACCCTAATTAGGGGATGAGAAAAACTTGATTTGACTAAATTCAAAAAAAATTAAATTTTGAGTTAATTAAATCGAGTTATTCGGGTTTTTTCAAGTCAACTTGAATAAGTAATTCGATTTTGTGAGTTTGAGTTAAGTTGAATTTTACAATTTGAATAACAAGTTAGTGTAAATACCATTTTGGTTTTAGTCAAATTCGAAAAATGGGAAAATTGGCCACTCTAAAAAATAATAAAATAATTAAAATAATTTCAAAAAATCAAAAAACTTATAAAAGTTCAAAATTTTCATAATTTTTTAATTCTAAAATTTCATATGAGTTTTAAAAATTAAGCTTATTTCTATCATCATAAATTTAAGGAACTTAATTTTTAATTTAATTTTATCATACTAAAGTATTTTTTCTTCTATTTTGCTTTTAAAGAGTCATCAAATATATATGGTTTCAAATTTATATGCTCTAACATGGATTAGTTATATTATAACAAGATTTTAATTTTAGATGTTTAATTTTTTAATTTAACTCAAATAATTTAACTCGATTTGACTCGAATTCATCTCACTCGAATCAATTCAAAAGAAATTCAAATCGAGTTTGGATGATAAAATAGGACTTATCAACTTGATTAACTTGAAATTTTTTTACTCGATTTGATCGAATGCTCACCCCTAACCCTAGCTAAGGTATCCTTTATCTCTGACAGCGTGGTTAATCGATGCTTACATCATCTACCCACCTTCTCCCATCATGTCTTTCTCCTGTTCGGACAGTTTAGAGTTCTCTCTATTGGTTTTCTTTTTTACTTTTTTTTTTGCTCATTTCTTCTTTTCTTTCACCAGATATTGACCATAACTGGTCACCAATAGACTAATGGATTATGTCGCTTGGCCTATCCTAGTTGAAGATGTGAGTGAATTCTCTTGGAGGTCTCATCAACATCATATTGGAGTTTAGCTCTTTGGCTATTTTAGGCAAAATAATGACATACCGATCATATGGCAGTCGGTTGTGGGTTTAACCTTGGTTGTGGGTTTAACCTTACCCTTCGATCATGAAAGGGGCACTTCCTTTAATAGGAAGTACTAGTGTTGTTGGATGCCATATTTTTGCTTTACAGGGCTACTGCCTCTATTCTTTGACTAGATCTATGGTTAAGTAAGCTAGTGGAGAATATTTGGGTAACAGTTAGTGATTTTCAATAGTGACGGATAGTGGTGTGTAGCTTATTGATGGGTTTTTTCCGATCAACGTTGTGGAAATGTCAAAAAAATTTCAACTTATTGTTAAGCATTTTAGTAGGGGCCCTCGCACTGTATGACATCACTAAGGCTGCCTTTAGTACTGCTTTTTTTACCAGTGAGTTTCAGTTGGGTTACCCAACCTCACTGAAGCTATTTGCTTGGTTCACAGTCCGGTCTGATGAAATTTCATTTCAATCTCACTTCTTTGGTCTTTGAAACGGAATGAAGCTTTCAGCAGCAATTAAAGGCAACTGGGAAAATAGGCATACTTTTATTTATTTTTTTTACCATTTTATCCTTGAAATTTTGGCCCAATTCCTTCCCGAACCTTATTTGTTTTCAGATTTGTGAAGAAAACAACCAAATTCTCTGTGAAGCTCTTCAACTCCTCCGACGACCGACAAGCCTGTGAAGCGCAAAGTCTCTCTGTTTCTTCTTGTAAGTAATTTCTTTTCATTCCCATATTCTTTGTTTCTTCTTGCTACCATATTCTCTGGTTCTTCTTGCGACCATATTCACAGTTTGTAAATGGATCCTCTGTATGTAAATGGTAGGCACCCAAATGTTTACGGTTCAACCTTTGATAGGCACCCAAATGTTTGGTAGGCACCCAAATGTATGTAAATGAAGTTCACTAGACCGATTTCTGTGACTTTGGCCTTTTTTGTAAACAAAAACTTCCTTGTTTGCGGTTCAACCTTTGGAGCTACGGATTGGGTTTTTGTAAATTAGATGGACACTCTCTTAAATGGTTGTTTCTGCAGCTGTTGATTTGCCCCCTTTAGAAGTAAAACAGGCAGAGGAAGTCATAAAACTTCATTCTTTATCTTCCTTCTCTCTGTGTAATATGTTTTTAGCATTTTTAGGAAATGCAGCATTAAATTTAGGGAAATATGGTTTAACATTTGTGTTGTAGCCATGAACTTAAAACTGAATAGAGCAGAATTGGTGATTGGGCTTATGTTATCCAAAATAAGATGTTATGATGTTGGGGTTCCTCAAATTCTATTTTTAGATCTTATGAACCATGCTTGAAGGATGAGATATGTCCATGCATTTTATCAAACAAATAACCCAATGTGGTAAAATGTTTACTAAACTATATGTGCCTTCGTTACAGTCTTTTAATGAAGTTAAGTTAGGGGTGAGAAAACTGGTAAAGGTGCTTCCGGTACTGCTAAACCTTAATGGTGCATTAGTCTTATAATTGGCTCGGTAAGAGTGGGGAATTTCAAAACTTTAGTTTTTGAGAGATTTTTATATTAGTGCTTTCATATGTCGCAAATTTCCAAGTAAGAGCTTTGTGGTCTCTTTTTCTAAAATTGTTAACATGGTTAAAGTATCCAGAGATTGCATAGTTAGATGGTTTCCTTATGTCACCTTTAGTACTTCCAATGTCCCAAATTCCCAATGCATAGTAAGAGTGTTCTAGACTCTTTGCTCAAATTGATAACATTGTTATAGTATCCAGAGATTGCATAGTCAGATGCCTTTCAAAGTCCCAATGTCTAGTAAGAGCCTTTATAGTATTGGATGTCAGTTTAATACGATCTCCTTCCCATGTAGCGACGTAAAAAATTTTAGCTTGGTTGCTAATTGTGGCAATTTATTGAAAACTTGAAAATTAAAGTTTGATTTTTTTGAAACATAAACTGAAAAACGGAAATAAATAGGGGAGTCGCCACCGACCCTTTTTATAGGTGTGATCGGACACCTAATAAATTTATTTTTAAAACAAAAGAAGGCCCAGTTTAGGTCTACGTTAAAATCGAAACAAAGTAGGGCTCGAGTCGATTCTGTGAGGAAGGTATTAGCACCCTCGCGACGCCCAAAATTGGTATCATTTAAACATGTGTTGTCTTAATTTTCAAGAAGGCTAGTTCAATTTAAATTCCAATCATGATCCGATTTAAAAGACGAGAACTTTCAATTTTTGATTTTTGAGAAGGATATACCATTTTAACACGAGAATGACAAATTTCATCCAACATAGCGATGAAATTTACGACTTAATGTTAAATCGATATATTGCCTCGATTAGTAATTAAAACATAAAAGATATTCATGAAATAAGAATTTAAAATAAATCAAAGATGCAAACAATGACATTATCAATGAAAAATGTTAATATAATACTAGAGCATTAGCAAAAGCAGTAATAATAATATTTAAAAGAGAAATAAAACCAAACATGAACAAATATAAAGTACATTTAGTAATAATAATAAAGGTAACATATAAATATGCAAAAATATAATATATGACATATATACATGATGTATGAAAATATAATGCCTAATAGACATATATGTGCAATATTACTAAATATATATACGTACTAGATACAAGTACACATAGTATAATTGAACATATACAATAATATTAGGAATACTATGGACAAGGAAAATACATTTATACTAATAATAGTAAAAGATGTATGTACACCAAATAATAATACAATAAGTAGCAATAGGAAAATAATAAATACAAAATCAATAATCGACATACACAAATGATACAAATAAGGAAGGTATATATATACGTATGATAAAATTAATGTATTAAAATTAATAACAAATACAATATGGGTAAAAATAAATATATACATGATATATACGTAATGTGGTACTAAGAAAATATATATATATATACAATATAGTATTTAAAAATATATACATAAGATGGTATAGAAATATGTACTTGGAAAGGTATAAGAACTATATATAACTAGTAATATTAAAATATATAGAACATATATAGAACATATACAATACATGCATTACCTTAGAAGTGATAATAATAATAAGAAAACTATTTTGTACACTATACACATACTTATACACATATATATATAAATAATAGTATTAGAAATCATATAGTATAAAGATATATAATTGATAATACTAAAATATATACATGATAATATATATAAAAGATATATGTATATATAATTATATAATATAATATTAAAATATAATAATACAACATAAAAAACATGACACAAATAAAGTATAGTATTAAGAACACATATATATAATACATGAAGAATATACATAATACTAAAATATTTAGGTAATATATGCGTATATTAAAAAACTAGTAATAATATTACCGAGGTATATACAAATATATCAAGTATATATACGTATTATAAATATATAAATATATAACAAAGCATAAACTAATAAAAATAATAATAATAATAATAATAATAATAATAATAATAATAATAATAATAATAATAATAATGATAACATTGGAACATAAAAGAAACAAACATAACATTAATAAAATATTAAAATAAAGTGAAATAAAAATATTAAATATGAAAATATATATATGTATACACGTACATAATAAAATATATACTAATACATAATAATAATAATAGTAATACTAATAATACTAATAATATAAAAATAACAAGGATATTTAATAAAGATATAAAAATAAGCGAAAAAAGGACTAAAATTGAATTAAAAACAAAGTTGTGGGGCCAATTTGAAATGAAAACAAAGAAAAGGGACTTAATTATGCAGCGTGAAAGCGTTGGGGGATCGAAACAGCAATATTTCCACTCCTCTAAACGCAGTAGCGATAACGAGACTAATTTGATAACCTCAAAAATCATGGGGCGAATTGAAAACCATAAAAACTTAATTGCGAAGCATCGAAAAGCGGAAGGACTGCTCGCATAAATATCCCATTCAAAGCGAAAACACGTGGATCCTCTAGCGAATTGGTCGGATGGGTCGGGCATGGCCAAAACGCGTCGTTTTGGGGCTTAAGTGTAGCCCCAAAGCGGCGTCGTTGTGGAGGGCTATATAAGGCCTAAAATAACCAAAAAATCATTTGGGGAGAGGAAAAAAAAAAAAAGAGAGAGGGAAGAGAGAAGGAAGAGAAGAGAGGAGAATCCGGCTGAGGGTCGATCACCGGACGACCACCAGGAGGCTCACGTGGTGTTGGCAAACCACCATATGTGATGGCGAAAAAATAAAAAATTTTATTTTTTTTGTTATTTATTCTGTTATTTTATTGTATTTTTTTATATATATATGTGTATGAAATCGACAAAAAAACGAAATTAAAATAAAAGAAAAAAAAAACAATCACCTTAGGTTGGTTTTGATTTTAGCTTCTGATTTGTTGATCTTGGTGTTTTTTGTTTGTCTGAATGCTACTTCTATCTTTAAACACTGATTGAAATCACTATATTGACTCTGAAAATGGAGTGTTTTCTTGTTTTTATGTTTTTTCTTACTGCCGAATAAAAAAAAAAGAAGAAGCCCCCATATTACATTCGGATCTGGCCTTTATAGCCATTTCTATACAACATTTTTTAAGTTACTTGCCATTGCTCCTTGTCGCCTGCTCTGTCTTGGTGCTTGCTTCACTTTGCAGGTGTCAGATGACCCTCAGAGGCACGGTGGCGTACGTGGTGGCCGACATGGTGGCATGGAGAGCTGGGGTGCCAGGGCATGGGGCTGATAGCTGGTGTCAGAACAAGTGGAAGCCGAAAATGGGGCCAGGGTTTTGGTTGTAGATGGGCTAGTTTAGGGTTTGGGAATTGGGTACGGGTAATTTAGTTTTGGGCTTGCCGGGCCATTATAAAAAAAACTATTTATTGTGGTTTATTTGTAAATAGACTGGGCCAAAATTGGCCTATAACAGCTGCCCCTCTTTGCTCATTATCGTATAACGAGAATAGAGCAAAGACATAAAGAGAGGTCAATTTTGCTCATTATCGTATAACGGGAATAGAGCAAAGACATAAAGAGAGGCCAATTTTGCCTGGTCTTGCTGAGTCTTGATTTCTTTGATGTTCTTTTTGTTCAAGTAGTCTCCTTCCAGTCCACTGCATCTTTTGACATGACTTGTAGCTTCAATCTGCCCGCATCTTCAGGGGTATGAGGTTCCTAGCTTCGATTTGCCTCATTGTAGCTTCAGAAAGATGAGATCTATGGCTTCAATCTGCTCTTCTATTGCTTCAGTCAGATAAGGTTTATGGTCTTCTCTTCTGCAACTTTAGAAAGGCAATATCTGATATCCTCGATCAGCTCCACTATAACTTCAGGGAGACAAAATCCAGTGTCTTCAATCAGCTCCAATCTTCATTCTTTACTCGACATGTGGTCCTGAGCTCAACTCATTTCTCGCAATATGAATTGACTTTTAAAAACTAGACATTAAAAATAGAAATTGAAAAATAGCTCAGCACGTGAGCAAAGGCTCAACTCACTTCTCACAATATGAGTTGATTTTTGAAAACAGAATTTGCCAAACAAATTTGAAAATACCTCGGCATGTGACCTGAAGTTCAACTCACCTCTCGTAATATGAGTTGATTCTTGAAAAGTATAAATTGAAAAAAACATTAATTGAGAATACCTCAGCGTGCCTCGAGGCTCAACTCACCTCTTGCAATATGAGTTGATTTGACGAACAGAAATTGAAAAGACCTCAGCATGTGAGCCGAGTCTCAACTCACCTCTCGCGATATGAGTTGATTTTTGACAAACAGAAATTGAAAAGACCTCGGCGTGTCACGAGGCTCAACTCACCTCTCATAATATGAGTTGATTTTTTTTTGAAGAGCGAATTGGAAAGCGAAATCAAAATACCTCGGCGTGCCTCGAGGCTTAACTCACCTCTCATAATATGAGTTGATTTTTTGTGAACGAAATTGAAAAGCAGAATTGAAAAGACCTCAGCATGTGAGCCGAGGCTCAACTCACCTCTCGCGATATGAGTTGATTTTTGACAAACAGAAATTGAAATTACCTCAACGTGTCCTGAGGCTCAACTCACCTCTCGCAATATGAGTTGATTTTTTTTTTTGAAGAGCAGAAATTGGTAAGCGGAAATTGAAAATACCTCAGCGTGCCCTGAGGCTCAACTTACCTCTGGCAGTATGAGTTGATTTTTTGACAAACAACGATTGAAAATACCTCACCGTGCCCCGAGGCTCAACTCACCTCTCGTAATATGAGTTGATTTTTTTGAAAAAAGAATTTGAAAATACCTCAGCATGTCCTGTGGCTCAACTCACCTCTCGCCCTATGAGTTGATCTTTGGAATAGAAATAAAAACATTAGATTACCAGAACATGTCATCTGGAGGAACTCATGTGTCTTTTCAGCTATCATCACATCCTCTTGCTCTACTGGTGTACCTGTAAATGTCATGCATGATGTTATCATGTTATGCACATATTTGTCTTAAATGCATTTATGCCTACATGATTATGATATGAGCTTTAGGCATGTTCGTCATATATCCCCCTTTCGTCACGATTTTTGATGATCTGTGTTCATTGCCTTGATTCTTGACTATCTCTTCAGGCTATGTACCCGTCCTCAAGCTTCATGAATAATCTGTATTTCCCAGATATCACTCTTTGGCCCCTGGTTGAGCTTTGTCCTTGCATTGAGGCTCTTGTACTTATCAAATTCTTACCTGGGTAATGCTTAACATTTCTTTTGTTTAGAGTATGTCATTTCACTATTTATCATGTAAATGAACCACATAATGAGATGCACAAAACAAAAACATGGTCAAGTAGGGACAAAAAGATACCTCACATTTATTCATTTAAAATGTAGCAAACAAAGAAAGTTAACCAATGATAGCAAAAAAATGTTATAAAAGAAAAGGATTGCGTTCAACAAATACAAGAGCTCTGGATAATCAATGCATGAACTCTTCCACGTCCTCAATCAAGAATCTTTTCGAGCATGGCTTCTTGCGTAGAAAATTTCGAGCTTTCAGAAATGCTTCGAATACGGTAGTCTCACTATTTGACCCACCGTTCAAAACACCTTGTTCTTTAAGCCCGGGTTTGCTTCATTAGAATGCCCTTTCGGGTTTTCATGCCAATCTTTTGAGTTTAATCAAGACGCCCTTTTCGGGTTTTCGCCTTGATCTTTTTTTTTTAAGATGCCCTTTTCGGGTTTTCATCTTGTTTCCTTTTTCAAGCATAATATTTCTTTATAGCATCTGAGTTTACTGGATTCGGTAACTCCTTCCCATCTATCTCGTGAGAATCAAAGCTCCGCCCGAGCATGTCTTCTTTATGACGTATGGACCTTCCCAATTTGGCGCCCATTTTTCTCGGAAGTCTTTTTGTATTGGGAGAATCTTTCTTAGCACGAGTTCTCCTTCGTGGAATTCTCTTGGCCGTACCTTCTTATCATGAGCCGCGATCATTCTTTTCTGGTACATTTGTCCATATCAAATTGCCTTTAGACGTTTTTCTTCGATGAGGTTTAACTGGTCATATCGAGCTCGAACCCATTCTGCTTCCTTTAATTTCGACTCTGTTAAGACTCGTAGAGAGGGGATCTCAACTTCGTTAGGTAGCACAGCTTCTATTCCATAGACCAGAGAGAAAGGAGTTGCTCCTGTAGATGTCCGTACGGATGTGCGATATGCAAACAGAGCAAATGGTAACTTCTCGTGCCAGTCTTTATATGTCTCAGTCATTTTTTCAATAATCCTCTTAATATTCTTGTTGGCTGCTTCAACGGCTCCATTCATTTTCGGGCGATAAGGCGATGAGTTATGATGCTTTATTTGAAATTGTTCACATGCTTATTTCATCATCTTGTTGTTCAAGTTCATGGCATTATCTGAAATGATTCTTTCAGGCAAACCATAATGACAAATGATTTCCCTTTTCAAAAACCTACAAACTGCGGTCTTTGTCACGTTGGCAAACGAAGCGGCTTCTATCCAATTTGTGAAGTAATCAATAACCACAAAAATGAATCGGTGTCCGTTAGAAGCTTTTGGATAGATAGGCCCTATAACGTCCATGCCCCACATAGAAAACGGCCACGGAGAAGTCATGACATGAAGGGGCGAAGGAGCTACATGAATTTTATCACCATAAATTTGACATTTGTGACATTTCCGTGCGAAACTAATGCAGTCACTTTCCATCGTCAGCCAGTAATAACCGAGTCTCATAATCTTCCTGGCCATAGTGAAACCATTAGCGTGTGTTCCACAAATTCCTTCATCGACATCTTCAAGTATTTTTCTGGCTTCAACTGTATCCACGCATCTCAAGAGTACCTGATCTTTTCCTCTTTTGTATAGGATGTCCCCATCAAGAATAAATTCCGCTGCCATTCTTCTGATTGTTCTTCTATCGTTCACATTTGCTTGCTCGGGATACCTTTGATTCTTGATGTATTCTAAGATATCATGGAACCATGGCTGCCCATCTGGTTCTTTCTCAATGCTGAAACAATGTGCAGGGACTTCATATATGCTCATTTGAAGAGGCATTATTTTTGTTTCTCTGTTTGCTTTAAATATTGAAGCCAAAGTGGCCAGGGTATCAGCTAACTGGTTTTCTTCTCGTGGAAAGTAATTAAAAGTTATCTCTTTGAATTCTTTAATTATCCCTGCCACGAAATCACTGTATTTGACTAATTTTGATAATTTTGAATCCCTCACTTCCCAATCTCCACGGATCTGATAGATCACTAATGCTGAGTCTCCGTATACCTCTAAAGTTTGGATGTTTCGTTCAATTACTGCACGAAGTCCCATGATACAAGCTTCATATTCCGCTATGTTATTGGTACAGAAAAAATTCAGCCTGGCAGTGAACGGATAATGGTTCCCTTCTGGTGATACTAAGACTGCTCCAATCCCATGCCCCAATGCATTCGATGCATCATCAAAGCTCATCCTCCATGACTTTTCTTTTGATGACTCACATTCTTTTTCTGTAATGCACATTAAGTCTTCATCTGGGAAATCAAATTTCAATGGCTCGTATTCCTTCGTTGTTCGAGTTGCTAAGAAGTAGGCTATTGCACTCCCTTTTATCGACTTTTGGCTCACATAGACGATGTCATATTTTGATAGTAAGATCTGCCATCGTGCCATTCTTCCTGAGAGTACGGGTGATTCCATCATGTACTTTATTGGGTCCAACTTTGAAATTAGCGATGTCGTATGATACAGCATATATTGCCTGAGTCTCCGAGCTACCCAAACCAGAGCGCAGCAGTATTTTTTCTATGGACGAATACTTTGCCTCGTATTCAGTAAACTTTTTGCTGAGGTAGTAGATCGCTTTTTCTTTCTTTCCTGACTCGTCATGTTGCCCCAGTACGCAACCCATTGAATTTTCGAACACAATCAAATACAATATCAATGGTCTTCCCAGCATTAGCGGTACTAGCACTGGAGGACTAGACAAATATTGTTTTATCTTATCAAAAGCCACCTGGCATTCCACATTCCATTCTCCCGGGTTATGTTTTCGAAGAAGCCGAAAGATTGGGTCGCATTGGTTGGTAAGTTGAGCGATAAATCGGGCAATGTAGTTCAACCACCCTAAAAATCCTCTGACTTCCTTTTGCATGCGCGGAGGTGGTAACTCTTGAATAACTTTTATTTTATCTGGATCAACCTCGATACCTCTTTCGCTGACAATGAAGCCCAGCAATTTTCCCGAGGTAGCCCCAAACGTACATTTGGCCGGATTGAACTTTAGCTGAAACTTTCTCAGTCTGTCGAACAATTTCTTTAGGTTTACTACATGTTCTTCTTCCCTTCGGGATTTAGCAATCATATCGTCGACGTAGACCTCTATTTCTTTATGCATCATGTCATGGAATAACGTCACCATAACCCTTTGATATGTTGCCCCAGCATTCTTTAACCCAAATGGCATCACCTTGTAGCAGAATATTCCCCACATTGTTACGAAGGTAGTTTTCTCCATATCTTCAGAGGCCATCTTGATCTGATTATACCCCGAGAATCCGTCCATGAAAGAAAACAATGAATGCTCTGCTGTGTTATCCACCAACGTATCAATGTGTGGTAAGGGAATATTGTCTTTAGGACTTGCTCAATTCAGGTCATGATAATCCACGTACATTCGTACTTTGCCGTCTTTCTTTGGCACCGGGACTATATTAGCCACCCATTCTGGATATTCGGAGGCTTGTAGGAAGCCAGCATCAAATTGCTTCTTGACTTCCTCTTTTATCTTCAACAACATTTCGGGTCTCATCCGTCTTAAATTTTGTCGAACGGGTTTGCATTCTGGCTTTAATGGGAGCTTATGGACTACTACATCTTCATCCAATCCTGGCATGTCTTGATATGACCATGCAAATACATCTTTGTACTCGCGGAGCAAAGCAATCGAATTATGCTTGGTATCCTTTGAAATAGAAGTCCCAATTTTCACTTCTTGCTTCTTTTCTTCAGATCCCAAATTTATTGTTTCAACAGATTCTTGATGAGGCAAAATCTGTTTATCCTCTTGTTCCACCATTCTTAGCAAGTCAGGAGACAAGACATAGTCTTCAGCATTTTTTTTGACTTCAAATTCTCCTAAACAAACAGCCTTCTCAAAATCTATTTCAGGACTCGTAACGGGTTTGTTCACGCTGTTGATATCCGAGCACCTGAAAGTTGAATAGAAAAGGAAACTATAGAGGGGCATCCAAGTATTGGAACCAACAAACGAAATGTTATGGCATGGTATGAGGCAAATGTACAGGTAGGCTCTGAAATGAGAAGATAATTATGAAATTAGTGATAATGCGAAAGATCGTGATAAAATGCATCTTCATTGATATTCATTTAAATGATAAAGAGCGAATGCAAGCTCTTACAAAAGAATTCTATTATATCTAAGGACATAACAGAATGTTAACGTTTGAGCATTATTCTGAAGACTTATAGACTACAAGAAGATCCTCGGCAGTCCAATTGTTCAACATGAAACCCGGGGGACAAAGGCGTATCTTTGAGACCTCTTTACTCGTGTCAGCTCCTTTTTCAATGACATTTATACTGATATTCTGAAAACCCTCTTCGATCATTAACATTGTGCTTTGTGCACTATACTGCCCTGGGTATATCATTCCCGCAGACGTAAATATTCTTGACAAAGGAGGGAATTCCATGGGCTCCCAATCTGGTTCTTGGCCTAGTGTTCTTGCGATCTTTCTTTCCTGATCTTTCTTCCACTGCTTTCTTCTTTGACGCATGTCCGGTTGGAACCCTAAACCGTATCGGGCCTTGTGGTGTACTGGCTTTAGAGCCCTGACCATTCCTTGCAGGTACCTTCCCAAACCTTTCCTTGCTCGGGCTCCCTTTTCTACAGTCAATTTGACACCCATCTTGGTATTTCTCGATAGTTTTGGCGCGGGAATTCTGTTTCCCTCAGCGACGAACGTGGCATTGACGAATTCAAGGGATCGGAAAGAACATTCTACTGCGTCTTTGCTTACTTCGAGGTAAGGTGCATCAGTAGAGATAGATGCGACAATGTCTTCTTCTCCCTCGACAGTGACCAAACAACCATCCATGATAAATTTCACCTTTTGATGGAGGGATGATGGTACTGCTCCAGCAGAATGGATCCAAGGTCTTCCCAAGAGACAATTGTATGATGGTGTAATGTCCATGACTTAAAACTCAACATTGTATATGTAGGGACCCACTTCTAGAGGGATCTCGATTTTTTCCATAACTTCTCTTCTTGTTCAATCGAATGCCCTTACTGTAGAATAGCAGGGCCTTAGATAGGACAAATCCATCGGAATCCTGGAAAGTGTGGCCAAAGGCATGACATTGAGTGCCGATCCATTATCGATGAAAGCACGTTCGGTATTATATAGCCCTTGGCGGGTTGTGATATGCAATGCTTTCATCGAGCCTCTACCATTGGGCGGTATTTCATCGTCACTAAAGGAAATGAAATTATCCGCATTCAAGTTGTTCATCCATCTATCCAGTTTTTCAACGGATACATTGTTTGCCACATAAGCTTGATTTAACACTTTCGCAGAGCGTTCGGTGTGGTTCGAATTCAACAGCAGAGATAATCTAGATTCGTGGCGGCTACTTATTCAATTGTTCTACCACGTTGTACTCACTGTGCTTGATAAATTTTAAGAATTCCTGTGCTTCTTCCTCGTCCATAAGCTTTTTAGCTTCTTGTTCAGGCACAGTTTCATACTCATCTTCGGTGCTTTTCCTTTCTGTTTCAAGTCACTGTTCTTCTTTACTGATTCGACCTCTTTCGAATAACATCTTCCACTACGAGTGAAATGACCTACTTCCCCAACGCCTCCAGTCATGGCTTTGGGTTTTTCATCTTCAGGTGTGACGATATTAACGTCATATTTCCATGGTACTGCTTTATTGTCCTTGTAGGGGAAAGGAGATGGTACCTCGATTATCACTTTTGGTTTCCTTGGTTCCTTCTTGGCGTCATAATAAATTATTAACATTCGGTTCGGCTTATACGGAAAACCTAACGATTGATGGTCAGAGGCACATATTTCTCCTCTATCGGCCTCTTCGCCTTCATAAAAAATCCCAATCTCCTTATTGTCCATCATATTTTGCAGTAATCTCCTGAACTCTTCGCAGGATTGAATGTCGTGCCCCTCAATACCATGGAATTCACACAAACTTTGATCTTTTGTATTCCTTCCCTCGAATACTCTGTTAAGATGACAAAGCGAACCCTTTTCAACTAGCACCTCCCAGATTTTCTGCAGAGGTGTTCTTATTTCAGAAACCCATCTTCTACTTTGTCGTTTGTCCTCCTCTTCCACTGCGCTCACATTCCCTTCGGCGTGGTTAGGGAATGGGTTCCCGGATGTACCACCAGTGCCATCAAATCGCAGTATACCCGCATCGATGAGCCCTTGAACTCTCCTTTTAAAGGCCAGGCAGTTTTCCGTAGAGTGCCCCTGGTTCCCGGCATGGTATGCACAACTAGCATTTGGGTCGTACCATTTCGGGTATGGAGGTTTAAGGGGTGCCATGTAATGGGGAGATATTAACGCTTTCTAGGAGTTTTGGATCTGACTCCCCATACGACACGAACAGGGTGAATTGCTGTTTCTCGGGATTGGGCCTTGTTGGTCTTGGTTCATTTCTGGGTTGGCTTTGAACGGGTAGAGTGTTTTGTGGGAATGTGGCGGTTGGTCTCGGGTTACTTGTGGCGTACACAGGGTAAGAAGAGTAAGGAGGCGGTGTTTGGTAGTAAGGGGTTTGAGGAGGGTAATAGAAATTCGGAGGTGGATAATTTCGAGGTTGGGGTTGGTTTGGATACGGATTAGGGTATAACAGCCTCTCATTCCCACCATGTGGGTTTCTAGTTCTTTCTTCTTCACGGGCACTACCATTCTTGAACTTTCTTGACCTTCCATTCTACCACTTTTGACGGTATTCTCTATAAGCTCACCTGATATTACAATATCCGCAAAGTCTTTCGTGGCACTTCCCACTAGTTTGTCATAAAACGGTGCTTTCAAAGTGTTGATGAAAAGAACGGTTATCTCCGTTTTTGTTAATGGGGGTTCCACTTGGGCTGAGACATCCCTCCATCTCTGCGCATCCTGTCTAAAAGTTTCTGATGGCTTTTTCTCCATCATTTGCAAAGTCATCCGGTCTGGCACCATATCCGATACATGCTTATATTGCTCATAGAATGCTGATGCCAAGTCCTTCCAAGATCGGATCCTTTCCCTACTAAGCTGGTTGTACCACCAAAGAGCCGATCCTACTAGACTATCCTGAAAACAATGTATGAGTAGCCGGTCTTCATTCACATAACCAGTCATTTTTTGACAAAACATGACAAGATGCGCCTTTGGACATCTCGTGCCATCGTATTTTTCGAAATCAGGCACCTTGAACTTCTGAGGTAGAACTAGATCGGGCACCAAACTGAGCTCTTTGGCACTTAGTGCAGAGAAGGCTTCAGTACCCTCTATTGCTTTGAGTCTTTCCTCTAAGCTCCTATACTTCTCTTGAGCCTCATGATCGTCTGTTCTCAACCTGGCTATTTCCGCTGGATCGTCCAAATCTGGAATAATTGGATTGGCAGGATTAGCCCCAGAATTTGAAATGAATATTTCCTGCCCTAAATGAGTATGTGGCACCGGCCGTTGCTCTGGGTCTGTGGGTTCTCCTTGGGTGTACCCTCTTTGTGCTGCGCGGGCGTGTGATGGAGTGAATCCGGGGGATAGAGCGGGTCTTGATTGTGATTAACTCTTGATCGAGATTCCTCGATGTCAGGGCTCTGCATGGGTCCCTTTCCTTTAACTAAAGCTGACATCATCTCCATCATCTTGGTTATTTGATCCTTCTATTCGAGCGATTCTTCTCGTGATCTCACCATTAAGTCTTTCGTCTCTTGCTGTGACCTAGCCAACTGCTCTTGTAATTCCTTTTGAATTCTTTCCATTCTTTCAATCCTTTCATTGAATGCAGCCTCCATTGTTCTAGTTTGTCGACGCGTTCTATACGAGTGGCGTAGTTCCAGATTTGAAGTATTGCAACTGCGAATTGTACGTTTTAACCTCAGCAAATGAGTACGGGATATGCCATGAATGAATGAATAAATGCAAGAATGCTTGAATGCCAAATGAATGTTAGTCATGAATGACATGTAAGGAATTGGTGTTGATTTCAAGATAGCCCCTATTTAGGCATTTCATTCATCAAAAGAGTTCATTACAAAATATTTTGCTATTTTTGATTCAGCTATTACACAAACTTTCTAGCTATATCGCCATATTTCTTTATTCGCTCTAAGAATTTTGATATACTCGATCGCTGGCTTGGTGGGAATTGGCAACTGAGATTTTCAGCTTCTTCCGATAATTGTACCACGTGCATGGCTACCCCACGAACTTCATTGATCAAATAGCTAAGTTGCCTTTTTTTTCCTGGAGGCCCTCTTTGCAAGCACGAACGTCTCTATCATACTGACAATCTTTTTCTTCCAAAGCCTTCAAAAGAGTATCTAACTGTTGTTGACGATCTTGCAACATATCTTCTAACTCTCATATCCTTTCTTTTAGTTCTTGATGTTTAGATCGACTAGTCATCACCTCGGCAGACACTACTTCATATTCGACGTTCTTCTTTCTCAATTCTATTATAGCCCGCGCAACCTTTTCTTCCTCTTTCTTTGCTTTTCCTTTCCAAAATTCCATCCCTCCTTTAATGTTGCTTATCTTCTCTTTCCATTCTGCTGACGACTTGCCTAGCCCACTATTTTTTATTGTGTCTTTTAACTTTTTATTTTCCAGATTGAGGTCTCTTAAGTCATTTCTCACGACTTCAACTTCTTTTTGCACTTTCTCAGTTCTGGATCTTTCAATCTGAATGTTGATCTTTAATTGGTAGTTTTCTTCTTGAAGGGCACTAAGGTCCCGAAACATCTTGGCCTTTTCTCGTTCAAATTCTTGTCTTGCTATTTCTAGCTCAGACGACATTTCCTCTGAGAAAGGATTCTGAACGGTGTAGTTTGTTGACGAGGTTTGCTGACTATTTATCCGTTGCTTCCTCGATACGTCATAATCTTGAGTTAGGGTATCAGCATATAAGGCTAATTCCATTAGATGAATTTTCTTCCAAGATTTTGCATTGTCTTGGACCCTTTTCATATATCCTTCACCCGCGAAAGTGAACTTGGATTGTGCCAATCCTCCAGTGGCGGGTATGAATTGCCGCGAAGAAAATTGCCTTTGGACTAATAGTGGGGCATATTCGACTCCTCCCCATAATCCGAGTAGTGGCACCCAATCTTGATCTCCGACCTTGTATAGCAGAACTGACGGGCGTATCCACGGGGCTCTCCAAGTTACGTCATCGGGGCGAAGATTCTGAAAGACTGAGACCCAGTGTTGTTCAGTAACTTCCTTCGGCCATTCTTTCTTGAGATAAGCTTCTAACGGGGAGAATGTTTTAGAAAACATATGGAACGGTGTGCGCTCTACTTTCTAGAAGTGGCTCAGAATCCAAACATTAAGTAACTGCGCGCATCCGATAAAACGACCTTCCCCTTTCTTCCTACAGCTACTTAGTGATCTGAAGGTTTCGGCCAGGATAGTTGGGACGGGGTTGATTTCTTTTTTTAATCTTTCGAAGAAATCTACCACCGTAACTTCTATGTGTCTAAGGACCTTGGGAAGATGATCAAACCGTAAATGGCCAGAGCGAACAGATTTACCCTTTTCAACATGTCGGGATGGCTCAGAACCAAGTCTCGTAGGGCAGACCATGGAATACAAATGGTTTCATTCTTCTTCTTTATCTGTTTTTCGGCCCACGCGTCAGTCATGTCTGTCAATCTCACTAACTTTTTCTTGAAGGTCATTGGCTTAGGCTCTTTCACATATATCTTATAGGATTGTACATTATCGACACGGAGCAAAGCAGCATACTCCTCTATAGTAGGAGTCATATCTTCTTGGTTGAAGATAAAACATGCGTAAGCCGGATCCCAAAATCTGACCATGGCTTAGATCAATCGTTCGTCTACGCTGACAGCAATCAAGTTGGCTATGTCTCCATATCTCTCAGTGAAGATACCCCTAGTATCCGAGTCCCACTGATTCCATACCCGAACCAAATCTTCAAGGTTATTTTGGCGAACATTTACAGTTACGTGCTCGGGTAGATTGGCAATACATCCCTCCACTAGACTATCCCCTCTTTCTTTCTGAGTCTTTAGAGATCAGTCTCGAACCGCGGCATTCCTCTCGGTTGTTTGTATAATTGACTCTTCCATTAGAAACCCGTTTTTTGGCAACCGATCTCTAGTCAACACCTTCCTAATATGATGCCTATAATGCATGATGTAAAATAAGAATAAAAACAAACAAACTCGGTTAGCACAACACATATGAACAGAGAAAAACTGTAGACAATCTAATAAATTAAGCTACTTGGTCCAATGGACTCGGTTCCCTTGCATAGAAAGCGTAAATGTAAAAGAAACAGAAGGTAAGATGTGTTTTTCTCGTGTACTTATTTCGGTGACTAGTAAACCGATGGAGGTTTGGCACGGCTCTAGTTGGATGGCTCATATGGTTCACTATATGCGGTTTTGGTTCTAGATGGGTACTCGAATCGTCTGTACTGTCATTTACTAAGATTAGTACAGAGTCTCGGTCATGGCCCATCATAGGCTTACGAGATCAATTTGAGGGATTACATTTACTTATGCCTATGCGGAGGGACGGGTTAACTCACGAAAGCATAAGTCATATGTAACCCGAAAGTATTCACTAGCCTGTGCGGAGGAACGAGTTAACTCACGAAGGCGTAGTGTTTACTTTCACTTAACAAGGACAAAGCCCGGGTAGAGAGCTCATGTTATGCAAAATGCAAGTGCACGGCGCGTGGGGAGAAACTTGCAAACCTTTCATTTATTTTAAAACTACAACACCAAAACCGTAAAACTTAAAACTGAAAAATGAAAGATAAACCAAATTAGGAGATATGTATGTATGATTTTTTGAAAACAAAACTTAAGGATCATGATTATAGATTAATTTGAACACGGAACTTTGAAAATTTTGACAACACGCGTTTAATTCAACTCGACTCTAAAAAATGGAAGTCCCCAGTGGAGTCGCCAGCTGTAGCGACGTAAAAAAATTTTAGCTTGGTCGCTAATTGTGGCAATTTATTGAAAACTTGAAAATTAAAGTTTGATTTTTTTGAAACATAAACTGAAAAACAAAAATAAAGAGGGGAGTCGCCACCGACCCTTTTTATAGGTGTGATCGGACACCTAATAAATTTATTTTTAAAACAAAAGAAGGCCGAGTTTAGGTCTACGTTAAAATCGAGAGACAAAATAGGGCTCGGAGTCGATTCTGTGAGGAAGGTATTAGCACCTCATGACGCCCAAAATTGGTATCATTTAAACATGTGTTGTCTTAATTTTCAAGAAGGCTAGTTCAATTTAAATTCCAATCATGATCCGATTTAAAAGACGAGAACTTTCAATTTTTGATTTTTGAGAAGGATATACCATTTTAACACGAGCCGACAAATTTCATCCAACATAGCGATGAAATTTACGACTTAATGTTAAATCGATATATTGCCTCGATTAGTAATTAAAACATAAAAGATATTCATGAAATAAGAATTTAAAATAAATCAAAGATGCAAACAATGACATTATCAATGAAAATGTTAATATAATACTAGAGCAGTAGCAAAAGCAGTAATAATAATATTTAAAAGAGAAATAAAACCAAACATGAACAAATATAAAGTACATTTAGTAATAATAATATAAGGTAACATATAAATATGCAAAAATATAATATATGACATATATACATGATGTATGAAAATATAATGCCTAATAGACATATATGTGCAATATTACTAAATATATATACGTACTAGATACAAGTACACATAGTATAATTGAACATATACAATAATATTAGGAATACTATGGACAAGGAAAATACATTTATACTAATAATAGTAAAAGATGTATGTACACCAAATAATAATACAATAAGTAGCAATAGGAAAATAATAAATACAAAATCAATAATACGACATACACAAATGATACAAATAAGGAAGGTATATATACGTATGATAAAATTAATGTATTAAAATTAATAACAAATACAATATGGGTAAAAATAAATATATACATGATATATACGTAATGTGGTACTAAGAAAATATATATATATATACAATATAGTATTTAAAATATATACATAAGATGGTATAGAAATATGTACTTGGAAAGGTATAAGAACTATATATAACTAGTAATATTAAAATATATAGAACATATATAGAACATATACAATACATGCATACCTTAGAAGTGATAATAATAATAAGAAAACTATTTTGTACACTATACACATACTTATACACATATATATATAAATAATAGTATTAGAAATCATATAGTATAAAGATATATAATTGATAATACTAAAATATATACATGATAATATATATAAAAGATATATGTATATATAATTATATAATATAATATTAAAATATAATAATACAACATAAAAAACATGACACAAATAAAGTATAGTATTAAGAACACATATATATAATACATGAAGAATATACATAATACTAAAATATTTAGGTAATATATGCGTATATTAAAAAACTAGTAATAATATTACCTAGGTATATACAAATATATCAAGTATATATACGTATTATAAATATATAAATATATAACAAAGCATAAACTAATAATAATAATAATAATAATGATAACATTGGAATATAAAAGAAACAAACATAACATTAATAAAATATTAAAATAAAGTGAAATAAAAATATTAAATATGAAAATATATATATGTATACACGTACATAATAAAAATATATACTAATACATAATAATAATAATAGTAATACTAATAATACTAATAATATAAAAATAACAAGGATATTTAATAAAGATATAAAATAAGCGAAAAAAGGACTAAAATTGAATTAAAAACAAAGTTGTGGGGCCAATTTGAAATGAAAACAAAGAAAAGGGACTTAATTATGCAGCGTGAAAGTTGGGGGATCGAAACGGCAATATTTCCACTCCCTCTAAACGCAGCGCATTAACAGACTAATTTGATAACCTCAAAAATCATGGGGCGAATTGAAAACCATAAAAACTTAATTGCGAAGCATCGAAAAGCGGAAGGATGCGCGCATAAATATCCCATTCAAGCGAAAACACGCGGATCCTCTAGCGGAATTGGTTGGATGGGTCGGGCATGGCCAAAACGCGTCGTTTTGGGGCTTAAGTGTAGCCCTCAAAACGACGTCGTTTTGAAGGGCTATATAAGGCCTAAAATAACCAAAAAATCATTTGGGGAGAGGAAAGAAAAAAAAAAGAGAGGGAAGAGAGAAGGGAGAGAGAGAGGGAATCCGGCCGGGTAAATCACCGACGACCACCGGAGGCTCGGCCGGCTGTGCTGGCCACCGCATGTGATGGCGAAAAAAAGGTAAAAATTTTTATTTTTTTGTTATTTATTCTGTTATTTTATTATATTTTTTGATATATATATGTGTATGAAATTGACCAAAAAACGAAATTAAAATAAAAGAAAAAAAAAATCACCTTAGGTCGGTTCTGATTTTAGCTTCTGATTTGTTGATCTTGGTGTTTTTTGTTTGTGTGAATGCTACTTCTATCTTTAAACACTGATTGAAATCACTATATTGACTCTGAAAATGGAGTGTTTTATTTCTTGTTTTTGTGTTTTTTCTTACTGCCGAATAAAAAAGAAGCCCCCATATTACATTCGGATCTGGCCTTTATAGCCATTTCTATACAACATTTTTTAAGTTTCTTGCCATTGCTCCTTGTCGCCTGCTCTGTCTTGGTGCTTGCTTCACTTTGCAGGTGTCAGATGACCCTCAGAGGCACGGTGGCATGCGTGGTGGCCGACATGGTGGCATGGAGAGCTGGGGCGCCAGGGTATGGGGCTGATATTCATAAACCAAAAGCCTTTTATTACCATTGATACAATAACCTAAAAGAGCAACCAAATGCCTAACCTTTGAAAGCACTGCAATTTCAGCTTGGAACTCAGCCATTCCTTTAGTACCTTCACCAACACATTCCATCCTTTTGACTGCAATTTGTGTCCCATCATGCAATACACCTTTATAAACAATCCCAAATCCACCTTTCCCTAATATATTAGCTTCACTGAAATTATCAATCACTTCTTTATTTTGAAGTGGGCTAAGCAAATTTAAACTATTTATTTTATGAAAGAAATTTCAACTGTTGAATATATATTTTAGATCGATATAATAAAAATATTGTATCGATTAAAAACTTTATATGTATGATATATATATATATAATTATATCAATAGATTTAACGGTCGAACCATTTACACTAGTCTCCTTAGCTGTATATAAAGGGAGAGAGGTGATATATATGACTAACGTTATGAGTAAAATACATAGATTTGTAATCCTCCCATTCAAGTCCATCTTCAAGTCCAGGATTACAATCTCTTCTTTTCTTATTAAGAATCTGCTCATGCTCCTCCTTGTCAAGAGTTAAAAAATATATATAAATTTACAGATAATGAATTATACAACTATATATATATATATAAGAAAAAAGAAAGAAAATATTAAATAATTATATATCTTGGGACCGTAAGTTGTTGTAGTAAAGAAGGATGGTCGGATAAATACTTAATGGCTAAGGCAATAGTGGAAGAAACAATCTCAAAGCTAGCTAGGAGGATTCCAAAGAGAACTTGATTGGCAAATTCCTTTGTCAAGAATGATTCTGTCCTCATGTCTTCCACAATTTGGTCGAGAAAATCTGTTTTGCTAATTAGTCCACCTTCTCCCGAATTCATTCTCTCTTCCACTAATTTACTTATTACTTGTATTACTTTTTTTGCCTCGCAATGTTTATATATAAAAATTTTAATTCCGTTTTGGGAATTCTAGTTTTCTTGAATGGCTTACCTTTTTACATCTCAGAGAAAGGCATCTGGGACGCATATAGGAAATGCCATCATCCCTCCAAGAAGTTGGATAAGTTTAGGGCTATAGTATCGGCGATTTTTCTAGTTAAGTAACTAAGCATGTGCTTATGATAAATTCAAATATCATCGCAAATAATTGTTTAATAGAAAACTAGTGATTCAATGAAGAGAAAAATTAGTAAATATATTGAAAGAGACTTACTGCAGCAGTTTGGTCTTTGAGTTGTACCTACCAGCAGCCTTTTTTACTTAACTAAACAATAATTTTGTTTTGAAGTGAAGAGAAAACTATAGAACATATCCAACAGAAACTACCGACCAACAACCATAGAAGTCTAACTTGGAGGGCGATATTTTCAGGGTCAAACGTAAATAAATTTAAATATGATTGATAATCTTAATGCTTGAGACATAATTATGCTTCTAGTTCTAGTTAAATTTTTCAATGTTGAAACATAATACATTTTTTCTATATTGTTTATGCTCACTTTTCTGTTGTAGGTACATCATTTTGGGCTGCCCTGAGCTTCCTCTTACTTTTGCTTATCCCACTCCTGAGTTTCCAACTCCAAATTTTGAGTATCATACTGCCTTCGACGGGGTTGTGTTTGGAATTGTAAGTAATTGATCACCTATATGGCATTGATATAATTCTTAGCTACTCTGTTATCGCCAGAATTGTTGTAGGAATGCATCTTTGGTGAATTACTGCCTCTAAAGTTAATTAGCAATATTGAATGCATACTTTCAATTTACTAAAATAATAGATGAGTCCGAGAGATACTTTCAATTTTTTACCAATCTTTCTAATAGATGAGTCCGAGAGATACTTTCAATTTTTTACTAAATTCTTACATTATTTTTAACCTCTTAAATATTTAACTAATATACTTTCAATTTTAAATCAATTATTTAATAATAAGTTGATTTTTCCGAATGCTAAATAATTTAAATTTTAAGTTTTTGCATATTAATTTAAATAAATGAAATTAAAACTAATATCTTTTTACTAAAAACTAATAATTTACTAAAATAATTTATATGCAACTAAGGCAATTTTTAATGATTCAATTACATTTTATAGCATTTCAACAATACTAATATTTAGAAAATAATAACAAACTAATATAAATATTTAATTTTTAAAATTATGATTTTGTATTACGATAAATATATAAATTTAAAAATTATTCTTTAAAATAAAGGTAAATTAGTATAAATCCATATCAAATTATCAATTTGTTTAATTCAATGATATTAATCGTGTATTGAATATTTAATGTTTAAGAGTCTATTCAAAAAAAGTCTATCCGAAGTCTATTTAAAAAAGTCACCTCCATTTTTCCCCTCCAACCCTTTCTTTTTCTTTTTCTCATTGTGTTTTTCGTTCTCGGTTTGCAGATCTATTTAAAATTAATGTAATTTTAAAACTTTAAATAAATTAAATAATAAATATTTTTAATTATTGAAATTTTAAATTTATTTTGATCATTAAATTAAATTTCTTTTTAATTATTTTAAATTGTTTCAAAATCGTACCTATTTCTTATATTTTTAATAAATAATAGCTTATTATTAAAATTTTAAAAGCAAATAATCATAAATAATTAGTTATACTATGAGATTGATGCCATAACCTTGAGTGATTAAATGCATGCTTTTTTTAGATTAATGTAAAAATTTGATGACTAGTGTTGCTAAGAAAACCAAAGCTGCTCAAGTTTGCTTACACTTTGAAAAGATAGTCATAATCAATTATCCTTTCTATATCCTCGTTATTGTTTACCATGAATCTTTGAGAATTTTTCTTTTTTGTTCATCTTACGGCTTTTATCTTTTTCGATGTGTTATTCTTAATTTTTATGAAACTATATTATTATATCTAATTATATATTTATGGTTTTATGTCGGTTGACATTTAAAATCAAAATAATGATAATAGATGGTAAAGAAACGAAAATTTGTGGAGGGAGATAGTACTTTAGCAACAAAAGCTGTTTGGGATGATAAGCTGACATTGATATTTTGTGAACTTTGCGTGAATGAAGTCAATGCTGGTAATAGACCGACAACTCATCTAAACTCAAAAGGATGGGAAAATGTCGTTGCTCTTTTTCAAGCAAAAACTCAAAAAAATTATGGAAAACCTCAATTGAAAAACAAGTGGGATACATTAAAAAAGGAATGGAGGTTATGGAGGGAGTTGCTTAAGGAATCTACAGGTATTGGATGGTATCCATCTAAAAAGACGGTCGATGCTACCGAAGAATGGTGGGCTAAAAAAATACAGGTTAGTGTTAACTTTATCATTATTTTAATGCATAAAGTTTAGTGAATTAATAATTTACAAATATAAATATCTGAGTATAACATTTAACATGTTATGTAGGAAAATCCTGATTTTAAAGGATTTAAGAAGAAAGGAATTGAACCACGATTGAATGATTTAATGTGGCAAATGTTTGGTGGCATTGTAGCCACTGGAGAGAATGCATGGGCACCTTCGTCTGGTGTTCTTCCAAGTGGGGTTCCTATGAGAGATGATACACCTAATGAGGGATTTGGTGATTCAGATGAAAATGGTAATGAGAATGAAAGTATTCCTCCTAATGAGGTACCATCAAACCCTCCTCGTGAAACTCCTAATCGAAGAAAAGAAACACTTGGGGTTGTACACGGTAAAGGAAAAAAACCAAGTTCAAGTAGAAAATCATCAAGAGATTCATTGGCTACTCATATTGAGAAATTGTGTGAGAGTATGGCTAGTCCAAGGAAGTCAGTGAATGAAATTGTTTTTCCTCACTCTGAATATACTATTTCAAATGCAATGGGCTTTGCGTGATTTGGGAGATGAAATTCCAAAAAAAGATGAATTGTACCCCATCAAAATGTTCCAAATACCGGTGAAACGAGAAGTGTTTTTGAACTTAGATCCAGATGTTAGGGTTTGGTGGCTTCGACATGAGTATGCTGAACAAAATCCAATTGCATCATTTTCATCCTTGGTAGCAACATCCTCATTTCCCTTCCAACCATACCATCCATCACCTCCACCATAAGCTCCTTAGAATTATTATTGTAATATAACTATGCTACTTTTTTATATGTAAAACTAATGTATGATCTACTTTTTCATATGCAAAACTAATGTATGATATACTTTTTTATATGTGAACCTAATGTATGATCTACTTTTTATATGCAAAACTAATGTATGATCTACTTTTTATATGTAAACCTAATGTATGATATTTTTATGTTTGGTATTTTTAGCTATGCTTTTATTCAATTTTTATGTTGTATAGAATGTCACAAGTTATTAATTTATTTTCATTTGATTACTTTTTCAGGTTATGGATGAATTTAACAATATGTATAATAGTTTTATATGAATTATGATACCCACGAATTAAGTGAAGAAGCTCAACGAAGAATAGCCACAATTTTTACACAAGTTGAGCACAACAATTATCATGAAGAGGAAGAACAAGTGTTAAGCAGTGTATTGCTACACCATGAAACTTATTTCACTAAGCAACCGTGTATGGATTCAAATTATACAGGTCAAATGTGGGTGGACGAAATATTAAATGGGCATGATGGTCGTTGCATGAATAGTTTTAGGATGCCAAAAAATATATTTCACAGCTTGTTGCATGATTTGCAAACCAATTATGGCTTAAAGCATGGGAATGTATCTACGATGGAGAAGTTAGCATTATCATTGTATATTCTTGGAAATAGAGAATCAAATTCAAATGCAGCAGAGCGATTTCAACGATCTGGGGAAACTGTTAGTCTAATTTTTACTGATATGTTACATATATTTGCTCGAATGGGAATGGACATGATTAAACCCATTGAAGGTCAATTTGAGGAAATACCGAACCATATTCGACATGATACAAGATATTGGCCTCACTTTAAGGTAAAATTTACACAATCTTTATATTTTTAAAATATAAATTATTTCTAACTTTTATCTCATTACTTGTATTTATTTTAAAGGATTGTATTGGGGCCACAGATGGAACACACATAAAAGCATGCATTTCACCTTCTTGTCAAATACCTTATATCGGACGGAAATGTGAACCAACTCAAAATATTATGGCAGTTTGTGACTTCAACATGTACTTTATTTTTGCATTTCCTGGTTGGGAAGGAACAGCACATGACAGTAGAATTTTTTTGCAAGCACTTAGAAAACAAGAGTTAAAGTTTCCACACCCTCCACCAGGTTGAACTTTAATTATTTTTAATTAATCTTTACATAAAAAACAATATTAAAATTTTTAATTTTTTTTAAACTTGATATTATGTTTTACTTTTTTGTAGGAAAATATTATCTTGTGGATTCAAGAGATCCACAAATGGTAGGTTTTCTAGGTCCATATAGGGGGGAACGATATCATTTACCTGACTTTCATCGAGGTAATCATCGAGCATTTGGAAAAAAAGAAAATTTTAATCATGCCCATTCTTCGTTACGCTTTGTGATTGAACGAATATTTGGAGTGTGGAAAAAAAATGGCCAATATTAAGAGATATTCCAAGCTATTCATTCGACAAGCAAGTTTTAATAGTTATTGCAACAATGGTTTTGCATAATTACATTCGAAGACATGCTTGGTCAAATGATGAGGATTTTCGACAATTTGAGAATATACCCGACATGCCAATCTCTTCAGGCCATTTTGATAGAGATGAATCGAGTTCTTCTAACAGTGAAAGTGACATTGAAATTGCAATGTTGTATCAATATTTGTAAAAACAATTTTGTATCATAACCTAATTTCTAGTAATAATGAAACTTGTTATGTCTTATGTTACTATATATATTTTTTATTAAAATTATTCGTTTAGATACTTCAAAATTTGATCCAAGTATAATGTTACTATTTGTGAAAATAATATTTATCATTGTTATAAAAGAATATTTAACTATAAAAATTAAAATTATTATCATTTTATCTAATAAATAATTTAAATTGATTATATAATTCATTAAAATATTTATAATAAAATATTGGAAGATACATTTTAATATTTTATTAAATGAATTTATAAATTCACATATTTTAATAATTTTATATAAATAAAATAATTTAAAACTTCTATTATATATCAATTCCAATCTAATGTCCTTAATAGTCATTTTTTATTTTTACCTCACCGCTACAGCTGCGTTTGAATCCAAACACACACTCCACCGTTGTTTCTAATCTCACCGCTACTGTATCTAATCTCACCGCTACAGTAACTAATTTCACCGCCACCACTGTTTTTAACCTCACCGGAGGTAAACATACCGCCCATCCAAACTAAGCCTAAGTGTCTTGGATGAGTGGTTGAAGTTAATGGGAGAGCGTCCTCTTGCACCTATTGATGAAAACATAATATATGTGTTCCGAAACGAAGGATGTCTAAACCAAGTTTAGATCCACTAACTTTCGAGTTTTCGAGTTCTTATATTGTACAAGGAATTTGCATTTTTAGGCTTTTGTTTTGTACAAGCTTTAAGCTTTATTTGCTTGTAGTTTCTTTCTTATGAAATGAATGTTCCGTTATTTACATTTGATTTTGTAAGCTTTATGAATGTGATTCAAGTGAATGAGAATACAACCAGAGTTTTATTCTCTATTATTCTTTGTTCTTTTCAATTCTTTTATTTCTTTATATTTATTGCTAAATTTCTTTTAGTTTATAATAATTATATGTATTTTATTTTAATATCAATTTTGTAATTTTAACTAAAACGTTAATAAAACTTTAGCATTGTTTGCTAAAAATTGACCTTGGGATCTTGCCTAAATTACTAATAAATGCTGAATCTTTTCAAATGTATCAGGTTAGGTCGTTTTTTGGAAAAATTATGGGAATAAGTCGATTTTATGAAAATACTTTTATTTTTAGGTGAAATTCAGAAAAAACGCTTCTAGGTGGAAATGTACCTAGAAGTGTTTTATTTTCTAGTTTATTTTATATTTTTGTATATTTTACATCTAAATTATATAGAATTTTTTATAGAGATCAACAGATTTAATAGATTTAATATAGATTAAATTTATTTCTATTTAGTTTAGAGTTCTAAATAGAGATAAATTAAGTGTAATCTTTAATCTTATGTTGTTACTTGAAAGATTAAGCAATCTCACATTGTTTAAGAATAATGTGCAAATGGATTATGAGTCTATATATACTCATATCCCATATTGCTTAAGAAAATGTGACTTGGAGACTATATAAAAACTTGTTTTGTAAGTTTTATTTTCATATTAATAGGTGGCACTAGAAAATAAAAAAAATATTGGTGCAATCACTTTTAGTGTTGATGTGGCAGAAAATGCTTCCAACTTATTGGTAATTTAGTCTGGGATCTTAACATTCATGTTTAAATCTCACAATACATAAATGTGAATAGAAATGTTCATAATTTGGGTCGGGCCAGGTTTAGGCTTAAACATGATATTAAACATTTTGTACTTATTCAAGCCTGACTTGACCTAAAATATAGATTTAAAAATTTATCTAAATCTGTTTATATTTATAAATGACTAATTGAACCCTATTTTAGGCTTTGCCCATATTATTTTTAACTAGTATGGTTCTTGGATCATGCTTCATGTTGGGTTAATTGTTTGTTTGTGTCAAATTAAAAAGTAAAAACCTAATGATTAAGTTCCTTTATACTTCGTACATTTGAAATGCAATCCCCTAATTTATTTTCAAGAATTTGCCATTTAATTTTTTAATTAAAAAATTTATGTCCAATTGTTACCATAATTAAAACTCTTCTATGAAATTCTTTGGTGTCATATTTTGAAATTAAGAAAAAATAAAATTGCTATCATGTAGTAACAAAAATAACGTTGGAAATATTGATTAAGAATTTTTTCAATGTTGGAAATATTGATTAGAATTTTTCTTAAAACATCTATTCGAATTTGTCATGATAAAATATTTTCTTTTATGTTGGAATAGTGTCCTAAAAAAATTGAGATCAATATTTTGAATGAAATAGCTAATAATAGTAACTATTTAGACTAATTAATGACATTATAAAATAGAGGATCATTTGTTGTATTATAAAATAAAATAAAATAAGCAACAAAAACTTAAAAGAAATGGAAAGTAATGTGTCAGTCTCTAAAAATTAAGACATTCAAATTATGTATAATATAATATTTTAATCGAAAAGTTAACAATATTAACTATTTGGACTAATTAATAATATCATAAAAATTCAGAGACCAAATTATATTAGAAATTAAAGTATAAAAATTAAGCATAATAAAGATATTAAAATTAAAATTAATTTTTTAAATGTAAAAAGACAAAAACACTGCAAATGGACAACAACATGGGGCACTACTTTTACATATAAATATAAATATATAGATTTAATATTTAATAATTATATATTATTTATTAAAATTTAATATATCATCTTTAGAAATTTTTAATATTTATATTAAAATATTATATATTATTATAAATTTAAATTTTATGTATGATAAATTATATAATATATAAAAATAACATATTGAACTTAGATGAACTCAAATCTTTTTAAATTTGGGTAAGCTAGTGATTTTCTTGCCGGCAAGCATAAAAAAATTGGGACTTATCTTGTACAATAAAAAAAAATATAAAGGCATGGATTTGCTGCTGGATTTTTGTCAAAGTAAATCAGAGTGTGTTTAGGACTGACTTTACAATATCCATAAAGAAAAACTTTTAAGTGTAGTAAGGCAAATTCTCTTGTTTTCTGTCAGCTCTCAGCTTTTTTTAATGTAAAAATAAACCAAAGATTCCTTTCTTGAAGATAGAACAATATTGTTTTCCATGGAATCAGTTGGTTTTATTATAAACAAACAAATAACCTGAACTTCTTTCCTTGTATGAATTGAAACCTAGGATTGTGTCATTAGACTTTGAAGATGCTTCCATGTGGGAACAAACAAGGTTGTTCATGATTTAGATTTTTGCAGGTCGAAAGAAAGACCCCCAAATTGATAACTAATTCACCAGTCCAAGCTGATCTTTCTAGAAATATAAAGCTTATCGATGTAATCAATCAGTGGGCGTGAAGCTTTGATGTACCTTCTCATTTTCTTCTTTGCTGAATGATCTGTTTCGTTGAGTTTCAGCAAAAGTTGTTCCCTTGATGGAAGTGTATGCATTCCGGCAGAAACAGCAGTCCTTACCGCCCATGTGTGATACGGTGCACATACTTGAGCATAAGCCGTTGAATCTGCGTTTCTCAATGAGTAATCCCTACAACAACAACAACAAAAAGAAAAGGTAAATTCAAGCAAGAAGCACTTAGAGATGCTCACATTCAAGGATAATACCAGGATTCTCTCGAGAGAAAAATAAAGACTTAAAAGATGGAAGCGCATATAACGTACTTGGATGACAAAAATTGTTCAAATAAAGCTCGTACGAGGTCAAGACCCTGTCTAACACGACGCAGATCTCGTGAAGGGCTTTTCTGTTTTTTCACTGTCCCATTACCTACATCTGCATCAACTATATTTTCTAGAGTGGCAAACCTCTTTGATGCTTCCACAAGATTACCTACCTGATTTAAACCATCCATCCATCATCAATTAATAAATTAAAGTTTCAGTGATAGGTTCCAAATAGAGAGGGGGGAAATCAAATAAACCTTGGCGACATACTCCATCTCCGCGAATTTGAAGGCGAGACCGAGGGAGTTAAAAAGAACAGAAACCAAAGAACAAGCATCGCAGAATTTATCCGACGGAAGCCCTTCATCCTTGGTTCCACACTGCGATAACTCTTCAAACGCCTGCGCTATTGTAAACAATGGAGTTTTGGTCGCCATTTTTAATGTCTTCCCTAGAGAATTGCCAAAATCATTCATCTGCTGCGAATGGGGTCATGCATCTTTTATTTATCTTTTAATTAAAAAGCCGTGTTCGTTTGAAAACCGTCCAAGGCTTTGAAGTTTCGGCATGGAAACAAGAATCGTGTTACGTGCTGATGCTGTGAAATAAACACAGGTGTTCTGGGGAAGTCAAAAGATCACACTAGAAACACGATTTGCCTACGGAAATGAAGTTAGTAATAAATATAGGAAAATTCCAACATATTTTTCAACTCTTCTGGTTTGGACCAAATGTATCAACGTCATCCAATTCCAAACCCCAAATTCAGATTCTAAACATCATCTACTCTTTCCAAATTTAACATTTACAATTTATATTTTAATTTTAAAATATTTTTATTCAAAAATCTTGAAGCTACTAAATTAACTTTTCAACCTCCAACATTTATAATTTTGACCCTTTAAGATCACATAAAATTTTAATTTTTTAATATAAAAAAATTTAATCTTTTTAAAATTTTAAATAAAAATAAAATAATTAAAACTCTTTAAATTTCATAAAAATAAAAATATAAATGATTTTAAAATACAAATTTTTCCCAAAATTCAATGTAGTCTAAATTAGATTGAACAAACCAATTAAACAATGAACCAACTAGGGTATCAACCCGAGAGGTAAAAAATCAGTTCAGCCATGAATTGATATAAATTGGTTGAACCGACAATTGAACAAATTTCAAACTAATTTGACCAATTGATTCCCAAAATGATCTATCTGACTGGTTAAGAGCAAAAAAAAAAATGTTAAAAATATAAAAATATTTTCAACTACCAATTTAACTAGTTTTTTAGCTAAATTCAGCCAACCCAAACCAGCTCGTGAATCAACCAGTTTTTTACCTCTCACTAGATCGATACCTTAGTTGATTATTAATTCAATTGGTTTGATCCGATTAAGATAAATTTGATTTTTTTATATTTTAAAAATACTTTAATTTTTTAATTTTTAAGAGTGTTAAATTTTCTTTTCATTTTTTAAAATTGGGTTAAATATAATTTTAGTACTCAAATTTATCTATTTTTTCAGATTGGTACTTGAATTTTTTTCATCAATTAAATTAATATTTGAGTCTAATGTAAGATTATGACATGTAATATAAATTACATCATGCTGATATCATAATCTAAAAGAAATAATTTTTTTTCTTTTTGACTTTTCTCTCCCGTTTCCGCTCTCTTCTGCCGTTTTCAACTAAAAATCAATTTTCATTTTCCAATAGCCAAAAACCAATATCCAAAAAAATCCCAAATCTTAATCCCCAATTTTGTTTCTTCTTCTTCATCATCTTCTCTCAACCGAAGTTGTTGGCTCTATCACCGTCGGCGGTTGGCCTCCTTACTTTTATTTTTTCTTCTTCCTTTAATGAATCCTAGTTGCCGCCATCTTATCTCCAATCAAGCACCATCAAAACAGTCCTTTCCGCCACTTCTCTTCAAATCGTCGATTAGTTTTCCAAGAATCCGACCCAAGTTTGATGAAACAAAGGTCAAAGCTTTGATCTCTTTCTATCTTCGATCTCCCTTTTACACCGTCAGATTCTTTGATACGTGGTACATCATGTCATGATTCGCCTTACCATCGTTGGAATCGCCGAACGAAGATCTGGAGTTCCAAACCCGATCTTGAACAGATAAGTCCTTTGACGTTTCTTTCTATTTTTGCTTCTCTTTTTATTTATTTATTGTTTTTTTGGGTCATTTGATTCTAGTTACTACTTTTAATTATTTGGTTTTGCTGGATTTGAGATGTTGAGAAGAGGTGATGATGAATGGGGTAATGATGGTGGTGCCCGAGTGGTGAAGTGATGGAGGGTGTCACTATGGTGGTATTGAGATGATTGATTATTGGAGGCTTAGTTTCAGTTGAGGGAGGGAAAGAATGATGATGGCTCTTTAATTTCTTGATCAAATTAATAGGTTTGCATTAACTTTATTCGTTTTTTTTTTTTTTTTTTTAGTTATAGTTCCTTCTCAAATCAAAATTGATATGGAATATATTTTGTTTTGTCTTGTTGCCAGGAAGAATCAAATGATAAAACTAAAAATTGAATCTTGGGACATTACTTTCGACGGTTCACAAAATGGAAAGTTGATTTTAAATTTTTTCCTGCTATTATTATTGTGTTTGGATGCTCAATTGTATTTGATTTCTTCATTGTCTGTGGATTATTGATCGAAAATTTTAATTTCAAATGAGTGAATGGAAAGCTCAACTCCAGTGCTACTTAGAAAAAGAAGGAAAAAAAATAAAAAAGAAACGACAAAAAATTGGAGAGAAGTCAAAAGAAAAAAAAAGTTTATTTATTTATTTAATTTAGATTATGACATCGTCATGGTTTCATTTATGTTACGTGCTACAATCTTATTTTGCCATGCGTCTTAAATTTAGCTACCTTTGGTTTAAGTACTGATTTAATTGATGGAAAATAAAATTCGGGTACTAATTTGAGAGTATCAATCTGGAAAATTGGACAAGTTTAGATATTAAATTTATATTTAACCCTAAAAATTTTTATGTTTTATGTTTAAAATAAGAAAATAAATAAGTTTTGATTTTTTTAGAAAAGTTGCATAGTTTTAAAATGAATGAACAAAAAATGTTTTAAATAAAAAATACAAAGAATCAATTTAACTAAATTTCGAAAGGTAGAGAAACCTTCACATATTTAAACTAAACAAAATCATTCCTAAGACAGAATGGCGGCCATATACATTAATTAGGAAATATAGATTCCAGCTTCCATGTTAATATTGAAATCCATCAGGTCATTTTTCTACAGCTCTAAAGCCTTAACAGTAGATTGGATTTAAGTATTCATTAGTGCAGTTTGAACGTTGGAATCATTCAAAAAATCCCAAACAATGGCGTGAAATTGGAGTCGCATTACTTACTTTAATCCCACCTTTTCTTGGTCATCATCAACAACTAATCGGCTACTCAGCTCGGCAGCATTTCTATCCGAATCGTTTCCATGTTTCCACTCTGTACCTAGACGTCTTCATTCCCATTCAAGTTGCTGCGTTTTTTCCATTAGACTTGTCTCTGTTGGTCCAAACTTTTTGTTCATCAATGACAAATGGATTGATTGGTAGTAAAATTTTATCATAACTCATAAGAAAGAAACAGAAACAGGTAGATCATATAACTTGTAAAACTCAACCAGAAATATTTTAAGAAGTTTTTATGCCAAACCAGATAAGTGTTGCACTGGCACATCATGCAGATGACCAGGTTCTTACCACTACTTTTTTACTTCACAAAGTTAGCATATGCATGCTTGAAAGATACATATTTTTCTTTATTAAAGTTATTTGATTTACTGATAAGAATCAATTAAGTGTGAAGTATCTCATTGAATTGATTGAAACATGAACACGCAGTAGATGTAGTAATTTTTGTTCCACAATGCAGGCTGAGTTATATTCATTGTTAGATCATCTCGCGAGGCATTCACATCTCAAGTGTTGTCCTCTCAGTAGAAAAGGGCCTTTGGGCTTTAGGTGTCCGCCAAATGGGCTTATGAAAAAAATGTTAAAATGTTGCTCTCCATCCCTTTATCTTTAATCTTCTGAAATCTAGTCTAATTTAATTCCAATTGGTAACAAGATGAAATGATTTCAGTTAAATTTTAATAAAGGTTATCAATTAGACTTGGATTTTTAAACCAGTCATTTAGAGGAAGTTAATTAATAGTATTATCATTTGGATTTTATTTTTTAAATCAAAAGGACTAAATTCTAAAAACCCTTTAAAAGGAGGCATTTGCTGTATTCTTAAATCTTATTTCAACGGCTTGCGTAGGCTGCAAGGCAAAGCTACGCAATTGCTTCCTTCGTATTGAAAACCATCTTTCATTCGGCAAGCAGAGAATGTATGGTTCCATTGATTAATGCGAATTACATTCAAATATACGAATGCTACTGTGGTTTATTCCCCCTCCCCTTTCGTATTTATTATGTTAAATTATAAAATAAAATTGTTAAAGATTACACCATAGTCAAAGTTATTTTATTAAAAAATAAATTGTAGAATAAAAGGAAAAAGGAGCTTTTGATTGGTGAATAAGAGAGAGCCATATAATAATAATTTTAATAAATTAATGACTTAAATAAATTTTTTGAATAGTTTAATGACCAAATTGTAACTTTTTAAATTAATTTATCAAAATAAAATTTATCTATAATTTAGTAACTAATTGTATAATTTACCTATTCATAACAATTACATATTTATTTTAATAAAACAAAACATAAATAAATGAAATTTATTAATAAGCATTACATATTTATATTAAAATTTTATTAATAGAAAAAGTAATTAATAATAAATTTTTATATTATATTATGAAGTAAAATTCTTAAAACATTAATTGAATATAAAATATTTTGAATACTATAATTATATATGAATTAACAATTATTAAAATGCATAAAAATTAAATTTAATGATTATATAAAATATATAATGGAATAATATATTAATAAATAATACGAAAACTAGAGTTATATTTATCACAAATGATTAAATATGATTTATTATGCAATACTAATAACATTACAAATAATTTAATTTTAAACCATGTTTTTAAAAATTATCTATAACAATATAAATTAGAAAATTTAAAAGTTGTTTAAAGATTAAAGGAAAAATAAATATACACAATGAATATATAAATAAAAGAGATATTCTGAAATACATAAAGTCATACAAATGTATAAATATGAGTTTTAATACAATAGCATAAAACTAAGTCACCCTTGTCAATTCCCAAATTCCAAATTTGAGCAACATCCAAATTTCAACCTATAATATTATTTTTATATTAATTTTTAATTTGGATTAGGTTTACTTTTGTTTAGGTTGAGTTTTGAATAAAGTTTAAATTGAGCTTAGATTTGGTTTTAAGTTTAAATGTATATTATATTTAATAGGTGTAACAGTTAATTTGATATAAACGGTTTTGAATCTCAAAACTAAAACCAAAACGACACCTACTTAACTTGACCTTAAATTGAAATCATCAGATATGAGTCCAAAAAAATGAATTTACAAACTAATTTGATTGAATTGGCTCAATTTGATTGTTTAAGTCGGTTTAATCACTAACTATAATAAATGATATATTATTACATAATATAATCATATAGTATATATCAATTACTAAAGCTATTAATACATATATATACTATAATAATGTTTAATA
The DNA here is from genome assembly GCF_025698485.1 of Gossypium arboreum. Classification (NCBI taxonomy): domain Eukaryota; kingdom Viridiplantae; phylum Streptophyta; class Magnoliopsida; order Malvales; family Malvaceae; genus Gossypium; species Gossypium arboreum. The sequence goes on along the minus strand of NC_069081.1, from coordinate 105,879,700 downwards.
ATTAAAGTATATATAAATTATTATATCATATAATATAGCATATATAATATATTAGGAGGGCTAACTTTCAAATGTTCAAGAGTATAGGGACTTATAATATATTTCAATCAAGATAATAATAAAATAATATATTATAATTAATATATTATGTATTACTATTATAATATGTGATGTAGTATAACATAATGTAATAATATATTTTAAAATTATTAATACATATAATAACTATTAATTGCTCCAAAATCAAGATCAAATTTATTGATGATTTGATCGATTTGGCTAGATTGGTTAGTTAAGCCAGTTTTAATCGCTAACATTAATAGATGATATACTATTACATAATGTCTATATAACTCTCCCTATAATTAATATTTTAACAATTTAGCCAATAAATTTATCAATATAATTATACTTGTTATGAAGATAAGTTTCAAATTAATTTGGTATGCTTATAATATTGATCGAAAATACAATCTTCATTAATATTTATTTAACAGTTGATATAATGACTACATTTTATTAATTATTAACAATACATATATAACAAATTATAGTATGACAATATAGTATTATATAATATATTAATGCACATTATCATATCAACAATCATGTGTAATTCAAAACATTATAATACATATCTATAACTAGTAAGTCAATAATAAAGGAAGCTTGGGAGTAGAGTGTGGATGGATTCCTATTGTATAGGTTAATTTCCAAACTGAAAATTACAAGGGAAAATTTGAAGGTTTGGAATAAGGAGTCCTTTAGCAACTTTCAACAGAAGAAGTAAACTCTCATGGAGGATCTCGAGGAGGCACAAAATAACATTTTAGATACCTCGTCCATGGATAAAGTAAGGTTTTTAAGAGAGAATATATAAAAAGTTTTAGAAGATAGAATATCACGTGGCAACAGAAATTAAGAATAGATTGGATTATCTGAGGTGAAAAAAATATGAGGTACTTTCATCAATGGCGAATAAAAGGAGAGTTGAAATTTCTCTCTATTAGAATTAAGTGACCCGAATCCTTATTTAAATAAAATACAATGGTAAAATAAATAAAAAAAGAATCCATATAGAATTACACTTCTTTTATTTTAGAATAAGGTTTTTTAAACCTTATTAAATTCCATCTATTTGATATTGATTAGAATAAGGTGTTTTAGTCTTACTAGAATATGACTTTACAAGCCTATAAATAGGCATAGTCTATTCCTCTTGTAATGAATTCAAATTCGACATAGTGAATTTTTTTCTCCTCTACCCGTGGTTTTTTCCGAAAGGGTTTCCATGTAAAATTTGTATGTTCTTTATTTTATTTTATTTTCACAAATTGGTATCCGAGCTTCCGGGTTGTTCATCTCGATCACGGTAATGGCGTCTTTGAAGTATGAAATTTTGCTGTTGGATCACAACACTAGATTTGCGTTGTGGCAGATTAAGATGCAAGCAGTTCTTGCGCAGATGGATCTGGAGGATGCCCTGCTAGGGATAGATAAGATGCCTTCGACTTTAACAGATGAAAAGAAGAAGCGTAATGATCGAAAGGCGTTAACACAATTACATGTGCATTTGTCCAAAGAAATTTTGCAGGATGTGATGAAAGAGAAGACCGCCGCCGCATTATGGAAGAGGCTAGAACAAATATGTATGTCCAAGACTCTAACAAGCAAGTTGCATATGAAACAGCGTCTTTATGCTCGTCGTTTGGGGGAAGGTGCGTCCGTACGCGAACACTTAACAGTGTTTAAAGAAATTCTCTCAAACTTAGAGGCGATGGAGGTTCAGTATGATGAGGAAGATCTAGGGTTGATTCTACTTTGTTAGTTGCCCCCGTCTTATTCAACCTTTAGAGACACGATTTTTTATAGCCGCGAGTCTCTCACAGTTGATGAGGTTTATGATTCTTTGACCTTGTATGATAAGATGAAACATCTTGTGCTTAAACCCGGCTCTCAGGGAGAGGGTCTCATTGCTCGTGGGAGACAAGATCGGAATGCTGATGATAATTGTGGAAGGACACAGGAACGGAATCCTGGCAGTAAATCTAAGGGTAGATTAAAGTCTTCAAACAGAGGTAAAACTTGTAACTTCTGCAAGAAGAAAGGGCACATTAAATCTGAGTGCTATAAGCTACAGAACAAGATTAAGAGGGAGGCAGCGAATCAAAAGGGAAAACAACCAGAAAATTTCGGTGAAGTTGATGTTGTACAAAACTACAGCGATGGTGAACTTCTAGTCACTTCCGTCAACAATTCTAAAGTGAGCGAGGAATGGATATTTGATTCACGCTGCACCTTCCACACGAGTCTCAATCGGGATTGGTTTACAACTTACGAAACAGTGTCTGAAGGTGTTGTTTTGATGGGAAATAATACTTCGTGTAAAATTGCAGGTGTTGGAACAATTAAAATTAAGATGTTTGATGGAGTTTTCAGAACACTTAGTGACGTGAGACATGTTCCAGAATTGAAGAGAAATTTAATTTTGTTGAGCACTCTTGATTCAAAAGGGTATAGATACACAGCTAAAAGTGGGGTTTTAAAGATTTTCAAAGGTTCCTTTGTTGTGATGAAAGGGCAAAGAAAGACTACCATGTGATATGTTTTGCAGGGTTCTACTGTTTTTGGTGATGCAGCTGTCGTTTCCTCTTCCTTGTCAGATGATGATATTACAAAACTTTGGCATATGCGCCTAGGGCATATGAGTGAGAATGGCATGGTAGAATTAAGCAAAAGAGGACTTCTTAATGGGTAAGGAATTTGCAAACTAAATTTCTGTGAGCACTGTGTTTTTGGGAAGCAAAAGAGAGTTCGACTCATCAGAGGAATCCATAACACGAAGGGAACGTTAGAGTATATTCATTCTGATTTGTGGGGGCCATCCAGAGTGCCTTCGAGAGGTGGAGCTAATTATATACTAACCTTTATTGATGATTTTTTCAGAAAAGTTTAGGCGTTCTTCCTGAAGTAGAAAAGCGATGTGTTTTTCGCATTTAAGTCTTGGAAAATTATGATTGAAAAATAGACACGAAAACAAATAAAATACCTCCACACAAACAATTGCTTAGAGTTCTTTTCTGATGAGTTTAATAGATTGTGCAAGTCAGAAAGGATCGTGAGACACTTGAAAGTTCGTCATACTCTACAGTAAAACGGTGTTGCAGAACAAATGAACAAAACGATCATAGAGAAGGTTCGATGTATGTTGTCAAATGCCAACTTATCGAAGTCGTTTTGGGCAGAAGCAACCTCTACTACATGTTTTTTGATCAACCGATCTCCATCCGTTGCCATTGAGAAAAAGACTCCACAAGAGGTATGGTCTGGTAATCCTGCTAATTATTCTGATCTAAAGATCTTTGGGTGTCCTGCCTATGCTCATGTTGATAATGGAAAATTGGAACCGAGATCCATTAAATGTGTTTTTCTTGGTTATAAAGCTGGTGTAAAAGGGTATAAGTTATGGTGTCCTGAAAATAGAAAAGCTGTGATTAGCAGAGATGTTATTTTTGATGAAATTGCTATGCTACTTAACTTATCTCTTAAAGACTCTTCCAATAAAGAAAATCAAAAGCAGGTGGAGCATCAGATTAATACAAAGTCGACTACTCAAGCCAATACAAAAACTGAGAATAGAGTTGCTTCTTCACTACAATAGTCTATTGCCAAAAACAGAACTAGAAGAGGAATTAAACCTCCAAAGAAGTATGCTGACGCTGATCTAGTCGCTTATGCTTTAAATGTAGCTGAAGATATAGATGCGAATCAAGAACCATCTAATTATTCTGAGGCGATTAGTTGTGAAGACTCAGAAAAGTGGATGTTTGCTATGCAAGAGAAGATGGAATCACTCCACAAAAACAGAACATGGGATCTTGTAAAACTTCCTAAAGGTAAAAAGGCTGTTCGTTGTAAATGGGTGTTTAAAAAGAAAGAAGGGACTCCAGGAGCTGAAGAACCCAGATATAAAACAAGGATTGTTGCAAAGGGTTACAGTCAAATTCCAGGAGTGGACTTCACAGATGTGTTCTCCCCAGTTGTTAAGCATAGTTCGATTCAAGCTTTACTTGGTATTGTGGCCATGCATGACTTGGAGGTTGATATGTTAGATGTAAAAACTGCATTTTTACATGGAGAACTTGAGGAGGATATTTACATGCAACAACCAGAGGGTTTTACAGTCTCAGAAAAAGAGGACTATGTTTGCTTGCTGAAAAAGTCCCTTTACGGTTTGAAACAGTCATCAAGACAGTGGTACAAGAGGTTTGATTCCTTTATGACTTCTCATAATTTCAAAAGAAGTAGTTTTGACAGTTGTGTTTACTTTAAGAAAAACAATGATGGTTCTTTTGTGTATCTACTTCTTTATGTTGATGACATGTTGATAGCAGCAAAAGATAAAGGAGAGATAAGAAAGGTCAAAACCCAACTAAGTGAAGATTTGGGATGAAAGATTTAGGACCAGCAAAGAAGATACTTGGTATGGAGATTCTCAGAGATAGAAAAGTAAGTAAATTGTACCTAAGTCAGAAGGGGTACATTGAGAAAGTTTTTTGCAAGTTCAATATGCAGAGTGCTAAGTCTGTTAGTACTCCTTTAGAAGCCCATTTCAGACTTTCACCGGCTTTGTCTCCCAATCATATGATGAGATTGAGAACATGTCACATGTTCTATACTCTAGTGCAGTGGGATCTTTCATGTATGCTATGGTTTGTTCACGTCCAGATTTATCATATGCAGTTAGTGCAGTTAGCAGATATATGACGAATCCCGGTAAAGAACATTAGAAAGTAGTTCAGTGGATTTTAAGATACTTACGAGGTACTACTAATGTTTGCTTACAGTTTGAAAGAACTAGAGATGGAGTCATTGGGTATGTTGATGCTGATTTTGCTGGAGACCTTGATAGAAGAAGATCTCTCATAGGTTATGTCTTTACAATCGGAGGTTGTGCAATCAGTTGGAAAGCAACTTTACAATTTACAGTCGCTTTGTCTACCACTTAAGCTGAGTACATGGCGATTACTGAGGCTTGTAAAGAAGTTATTTGGTTAAACGGACTCTTTAATAAACTCAATGAAGACCTTCAAATCAACACAGTATTTTGTGACTGTCAGAGTGCCATCTTTCTTACAAAACATCAAATGTTTCATGAGAGAACAAAACACATTGATGTTCGGTATTATTTTGTTCGTGATATTATTGCTCGTGGTGATATTGTTGTAAGCAAAATTAGTACTCATGAAAATCCTGCAGATATGATGACTAAGTCACTTCCTATAACAAAGTTTGAGCATTGCTTAGACTTGGTTGGTGTTCGTTGTTGAAGTTAAACCCTTAAAGGGTTTTATGGAAGAGGTGGAGAACTTGTTCGTTGAGAGTTTGCGATGAAGAACTTGTTCATTAAGAATTCATGTCAAGGTGGAGATTGTTAGAATTAAGTGACCTGAATCCTTATTTAAATAAAATACAGTAGTAAAATAAATAAAAGAAGAATCCATATAGAATTACACTTTTTTTATTTTAAAATAAGGTTTTTTAAACCTTATTAAATTCCATCTATTTGATTTTGATTAGAATAAGGTGTTTTAGTCTTACTAGAATATGGCTTTACAAGCCTATAAATAGACATAGTCTATTCCTCTTGTAATGAATTCGAATTCGACATAGTGAATTTTCTTCTCATCTACCTGTGGTTTTTTCCGAAAGGGTTTCCACGTAAAATTTGTGTGTTCTTTATTTTATTTTATTTTCGCACTCTCTATAGAATTAAAGATAAAAAAGACAAAATTTGGAATATTTAAGTTAATATTGAAAAACACTTTGAAGATTATTTTAAAGGCATTTTTTTGGAGTAAGATCTTACCTTTGTGCAGGATATTGAACACTTCTTAAATGGGTTAGAGATCCTAAAAAAAAAAAATCTAATCTATTTGTTGCATACACCCTTTTCGAAGGACGAAGTTCAAAAAGCAATATTCGAGATAAGACCTCTCAAGGCTTTAGGATAAGATGGCTACCCTCAGCTATTTTCTTTAAGGAAAATTGGGAAGTTGTGGGACCTTTGGTAACCGATGCTTGTCTTAACTTTCTCAACATAGGGAGATTGCTAAAAGACCTGAACAAACCTACATTATGGTTAATCAATATCATCCAATTAGTCTAAGTAATGTGGTATATAATTTAATCTCCAAAAAACTCATCCAAAGATTGAATTTAATGAAATCATCTCCCTTTTTATAATGCTTTCATTGGAGGAAGACAAATGGGGAACAATGTGATCTCGGTTGTGGAACTCATTAGCCTTATTGATAAGAGCTCCTAAGGAAAATGTTCTTTAAGAGCCTTGAAGCTGGATATGAATAAGGCTTTTGACTGATTGAGTTGGAACTTTATCCATTCCTAAAAATAAGTGGTTTTGATGAGCAGTTGATTAATCTCATTATGTAATGTATATGAAGTGTCTCTTTCAAATTTTCCTAAATGGTGCTCTAAAAAATAAAACCAATCCTATTAGAGGATTCAAACAATGTGATCATTTTTTTTCTTATATTTTTTCCTTTGCAAAAATATATCGTCCTTAATGATCAACAAGGATGAAAAGGGAACAAAATTACAGGGTCTCAAAGTTTAAAAAAGAATCATTCTTATAACTTATTTAATTTTTGTAGATAATAGTTTCTTGTTCTTTAATATTTGTCGAAACCATTTTAAAAAAAAACGTGTCGACTTAATTATAAACGAAAATTGAGTCGCCACCAATCTTTTTTATTTATGTGAGATCAGATCACCTAAAAATTTGGTCGTTTTATTAAAGTATTTCGATTTATTAAAATAAATGATTTTGGTCTATGAAAATTGAGAAAACGAGTTCGGGAGTCGGTTACGTGCGAGAAAGGATTAGCACCCTCGTCACGCCCAAAATTGGTACCTAATCGATTAATTAACGTCTTAATGTCGAAAGTTGAAAATATTTTAAAATAAATTTTAAGATATGATCGGTCTTTATGAATGTTGATTCTAAAACACTTGAATTACATTGAAACGAGCACCAAAGGCTTACTCGTTCCGAGATAATAAGGTGTCACATCCCGTAAGTTAGGACGCGACGTTTAAATCTTCAGGAACAAGTTTGCCTTTAATCTTTATCGAAAATTTGTGTATTTTGAAATCTAAAAGGATATTTGGCTTTTTAGGTTTAACAAGAAAATCGAAACCCCGTAAGTTAGGGTACGATTTCTTGAATCCCCAAAACGCAAAAAACAGTCTTATCTTGAAATTTTTATTTTTGAATGATAATAAGTATAGCACTTGACGATGAATGTTCGTTTTTTTTTTAGTAAAGCAAATACGTTGTGGTGTGATATACGGTATGATTTGAACTAGATAAAACAAGAATATAACATAGTGCATGGAACAATGAAGCATAAATTAGATACAATGTTGATGAATGTTGACAATATGGAGAAGTAAATAATAATTTCTAGAACATGTAATGGCAATATTCACATGATGTATATTATTTGAATACCAATATCAATAATTAAAGAAAAATGAAATAAATAATACGAAGAATTAAAAATGAATGATGAGACAATTTTAAATGAATAATATATAAAAATGAGTTTAAAATAAATATTATAAAACACAATTTAAAATGAATAGTACAAAACAATCTAAAATCTTCAATATATAAAACAATAAAATAATGTATAGGACAACTTAAAATAAATAGTTTATAAAATAATTTAAAATACCATATGAAGCTTAAGGTATATAAAAATAAATTTAAAATGAAATATATATAAAATATATACAAAACAAATAATATATGAAATCTTAAAATATATAATAATCCAAAGATTTACAATAATAAAAGGATTTAAAACAATTTACATGTGAAATCGTATACTAAATGTCATATAAGGAATTAAAATAGTTAGAAATAAATAACATAAAAATATTTAAAATAAAAATGTGCAAATAGTTTAAAATAACTAATATAAAAGTTTAAAATAGATAATATATACAGTAGTTTAAACTATATAATGTATGTAAGTTCAAAATATATAATATATGAAAATTTAAAATAGATGATGTATATAAAAACTTAAAACAAATAATATGTAAAATAATTTAAAACAATATATAATGGAGCAGTAATGATTGAATTGAAATCAAAATAAAACTATGGGGTATAAATCATAAATAACGAAAAGAAAAGGGCCACCAAGGACCAAAACTCAATGCGCTCAAAGAATGAGGGATTTATTGGGACAATATTCCTAACCCTCTATGTGCAGCATTTTAAAGGCCAGTCTCTTCAAATGGTCCGAGGACCAAACTAAGACAAAGGTAAAAATCCTGAGGGCAAAAATCAAAATAAAAAAGATAATATGGGACCCCATTGAAGCACGCTACAGAAGCGGAGGGATCCAATGCGCAAATAGACTGTTAGGTAAAAAACGCGCCGATTCTCTGCAGGCATGGATCAGGTTGCGGGTTCCCTCCCCAAACGACGCCGTTTTGATACGTGTGGGGAGGGGAGTAAAACGCCATCGTTTTACTCAGCTTATTTAAGCTAAATTTTGATTTTTTTTTTATATTTCAGCATTCTCTGTAAAAAAAGATGAAATCCTCTCAACTCCCTCCCTTCACTCTCATGTCCGACGATGGGGCTTCCCTAGTGTCTGTCGCACCGCCGTCGTGGGCCAGTGGCAGACGTTGCTCGAGAGGGACTTTCCGGCGCCAAGGAGACCGACGGAGGTGAGAATCCTTTCTTTTTATTATTTTTATATTTTTTTTGGAAAGAAGAAAAGTAAAAAAAAAAGAAAAATAAATAAATAAATAAATAAAAGAAAATATAACAGCAAAAACTTAAGAGTAAAAATAAAAAGTTATCACCTTTAGAAATCTTTTGTTTTTTTATTGATTTTTTGTATTTTTTTCTCTGTGTAAAACATTGGTAATGTTGGGGCTTTTATAGCCGATTACAAAATATATTACTACTATTTGTTTTCTGTTTGCTACTATTTCCGTGTCATTTCTTTGTTGCTATGCACGCTATTGTGCTTTGTCTTTGCTTTCCTCTTTTCGTTTGTTTGCAGGCGCTGGGGAGGTCAATGGAGGGAGCAGGTGACCTTCTTACTGTTTTGGTGAAACGACGGCAGAGGGATGTCAGATTCTCGGAACGAGAAGCCTCGGGACGAGGTGCTGACCTGGCGTAAGTAGCGGCGTATCCAGAACACTAAGGTTTCTTAGTTTAGCTGATAGTGTTTAATTTTTGAGCCAATTGGGCGTTGTAATGTTGGGCTTGTGCCTGGATTAGATTTTCTTGTAAATGGACTGTCTATCTTTGTTTTGGGTTTTATTTGATTCTTGTTTTTTGTTCTTTATGGGTCGGGCAAATTTAGCCCATTACAATATTGACAAAGACTCATGCCACACTATTCAAAAGATTTTGGATCAGTTTTTTGGCTTATTAGGACTACACATTAATTACAATAAGTTAGAGTTTAGAATCAGTAAATATTATCACCTAAATTCAAAAGAATGTTTAGAAGAACTTTGCAGATAAGGATCAATGGCAAAAATTGTAAATATCTAGGGATGGAACTTGGTCACCTAAAACAAGAGAGTTAAGTTTTTCCAACCCATATTAAATAAATTCGAATCCAAACTTTCCTTTTGAAAGGCAAAATTTTTAGGACAAAGAGGTCGGCTTACACTAATTAAATCAGTGTTGGCAACCTTAACCATTTAATAATTTCCTTGTTCCCAAGTGTCATAATGTGTGTCTGATAAGATGGATCAACCTAAGAAAAAGTTTTGGAAGGGGGAGAGAATAAGACTGAAATAAAAATGCATCTTGTTAATTGGGATCAAATATGTTTGAGCAAACCCTCAAGAGGATTTGGCATCGGAAAGATGAACAATGAATGAAAAACTATTAGCTAAACAGGCGTGACGATTAGTCAATGAAAGAAGTTGGCTTCTAAAAGAAACCTTTATAAAAAAGTATTGCAACGAAGATAGTATTTCCCAATGCCCATCAAAGAAAAGGAATTCATGGACCTAAAAGAGCATTTTGATAGATAAGAAAGAGATTGAAAATAATATCACTTGGCAAATGGAGTACATATGAGGTTTACAAAAAAATTTTGAGCTGCATGTTCTTTATATTATCAAAGATAGAATAAGTGAATTAAGTGATCAAGACTTGAACAATGGTAATTCTTTGTTTCAAGATCCGATGAAACCTAAATGGCCACACACATGGCATGGGAATTTCATGGTAAGGTCAACTTATTCATTGATTATGAATAACATGCACTTTGAGAAATCGAGGATACATGGTCTCAACATTTCAAAGAAAACATGGAACTTTATATAAATTGTAACACACCAAACTCGGCCCAGACGTTACGGCTGAATTCGGCGTGTCACATTGAAGTGTTTTTCGAAAACCGTGTTTTTATTGAAAACCCTTCTTGATGTAAAACTCATTGGAGTGTTATTGTAAAGCTCATGTTTTAATTAAAAATCTTTGAAAAGAATATTTTCGTTATAAATTAAAGTGAATGGAAGCTGTGCACCAGGTAGGAAGCCAGAAAAGGGGAGGTGAGTCTATTGGACTGCTTGAGTACCAAGATCTTCATGGATCCAATCCTAGACATGCACACATCCATTGCCACACTTAAAGCATATTACTTGTCCACGAACAACAAATTAAGTTTAAGTCCATTTAAAATATTTATTTCCTTTGAAAACATTTACGTTGCGGAAGCTTTGCTCAGTAATCGTGATATTTTGAAAATAAGTAACTTTTATAAAACGCGTCCTAGAACTAACCAATTTAATAACCCAAAATATTAAAAATAATAAAAAGAGCGGCCTTATTACAACTTAAACTAGCATAAAAATAATAAAAAATAAAGGCGAAATTTAAAAGGAAGCTAATTGAAACTTATTTAAAAACCAGAAATTTAATCTTCGTGGCCACTCTGAATCCCGCCCAGCTCCAAGTCCATCGATCTAAGGCTCACCTGCAAAGATGGGAAAAAGGGGGGTGAGTTTGGAAAACTCAGTGTGTAAAGTATCCCAACCAGAGCCTAAATCAGTTCAAGCTTTACTAGGCCTAAGCCCTATTCAGAAATCAAAGTTAACTGGGCCTTAGCCCATATCAATATTAATCTGGGCCATAGCCCCTTACAGTATCAAAGTATATTGGGCCTAGCCCATATCAGTATCAATCTGGGTCGTAGCCCTATTACAAGTCGAGATATATTGGGCTTTGCCCATATTAACACAGTTGGGCCCATTTCAATACAATTGGCCCATAACAAAACAGTCTCATATGATCAATGCATGATAACCCCATCCAACCCTGCACTTGCCTCTGTCCATCCCTACACTTCACGTGGGAATAAATCACCCACGCCATCCCTACACTTACATTGTTAGCAGTTCTTGACTAACTATAATCCGCAAAGAAAGCTACTTATATCGTATCACGTGGCACAACCACCAGAACGGGTTCTTTCTCCATAACAAAACCCAACCCTATGCAATAGATATACATGTCATGGAATACAACAAACATAATCAGAATATCATGTATTTCAGTCAAAATTAACCTTAGGGGTATAACGGTCATTTTGCACCTAGGGGTAAAACGGTAATTTTCATACTTAGGGGTATTTTAATAAAATTTACTATTTTAGAGTTTAAATACATATTCTAACAATTAACACATTAACAGAAGCACTTACCGAGCGTTTTACCGAATGGGGCCCGTTGGCCCATTAACCCTTTTTCGGCCCATTAAGCCCAAATATACCGAAGTGCACGAAATTGTGCACTCTGCAATCATACTACTTGTGATTACCAAAATTAACAACCAAACCACCTCACAAGCGCTCGCACGCTCGTAAGTTCACACATGTAGGCTTTTCGGCTTTTCGGTTTTTCGGCTTTTACCGATCTAGTCTATGAGTGGGTGTCGTTTACACACCTGTTTTTCGACGAAACGTTGACGAGTTCCACACACGATTTGCCTACAATCAGTTACTAACACGTTAAACTATGAATCCATAACAACTTAACACATCAAACCCTTACCATATTTGGCCCTAACACCTTAGGCACTAAAGTTCTTACCTTTGCCGAAAAAATGGACTAGATCTAATTCTGGTTGTTCCAAATATCCAAGCCCTCGATTAGTAGCCTTTAATCCACACTAGAGTAAAACAAATCAAATAACACCACTAAACCCTTTTAGTTTAGTCGACAGGCACCCTTTGCATATAGGGGTTTTCGGCTTTTCTTTAAATCCTGAAATAAAGAATGAAAATAAGATTCTGAGTACTTACCACCAATGATGTACTTGTCAAGAGCGTTTCAAACACTTCCCCAATCTTAGATCCACAGTGAATCCAATCTTAGAATGCGAGTAAAGAATAGAACTAGATATTAATTCCTGAATCACTAAAATATGAGGCTTTTCGGCTTTTGGATCTATCCTAGAATATGGCATTGCGATCTAAAAGAAAAAAAAGAGGTGACGATAAGTTCACCTTCGAAGAGACAATCAGTAGAGGAAGAGATGTAAGATTAGAGGTTCGGTCTTTTTAAAGATTAAAAGGAAAGGAGATATGGTTTCAACCAAAGGAGTAATCGGCAACCAATATTTGAGAAGAAAAAATTGTTTTAAAAAGAATTTGGCTTCGAGGAAAGAAAATAGAAAAGGAGAGAATTGTTCAGCTTTTGAGAAAAAATAAAAAAGAATATGAGCAAAAGAAATAAGATAAGATTAGAATAAAATAAAATCATTTTCCAACTTTAATTCCTTCCTTATCTCCTTAATTCATGGCCAAATTCAAAGTTTGAATTTAATTCAAACTCTCCACTACTGAGCAGCAGTCCACCGCTCAACCGACTCCTCCTGTTGCTGGTAGCGTTTCAATCCCGTACGGCCCTTCCCACGCACGTACACCAAAAAGAAGTACCCTCCTGCGCATAACGGTGCTCGAACCTGGGACCTCCAGGTTGCCTAACACGTTGTTGGCCACTGGGACGCGCATTTGTTTTCAATCATATATCGTCACATTTTGTCTTAAAAGTTACCTGCTGAAGTGCCGTACATTTTAAAAATATAACATTAAACATACCTTCGCCTAGACTCAAACCCATACCCTTGTGAAACTTCTAATGTGACAGCCCTAAAGTGACCCTAGTCGGGAAGCGGATTCGGGACCGCTAAACCGAGTCACCAAATTATTTGAACATGATATTTATTGTCTAAAATATGTGATTATGAATGTGTGAAAGTTTTAGGCTTCAATTTAGTAAATTGCATGCAAATTTAGTCAAAAGGACTTATGTGAGAAAATTTAGAAATGTGCTAGGCAAATGTAAAGTGGCCTAATAATACATGTTGAAGAAATGGTAGGTTTGCATGTCAAATTGCCCAATATTTGAGCTAATGGCCGGCCATGCTATGAGTGGAAACATGTCACAAACTGTTATGTAGTGATGTATGTTAGGAACAATAAAATAATGAGTATGGGTAATAAAGAAATGGAAAAAGGAAAAAAAATGTGTGTGGTTGCCCCCCCTCCATTTCCGTGAATAGAAGAAAGAAAAAGAAAAAAAAAATATGTTCATCCTTTTTTCATTCTTCTTGACCGAAAATTCAAAGGAAAGAAGGGAAGAAATGTTGAAGAGATTCGGCCATGCTTGTAGCTAGGTGAAGGTAAGTTTGATGTTGTGCCATGAGATTCATGCATGTTTTTTTTTTGTTTGTTAGCTTGAGTTCTAACTAGCCCATGGTTCAAATCTTTACTATGTAATGGAGATGATATTCGGCTAAGGTGGATTTGTGTTGATGTTAATTGCATGCTAAAAGTGAAGCTTGTAATGATGCATGTGATGGTGGATTGATGACTCTTGAATCTCCTTTTTAGCATCCTTGAGTGAGACATTAAGTTCTTTGTTTAACCATGACCAAAATCGAAATGATATGGTGTTGTGATGCATTCGGCCATGGTAGGAAATAAAAGAGAAATAAGGTTGTTGTTAGATGAAGTAGAGTCTAACAAATGAGCTCGTATGTGTATTAGTTGCTAGATGGAGAAGAATCGGCTAGCAAGTTGTGTGCTAAGGCCGAATATAATTTTGTATATTATGGGTAATGCATGTGTTGAATTAATGTAAAGAGAGAGGATGCTTTAATAGTGTATATATGTGTATTAGCCAAGTTTTGAACTTGAAACAAATGGTGTTGAGTCAATACAAGTGACCATACTTGTAGAATGTATTAAGTGTTGCAATCGGCCTTAGCATAGATGTGTATGTTCGGCCACATGAATGAGTACATGAGTTGATGGGTATGTTCGGCCATAAGTAGCCTATTGATAGCTTTAGCTTGACTTAAAAAATTCGGCTAAGGGGAAATATTAGTTAGTATGTTGAATTCGATTCGTGATTTCGTACATACGTGACTCTAATGTCTAATGTATATATGGGCTAAGTACCTTGAGCTTCTCTTTTGATGTTCGAATGAATTGTATTAAATTGCTTGATGTGATTAAAAATGTGTATGATCATTGTGTATTTGAGCTAAAAGGTGGCCATATGACCTATCAAACTCCTTGTCATATTTGGCCATAAGCTAGCAAAATGAGACTTTAATAAGTTAAATTTGTTTGAATTAGCTCAAGAGCTTAGAGGACCACAGTTGGATAAGGGAAAGGAAAAAGTGATCGAATAGCCGTTGAAGCCGTTCGACAACATCCGAGGTAAGTTTTCGAGTAATGGAACTTAGATTATGATTTGATTAGATCATGTTTTAAGCAAATCAAAATCATGCTTTTTGTGTGTGGCTATTGAGCCAAAATTGTAAGTGTGATAAGTGCCTTGTGTTTGAGTTTTGCTAATGAAAATGAAATACGAATGTGTCATGATTTATTGATAAATGTGCATGGTTATTCGAATGATGTCCGGGCTAAGTCCCGAAGGCTTTGTGCTAAGTGACTATATCCGGACTAAGATCCGAAGGCATTCGTGCGAGTTACTAAATCCGGACTAAGATCCGAAGGCATTCGTGCGAGTTACTAAATCTGGACTAAGATCCGAAGGCGTTTGTGCGAGTTACTAAATCTGGGTTAAGTCCCGAAGGCATTTGTGCGAGTTACTATAACTGGGCTATGTCCCGAAGGCATTTGAACGAGTAGCTATATCCGGTTAAACTCGAAGGTACGTGATTCGAAATGAATGATCTTCTGTAAAATTTCAGTTAATACGCTTGTGAAATCCCAACAATGAGGTGTGTTTCATATGTGCTTTGAATTAGTTGAGCCCTTACAAATAAGTATTCGCTCAGTTGATAAATGAGCTACCGGCCTTTGGCTAAGTTGATCTTTGTGTATGAATATAAGGGTTGGTAATGTGAAGTAAGTCCGATATTGAGAATTTGTGCATATGAAATTATCTGTTTAGCTACATGAATGCTATACTTTGGTTGTGTCTAAATTCATGACTCAAACTTACTAAACATTAAATGCTTACTCGTTTCTTTGATTCTCTGTTTTATAGATTTTGGTTCTTCACTATCGGACTCTGGATTTTGAAGTCGAAGTCACCCACACTATCAAAGCTCCTTTCGGTATATTTTTGGTTGGACTTTGAAATGGCATGTATAGGACTACCCTTTTGTTGTAGGTCATGTACCTTTCGGTTTTGTGTAAATTTGGATAGCCATGCGAAAATGGCTTAAGTATACTTTGGGCATGGTATTATAATCATTGTATGTTGTTCATTAAGAGGTGTGGAAATGTTTGGAAACGATTAGCCATTGGGATGGTTAATCATGATCATATTTTGTGCTATTTATGTTAAAGGGCTAGTTGAATCATGGAAACTATGAAATAGGTAAAGCCTACCTTAAAGCAGATCTTGACAATTGCGGTGACGTGGATGTGAAAAATCACTAAAAATAGTAGGAATGGAATTAAATAGTGAATAAATTGTGTAAACGAACCTTGACGAGTCTATTTTCATAGGAAAGTAACGAGATCATATGAACAGTATGTTAAGAGATATTTAAGTTTTCGTGAGACAGGGCCAAAACGGCTTCTGGAGTCCCTTTTCCGACTTTGGAAATTCATTATAAATTGACCAGAGATAATTAGAAGTCATACCATATATGTACAGATTCCTTTTTGAGTCTAGGTTCTGTAGAAACAAACAGCACCAGTATTGACACCTTGTACACGGATATATCCAAGTCGTAATGCGCAAAGATCAGTGTAGTTGATCCCTGTAACATGGGGGACTTTAACTAATAAACTGTACTAATTGGCCTGGCCAAAAATTCTAGAAACAAATTTGTAGATGCATATATGAGTCTAGTTTCAGGGAAAAATCACGAAACTGATTTTCGAGTTGTGGAACTCAAGATATGATTTTTAAGGTGACAAGTGACACGCTTAGCCTATTGTCTGAAATTTTAAAATGAACGTGCAAGTAAGTAGATTAAGCCCGTTAACCCCTCGTGTCCGACTCTGCGACGGTCTCGAGTGCACGGGTGTTACATTTTATTGGTATCGAGCTACGGTTTAGTCGATTCTAGGACTACCGTAATACGTTTGGGTCTAGCTATACATGCCATTTTATGTGATTATTTGATAGTGTGGTGATTTCGACATTTGCAAACGTGTTTATTTATAGTAATGGATCCCGATCCCGACCGAAGCGGTGGTGATGATCTTGAGAGTGTAGCGCTGCTCCTGCACAAGGGACAAGTGGCGGACTCTCAACCTAATGCTAGTAATCCGAATGATGAAGCTAGACAAGCTTTCTATAGCGTGATGAATGATTGGTTCAACCAATACATTCGAACTAATCTACTATTCCACAACCTCCATTCCCGACAAACACAACCCCGCACCTACAATACCTCCAAGAAGCCCGACCAAATAAGGTCAAATAAGCCCCAGTTGATGAATCCGAAAACACGGCTCTGAATTTAAGACTACGGATAGCGATGATCTTTGAGCAAGTTGAATTTTGGTTGGACAACACTATCCCGCACTCGATAAGCTATCTTGCACACCCTATGAGTGCCTAAAATGTACTATCTCCTTGCTACGTGATTACGCCTACTATTGGTGGAACACGTTGACTTGTCGTGCCAGAGAGCAAGTAACTTGGGAGTTCTTCCAAACCGAGTTTGAAAGAAGTATATCGATCGAGATTCATTGACCAAAAGCGGAAGGAATTTCTTGAACTCAAACAAGGTTCCATGTCGGTTACCGACTATGAACGAAAATTTGTGAGGCTTAGCAGATGCATGCGAGAATGCATTTCCTCGAAGCCGTAATGTGTAAACGTTTGAGGATGGACTAAATGATGATATAAAGTCAGTAGTTGGCATCTTGGAAATCGAGAATTTGTGGTACTTGTTGAGCGAGCTTGCAAGGCCGAGGAGCTCGAGATGAAGAAAAGAAAAGTGAGGTGGGAGTAAGGAGTTTCAGAAGAGGTCTTCAGGAAGCCCTTCCACGATCATCGAAGAAATTTAGAGATGGCTTGGGCGGTCTAGGGATACCGGGCTTTTCTAACGAGATCGCGATCGACCCCGTGAGCACACGAGTCACTTCGATCGCCGGTGTTGGAAATGACCGTCGAGCGAACGGAATGCCGATATTGTGGTAAATGGCATTCGGGAGTTGTAGGTTCCATGACCGCCTGTTACAAGTCGGTCACCGACCACTTTATCAAAGATTGCCCGAGATTGTCCGAGCAGAATGTAAATCGAGTGGGAAACCGGGTGCTACCACCGCCGGGTAGACTATCTAGGAATACGGGCAATGCTAGCGACGGTCGAGAGGATCTAGAGATGCTACCACCAGATCGAGGCTCGTGCTCTGCTAGGGCTTATGCCATACGCGACGCGAGGATGCTCCTCGCCGGATGTTATTACTAGGTACTTTTACTCTCTTTGATACTAATGTGATTGCTTTGATTGACCCCGGTTCTACTCATTCTTATATATGCAAAACCTTAGCATCCAAGAAGACTTTACCTATTGAGTCTCTTGAGTTCGTAATTCGGTGTCAAATCCTTGGGTCATTACGTGCTTGTCAACAAAGTGTGTAAGAAATGTCCCCTAGTACTTGAGGTTCCTGTTTCCGACGGACTTGATCTTTATTGCCGTTTGATGAATTTGATGTTATCCTCGGTTTAGATTGGTTGACCGTGCATGATGCGGTTGTGAATTGCAAAAGCAAGACTATTGATTTGAGATGTGCAAATAACGAGATAATCCGAGTTGAGTCTGAGACTTAAAGGGGTTGCCACCGTAATATCGCAATGTTGGCCCGAAATATGTAAGAAAGGGTGCGAAGCATACCTTGCGTATGTACTTGATGATAAGGAATTGGAAAAGAAACCCGAATCTGCCGATGGTTTGTGAATACCGGATATTTTCTCGAAGAATTCTGGGTTTACCACTTTCGGAAGTAGAGTTTGGTATTGAGCTTGTACAGGACTACGCCAATTTCGATAGCTCCGTGATCGTATGGCACCAACCGAGTTAAAAGAATTGAAAGCTCGGTTGCAAGAGTTGACGGATAGAGGTTTTGCTCGACCAAGTTTCTCACCTTAGGGTGCACCAAGATTGTTTGTGAAAAGAAGGACGGAACCATGAGGATGTGCATTGACTATCGTCATGAATAAAGTGACGATAAAGAATAAATATCCGTTCAGCGTATTGATGATTTGTTTGATCAACTAAAGGGAGCCTCGGTGTTTTCAAAGATAGATTTGAGATCGGGTATTACCGAGCCATGAATTCGAGATTCGGATATACCCAAAACGCTTTCAGAAGCGAGATACGGCCACTCACGAGTTCTTAGTAGTGCCGTTTGGGCTCACTAATGCCCTGCGGTATTTCGGATTTGATGAATCGGATCTTGACAAGATTTGGACCGGTTCGTAGTTGTGTTCATTGACGACATCTTGGTCTATTCAAGAGACGAGACCGAACATGTTGAGCACCTGAGATTAGTGTTGCAAATTTTACGGGATAAGCAGTTATATGCTAAGTTCAAGAAGTGTGAGTTACGGTTAGAGAGGTTAGCTTCTTGGGTCACGTGGTATCGCGTCGGGTATTTGAGTTGACCGAGCAAAATTTCAGCCATACTTAACTAGAAGCCTCGAGAAATATTATCGAGGTTCGAGCTTTTAAGACTTAGGTTACTACCGACGGTTTGTAAAGGTTTCTCGATGATAGCCACCATGATGAAGCTACTTCAAAAGATGTTAAGTTGAATGGACGGAAAAATGTCGAAAAGTTTTGATCAATGAAAACTTATTTGTGGAAGCTTCAATTTTAGTGCACCAAATCGGGCAAAGAGTTTGTCATCTATAGTGACGCCTCCTACTTGGGTTAGGTTGCGTATTGATGCAAGAAGGTCGAGTTGTGGCCTATGCGTCGAGACAATTAAAGCCACATGATAAAAATTATCCGACCTATGATCTCGAATTAGCTGCCATCGTATTCGCCTTGAAAATATGGCGACATTACTTATTTGGTGAGAAGTGCCATGTATTTTCGGATCACAAAAGTCTCAAATATTTGATGACTCAAAGAGACTTGAATCTGCGACAAAGCGTTGCCTTGAGTTGTTGAAAGATTATGAGCTGGTCATTGATTATCACCGGGAAAGGCTAATGTGGTTGCGGACGCCTTAAGCCGAAATCGGTGTTTGCTTACGAGCAATGAATGTACACTTATCATTCTACCCGACAATGTGTTAGTGGTGAATTAAAGGCCAAACCATTATTGATTCATCAAATTCGTGAAGCTCGTAAAGTCGACGATGAGTTGGTTGCAAAACGGGTGAATGTGTTCGAATGTGGAATCGGAGTTTCAAATTGATGATGACGATTGTTTGAGGTACAGAAATCGGTTGTGTGTTCCAAGAAATTTAGAACTCATTTTGATGATTCTGAACGAAGCTCATTGTAGCCGAATGTCAATTCACCTGGGGAGTACGAAAATGTACCACAACCTAAGACGTCAGTTTTGGTGGCATGGTATGAAACGAGACATTTCCGATTTTGTTTCGAAGTGTTTAATATGTCAGCAAGTGAAGGCGGAACATCAAGTGCCTACGGGTTTACTCCAACCGATCATGATACCTGAATGGAAATGGGATAGAGTAACGATGGATTTTGTATCTGGGTTGCCAGTGTCGGCAAGTAAGAAAGATGCGATTTGGGTCGTTGTTGATAGATTGACTAAGTCGGCTCACTTTATCCCCGTACGCACGGATTTTTCAATGGATAAATTAGCTGAATTGTATGTTTCTCAGATTGTGAGATTACACGGGGTACCTATTTCTATCGTGTCGGATAGAGATCCGAGATTCACCTCACGATTTTGGAAGAAATTGCAAGAAGCTTTGGGTACCAAGTTGCATTTTAGCACCGCTTTTCATCCACAAACAGATGGTCAATCCGAGCGGATAATTCAGATACTTGAGGATATGTTGAGATGTTGCATCCTCGAGTTTAGTGGTTCATGGGAACGGTATTTACCTTTGATTGAATTTGCTTACAACAATAGTTTTCAGTCAAGTATTAAGATGGCACCTTACGAGGCTTTGTACGGTCGAAAATGCCGTAAGCCATTGTTTTGGACCGAAATTTGGGTGAAAGTAAAATTTTGAGTGGATTTGATTAAAGATGCTGAGCAGAAAGTAAAGGTAATCCGTGAAAGTCTGAAGGCAGCCACAGATCGTCAGAAATCGTATGCGGATTTGAAACGAAAAGACATTGAATATCAGGTGGGAGATAAAGTATTTCTTAAAGTTTCGCCTTGGAAAAAGATACTCAGTTGGCCGTAAGGGCAAGTTGAGCCCAGATTCATTGGGCCGTCTGAAATCTCCGAACGAGTTGGTCGATTCGTATAGATTGATTTTGCCCCGAACTTGAAAAGATTCACGACGTCTTTCATGTTTCGATGCTTGACGTTATAGATCCGATCCGTCACACGTAATTAATCCATCGAAGTTGAAATTCAATCGACTTGAGTTATGAAGAGGAACCGATTCGTATCCTAGCTCGTGAAGTGAAAGAGTTGTGAAACAAAAGGGTTTCGTTGGTAAAAGTGTTATGGCTCAAACACGGAATCGAAGAAGCTACTTGGGAAACCGAGGACTCTATGAAAGAACGATACCCAAACCTGTTTACCGGTAAGATTTTCGGGGACGAAAATTTCTTAAGTGGGGGAGAGTTGTGATAGCCCTAAAGTGACCCTAGTCGGGAAGCGGATTCGGGACCGCTAAACTGAGTCACCAAATTATTTGAACATGATATTTATTGTCTAAAATATGTGATTATGAATGTGTGAACGTTTTAGGCTTCGATTTAGTAAATTGCATGCGAATTTAGTCAAAAGGACTTATGTGAGAAAATTTAGAAATGTGCTAGGCAAATGTAAAGTGGCGTAATAATGCATGTTGAAGAAATGGTGGGTTTGCATGTCAAATTGCCCAATATTTGAGCTAATGGCCGGCCATGCTATGAGTGGAAACATGTCACAAACATGTTATGTAGTGATGTATGTTAGGAACAATAAAATAATGAGTATGGGTAATAAAGAAATGGAAAAAGGAAAAAAAAAATGTGTGTGGTTACCCCCCTCCATTGCCGTGAATAGAAGAAAGAAAAAGAAAAAAAAATGTGTTCATCCTTTTTTCATTCTTCTTGACCGAAAATTCAAAGAAAAGAAGGGAGGAAATGTTGAAGAGATTCGGCCATGCTTGTAGCTAGGTGAAGGTAAGTTTGATGTTGTGCCATGAGATTCATGCATGTTTTTTTTTTGTTTGTTAGCTTGAGTTCTAACTAGCCCATGGTTCAAATCTTTACTATGTCATGGAGATGATATTCGGCTAAGGTGGATTTGTGTTGATGTTAATTGCATGCTAAAAGTGAAGCTTGTAATGATGCATGTGATGGTGGATTGATGACTCTTGAATCTCCTTTTTAGCATCCTTGAGTGAGACATTAAGTTCTTTGTTTAACCATGACCAAAATCGAAATGATATGGTGTTGTGATGCATTCGGCCATGGTAGGAAATAGAAGAGAAATAAGGTTGTTGTTAGATGAAGTAGAGTATAACAAATGAGCTCGTATGTGCATTAGTTGCTAGATGGAGAAGAATCGGCTAGCAAGTTGTGTGCTAAGGCGAATATAATTTTGTATATTATGGGTAATGCATGTGTTGAATTAATGTAAAAGAGAGGATGCTTTAATAGTGTATATATGTGTATTAGCCAAGTTTTGAACTTGAAACAAATGGTGTTTAGTCAATACAAGTGACCATACTTGTAGAATGTATTAAGTGTTGCAATCGGCCTTAGCATAGATGTGTATGTTCGCCACATGAATGAGTACATGAGTTGATGGGTATGTTCGGCCATAGGTAGCCTATTGATGGCTTTAGCTTGACTTAGAAAATTCGCTAAGGGAAATATTAGTTAGTATGTTGAATTCGATTCGTGATTTCGTACATATGTGACTCTAATGTCTAATGTATATATGGGCTAAGTACCTTGAGCTTCTCTTTTGATGTTCGAATGAATTGTATTAAATTGCTTGATGTGATTAAAATGCGTATGATCATTGTGTATTTGAGCTAAAAGGTGGCCATATGACCTATCAAACTCCTTGTCATATTCGGCCATAAGCTAGCAAAATGAGACTTTAATAAGTTAAATTTGTTTGAATTAGCTCAAGAGCTTAGAGGACCACAGTTGGATAAGGAAAGGAAAAAGTGATCGAATAGCCGTTGAAGCCGTTCGACAACATCCGGGGTAAGTTTTCGAGTAATGGAACTTAGATTATGATTTCATTAGATCATATTTTAAGCAAATCAAAATCATGCTCTTTGTGTGTGGCTATTGAGCCGAAATTGTAAGTGTGATAAGTGCCTTGTGTTTGAGTTTTGCTAATGAAAATGAAATACGAATGTGTCATGATTTATTGATAAATGTGCATGGTTATTCGAATGATTTCCGGGCTAAGTCCCGAAGGCTTTGTGCTAAGTGACTATATCCGGACTAAGATCCGAAGGCATTCGTGCGAGTTACTAAATCCGGACTAAGATCCGAAGGCATTCGTGCGAGTTACTAAATCCGGGTTAAGTCCCGAAGGTATTTGTGCGAGTTACTATAACCGGGCTATGTCCCGAAGGCATTTGAATGAGTAGCTATATCCGGTTAAACTCTGAAGGTACGTGATTCGAAAATGAATGATCTTGCTGTAAAAATTTCAGTTAATACGCTTGTGAAATCCCAACAATGAGGTATGTTTCATATGTGCTTTGAATTAGTTGAGCCCTTACAAATAAGTATTCGCCGGTTGATAAATGAGCTACCGCCTTTGGCTAAGTTGATCTTTGTGTATGAATATAAGGGTTGGTAATGTGAAGTAAGTCTGATATTGAGAATTTGTGCATATGAAATTATCTGTTTAGCTACATGAATGTTATACTTTGGTTGTGTCTAAATTCATGACTCAAACTTACTAAGCTTAAATGCTTACTCCGTTTCTTTGATTCTCTGTTTTATAGATTTTGGTTCTTCAGCTATCGGACTCGGGATTTTGAAGTCGAAGTCGCCCACACTATCAAAGCTCCTTTCGGTATATTTTTGGTTGGACTTTAAAATGGCATGTATAGGACTACCCTTTTGTTGTAGGTCATGTACCTTTCGGTTTTGTGTAAATTTGGATAGCCATGCGAAAATGGCTTAAGTATACTTTGGGCATGGTATTATAATCATTGTATGTTGTTCATTAAGAGGTGTGGAAATGTTTGGAAACGATTAGCCATTGGGATGGTTAATCATGATCGTATTTTGTGCTATTTATGTTAAAGGGCTAGTTGAATCATGGAAACTATGAAATAGGTAAAGCCTACCTTAAAGACAGATACTAACAGCTGCAGTGACATGGATGTAAAAAATCACTAAAAATAGTAGGAATGGAATTAAATAGTGAATAAATTATGAAAACGAACCTTGACGAGTCTATTTTCATAGGAAAGTAACGAAACGATCATATGAACAGTATGTTAAGAGATATTTAAGTTTTCATGAGACAGGGCCAGAACGGCTTCTGGAGTCCCTGTTCCGACTTTGGAAATTCATTATAAATTGACCAGAGATAATTAGAAGTCATACCATATATGTACAGATTCCTTTTTGAGTCTAGTTTCTGTATAAACAAACGGCATTAGTATTGAAGCCCTGTACAGAGAGATATCCAAGTTGTAATGCGCAAAGGTCAGTGTAGTCGATCCCTGTAACATGGGGGAGTTTAACTAATAAACTGTACTAATTGGCCCGACCAAAAATTCTAGAAAAAAATTTGTAGAATCATATATGAGTCTAGTTTCAGAGAAAAATCACGAAATTGATTTTCGAGTTGTGGAACTCAAGATATGATTTTTAAGGTGACAGTGACACAGTTAGCCGGCTGTCTGAAAATTTTTAAAATGAACTGTGCAAGTAAGTGGATTAAGCCCGTTAACCCCTCGTGTCCGACTCCGGCGACAGTCTCGGGTACGGGGTGTTACACCTAACACCCTACTGCCACTACGCCATAAGCTCTTTTTGTGTTAAATTATACTCGCAACTTCTCTTACCCTACTGCCACTACGCCATAAGCTCTTTTTGTGTTAAATTATACTCTCAACTTCTCTTAATCCTTATTCTAGTTGCGACCTGCATATTAAAAGAAACTCCTAAATTGCGCACGCCACGCCTTGAACCCAGGCACCTCCCTAGCGCCCTCCTAACGTCCTTAGCCACTGGGCCAGATGCCTACTTCTGACATGAATTAGCCTGAACAATTAATAAGGCCTACCTGCGACAGCCCTTGGTTTTTCTAAAATAAAAACTCACATTTGCGCACGCAGGGAATCGAACCCCTGCTCCCTTCCTACTGCTTAACACGCCTAACCACTAGGTCAGACTCCTCCTTATGTCCAATTTTAGCCCAACTTATTAATAAACCTTAATGCCCAAATCCCCTAAAGAAGTAAAAATAATAATTTTTGCTAGAGTCTTGGATCGAATTTTTCCCACACTTTAAATACTTCTAAATTTATTTAAAAGCAATAATAATAATAATAATAATAACCATAATAATGAAAATTTCAAATACGATAATATATATATTTTTTCCTAATAATAATAATTATAATTTCCATAAAATAAATAAAAATAGATACAAAGAAAATTTTCTAATAATAATAATTTTATCTCTTAATACTAATTAAAATTTTATAAAAATTTAAAATATCCGTAATAATAAATATAGTAAAAATTTTCTAGTAGTAATTTAATTCAAAATTTTTTCTTAAACGATAATATTTAAAATTTCTTAATTATTCGGTTTTCTTCTATCCGAATCCTAGACTCAAAACCCAACTCTTCTAAACCCAATTATTAGGGCGTTACATAAATATTAAAAGTTTATTTCAAAGTGATTATCTTTCTTTAAAAACCCCTCAATAATGCCCTTCCTTTTGGAACTAAGTAAAAAAAAGGAAATTTAATGTTATTAACCCGAGGTGTGCTCTATGCCAAGGAGAAAAGGAGGACAAAAAAAATATATCCTGGAAGTGTGATTTGCCTAGAGTAATGTGGTTTGCATCGAGATTTGGACTTAGTATCCTAAACACCAATTTATTTTTTGTCAAAGTTTGGATTATACAAATGGCTAGAGAGTGGGACCAAGCCTTGAAAAAGGAGATTATGGAGTTGCTCATCCCATTATAGAAATTTTAGGGCCATAGAAACAATGTTATCTTTGAATGTATAAACTCAAATTCGATAACGGTCATCAAGAAAGTGGAATATATTAAAATAATGAGGAAAGCTTAAAGGGAATGTATTTCATGCAATTCAGAAATAAAAAGCATTGAAGGCATGAGGAGTGGGACAACAAATACTTACTCTTAAGCGCATCACAATAGGGTGCTATAGGTATACTGAAGTACTTGCATGGTTTTTCATATTAAGGAACCAAATGGAATATCTCTCAAGTCGTATGAAGGAAGAATTTAACAAGATAATAATATAGTAAAGAATTTGTTAGTGTTAAGGATTGTCCTGATCATAATCGTCAAAAAAGGTATCTCCTGCTACATTTTAAAGATTAAGGACAGGTTATTAGGACATATCAATGTAGGGCAAACCTGTTCAATTCATTGGTCGCACAAACCATTGTTAGACGATATTAACACATTGAGAGAATTAATACAATACACGAGATGGTCTAACGAAGAAAATGACACTCTAAAGTGGGCAACATGGAAAGCCAAACCATACTAGGACAGTTCCAGTCATATTTATGTCTTTGTTTTTTATTTTGTTTTTCTTTTTATTATTAAATTATATTTTGAATTGAATTTTAACTTTTACAAATTGTATTTAGATATTGAGTTTAATTACCTTTTATTTTAGACTTGAGGTTTGGCTATAATTGTAGCACCATCATACCCAACCTGATTGCTGAGTCAAGGTACTAAGGTGTTACGTTCATTGCTAAAGCAAATATTGTTAAATTCAATTCATTTGTTATTGTAATTTCACTATTAAGATTAATTAGCATTTATAACTCAATTTAAAAACTTATCTAAATTCAATTTAAGCATCTGAAATCTCTTAGAACAATTTGTAATTGATTAACGACTAAATTACAAAGTATGCAAAACCTCGAGCCATCGTCGCAAAGTTAGGAGTTCCCATTGCAACGTCACTCACTGTATTCACTCGTCGCGACATGGTGAACCTGTCATTGCAACTTCGATTTTGTGTCCAATTGATTTCCATTCTATCATTTCTTATCGTTTACAATCAAATATATATACCAGAGTTCTACCAATTTCACTCTACATATCATTCACATGTAACTATTTCCAATTTTTATACTATATGTTTCTAGATGACATTTACAAGATTAAAACAACTATCAAAGTTTTATAAATAAATCCATCAATACATCATATTACAATTATTCATTTAATGTGTTAACAATTCACTTAAACTATTCTTATGTATTATTAATTCTATCACTTATAATAATTTTTAGCATCCCACTCTTGTGCTATTTTTTCTCCTCTACCACTCCATTCCTCATCTTTTATGTACTTATAATTATTTGAGAATTTATGACTTTTAGTATTGTATGCTTATATGCAACATTAATTAAAATTTACTATTTACATAATTTTAGCAAAGCTGTACACTTGATTAAAATCCCTATTATAGATAGTCTACTATTGTTTCAACTATATGCGACCCTCATACGGAGCCTTCCTCTTACACCCTACTATTCTAATATCTTTTAACATCCTTCCTTCTCAACAGTAGTAACATTCAAAGCTACAAGACTTACTAGAAGGTTGAAACATCTAGTGAGAAAACGAAATCTTAGCTCCAACTTAAAGAAGAAGAAGAGAACATTTAGGTTAGAAAGAAAGACCAAAACATCTAGCAGAAAGAAAAATTATCTAGAATGTCCTCATCCCTTCACTTTATATACTTCAAGTCCCATTGATTTCTATTCAAAATTCGAGGGTAGGTAAAAGAAAATCAAACGAAGATTTACATGACTATTTGACTAGTAATGGAGTGGGTCAAACCAATCCAATTGACTTCCAACTAATCCCGTTACCAAAACCAACCTGAATAGTGCTTATACAAATCGAGCGTACTACACATTGGTGGTGACTCATATAAAGCATGGTCTTAAATATGGTTAAGTCTCTTACAGCTTGCTCATTCACTTGGTAGACTCTTCGTGTTCAGCCAAAAAATCTAGGGCATATTCTTTCTTCACTTGAACATACTCTATAATTAAATCTTAGATATCGCTAACGAGCAAGTACTTAAACGCTAGTATAGGCCAATACTCTAATTCGTTGGCAAGTCAATGTGGCGGATTATACTACTATAGTGTGCCAAAACAGTTTACATATATACCTTACTCACCTTTTTTGGATTTGCCGCTTTAGGGGTGTGACACATTGTCTCTTTAATCTTTTCAATTTTCCCAAAACTTTCTTCACTTTCGCTTCCAATTCCTTTCTTTCAAGATGATATTCTAACTCTCTAGTATATATACTTGACTTCTCCTTTTGGGTAGCAATGGGAAGTTTCAAGAAATTTGAGAGAAAAAATGGGATCTCATAGTAATGGGTCAAATTGTAAAGAAATGAAAATCCCCTTGTACATATATATCAGTGACGTTCGAAGGATGAAGACTTTTCTTCATGTTTCAATGCAAATATCTCATAATAAAATATTACAATTTAATATAAAACATCTTATAATAAAATAATAATAAAACATTCAACTAATCATATTTCAATATTTTTCTTCTTTAATTATTACACCATATAAATATCTATTTTAGGTAATAACCATTTTACCCTTCATGTTTCTACAAAATTCTATTCTTGAATCACTTCATGTTTGGTAAAATAATGGTTTAGTCCTTCGTATTTTCTACTTATTCAATTTGGTACTACACACCAATTTCATGTCATAAGAAATTGGGTTATTTTCTCTTTTGACCCTTCAATTTTCTTGTATTTACATTTCTACCCTTCAAATTGGGTTTTTTCGTTTAATTTTAAAATCTTATTTATTCTCCAATTTATTTTTATATACTATTTGTCTTAATTATTCAATCATTTTCTTGCTGAAGTTTATTTTAAATATATAATATTATATATTTGAATTTAGGTTTAATATATTATTTGATATTTGAGTCGACATCTTTTTCTAATGTGATACTTGTGTTATTCTTTTATCCAGTTTGGTATTGTCTTTCATAAATGTTGTACATTATAGTGCTCAAAAGTATTAGTGTTAACTTTTTAATGTTAAATTTGAGTTTGGGGTTGACTTAATCAGGGGCGAAGCCAATTTTTATTTTATTTTTTGATTGAAATATCATAATATTAACAAATTTAAATATCGTCTAAATTTTTATTGTTTATTGTACAACATCATGTCTAAAATTGACATTTTATCTTATTAAAAGCATTTTTTGCTAGTGATACCAAAAATTAAATCTTCAACTAAACTTATCAAAAGTAATGTGAAACTAACCATAATTTTTGGGCGTTAAAGTCAATAGTATTTATAAACTAAAGGTATGTTTGGTTAGGTGGAAAATAAATTGAATGATTAAATAAATGAGTTGAGAAAAAATAGATTTTAAGTGTGCTCAATAGAGGAGAAAAGTGTGAGGAGTGAAAATAATAAATATGATCATTTTCTACCCTAATACATAAAAGTTGATTCCTTGAATTAGAATGATAAAGAGGGCAAAAAAACAAAAGAGAGTTGTATATTAGTTCAAAGGTATGCATTTTTTTCAAATATTTAATTTTCTTTCCTTTCACTAAGCAATGGGCGGAAAAAAATTACATTTTTCTTTTAATTTTTCCATCTTTCCTGCTAAGCACATTCATGGTAAGAAAAATGATATTTTTCGTCTTTCTATTTTTTCTACTCCTTCAATTTCTCATGTTTCTAATTTTCTTTCAACTTAAGGGGCAAAAAAGCCTTAGCAGAAAAAAAAATTGCATTCAAACCCTTTAGGAAAAAAGTTCATCCTATTGAGTCTTTAGTGTCCCTCCCCTTCCAAAAAAAAAAAAAATCAATTAGGCTCTTCTATTAACGAAAACTATTGGTTAACCGATTTAATTGTTAACGAAAATTTTATGTGCACTAACTTGGCATACAACATTAACAAAAAAAATTATAAAAATATTTTAAAATTAATAAATATATATACATCTAGTATGAACTTAGATAATCATTTGTTCAAATTCATTCAATATGAGTACAAAGCTATAATTTTAAAAAAATTATTAAAAGTACTAGAATTATAAAATGTTATAAAAATATAAAATTATGAAAATTCAAATTTAATTAATAATTTATAAAAAATATTAAAAATTAATAAAAGAACGATAGAGAGTGCCATGAAAGAGTTCAGAACTATAAAAGCTTTTGATATAATTCAAAATGAATAGAGTGTCATGCAATCTTCCTTATAAAGAGATGTAAAAGAAAGATAATAGAAAGAAAAGAAAAACGAAAATATAAAGTATATATAAATAAAATAATTATTAAATTTTAATTTTTAGTAATTTTAATAAATTTTATATACCTTTTAAAAATTATAATTTTGCACTCATATTCAATGAATTTGGTTCAATGGTTACCCAGATTCATTTAAATATGGACAAATAGTTGTCCAGGTTCATTTTCGATGTTATATATTTTTCACCATTTTTTTCTTTATTTGTGTTGACGTAGAGCACCACATCAATGCACATAATCTTTAAAATTTTGGCACGTCAACATCGTTTGCCATGTTGTCAAAGTTACCGGTCAAACGAATCAACTAATATTTTCCGTTAATAAAAGGGCTTAATTTGTTTTTTGAGGGATAACTAATTAAGGGCTGAATAGGAAGAACATTTTTGTCCTAATGGCTTAATTACATTTTTTTATTTTCTTATTAACGATTTTTTTTTTTTTTTGACCTTTAAGCCTTTACTTTCGTCTCTACGAAGTAAAACCTAAAACAACACTAGAATAATCATAAAAAAAAAAAAAAAAAAGATATCAAATAAGAGAACCAAATGCGTAGCGAAGCAATAGCTAAATACATTGTTAGCATCTCAAAGATTAAGGTTTTAACTATATTATTATTGTCTCCTCCTCAATTTGTAATAATATCAGGCTCCTGCACATGATTTTATACATTTTTAATTTATTAAGTAAAATATTTTATGATTTTAAAAGACATATTTCTACTAATTAAATAATGGTTAGTTTAATTTATATTAAAAGTGACCTTAATTTTAAAAATAATAATTGGGAAGTAAATAAAAATATTTTCATTGAAATTTGAATTTCTTTTCAAAATGTTGTTTACTTACACAAAACAAATAATGGATATATAAATAAAGAGATTAAAGATTGGTTGCTTTGCAAATTATAACAAATAACTTAGTATAATATTAAATTTCCTTATCATCAATTACAATAATATTATATCTCTCTACTCTCATTATTGTTCAAATATGATTTCAAAATTCATTGCTTTAATGCTATATCCCTTTTATATAATTTTGTTTACATGCTACTTGATTATAATGTTTTTAACGAGTATTACAGTTTAGTTAAAATAATCATAATTAAAGAAAAAGTTGATGTTTTACAATTACAATAATTTAAAAGAGTTTTTTTAACATTTTCACTTGATAAATATTAAGTATATATTATTTACAAATTATTATAGTCAATCTATTTTTCACTTAAAAAATCATTTATCCATATTTTAATATGGCATTTTATTATATTTGAATTGTAAACTAAGTTATTATATTTTAATCATATTTAACAATTCAAATAATGAGTTAAGAAATTAATTACAATAATTTCAAATATATTATTTAAATTAATTAAAAATTAAATGCATAAAATCAACTAACATTAGAAATTATTTTATAGAAAAAAAACTTGCTTTGATTTATATTTTAAATAAACTTTGCAATTTAAAGTTAAAAGAATTGAACTGAAGTATTGTAATTTCAATATTGGAACTTAAACGCATTAATCAATTACACAAAACTTTTCTTATTTTTCATATATTAACTTTTAATCTTACATGCATTTAACGGAGGCTTATCTATTTATTTTATTTTTTAATTCATTAAATAATATATATATATATATATATATATTTCATTTTATGTGATTAGTCTATTTATAACTGTAGATGATAATTTTACGTGACCAAAATATTTTAATATTTTAATTCGAATTTAGTGAAATAATTTATTTAAAAAATAAGAGTTTAGTAAGTGAAAATCCATGTATCAACATTATAGATATACATCAGTTGAGATGTTAAATCTTGTAATATTTGATGTATATATTATTTATGAGTAGATTAAGTTTTTATAGGTTATCATAATCTTTAGTTAGTAAATCATGATTGATACCATAGTAGAATGAAGATCACATCACATCTATTAAAACCCCACAACCAACTTCTTTTCACGTTTCCATGAAACAACCATCAGTGAAAGATTGGTGAAACCTAAGAGTCCTCTTCCATCAAAATTTGCACTCCCTACCCTATCCACTTCTTATCCCCTTCCCGCAAGGCACTTCCCAACCCGACCCTAAACCCTCCCTATTTATTATCTTTAATAAAATAGATTTTTTTTCTTTTTGGACACACATAGATAAACACCACAAAAATGAGAAAACGTATAGCCAACTTCGGCGACACTAAGATGAATTCCGTGGTCCTTCCAATATCCACCGTCGGCTAATAAATAAATTATCATTTGGAAATTTCATTAGTGGAGCCAGCTTTGATTTTTGGGCGAGACTAAGCCGACACGTTTCCAGAAGCAGTTAAACGAATATATAGATATCCTCAAAGAAACGTCAGCTTTTGCCGCTGGTTTCACGCTCAAGTTGGCCGCCGTGTCAGCTGTTGCTTGTTTCTTTTATGTCCCTCCTGGAATTTTCAAACCTTTCTCTCAACTTGCCCTTCCTTGCACGTTTTATCCACGTGTCCCTTTCTGGATCTTCCTCTTTTTTTTTCTTTTTTATAATAATAAAAAAAGTATGGCTGTATACGTATTTAGAAAAGATAGATACGTTTTTCGAAAGTGGGCCCCCTGTTTTGCAGGTGGTGGGGATTTAAAAATAAAAGAAGAAATCACATGGTACCAAAAAATTAAAAAGAAGGATGGGTCTGTTTGTTATGTCATTGTCGTGATATTTCAACAATCAATCATACGGTGGAGAACCATTGTGACACTGTACGATCCACCTTGTAATCCGCAATTGAAGCAAATCATACTGCCAAAATCTTTCACCTCCGGATAAGAAAATAAAGCTTTGAACATCACGAAAAGCCTGTTGTACGTTGAAAAAAGGATCCAACAAGTGGTTATTGTTATAGATGGATTTAAATGAGAGTTATCCTCATGTACGGTTGATATTTATATCTAACAAAATCAACGGCCGAGATGATAGGAAACGGTGGTTTGATGGAACCGAGAATTTTTTTTACACACGCTAATTTTCTCTCGCATGTGGTGTCTGTCAGTGATTATTGTCTAATTTTCTGTGTTTATCTCTATTACTATTATTTAAATAATTAATTAACTTTTATGTGAATTCATTAATTACATTTTAATTAAATATTATTTTTAAAGAAATCAAGATTTTATTTTTACAAAATAACAACTATTGTATTTTTTTTTATATAAAATTTTAAAAATAAGTCTATGGATTATTAAGTTAGTGTAATAAGTGTCTACTCTTGAATTATCAATATTATTATAAAAGAATTTTTATTTCATATAAAATTTAAAAATACACACAATAATATTTGAATCTAAAATGCAATACTATTTAACACATTAATTTTACAATTTTGATCTAAGGCTTACATTAAATATTTATAAATATATTTATTCGAGTTATTGAATTATTCGAGTCAACTCGAATAAGAAATTTTAATTTTGAGTTCGAGTCGAGTTAAATTTTTACAATTAGAATAACTCGATTAATTCAGATAACAGATTAATATAAATATCGTTTTGATCCTTGTCAATTTTGAAAATAAGCAAATTGGTCTCTTTTAACAAAAAGTCAAAGTAATTTTCAAATTTTGAAAATAATTTATAAAAATTTAAAATTTAAAAATTTTATTTTTAAAAATTATAAATTTAAAAAATCTAAAAATATATAAAATTTAACAAAATAATAATAATAAAATCAAAATAAGGGATTAATGATTCAAGTTTATCATACTAAAATATTTTATTTTTTATTATTTTTCTTTAAAAATTTCAAATATATATTGTTTCAAATTCATGTGTTTTAATTGGAAATAATTATATTGTACAATATTTTAATTTAACATTATTAATTTTTCTAATTTCACTCAGTTTCACTCTATTTGATCGAATGCTCACCCTTAATTCGAGTTACTTGAAAATCTAAATAAAAAAAAGACAAAACTACGTCATTTTAATAAATATTTACGTTTTTATCTTTTGATAAATGTTTACCCATTTTTCTTCCCGAATTGCCCCTCTTTCCTTTTTTTTCTTTTATTCAAAATTAATCCAAAAGTTTATACTTTATCTACTAATAAAATAATCGTAAACGGCACATTTGAGTATAAATAATAAGATTTGTTAATTTGACTTGATTCGAAATTTTTTGACTTGATTCGACTCAATTCGAAAAAATTCAAATTGAGTTCAGTTATTAAAATAAAATTCGTCAAATCAAAATTTTTTGACTCAATTCGAGACTCGGTCCTAGTTAAGTCAATGGTTTGGGTTAATAATTTTTTTAATTAGTATATGACATGAAAATTATATATATTAAAAATGTTAAAAAACAGCGTAACATACTTTACAGTTTTAGACTTAAAAATATAAATCGATAATAAATAAAATGTTTATATAACATATTGATAATAAATAAGTATTTTATATTAAAAACTATTTAATGAATGTAAAGATTTTTAGAATATTTGTATTAATTTTTATAAAAATTGACAAACCTAATATGTACCTGTGTCCATTAAAAAAACTAACAATACAGATAAAAAATTGGTACGTTACTGAGTTCCTTAATCGAAGCAAAGGCATCTCACATTGTTCAAATCCAAATTTAAGTAAGATCAGATATTACAATTTACCCCTTCAGAAGAGAGATCCGGCACGGCACCACCCAACGCCCAGGCCCAGGCCCATTATACTCCCGTTTTTAATCTTTCACTAGCTCAAAAATGTAAGATTTGCGTCTATCTCCACTGCAACTCGTTTTTTACAGCACTCATGAGACCAAATTCGTGCAATATAAGAAAAAAAAATCATTTTTCATCACTATCCCCACTTTATCAACAAAATAAATTGATTTATACTGTTTTTGGTCTAGGCTCACAAGCATCTTTCATTTCAAATTTCTACTTCACATTGTATGTTATAACTTCCTTTAATAAAAAAATTTCTAACACAAACCCCAACACGAGCTGAAAAAAAAATTTACAGATCGGCTATGACTGCCTTTGTGTTTAGCTTGGTTTGCAATCTTTCTTCTCTCTTTTTTTTCTTTTTTTTGGATTTTAAGTTTGGATTTTTACTCCGCCGACAAAGTTTCCGGCCGCCATAGCTGACCAGAAATATCGGAGGAATCGTAATAGACATCGGAATACTCGAACAGTCCATCATATGCAACGGTGCCATCATTGAAATTATCAACGAATCCAAACTCGAAAGAATCGTAGTTGGGGTTTTGTTCCTCGAAACCCCACAAATCATGGATTCCCGAGGAGTTTGAGTCAGCTCGCACCAAATCAGTCGCTTCGGACCTTCCCTCAGCATCAGTTGTGGAAGCCGTAGGGGGAGGCAGACCAAGTTCATCATCGGAAGCCTCGAGAAGGTAACCAAGATCCGGTTGTGAGTCACCAGAATCCGAAGTGAGATCCACAACCGGCATAGATTCCGTCGAAGTCGATGGGACGGCTGATATCTCCTCTTCAAAACTCTTCATTACGGATGCAAGGTCTTGATTAAGAGGCAAGGAATCTGAATCATCAAGAAATAAATCATCTCTGAGTCTCTTCACGTCGGGCGAGTCCAGACCCGACTCGTTGGAGTCGTCCCTAGCCCGCTTCTTGCTGTTTAACTCATCCATTAAAACGTAAAAATGAATGGAAGGAGGTTTAGGTGGTAAAGAGAGTTAGGAATAAAGAAACGCGAAGGAGGGAGATTGAGGTGGAGAGAGAGGGGTGGGGGACAGGAGGTTATATAGTGAGACCAAAGTAGAGAGAAAAAGGCAGGGAGAGTGAGGGATGATGGAGACGCAAGCGCGTGGGTAAGCAAATTCTTAGGTCATCACGGGGCTCTTGCTTTTTGCTTTTTAAAAATTTTTTTTTTTTTGGGGGGTTTACTAATTAGCTGAGACCAGTTTCCAATTTGGATTTTATTAAATGGATTTGAATTCCATGCTTGAGATCCGGTCAGATGGGACCCACAATCCTAGTCAATCACGGCCCTTTGGGATTTACCTTTCTTTTTTTAGGTTAGCTTTGGAATGCTTGGCGTGACTTGGCTGTGGATTTTGTTGTTTTGGTGGGAAAGTGGAGGAAGAGTGTGGACGAGGCCATTTTCCTATGCTTTCATTTTGGAAAATCTAAGATATTTTCTCATTTCAATTTCACTCCTTAACTTTCCTTTTTTACTTCAATATAAATCCATGTAAATAAATTTATCCAATTTGTGAGTATCATACTCTAAATTTAACAATCTCTTTTATATTTTCTAAAATTCAATTACTTTTAACATTTTGTAGTTTCTTTTTACATAACTTTATGAAAGAAATAATTTTAATAACCTATTTAATTTTTTCTTTTAATTTATAATTTAGCATAGTTTGTTAAGTTATTTTAAAATTAACGTAACATACATGAATTGTCATATCAATAAATTTTTTATTTTATTTAAATATTAAACATAATTAAAATTTAAAGATAAAATAAAATATTTAGAATTATTTATTTGTTTATATGGCATATCGTATCACATGTAAAATTAAGGTTAATTTTTAATCATTTTGAAATGATTTAACAGATAAAATAAATATAAAGGTTAAAAGAAAAAAAAAAGTTACATGAAAAATTAAAATGATTAAATTTTCTTTTAATTTGGATTTATTTAAGATTATGAAAAGCGTTTGTTTTTCCATTATCTTGTACAACTTCCATTTTATTATTTTATTTCATTGATTTTGTCAGCAATGATAAAAACGAATTAGCTTATAATTATTTATCTGTAACATATAAATATCTCATTAATTTATACATATTTATTTTAAAATATATATTAAAAAATAAGAAGAAGAAGTAGAAATTAAGTAAGTATCTAAGCCAGCCTTCAGATTCTGGATTTGAGAAACATAAACTACAGAAAACACAAGAAATTAAATTATTATTTAAATAATAGAAGCAGACATAAATAGAAATAAAGAAAGTAAATGGATGTGGGAGGTCGGCCATAGCTCGGCCAACTGATGAAAATCTAGTTTTACTTGTTCAAATGAAATGGTTAAATGCGACATTCATATGCTTTTATTTTATTATTTCAATATTTATTCCTACTTTGTTTTCTAAAAGTTATGCATAATCATCAACTCCAAAATATAAATATTTAGGTGCCCCACCTAGATTCAACACCTCATCTAATATTTTTCAAAAATATTTATACATATATAAATTTTAATATGCCAATAATTTTATTTTATATATTTATATTATTTGTTGATATAAAATGTAAAAAGGAAAGTCAGTTCACTTACAAAGGTCGAAAGTCGAAACAAAGATAAGAGAATAGGCTAATTGAAAGAGTAATGTTTAGGCTTATTATGTGCATACTTGACAGAAGGATAAAACAATAATTTTATATTATATTCATACCCTATTCAAACAAATCATCATATTATTTTTGAAAGGTTTATTGTTTTAACTAGAATACATAAACAAAGTACAATATAAATACAAATACAAATATATCGTTAAGTAATTACAACATAAAATTAAACCAATATGAAACACAATGAAAAAAAAAACAATTTGTTGGCAATAAGTATATCATTTTTCAAGTGCATAACAATAAATTTAGCAATCAATATTTAGATTTTATAAATAATCTTGACTTTATTATTTTCCTTTTATAACTGAAACTAGTGACTAAAACACAAATTATTTTAATGATGTTGTTGTGATATCACAGTCTTTATATTTTTATATGTCACATTAATAAATAATGTAAAAATTTAAAATCATAAAACACACAAAGTAGATATTAAATATGATGTGAAGTATTAATTATTTAAAGTTTTAAGGGTTATATGTTATTAAAATGGTGATTTAAAGTGAATGGGGATGATATTCAAAAGTTTGAATTGATTGATTATTGGAAAACTTAGTCATCTTTATTTGTAACTTAAATCTTTGAGTAACCCGGATTTGATTTCTTCCAACATTATTTTAATTTTATTTTAAATAAATTAAATTTTAAGAACTAGAATTAATATTAACACAATTATAATGAGCTGAATTAAAAAAAAATTAGCATGTATTTTATATATTTTATTAAACACTTATCGCTATCATAAATTTATTTATGAAATCTAAAGCTACATTTAAACAAAAATTAGAAAGCAAAAGTGAAAAAGAAAAACCTTTTCTTAGTTTTAATTTTGATGCTAATCACTTCTTACAATACCAAACAAATCATTAACTTTTGATTTATTCTTATTTAAATATCACTCAAAAGTTAATAATTTAATTTGGATAAATTTATTTAAGATATTATTAACAGAATGAGGGTATAATAAATATTTAAAATAATATTTTAAAAGTTAAAAGAAAAAATTTTAATATACCAAAATCTCATCTTTGATTTTATATACATGTGTCTCACGATTGGTTGACATTGTTTTTTTTTTTTTTTTTTTTTTGTTTATAATGCTAACTTCTCTCCACCATTGAAATCACACACTACACTATTTAAGGGTTTCATTCAAACCTTAAACCTGGTTTTTGTTTGTTCCAAATCAAACATTTTAATAAAATGGAGGTCATTATAAGATTGAATT
The DNA here is from genome assembly GCF_025698485.1 of Gossypium arboreum. Lineage (NCBI taxonomy): Eukaryota > Viridiplantae > Streptophyta > Magnoliopsida > Malvales > Malvaceae > Gossypium > Gossypium arboreum. Next base: position 105,840,895 of record NC_069081.1, on the reverse strand, counting down.
GCTGCGATTTACGCAAAACAGGAAAAAAAGTGTATCTAGAAACTTTGATTTATTCTTTCCCAAAAGCAAAAAAGAAAAAGGCACATGAAACCATGGACCGACTTGCTTCTAACCTTTTATTTCTGTATAAAAATTCAATTTTGTTAAATAAATAAATAGCTTGTTTAAAAATTAAAAACATTATCCTTATAAAAGGATGGAATTTGAATACTTGAAAATTCGACAAAGACATTGGTTGAAATCATTATACAGCTTTCAAACTAGTATTTTTTTTTTCTTTATAAAATATTCCAATCCAATAAACAGGGGAACAAATCTTTATGGACATACAGAATTGTTTTTTTCCCAACATGATTACTTTAAAACATTGACATTAAAAAAGACATGTTGAAGTGGGAAGAGTTGGGGGCATACATGAATATCACATTTTTCCCCAGCATTATTGTATGCTTAACTTTGAAGGAAATGGGTGGAAAAATTAAAAACAGCCACCAAAGATAAGGTATTGATTTGAAATTGGGCCCATCAATTGTGTTTATTTTTTGAATCAAGAAATTTCCTAATCTGAAACCAATTTCTACCCATTTTCCTCTCCCTCTTCTTTCTCTCTTTTTTGGCAAATTTTATTTCCTTCACCTTTATTATGATTAAGTGTGTGTTTCAACACCATCAAATTTAATTTATTATTTGAAAACAATAAACCATTTGTTTTCATAATAATTTTATAATTTATTCTTAATAAAAAATAACCGATTTTGTAAAATAATTGTTTGGTCTGAATGCTATACCAAACGTGTATTTTGGTTGATACAAACTTTTATCAGTTTTCTTTAGCAAAATTTAAAAGGATAGAAAAGATCACAAAAATTTAAATGTATAAGTCTTGATTTTCTTATCATACAATTTTAAGGTTATGGATGCAAATAACATTATACTCCTGTCAACTACTTTTTCTATTTCTTCCATCTTCTTTTTAGAGTAATTATATCTATTATGTAATTTAAGTTTGGAGAAATTATTTTATAAACTTTTTTTAACCACATCATACATGGTTTCATCTAATTTAAAAAAAAAATATTGGAAGTTTAGTCCAAATGTACATGTAGAAAAAATATGATATGTCATCTTTTAATTGGACGGAACCATGGATGATATAATGGAAAGGGTCTATAAAATAATTTTTCCTTACAGGAAATTTTCATATTCTTTTTATATTCTTTATATGTTTAAAATTTGTGATTGTCTTTTTCAATAATATTATTTTCAAACTTCGAACATACAATTCTCCATAAAAATACAATGAATAATAATAACTTTTTCCAAGTGTAGAGGACAAGTATGGTGGGTGTGTAATTAATACCCAAATTCATTGTTGAAAAGAGGATTTAAAAATGCACAATTTGTTGGTTTCAATAAAATCAATTCCTACATATTTCATGGTTTGAATGTATTTAATTATAGGTAATATGAACCATTGACTTAAAAATGCAAAACAATCATGTTAATTCTCTCCCTTTCCCCTTTTTTTTTTTTTTTTTTTTTTTATCTTTTTTCGTAGAAAACGTGTAGAATATAGCATCAAAATTCAAAGCCACTTTGTGAGAAGAAAATAAATAAATGTGAAAGTAGAAGAGGGTTTTAGAAAAAGAAAGAAAAACGAGGCAGATGGCCTAACACCCTCCTCAATCAATTGCTCCCGATGGCTACGCCCACTTCTTGGCTTCATATCATTATTCTATTCTATTATCTCCATTTTTATTCATCATTATTTTATGCACTACCTTGTCTTTTATTTAAATTTTTTGTGTGGGATCAAAGGCGATTTCGATCAAATTCACCTTCTAGATGTGTTTGCTTGATCCGGTGTAAATATATTGATCTATTTTTTATATTATGTTTGATAATGTAAATTATATTTACAAAATTATAAAATTTTAAAAATATTAATTATAATAAAATTTATTAATAATATTTGAGAAGAAAATTCATAAAATTAAATTAAATTACTGTAAGTAATATGTTAGTCCAAAAATAGTCAATAATACAATTACAAATAAAAATAGCTAAAAGTAAGTAGTATATGCAATTTCATTTAATTGCTCTAATAATTCATATTTGTTGAGTTGTTTCTTCTCCAACAATATCCAACTTTTCTTTAGATTATATTGAGGTGGGGTTTTTTTATATGAAAAATCATTTTTTTTAGAATAACAAACGTCTTTTTAACCACATTTTAAATTTTTTAATATCTCAATTCAAATATTTTGCAAGCCATCTTTAGTACTTGTGTCTAGCTCTATTCTCTCATATAAAATCATATTCCACGATATGGTGTAGGAAAATTATTTGTATCTAACTTTGTCCATAACCAAATGCAATTTTTAACCTATTTTGGGATCTCTCCCAAACAATATTTCTTAGCTTTCTAAAATTTGAGCCACAAACCAACTTTGTAATTCTTCGATTATAATAGCAAACCTACTTTACAATCCTTTTATAATAACGTTTTGATTACTATTATTTCACGGAAATTAGGTAAAAATAATATAGAATTTATAATATAACTTTTAAATAAACTTCCTAAAATTAAAATATTTTATTATATAAAAATAACTTTTATAAACTTTATAAAATTATTTTCTTAAATTTAAATTATGTGTCTTTGGAAAGTCATAGGATTTGGTAATTACAATGATTATTTAGACATGTCACTCTTGTGTAAGTACAAATAATTACACCAAAATCTATTTACTAGGTAGCTTTCCAAACACAATCTTATAAAAATATCTTTTTCTTTTAGTTTTATAAATATTTCATACCAATGGATAGGATGGACAAAAAGATAAATGTCTAATTTAACCATTTGAGATGTAAATCCCAAGAAGCTCAATTAATTGCTTTAATCAACCTTCCAAGAAATAATCCTTGACAAAGTGGACGGTGAAAAATGAATTCCCACTACTCATTCAAGAAAATTGAGAAGAAAACTACTTCTAAAAATCAAAATAAAGAAATCTTGCACAAAGAAAAACAAACTTCTAAAGTTGAAAACTTTATTAATAAAAATAAATTGTCTCTAATAAGCAATGAATAAGCCTTTATATAGGCTAGTTAAGTACATCCAAATAAAACTATCTGAAACTCTAATTAATCAAACAATAAGTAGTTTTAATCTAAACTATATTATTTGACTAAGAAACATAAAACTCCAAAATAACTTAAAATACTTAAATAATATCCAAATTTTGGGACAAATAAACAATAAATACAATATTTGGCTCATATATAATAAAAATTAAGCTTAAAATTCAAATCTAATTGGATTTAAACTCGAATTAAAAGCCCAAAACTCGTAATTCTCATCATAATCCTATCCAGAAATTTTGCTCACGCAGTCTTCATTAAAACGGTCATGACTTGAGATCCTGAACTCAAAATTGAGTGATTCAAAGTGTGTTTCAAATCCAAGAGACAGATCTCCAAACACTATGAAGACATCTAAACCTAAAAATGAGTGGATCCCATCCAAAGAGTTGTTGCAAGTCTATTGGTTTTCCGAACTTAAAAATTGACAGCTTAAGTGAACGAAATTAATAAGCTTCACCCCATCCGTGCATGTATCAAACACCATATTTAAATATTTGACTGAGTTTGTGTCACAAGTTAACCGAATATTATTCAGTAAAAAAATAATTAAAAACTTTTTATAAAGTAACACATTTTATTGTTTTATTATTTTATGGTTTTATCTAAAATTTATAAAAATCAATTAAAAAAATAAACTTCATTTGAATCTAAAAGGATTAAATATAAAAATGGTACCCGAACTTGTCCACTTCCACTACAAGAAAACAGACTTTTAGCGGTGTTTTTAGCGGCGTTTGGATAAAAAGCGCCGCTACAATTATATGTTAGTGGCGCTTCAAAGAAAACGCCGCTAAAAGTTAGAGATATAGTGGCGTTTGTTAAAAAAACGCCGCAAAAGATAACTTTTAGCGGCGCTTATGAAAAAACGCCGCAAATAATCAAACATTAGTGGCGTTTTACTTGAAACACCGCCATATATCAGAATTAGCAGCGGTTTTATAAAAACGCTGCAAAAGCAAACAGAGAGACGACAACGTATCTATAGAGCCATTAGTGGCGTTCTACTAAAAACGTCGCAATATATAAGAGTTAGCGGCGTTTGTTTCAAAGCGCCGCAAAATTGTTGAGGAAAACGGCGTCATCTTTTGTTGAGCTATATATAGGTATTAGTGACGTTTTATGTAAACGCCGCTATTTATCATAATTAGCAGTATTTTTTTGTAAAAACGCCGTAAAAAATTATGTTATTTTAAAGTTTAGGGTTATGAATTTTAGGTTTAATGTATTCGTTTAATTTAGTGTTTTAGGGTTTATGATATATATTTTGGGGTTTGGATTTATGTTTTAGAGTTTGAATTTTGGGGTTTATTAGGGTTTTAGGGTTTAAGGTTTTAATATTAATGTTCATGGTTTTAAGGGTTAGGCTATTAGGGATTAGGGGTTATGATTAATGATAAGAAATTAATTTATTTTAGGATTTTGGTAAGCATTAAGATTCTGTTTAATTACTTTTGTCCCTATATATTAGAACTTGTAATATGTATTAAGATTCTATTTAGGCAGTGTAAGTCTAGATGTAGGGTTCAAGGAAAGGATACTATTAGAACTGAAGAACATTTGGATTTTATTGAGATTCATGCCATTTTGTACTATAACCATATTATTTAATATAAGAATATAAACTATATGTTTTGTACTACACTTACATTGGCCACACGAATTCCCAAAAATATGTTTAGTATTATGGTTTAGGGTTAACAGTTTTTAGAGTTTATAGTTTGGGCTTTATGGTGGTCTAGGATTTATGGTTGGTTTAGGGGTTACAGTGTATATATGATTTTGGGGTTTCAAGTTTGAGATTTAGGGTTTGGTGTTTGGTGCTCGTGGTTTAGTATTTACGATTGTAGGTTTAGGGTTTTGGGTTTAGGCTATAATTTTAGATTTTAATTTAGAAGATAAATATAAATAAGATAAGTATATATAAATTATTATTTTAGAAGAATATATATAAAAATGGGTTAAATCTAAAAAGGATACATGAAAAGTGGTTTAGTGTGCAATTGTGTACATGAACTGTATTTTGATCTAAATCTTGTAAAATATTCATTTTTTATTTAATTAATTTATATATATAAACTAATGCTTTTATCTTTAAAAATATTTAATATAAACCATTTGATATATTAAAATATTAGATTTTTAAAAAAATTGATAAACAAAGAAATGCACTAAAATGTATTAAAATTTGGAGAAACGGCACCGTTTGAGTAAAAAAAATTAGTGGCGCTTAGCCTAAAAACGTCGCTAATTTGTTTTAATTCGACCAAAACGATGCAGTTTCAGTTTATACTATTAAACATTTAGTGGCGCTTTCAGAAAACGCCGCAAAAACACATTACCATTAGGCTTAAATGACGGTGTTTCAAAACAAGGTATAAATTTTTTTGTGGCGCTTTTAGAAACGCCACAAATTTTCAATACCAATTTGCCTAGGGCGATGCCGTTTCGCGTCGGTGAATTAAGTTTTAGTGGCGTTTTTATAAAACGCCTCAAAAGTTCAATAGTCGTTAGCCTTCTACGACTGCGTTTCAATAAAAGTTTTAGTGGCGTTTGTAATATAAACGCCGCAAAGTTGCCCCAAATCGATTTTAACGACGTCGTTTCATTACAAACAAATTAAACTTACACATTTTCCTCTTGTTTGCCCCGATTCTAAATCCCAATTTCCCTAAATTTAGAAATCCCCAAATTCCCCAAATCGGCAAGTTTTCCCCCAAATCTCCCTGTGCATTGCAACCCATCTCCTCCATCGCCTTCTCCCCGTGCGTCGCAAACCATCCCCTCCATCGCCTTCGCACCGTTCATCGCAACCCATCTCGGCCTCCATCGCCTTCGCCCCGTGCATCTGCTACATAGCCATCGAGTCTCCCCTCTACTGCGTCGCCGTCATCTACCGCAACCAATCGGTAAGTATTTTCCATCCTAACCCCTCTGCTGAACTTCCGTATCCTTTTTGGCTAATGTGAATCATGGAACTGTAACCTGGTTGGTTTTGTCTGATATGTATAATATTTTCTGCTATTTCCCTGACGCAATATTTGTATAGGTCACTTTATGAAAAAACATATATATACATAAATAGTTTTGCTTATGCAATATATTATATCTCCGTCTAACTTTGATATATATTAATTTCTTTCGTATTGAAGAGGGCATGGTTGAAGACAATGGAAATGGGTGTTGATATAAATTTAAGCTTTCATAATTTAACCTTCATTGTCAAGCTTAATAGTTCTGAATACTTTTTCCTTTTTTCGATAATTAAGGTTATTAAAGTTGGAAACTTAAAAGATAATTAGAATATAAAGTCCAATCCTTTTATAACTCACATGAATAATGCTAATTGTTTTCGATATTATTTTTTAAAAATGAGTGATTAATGTTATATCTAATTGACACATTTGTGGCAGATGAAGACGATAAGATGTGAATCAAACTTAAAAGATATGAAAATTTTTTGTTAAGTCAAAATGTTAAATTTAGATAGAATAGTAGAGTGGTGACGTAGATGAATAATGATTTGCTTTTAAAGTTGGTATGATTGTATCTTTGATGGTAAAGTTTGAAAAAAAGTGCCAATAATGTCAGCTGTTGGATTGAGATTTTCAAATAAAAATATTAAGAGCATTGAACTTTTTAAGTACATGAACTAAATCTCAAACTTCATTCAAGTATGGGGACTGATGACATATTTTGACCTGATGTTTGTAACACATTTGAACTAATGTTAAAACTTTGATGATCAGTGTAGTTGTGGATTAAGAATACCCTTACTTTTGGGATTAAATCAAACTTTTATGAGCACATAATTGTATAAGATGTTGAGGTAGAAATTGGCAATTTAGAGCTGAATGTATATCATTTAGGTATTTTCCACAGGCTTTCTTCAAAGAAGTTTCGGATTTTACTTTGATGCTTGATACTAGTAAAAAGATGCTATAGTTTAGCATTCTTTCTTTTTGCAGGTTAAACGATTATATGTTTGTTTCCCTATAAAACACAGATAGCTTTCGTCTCTTTGGCCATATAAATTCTGGACTTTGTTTCCATCTGTTAGTTACTTGCTTTCATGGGTGTATATTAAGCTTTGTTTAAAGTGTATGTTAGGTTAGCGAAAATGTGATGGATTAGTACCATGCCTAAGTTAGTGACAAAACTATGCTATTTTTTTGGTTTACAATCTGATATTACGAGATAGTTTCATAGAAACTGTTGTCTCTTTTAGTTGAGATGATAATTTCATGATTTTTAGTCTTATTTGTAACATGAATATTTGATGATTCCAATGCATCAGCTACCTTGTTCTTGCTGTTGGCTTGCAAAGTTTGTGGAGCTTGTCTCTTGCATTTGTTGATATATATGCCCTTTTGGTGAAACGAAGCCTGAGGAACTACAAAGCAATCCGCTTGTTCACCATTGGTGATGGGGTAAGAGACTTTTAATCGAGCATATAGGGTCTGCAGCAAAACTTATCATTACATTATTTCCTTTTTTTTTTGTTTGCCATTTATTCACTGGTTTAACTCTTTATCTTTGCATAAATTTATAAGGCCATCACTTGTTACCTAAAGTTGAGTTTCAGTTTGATGGGAGCTATGATTTGGTTTCATTAACCAATGTTTCCTTTGGGCTTCTTTCATTACATCAAGTATGCAGGTCAAATTTATACACCCAAAACCTCTTCGTGTTCTTTAGAGTAAAAGTCATTAAAATTGAAGCTCGACATGAAGGTTGCTCTTGCATTTTACCTTTTCTGTTCATACAGATATCTTTTAATAGAGAACAAGGATCTAAAAATTTTAATCTTTAAAGAAAGTGGCCTTATACTATTAATTTATTAAGCCTCGTTGCTGTATATTTCACTAAGCAGTGGTTATTCTGATTTTGCAAATGAAACTTCCATCTATGGGCAAAAACATTATCTACTCTGCATTCACGACATAGCTATATAGAACTGATGATCTGACAATGTTCATCACATTTATTATTCTCAATGCACATGCTACGTATGTTACTCCGATCTCTACTATTCATTTTCCTTGAAGTATCCATGTCCAAAGCTATAGGCTCTCAATGCACATGCTAGTTTGCCATTTTAAAATCTTTAGCGGTTTAGCTTTGGTGGTTTTTCTGGGTGGAAACATTTAGTTAACTTGCTACTTGAATAAAAAGAAAAAGTCAAAATGTTGTGTAACAGCCCAAACCCGGCCCAGACGTTACGGCCGAATTCGGCATGTCACATTGAAGTGTTTTTCGAAAACCATGTTTTCATTGAAAACCCTTCTTGATGTAAAACTCATTGGAGCGTTATTGTAAAACTCATGTTTTAATTAAAAATCTTTGAAAAGAATATTTTCGTTATAGATTAAAGTGAATGGAAGTCATGCACCGGTAGGAAGCCAGAAAAGAAGAGGTGAGTCTATTGGACTGCTTAAGTACCAAGCTCTTCATGGATCCAATCCTAGACATGCACACGTCTATTGCCACACTTAAAGCATATTACTTGTCCACGAACAACAAATTAAGTTTAAATCCATTTAAAATATTTATTTTCTTTGAAAACATTTACGTTGCGAAAGCTTTGCTCGGTAATCGTGATATTTTGAAAATAAGTAACTTTTATAAAACGCGCCCTAGAGCTAACCAATTTAATAACCCAAAATATTAAAAATAATAAAGAGAACGACCTTATTACAACTTAAACCAGAATAAAAAAAATAATCAAAATAATAAATGCGAAACTTATTTTAAAGAAAACAGAAACTTAATCTTCGTGGCCACTCTGAACCCCGGCCAGCTCCAAGTCCACCAACTAGGGCTCCCTGCAAGGATGGAAGAAAGGGGTGAGTTTGGAAAACTCATGTGTAAAGTATCCCAACGAGCCCAAATCAGTTCAAGCTTTACTGGGCCTAAGCCTTATTCAAAAATCAGAGTTAACTGGGCCTTAGCCCATATCAGTATTAATCTGGGCCAAAGCCCTATTATAATATCAAACCATACTGGGCCTAGCCCATATCAGTATCAGTCTGGGCCGTAGCCCTATTACAAGTCGAGATATATTGGGTCTTGCCCATATTAACACGATTAGGCCCATTTTAATACTGATTGGCCCATAATAAAACAGATCTCATATGATTAATGCATGATAACCCCATCCAACCTGCACTTCCTCCGTCCATCCCTACACTTCACGTGGGGAATAAATCACCACGCCATCCCTACACTTACAGTGTTAGCACCGGTTGTGGCACTAACTATAATCCACAGCAAAGCTGCTTATATCGGAATATGTGGCACAGCCACCAGAACGGGTTCTTCCTCCATAACAAAGCCCAACCCCATGCAATAGATATACATGTCATGGCATACAACAAACATAATCATAATATCATGCATTTCAGTCAAAATTAACCCCAGGGGTATGACGGTCATTTTGCACCTAGAGGTAAAACGATAATTTTCCTACTTAAGTGTATTCTAGTAATTTAAATATTTTAAGGTTTACATACATATTCTAACCATTAACACATTAACAGAAGCACTTACTGAGCGTTTTTACCGAATTAGGCCCGTTAGCCCACTAACCTGTTTTCGGCCCATTAAGCCCAAATATACCGAAGTGCACGAAATTGCGCACTCTGCAATCATACTGCTTGCGATTACCAAAATTAACAACCAAACCACCTCACAAGCACTAGCACGCTCGCAAGTTCACAAATGCCGGCTTTTCGGCTTTTGCCGATCTAGTCTATGAGTGGGTGTCGTTTATACACCTGTTTTATGACGATTCATTGACGAGATCCACGCACGAACTGCCTACAATTATATTACTACCACGTTAATCTAACTACCGAAACGAACTACATATTAATCCCTTTCCTTATTCGGCCAATAACACCTTAGGCACTAGCAATCTTACCTTTGCCGAAGTTAGCGACTAGATTTAGATCCACTTGTTCCCCTTGTCCAAGCCCTTAATCAGCAGCCTCTAGATCACACTATCATTAAGATAAAACAGCTATCACAACCCCTTAGGGCTATAAACCCAAATCGACAGCCTCCCTAACCTTTAGGGGTTTTGGTTTTTTCTAAAATACGAAATAAAGATTAGGTTGGAAGGACTTACCACCGATTCCTTCAGTCAACGATTCCCCTTAATTCCTACTCGATTCTGATGCAGTTCTAAGCCCTCAAATGATAACAAAATTCGAGCCTTCAGTGATCTTAAAATTAATTTGTGTCCCTATGGCTATCGTTTTGACTTTTTGTAACAATGAAGAAAAGATAAGGATTTTGTAATGGCTTTGTTGACAGAAACTTGGGGTTTAGAGGACTAGAGTATCGATCAAGAATGATGAAAAGAAGTAAAAAGATTTGGCTAGGAAAAATAGGCACAGAAGAAAATATAGGCTTTTGGGATTTCGGCTTTTTATGACAAATGGTTATGAAGGTTTAGAAACGACTGATAAAATATGGATATGTACAGGATGATAGGAAGATTCAGCTATAGAGGAAAAAAGAAAAAGAAGAGGAGAAAGTAAATGGAGAGAAAAAGAAAAGAAAAGAAGAATGAAAGGGAATGGAAGAAGAGAAAATATCAAAACCCAAAGGAAATATTCTAAAATACCCCAAATATATACTGAAGAAAAAAAACAATCAAAGGGAACAAAAATCAGCAATGGCTAATTTACTCAAATCCAAGAGACTAGCTGAAAAACTCCCCAACTAACACCCCCTAGCTGGCTTAAATACTTACCCCACCTCCTTCCAATTTGAATTCAATTAAAATTCCTTCCTTAATTTTTGCCAAAATTTTAATTTGAATTACACCCAAATTCTTTCCCCATACAGTAACCTGCTTATTCAAATTCCAATCAAGGTCTAGGTGTTTCGGTCCAGTTCAAATACCTTCCCCACGTGCAGCAAAATAGCAATCTATTTACGTAAGGCAACTCGAACACAGGACCTCCGGGCTCCCACGCATGCTGCCATCCACTGGGACGCAACCTTGTTCTTAATATAATAGCGTCGCATTGATTATTAAACCTTACCTGCTGTAGCCTCGTCCATTTTAAAAATAAAACAAAATTCGCTCGCGTATGGAATCGAACCTACGCCCTCTCCATATGTCCAGCACGCTACTGCCACTGCGCCACAGGCGCTCTTTGTGTTAAATTAAACCCGTAACTCCTCTTAACCCTTATTCTAGCCGCGATCTGCATATTAAAAACAACCCAAGTTGCGCATGCCACGCCTTGAACCTAGCTCCTCCTCCGCCCTCCTAGATACTTAGCCGCTAGGCCAGATGCTTGCTTCTGACATGAATTAGCCTGAGCATTTAATAATGCCTACCTGCGACAGCCCTTGGTTTTTCTAAAATAAAAACCCACATTTGCGCACGCAGGGAATCGAACCCCTGCTTCCTTTCTACTGCTTAATAAGCCTAACCACAAGGTCAGGCTCCTCCTCATGTCCAATTTTAGCCCAACTTATTAATAAACCTTACTGCCCAGATCCCTTAAAGAAACAAAAATAATAATTTTTGCTAGAGTCTTGGACCGAATCTTTCCCACACTTTAAATACTTTTAAATTTATTTAAAAACTAAAATAATAATAATAATAACTATAATAATGAAAATTTCAAATACGATAATATATATATATTTTTCCTAATAATAATAATTATAATTTCCATAAATCAATAAAAATAGATACTGAGTAAAATTTTCTATTAATATGTTAATTTAAACACTAAATTAACAACAATAATTTTATAAATATATTTGTATCTAATAATTATAATGATAATAATTTTCATAAAAATTAAAATATTAGTAATAACATAAATATTTTATCAACATATATATTTTAAACACTAGTAATATTTAAAACTCCTCAATATTCAGGTTTCCTTCTATTCGAATCCCAGACTCAAAATCCAACTCTTCTAGGCCCAATTTTTGGGGCGTTACATGTTGCATATGGTGTTTAGGTTCCTAAGCAAATTGAAGTCTTATTACTGTAACAAGCGTTATCCGGAAGGATCGATTGCTGAAGGCTACTTGGCAGAGGAGTGTATGACATTCTGTTTTAGATATTTAGAAGATGTTGAAACAAGATTGAATAGACCAAGTAGAAATGCCGGATTCAATGATCCTAGCTTGGCCGAAACTTATTATTTCAAAGTTGTGGAGAACCAATCGGCAAAGTTGAAATTGCAGAATTAGATGACCGATCTTGGATACAAGCACATAGATATGTTTTTTTCCACCACGATGCACTTGAACAATTACACAAGTAAGTTCTAGAATATGATAAATATTCATCTTTTTTTTGATTTGTTTATTTTTTAACGAATTAAACATGTTTTTAACATAGTGAGTACAAACAAGTCTTAAGATCTCGTTCACGCTCACGAAGATTAAAACATCGCGAGATTAATAGGTTATTCGCAGAATCTTTTCATGAATGGTTAAGCCAAACGGTATGCAACTCAACATTTTATTGACAAATAATAATGTTTTCTCATAACATTTACAATTACTCAATTTACTTTTGATTCAATAGGTTTGGAGTGGGAATGTCGTTAATGACGAAGTTAAATGGCTTTCCCAAGGTCTGAATCGAGTAGTAAAAAGATATAGTGGCTTCATCATGAATGGATTCAGATTTCATACCAAATATCGCGATAGATTGAGGAGAACTCAAAATTGTGGAGTAGTTGTTAATTCTTTAATTACAAGTTACGCTAGTGTTAGGGACAGTAATCCTGTCGAGGGAAATGTGGAGTATTACAGACTTCTAACCGACATTATTGAGTTGGATTACTATGGAAAATGGAAAGTTGTCTTATTTCAATGTGATTGGGCTGATGCTAATACTGTTCGCGGAATTAAAAATAATCAGTTTGGTTTTACAATGGTGAATTTCTCTCGATTAATTCACACTGGAGAACATTTGATAGACGAGCTGTATGCATTTTCTTCTCAAGTTAAACAAGTTTTTTACTCGAAAGATCCAATTGATGAGGGTTGGTACGTTGTACTCCGAAACACCCCTAGAGACTTGTTTGACATGGGGAATGGAAGTAGAGATGACATCGTTGAAAGATCAGAAACTTTGCCTTTTCCAGAACAAAACTTAAATGAAAATATCCCTAGTACTAGTACACAATTTCAATGGGTTCGTCAGGATGTGGACAAAGATATTTACGATTTATGATGTAGTAAGATTTTATGATTTTTTTTATATGTAATGTTATAATTTTAACATTGGTCATGTTATATAATTTAACTATTTTATATTTACTATTGTTGTTATTTCTTACTAAAATTTTAATTATTTTATGTGTTGCGGAAAAATGCCTAGAAGAAGATTAAGAGATCTTAGTATTGTGCAGAATACTACAAATTCGGAAGAAGTAAGTCTTGAGCAATGAGACAGTTGTTGGATCTTCAAGTGTCTTAGGAGACACTTGACGAGTCTGTGGAATTTCAAAGTAATGTTAAGTTTATTTTACAAATTGTATTAAATTTTATTCTTGATTTATTTTAAATTTCAATATAGTAATAATATATTATTTTTCAGCTGAAAATGGTGGGGACTTACAGAGGTCGAGGACGACGCTCCTATGATTTATATAACTTAAATTCTATCGAAGCGTGTCAAAGTAACTAGAAATGACCATGGTCACTGTTGGACAAGAAGCTCGACTTTTAGCGAGGCTATTTGGGCATTATAGCACGAAATGCCAATATGTTGCCCATCAACTACGAATCATGGCATAACATGCCTGATAGCAATAAAAATCAAGCTCTCTCTAATATTAAGGTAACAAAACGTTAATGTAATTTATAATACTTTGGTTTAAGTTTCATTTATATTTAATTCCTAAACTTGTGTTTTTTAGGAGAGGTTTGCTTTAGAGGTCTCTGATGCCTATATCAAGAAGGCATTGGGTAAAAATAGAGACCATAAAAGCAGTTTGAAAAAAGAATATTTTAAAAAACCCATAAGCCTCGAAGAAAAATTGCACAATGTCCCACCGGGAATGCTGAGGTACCAATGGGAAGATGCGGTTCGATTTTGGAATTCGAAGAAAGGAGAGGTATTATGTACTTGCAAACTCTTATAAATTTTTCAGTTTATAGTATTTACTATATACGTAACAATAATTTCATTATGTAGGACCGTGGCGAGTTGGAATAAGCGTGAGCAAAAACAAAAATTTACGCACACGGCAGGGTCGAGAAGTTTTGCTTGTGTAGCTCAGGCCGCGGTACTATGGATTTATTAATTCTATCAAGTATTAATGACTTTTTACTATTAAATAATATTTTCACTACTATATTGTAGGAAGCCTCGTCTGGTCAAAAAGTTGGACGCCTTGACTTTTTGACATTACATATGAGAAAAAGATGGAACTCCGATGACATCTGAGGCTGCAGAAATTATGGTAAATTTACTTAATAAAATTTGATTCATTATAAATATTTATAAAATTTAATTATAGTGTTTTAATTCGTCGTTTTTATTAGTTTTATTTTAAATAACGTTATGTTGTATTCCTTTTTATTGTATATTTCGTTTCTAACTCTTTGACTGATTTATTAGGAGAAACTAAAAGATAAGAAGGTAGAGTATGAAGCGACTGCTTCGACTGATAGTTCTGTTAATTTTGAGGATATTGATAACAGAATTATTAATGAAGTTTTGGGTCCTAAAAGGTATGGTCGGGTTAGATTTCAAGGATCTGGTGCTAACCCGACCCAATATTTTGGATCCACTTCGCACCAATACATGCCTTCCGGGAGTCAAAGTCAAGCTGAAGTTCAGAGGCTAAAAGATCAGATAGTCCAGATACAAGCTAGCACAGATGAGCAAATTTCTCAACTTAGAGCGGAGGCAGCAGCGAGGGAGGCGGAGGCAACAGCGAGGGAGGCGGAATATAACAGAAAATACAATGAACTCCAGCTACAGCTTCAGTCTATGATGACTATGTTCCAGCAATTTCAAAACCCGCCATCTTAGCCATTTGTTTTCTTGTAACTTTTAACATTATTGTAAGAATATTTTGAATATTCATTTACAATTTATATACTATATTTCTCGTATAATTTTGTATTATTTAAATTTGCGGGTTTTAGTTGGATTTCATAGTATATTTGCTATTTTTGGTTTAATTTCTTGCAGGAGGGTTGGATATAGGTGCAAAATACATATTACAAAAGACCAGGACTTTTAGCGGCACTTTTTTAAAAAAACGCCACTAAAGAACAAGACTTCTCGCGGCGCTTTTTAAAAAAATGCCACTAAAGAACAAGACTTTTAGCGGCGCTTTTTATATAAAACGCCATTATAGAACAAGACTTTTAGTTTTTAAAAAAGCGCCGCTATAAGTCCTGGTCTTTAGCGGCGTTTTTTATATAAGCGCTGCTAAAAGTCCTGTCCTTTAGTGGCCTTTTTTCAACAAAATTAGCAGCGTTACATATAGCGACGTTTTTTTGCGGCGCTTAAAAACGCCGCTAAAGGCAAAAAAAACGCCACTAAAAATCTATTTTCCTGTAGTGTTCTCCCAGCCTAGTGATCTACTTGATCAAAATTAATTTTCCCAAAAATCACTTAGATTTTTCAAATTATTTTTTCAATAAAATTCTTTAATCAAATTCTATAGTTGAAGACTTTTTACAACCACCCAATATAATTTCACATCGAATAAATCGACTCAATTAAATTATTTATAAAATCGTAGAATTTACTTCTAATTCAAATATAGTCTGATCAAGCTTCTATTGAGCTAGCCGAGGGACCAATCGGACATATACAATTAGACTCTAATAATTGTAATTATGTCTAAAAGTATCGTTCCGATAATTCGCAATTACTTAATCATAGAGTCAGTCCACAATAAGTACCACGACGAAAAACTCCTTATTGTATACTCTTTATGAAAACAATTCATCCAACTGATTTGTCCAATGATCTCGTAATGTGTTAACATTAATATTCTCCTACCAATTTTCAATCTTCTTAAAAACCTAATAAAATGCAGCATGCTTGGTGTCATAAAATCCTTCAGCATTTTGTTCTGATTCATTGTAAAGGAGAAACATTCTGCTTGAAATCCTCCTAATTATGACTTCATTCTAGCAAGTTTATCCAGCTTCTTTGACAAATAAACAACAGAAAAAAATCCACTGACCTTCCAACCTAGCATCTTTCCAACCATTCTAGATTCTCTGAATCATTCTCCCCTACGATCACTACATTTGAATCTCCTTCATGCTCTTTCTTTTTGTCCAAGGCTTTAGTTTGTGCCACATTAATATCATCACCTTCACTAGTGTTCAAAGCTTACCTTTCGCCGTCTCCCTCAAGATCAAATGTTCTCCCTAAGCTAGAGTTTTCAATGACATAATTTCATGTTTCCCCCAAAAAGAATTTCTTGGATTATATCTAGCAGGATTCACCATCAATTTTTTATCAATGGATTAAATATCGTTTAAACTTTTAATTGCTCTTCTCGCTTGTCTAATATAAAGGTATGAAAAGTAAAAAAAATAAATTTATATATATAATAATAGTTATTAATAATTTATTATTTAGATTTTAGTACTTTCTTTTATTGAGTTAGTATTGAGTAAACTCGTGACACTAACTCAACTACGCAGATTAAATGATAATCTGAGATATAAATGTATGAAAACTCAAAAACACCCTATAATAATATTTATGAATCATTTAAAATCTGGTTTTTTAATATTTTCCCTAATTGAATTGGTGTCGAGTTGACTCATGACACCAACTCGGTCACAAACTTAAATAATAATATAGATATAGAAATTGATATTTATACATAGAACATCATGTGTGATAAACAAAATTTATGTAGAAAATTCAAATAAAATAATAATGGGACTATGGTTGGAATGGTAAAGTTAAAGATTTAAGATACTTGTTGCTCTAGGTTCAAATCCTATCATTTCCATGTTTTTCCTAAGTTTAAATTATTTTTATAATTTCTATACAAAGTTTGAAAATACCAAGCACTCGATAATAATATTTATTAATCGATTAAAATTTAGGTTTTAATATTTTCCTAATTAAATTCAATGTCAAGTTAACTCATAAGATTAGAACGATCACACATTTAAATTATAGTATAGACTATGTAGGTGAGAAATAAGTATTACGTGTAAAACTCATATAAAATAATAATAAAATTTTAATTTAATTGATAAATTTATAATAACTTAGATCAAGTTTAAATTATTATTTTATATGAGTATATGAAAATAAAAAAACATTTTATTAAATTTTTATAATTTAAATTTTAGTATTTTTGTTGGTGATAAAATTGGAGTACTTTATTTAATGGAATTGGTGTAAAATTGTAGATATCCAATTCAGGGTATGAAAATATCAGCCGGTATTATCGGGTGCCATCCTACCTACTAGCTTTGCGTTAGAAATAAACCCAAAAGCTCACATTTATATTGTATTATTTATTGATGAAAGGATAAGCATGAACGGAGCATCAAATCTTGAGCCACTTGGAACCAGACAAAAAGTTAGACAGCTCACAGCTTTGTCCTAACCAATGTTAGCTGTGACTTTAACTTCAACTTTGTCGGTAAACTTAAATTAATATTATAACAGTTACCTCATTTTGATGACCTAAATAATTTATTGTCGCCGAAAAACCCAAATTTAATTCCTGCTGCCTATACATTAATTGATTTTCCCGTATAAAAATAGAGTGTGCTTAGTCCAAAGTTGGTGGCTAATAATTTTAAATTTGTTTAGTTGCTGGGCGGCCAAGGAGACATTATCAATTTTTAAAACAAAACATTTGGAATCAATCCGTGCTTTAGGGTTTTTATCTTTCTTATTTATGCTGTATTTTACACAAATTATTTTGAATTTTTGGATTTATGTTTTATTTCTTGTACAAATCGTATGAATTAAATTATTTATTGACCTTTTTAATCTATGACCAATAAAAAAAAAAAAACAGCTTTTGCTTAAACTCAACTCTTCTATACTTGGATCCTTCCAATTCCATATTTACCCAAACTATGATTAAATAAAAAAATTTGAAAACATACATTATAATTTCTAACTTATATATGTAATATGCAACAGCTTTTCCTCCTATTTTCTCCTTACTCCGATTGAATATTTGGACTTTTTTTTTTGTGTGTGTGTGTTGAGTTTTTATTTTTTTATATTATATAAGAAAAATCTAAACCATATACCAAAAAGAATACCTGGGGCAAATGCTTGACACATGGTAAGTTAAACTTTTAAGCTTTTTAGATTTTAGTTTATTTATTTTCAAGTGGATTTTAAACATATGTATCTAATTTATTTGTATAATTCCCAGAATTTTAAGTTTTATTTTACTGTTTCTAGAATATATATTTTAATTTAAAATGATTCATCCACATCTTTACTCTTAAATCGATTTTAGGATATTTACGACATCCACACAAAAGGAGGGAAGACAAGAGTCAGGATAAAATATAAATTGTTGGGGTTCCAACTTAAATTTTTTATGAAAAAGTTAAATTGTACTTCTAAATAGTTATAGTATGCCCATTTTATCCGATGCCAACCTTTTGAATTCTTCCCTGCATAAAAATATAAATGTTGAAATTTTCCTTAATTTTTAAATTTGGAATTTTGATTTCATTTTAAAATGACCATCCATTAACTTATACATTTGTTGGGATTCATACTCAATCAACATACAACTAAATTCTAAAAGTTGATTATTCACAGATTAATTGTAATATTCACTCATTCCTAATTGAACAATTTTTGTTGAAATTATATATTTAAAAGGGTAGTCTACATGATTTTGAATTCATACCTAATCGGATCAAAATAAAAACAAAAACAAACTTGAGAAAATATTTTCAATTTATTATCCTTTTTCCTCATTTGAATATGTTTTGTTAAACTATAGCATAGAAGAGCTAAAGAAAACAACAATGATCAAAAGTATACATCATTTTTCATATCTAACTTCTGAATACAACAACTATTTAATAGAGAATAGAAGCCAACTGCACCAACAGTTAACTGCTAACAGACTTAACAGACTATAACAATCTAACTAATGTAGTAGTTATACTAACATTCCCTTGGTCTCTTTAAACAATCTTTTGCTTGTAAGACACAATCATCACTGGTTAAAACTCGGAGAGCATGTCGAAAGGTTGCAAATTGTTTGGGCGTGACCGATTTGGTGAGGACATCTGCAATTTGTTTGTCAGATGGAACAAAGTTGACCTGCAGTGTTCCATCAAGGACTTTCTCCCGAACAAAATGATGATCAATCTCCACGTGCTTAACTTTGGCATGATGTGTGGGATTTGCAGCCATTGAAACAGCAGAGGTGTTATCACACCAGACCACAGGAGGTTGAGAAAGTGACATGCCGAGTTCATCTAACAGTTGCTTGACCCATAGGAGTTCAGACACACAATTGGCCAAGCTTCGATATTCAACCGACGAAGATCGGATACAACCGGTTGCTTCCTAGAGCACCAAGCAACGAGATTAGCCCTAGGAAAACAACATAGCCCGTGGTGGAGCGTCGATCTTGATCGAGGACGCCTTGATCGACATCGAGTAGCAAACTAAGGCAAACCGTCCCTTGGAGATATAGGCCATGATCTATTATTCCAAGAAGATACCTCAACACACGTTTGTGACCTTCGGTGTAACTCACTCGGAGAATTCATATCTTGGCTAAGTTTATTAACACAAAAGACAACTCCGGTCATGTGATGCAAACATATTGAAGCATACCAACGACATCTGCGATAAAGATGCCCATCGACAAACGATGGATGTCATCGAAGCAACTAACTTGGGAAAGCTCACCATGGGACTTGGTGTAGCGGGACCTTTTGACATCCCAATCTTATTTAGTATCTCGGTGATGTACTTTTTCGATTCAAGAACAACCCCGAGAGGTATGGTGAACAGTGATGCCTAGGAAAAATTGAGCTGGCCTATGTCCTTAAGAGCAAATCTGTGATGAAGTTCTTTGGACAACACTGTCAATCTCCTCATCAGAACTGCCTATAAGGACAATGTCATCTACATAGGCCATAAGCGCAAGTAGCATACAAGTGATTCGAATGAAAAGTGATGGGTCAGCCTTTGATGCTCGAAAGCCAAGTGAACCAACCAAATACTGTTTGAGCATTTGAAACCACCCCCGAGGAGCTTGTCTTAAGCCATAGTGAGCCTTGTTGAGTTTACAAACCAACTTTTGACCATTCGGACTTGATGTTTCAAACCCAGGTGGTTGAGTCATATAAATCTCCTCCGTCAACTCCCCATTGAGGAAAGCATTGTTGACATCGACTTGCCCCAATGACCACCCTTTCATGATTGCAACAGCAAGAATGGTTCGAATGGTTGCGGCCCGAACAACAGGGCTGAAGGTATCTTGAAAATCGATACCAGCATGCTGAGAGAAACCTTTGGCAACCAGGCAAGCTTTGTAGCGATCTACTGAACCATCAGCCTTCTTCTTGACTTTAAATAACCACTTATAGCCAATTGCTCTTCTGTTGGCAGGTAATGAACAGAGACTCCAAGTGTGATTTTGAAGAAGCGCATGTAACTCATTATGAACTGCAACTGTCCAAGACTCATTGGTCATTGCCTCATGAATGTCAACAGGAACGTGGTCAGACACTCACACTTGGAGTCTCTGTTCATTGTATTAAATATAATTTTTAAAATTTTATATTTTGAGTTGAGTTATTTAGTTGGGTAACCTTTCTTTTAGGTTTTGAGTAATTGGTATACTTGTTATTAGGTTAGTGATTTAATATAAATATAATTATATATAATTATTATTTAACATATATAATTAATATACTTATTTTTTATAACATAATATATTCTGGTCAGGTCGAACCAAACTTGAGCAAAAATATTGCCCAAGGCCCGACTCATATAGAAAACAAGCCTTAAATTTTAACCAAACCCATTTTTCAAGCAGGCCTTCGGTCCTGGATGGGTGGCCCAACCCATAAGCAAGCATAGTATGAAAGCATGGCAAACGAGTATTGTAACAGCCTGGTTTTTGTAACATTTCTTACCCGTATCCAAGGCCGGAACAGGGTACGAGGCATTACCAGACTTAACCATGCACATAGACGAAAATCGGGCTATAAAATTTCATTTAATTCAAAACTTTTCGAACACATGCATGGACTCATATTTAAAGATATATAACATGGCATGAATGAGCTCTTACACATCCATAGTCATGCAATAACATGTCATTCACTTTAAACATATTTGCTTACCATCCTGTATATAATATACATCCTTACATTAACTAGAACTAGACATGCTAAATCTTATTCTCATTTTATACCATCATAATATAGTTACCAATTTGTCCATTAAACATCCATATTCAAGGCAACATTACTCATTTCCATTTAATTCATGATCCACTAGCCTGCATTTAACTTACCTTGTAACGGCCTAATTTTCAGTGGTGTCGGAAATGGTGATTTGAGATCACTAAATTCGACAAATAAGATTGAACAAGATAGTAATTTAATATTTATGAGTCAAGTAAGAATTTAGAAGAATTTGTGAAATGGTGAAATTAGTGAATTAAAAGAATTTATTAGGTCAAACGGGTCAAAAATGAGGTATCGAGACCTCAAAGTTGAAAATCGAGCTATAAATATTTTTATAAATATTTATGGAGTGTCATTGAGTTAGTATTAAAGTTTCGTTAGAAAAAATTAACGTTTGGATGGCTAATTAATTAAAAAGGACTAAATTGAAAATAGCGCAAAATTTGTTAAATTGTGAGTAAATAGCTTAAGTATTTAAAAAGATGGATTTAAAGAGCAATTAGACCCAAAGGTTAATGGCTGGACGGTTTGGGTATGAAATAAGCAAGAAAACAATGTGAACAAAGGGCAAAATTGGAAATAGCATAAAAGTTAATAGTTAAATAATGATGTGATTGAAAAATCTAGACATTTCTTCATATTTTCTCAGCCAAAACGCCATAGAAGGTCTGGAGAAAGCTGGTTTTCATATTTTTATATCATGTGAGTTTAATTCTTACTTTTCTTGATAATTTTATGTTTTTATGACTTTTACAATTAGGTCCACTTGTAGAATTCATTAGTTTTTGATTTTATGGGTGAAATTGGAAGTTAACCTGGATGTATAAGGAATTTTATGATGAATTATTATGAAATTTAAGTTCTAATTTCATATTAAGGTGGTTTTATTAAGTGATTTTGATAGGAAATGATATTTAGGACCTAATTGTGAAAAAGTTGTGAATTGAAGGTTTCTGTTGAAATTAAGAATATAAAAGGTTTTGAAATAGTTTATAATGATAAAATAAAGTGTTAATTGAGAAAAATTAGTTCAATTGATGGGTGAATTGAGCGGGGACTAAATTGTGAAAAGCTGTAATTTTGGGGTAAAAGTGCAATTTCGAAATTTGAACAGCATAAATTGTGAAGTGAAATAGAATTGAAATGGATGCTAATGAAGGAATGATTTTATAATTATAGATCAAGAAAATGAATGAATCGTGGAAAGGAGAAAATTCAAGAATAGTCCACAATTTCTCGACTTTTGCAAATTAGTCCAGGTAAGTTCATATGGCAAAGTTCAATGTTTTGTTATGAAAATCTTATGATTGTTAAAGTATTTTATTGTTGATGAATACTATCAATTTGCATTAACTAATAAATAATGTGTAACTAAAAGTACAAATTAGTAGGAACAATGGATTTGAGTGCTTCTATTCGTGAGCCACGATGAATTGACGAAAAATA
Source organism: Gossypium arboreum (assembly GCF_025698485.1). NCBI lineage: Eukaryota > Viridiplantae > Streptophyta > Magnoliopsida > Malvales > Malvaceae > Gossypium > Gossypium arboreum. Next base: position 105,817,897 of record NC_069081.1, on the reverse strand, counting down.
TGTGATAAGTGCGCCCGTTTAAGACCATAGCTGGGCTATGGCATCGGTGCAATGTGATAATGTGACTCCATATAAGACCATAGCTGGGCTATGGCATCGGTATAATGTGATAATGTGATTAGTATAAGACCATGTGCAGGATATGGCTTCGGTATGATATGTGAACCGTGTAAGACCATGGCAAGGCTATGGCTTCAGTGTGTGATGCGTAACAATGTGAAAGTCCATAGTTTACTATGGCAATGTGATAATGAAGCACTCAATTCCCTTATTGTTCCCTAATTTGACAATGAAGTAAATGAGAAATGGGCCTAAGGGAGTTAAATTGTGAGTAGCCATATGGAAATTATTCCAATGAGTTATTAATGAAATTGTGATTTGGAGGATGAAATAGTTAAACTAATAGATATATGATTGTGTACGATATTTGATATGATTTGTGTTTTTATGCCTATGAGCTTACTAAGCTTCAATAAGCTTACTTGTGCGTGTTTAATATTTTTATGTAGATTGACTTGAAGTGAAGTGGGTAGATCGGATCAACACAACAGGCACACTATTCAGATCAATTCGGTAGTTTTGTTTTATGTTTAAAGATTTATATGGCATGTATAGAGTTTGAATGAATTGAAGTAAAGATGTTATAAACTAGTTAACAATATTTGTACTAAAACAGTTTTTGGTAAGTAGCAGTAGTTTGATTTTAAAAATCACTAAAAATAGTATAAATGGAATTAAATAATGAATAAGTTATGGAATTGAATCTTGATGAGTCTATTTTCATATGGAAGAAGCAAAACAGGTATATGAGCTATATTTTATGAGATGTTTAAATTTTTGTGAAACAGGGCCAGAGCGATTTCTGGATCCCCTGTTCTGACTTTGGAAATTCACCATAAATTTTACAAAGATAATTAGAAGTCATACTTTATATGTACAGATTTCTTATTGAGTCTTGTTTTATTAGAGACAAACGTCATAGTCATTGAAGCTCTGTACAGAGAGATATCTGATTCGTAATACACAAAGGTCAGAGTAGTCAAACCCTAAAACAGGGAGATTTTAAGTAATAAACTGTACTAATTGGCTTGACCAAAATTCTAGAAAATTTTTTTAAGTAGATATATGAGTATAAATTCGGGAAAAATTTATGGATTTGGATTTCGAGTTTTATAACTCGAGATATGAATTATTTAGCAACTATGACGCAGTTGGACAGCTTGTCTGAAAAGTATGATATAAATTATCTAAATTTGGTTAAGTGCTCAAATAAGTTTAGTAGTGCCTTGTGCTCGACTCCGGAAACGGTCTCGGGTAAGGGGCGTTACATTTATTGGTATTAGAGCTTCGGTTTAGCCTATTCTCGGAATATGTATGATGTGAAAAGTGTCTAGAATTACATGCCATATAAATCTGTGATAGTGTGCTGTGTATGATCCGATCTAATCCTTGTTTTTATTATAGATTATCTTCGATTTGAAAAGATGTCGATAGACCGAACAAAGCGAGCAAGAAGAAGTTAATAGTAGAGTACAAACCTCTGAACAAGGAACAAGTAGTGAAGCTCCGATTTCATTGATGCGAGAACAAGAACTCAAAAATATGATTTATGGATTCATGAATCAGTGGTATAATGAGAATGTGCGAGAAAGAAATCAGACTACACAACCTCCTCCCCTTATCTCAACATCTGTAGTACCCCCGGTTGCTCCTCCACCTCCTCCGACAACTGAATCTGGCAAACGTTCTCCATTTGAAAAGCTCAGAAAACATGGAAATTTGAATAATTTGGGAAGAACAGATGATGACCCGTTAAAAGTGAATATTGGTTACAAAGTATAATGAGGGTTTTTAAGCAAATGGCGTGCTCACTAGATGATTACTTAATATGTGCCGTGTCATTATTGAAAGAAGAAGCTTATAACTGGTGGGAAACAATAGAAGTTTGTTGTCTAAATTTGAGAAGATCACTTGGGAATTTTTTCAAAATGAATTTAAGAAGAAATATGTCGGTAGAAGATATCTGGATAAGAAGAAAAGAGAATTTCTCGACTTGCAACAGGGAAACAAGTCAGTGGCTGAATATGAAAGAGAATTTGTTTATCTGAGCAAATATGCTCGAGATATAGTACCCACAGAAGAAGAAATGTGTATCAGATTTGAAGAAGGGCTTAATGATGAGATTAAAATGATGATAGGGGGCATTGAGATACGAGAATTTGTTGTTCCATCAGATCATGCTCAGAAGCTTGAAGAAGTATATAATAAAAAGATGCAACGAGATAGAAGAAGTAAAGAATCTTTCAAAAGAAGTGCATCTAAGTCATTTTCGGCTTTACCAGTGAAGAAATCTAAAGAGGAATTCAATCGAGCCACTTGATCTGGAAAGATCAGGAAAAAGTAGGCCAAGACAATCGATTACAAAGTATCCGACAGACTTCTTTGTTAGTGTGGGTAGTGTACAAAATACCCAAAGGCTTAAGTGTCAACATTGTGGAAGAAGTCACCCGGTGAATATAGAAGTAAGTTAGGGCTTGTTATAAATGTGGGGCCACTTGATCACTTTATTTGTGATTGTCCTCAATTACAAGTAGAAGAAGTGGAGCAGAGGAGAAATGAAAATTCTTCCTCAAAAGGAAGACGCTCTGGTCGGAACCGGTCTACTGAGGGCTACTCGTTCGGGTATGAAAGATACTGCTAGCCGATCAGAAGTTAGGGCTCCTGCTCGTACTTATGCCATTTGAGCGAGAGAAGAAGCAACAACTCTAGATGTAATTGCTGGTACTTTCTATCTTTATGATGTTCCTGTGTATGCTTTAATAGACCACAGGTCTACTCATTCATATATTTGCACTATGTTAGCATCGAAAAGAACTTATTTGTTGAGCTCTCACGATTATGATGTACAAGTTACAAATCCGTTAGGTCAAAGTGTGGTAGTTAATTTAATATGTCATAACCGTCCCTTTGAAAGTTAAGGTGTGATTTCCCGTGATTTGATCTTGCTACCCTTTCGTGAATTTGATATTATCTTGGGCATGGATGGTTAATGAAACATGACGCGTAGTAAATTGTCGAGAAAAGCGAATTAGCTTGAAATGTCAAACAGGAGATATTGTTTTGGTTGAGTCTGGGAATTTGGATGACATGGTTAGAATGATTTCCTTTATGTCCGCTTTCAGAAGTTGTTGCGTAAAGGAAATGAGGCTTATTTAGCCTATATTCTTGATACTCGAAGTTCTAAATCAAAGTTAGAGCAACTATCTGTTGTAAATGAATTCATGGATGTATTTCCTGAAGAATTACCAGGTTTACCACCGATAGAGAAGTTGAGTTCGTGATAGATGTGCTTCCAAGAACAGCTCCCATATCGGTGACACCAGTATAGAATGGCTCTAGCGAATTAAGAGAGTTAAAAGTGCGATTGCAAGAAGCTGTTAGACAAAGGGTTTATCGGACCGAGTATGTCACCATGGGGTGCACTGTCTTATTTGTGAAAAAGAAGGATGGTTCATTGAGGTCGTGCATAGATTACGAGCGGTGAATAAGGTAACAATTAAAATAAATATCCTTTGCCTCGTATTGATGATTTATTCGATCAGCTTAAGGATGCTACTGATGTTTTCAAAAATAGATCTCAAATCTGGGTATTATCGTTAAAGGTAAAGGAATGTGATGTCTGAAAAGCGACTTTTAGAACTCGGTATGGTCATTACGAGTTCTTAGTTATGCCATTCGGTTTGACAAATGCTCCTGCTGCTTTTATGGATTTAATGAATCAAATTTTCCAGTCTTACCTGGATAGATTTGTGGTTGTGTTTATTGACGATATACTGATCTATTCAAAGACAGAATCCGAGCATGCTCAGCACTTGAGAATTGTACTACAGATATTAAGGGAAAACAGTTATATGCAAAATTTAGTAAATGTGAATTTTGGCTTCATGAAGTGGGATTCTTGGGTCACATTGTGTCAGTTGATGGTATACGGGTAGATCCGAGTAAGGTGTCAGTGGTGATTAATTGGAAAACTCCAAAGAATGTTACGGAAGTGCGAAGTTTCCTTGGATTAGCTGGTTACTATCGTCGATTTGTGAAAGATTTTTCACTGATTGCTTCACCGATAACTAAATTATTACGAAGAATGTTGAGTTTGTATGGTCGATGAGTGCCAACAAAGTTTTGATCAATTAAAGAAAATGTTGACAGAGGCTCGGTGTTAACTCGGCTGAATCGGTGTGCCATATGTAGTATATAGTGATCGTCTCTGAATGGTTTAGGTTGTGTATTGATGCGAGAAGGAAAAGTTGTAGCATATGATTCTCGATAGTTGAAACCACATGAGAGGAACTACCCTACACATGATCTTGAATTAACTGCCATAGTATTTGCTTTAAAAATTTGGAGACACTACCTATATGGAGAGAAATGTTATGTGTATATAGACCATAAAAGTTTGAAATATTTAATGTCGCAGAAAGAGCTGAATTTGAGACAGAGGCGATGGTTAGAGCTGTTGAAAGATTACGATCTTATCATTGATTATCATCCGGGTAAGGCAAATGTAGTGGCAGATGCACTTAGTCGAAAATCATCATTATTTGCTCTTCGGGCGTTAAATGCTCATTTTTCTGTTAATGAAAATGGTTCTATATTAGTTGAATTAAAGACAAAACCAGTATTCTTTCAATGAATTCGGGAATTGCAAGATGAAGATCCGAAGTTGGTGTTGAAACGACAAATGGTTCGGGATAATTTGAACTTAGATTACTCTATTGATAATAGTGGTATGTTATACCATCGTAATAGAATTTGTGTCCCGAATAATCTAGAATTGAAGAAGGATATCTTATCAGAGGCTCATAGTAGTATGTACTCGATTCATCCGAGTAGTACGAAGATGTATTGTGATTTGAAAAAATGTATTGGTGGCACGGTATGAAACGGAAATTTGTGAATTTGTGGCAAAATGTTTAATCATCAGCGGTAAAATTTGAACATCAAGTGCCTCTGGGTTTGTTACAACCCGTAATGATTCCGAATGGAAGTGGGAACATGTGACGATGGATTTTGTATCTGGATTGCCAATGACTCAAAAAAAAGATTCGATTTGGGTGATAGTAGCAGATTAACTAAATCGGTAGCATTTTATTCCGGTCGAGCAGATTTTTCACTTGATAAGTTAGCGAAATTATATGTGTCAGAAATTGTGAGATTACATGGGGTGCCGACATCAATTATTTCTGATCGAGATCCGAAGTTTACTTCGAGATTTTGGAATAAACTACAGGAAGCTTTAGGTACTAAGTTAAAATTTAGTACAGCTTTTCACCCTGAGACAGATGGACAATCAAAGCGAGTGATTCAGATTTTGGAAGATACGTTAAGGTGCTGTATACTTGAGTTCAGTGGCAGCTGGGAAAGGTACTTACCTTTAGCTGAATTTGCTTATAATAACAGTTATCAAGCTAGTATCAAAATGGCACCGTTTGAAGCTCTGTATGGAAGGAAGTGCAGAACCCCGTTGTATTGGTCGAAATTAAGTGAATCAAAATTAGTCGGAGTGGATTTAATTCGGGAAACTGAAGAGAAAGTTCAGATTATTCGGGAAAGTTTGAAAGCTACTTCCGATCGTCAAAAGTCGTATGCAGATTTGAAAAGAAGAGATATAGAGTTCAATGTGGGTGATCGTGTGTTCTTGAAAGTTTGTCCGTGGAAGAAAGTTTTACGGTTTGGTAGAAAAGGAAAGCTTAGTCCACGATTTATCGGACCATACGAAATCATTGAGAGGATCGGTCCAGTAGCTTATAGATTGGCCTTGCCTCCAGAACTTAAGAAGATCCATAATGTATTTCATGTATCTATGTTGAGACGATATAGATCAGACCCTTCACATGTGATTCCTCATACTGAGATAGAGCTACAATCAGATATGACTTATTCGGAGGAACCAGTGAAAATATTAGCTCGGGAAGTTAAAGAACTACGGAATAAACGAGTACCGTTAGTAAAAGTGTTATGGCATCGACATGGATTGGAGGAGGCAACCTGGGAAACAGAGGAGTCAATGAGATCACAGTATCCAAATCTGTTGTCAGGTAACAAATTTCGAGGACGAAATTTTTAAAGGGGAGAGTTATAACTACTAATTTTCGGTGGTGTCGGAAATGGTGATTTGAGATCACTAAATTCGACAAATAAGATTGAACAAGATAGTAATTTAATATTTATGAGTCAAGTAAGAATTTAGAAGAATTTGTGAAATGGTGAAATTAGTGAATTAAAAGAATTTATTAGGTCAAACGGGTCAAAAATGAGGTATCGAGACCTCAAAGTTGAAAATCGAGCTATAAATATTTTTATAAATATTTATGGAGTGTCATTGAGTTAATATTAAAGTTTTGTTAGAAAATTTTAACGTTTGGATGGCTAATTAATTAAAAAGGACTAAATTGAAAATAGCGCAAAATTTGTTAAATTGTGAGTAAATAGCTTAAGTATTTAAAAAGATGGATTTAAAGAGCAATTAGACCCAAAGGTTAATGGCTGGACGGTTTGGGTATGAAATAAGCAAGAAAACAATGTGAACAAGGGGCAAAATTAGAAATAGCATAAAAGTTAATAGTTAAATAATGATGTAATTGAAAAATCTAGACATTTCTTCATATTTTCTCAGCCAAAACGCCATAGAAGGTCTGGAGAAAGCTGGTTTTTCATATTTTTACGTCATGTGAGTTTAATTCTTACTTTTTTGATAACTTTTATGTTTTATGACTTTTACAATTAGGTCCACTTGTAGAATTCATTAGTTTTTTATTTTATGGGTGAAATTGGAAGTTACCCTGGATGTATAAGGAATTTTATGATGAATTATTATGAAATTTAAGTTCTAATTTCATATTAAGGTGGTTTTATTAAGTGATTTTGATAGGAAATGATATTTAGGACCTAGTTGTGAAAAAGTTGTGAATTGAAGGTTTCTGTTGAAATTAAGAATATAAAAGGTTTTGAAATAGTTTATAATGATAAAATAAAGTGTTAATTGAGAAAAATTAGTTCAATTGATGGGTGAATTGAGCGGGGACTAAATTGTGAAAACTAAATTTTGGGGTAAAAGTGCAATTTCGAAATTTGAACAGCATAAATTGTGAAGTGAAATAGAATTGAAATGGATGCTAATGAAGGAATGATTTTATAATTATAGATCAAGAAAACGAATCGAATCGTGGAAAGGAGAAAATTCAAGAATAGTTCCGAATTTCTACGACTTTTGCAAATTAGTCCAGTAAGTTCATATGGCAAAGTTCAATGTTTTGTTATGAAAATCTTATGATTGTTAAAGTATTTTATTGTTGATGAATACTATCAATTTGCATTAACTAATAAATAATGTGTAACTAAAAGTACAAATTAGTAGGAACAATGGATTTGAGTGCTTCTATTCGTGAGCACGATGAATTGACGAAAAATATGTGATAAGTCGCCGTTTAAGACCATAGCTGGGCTATGGCATCGGTGCAATGTGATAATGTGACTCAGTATAAGACCATAGTGGGCTATGGCATCGGTATAATGTGATAATGTGATTCCGTATAAGACCATGTGCAGGATATGGCTTCGGTATGATATGTGAACCGTGTAAGACCATGGCAAGGCTATGGCTTCAGTGTGTGATGCGTAACAATGTGAAAGTCCATAGTTTACTATGGCAATGTGATAATGAAGCACTCAATTCCTTATTGTTCCCTAATTTGACAATGAAGTAAATGAGAAATGGGCCTAAGGGAGTTAAATTGTGAGTAGCCATATGGAAATTATTCCAATGAGTTATTAATGAAATTGTGATTTGGAGGATGAAATAGTTAAACTAATACATATATGATTGTGTACGATATTTGATATGATTTGTGTTTTTATGCCTATGAGCTTACTAAGCTTCAATAAGCTTACTCGTGTGTGTTTAATATTTTTATGTAGATTGACTTGAAGTGAAGTGGGTAGATCGGATCAACACAACAGGGCACACTATTCAGATCAATTCCGGTAGTTTTTGTTTTATGTTTAAAGATTTATATGGCATGTATAGAGTTTGAATGAATTGAAGTAAAGATGTTATAAACTAGTTAACAATATTTGTACTAAAATAGTTTTTGGTAAGTAGCAGTAGTTTGACTTTGAAAAATTACTAAAAATAGTAGAAATGGAATTAAATAATGAATAAGTTATGGAATTGAATCTTGATGAGTCTATTTTCATATGGAAGAAGCAAAACAGGTATATGAGCTATATTTTATGAGATGTTTAAATTTTTGTGAAACAGGGCCAGAGCGATTTCTGGATCCCTGTTCTGACTTTGAAATTCACCATAAATTTTACAAAGATAATTAGAAGTCATACTTTATATGTACAGATTTCTTATTGAGTCTAGTTTTATTAGAGACAAACGGCATAGTTATTGAAGCTCTGTACAGAGAGATATCTGATTCGTAATACATAAAGGTCAGAGTAGTCAAACCCTGAAACAGGGGAGATTTTAAGTAATAAACTGTACTAATTGGCTTGACCAAAAATTATAGAAAAAAATTGGTAAGTAGATATATGAGTATAAATTCGGGGAAAATTTACGTATTTAGATTTCGAGTTTTATAACTCGAGATATGAATTATTTAGCAACTATGACGCAGTTGGACAGCTTGTCTGAAAAGTATGATATAAATTATCTAAATTTGGTTAAGTGCTCAAATAAGTTTAGTAGTGCCTTGTGCTCGACTCCGCAACGGTCTCGGGTAAGGGGCGTTACATACCTGATTTATTACCAATCGTGAATAACAAACAAAGCTAACTATATCATCACATCAAAACATAGGACATGGCATGATTAATTAAACTTACAAACCATAATGCATAAGGACCACATCTCATGATCATATACGATAACTCAATGCAGACCGATACATATGGTCAAAGTCATAATAATAATACATATCACAAACCAACTTCCTATACATGTCACTCACTTGATATTTCTAATATTTGAATTAATTCTCTCATAAATGGTAGCTTGATAGTGTGATTTTGCCTCCGACGATCTCCAACCCCGAGCTGACCTGCCAAAACTAAAGAAGTAGAGAGGAGGGGTAAGCTTTACGCTTAGTAAGTCCATATGAAGTTAATAAGCAATTACCCACATGTTTTTTTTTAAGGTAAAACATCATAATTGTACAATTTACTCTTGTTCAGGTTAAGCTGTTTTACCGAGTTATAGTTATTAATTCATTTATATCTGGAGCTACGAGACTCCAAATTAAGTTTTGTTAATTTTCCTTGAAACTAGACTCATATACCTTTATTCCATAAAATTTACAGAATTTTTGGCTTCTCAAATTATTACAATTTATTCATTAAAGTTTCCCCTATTTTTCTGTCCGACAGTTCTAACCTCTCTTCACTAAAAATTATTTTCCTCATAGTACAGAATTCAGATAATGCTCTCATCTATCTTTCTAGAGAATAGACTCATTAAGGATTTTAATAATATAAATTACAACCCATAATTGTTTTTATACAATTTGTAATGATTTTCTCAAATAGAAATAGGGGATTACGAAGTCATTCAGACTCTGTCTCACAACAATTTAAATATCTCATAATATAAATTTCTATTGCATTTATCGTCTCTTCTATGTGAAACTAGGGCTCATTGGGATTTAACATCATATTTTATTCAGCCCCTAATTCAATTTCCAAAATTTATGGTGAATTTCCAAATTTGCGCCACTGTAGTAACCCAAAACTGCCAAGGCTAAATTTACTCATTCATTACTATTATTCACCAAATCCATACAATATCATTTCATTCATAATGGTAAGAAAACATAATTATGCTTCATAAGCATAAATCCATAATCTCAATGTCATCAAGTATCAAGGACTTATTCCAAATCATGTCATTTTCATAATATTCACCAAATACTATATACATTATAGATCATCACATGTCAAGGCATCACACATAAGTTTAGTGTACATACCTGTACAACTTGTAACATAACTCAAAGACATACTCACCGATGGCTTATCTCATTGAGATCATCAACGACTACTTCGCCAAATTACCCGTTGAACACTCGGAATATAATCGGATACACGGAATGCATGCACATAAGTGCCATACCCATAGCTAGACAAACTCAATAGCCTGCGGAATATATGTCTAGCCAAGCTTCCATGTAACCCACCCATAAGTAGGGGTGAGCATTCGATCGAGTCGAGTCGGATCGATCAAAAAATTTTGAGTTAGTCGAGTTGACGAATCCTATTTTAGCAACTGAACTCAATTTGAATTTTTTTCAAATCGGATCAAATCAGGTCAAAAAATTTCGAGTCAAGTCGAGTCGAGTTAACGAATCCTATTATTTGTACTTAATGTTGCGCTTTACATGAACCGATTATTTAACTAGGAAACAAAGTATAAAATTATTTAACAACATAAATAATATAATGGTTTTGCCTTTTAACTTAATTAGTAAACATTTATCAAAACAACATGGTTTTACCTTTTTAACTTAATGGTTTCGACTTTTAACTTTAGAAAAGGTAAACATTCATCAAAATGACGTAGTTTTACCTTTTTTTATTCGGATTTTCGAATAACTCGAATTGTGTAATTCACATTCGAGTTAAACCAAAAAATTATTATTTTTATTCGAGTTGACCCAAATAACTTGATTAACTCAAATAACTTGAACTATTTAATTCAAAATTTGAAAATTTTATCGAGTTTTTCGAATCGAATTGAATTTTCAACACCCCTACCCATAAGTCAATCGGACTCAACTCAACAAGCTTGGGTGTGCGCATCCATAAGTGAACTCGGACTCAACTCAACGAGTTCGGAACTCAAACATCCTAGTGAGTTGTCACTTGTATCCTAATCTATTCCCAAGGTTCAAACGAGATTTTCCTCAATCACACATCTTTGCCGTCTTCCACAGAATTTTGAACCGATACTTGGTAGCATTTCATATTTATGAAGTAGCTCACATAATTTGCATATTATTAAATAATAATCCACAAAGCATAATATTTCATGATAATAATCATCATATCATATAAATATTATTAAATTAGTTAAAATGACAATTATGTTACCACATTTACACATGAACTTACATCTCATTTAATATCAAGGCAATAACATTAAATTACACATTGCATTATTAAAAATCATATGAACTTACCTCGTATGCGAAAATGGTCATTTTTACCATTTTGTCTACAACCCGATATTTTCCAATTTTAGCCCGAATTTTGATTTTTCCTTAATCTATCATTTCAAATATAATCTAATTAGGACTCACGTTATTCAAATTAACCCAAAATCATATTTTGGAAAAATTACAATTTTGCCCCTAAACTTTATCAAAATTACATTTTTTCTCCTAGGCTCGTAAATAAAACTTCATCCTATTTCCTTATGTCTTATGACATGCTGATCAGTTTTTCCTTCTATAGGAACCTCAAATTCTCACTCTAACATGTACTTATGAACATTAGGTATTTTTACCGATTATGTTGTTTTACTCGTTTTCACGTAAAATCGCTTAGTGAAAGTTGTTTAACACAATTTCAAGCTTCATATTCTACCATAAAACATCAAAATAAAAAAAAATTCACATATGAGTATTTTTCCAAATATAAATGCTTGGTTAAATTATTACTAGAATAAGCTTAACCAAGTTACCGGGATTTCAAAAATGTAAAGAACTTTAAAAACGGGGCTAGGGAGCACTTACAATTGAGCTTGGGAGTTTGAACAAACCTTAACCATGGTTGCTTCTGGTAGAAACGGTTGAATGAAGAAGATGATAGCTAATTTGGCTTAGTTCCCTTTTTAATTCATTTAATTATTAGTTTACCAAAATACCCCTAATTTAAAAATATTTTATTACACTCATTTCATGTATATTTTTGTCCAGCAATTAACCAATGGTCTAATTTCCATTTAAGGACCCTCAATTTAAAATTTCATAACAATTGGACACCTCTATATGTAGAACTCAACTTTTACACTTTTTACGATTTAGTCCTTTTGACTAAATTAAGTGCCCGAACGTCATAATTTTCGAACGAAATTTTTAAGAAATTATTCCGTGAAATCGTAGACCATAAAAATATAATAAAAAATAAAATTTTCATCATCAGAATTGTGGTCCCGAAACCACTATTCCGATTAGGCCCAAAATCAGGGTGTTACAATTTTCAGTGGTAACAAAACAGTATTTCCAGGACCACAAATTTCCATCATATCGACTCATAAATATTATTTTTAGAATATTTATTGAGTCATTATAGTCGTATTAAAATTTGGTTACGAAATATTTCAAAGCTGCGGGGTCACACGCTCATGTCTCAAGCCGTGTGGGCATTCGAAATAGGGACACATGGCTGTGTCCCAACCTGTGTCCATGCCCGTGTAACTTGTAACACCCCCTAACCCCAAACCGTCGCCGGAATGAGGTTATGAGGCATTACCGGACATATCAGACAACTCACGAATAATTTACAATTAATATAACTTTCATAGTATAATATAATAATTAAGTCCATATCTTGGACTCTCGAAGTTCAAACACGTATTAAAAGTAGAACGAGACTTGTTCGAGTATTCCAAATTTTTTTTTATAAAAAAATTTCGGCAGCATTTCTGCTTATTTTTACCTAAACCTCCTGCAAATTCAAACCAAAATCACCAACACCAATGTTTCACATTCATATAACTAATATTTATATCATTAACAAAATTTTGACTTAATAACTATCTTAGCATCATTCAAAATTGATTATAAACTTCATTCATTTAACAACTTAATGTTCATGTATCAAAATATCATGTACTTTCCTTACCATTTCATTTAACCATCTAAATCTTATAATTCATCCTTCACTACTCAAAGTAATATACATATTCAAGTGACTAAACAACACCTATGTACATGCCACCTTTACCCAAAAGAAAAATATACATCACCAAGTTTGTGTTGGAGTCGGGATTGTTCGGATCTTTGAGCCGAACACTTGACTTCTACTAACTCGCTGCATACTAAAACAACCGTGCACATGCGTATGGATATACTCATGGTATTACTATAAATCAAGACTATTTAATATTAATAAATTACAAACATCAACCATAAATTTTATAATTACTTAAACTACTTTTATATATAATTATTTTACTTCATAAATCTTAAATTCATAATTCATTTTTCTCATACTAACTCAATTCATAATTTAGTTCATACATTCTTTCTCGTACTTTTCAATAGTGCTAAAACAAATGATCTCATTTTCAAAATTTCATTTCAATTATTTACCCTATTAACAAAGCTCGGACTATGATAGATACGTGGATTTCCACCCAAACACACCAAAATGTCCAACCCAAATACACCAAGAATATTTTAAATCCTCCATCACACACCAGTAAGGCATTAAGTGCCTCTTCGGATAAATCGAAGTATATAATAACAGAAACATCTTCTCGGCCGAACTACAATCTCCTCATCACATCACAAATCCAATGGCATGCCATTTGTATCAAATCTAGTCCGACAAGTTAATAGGGTATTATTTTACTTTTTCTAATTTCAATTTCATTTACACAAAAATTTTCAATACTCATTCAATTCAAATATCTATTATCTTAATTCATATACAAATTAATTTTCACACAAGTGTATACCATCAACACCATACAATTGTCACCATTTATTTATTTTTCAATCAATACACTTTTCAAATAATCACATACTTACCTCAAGTCTTACTTACCATACATAATAATTAAAATTTCAGCAATCAATAATAATTAAAATTTGAATTATAGTAATACACACCGTAATTCTCCGTTTTAGTCCTTGATGACTTTCTCCTTTCCTTTCGATCTTGACGTTTCAGGTTCTTTGTTGGCTCTGAAAATAATAGTAATTTATATTATTATTTACAGCATTAATTATAATAAATAATTAAATTTCTAAACAATTCCTACCTTATTCCCAATTTAATCCTAACTAAACTTAATTATTTTTCTTAATCCAATTCACTCTCTTTTTCTATTCAAATTTTGTCTAAACTTATATTTAACTATAAAATTTCCTGCATATTTCCCTAATTTCAAAATTTCTTCAATTTAGTCCCTACAACATAAAACTTATAGCCTAGTTTACAATTTAATCCCTTAATCAATTCTAACTTAGAATTCATTCAATTAAATCCCTAATTCCATAATTTATCCAACATGAACCATATTTGGAAATATATGAACTCTTGAACTATCAACTTAATTTCATCAAAATCTTGTTTCAAAGCTTCTAGAACATCAAAATTAACTAAAAAAGACTTAATTGACTTACCAAATTAACTCCAAGCTTCAAAAACCCTATTTTCCCTTTTTCTTTCTTTTCTTCTCTTCTTTCCCTGTTTGAATGCTCTCTATAACTTTTTTTTTTTATGTTTCATTTGTTTTATTTCTTTTATGTTATATTTTATATTTAATTAATTTAATAAATATCTATTTTCATAACAAATACTAATATTACAATTGGATACATATTTATTTTTACATTTGTACCAATGATTTTATTACCATTGTCATTATTTAATTTGTTTCTCAAACAAAAATCTCATAATTTTAATAATTTAATTATTTATTTAACAAATATCTTTTTACTTAAATTATAAGTAATTAAGTATTTAAGTTACAAATGTACCAATGTAATTTTTTACACATGTATATTTTATTACCATACAATTATCTACTATTTAATTTATTTAATAATAATGCTAATAATAATAATCTAATATAAAACCATAATGTTAATTAATAATTATAATAATTTAATATAAAACCATAATAATAATCATTATAATATATAAAACCTAAATAAAATCTTTGATTTTATTTCACCAATATGTCGCCTCATTTGTAATCAATGGCTTAATTGCCATTTTAATCCTTTTATTTTCTATTACTTTAGAATTAAACTTTTACCCCTTTTTCAATTTAGTTCTTTTTGCTAATTTTTCTAAATTAAGCTAATTTCACCTAATTAAATCCTAATTAGACACACCACTTGGCTCATAAATATTTTTAATAATTATTTTCGAACTTATTTCACTAAGACGGAGGCCCTATAACTTACTTTTTCGGTGCCTGTGAATTTCGGGTCATTACATAACTCTCTGACTTGGGTCACACGGCCAAATCACACGCCCGTGTGCTAGGCCATGTGAGCATACTCACTTACATTCTTTGTAACAGCCAAATTTTTCAGTGGTGTCGGAAACAGTGATTCGAGATCACTAAATCCGACGAGTAAGTTTAGAAATTTTAACAAATAATAATTATAGGCCAAGCGCGAACTTAAAAGAATTATTTTTAATTAGTGAATTTTGCGATTTTAAAAGAATTAATCAGGTAAATTTGGTTGAAAACGAGGTATCGAGACCTTGGATTTATAAAACGAGCCATAAATATTTTTATAAATATTTATGGAGTGTTATTAAGTTAGTATTAAAGTTTCGTTAGAAAATTTTAACGTTTGGTTAGTCAATTAATTAAAAAGGACTAAATTGAAAATAGTACGAAATTTATTAAATTGTGATTAAATAGTTTAAGTGATTAAAAAGCAGAGATTTAAAAGGAAATTGGACCCAAATTGTATGGGCTGGACGGTTGGGCAAGAAAATCAGTAAAAAAGACAAGGAGAAACAAGGGCAAAATGGGAAATTTTGCAAATTAAACATATAAAACAAGACAAATTTGAAAAATCTAGAGATATCATCATTTTTCTTCAGCAAAAACGCCATGGGAGGTCTGAAAGCTGCTGGTTTTTCATACTTTGACATATGTGAGTTCAATTCTTGCCCTTTTCTTTGAGATTTTTATGTTTTTGTGACTTTTATAATTAGGTCCAAGTGTTTAATTCATTAGTTTTTGATTTTATGAACAAAATTAAAAGCTATCATTGATAAGTGTTAGCTGTTTATGATGAAATAAAATGAATTTTAAGCTTTGATTTTGTTGTTTGATGATTTTATCAAGTAATTTCAATAGAAATTGATTTTAGGACCTAATTGTGAAAAAGTTGTGAATTAAGGTTTAGTGTTAAAATTTTTATTCAAAAGTTGTGTAATAGTTTAGAATGATGGAATAAAATGTTAATTGAGAAAAATTAGCTTAATAGATGGGCTAATTGAGCAAGGACTGAATTGTATGACCTGTGAAATTTAGAGGAAAAATGGTAATAAACATCTTGAACTAAAACAATATTGGACAGCAGCAGTAGACTAACTTTGAAAAATCACCATAAATTTTAGAAATCGAATTAGATGATGAATAAAATATTAAATTAAAGCTTATTGAGTCTAGTTTTTCATAGAAGAAACAGTGTAAGCAATGAATTTGTAAATTATGAGATATAATGAATTTTTTGGGACAAGGTTAGAATGAATTCGGGTTCTCCTATTTTGACTTTGGAAAATCACTAAAAATTGGAGAAAATTAATTAGAGTCTAAAATTTATATGCTTAGAATTATTAATGAGTCTATTTTCAATAGAAATCAATGGGAACATTATCTGAGTTTTGTACTGTAATATAATTAATTTTTAGTGAAGAGAGGTCAGAACTGTGGATAGTGAAATAGGGGAAAATTAAATGAATAAACTGTACTAATTGGCTAAACCAAAAATTCTGAAAATTTTATGATGGAATGATATGTGAGTCTAGTTTTAGGGAAAATTTAAGGATCTTAATTTTGATCTCTGTAGCTCGAATTATAAGTAATTGAGTGACTATGACTCGTGTGAACAACTTGATGTGAGCATTAATAAGTAAATTGTGAAATCGTACTTACAAGAATGTTATATACATTAAGGATGTGGAATTGAGAGGAGGAGGAGGAAAAATATATATGAATATTCAGTTAGCATGGCTAATTTGCATGTTTTAAGCTCATGGACTAAATTGAATAAAAGTAAAACTTTAGGGGTAATTTTGTAAAATGTCAAAATGACTAAATTGAAGGGAATAAATTGTTTTATTATCTAAATTAATAAATTGAATGAAATTATCAATTTAAGATTGGGTGAAATTTGGGAAAATGGTAAATTACCAATATGCCCTTAAATCTTGGTATTTCTGCAATTTAGTCAGGTAGGTTCGGATACCCTGAATGAGCATGTAAATATAACAATTTAAGTATTGTATCGTATTTTATATGATATTTTAAATTGAATATATGAAAAGGATGTTACATGAAACATGAAACATGAATACTAAATAATATAAATTAATTGAAATTATTCTGAAAATTTCGGTAATGCCTCGTATCCTATCCGGTCTCAGGTACGGGTATGGGGTATTACATTCTTAAGAAGATACAGGGGACAAACGGTCGTGTCACCTGGCCGTGTGTCACATACAGCCGAAACATACGTCCGTGTCTCTGCCCATGTGGACGAAAATAGGTAAATTTCCAAGCCATATTTCTCACCCAATTTGACACCAACCAAACTCAACATTTTTGCACATCAACAAGCCATAACAAGACATTCAAAACAAACCAAAATCAAATCTTAAACATGAAATATCACCACATACAACCAATGTGCCCTTAGGCACCTCAAATGACAACTTAAAGACATGTCAACCAAGTATCCTAACTTACCTAAATAACCAAATACATATATGCATATTCAACCACATTTTACTTTCTTTCATTCTACATATCAAACACACATCAAACATGATAAAGCCACATATATACACATAAAAATATACCAAACACAAGCCATATAAATGATTAATCTCAACAAAACACTTATATGCCAACATTGGCCAAATTAACCTATACATGCAATTATAACTGAATTTAAATATCCAAAAGTACCAAAAGAGTCGATGGATAGTGTGATATAGCTCCAACAAGCTTCCGAACCAAACAAGCTTTCGAATTACTATAAAACATAGAAAAATAACACAGAGTAAGCATTTAAGCTTAGTAAGTTCAAATAACATGGAATTTAATTTACCATATAACCATAAAATAGGTAAGTAAACATAGCATATCTCAACCAATTTGGCCAAGAGCCTAAACACATGATCACCAACATATTAGCCATGAAAATCACATATAAGATCCAACACACATAGTTGAATTCATCAAATAATCACATTTCATGTATTTCAGGTAAATACCAGTTGTACAAGCCCATTTGGCCCCAGCCCAAATACAAAAGAAAACCCTAATCCCACTTAGCCTCACCTAGGACCATCTAGCTGTATGCCACCTCCTGCCTGCTGCCATCGGTCCCATCCCACCGCCCTAGTCTGCCTCCCCCGCCTTCCACTGGTACCTGCAAGACATTAAAGAGACATGACATAAAGCAACACAAAGAAATGTAATGGCTATTTAAAAGCCAAATCCAAACCATGTACGGGGATTTTTTTAGAGGAGAAATAAAAAAAAGGGGCAATTTTTTGATTTTAACAAACAAGAATCAGTAGTCAAAGGCACAGAATATCCAATCAAAGAGCAAAACATTAAAGAAAGAAACGAAAAACATTGAATCAAAAAATCAGAAAAACAAAGGTGATTTCATTGTTCTTTCGATTTATTTTTCTTTTATCTTTCTTTTCTATTTTCACACCCTTTCATTCGCACATATACATGTATTGTAAACAAAAAAATAGCAATATAAAAAAAAAAAAAGAGAAAAAGTTACAGGGACGATTTTCGCCACTGTGTCTGATGGCGGCGTGGCGCCACGGTGGGCGATGGCGGACACGAGGCCGAACCTCGTCATTTGCAAAGAGAAATCCCCTTTTTTTTCTTTTTTTTTCCTTTAAACTCAGAAGAATGAAATTTCAGCAAAAAAATTTGGCCTTTATAGTTTCTCTCTGTACGAGGTCGTTTGGGGCAAAC